>NC_136061.1:827907625-829219228 GCF_964261635.1 Lissotriton helveticus | reverse complement strand
GTGTGAATATAAACGAGTGTTCTGGATTCCAGTTCCCAGAAGTGCAACCGGGAATGCGCGACCCCGATCTACGACTCTACGCACCCCCTGGGGGTCGCGCCCCACAGATTGAAGACCCCTGCCTTAGAGGAATAAAAAGACAAGAGGCGTTTGGCAAAGCAGGAACAAGTTGGTCTAATTAAACACAGCAGTTGGGAGAGTCTTGACAGAGTGTATCTGAGGAAAGTCTCTTGTTGTACATAGTTTCGGCTGACAATATATGCATCTCATGAGATACAATAAAACAATTTCTGTATTCTTGAATAAGCATCTCAGTCATAAATTAACAAGTTTGGGCATCTGATAAAGACACATATGGATCTCAACCTCAGGAAGAGCTAGTGTGGTCCAATGTATATGTGTCTAGATGTCTGGTGTGGGGAGTGCGTGGTCACTATGTGTGATGTGCATGTCTTGTCCTGAGTTGCGGTGTGTTCCTATCTACATGTGAGATCTAGCTTTGTGGTATTTTTTGGAAATGTGTACCTTTGGCCAAACTTGTTTCATTGGGGCCAATTTTCTCGTACCTGTTGGTGGTGCGAACTATCTATCTGTGGGATCGATGAGGATTTTCCCTGGTTGCGCATTTGTCTTTGGGCTAAGTGAGACTCCACCTGTGACTTGTCAATCGATATGCATGGGTTGGGGTCCCAGGACCTGTCGGACCACATATCTCTGACTCGCGATTGATGGGGAGGTCGCCTTGGATTAATCTGACAGCAATGATATGAGTTCATTAGAACTTCTGTAAATAATATGGCAGTCATTGATATCATTTTTACCAACATTCTCAACATTGTTCATATAGTTGTCATAGTGTACAGCGACATTATCTTTGCTGATATTGACATAGTTATGCTTGCCTAGATCATGGCGTGTATTGACATTGTTTCTACTGGTGACAACACTGTTATGCATGCATGGGTTTTGGCATACCTTGACATTGCATTTATCGGTATTGACATTGCTATTTGGGCACAGGTTATGGCACGTGTTGACATTGCATTTATTGGTATTGTTGGGCCAGCACATATCACAATATTCATTGACAACATTATTCACCTATTCCAACAGATGCATAGTCAAATAATTCAAGGTGAACAGGCGAAGGTCCGATGACATCTACCAAATCCAGGTATGTTAATAAAAACTGAAAATGGAGCATGAGAGGTAATCTGAATGTTGAAATAGAAAAATGGTGTACATGATGATGCTCATCATGTTTGTGATGATCCCCGTGGATGACCTAGAGAAGATAAATACATTCCATCCTAAAGATAGAGGGCATAAAGCTCGAATGTCAATGCTAGCACTCATTGAGAAAATGGAATTTGTCAATGTTATGTCAGCGGAGAAGTTCATATTTGAAACCAAGACCATGACTGAGTCCACCACATGGAGGTTCAACTATGGAGTTACATATCCACTCCACTTCAGAAGTATCTTTATGTCATGGGATGACGAAAAAGCGGGCTAGGTGACATTTAAAGATGTGTGTGCTTCAGTCACATACAGATATAACTTAATATTGATTTATTTTATAGCTAAGCCAGTCTCTCCTTGACACTGCTACATGATATTTCAAGTGAGCTTGAAACTGGCACCTACTACTACTGGTATCGCTAAGCAAATTACAGGTCCTAGCCCATGGCCGTCACTGTTTTGGGCACCAAGAAGAAGTGAGGATATGCATGAACATGAGGCTTCTAAACTAGACAATCAAGCAGCACCATCGCCTCATATTCACTTCTTATGACATTATGGCCAGTGAACCTCAAAATTAAAATAAATGCTTGGTTTTACCAGTAGCTTCCTAATAGAGAATTATGATTGATATATATATATATGTATATATATATATATATATATATATATATATATATATATATATATATATATATATACTCCGCAAATAATTTTGACACAGAAGGCGATTTATTCAAACAAGGTCAGACGCGTTTCGGTGGCGGGACCGCCTTGCTCACTGTATAAAAAGATCTGGGAGTGAAATGCTTAAATAAACAGCCACCATTATCCCTTGGTTACCATGGCAACCAGAACATTTCATAGACATAAAAGCTCCTCAGCGACTATGAGACATGACAGAGCATAAATTCAACCACAGTGAGGAAGAAATACACAAACAGCAAAATAATATATAAGACATTTGTGTTCCCCTAATAATACAGTAAGAGTTGGAATAATCACTTATGTGTAGTTCAAAAGAAGTATCTATATCAAGGCCGTTGTATCGGTCGAAACGCGTCATGGCAAGCAGAAAAAGAGAAATAAATAGATATTTTATTACCACGAAGAGGAGCACGCTCGTTCTTTCTTGCCGTAACCGGAGGTCAAGGAATGTTTGGAATTGACTATATACATATATCTATATATATATCTATATATATCTATATATATATCTATATATATCTATCATATATATATATATATATATATATATATATATATATATAAATAGATACATAGATAATAGATAGATAGATAGATAGATAGATAGATAGATAGATAGATAGATAGATAGATAGATAGATAGATAGATAGATAGATAAATAGATAAAGATAGACGACTCTCCAGCTACCCTTTGGCGGTTAGAGAGATGCGGACCACCGGAAGGTATGGCTCAAGTTGTTTCTTTATTCTTCAATGACGCGTTTCGGACTTCACCAGTTCCTGTTAACATACACAGTGAATTAAGTTCGCCATTTTTAAATATAGTTGCAAAACCACGTGATACATAAACATAGAAAAAATACTATTCACCACTTGAGCATTTGATTCAGTTTGTAGTCTGTTTTTCACATATGATCTTGTAGAAAGTGCACGCATAATCAATATAACAGTAAAATACCATAAAATGATAATCTTTGAATAAATATATATAAATATTGTAGTAAATACATAAATATTGTTACAAGTACACAAAGCGTGGGTTTGCTATTCGGTTTGCACATCTACTGACATTCTAAGTCTACAAAAGAAGTATCTATACTCTAATTAGTAGGAGGTGCTCAAAATGGCATCTTATCTTAACACCCACCCACCAGGGTGTAAATTAATCTGAAGACCTATAAAATCCAGAACAAACATTAAACACACTGCACCAGAGCACACTTGATCACTATATCTATAATCCAGTAGAAACTTATTTCAAATAGTAAAGAATTGTGGGAAGAACTCCTTCAAAGTAAGTTTCCAATAAGTCCGTGGTCCAATGTTCTGAAAATCAGACTTCAATAAGTACACCATAAGTGACATACAAAAGTTTCTATAAGCAGCAATTTAAAATTGAACCTTATGCCTCGTTTCTATGTCTAGTGAACGTTGTAATGCTTGCGTTTGAAAAAGATGGCGGCTACACGAGATTCGTGTTCAACACGGAATCGGTGAGAGGAAACAAGCCTGCCAGAATTCAGGTAGGAGCCACGCATTTGTGTAAAGGCATCAAGTATGGAGCTGTCCATATGCCGCTAACTCTTTGAATTTAGGGTTTGGTGGGAGTTGTCTCACACCGTGCTGATAAGTAATACGGCACTTTCTTTCCGTCTTTTCGTCCCCTTTTAATTCAGGTTTTCGGACGTATCAAGGTCCATCTGGTACCACTTGTGTTCTTCTTGGGCTGCATGGCACGCTCCATAGACCCGAATGTGTATTTGTCCTCGGAACACCGTTATCAAATTTGTACTGTTTGCTTCATTATGGGGTAAGAAGCTTAAATTTTGGATTATGTTTTAGAAATATACATAGGTATTTTATGCCGTCTAATGACTGCCTGTTGAGAAACGAGGCATAAGGTTCAATTTTAAATTGCTGCTTATAGAAACTTTTGTATGTCACTTATGGCGTTTTATACAATATGCTTGTGAAATGTGAGCCTTTCTTTCTTTATTTTAGACTACAATTGGGAAATAACACATGTAGTGGCTTATTAAATAAATTGTCTGAGATGATTGCTATGAACCAGCGACTGTGCTTGGTTTCACTGCTCTCCTTCATGGTTATAAATCCTTACTTTGCATACTAGCCTAGTCACCTCTTCTATTGTTAGCTTTGGAATATGAATCTAGTGGTCAACATGTGTATATGACTAACTAAATTAGGGCCAGATGTAGGAAGGCCATTACCGGTCGGTAACGGCCGAAATCGGCCATTACCGACATAGGCTTTTCCTATGTAGGGGGCAAATATAACGATTCGGTAAATACCGAATCGGGTATTTACCAATTCGGTATTTACCGAATCGGTAAATGAAATGTAGAAAGCACTTTGAAGAGTGCTTATGTGCTTACAGGATTCGTTATTTACCACCAACTATTAGTTGGTGGTAAATAACGAATACCTCTGTAAATGCAAATATGTGCATTTACACCTGTGCCATGTGACAGACATACATGCCCTTAGGGCACGTATGTGTGCCACATGTGCACACAAGCACTATTCAGGGGTGCAACAGGGTGTCAAAGTGACACCCTGCCACCCTCGAAGCTTTCCCTATTTTACCAAATCGGTAATTACCGATTCGGTAATTGACATTCATTCCTATGAGCCTCCAGGCCCATAGGAATGAATGGCAATTACCGAATCGGTAATTATCGATTCGGTAATTACCGAATCTTAACGATTCGGTAATTTTTACCGATTTTTGACCTACATAGGATTTACCGATTCTAAAATACTGACCCGGTAAAATTCGGTATTTTAGAATCGGTAAATCCAATTTACCTACATCTAGCCCTTAGTTACTTCTAACTCCATATTAGAAAATGTTATGATTCTGCTAAATCTTTGCCATACATTTCTTTTAGAAACAGAACACTTATAAGTGATGGTGAAGTCTTATCTTCAAAGTACCGAATCTTGTTAGTCAGCGACAACTACAATATTTAATAAGACATTTATCTTTAAGGTGAGACATTACATATACTCACCGATAGCTTGACTCGCACGTGGTGACGGGTTATATGCACTTAACATAAGCAGAGGATCACTATTTTCACTGCTCTGTCGTCTTTAATCTCATGTAGCAATTGTCTTCTATTCCTCACTTGTGCTTGAGTTCTATATTTGGCTGACCCTTCACAATAAATTTTTCTCACTTGACTAACTATTTTCTGAATATTTCTCTTCTCGTCTTGGACAGGGATTGTTATGAGTATGAAGCTAACAATCTTTAAATAAAGTGAATACAGGATTGATCTAATCCTGTGGTGAATAATGTACACGCTGAGGGGTTGGAAAAACTGTATGTCTTCAATCTAGACATTGTTAACTAAGATAATGTTCTCAAGAGTCATTGTACATACATTCCTCTGCAGCCTTGCAAAAGCTCTGAGGGCGAAACGTGCATCGGCCGCTGCTGTGTCTTCGTTCATTTTTGGAAATAAAAATCACAAGACCTGATTTGGGAGTGTGGCTGAAGTTCTTATTAAAGTCTGATTTTCAGGACATTGGACAAAGGACTTATTGGAAACTTACTACGAGGGAGTTCTTCCCACAATTCTTTACTATTCGAAATAAGTTTCTACTGGATTGTAGATGTAGTGATCAAGTTTGCTCTGGTGCAGTGTGTTTGACATAAATATTGTTATTCACCATCCATAACGAATGTTTCTAAGTCTGTGATAAAACCATGGCTTAACATGGGTTAAAAATATAGTTTCAATGTCTGCATGTGCAAAATCGCAAAATATTGAGCACTGTCTTATAACCCCAAATTGGTTGCTTCCCATCAATGAAAAAAGCTTAAAACAGTGCCAGACTAGATCATCCTACTTGTAACCAAACTGTTAAGATAGAGAAATGCCTTAATACCATCTATAGTGTGTTAAGCATACAATATACTGGTATGTACCTGTATGTCCCTTCAAAAAAGTGCAAGTGCTACCTAAAAAAATCATTAAACTCTTGTGCATACGTGATGTGAAAGATTATAAACTTGCTGAGAAGCGTGGAATTATTATCTTAAATTGCTTAAATGCAAGTGCAAGCAAAGATATTCTGATGCCCCTATCAATGAGGGGGAGAGCGCAATATTTCCGAGTAGGAAGCTTAAGGGGGACAGGGATATGGGGATACAGTACATGTTAATGGAAGTGAAATTAAAAGTCAATGGCCATCTATTATAAAAAGTAGTGAAGGTCCTCAGTGTTATTGAGGCCATTAGGCACCTGGCTGTCTAGTTTCAAAATTATTGTTGATTCCAGTTTGCATAACATTTTTTCCCTGTCACCACCTTGGTGTGGTTTTGGTACAGCTTTAATGACATAATATCGCAGACAATTAAGATCGTTATTGTGTTCTGCTTTAAAATGTCATGCCACAGGGTACATCGGGTTATTATTTACAATTGCACGCAAATGCTGTAGTATTCTGACATGCACCTGTAGCTTGGTGCTGCCCACATATAGTAAGCCACAGGTGCATGTCAGAACATAAACAGCAAAATCAGTCCCGCATCCAAAGTTGACCTTGATTGCAATTGCCGAGGGGCTAAATGGAGTGAAATACTCTGGTATTCACCCCAAACTTGCACGCCTAGCAAAAGGTGCATTTGAAAAACCCTCGTCTTGTGGTTAGCCATGTCCTGGAAGTTGTAACTTCTGGACTACTTTGTACAATCTGTGTACGCATCGAGGGACCTTTTCTAAAGGTGATGGTGGGTTGGTCAGGAAGTCTTGGGGCTAATACACCATCCTTCATTATTATAGGCCAATTGCGCATGACAATCGACCTGATTTTCCTCTCCTGCCTGTTGTATGTGGTGATAAACCTAGGTGTTCCTTCTTATATATATATATATATATATATATATATATATATATATATATATATATATATATATATATATATATATATATACATACACACACACACACAGCACTTTTTGTTGTGCATGTTAAGTTCAATTTTGAATGATATTAGGGTGTCGTTGGAAGAGCGACAGTATCACCAATGCCTATGGACATTGTTGAGAAGTTCATGGATGCCTGCTCTCATGCCTCACAAGAATAATGTGAGATTTTCAAGTCTTACCTGGCTGTCTACGCCAAACCCCAAAAGACCAAAGGCATCAAAATGGCTCTGTAAACAACCTAGCTAATTTAGGAGCTGTTCTGACACATTACTTAGTATTCATGGCCTGACAGGCAACTGAAAGCTTTGGAAGTTGCTGAAGATGTAGTGATGGCTGACACCATCCTAGCATATGTTGATCCTCAGTGAGTGACACTGATAGTGGTGGATGTCATCCCCTGTGGAGTTTGAAGTATCTTGCTATAGGAGAATGATGATGATGGACAGTATGCTCCCATTCCACATACCTGTCAGGCGCTGGCTCCTAACCAAAGGTTTACTCCCAGACTGTGAACAAAGTTTTAGCAGGTCTTTGTTATACCTCTGTTTTATGTTGAATGTGTATGGGCACTTGCCATGATAATCACATATCAGAAGACACTAGGGCCATTGTTCTAGGGGTATGCCATCATGGTTTGGAAAGTGTATCCTGCAGATACAGGATTCTAAGTCTGAATTGGAGGGCCAGCCTGAAACAGACAGTAATTTTGATTATGTTTGGAGACATGCATTGTTCACTATCATAGTGGGGCTACAAAACCACAGAGGAAGATGTGGGGTTCATCACGGAGGTCGGTGTTTTCAAAGTACTGAAAATAAACAACTTCTTACTAGCCATGGCCTACAAGCCATGACCCAAAAAGAGTGTTCTCAAACTGTCATGATGGCTCATCTGTAGAACAGATGGAAAAATAATTCGAACTGAACTGCTGCTGCTGTACACCAGAGACATGTCTTACAGGCAGTGATAACATTTACAACGAGTTCTCCATATATATAGAAGAGCTCATGGTAAGCCATTGTTGTGTTGTCATGCCAAATTCCCTCAACAACAGGATAATGCACTAGCCTATGATGACCATCATTGAGTTTTGAAGTTGAATGCTGTAATACAGGTGAATGTCAAGTTGAATACTTTGGTGAAGGACATGAACTCCTGGTGGTTGGTATTTCATTGGCCAGCTTTTATCATCAGTGAAGAACACGTCATTAAGCCATGGGAAAATAACACTAATTGTGGACACCAGCTGTAGGTAATTATGGACACATTTGCCCAGTATCCTGAGATGGAATTGTTGTTGTCAGCGAACTGGCAATGATCTTCCTTTTCGGAGTGGTGACTTTCAACAGGACCAAGACACTTTGGAAATCCAACATCATCATTAGCCTCTGCTAAATGGTGAGGAGGAGAGGGTCATGAGCTCCATTAATAAAACACATGGGCAATGGTGGAACAAGACATGGACTTACAACTAGGCGAGTTCTGTTTTTTCAGCAAGTATCTGGTAACCTCTCACTTCTCCACTGCAGGATGGCAGTCAGATATCTATTTGTAATCAAATTACGTCAGTAAACAATGCTTGGTAAATCGATCAGAAAAACACAATAGAAGAAAATAACATATAGGAAACAAAACGTAATGGGTTAAGTGGTAAATGAAATGAATACGTTTAAGAGGTACAGTAAAATAAAGGGGTTTATGGTAAGAGTAAAGGAAAATGAAGAGGAAAACTTAAGATGCTTAAGTCATGAAGTCGAAGCGTCCCAGTAAGTAAAGCCTTCTTAAAGACGAACTGCGTACATGGATTTCTCTCACCTGTCCACACATAACTCCCACTTTGTAGCCTCTCTAGAACCTCCAGCAAAATCTATAGCACTTATTCATGAGGCAACACAGTGACACAGATGATGCCTCACTGGAGTCAAGTGTATAACTGGGATTTGATTTGGTTTAAAATTAATAGAGCGCACGAATGCCCTGAGGCGTCTTGGCGCTAAATCGGTTATGTAGAGTCTAGGGCTGTCCAGGACGGGAGGCGAAACTGCTGAGAAGAGCCAGGTTTTTAAGGCTTTCCGAAACAGTAGCAGTGATGGGCTGTTTTTTTTGGAATTGGTATCTGGTTCCAAGTCATAGATGTATGCAGCAGAAAGCTTCTCCCCCCCATCTTAGTTGTTTGAATCTGGGAGTTTTGATTAGACGTGCGCTGCTTGATCTGAGTATCCTTGGCGGATCATACTGTTTCAGGTTGGTTTTCAAAAATTGTGAGCCTATCCCCTGTAAAGCCTTATATGCCAGGCAAGCTGATTTGAACCTAAATCTTTTCTCCATCGTGAGCCACTGGAGACTTCTTAGTCTGTGGGCTACCGGCTCGAACCTAGGTATGTCTAGCACTAGCCTAGCTGCAGCGTTTTGGGGATGCTGGAGTTTTAACAGTAGTTGTTTTTGAAGCCCTGCATACAGAGCATTCCCGTAATCCATCCTGGATAGGGCCAGCATAGTTACTAGGGTTTTGCAGGTTTCTACAGGAATAAAAGGCAGGAGCTTTTTTATCAACTTCAGGGTGTGCCACACAGAGGAGGAGAGTTTGTTAATCTGGACTTGAAATGTTAATTTGGAATCGAATACAAAACCCAAATTCCTGACTTCGTCCACTGGTGACGGACAGCTGCCTAGGCTGGCAGGCCACCAGTTATGTGACCAAATGCTAGGCTCCGCCCCTAGCAGCATGACCTCGGCTTTGTCACCGTTCAATTTTAGACAGTTTAGTTGCATCCAGTTGCTGACTTGTTCCATGCAATTCCTAAACCTGTCTGCTGTTTCGTCTGTGTTGTTAGAGATCAACACCACTATTTGGGTGTTTTCAGCGTATGATACAGGGAGAAATCCACAGTTTCTAATGATAGTTGCTAATGGGGCAACATATATATTAAAGAGGGTGGGGCTTAAGGATGAGCCCTGTGGCACCCCCCAGGGTGATTTAAAGGATTTTGATGTGTAGTCCCCTAACTTGACAGTGAAGGTTCTCTCCCCCAGGAATGAAGAAAGCAGTGTGAGTGCTGATTTATGCACTCTCATTTCTCCTAGATGGGCCAGGAGTATATCATGATTGATGGTGTCGAAGGGATATCTATGCCAATACATTACAACATATCTCTTTTTATTACAAGAATTAAAATAGAAGGAAATACATTCTGTGGAAATGTTTTAGAACATAAAATACACGTTACAATGCTACATAAATATATCTAAAGGTTCTCCACAATAAATATAACAGAACAAGCACAATAAAAATCTTCTGCACCTTAACATGACAGTGGGAAATTAGGTTACTGGTGGAGGGGGGTAAAGCTCTACTCAAGATGAAACCACAATTTCTGTCAGGGTGAAACACAGGCAAACCTCAAATTATCCTGTACTTAACCCATCTGGTAGCTTGGCATAAAATCAGTCAGGCTTAACCTTGAGGCAGTTTGTAAAGTATTTGCTAGACCTGGCATCATTGGCGTGGGTCTCCCTTATACCCTTCCCTTTGCCTTCTGTTATTTTGCTCTATGTTGCACTTCGTTTTTGCGTTGGGCCCTTTGCCACTGCTTTACAGTGCCAAAGTGCAAGAACTGTAAATTGTTGTTATGGATTGGTGATTTCATGATTGGCATATTTGATTAACTAGTCAGTCCCAAGTACTGTCCCCTGTGTATGTGCTCCGTGCCTGTAAATCAAATGCTGCTAGGGGGCCTGCACCACTGATTGTGCCACCCACATAAGCACCCTGCAAATGTAACTAAGACCTACCACTGCAATGGCTGTGCGCAATTTGATACTGCCCTGTCGACTTGGCAAGTGCACCCACTTGCCAGGTGCTAACCTTCCCTTTTTATACATGTAAGTCACCCCTAAGGTAGGCCCAAGTTACCCATATGGGCAGGGGGCAGTTTGTGTAAAAGGTAGGCTATGCCCTGATGTGTGTGGCATGTCCTAATAGTGAAATGCTGCTGAATTTCGTTTTTCACTATTGAAAGGCTATCTATCCCATAGGATAGAATGGAAGTTCATTGATATCATCTTATAAATATAACTTCCCATTGGGACAAGATTGAAAGATGAAGTTTAGTATGCCTGGACTCAGGATATAAGGATGCATTTTTTAGTGAGGCTGATTTTTACATTCTGTGTTTCAAAATACCACTTTTAGAAAGTAGGTATTTTTTTGCTTATCCATCCTGTGTACCTCTGCTCGGTTGTGTATTGATTATCTGGCTGTGGATTTACAGGGGCTGGGGATGTGCATTTTGTTCAGACAGCCACTTGGGGGGTGATGTCTGAGTCAGGGCTGGGCTGAATAGACCTGGGCTGCATTCAGAGATGGGGCAGGGGTTTTCTTTCACACGTGACTGGACCTGGTCTGTCTTTGACAATGCTGTCTCCACATCCTGCCAGAAAGCTGCACCAGACAGAATAGAACTGGTTTTGGCTGGGTAAAGAGAAAAACTCTGGCACCAGTGAACAAAGGTTTTGTGCTATTAAGAGTGGGGCACAGACCCCTTAACTTTAGATCATTTCTGGAAGTCAAGAGGAACCTTTGCCAAGGAGAAGAGCTGGAGAATTTGAGGATATGTACTGCCCCTTTGCTTTGTGCTGTCTGGGGTTGGCCTGCAGTGGCTGTTTCTGCCAACGAAATGGCAAGGACTTTGCTGTGTGCTGTGATCTCCAAGGGCTTGAAGTAAGGCTTGCCTCCCATTTTTGAAGTCACAGGGATGCAAAAACCTCACCCCCAGCTCCCCTGAACTCCCTTGTTGAGAGTTCTGACCTGCCAAGAGGTGCCTGCTGCAGTTCTGGGCCTCTGGAGGGTGTTCCTGCTGTTGGACGCTGGTAAAGTAACGCAACGAGGAGAAGCGCAGCGTATCCGTACCTGTTGCCAACACATCACCCATGAAACTGACGCAGTGCTTGCCCGCGGCTCTAGAACTCACTGCACGCCGCATCGAGTGCACGATCTATGAAGGCCGAGATAACTGCACTGATTCCGACACAGGTCCTGCTATGCGGCAGCAAGAATCAAAGCTTGGTGGGACCGCGGCTGAAGGAATCAATGCAGAGGCATTGCCGCCCCTGCATTAAGAACCGCCACATCCCCAATCCTCACGCATCACACCGTGGCGCCCAGTCTACTGGGTCGCTAGGGCTGCAGTAAGAAACCGACGCATCACCTCCCGGCACAGTAAGAAACCAACGCATCACTTTCCCTTCAGTAAGGAATGAAAGCTTCACCTCCCCTGCGTGGCAGTAAGGAACCAACGCATCACCTCCTATAGAGTAAGAAACTGACGCATCACCTTCCCTGTATGTAAGGAACTGACACAACACCTTCCCTGCGGCTGTTCTTGCTTTTTATTTTGATGCATCCAAGATACTTTGTGGTGAAAGTGTCGCATCTGCAAATTGCTTTGAACAGAGCACTTTCTGAAAGTTATATTTGTATTACTGTATTGTGGATTTTTGTCATTTTGGTCCTGTTTGGTTTAGATAAAGATTACTTACTTTTCTAAATTTGTCTGTTGTCTATTTGTAGTATTTTCACTATATCACTGTATGTGTGCACAAATGATTTACACACTACCTCTGAGATAAGCCTTCCTGCTCGTGCCAAGCTACCAAGGGGATGAGAAGGGGTTAATTTAGAAGTGTATCCCCCTTATCCTGACTCGGAAAAGGGTCGCTACTTGGACACAGAGATATACCTCTGCCAATTGGAGACCCACATTTCGAACAGTATTTATGAGCACTTCAAACAGTAATAAAGTGAAACCACAACACATTTAAAATCCCACACCAAATTAGAAAAATGTAGTAAAATTGGATATATTATTTGAGATCAAAACAACAAAAATCCAATTCAGTAGAACCAGATACATGCAGTTTTAAAGATTTAGGTGTAAAGAGTGCTTAGACGCACAGGACAACAACCATGGTTATCTGGTTGTGGCCTACCATTACATGTTCAGGCCAAATGCCATGAAGCGCAAGTCAAATACAGGGACCAAGCAAGGCCTGCTGAACAAAGTGCTATAAATCCTGCCTTGAAAAGTTCTGCGAGATCCATCATAATGGAGTGATGGTTTAGAGGAAGCTGATGCGGAATCCTGCGGCATCATCAAGGACACTGTTGAGAAGGGGCTTACCAATGCTTAGTCCTGTGTGGACCATATATCATGCACAGCAGAGTGCTGAGATTGTGGTCTGCGAGGAGATGCATCATGCTGCATTGGTTCTGCTCACAGGAATACAGCTGGGTTGGCAGGGCACATTCAGGACCACTTACAAGTACCCAGGAAGGGAGTGGCACAACTTGGGGGGCATGAGTCACAGAAGGCATAATCCAGGTGCTGGAGTCAAGATGGTTGGAGCCTTTTCTCGCCCTAATGCTCTGATCAGGAGGCCAGACAACTTGCTCTTGTAGTCACTATGATGGTCCTGGGTTGAAGATGCTGGTGTAGTCCTTTCACTTAGGCAGATGAATTCTTGGGAGAAATCAGTGGCCTCGAGCACGGGTTTTGTGCACATGGCATTCATCAGGGAGTCAAAAGCAATCTGACATGCCTCCTTCTAGATCACATGTCTGGGCTGCTTCTACGAAGTCAGCTCTGTCAAGGGATCAACAATTGACAAAGTTCCTGTAGTTCCTGGTGAGGTCTCACAAGACATCATGGTTTGAATTTTGGTCTGAAGGGCTTGCACCTTGCCTCCTCAAGCTTGATGACCCAAGTAGACCACCGAACCCTGCCCTATCTGGCACTTATTGGCCTTGATAGTCAGGCCTGCTCTCTGCAGAGCGTGAAGAATGTCTCTGAAGTGGCACAGTTAGTATTCCCAGCTTGAACTGAAGACTGCAATGCTATCTGGGTAGGTGGCACTGAAGTCTCAAACCCAGCCAGGACTTGGTTGACTAACCTCTGGAAGGTGGCAGGGGTGTTCTTCTACCCAAATTACCCAAAACAGGAAATGGCCTTCTGGGATAGAGAACATAAACCTCTCAAAGCTCAGTTAAGATTATCTTAAAGTACCCTGACAGATTAAATGTGCTGAGGAACTTGGCAGCCCCTAACCGATCAATGAGCTCATCATCCTGGGTAGATGGGGTGATAATCAGCTTTAATAATTGCATTGAGTCCCCGGTAATCTATGCAGAACCTGAGTTTGGGAGTGGTACCTGGAGGAGCAGTCTCATTACTCATTGTTTGCCTTTTCAGCCCATTTGTTTTTATTCATGGTTTGAAAGGCCCATATCTAGTCTAGGATTTTCATTGATTGATTCTGGTGAGTGCTTATGTTTTTATTCACTTCATTGTCAGGTCACCCTTGAGGGACCCTCATTGATTGCTTTATTCATTTTCATTTAGAACCCATAATTGACGAGCAGGCTTGCCATCTTCCTACCTTCCATAGGACCCTCATCAAAGGAATCACCCCAGGCATAGTCCAGGTGCTGCAGTCAAGGTGGGTGGAGCCTTTTCTTTCCCTAAACTCCGATAAGGAGGCCAGCTAACTAGTCCTTGGACTCAATCCGGTGGTCCTGGGTTCAAGATGCTTGTCCTTTCATTCATGCAGCAGGGCAGCAGGGCAACACGGTAGCAGTCCTTCTTGCAGAGTTGCACAACAGTCCTTCTGAGTATTCTGCAGGTCGAGAGGTATACTGAAGAGTTGGGTCACTGGGTCCTATATTTAGCCCTGGTGCCCACTTTGAAGTAGGAGAAGGTTCTGGAGGTATCCACCCCCAGAGTTGCTTGGAATTCCTGCCCCCCAACCATGGCCCTAGCTTGTCTGGGGCCACAAAGACTAGTGTCAAACCCTTTGTGAGTGTGCTCAGGCAAAGACTTTTGTGATGTGCAAGTGTTGTAGGCGACAGCTCTGCCCCATCAAGTCAGAGATAGTCCATCCTGCCAACACCTATTGCCATTTTTCTCACTGTCTGTGAGCAATGTACAAACCAACTGCCGGCTACACCTAGTTAGGTGACCCATGATACAAGTTGCAGGCAAGGAAATGACAACTTTCTAAAAGTAACAAGAAAAGTGATAGCATGCACTCCTTTGTTCTCAAGGTATACTTTTTCTTAAGGACGCTCAATGGCAAAAGTTTGTGTGCTAGCTTGAGATGTGCTCTGCCCCAGTAGCACATATGTATGATTATGAAAGTATCTGGTGCGTAGTCATGCCCCATGATCAAGCTGCACAGCTTAGCAGAAATTTGCACAAATAAACAAACAAGAATCCAGTATTGTTTCATCCATGGTCTTTATAACTCCTATCTTTACATGTCAAGAAATGCCCATCCAGGCGTTTTGCAAAACTCACGGCAATGTGGACACTGAGTCATGTAAATACCATTTTGTATTTTCACTGTATTGTAACATGAGTTACGTTCTTGTTGCATGTAGTCTCTTATAAGGGTTCTCTTTATGTTTTAGCTACCCCTGACGAAGGGTGAAATACACCCAAAATGCATTGGGTCACCTAGGATGTACAGCTTTCACCCCTTTGCACCAATGTTCTTCTGTCACCTGAACCAGACACTTGTATACTCACTGAAGCTCCGTCTGAATCTACTCTCAATCTTACCGCATCATGTTCATGATTTGTTATTTCACTCTTCTTAATCTACATAACGTATTGCATCTTTGCTTTTCAATCTCCTTCTCCACTCAATTCTTCTTTTGACCATTTTGTTTACAATATAATGCAATCCTTCTCTTATTCCATCGCTGTCCATTTCCCAACCCTCATACAGGCTAAGCACACACATTACATTATTTGGATCAGAGAAACTGTTGATAACATCATTGCTTCTTTCCAATTTGGCTTTCACTTAATTCCCTCCCACAATCCTACCAGTGTACAACACATTCTTATTATCTTTTCTCCAACTCCTTTCTTTCATTCACTGGAGAGAACGTTTATTCTTCAGACACCTTCCTCTCTTACTCACAATAAGTGACTTTGCTGTGAACCTATGCATGGTAGTATTCTATGCCCATACCATCTCCTCAACAGGTTCTTTTACATTGGTAGCACCACTCACTTCCATTTGGATAGCTCCCTTAATCAGTTGATTCGCCCGCCCAACAATAACATTACATTGAGTCTAATGTAGAGATGGTCATACATGGTTATTCCATGTGTTTCCAAAACACTTCCCATCACTGTGGAAGTATGGTGTGTTCATACCTGGTCACACCTAGCCTCTAAAAACCTTCCTGAATAACTTAACAGCACGTTTCAATGTAACATTCCTCCCAGATTCCACAAACATCCACCTAGAAAACACATCCACCACAGAACATTGTTCAGACTCCTGTAAGTACTCCATAGGGCCAATGAAATACGTGCACACCTTCATCCAAGAACTGTCAGCCCCACTCAATGAACCCATTGTTTCACCAACTGCCTTCCAATGCTTCTCATTTTCCTTACACAATGCACCTCATTATACCCATTCCTTCACTTCACTATCCATGCATGACCACTATTATTTATCCTTCATAAGTCTTAACATGAGTGATTTCCCTAGGTAACCCTCATGTGCCAGTCCAATTTGCTTCTCCTTTACTCCTTCAGGAGGTACATACCTCTCACCTCGCATTACCAGTACATTCATGAAGTTTGACATGACTTTCTCAACTGAGGCATCACACTTCACTCTTTTCTCCATCCTTGATGTACATTCTTCACTAAATCTTGAAACACTGCATCAGACTGTACTGCCTTCTTCCACTTCTCACATGTAATGGCACAACCTTCTCCTTTCAACACATCTTCACAGTGGAGAGTTCTGTGACAAATCCCAGTAAAGCCAGTGAGTGACAACATATTTTTATCAATAGAGTACCGAAAATGCAAAACTGACATGGCACCATAAGTCAAAATATGGCCCCACCTTTTGAGGATATATGTAGCTAAGTCATTCCTTTGTAGATAGCATAGTCCAGGAGTAAATCATTGAATGGTCACAGCTCGTACACAAGAGGAGTGTTCTTATCGAGGGAGGGTAGTTGTGGAACTAAAAATGACTAAAAATAAAATAACTTTAACCACTTACTCCAAATGAGCATGGTGTGATGGGCAAGCATTGGCAAAGATCAACCCAGAGATATAGTAAGTTTAACCCGCTGGTTCGGAAATAGTAGCATTGGATGAGTGCTGTAAAATACAATATTAATTTGTTACCTCAGTATAGTGATAATATTCAATGTCTAATAGACAACTTCCCTATGGGTAGTGAGCAATTCACTGGAGGAAAACTATAGAGGGCCAGATCTGTAGTGTCATCATATAATAATAACTAGATATCAGAATTATGATGGCAATGAGCATAGCATTAAAGTAATGGAAGTAGATGTGGAAGACATGTTAAAACATTACACAGAAAGGTGTAGGCCATTGGAAGTTAACAGGACTAAATGTAGATAAATTGGGCAAAATGTCTCAGAAATTCAGCTCCATGTTAAGCCGTAAGGGCTATGAGTGGCGTTGGCCAATGAAAGTTAACAGGACTAGATATGGTAAGTCTGGTAAGTCCCATGATTAATGTGGCACAACGTCTCAGTGAAACAACTCCATGTTAAGCAGTAAGGGCTACGAGTGGAAAGTTTATGTCTCATAACCTATATAAAAGAGTGTGTGAAAAGATGAGAAATAGGTTGAAAAGCATTCAAAGTGCAACTGTTTATATTAGATCCAGGAGTCCTATTTAAAACAAAGAAAGACGTTGGGTCCAGACTCAATGTAATCTGCACCTAGTAATGTAACCAAGCTGAGTCAAATATACGTTCTAACTATGATATTGGTTATACCATAGTAATTCTATACATAGTAGTAAAAGCTCGCACTTAAAAAGCCAAGAGGCAATTGTCAATAGCGGATAAAATACACAATGCCGTAAGTAGGAAAGACCCCTTAGCGCTACAAAAACTGTACTTTGAGATTCCATTCCCCTTAATGTAAAGAAAAGAGTTTCAGAACGTACCCATAAATGTGGCAGAGCTGAGTGCCTGTGTTGGTCAGCTCCTCCTTAGTGTTAACAGGGAGCGGTCCCGTGGTTGCAAATGTGTCTTATGCACTGTTGGAGACGAGAGCAAAAGGACATAGAAAAAGGACATAGGAAGTCGACTGTCCAAATCTGAGTCGTTTGGGAGTGTATTGACCATTTTGGAAAGGCTTCTATTATAATAAGTGGTACTTGATTCAAAAGTGATAGAAAAAAAGAGGAAGTCCACCAAAGAGATATTTTCAATTGGGATCCGCCGAGCAAATATATGCCACGGATTAGACATGGGATAGAAATTGTATGATCTGTTGTGTCCATCCAGGTTGGAGTATTATGGGTGCATGGCAGCCATGTTAAAAGCGGCTTCTAGTCCAAAAAGTGGGACATATTTTAAAATGAACGAATAAAGGTCCACCTAAGGGGGATATTTTCAAATGTGAACCGGCAAAAAAAATATATGCCACGGAAAAATAAGAGAGAGATATGTAATATGTTGTGTCCAGAGAAGTGAGACATCTAGGATGCCACTTGTTAGGTTAAAAAAGCATAGAAAAATCGTGTACAGTTATTTTCAACCTGGAAGCGCTGCAGCCATGTTGTAGCGGCTTATAGTCCAAAAGGTGGGACATATTTCAAAATGATAGCATAAAGGTCCACCCAAAAGGGATATTTTCGAATATAAACCCCAAAGAAAATATGTGCCATGGGAAAACAGAAGAGAGATATGCAACATGTTGTGTGCAGAGAAGTAAGACATCAAGGATGCCACTTGTTAGGTTAGAGTAAAATAGAAATATTGAGAGAAGCTATTTTAGGCATAGCATTAAAGATGATGATACCGTTGTGTGACAGTAACTTTTTGTACATCATGTACACAACGAAATAAAGTCATGTTAGGCATACCCCGAGATTAGAACAATTTGTGTTTTTAGGTTCATCATGTACACAACTTATTCCTTAAGAGATATTTATGTTAGAAATAGTTGGTCAGACTTGTATGACCACATACACGTTATTGAGCACTGTAAAACATACATGCATATAATAACCATCATATATTTCGTATAGTATTGTATGCAGAATATGGACAATTTCTGACACCAAAATATGTAAAGCAGACAGAGAGCAATAAACTTGTTATTTTCAATCCATAGGAAAGACATGTAGTTCTCCATCAACATTTAAACCCCTGTCTACTGCACGCAGTCTAGTTATCCATTTAGCTTTCATCCCTCTCAGGACCAATATCCTGTTCCCACCTTGGGGAGTGCAAACAGCCTGTGCTATGCCATGAAAGCTGATGTTAATGAGTTCTCTGGTAGAATGGACAGAGTTAAAATGTACTGCAAGAGGGTAGTTTGGATTGTTGTTTTTATGGCTCTTATTTGTTCTTGAATCCGTTCTTTGAGTGGCCTGATCGTGCTCCCGCTACAGATGAGACCACAGTCGCAAATGGTGCAATATATGACAAATTTGGTATTGCAGTTCATAAACTATTTTTATATAATGTACTGATGGTGTGTTGCAATGAAAACTAGTGGTTCTGTTAGCAGCATACTGCCTTACGATACATTGTGTACATTTAAAAAAATCCTTAAGTTTGTTTGGTAACCAAGTGTTCCCATGTTCTTGTGATTTAGGTCTGTTGTAACTGGAACATAGAATATTTCTTAAAGTAGTGCCTCTACTATGTGCAATGCTGGATTTCTTCTTGAAGTATTTGGACAAAGCCATGTTCAGTGTGTGCAGATGCCAATTTTTGTTTCAGATTTTGTAGAGGTCCTGACTATAAGTACTGTATCTTGTGGTGAGAGCTAATTTAAGATCTCCCTATTTTTTTTGCGTTATTTATCTCCCAAAAGGGACTGATATTGTTTGGTCAAAATCTTGTTTTTTGCCTGTGCAAGGCTGTTGTCAGAGTAACCCCTCATAGTGAAATGAGCCTCACGTAGTTCTGGTACTTCTAAGAAGATTTTGTCATTACTGCAATTTTGTCTTAGTTGCGTAATTTCGCCCAAAGGTATTGCATTGATTTGGCTTCTGGGATGTGCACTATAGACGTGTAGGATAGAGTTACTTGCCATGGGTTTCCGATATAAGCATATAGCAATTTTGTTGGCATCTGTATATATGACCACGTCCAGAAATTCTATTTCCTTGTCATTTATGTGATGTGTGAACCATAGATTGTAAGTATTGTTATTCAAATGAGTAAGAAATAGATCCAGCTCAGTCACATCACCAGTCCAAATCATAAAAATGTAATCTATGTAGAACTACAATATATAATATGTTCTGAAATATGAGTGGGGCAGGAAGTCCAGACATGTTGTTTCTCAAGGTCACCCATGTAGATATTAGCATTCGAGGGCAAACATTTGGATCCCATGGCAACTCCTATGGCCAGTGTCAGACTTGTTAAGTCTATGATCATTTGTGTGTGCTCATACAGAGTAGCATCCCTGCTGGAAAGGGAGGATGAAAGGGTATGCATGCTGTTCTCAAAAGGAATACATGTGTACAGCGAGCATACATCCAAGGTGACAGCTTCGAATTCAGCCATCCACTCCAGATCTTCTAGTTTATTCAGAAGGTCTTTTGTGTCTCTCATGTAAGATGGTAAGTTCTGTACTTTACGTTGTAAAAAAACATCAATGTTTTCAGAATTATGCTCTAGGGGCGAGCCTATACCTGAAATAATAGGTCTGCTTAGCGGGAATTCTAATTTTTTGTGAATCTTGAGTAATGAATAGATATAGGATGCCTTAGGTGAAGGATTGAATTGATATTTCTATTCGACATCCATCATGAGGCATTGGTCATGCCAATAGGTAAGCCTCTTTTAAATCAAAGTCGTGATTTCATGGAGTGGGTTACCAGAAAGTTTGGTATATGCATGGTCATCCTCTAGTTGTCTGTCAATTTCATCCGTGTAATCTATGTGCACATCAACACTATATTGCCCCCCTTGTCAGCCTCCTTGATGGTAATGTCTGACATGTTAGAGAGTTTATCTAGTGCAAGACGTTCATCTCTGTTTATGTTGTTTCTATAATTTTTGCGTTTCTTAAAAGATTTATCTTCTAATGCGTATAGGTCATGCGTAACAGCCCTGTAGAAGTAGTCTCTTAGGTTGTCAGGTGGTAATGTGGGTACGAAAGTGGACTTAGATTTGAAGCCACTGTCAGTGTTCAAGTTTGAGACTATGTCTAGGTCAGAGAGTAAGTCAAGCATGGTGGGAGCAGTTCATACACTCTCATCAGGAGACAACAGTATGTTTTAATCTTGTATGTCTTTAATCGTTCAGTTACATTCTTGTGTTGGAACAGTGAAAGGTGGCAAAGAATTTCTTTAATCTTAAGCAACACACACATTTAAACACATCTATATAAATCTGAGTAATGTCAGGCATAGAGTTGGACAAAAACTCAGTCTCCGCCTTAACACATTGGTTTCAATATCTGACAAAGTGTAATTAGATAGATTAACAATTGAGACATTTGTAGCGATCATAGCTTATTCTGAACAATATGCAATGGTCATATCATTCGAGGTATCACGTATGATACTCAGTTCTTCTGGTTTTGAGATGTTGACCTCGTTGTCACCCCTCTTGCGTGTTTGTGTTAATTTTTGTTTCCGTCACTTCTTATTTTCTTAAACTTGGATTTGGCTTGTTAAAAATCTGTCTTGTCCCTTTCCTGTAGCATTCTAGTTCTACTTTAAAGAAGACAACGTTAATTGATAGAAGGGCCCGGGGCATCGAATATCATCACTATACTAACCAATTAATATTATATTTTACAGCACTCATCCTTTTACAGCACTCATCCTACTCTACTATTTCTGAACCAGTGGTTGACTATTTCTCTGGTTTGATCTTTGCCTACGTTTGGCCATCGTCCCATACTCATAGGATTTAAGTAGCCGATTCACAAAGGTAATCTTAGGCAAAAGTCTAACTTTATGACTTTTTGTATTCAAAGAAGTTATTTAAGACTTTTGGTATTCACAGAGATCATTTACGAGTTGTATCTTTACGTCCGCAGTTGGGCCTGAATCCCCGCATCCGGGCCGTACTCTCCGCATCCAGCCATACTCTCCTGCTCGGGTAGTACTCACCGGCTCAAGCCGTACTCTACAGCTTGGGTCAGATGAAGTGTAAACAATGGGCCAGAATGCAATTTTTACAAAAAGGAACATCAGGAATGTGTGATAAATGATGGAGGAGGTCATGAAAAACAGTTTGGGCAGGGAAAAGGGTGTTGATAAACACTACACCATAAACCAGAAAAATTTGCGACCGGTAAAAATGCCTTTTCCGATGCATCAAAGGCATTGCTTGTGCAAAATAGGTCATCACAATTTTTGCGATAAGCTAATTTGCTTTTGCATTTGTGTTTAGGGAATTGCAATTTGCAATTCCCTAAATTTGATGCATGTAGCATTTCCAAAATGCGACTTTGCATTCAGGAATCGCAAATTACCATCAATTTTAAGTTGATCGTAATTTGTGAATCCTTTGAAAAATGCACAAAAGTGCATTTTTCAAATTGCCATATGCCCATGCCCTTAGGGCATGTGTGTGCACCACATGTGCACACTTACCTTTTTACAGCTTGGTATTTAAACTTGATTACACCCTTACCCCTCTGACATGTGTGTTGTTTTATTGACCCCTCACTCCATGTCTTGCTTCTCACACTCCCTGGTGGAACATATCTCACATTTGGTGATTGATCATGCTAAAATGTTGTTAATAAGGGACTTCAACTACTGAGGTAATGATGAGTCGGGTCTTCCAAGATCTCTGTAACTAAACCAATCATTAAATTGCTTGAATTTCGTACAGCATGTGATGCCCCCGATTCACAAAAAGGGTGTACCCTTGACCAAGTTTAGATCACCAATCTGACTGTGACTAATCAAACAGTCACTCTATGTGTTTGGCATGAACCCAAAAGTAACCCAAAGCAGAAGCCCGAAAATAGAACGGCAGCGGCACCAGTCAGAGGGCTCTGTGGCAGCGCGGGTCTTTTCCACACTCTCAGTCCGAGGATCCTTCGTCGCCATTACCCGGACCAGCACCTGCGCCTGCAAACGAGGTGAGATTGCCAGGGCCGAACCAGGATGGAAGACGCGAGCGCGGCTGCCGATAGAGGCGGCTGCGAAGTAAAAGCCCAGGGAGGCTGACCATGGCAGGTTTGACTAGGTCTGACTTTGCCTGTGCCCCCCCCGAGTGCTCTGCTCGCGTTCACCCGTTTCTGTGGGTCCTACTCACAGCCACCTCTCCGCTCCTTTTCTGTTAGCTGCTGTGAGGACTACAGGCTACAATCTGCCCCCCAAAGGCTAAGGGATGTTATAAGAACTGCTAAGAAGCTGATAAAACAGAAAGGTGGAGTGCAGCTTTGCTCAAGCAAGAATAGGGTAGGGGGGAACACCCTTTCCTAGTTGCTCCCTTTCACTGCACAAATACAGAGCGCGACCCACCAACAACAAAATAAAAACCCCAAAACCTAAACAAAACAAAATAAAGTGAAGAAGTGTTTTCTAATCCACTTTTTAAAAACAAAGAGAAATAGTAGTCCTGCAAGGCGAAAGAGGATAGCAAATTCTTATAAAATCACAAATAAGAAAGTAAAGGAAACGTCCTTTTTCATTACGACGCGCAGAAGGAGCTGCACCCAATTACAATCCACTCATCGCCCCATAAGACTGCCAAACGACAGAAATCAAAGCTGCTGTGTCCGCAAGTGGCCGATTGGCAACATCAGGGATCATTTCTTTCGGATTGATCAATTAAATAAAAGCGCCCTTCATCTCTCACGAGACAAGAATACAAGTTCCCATAACCAACCAGTAACACTTCCAGCCTCTCCTCACTTGGTCTCTTTCTACCCCGAAATAATCGTTTGTGGCAAGATCCCAGTAACTGCATCTCTTCCCCGCCAAAATCACCCTTATTTCCCTCAAACAAGCAACTTCCACAACCTAGTCCAAACGAATCATTAAAAACCATGCTTTCTCTGGTTATGTCAGCTCCCTCTGCCTTGTCGAACCCCTATAGAGCTGCCTATGAACTAGACCCTGAGACAGCAGCCACGATCTCTCAAAGGGATAAAAACAAAATCCCCTCACATAATTCAGCGCACAAACCATCTGACACTATATTCTGGATTTCGTTGACCCACTCCCCAACACAACCCCTTCAGCTTCCGACCCCACAAAGGTCGCTACCCAATGACGACGAACCGAAGCCATTTAATGGCCCACCAGACAACCACACTCAAAAACTCCGTTTTGATCTTCCCTCGCTAACATCTACTCCGTTCCCTGCTGTTGAAAAGCACTTCCGTCACTCTGGAAATAATGACTTAATCCAGCACGAGATCAAAGCGAGTACTCTTAATACTCTTCCAGCAAACACCAACAGCTGTAATATCGGAACCAAAGTTTGTAGCTCCCACCAAGATGCAAATAAAAATCTTCAAAAGAATCAAACATTAAGCAACTCAGATATCAACGCACTTTCCGCCCACTTCTACTTCTCTGAAAAAAAACACTCCCCAATAGGACTCAGGCAAGGGGACTCGCACGACACTCCAGCAATGCTCAAGGTCGAGGCTCTTCTCTCAGCCACCAATCAAGCTTTAAACTCAATGGCCAATGCTGCCCACATGCATGCAGATAAAGTGGACGCTCAGATAAACATCCTACATTTAGTAGCAGACTCAATAATGGGAATAGACTCAATGCTGGAGCAATTATACTCACTGATACGAAGAGTTCAAAAAAATATGGCTCAAAATCAAATGCCAAGCTTGAACTCAAGCTTAGGCTTAGATCCTAATGAAAATATAAACTTAAACCTAAATCAAAAACACAATGGCTGTAATTGCGACCCTTTATTAAAAAAAATTGAATCACTGCCGGAAATAATGTCCACTTTAATCGAAGATCTGAGGAAAGTGGCCCAGACCAGGCCACTGAAAACATCTATTTCCCCATATCTTCAAACTCATGACAAATCTACTATAACAAAACCATACTTAAACAGTCCTGAGCGCTCAAGCTGCAATAAGAGTAGTACAAAAATGGAACAACAATTACACAATGCTAAATCAAATACCCAACTTGAACAGCCCCCCATTGTAGTTCAAGAGCATGCACTAGGTACTCAAAGAAGTGTCGTTTACTCTGGCAATGTATCTATTCTAAAATCACAACCACCGAATGCCCAAGAAAGAATTACTTCACTTAACACTGATGTGGTGTCAGCCATTTCACCGTGTCTTGCTAGACCTTCTAGTATGATCGCACAAACCTCGATGGAAGGAACCCCCTTGTCCAGAAAAAATAAGAAAAAATTAAAGAAATTAAATAAAGCTAAAAAAGGGCAATGCATTACTACAGTGACTTGGAACAAATAAGAGTGAGTTAACTACCAACTCGATCTTGCCGTCTGTAAAACTAGTCCTTTATCCTGAAGAAACAACGGAAAAATTTTATGTGACTTTAATTAAGGTCAATGATGACCACAATAACCTGCCCGACCGAGTGCAGAATTTATCAAACCTAAAAGAAAAAAAAGAAACTGTTGTGTTTCTATCTAGGACCCTAATTCGATATTCCCGATTTATGCCCTTATGTGGTTATAATAAATAATATCCTTATAAAGGCATAAGAATCATATCCATATTTAGTAATAGCGCATGCAGTCCAAACACGGCAAGGCTACTCCCCTAGAATCCTAGAAAGTACAACGCGTTCTTTAACCACTTCCATGCTAATGACAAGGTCAGCTCGTCATGCAGTACACTGGAGCTGTGCTTATGACGAGCTGACCTTGTCATGAACAATGGGAAATGAAGGTCTTCAGCACCCAGCGGGAATTGCCTTAGCATCCAAGGTGTTAAACAAACCAAGCCTCCAGCAGCCCAGGAATTCCCCCTGCTTTTGTTTTGATTTGCACAAGAACTCCTGGAGTCCGGAAAGAACTGTTAGTTCTTAGTGACGTCTTATGTCCAACCTTACGTCAAACCCGGCACCTTTCAGGTATAAATATACCAACGTTGCCTTAAGCAAACACACAGTGGTTTGGAGCAGAGCGGCTATCTACTTACCTAAAGCCCAGCTGATGCGAGAGCCGAAGAAAGCCTCCCCTCCCTTTTGACGCACTGGGAAAGACGCTGTCTTTTTCTCCAGCCAAGAAATTCCAGCTCCAGTGTTTCCAGTCACCCTTGCGGGTTGCTGGGAGATCGAGTCCTGAGACACGAGATACAAGACCTCCTTCTTATTTTTACCAAGGTACGGAGCTGACTAAACCCTTGAGAGATTTCTTGATTCAGATTCTTGGCAAAAACCAACTTAACTTAAACTGCAACTAACTTACTCCTTCCCACGTATTAGGCTTAGGTCAGGCACACCGGGGTAGGCGTATATTAGAAGCACCAGTTGAGTACGTTAGTCAATGGTTTTATGTATGTATATATTTTATCCATTTTAAAGTATCATATGGCTAAGAAACCATATCAATGCTTTTACAGTATTATTTTATAATACTCCTTTTACTATAGGCACTTTACTTCATGATAAGTATTGCAATTGTGGCAATTCATTTCTCTTGCATGAGAAAGAAGACTGCTCAATAAATAACACCTTTTATTGAAAAGGCCCGTCTCTCTATTTCTCTGCACTCTGGTGAAATTAAGCATGCACGATTGACTGAGTGAAATAACTCTCTATTGTTTTCACACAACTCTAGAGATACACTCTTTATTCTGAGGGAGCAAAGTTGTCATGTTTATGCGGTTGTCAGAAACTAATCCCTTCTTGTCTAAATCAGGAGAGTTAACTCTTTCCTGAACATTCGAGAACGTTTCTAGTGACCTCTGAGCTAGCTGACAAAACTAATTAAGTCTAATATAGTCAGTAGAGACCTAGATGACCTCAGTCCTACGTCTAAACTGCTGTTTATATTATTCCAATGCGCAGAGCCTATTGGGAATATAGGAACTACACTACATGGTGCCCAACGTTTGGTAAGGCGATAATCTAACGCAAGACATTAGAGTAACTCAGTCAGGCTTTTTCACACAGACCCTTTTCCCCGTAAATACTGCAAAAGACGTCTGGAGTGGGTAAAAGGTTAATATCCGCCGGAACTTAGTAGGAAGAGATTCCTATGTATTCGTTTTTGGTTTAGTCAACGTTGAAGGATACAGTGTTCCAAAATATTGTGCACCTAATCTTTGTTTCCTTGAAACTTGCTCTGCAAAGCTAAAATAACTTTCTGTCAGTAAAATGCCGGAAGGTGACGAAGAAATAAATGCTATAGCAGCTCAACTCCTAGCGGATGACACAAGTCTCCGAGAAGAAGACCCGAATGGTATAATCATTCCGGTAAATGTAAGAAGAACTATAACTATTAAACTTATAGAAAACGGCCTATCACCAAGGGGTGGTACAGTCATATTCGTGGTAGAGGCCCATGAATATCGGCAGACAGAGGTATTCTATTCATGGATACATTTTCCAGCAGCACATGCTGTGACACAAGGTTTCCACTATTACAAAATAGAGGAACCTCCGATGAATACGCTCCTTTCGAGGAAGTGTAAATCCCACTAACTTACCAAGAGCATCTGCTCTGGTTTAATGGCGCCCTAAAACATCAAAATCACATCACTAGGCTAGGTCCACTAGGTAGACCAGGAGCTACGGAGCCGGTTCTAGCCAGCTACACGCCACATCCCGACATTGAAAAGATGTCAGACCGAGAACTATTAGCTCAATTAAAACTTCTAATTAAAATACATAGACAATTGGTCCAATATGTCATGCGGACTTCAACAGTCCAACCGGCAATAAAAATTCCACAGACCACCCCTCACCAGGGGAACACAAATAAAATCACACCACAGAATATACAATCAGCCATTGGCAAAATTCCCGCAAAACAGGAACAGATTCCATTCTTGTTAGCCCAGAAAATCACTCAAATAGAGGCGGTATTTCCGGATACTACACCTCATGAGAAACACAGAATTCTGACTATCTGTCTTCCAATGGGGATCACACCACATGTGGAGTACTGTGACACTTGGGGCACAGTCTTTGCTTCGATTTACACAAAAACACATGGTGTTCCGTCCATGGCGGTTATACTAGACGTACTAAGACAGATTCAAAATGAATACGGTCCAGAACCTGCTTTAACTCTCGGTATGAAATTACTGAAAGACTTTAAGCAGGTCTCGGCTATATGATTAGCCAACATAAAAGGAGAAGCAGCATCTGTGGCGATCCGCCAGAGATTGAAAGAAACAGATATAGAAGAACAACCTTTTGAACTTGCCAGAATCATAGAAAAATCCTATGAAGAACTAGGTAGAGATAGTTTGGGTGGGAAACCAGTAAAAAAACAGTAAAACCCCAACTACTTGAAAATCCTGAAAAAACATTTATTAAAAATAATCTAAACACTCCTAAATAGAGTTGGGATAGAAATAAACACTCCACTCCCAGGGAAAAACGATTCCAGTCCAGAGGAAGGTCTCCTCAACGGAGACATAGATCTCCAGAACGAGGTGGCAAGTCTCCCCAGAGGGAGCCCTCTGAGAAAAGATACAACCTTTGAGATAGGGATAAATTAAGAAAACCTGACAGATATCAAGAAATTGATACACGTCCCTCTTGATCTTTTCAGACTTCCTCACAGAAATCGGAAAGAAGAGGACGGTCAGAACACAAAGAAGAGCACGTCAAGTCCAAAGACAAGGAACCTGCTCATCAAAGTAAAAAATTGTAATTTCCAAAGAAGAAGGTAGCTAGTATTAAAATAAAACATGCAGAGGATTCTGAGGACACAACTGAAAAACGGAGAGTGGGCCCAGACAATGCTAGACAGCGCAGCAGAAGTAACCATAACTCGCAAGATCTTGATTAATCTTCTGGAGACAGTGGACACGAATGAATACATTCAAGTGGAAACTGCAGACACCAGAGTTAGCAAACCCCATAAATTATATGAAATAACATTACGTATAGAGGGGGACAAGACTAGGAAAGTAAGGGGTCTCTTTTGGGATAACCTTTCGAAAGGCTATGACATCATGTTAGCTGAGAAAGACTGGCCACCAGAGTTTGTCAGGGAGTGCCCTCATGGCAAAGAAATGATTATGCCTGCCTTCTCAAATCACATTCCAATTCATAAACATATACATTTGCAAGAAAATGGGCAGTGGCCCAAGCTCCTGCATTATATAAAAATCATGTAGGATGGGATGAGGAATCTCCTCACCATAAAATCCAGTTAAAAAATCAACCGACTGCACAAAGGCAGTATCCTGTTAAGCAAGAAGCTAAAAAAACAGGCAGGGCGATCTTAGATCAACTTGAATATCAGGGGGTGATTGAAACATGCACCTCACAGATGAACAATCCTTTGTTTCCTGTCTCCAAGCCAGACGATTCATATCGTCTAGTTTTGGACTACAGACACCTAAACTCCTGCTGAAAAACATTTGCAGTACAAAACTCACACAGTGCAGCACTAATGAATAACATTGTGCGCAAAAAATATAAAACAACATTAGATATCGCAAATGGATTCTTTTGTCGAAACATTGCACCTGAAAGCAGGTATTTGACCGCTTTCTCAATAATGGGGTCGCAAAAACAATTCTGTCGACTCCCACATGGGTTCAAGAATAGCCCAGGATTATTCTCAGCAAGAGTAACAGAGTTACTACAAATATATGATGATGAGGCATTATCATATGTCGATGACATCTATCTCACAGATGATGACCTGGAGACTCACTTGAAAAGAGTGAACACCATAATACTTGGGTTCGTAGCTGAACGGTACAAATTCAACTTTAAAAAGTCACGAATTGCTCACCTAACTGTCCTGTTTGTAGGATATGAATTACCAAGTGAAGGCAAAAGCCTAGCAGACAACTTCTTAGAGAAGTGTGCAGTACTCCAAGCTCCAAAAACGCTGAAGAATTTACAATCAATACTAGGATTCCTGAATTTCGGAAGAAAATACATTCTAAATTATGCAGAGAGGGTTAAACCTCTCTATGAATTAATAAAACCTGATTTCAAACCAATCAATTGGACTCAGAAACACACAGAAATTTTAAGATCATTACAAACAGACATGTTAACTAAAACAAAACTGCAAACACGCGCAAATGAACACAACCTTGTAATCGGAGTCATCCCAGGAAGATGCGGATTCACGTACCTGACCTCTAATGAGGGAGATACGGTACCAATAGCTTACAAATCACATTTGTACACACAAGCTGAAATGAAATTCAGTTCTACTGAAAAACTTCTAATAGCGGTTCAAACTGCTGTAGCAAAAGGAAGAGCCCAAGTCCAAGGGAGAAACATATCTGTTTTAACAGCAGAATCAGCCCATGAGGCATTAACAAGCCCACACAATCTAAATGCAGTGGCATTAGATCCAAAATGGATACAATGGGAAAATCCTCTTGCTGCAGAAGACGTGAAGCACTATTTTGACCCGAAAATGAAAAAACTAGAAAATCTAGAATATGAAGAAGAATATCCTCTGCCAATCGAAATGCTGCCTCTCGAACAGTACACATGTGTAATCTACATGGACAGATTTGCACAACACTACGATGTAGAAGAAAAATCCTATAACGCAGCGTGCACGATTGTTAAAGGTCGCTGGCGCTTAGGTAAATTCAGACCGATGATTACAAAAACTGAATCACTCAGAAACTGTACAGCTCAGCGAGCTGAAATAAGATCTTTAAATATGGCGCTTGAAAATGCCGATCGCGAATTCCCCACACTAATAGTGTGCGATTCCCATTTCTGCGTCAAATCTTACAATATTGACATTCAGACATGGATCAAAAACGGTTACAAAGATGACACAGGTGCCACAATAAAGCATAAAAATCTCTGGGAACAAGTAGTTATTTTGCAGAAAGAACTACGAAAGACTCACGTGATACATACACTGAGTCATCAACGTGATGGCGTTCACGTTGCAGGGAATTCATTGGCTAACAGAGCCACAGAGGTAGCGGTTCAACCGGCTTCCGTAGCCACAAAAAAGCGTTCAAAAAAACACATAGACGGAGAAACCATGCTGGCGGTAAAAGCCTCCTTAAAAGGCGACTATGCAGCATTATCTCTCGGCTATCCACTCAATAATACATACATAATTGATGCAAACTCCGTTCCTTTTGCTCAAATCCCTGGAGTGGGGGACAGAGTAATTCTAAACACGAACCGGAGAGTCTTATTCATAGCAGACGCACAGCACATATGGGACAGGGTCTAAGGCACCAAGAGATCGTGAAATCTCTAACAGAATTACAATCAGAATACTGGTGGCCGGGGATGAGCCTGCAAAATTACAAATTTGCAAAGGATTGTCCAGACTGCAACCGAGATCGCAGTCGTGAACTGGACCAGACTACTGCCAGGACACCTTTATTAGAAAGCATCAGGCTATCTATACACAGAAATCCAGCCGGAGAAATGCGTTCCCATAACTATTAAGACTAGATTCACTTAAAATGCAGACACCAGCGCTCGGATGATGCCAGAACTGTTATAAAAGATTTGTGAGTCTTTATCAGCACATACGCAATTGGCATGCTACATTCTGACCAGGGTCCTGCATTTAGGTCCCGAGCTTACAAAGAGGCCATGACCAGCATGGGCATTGCATTGCGGTACTCTTCTACCTTCCATCCTGAGGGAAATGCGGTATTGGAAAGAAAAAACCGTGACATAATGCAATCTATAACGGCGAGGGTGTTAGGTTCGGGTGATGGGTGGGTCAAACATTTAACAAGTGTCCAACGTAGTCTTAACAATCTGCCAAGAAATTCTCTGAAAGGTTTCACTCCTTACGAACTATTGTTCGGCAATACTCTCATGGAATGTCGCAGGCCTAAAGAGCAAGCTACTCGTACCAGACTGGTCCTCCTTTATGACCACTCATGACATTTGCTTGATGCAAGAAACCTGGTCCCTCGAGGCGAGTGACAGTCCCGGTTTTGCTACCTTTGACATCCCTGCAGTCTCAGGTGGGAAAGGCCGCCCTTCAGGTGGCCCTGCCATATGGGTGGGCTTACACTTGGGCATGCAGGCTGTACAGGTGGACACAAACTCGCCAGATATCCAATGTGTTTTGCTAACATCTGTTAGTAGATCTACATTGGCTAATATTAATATCTACTCCAGGCCTACCGTGAACGGGAAAGAATCGAGTACTATTCAAGCACTCGACCATTTCCTTCAGACACTTGACCCCGCAACTCCGATCATTCTTGGTGGCGATCTGAATTGTCAGCTCGAACCATTGGGTGGATCCGAGTTGTGCGAGGAGGATGAGGTCGACTTGCTCTGGCAAATTCCAGCCCCAAGAATTGCCCCGGTTAAGGCCTGGACCCCGCTAGTATTACAAATTAAGGCCTTGACCCTTGCAATGTCTCTGCGGGCATGCAATGGAAGGGGCAATAACGAATGTTCCGGCCTGCCCACATATAATAGGACAAATCGCACTTCCACCATTGACTACCTCATGTTGGAAGCCAAACATTGGGGCAAGTTTAAAGACTTCGGGGTTGTCGCTAGGCACGATAGTGACCACAATGCGATGGTCCGAACGCTTAAACCGGGTGCATTTGGACTAACTAACCCTGACTCTAATTCCACTCTGATAGTTCCACCACATATTATATCTAACAATAGGAGAAGAGTCAAATGGCCTTCTTGCCTAGACTCTCCTACTCGTCTCGCAAACAGGAGAGAGAGACACTGGGGTCTCGAATATTGCCCCTATAGTGTGGGAGGCACACTTTAAGTCACTCTATACAAGCCCTGAGTTGGAGGAAGTTGGGTGTCAGCCCCAGGAGGGGCTGTCAGAACCGGTTTTGGAACCTCGGGCCTGTGCACCACGGGACCTCCAGCACGAGAACCGACTGCCGGGGGCCCCGGGGTCCGGGAGTTTGGATCCACATGCCCGCATGGCCCGGGACCTCCCGTATGAGTGTCGATTGCTGGGGGCCCCGGGCACTGGGTCTTCTCCCTGTCATAATCTTGGCTTTAATCAGGCTTCCGAGATTTCGGTTGCCCCAGACCCCCTGCATGAGAGCCGACTGCCGGGGGCCTTGGGCTCCGGGATTTTGATTTCCTGCACTAGCACGGCCCGGGACCTCCCGCACGAGTGTCGACTGCTGGGGGCCCCGGGTGCAGGGATTTCCCCCTGTCAAAACTATGGCTCCAGCCAGGTTCCTGAGCTTCCCATGGCCCCAGACCCCCTGCACGAGTGTAGACTGCCGGAGGTCTTGGGCCCTGGACCTGGATCCTGTCTCGCAATAGTGAGAGGGGATGCCCCTACTGGGTCTCCCACTTATAGTTCAGATAATATTACACTCAGGGAAGTTGAACTGGCAATTGAGAAACTGCTCCCGAATAAGGCCCCGGGTCTGGATAAGCTCCCTGGAGATCTCTTTCGCTCTCAGCCAAAAATCTGGGCCCCATATCTGATGGTTCTGTTCAATGCTGTCCTACAGGGCTCCCCAGTACCAGAGACTTGGCTGGGAGCCGAGATTGTTCCAATTTTTAAAAAGGGCTGTCCGCTCGCCCCATCAAATTATAGACCAATTAGTCTACTCGATACTACCCAGAAGCTGGTGGGCCGAATCCTGCTGGAGAGATTACTGGGCTGGATGGAGGAAAACAAAACTTTGACCACCCTCCAAGCCGGTTTTAGATCAGGGGTCTCGACTCTGGTCCAGATCTTTCGACTCCAGGTCCTATTCTGGAAAACTGCAAGAGTAGAGGGTGGCAGCCTCTACCTTGTTTTTGTAGACCTGCGGGCCGCATTCGATCTGGTCCCTAGAGAAAGGCTCTGGACGGTGTTGGAGGAACTTGGTCTCCCTCCTTACTTACTAGATGCCTTAATCCGGCTTCACACTGGGAACTACGCCCAGGTGAGGTGTGGGAAAAACGGGGAATTATCCGATCGTTTCCCTGTTACCCGGGGAGTACGCCAGGGTTGCGTACTGGCCCCTACTCTCTTTAGCTTATATGTCAATGGCCTGATAGATAGACTCAATTGTGTCAGGGATAACGATGCTCCACGCCTGGCTACTGGTAGGGTGCCCGCTTTGATGTTCGCGGACGACACTTTGTTGTTGTCGCGGACATCATCGGGCATCCAGCGGGTTCTGGACGGGTTTGTTTCCTTCTGCGCCTCGCGGGGTTTGGAGATCAACTTGGAGAAAACCAAGTTTATGATCTTCAACCCCCCGAGGCGCACCCGCCCAAACCCCACATTGAATGGAACCCCACTTGAGCAAGTTAAGACCTTTATATATCTAGGGGTGACTTTGACTGAATATTTTCAATGGGACCAACAAGTCTCTAGATCCTCCTTGAGACTTGCACAGATTATGGGTGGCGTAGGCAGATTCCATAGTGCCTCAACTTTTAAACCGGCTACCCCTGCCCTAGAGATATACAAAACACAGGTCAGGTCTGCAGCCTTATATGCTGCTGAACTCTGGGGACACACCAATGCATGTAATCTAATGAAAGTCGAGCACTCTTTCATGCGACATCTGTTTGGTCTTCCACAAAGCACGCCCCTGCTACCATTACGCCTGGACCTGGGTCTGGAACCTATTACTGATCTGGTGGCAGCTCGACCTCTGCTCTATTGGAGAAAGGCTCTGGTCTGTGCCGGAGCTTGAACCGTTTAGAGCAGAATTAAATACTATTTGGGGGCAGTTAAAGAACAAGAATATACCTTGGTTGGTACACGTTGAGACTCTCCTTTACCAAATTGGTCTTCCCCAATTTTGGGATACACCGGAGGACAGCTGTATGAGGATGCAGAGGACTGTACTGGTGGCAACTGTAAAATCCCATAACCTCAAACTGCTACACTGTTCTACTTCCCTGGGCAGATTGTCCACTGAGTTCCTCATAACAAAAGTTGAATACGGGATGGAGGCGTTTTTGGACCTGGTGCAGCCGCCACTGGCAAGAAAACTATATATTCAATTGAGGCACGGCTCCTTACCGGTTGGGGCATTCACATCCAGATGGACAAAAACGATGAAGGCTAATTGCCCTGCCTGTAATCACGCCAGGGAAGACATTATACATATCCTCTTTTTTTGCCCAGCATACAGTGAAATTCGGAAGTGCTGGATTATCCCATTATGCAAAAACCTGGGTTTTAGACATTGTGTACATGCCTGTAGAGTCCTAACTTATGACACTGCCCCTCTCATTGTTTTTGCCGTTTCCCGGTTTTTATTCAGCATGTGGCGGAGAAGAACTGCATTTATCCATAAGGAATAATGGACTACTGTTTTTATGCTTTACTATTCCTTTGATAACCAACGTTTAATAACTTTTTAATTCTGAAGTATTTATGTTCTATTATCCTGCTTGTACATATTTTATTGCACTTTTATGGTCTTTGACCGAAATAAAGTTATCAAAGTGAAGTGAAGTGTTCGGCACTAGAATGCACATCCAGGATCTAGATTGTCAGACTTCAGTGGTAGAAGAAAAAGCCTTTGATATCAAAGATCAATTGGCTGTTTTACAGGACTTAAATGAAACAAGAAGAAGTCTGAGTAATATAAAGTTAAAGCCAACAGCCACTGAAGAGAAACCACCTGTCCCAGCAAGACCTGTCTGGATTCCAAAGATTGGGGATCTAGTCAGAGAGAAGATCGCGGTGAAGAAGGAATTTGGGCCTTCTTACAGAAAAGCAGTACCTGTCTTAGCTGTCAGCGGAACAAGATCAGTAGTACTACCGCCCCTTGCTGGTAAAAAGGAGAACAGAGTTGTATCCATCGACCTGGTAAAACCACAATCATGGGGCCAATAATAAGTAGTAGGCCCAGTGGACTCCCAAGAAATAGCAGAAGACCAAATCTTGCTACAATCCAAGAGGTTCAAACTGAGAGACTAATCACATTTGATAAACCTGCAGTGAATAAAAAAGGACTATGCAACAAAGCCATGGAACTTGTGCCTCTTGAAACCCAAATTGCAACAGTTCGTCAAGAAACACCTGTCTACAACGATGTAGCCTCAGACTATGCTAATGAAACAAAGAAAAATGCAAAGACTAATGAGAATCCTGAAGCAATTCCAACAATTGACAGAACTGCATCTGGCTACTTCATCAATTTCGATGACTTTTCTGCTGATCCTAGTGAACATGAAGAAACGCCAGCAACAAAACCTTTCAAAGAAAATATGACTGAAATTTTTCACCAACTAAAAGAAACATATCTGATTTCACCATGGATTGAATTTTGGATTGTGTTAGGTGTAATTTTCCTCCTGCTTTGGCTCATCATGTTTTTATGTTTGGGAAAATGTATTGAAGGAAAATATAGTACAATGGACACAGCAAGTCTGAACATCAACTTGGTCCTAAAGCCTCACACATCCTCTCATCTCAAGAAAAGAGAACTGCCATCAGTTAACATCACAGCCAATCCAATACCCGGTGGGGTAGCATGGGACAAAACGGATTATGAAATCTATGGCCAGATTGAGCTCTTGAAATATCCACATCAATTTAAGGTTTCCTTAAGTGACTTTGTGACACCAAGTACTTTCTCTGATGATTGGGACTTTGAAAATATTAATAATATGATGTCAGATTTAGAAATGTCAGCCAAATTCACAGAACATGATTACTTGCAGGGTTCATCAAATTATGAAGAAATGTACTGTTATAACCATTATGGTCATCACTATTTGCATAAATCTGCTCAACCAGGAAATGTTTTAAATTATAATCAATGGGAACATTGTGCAACACCGCCTAAAGGCAGCTCGAAAACATTTTATGAGAAATTCCCATACTTCTCAGGGTTTAACACAAGTGATGCAGAAACGTTTTATTTTAAAATGTTAAATAAGACAGGAATGAAAACAATGTTGACAAATAATAAATTGATTTATTCAGAAACATTTTATGATAAAATGTCTACATTTTGTTTTGAATTTTGGAAAAACAACATTGAAACAAAAACCAACTGGGGTTCAAAAGACTGGCAGGTACAAGGTCTAGAAGCATTGTTTAGAGCCTGCATGATCCCAGAACAGATGATATTCCTGAATGACACCATTCAACAGACAACCTGTCTTGGTTTAGCCAAGATAAAAGACTTAAACAAACCGTCTATTCCGAAGCCCATCCCTGATAGTAATAGCACTACAGATGTGGAGATAGACGTATCCCATATTTTACACCAAAACAGAACAAATCCTGATTGGAGAAAATGGTTGATCTGGCCCACAGACACAAATAACTGTTAAAAATAGATTCCACACAGGGGTTTAAACAGACCAGGCCAGACCCTAGATACTCCCAGAGACAACATCCAGGGATAGTTACAACATACAGTGTGGGGAAACTATGCCTCGAATGGCTACAGAAATCCACACTGGCTGAAATTAAGCAACACTTGACTTTACTTAAAGACGGTGCTGACTTGCGTGATTTCATACTGGGACCACACAAACAGCGTCAAAAACGCTTCATATACGCCGGTATATACGCTGCTTACAACGAACCTTGGAAAGTAACACAAATTGAAACAGCAGAAAAAATACGAGAAAGTGATCGTATAAATTTGGAAAAATCACTTTCTGTAGTGTACAATGGGTTAACGACTCTGTCCTCCAGAATATATTCACTGGACAGTATTGTATCATCTGCTATTGATATAATAGAGCAGGACTTACTGATGTTACAACATGGTCCATCCCAATTACGTTCTATTGTACAGCTAGGCTGGACGTTGCAAAACCTGCGTTCAGGCTACGTGCCATGGCGTCTAATCAACATAACGTCATCATTTTCTATCTTTAACCTTACTGATAAACAAATCAGTTTGGCACAAAAAGGAGCAGACTATACGATTCTGAGCATTGAAAAACTTGACAATTTCAGAGAGACCTGTCATTGAATGGTTAATACATGGAACGATTACAATCCCAATAACAACTTTCCAGTTTAAGTATTGCCAAAAATATATACCAGCAGGCCTGTATGAAAGGTTGGTTAAAGGATACATCAAGTCAACATGGAATTTACCTTATACACACAAATGTTATAGTGAAGGGAAAAAAGAGGTATTCCTTAGTGGTAACAATTGTAAAAAATCACTAAGCGGTACACTCCTGTGTCAAGGTATTAACTTGCATGGAGCCTACAAAGGGTCTTTAAATAACCTTTCATGTCACCTGCACGGCACTCCTGCAACACAGATAGAGCCATTTTTCGGACAACTTTCCAACGGCAGTTATGTTCTGATAAGTGACCACAGCTGTTGTGGCGTGGTGCCAGGAAAAGCCTATCTCGTGAGCATTAGTTCCATGGTCACTTGCTGTATGCAAGTATTGTATCCAAACAGAAATCCAGACATGGAGGAGGCAATATGGCCTTCTTTGAATATCTCTTCTATTCGAATTGATACTTTAAGCAGAATGAAGTCCATTCTTTTACAGACAAATGTGCCTTTAACCTCGTCCAAAGAGACATATGATCTGCAAGTTGCAAGGACAGCAGCAGAGATACATTCCCTATTATCAACAAATTGCCCCGTGCATTTCGTAGAAATGTTAGGTCAAATCTTAAACATGTCTGATACCAGTGGCATCCGACATGTATTTAAGACAATTTTTTCGGGACTGTTAGCACCCTTTGAAACAGTTCTGGGCATTTTCCCGAATTTTGTCCATTCCTTTTTTGGCGGCCTGCCTCTTCTTTTGGGACTCGTAGCAGGAATTTTATTTTTGATCCTTCTGATCCGATATGGCAAGCCAAGCCACAGACAGAACTCCAGCTACAATGGAAGAAACGATCCTAGCAATACGCTATCTAGACCGCATCACTAAAGTGCTCGGATTGGCCCGGCTAAGAGATCTTAGTGCAACCTGGTTTCTTTCATTCAGACCAATCTCGCAAGATTGCATCTTACCTGTGCTTCAATGTCTGCTATGCGGAGAAGAATGCATGTTAGACATCTGTCTTACACTACCATCAGCAGTACCAATGGATATCGATGCTTTGCTAGGTCCAGTAACAACTCATGCAACGTATTGTCCCCAGCGGCTACCTATTCTGATGACGGCATTCGTTGAGACATCATCACTACGAGTAGGTGGCGGTGAAGTACGAGAGGAAAGCAGCACCAAACAGGTACAACCTTCTGTGAGCATTGCTGATCCCGACATCGATGATAGCAATCATTCTCACATATGCACAATTTCAGCATTTTCGAACTTGGTCGAACTTTCACCTGATGTTGTAGACCAATTTTTTGCAAGCCTGTCTGATATGATGTTCTCCCCTGAACAAAAAGAATAACTTTTTAAACAACGAGCACACAGCGTTACCTGAACTCTGAATTTGGCCTTCAGTTTTGATAAACAAGACTACTGAAAACATTTGGAACAATTTTTTCCCCTGAAAACGAAATTATTTTTTCCACTTCCAAAATATTTACCTTTTTTTTGGCACACAGTAATCTGCTTAAAGTAGAACTATTCTTAGAGAACAGAGCTTCTATTTTTAGAGACACTAGAGACAATATTTTACCTCAGCCTCCAGCACATGTACAGTATTGTATAAATATGTGATGAAATGGTCTCGACCTTCTTTTCTGTATTCAGAGCCATTTCATGTGTAATTTTCGCAATTCATTCAGCTGAATACATATATGCATTTTTTAACTTCATGATAACACTGCTTGAAAAGCGTACAGTACCCATACTCATTTTCGTGTATTTTCCACATACCATTTCAAATGCGAATTATGTATTTTGGGGTGCATCATTAAATGTATAATATTGCTTAGTTTTTAGTAATGATGGACATTAATACGTGGAGTGGGTGTTGTGTTTCTATCTACGACCCTAATTCGATATTCCCGATTTATGCCCTTATGTGGTTATAATAAATAATATCCTTATAAAGGCATAAGAATCATATCCATATTTAGTAATAGCCCATGCAGTCCAAATATGGCAAGGCTACTCCCCTAGACTCCTAGAAAGTACAACGCGTTCTTTAAACAAACCAAGCCTCCAGCAGCCCGGGAATTCCCCCTGCTTTTGTTTTGATTTGCACAATAACTCCTGGAGTCCAGAAAGAACTGTTAGTTCTTAGTGACGTCTTATGTCCAACCTTACGTCAAACCCGGCACCTTTCAGGTTTAAATATACCAACGTTGCCTTAAGCAAACACACGGTGGTTTGGAGCAGAGCAGCTATCTACTTACCCGAAGCCCGTATGATGCAAGAGCCAAAGGAAGCCGCCCCTCCATTTTGACGCACTGGTAAAGACGCTGTCTTTTTCTCCAGCCAAGAAATTCCAGCTCAAGTGTTTCCATTCACCCTTGCGGGTTGATGGGAGATCGAGTCCTGAGACACGAGATACAAGACCTCCTTCATTCTATTAAAAAGGTACGGCGCTGACTAAACCCTTGAGAGATTTCTTGATTCAGATTCTTGGCAAAAACCAACTTAACTTAAACTGCAACTTACTTACTCCTTCCCACGTATTAGGCTTAGGTCAGGTACACCGGGGTAGGCGTATATTAGAAGCAACAGTTGAGTACGTTAGTCAATGTTTTTATGTATGTATATATTTTATCCATTTTAAAGTATCATATGGCTAAGAAACCATATCAATGCTTTTACAGTATTATTTTATAATACTCCTTTTACTGTACACACTTTACTTCATGATAAGTATTGCAATTGTGGCAATTCATTTCTCTTGCATGAGAAAGAAGACTGCTCAATAAATAACACCTTTTATTGAAAACGCCCGTCTCTCTATTTCTCTGCACTCTGGTGAAATTAAGCATGCACGATTGACTGAGTGAAATAACTGTCTATTTTTTTCACACGACTCTAGAGATACACTCTTTATTCTGAGGGAGCAAAGTTGTCATGTTTATGCGGTTGTCAGAAACTAATCTCTTCTTGTCTAAATCAGGAGAGTTAACTCTTTCCTGAACATTCGAGAAAGTTTGTAGTGACCTCTGAGCTAGCTGGAAAAACTAATTAAGTCTAATATAGTCAGGACAGACCTAGATGACCTCAGTCCTACGTCTACACTGCTGTTTATATTATTCCAATGCATAGAGCCTATTGGGAATATAGGAACTACACTACAAAACCACAAGCAGTAATACAAATAAAAAATCTTATAGTAATTCGCCCAAGCAAAATGAAAATTCTATCAAACTGCTCAATAAAAGTACTCTGTTTTCCCAAGGTGCAAAAAAACCTACTAATCAGGAGCCAAACCATAAAATAACAAATAATATCGACGAAATCCAACTGTCAAAAATAGAAGAGGAACCAACAAATACTGAGGCCCTCACAGAGGTGGAAAGACCTGAGTACACAACGCAGTCCCCTCAAGAATTAGCGAGAGGAAGCGACCGGCTCACAGACGTCTGCCTCTCGACTCTCAAATCAAGTAACCAAGATAACCCAGAGTATCCACTCAACGAAAAGGCACTCACCGACCCATTAGTGTCATGCTCGAAACAGCAATCTTTGCATAGATCAAATCCTAACCATCGAGAGCCTCCTTCCCTGTCTCAACAATACAAAAAAATATTACTGTATCCGGAATACGTATCCCAAGGAAAATGGGATATTTTAAATAGAGGAAACATTTTAAAGTTATGCACGCAGCTCCCTGGTCTAGAAAACGTAAAATCATTGGATATCGAAAGTGTGGGTTTCACTGACCCTGAACAGGGCCAGAAAAATGAATCGACTGTGGTAACTTTCTACAATCAAGACCAGGCAGCAATCCTAATGAATAACAAAAAACAACTGAGTGATTGGGGCGTTCGGGTTAGCTCCCATACCAAAGCTAAATATGCGGATTTTCTAAAAAACATATGGAGCGCTCCAATGGTCGGTAATAACAAACTAGAACAAAAACAGGATAAGAATATCCAGCAGCCATCCTCAAAACTATGTGGCCCTCGACCAGGAACAAAAACAGCACCCTGGATAGAGAACCCACTCCAAATATTAGCATCAAAAGCGGGCGGACCACGCAAATGCGTACATAAGCCTCACAAATCCCAAGATTGGTCTTGGCTCTCTCAGGCCTTAGGGTAATACACAGAAAACACCGAACGAAGAAAAAATCAACTATGATGTAGCACACTATCTTAATATCTACTCTTGGAATATTCGGGGTTTAACAAAAGAGAAAAATGAACGGCTAACCATGGGCCTCCAGAAGACCCAGGACATATTTGCTCTCCAAGAAACTTGGGCCCTGGAAAACACCATCTGGGAAGACTTAACCATTATTGAATCACACGCTATTCCATCTGCTGTAGGTGGTCATGCCTCCGGAGGTGTGCTGATCGCCATGAAGAATACTCTGGTCGTAAACCTATTACCGCTTTAAAAAGGCGAGGGCGATTATATCTTCATCAGCATCGAGACTCAGTGCCATGAAAAGGAAAAACTAAGACAAAAAATTATACTTAGCTGGGTTTACTTGCACCCCTCCAAAATAAGACGAGAGGCTACACTGAGAAAAATGCTCCCCGACATAAACAACCTCGATGATCATTTCCCAAATGATATATGGCTGATAATGGGCGACTTCAACACCAACCTAATGGAGGCCGGCTTCACCCCAATTATTCAACCATCTTCAGTTAACGAAATGTGGCCTATCCCAGAGATAAAATCTCAGTTCCAACGGAAGGAAGCCAAAGGGACAAAATTGGCAACACAATTAAACCAACTAGGCCTTCGCATTTTAAATGGAAGAATTGCTTCGGATAAACCGGTGGCATATAGTCATGTATCTCCCTCTCGAATGGCCACTCTGGACTATATATGGATATCAGTCACTCACTTCCAGTTGGTACAACAGTTTTTGGTAACTCCATCTTTAGATAGTGACCACGCAATTTTAACATGCAAAATTGATCTTTGGCAGTTCCATCGCCCGAATATTCCCCTGATTGGAAACTAATCTAACTTACAGAGCGTAAGAAAATTTAGATGGTCCAAGGACAATCGGGAAGTAATAGAAGCGAAAGTGGAGGATATTTTGACCAAATGGAACCCGGATGACATTAGTCATTTGACGGCATCTAATAGCTCTACACACAGATACCTGGGTTAAAATAAGAGTCACCTCGAGATGGTCATCCACTAGTAAAATCTATTCCAACAGAGGCCTAAAGCAAGGATGCATCCTTGCACCTTTACTCTTCAATTTGTATCTTGCAGACCTCCCCGAATGGCTGGCCCGCTGTTGAGCCTTTCCACCAAGAATTTACCTAATAAAATTCCAAACCTTGCAATACGCTGATGACACTATTTTACTCGATCAAACTCAGGTGGGTCTTCAAAGACTTTTCAACTCCCTCGTCCTGTATTGCAACACCAACATACTAGAGATTAACGCTACCAAAACCAAAGTAATGGTAATTAGCTCCTCGAAAACAAAAAAGAGCACTTGGTTCATTGAGGGGAAGGCATTGGAATCAGTTACCACATATAAATATCTGGGTGTCTGGATAGATCACAAAGGGAGATCGGCCGCGCATATAACCGCAATGCAGGGCGTTGCTCGTAGCCTGTAGGGGGCTTTTATAAGAACAAAGAGAGCCCTCCACTCTCCGGATTTTGCCCCGCTAATAAGACTGATAGGTGCAAAATTGCTCCCAACAATAGCCTTTGGTGCTATAACCTATAAAGATAAAATTATCAGCTGGCTAGATAGATCTCAGTCAGCATGTTTCCGTAGAGTATTCCAACTGCCAAACTCAACCTCTCATGCCCAAATCCGAAAGTGCAAGATTCATTGCTTACAGCCTAAAAATAAAACCAGCCACTTCTCACACTTTAAAGAGCTGTATATGGTCATTGCTTAGCAATCCTGATACATCGTGGAATAAATATTTGACCTTTTGTCTGTAAACTCTAAAGGCTCAGTATATATGGTCAATTTCACTGCCCATAGAGGCGAAATCCAAACTTTTGACCAAACAAGCAAAAATTATTTCCTATGACCATGACGCACAATCAGTATTAAAGCTGTTCCACGGCAGCTGGGCTTCCAAACTCTACGCCCCAAAAATATTACCGCTCTATCTTTCATCGCCCATGAAACCTCATGTAAAAGACTACGTTTGGCCTAATTCCACTGATGGCATATAAGATCGGTCAAGGATACAAGAAAGCTGCCTCCACACAATGCCGCTTCCGTAAACAGGGGGAGGAAAATTTGATTCACATCCTGTGCATTTGTAGACGCTTACTAGCCAAACAAACCTTTTGGCTTCGTCCGATTTGGCTCTCTCTTAACACCAGGACATGCCAAGAAGCACTGGAAGTATGCATGAGGGGCGACTCACCTCAGATGGTGACTCGCTTTGTAAAATGTATGTCTGAAATTAACTCTTTGTTACCACTAGATGATCAAGAATTAACTTTAATCCTCCAAAATTGATTCTTTTTCTCCCACGCGCTTATTGTTTTTTATCAGAATTTGATTAGTGTTTTTTCTTAACTTTTAACCTATGACTGTACAAATTGCAATGATTTTAATTAATTATGCAAATAAATTCTTACTTACTCTGTGTTTGGCATGATCACTCTTTAATTAAATTCAGCCTTAGCAACTTGTTTCTCCTTCAATCTCCAGCCAGTGCAGGGCCATCAGCCAGGAATTGGACTCATATCAATACTAACAATTTCTATAACTGCTTAGCTATGACCCTACCCAATAAACACAATAATATAGTCTAACATGAGCAAACTGTCATCACATGGCTAGCAGATGCCAGCAATATCCATGCTCCTCTGAGGAAAGTTAAGCTGGCCTGGCACAATGATGCCTAAAAATGTTTTTCTTATGATCTCAAACTTGCAAATCTGACTCTACTTCACACTGAATGCAAATGGAGGAGAAATTAATCTCTGGATAGAAGGGAAATCTACCAGGCCCAACTTAAACAATAGAAACATTCTACTCTACAAGCTAAGGCTACTTATTTGTCTAGAAAGATTCTGAATGCAACCAATAACGTCAAAGACATATTTGAAATTGTGTCTGAACTATCTAATCCTGACAGAGTGACAATAAAAATATCTCTGACTCAATCTTTCTGTGAGTCACTTTATTCAGTTTTTATTGATTAAATCAATGCTATCAAAGATAGCATCCCTTTAAGTCCCCCCTCTGGGAACGTTCCTGCATCAGCGGAATTACCCATTATCAGTAAGGAACTCTTCTCTAATTTACGGATTAAAGTAAAATCTGGTACTCCTTCTGATAGTTGCACCCTCTCAAGTAAAAAAAAAGTGTTCTCTGCACTCGCTGGCCCTGCTTTATCATTGTTCATTGACTCTTAAACAGGTGGCCTTGTACCTGAAGCCTTTAAGGAAGCAATTGTGGTCCCAATTCTTAAGAAAATTTGTGCTGACCTACTTGTTTTGCCTAACTATCAAGCCATCTCATTGCTCCCTTTTCTGGCCAAATTGTTGGAAGCTCATGTTGCCAATTGCCTTTCTTCCTTCCTCAAGCAATCTCATTTTCCCATTCCCCATAAAGCAGGCTTCCATTCGTCTTCTTCAACTGAGACAGTAACCCTGGCCGTGCTAGATGAAATGAGGGAAGAAGCTGACAGGGACACTATACAGGCGCTTGTGCTTCCTGATCTATCCGCGACCTTCAACGCGATCGACCACAAACTCCTGGTGGATTGTGTTGAGGCTGCGGGCATCCAGGGAACAGTGCGTAAATGGTTTGTGTCTTTTTTGAAAGCTCATTACCAGCTGGTTCGACTATTCCCTTTTGGCTCTCTGAAGGTCAAACTCACCTGCTGCATACCCCAGGGATCCTCCCTGTCCCTCCATCTTTTTAATTTATATATTTACCCTCTGGTACAGTCCTTGAGGAAAATGAATGGGTGCACCTTTAACTCTGCTGACAACATGCAACTTCTTTTTGCAATCAATAACATTCCGGATTCAATCTTGATCTTCCAAAACACCATACTACTACTTTGCAACTGGATGAATAGTAATCAACTTAAGTAAAATCATGACTATACAGAGTTTATTCTGGTTGGGGCAGTGCCTAATTTGAGCTAGTGGTTTCTGGGGCTCAACACCGGCACTTATTCAGCAACACTGGCGCTTTTCACGAGCACCAGTCAAGGACACACAGGGAGATTACGTGATTTGTCCAGAATCACAGGATGTTGAGCCGACGCCAAGACTCGAACCTGGTTTCCCAGCTCCAAAGTCTGCAGCTCTGGCCATTCCGCCACATCCTCTCCCCATGTGGTTAGTAGTTGGTGTGTTTTAGGCGGCATTTACTGGAGGAATGGACTGGTGCAAGCTGCCTCCTGATGAGAGCCTCAGCACTTTTGTTTTTTACAAATTAACCACGGAGTTGGGGGCTCTCAAATCCTTGGAATTCCAACTTTTGGACTGCTGAAATGAGTATTTCCCCTCTGCCTACAACTTCAGCAAAGAGCCTAGGAGTTATTATCGATAACAATCTTTCTATAAAGCCTCAGGTAGAGTGCGTAGTCTTCTCCTGTTTCCGTCCGCTCTGGAAGATTGGAAAAATCTGAAGATTTCATACCTTTGAAGCCCTTGTCCAGGTTTTTTTTATACTAGTCAACTCACATACCAACTATACAAATTCGATTCATTTTGGTCTCCCCGAATACCTGACGAAGAGAATACAGCTGGCCAAAAAATCAGGGAGCCAGACAGATCTATCAACAGCCAAAGAGGTGTCCTGTCGCCCCTTTGATGAGGAAGCTCCACTGGCTAAAGGTGAAACCGCGCTCTGCCTCTAAGATCGGCTGTACCATTTTTAATTCCATGCATGGCAACTCCCTTAAGTTCATCCCTTCATGTATTCACAGGTACACTCGTTCTCGTAATTAAAGGTCCTCGCATCTCATCCGTCTGATCATTCCTCCTTTAAAGAAGAGGCAAGGAGTTGCTAGATTCTCGGGTTTGTCCCCTTGATACTGGTACTCCCTCCCTCCCTCCCTCCTAATATCAGATCAATGTCCTGCTATTCCAGATTTAGACAACTGCTCAAAACATGGTTGTTTACACAAGTATATAGATTACGAGCTGTAAGTTATGTTCCTTTAACCAGAGCCAAGAAACCGGTTGGTGTATGTGCGCTCCATAATTACTTTCAACATAACATAACATAACATAATATAACATTAAATTGCATGGAACCTCATGGAACGTTTGACTTTTGCAGTGCCTAAACCTAGGATGCATACTTTGGCTAGCCTATAAACCTCGCCCTTTCATAGTTATTCTAAGACAGGATACAGCAGTAGCGGTCCCCAGGGGTGATGACAGCCTCTATTATGTTCTCATTCAAGTAACATAGGTCAGTGGTTGGCATTGCCCTCTTTTATAGAGAACCTCTGGGTTGCACGTGAAGACTATAGCTCATTTGGTTAGAACAACAGCTGCACGTGTTAAGGTATACACTGCAAGACGAAAAATTAAATCACAGTATGCTAGTGCAGTAGATGTATGCTTTTTCTTCAGATATGTGTGCTTAAATGAATGTCACAGGTTTGAGCCTGTCACATTTCTTAAGATGATTAAATGATTCCATGGTGTTTAACTCGGAATAGCCAGATCCTGGGGTGATTTGTGATTGGCAGGAATGGCTCCGGGACTGAGCAACTCATAAACAGGGCCTAAATTGGAAAACAATTGTAAATTTAAAAAAAGGAAATATAGGAAATTCAGTTGGTGGAGTGTGCTTTATAACAGGATAATATTACTAGTAATATTAACGATGATAATGCTGAAAATAATTATGATAATGTTAGGAGTAATGAGGGTTTCCTTTATTGTTTATATTTTGTCATGCCATATTTCTGCATGCAAAGAATATTGTTCTGAGGTTAGACAAAGCTACTCTTAACACATACTAGGTCAGCAACACTTCCTTCTCCTCATCTCACCTGCCAAGCCAGGCTCTTCCATTCCTTAAGGTCTTAATGCACAGTATGTTTCACCAGCTTTACTGTCGTTTCTTAACAGATTGTTTCATTTTTCGCTTGTGAATGCAATAGATCTAGGTAAATAGTTATTTTAATTTCCATTGCTAGAATTTTAACGTATTTCCAAAGTCGACGTGGGGAAATGAAACGTTGATTTTCACTTCTACCAAATGTGCGTTTTGATATCACATAGTCTGAACAGGAAAGGGCAATTTCCCTTGGCAACACAGTACTACTGAGAATAATCTGAGCTCGAGGTGTCTTTCTCTCTCGGTCTCCCTTAGTCCCTCAATCTCTCTCTATCTCGTTTTCTGTCTCTTTCTCACTCACTCTCTGTGCTCTCTCTTTGACACTTTCTTGGGGCCATTATGATCACGGTCTAGAACATTGTTCTGTTTCTGAGGAAAGTAACTACACCAACTGAATGAAGGTCTCACACACATTGCAAACATTATCAACAGATCCCACCAGTTCAGTTCATAAGCTTTTATTCGATTTGCACATGCAAATCATACAAGCATAATAAAAATACAAAGATTATAATGTTAATACATCATGAAGACACAGATAAGAAAAAGGAGTAGGAAACATATGAAAAGGCTAGTGTGCAACAATTAGAAAATTGGTATTTTAAAAACTACTAACTAGTACGTAAATATAAAATGCTCATAAATGTACAGACAGGAAATCGAAAGAGTTAACTTGATAAACAGTTTCCTGGCAGCTGTACTTTCCGGTAAAAGTGATACTGGACCTCTTGGACTAACATATAAAATAGTTTAAAATAGAAAGGGGACCATACAGTACATACTGTGGACAACAACGGATAAAATTTTTCGATATTTACAAAAACTGTTATGAGACTTGGAGAGCTTATGTATACAGACAGGAATGTATAAAGTAAAAGCAGACTGATACAATTCCTGGCAGCTGTATATCTCAGGTACAGACAGGTAGGTATAAAAAAGACTTTACAGTACAATACTTTTCCTGGCAGCTGTACACTTCAAAATATAAGTAGCCAAAAAGAAGCAAATATCCTCATTCTCCAGTGAGGCTAGTAGTATCAATGCAGTCTTTGTTGTACGGGTATTATACTTTATAAAAATGGGTTTGAGGTATTTTACCCTAAGAAAATGGAAAAATTTACAGAAGAGTAAAAAATGGCAACAGCTCTGGCGTGAAATATTGTCACACGGGCAGGGGGTCTCTGATCTAGCTTTCTGGTTCGGGAACGCAACCAGATGGTGAACAATCCCCAATCTGACACGAGTTAATACAAATTGATGGGAGGGACGAGTCACGTTCACAAGGTAAGATTGAAGCCCCGGGATTAAATTCAGGTCCTTATAAAATTTTACGGTGGCTAGCTTACCAATTGTTTTGTCTCGCTCTGCCTTTTTGAAGTTTAGGAAAATTGACTTAATTTCTTTTTTGGGAATAGAGACTGCCTCTTCAGGCTCAAGAAGCACATCAATATTAAATAAAAGATGATACCAGAAATGAATGTATCTCAGCCACTGTATCCGTGAGGAGTGGTCCAAACCTATACAATCAAGAATAATATCTTGAGTGAATCAAGTCTCCGGCTTAGCCCAAATAGAACGCCACAATAAGAGTGGCCGAACTGCTGCTAAGTCAGATATAAACTCGACCCCAACCTCTTCATGAATCAATTGGACAGAGGCGGAAGGAGGGACGCATAACAACCTCTTTAAAAACTTGTTTTCATCCTTTTGTAGGGGTGGACCTTCACTATGGCCCCATACACCTGCCCCGTACAGTGCAGAGGAGACACAACAAACATTATATATATTAATCATGTCTGGGATGCTTCTTGAACCAAGTTTAGAGGCAAAACGAAAAATGCTGCTGGTGGACCGCAGCATTTTTTATCTAACGGAATCAAATTCGGAGATCCAGGTCCCACTATTGTTATATGTAATTCCCAAATAGCAGAAGGTTTTAACATGTGTCAGTTTATCCTTGTCCAGGAAGAAGGTGTGCTTTGTCTGTTTTGCTGCCTGGCCGCATGACATGACATACGTCTTGGATTTGTTCACGCGGAGCCTCCTGTTTTTGATAAACAGCATAAAACTATCAATTAAACGCTGGAGGTCGATCTGTGTACGGGATAAAAGAACAGCGTCGTCCGCATAAAGTAAAAGTGGGACAGGTTTTCCTCCAATCGAAGGGGCGTCTGCTGGGATGTCAACCAGGGTGCGGTCAACGCCATTAACGAAGAGAGAAAATAAAAGAGGGGCCAAAACACATCCCTGGCGTATGCCCCGTGAAACTTTAAAAAAGGGGGTGCATTCGCCTAGGGTGCCATAGCGGACTTTACAAGAGAGTTTTTCATAAAGCCTAGCTAAGAAATGGACAATTTCCCTCGGTGCCCCAGCTTCTAGCAAAACCTCCCAAAGAATAGCATGATCAACTAAATCAAACGCGCTGCTCAAATCAGCAAAACATAAAAAGAGGTTGCCATTTTTGGCCACAGTGTATTTGTTGATTAAAAGGTCCAGATTTACGCATTGTTCCAGTGTGCCCATGCCTTTCCGGAAACCGTATTGGACTCTAGTTAAAATATTCGATTCAGTTGCCCAGATTTCTAACCTTTTAAGCAGTATCCTACTCATTACCTTTACAGAGGCGTCCAACAAAGAAATTGGCCGATAATTGGAGGCCTCTGATTTGTTGCCTTTCTTGTGTAGGGGAATAATGACAGATTGGCCCCAGGAAGGAGGAAAATTAGTTTCTGCCGCACAATTGAAAATCCTCACCAGGATGGGGACCCACGAATCTGGTTCGTCTTTATATAGGTCCAGCGGGACCCCGTCAGGACCTGGAGCCTTACCTCCTTTGCTATTGGAGAGTCCTTCATATCCTTCTTCTAGTGTTATTCCCAGAGGGAGAAATGACCAAGAGGTAGTCTCAGGGGACGGGGACTCAAGGGGTGACCCTTCTGGGTTGAAAATATTAGAAAAGTGGGTGACCCAATCGCTACATGCAACATATGATGTTAATTCAGGGACACCATCCTTATTGAGGAAAGGGCTATTAATTGTTTCCCAATATAGTTTGCTGTTTTTGGTCTCGGCTGCTTCTTTTAGCTTATCCCACGCCTCGATCTGTAAAACCTTTTTTCTGTTATTGATTGCTGTTTTATAGCTGGACCTGAGGTTTCTGATTCCCTCGCTATCACGTGGTTTGGTGCCTAAAGCCTTCTTAAGTTCCCGCAGGGCAATTATACAGGGTTTGTCAAACCACCCCTGCTTCAGACCACTATTGGATGTCAGGACACTAGTAAAAATACCTTCAATGATATTATTAATGGTAACAAAATGTAATAATAGGGAACCATTGTTACTTTCCTTTTCTAGACAAGAACTAATTTGATTTTTACAACTAATTAAAACCTCTTTCTGCTTGGCCTTAGAATTAATTCCAGTCCATCTGATCCTTAGACCATTCGGTCTGATGGGTACTAGGTCGGTAGAACACTTTTCTCCTGACGTTGATGGGGTACCATGCCCTAGGAGGGTAACACAAATGCTGTTATGGTCACTGAGACTTTCTTCATTTACATATAGATTAGTAAAGTCTCCACTACTAGACAATAGAATATGATCTATAAATGACCCCGCATCCCTTCCTGTAAAGGTAGGACATGTAACTGCCTGAATGTTTTTATTACAGTTTAACAGGGTCAGGTCTAGCATAACTAGCATATTGTTTAATATCGAGCCATAATTACAATGTGGGAAGTGGAGGAAATCCTCCCTCTCTCCCCGTCCCCCCCAATGGTTATGCATAGCTGCTCCAATACCACAGGTTTTCCCATTGGACAAATTGCAGGGCTGTAAATTAAAATCCCCTACCCAGATAACCTCTGCCTTTCTTTTCGAAATGCCCAGAGCCCTAGCAATTTCCTTTTCGAGAGGTGGTAAGATATCTCCTCTAGTGGTATCAAAGATATTGTTGTAGAAATTTACTACAACCAGGTCAATACCTTTTCTACACTCCACCCTTACTACCTGACTATGAGTCCCAACTGTCGTACTACTTCTAACTATGCAATTACACAGCTTGTTGGACAAAAGCATCAGGAGGCCCCCCTTGGCCCTACCTGAGCTAGATTTAGTAGCTTTAAGGCAGTGGGATATGTACCCTTCGATGTTGATGTGGTCCAGACACCACGTTTCCTGGAGGAGGATTAAATCGAATCCTTCTCCAATGAACCTTGTCCAAAAGGGTGAACCTACTTTACTTGCAAAACCAGCAATATTCCAAGAAATAAGGGAGAGTCCGACAGGCTTGCTAGTGTCAACGATAGCCGGCTCTGGCTGGGTGGCACAGGATAAGGTTGAACTATCTTCCTGGATGCTGGTAGCTGGACCTAGTCTAGGGGCGTGGGTAGATATACAAGCATCAGGATCATTGCTATTGGGTCCTTTACACATGTTCGAAATTGAGGTAGTACTAATGAAATTAAGAGAAGAGGGGGAATCTGTAGTACATCTCTCTTTATCCATGATTAATTGTCTAACCGCCAGATCAGCAATAGGTATGCAGACCGGCGTACATGGTAGTGAAGCTCTAACCTTTATGGGTAACTGACAGTCATGGGCTAGACCTGACTGTTCGGTGGCAAACTGACTGGGAGAAAAAGAGGCACTATGTCAGTCAACCATCTCCAGGCAGTCATACCTGTTACTGGTAGGAATGCCTTGCCATCCATTCCCCATAGGAGGGCCTTTGTTGGGGAACCAGGGGCGCGATGGCCAATCCCTGTTCCTATTCTTTTGTGTCAACCAGGGACCTCCATAATTCCACGGTTGTTCATGAGGAATAACCCAATTGGTAGCTGGTGTTGGAGCATAAAAGTTAAATAATGGGGGATAGAAAAACGAGAGCCTCTGGGCATCAATTCCTCCCTTCTTCTCCAGTTCTGGCCAAGAACAGATGTGGTTCACCGAGGATGCGTCTACACATGTAACGATGACGCAATCCCCCTGAATGCTCTTGGGACTCGACCCTACCCATGAAACCCTACGTACAGAAGAAATCCTACAGGTATTGGCCGACTGTAATGGCCTATTAATACTAAGCCATTGAAGGATTTTATTTAAAAGGGACCAGGAGGGTTCATCGGTACCCGGTGGGAGTTCCGGGACTCCCGTTAGGATTACCGTGAAAGGAGAGACCTCCGGAGGAAGATGTACCGGACGTTTAGGCCTGGGCCCCCTCTTGACGTCTGTATGATGGGGTTTTTGTGAGATTATTGATTTGGCTTGATGCGGTTGCAAAGACCCCTGTGTAGTGGTGGCATTGGTAACTGATGGTATAACTACAGGGGATGGTTGGATATGATTTTGTAAACTAGTTGTATGGGACTGAGAAGCATTGGCAGCTGGTGTTATAGCTGCAGGGGAGGGTTGAATAGGATTTTGTAAACTAGTTATGGGGGGCTGTGATGTAGATTGCGATATAGGTGTAACATTAGAATTAGAAGGAGCACTCTTATTTGGGGCAGAGACTAAGGTGGTGATTGGAAGCTGATTATTTTTCGCATGTGCTTTAGTTGTAGCCAGTGAACTAGATGAAATTACCGGAGTGGACTCCAGACTGATTGCAGATGGTGCCCCTCCCGCTTTAATAGTACACACCCCGGACTGGTTGGTTACTTTAGAAAGGAGAATGGCAAGTTGCTTTTCTATTGCCATGATGCTCTTCTCTAACGGTTGAAGATGATGTTTTAATAGGTCCCTAAAGCTGGCAAGAAGTTGTTGTGATAAATCACTATCTGGCCGGCTGGATTCACCTTCCAAAATATTTACATTAACCAGCTTTGAACCTTGTGGGATAGATGGAACCAACGCCACAAAGTTATTACTTGGGAGGTCAGTTTTAGAAGGTGGGACGTTAGGTGTAATAACATTGGGATTTGATGTAGAACTCCCCTTCATGTGATCATCTGGCTGTTTTGGAACAGCGCCTTCTCTGGCCCCTCTTAACTTGTTGACCTGGGCTAGATCCTGTGACAGATTTTCAGATAGAATATGTTCCAGATCAGGAGTTGTCTCAAGGTTATCCGTTAGATCCATTTCCGAAGACAAATTGGTAGCTGACAAATCCACAGCGCTAGGGATGGTATGTACTTGCGCTGTGGTACCCGATTGTATTAAAATAGGTATCGGGGTAAGTGATGGCAGAGGTGTTAAGGCAGTCGCTATGGGTCCCAGAGAGGATCTCCGAGCAATCGCAAGGTCCTGTGAGACCCGTCGTTCTAAAACAGCGATATTCTGGTTAATGGCCTCAGTGGTTTTTGAGATGAATAAATCAATAGGGCCGGTAAATGAGGCAGCTTTAGAGGCTGTTTTACTTCTTGAACCCCTTGTCATGATTATTACAATATGAAACTCCCAAATAATCAATCAAATGCCCGATGTTGGTAGATGGTAAACAGTACCTTATAGGGGTGTGACCCCAGGGATAGGATGACAGGGGGGTGGCCCAGCCCAGCCTGGATCTGTCTGGAACGGGCTGAAACGGGCCCGCCCTTGGCCCGGGCTTCGCCCGGCGTCCCGCGAGACGGGGGTGAATCTGTACTTGAGCGCCTCCAGGCGCGCGTTTGACGCGCTTAGCGCCGCTAAGGACGCTGGGTTATGTAGTCCTTTCGACCTCCACCGCGCTCCGCTCGGCAGCCAGACCCCGAGGTGGGACAGGGGTCGGCGGCGGGAGGCGGGAGGGAAAAGGCACCAGAACAGCAGCAGCAAATGGCCTCAGAGGCAGCAAAGGGTCCGAATGGCGGCAATTCTTTTCAACAATGGTTCCCACCAATACTTTACTTTACAGGCTTGAAATTTTCCAACTGGTTTATCCACCCTTAATATGTGTTTTACTGTCCACATAAACACAACCTTGCCTCACACATTGAATAAGTATGTCGAACGTTGGGCTCAGATGGTCAGGCCAGAGCCAGATTGTTATGTTATTAACACGAGATAAATTTACATTTAATGAGAATAATTTATCTAGTCTGTACTTGTTCTGCAAATGTAGCATGTATCCAGTCCTTGTTGGCTATTTGTGGACACCCCTGTACTAAGCTAGCCTCAAGATTTGTAGCAGAAAAAGTTTATTTTGAACATTTTGCTATTCACTGTATATCTTGCAGTTTGATGTAATGCTAGTTATCGTCTGTTTAAACAACTAGCTATCCAGCGGTCATTCAACCACTCCAAGAAAATTAGCTCTGCTTTCCAGCTCAAATCTATTTTGTGAAATTAATAAAGCAGTGAATGGACTTCTATAGAGTATCACTCTAATGTGTTTCCCCCTAAGCTGCTTTCTGCTTTGAAGTGGCTACCCAGCATACTCTCAGAAGGTACGTTTACAATTTATTTTTTAATGAGATGTGGGGGGTCATGTGCCTGTTTACCTGTAGCATGTTATTCATGGTACACTCATACAGAGTAATTTGGCAGCTGCGTGTCTGGCTCGTTTTGAGTTGCAAGTATTTGGGGAGTGGAGCTTGCGTTAGTTGGAAAGTCAGACTTTAATGTTGTTGCTGCGGTATTCATACATGTTCATGTTTGCGTGTTATCCACTTGTAACTCCTACTTCCTCCTCTCACGAGGATCGCTCTTCCCCAACAATGTGATAAAATGCACCCAAAACAAGCACGCGCTCCTCCGGTAGACTTCAAGGTTTTGATAGGCAGAGGAAGGTAGCATGTTTAAGGCTTCAGTTAATTCTAATGGTAGTTCCTCTGTCACGTATGAAGTGGAGTAGATATTGGAGTAGCAGAGGTAGCATTGGTAAGTGGCAATCAATCACCCGTCTCAGGCCTCAAATGTCATTTTTGGGTAGAGGATGACTCAGATATTCTGGCACGAGGCAAGTACACAGAGAGAGCAACACTGCCAAGTGGTGTAATGCAAAACGACGGGGGCCCCTGCAGGCTGTGACGAGGGGCCCCTGACTCTGCCACATCTCACAGATGTTAATTGGCCAGGGGCCCGCGTGAAGGGTTGGGTCCCTCTGAAGGGTTGCCCCCCCCCCCCCCCTGCGCTGCAGGGGCCTGCGTTACTCACAAGACACTGCCTTCTGCGGAGCTATAAAGCAGATTAACGCTGCTCTCAAAAACATAACATGTATATTGGTAGCAGCCAGATCCATACTGTAGGTCGGATGGCGCTAAGCCACTTGCCACCTCGCAGCGGATCCAGATATATAGACTTCATTTCACTCCGAGAGGAGGCAGAGATAAGCAATTATGCCCTGATCAATATCTCTTACAGCACAGGCTCCTTGAGGCCCTTTAATTGGCCTCTCAGATCTATGCATCAGGCGGTGGAGGCCCTTTGAAAGCGGAGAACGAGTGGCCCTTTTGTCTCAGATTTAACAACACGCGTGCAAATTATGGGGCGAGATGACGAGGCTCATTCGTAGGTGCGCTGCGATTTCCTAGAACTTGATTCTTGGCCAAAGGTTTCTTAATTCTTCGGCTAGGTTCTCACTTCTGGGATGCTGAGAGTGCGCTTTACATCCTCTCCTGGCACCCGCTCCTCTCGTCATTAAATTATGTCAATGCTTTTTCCACTGTAAGTGTTCAGAAGTCGTGTTTCTAGTGATTGATGGTCTAGGGTTTCAGGAAGTGTGCTCCATTGGTTTTGCACATCTAGAACGTTTAGATGAAGTTCATTTTTAATGAAAATTTAGGATTAGGAAATCCCTTTCTTTTTTTTTTTTTTTACTTCCGTAATTTTTTATTGAAAATAAAGAGCATATTTACATGGTACTGGGTGAAGAACACATGGGGAAAGAGAAAGAAGAAAAAGCGCCGGCGGGGGGGGGGGGGGTTGTCAAGCATTGTATACATTGGCTTTAATTAGTTTGGCTCTTGACAGTCCATTCTGCAATTTGTTACATCTTCTTCTCTCCGTTCTTGCACGTTCCAGTTTCCCCCGTGTCCCTTTGCCACCGGTATGGTTATCTTTCCGCCCCCCTGGTGATGTGAGGAGATAGAAGATCAAAAGAAGAAGAGAGACGTAGGCATATTATGTTGTTGAGTAGGGTGCATGTGTGCGTTCGGTAGTATTGTCTGGTCTGAGTGTTTAGGGTGGCTTGTGAGAGGACAAGTAGTTGTCTAGTGACAGCCATAACTCGCTCTTTTTCCCTGAGTCCCTTTGGCTGTTGGACGTTATGGTGTCGGCTCCCCTTAGGAAAATGACCCAGTTGAACCAGGCTTTAAAGGTGGCCTTTGCTGTGTCCTTCCAGTTATTCAACACCGTCTTGACCGCTGCTGTAAGCAGGAGGTCAATCAGGTCTCTGTCATTTTCGGATGTTATGGAAGGGTCAGTGTACCCCAGTATTAGGTGGTGGAAGTCCATTGATAGTGTGGCTCCTGTCATGTCATTGATTAGAGCGATTATGGAGTGCCAGAACTTCTTTGTTTTGGCGCAGTGGAATAGGAGGTGTGCTAGGTCTCCCTTCTGCCTGTTGCAGTTCCAGCAGGAGTCAGTCTCTCTGATGCCTATGTTGGCAAGACGAGCTGGGGTCCAGTAGGCCCTGTGTACTAGCCAGAATTTTGTCTGATCCAGGGTCGTTGTCACTTTCCTCCTTGATGTGGAGGACCATAAATCTGCCCTTTCCTTCTCGCTTAGCTCTCTCCCTGCTGCTTCTTCCCATTGGCTTACAGTTCTGTTGTTCAATTTGGACGTTTTGGGGGTCATGGCTCTGTATATGTGTGCTACCTGGTGTCCCGTGATGTTCAGGCTGTTGGCGTATTGTGTTATTGATGGGGCGAGCGTGTTTATGTTGGCTTTGGCTATTGCTACTCTTATTTTAAGGAAGTTATAGAGCTCTATGTTGTCGAAGTTGTATTGTTGTCTGAGTTCGTCAAATGATGTCTGGTTCCCTGTCTCCTTTAGCTGGCTCACCGTTGTTATGCCCTGCCTGTACCAGGTGTGCATATCCAGTGTTTTATTCCTGTACTTAATTCTGGGGTTGTGCCATAGCGACTCTAGCTGAGTTTGTCTGACGCTGATGTCTAGCAGTTTGTCTAATTTTAGTAGGGCCAGTCGTGTGTTCCTGAGGATTGCGTTCTGTTTAATCGCGGGGTGTTTTGTCGCTGTGAGTAGTGCCACGGGTTCCATTCCTCCTAGAAGTCTCCGCTCTAGGGAGAGCCAGGCCGGGGTGTAATCTTTCTTTGGTGATATCCAGTGTAGGCCCTGTGCTGCCAAGCAGGCTGTTTGGAAGGTTCTGAAGTTCGTTATGTTCAGACCTCCTAGAACCTTGGGAAGTCTGAGTTTCTGAAGGCTGATTCTAGGCTTCTTCCCTCTCCATAGAAATGTGTTTAGTAGTTTGTCCAGTTTTACGTGGAAGTCAGGTGTGCTAGTTAGTGGTAGCATGTTGAGCATGTAGTTTATCATAGGGGTGACCATCATTTTGATGGTCTCCACCCTTCCCCACCATGTGGTAAATCTTGGTGACCATCCCTCTAGCTTCTCTCTTATTTTGTATAAGATTGCTTGTTCGTTCTAGTCTACTGTGGTCCGCAAGTCTCTCTCGAACAGGAGGCCCAGGTACTTGATGGCTTTCTTCTGCCATGCTAGACCCGAGGTCCCCAGTACCGTCTTGTTGGTATGTACATTCAGTGGTTTGCATTCAGATTTCTCTCTGTTGAGTTTGTATCCTGACACTTGCGCAAACTGATCTATGGTTTTCATTAGTGCTTTAATGGAACTTTCAGGGTTCCAGGAAATCCCTTTCAACTCTGGAAACCAACTACTTCATAGGTAGGAACTTTTCAAGTGAATAGACCTACGCCGCAGGAAATTGATTTCTTGGAACTCATTTTCTCTTGCACCAGATCTGTACAATCTTCAAAGAGTTCTCTCGTCAGGTTCCACCTCTCAACGTGAGTTAAAAGTAGGGTTGTGTGAAATTTCAGTGCTTAGATTATATTTATTTTTAAAAAATCCTAGGAAAAATGTTGCAAATTTCATGAAATTGTTTATTTTTTTAAAAACAACTGCAAAATAAAAAATCAGCAAAAATAGATTTCGAAAAAACTGCTCATTAATTGTGCATTTCAATAACGTATGTGAAACGTCCTTATAAGTTCTGTGTTACCGCTTCTACTTTCTAAACAAGCATTGGCAATGCCAATTGGTTTCGCATTTGTGAGAGTTAGAGCTATTGGGGTTGTAAATGACAATGTCTTTTGCCCATGTGTTTTGGTTTGGAGTGTAGTGGATGTATGTGGTGTCGAGTAGAATGATGTGGAATCAGGCAGGATGGAATGGAATTGTTAGTTGTGGAATTGTGTGAGGTGGAATTGTGTGGTGTGGAGTGGATTGGTGTAGTAGAATTATGTAACATGGTAAATAGATAACTTGCCAACGAATAGTGAGCAATGATTGAGTTCCAAGCATTTTATTAGACACAAAAATCTTATAAGCGGGAGCACATTTTCACAGGGTCGACCTAAAAATGGGCACATATTGCACTCCAATGGTACAGAAAAGCATACCTGCAGGGGAAGTATGAAAGACAGGAGTATTTGATAAGGGATGTATGAAAGAGAATAGTATTTGATAAATGCATCACAGTTATACATCTGCATACTGCTTTCAGAGTGATGAAAGCCCTCCAACTATGAAAGCAAGTCAGAGCAACCTGCCAACTTTAGTCACTCTGGCGAATGAGGTGGGAGAGGCAAGACTTCTTACATACAAAAATCTACGACATCTCATTACAGGCCTATGTACAGAAGTGTCAGCAGCAGCGTACGGACACAACATTTTGGATTTCTGCTGCCAGTGTGATCCAAGGTCGATACAGAGGGCACCTTTCAATGAAATAAGCTGTGTTGGTTTACAACAGAATATATTCTGCGGTTGCGATGTTCCAAACTGATTAAAGAAATATGCGCTCCAAGAAAGAAGTGTGTATGTTCAAATCTGCAGGAAGAATTTATGCTGTTTATCGTGCCTACATACCAGGAGCGTCAGGCATTGCTTGTGCGAAGGGGTGGGTGTCGTGGGGGGTGGTATTTGTGGGGGGTGCGGAATCAAGGGCAAATATAAAAAAAAAAATAAACTTGCCCTGAGGCTGGGTACCACATCTTCTCGGCTCCTGCTCTCCTGCCTCCAGCAGGCACAGGAAGCAGGCTGCCAGGCTTCCTCCCCTAAGCCACTCACTATGCTCCAAGCAGCATTGTGATTGGTCGGGAAGGTGCCCAACCAGGAGCCTATCGGGTGGGCATGTATTCCTTGCAGGCTGTAATGCAGCCTGCTTGGAGAAGGGCAATGTACGCATTACAGGTTTCGGCAGCCCGGGAGGTCCGACCAAACAGTCTTTGGGCACTCAGGAGTGGGCAAACCGCTCTTCCCCTGCCCTGCTTAAAGAGCAGAGCAGCCCCGCCCTCCCACCCGCCAGCAATGCACAAAGCAAACATAAAATGGTGATAACTAAAAGTAATTACCATTATATATTTTAGCTTTCTCGCACTGCGAGAAAGCCGTACAGCAACGTTCCTCTGCCCTAGTGGAAGAGCCACCACTGCTACATACCCAGGAAAAACTTTCAAAATGTGAAGTGTGCCATCTTCAGAAACTAGGCTAATGTGATGATGAGGCATGGGCAGCATAATTACAGAGCTCTAAAGAAAGCTGTGCTCTTTGTTCAAAGACATTACCGTTCAGAGAAGTGCATCATGCAGTATAAAGAGGAACTCAGACGCATGCGGGAAGCTGGTATATATTCGCAGGTTGCATTGAGGAGCCATTTGACCAGGAAGCAAATGCACTAGTGGAAGAAAGCTGCAAATGTCCTTCAAGCCCAATATAGTATGTTCTGGCAAAGACAGCTCTACGTCAGACGAAGCAGTGCAGCAATTGTAATTGAGATTCATTTGTGCACAGATTTCCCAGAATTTCTTGAAAATCAAAACTGTAATCAGCACACAAGCAGCATACCGAGAATATAGAGTATGGAAAGCCCTTAAAATGTAAGTCAGTGCAGCACTGAAAATTCATACTGTTTATAGAGCTAAATGTGCTCAGAAAAATTGTCTCTTAAACTTGACAGCATGTCTTACAATTTTACAAGGTTTAATAGGACCTACCATTATCTAAAGACAACTGCCTTTCCTAAAGGTAAGGAAGGCTACGGTGTGCGTACAAGCAGCTTACCATGGCTAGGTTGTGCGTAGCAAAACCAAAAGTAACATACTGCTGCTGTGGTGCTTTAGTCCTTTTTACGGAATGTTGTCACTCAAAAACAATTTGCTTGCCCTTAATAAAGACGTAAGCATTTTTCCTATATCAAACAAAAATGCCAGAGGCTCCTGCTTACATTACTGCAGAATTGGTGAGAGAATGTGGTGTAGCGGCCAGAGCTGTCAATGTGGGAACGTGGGAAATGGGTCTTAGTCTTGTCTTCTCCTCAATATTCTGTGATTCGGTGCGTATCACTAATTGCCCCGTAACAACAACAAAAAATCAAAAATGTATGTGACTTTTGTAATTTAACTGCTGCTTATGTAAAGCGCTCCAATACCTTCACATAGCGTTTGCGCCATATAAAAAAAAAGAAAAAAACATATGTGCAGGGAATAACACAGGCATTACATTGCAAAACTAGTAAAGTGTGCCAAACTGAAGTAATATCACCAGCCCGTTTAACCGCGTGTGAAATCAAAGCAGTGACATCTCAAGACATGTGGTACAGAGCCTACCTCTGTGAGAATACTGTTGTGTCGTGATGCAGTCTAGTAGTTGGGGGGCGGAGCTAGGAACAGGAACAGGAATAGGAGGGACAAGGACCGAGGGGGCAGTTAGAGCAGGGCACTGAGTGAATAAAGAAGTAACCACACATCACTCCTAGCTCCAGTACTTTATTACCTGGGGGGGACGAGGTGACAATGGCGACGAGGGTGGGATAATTCAAACCCATCAACACCTCCTGAAATCCCCCTGCCTCCGGTAAGCCTGCGGCGGTCCTGGCGCGACTTCAAAAGAAAAAAAAGAAGAAGCGCAAAAAAATTGCGGAACGCTCCGTGAGTCCAGAAACTGCTGCCCGTGCCCCAGACCTGCTGATCAACACAGCGGAGGTATTGCCCGCTGACCTGTGTGCCTCCGGAGGGTGGCCCCAAACCCGAGAGCCTGCAGGGGTCCCGACGCGATGCTCGGAAAGAGCGCGGAAATCGCAGAACGCCACACGAGCTAAGAAGAAGCTGCTGAGAGCCGTCACTTACCCCAGTGAAGGAACTGCCTGCTGACGCGTGAAATCCTCGAAAGGAATTAAGGGAGGCACGATCAGGCTGCAGCCAAGGTGCGGAGATCGTCGAGTCACCCCAAGCCCAGCACGTGGCTGTTGACCCGGCTGGAAGCGTGGAAGGCACCGAAAGGAGAAAGCGAAGACCGGACTCGAGACCGTCTGCCGATAGCACCAAAGAGGCGTGGGGTGAGTCCTGAGTGTTTACGCTCCCAAGAAATGAGCCAGGAAAATAAGAGACTTTAAATTGGCACTCACATGAAGAAATCTCGAGCAACTATAAGCAAAGTCTGTCTCGAGCGGCGGCCATCTTAAAGTCGGGCGCCGGCCATAGGCCCCCATTGAATTTTATGTGTCGGCCATGTTAGGGTCAGGCAGCTGCGGAAACTGCCAACAAGCGTGAGAAAATGCAACCCTCTGAAGTCAATAGGAAAAACACAAGTAAATGCAAGAGGCTTAACAAAGAAGCAAGCACAGGCAAGTGCAAGAAGGAATAATAAGCAAGTGCAAGAGACAGAATAAGACTGACACATATACGACAAGCATTGGTAAATGCACGACAAACAAGCAACAAAATAAGCCTGCGTAAATACCAGAGATAGAATAAGAAAAGAAGCACAAGTAAAGACAACAGTAGAGTGAACAAACACGAGTGACTGCAAGAGAGCAAAATGTAATCAAGCAAGCACAAGCAAGTGAAATTAGCATAAGCAAACGCGTGAAATGTAGTCAAACAAGCACAAGCACCTACAAAACAAACAGAGAACAAGCCTTGGTGAGCGCAAACAACAAACATAAACACGAACAAATCAAACGCAACAATTACGAACAAAGAAACATACCGCCAACGGGTGAGTGACGACCAAGCTGATCTCAAGAAACCAAGTTCTTCTAACTGAAGCTTCCACATTCCACCATCATGCCAGTGAGGAAAGACACGCATAAACCCAACCCCTGCATCGAAGTACCTCCTCCAGTGGCACAGACCAGCGACCACTGTTTAGGTCCCGAATGGTCAAGGTGGCTGGAGTCGTTGGACGAATTCCTCGCAACGACCGGCGAGCGAAGGGATAGCAAACGTCGACTACTATTGCTTCAGCTGGTGGGTCACGAAGGCCGACGCCTAATCAAAACATTTTCAGCAAAACACACAGAGACATACAGGGAACTCAGAGAGACGCTGCTCGCTCATTTCTACACAAAGGAAGACGTGGATCATGAACGCATTGCTTTCAAAGCAGCACGACAGGAACCATTAGAATCCTTACCAAGCTTCATTACCCGGCTGCAACGTCTAGTGAAACGTTGCCACTTCGACACTTTCACAAATGAAGATGCAATCCGACTGCGGGTGATTGAAGGCTGTTCAAAACCCGACACCAAGCGCAAGATCATTCAAGGGCGGTTCTCGCTAAAAGAGATCATCAGGAGAGCCGAAGTTGGAGAGCGGGTCACAGCGAGGGAAGCATCCAAAGAATTTCACCAGGACGCAGGAAACAAAACGAGAAGAAAGGTGACATTCCCCACGTCCGCGAGGAAAGCACAGGAGACAAACAAAACTCGAGAGAGGGAGAGCGAAGGCGGACTAGAGACAAGATACCATGAGAGACAAAGTGACAGGGAACTCCCTGAGCACCATGAGAGACAAAGTGACAGGGAACTCCCTGAGTCAACAATACAAAGGGCAAAGGAAAGGAAAAAGATATCCTCCATGTCCGTGAAGAAAGCTCAGGAGACAAACAAAACTCGAGAGAGGGAGAGCGAAGGTGGACTAGAGGCAGAGGCAGGACACCGTGAGAGACAAAGTGACAGGGAACCCCCTAAGTCACCAACACAAAGGACAATGGACAAGGGTGTACGACAGACTGGGACAACCAGGAATTGTGACAGCCTGATCGACATAACGTCGAGAAGTCACTCAACACACTACTCTGGAGAAATATCAAGCAGTGACACAGACCACACAGGGGAGGCCGAAGACAGTCTACTCAACGGTTATGACGAAAATACCAAACACCGGCGAGGGGACAAGTCACGTTATCTTCGGAAACTAACATACTACTCTGGAGAAACATCAAGCAGAGACACAGACCACACCGAGGAGACCGACGACAGTCGACTCAACGGTTATGAGGAAAGGACCAAACACAGGCGAGGGGACAAGCCACGCCATCTCCAGAAACCGATACACACTCGAACAACTCAAGACGCATACGCTCAAGCCATCCGTGATCAGGAGAAAACAGAGAAGAGTCGAATGTTCCAAGACCAAACCAAAGAAGTAAATACGTGGCTAGCAAACAACCCCGTCACAGCAAAAACACAAAAGACACTTCAAGAAATGCACCCAGAGGAGTGTCTCCTCGATAACGTCAACTCCAGGAGTGTGTCATCGACCGATTTAGAAAGCATGTCCGGACGATCACTTAGATCAACAGAATCCTGGTACCGACAACGGTCACGGTGTCCACCACCTGAAAACACAGTGGAAGCAAAGACCGTCTTCCCTGTCCAAAGTAACACACCTCAGGCCAACAACCCGCAATGCCTGAACTCCCCACAAAACAACATGCCATGTCAGCCCCAGGAACATCATGACGTGAAGAATATACCGTCACCATTGAAGGGGTCAGCAAGGCTTATGCAAAGGGGGCACAGAAGAAGCACAGATGCAGATGATTTACCCGCCGGGCGGGAAGGGACCACCCAGTCACACTACCCAGAAGGGCCAACACGTTGGGAAAGAGAGGTCATCATCATCAGCTAGAAGGGAAACGTACACCGATGTTGTCTGGTATGCCTGTCCACGGACAAGAGGACAGCGTTGCCCCTGACCAAATAAGACAACGAGAAATAGAAGTGCATGCAGGCGCTCGGAAGAGAACAAAAACAACGTCCACACATGTAAGAGATCAATTGCCACTCAAACAAGAATTACAAAAGAATACGGACAGCCGACATCTAGCGTAGCCATCGACAGCCACATCACAAGAAGCGATACTCCTGTCAAGACAGCCGGAAAGACACAACGAAGTATCTCCAACAGACTACACCCTGCTGACACCTGAGAAACAGACTGAGCTTGAGTTTGTAATGGAGATGTGTCTCATGACTCAAACAGACGGGTCGCAGCCCTGTGCAGCTGACCAAGAAACTATAGACGTTTCGGAAATCAACTTCGTTTGTTAAGAAAGGGGGGAGATGTCGTGTCGTGATGCAGTCTAGTAGTTGGGGTGCGGAGCTAGGAACAGGAACAGGAATAGGAGGGACAAGGACCGAGGGGGCAGTTAGAGCAGGGCATTGAGTGAATAAAGAAGTAACCACACATCACTCCTGGCTCCAGTACTTTATTACCTGGGGGGGACGAGGTGACAAATACTTGTAAGATTTCATTGATTAGAATAACTTTTGATATTTCCATGAAGAACTGAAGCAGCAAATAACTTTGTCATATGTACATAAACTGTATATTTTATTTTTAGGTCCAGCCTAGCGCAGTGTGCATGCGCTAATCTATGGGAGGCTTCTTGTGAGCACTCTAAACTTCTCCGTGTGGGTCTGATTCCCCCCACACATTGGATTGAGCGAGTAGCCACGTGCAGGGTGGCGGCTGCATTACTGGTGGGTCAGGGTACACGCAATGCACGTGCTTTCGCTTTTGCTTTTTTAATTGAGTGGTCCTGCGTCATTTCTTGCTTGCCTGCGGCTTCTCGTTCGGGTGTTTGTGATCTGCTCCTGTCGCCAAGCGCTGCCCATGCTCCCGTCCCTCCCGTTGTCTCCACTTGACACTTACATTTTTTTCTTTCTTTTTTTTCAGTGCTTGGTATTGTGCGCATGCAGGTATGGTGGCTCGTTGGAAATGCACTGCTTGCATGCGATCTCTTGAGTAGGTTGTTCCCTCCCCACTCGCGTGTGGCAGGTTGCCTTGGTTCCTGCACCCTCCCATTGTCCGAGTTGCCTATGTTGCTAACAGACAAGCAGGGGCGGCGGGGAAGCAGACGGGCAGCTGCAGGTCTTCTCTCCTAAGATGATAGCTTCCACAGTTTCCATGTCTGGCATTTAAATTAGCCCCTCCAGAGCTCCCGTGAAGTCCCCCAGCAAAGAGCAGCCCACCAGTTTAAACACTGTTTTGTATGTTTTCTGTCAAACATTTGCGGTTTATTCTTCTAATATGCAAAAGCTGCTACTACTTCCCACTGTGGCTCGCTTCCTTCCAAGGCACTGTAGCCTCGCTGGAAGCGAGTGGTGGGCTGATCAGGCCATTGCCCGGCACGGACACTGCACAGTGGCCATCAAGAAGCTCATCCTGGTTTTTGGAGGCAGCAACGAAGGGTTAGTTGATGAGCTGCTTGTTGTACATCTGCGAAAATCCGTTGGGTAAAAAATACATTGACCAGAATGCAGTTTGAGCTGCAGTAGCAGGTCTGGGCTGGAGTCCTATTGTGTTGTCTCCTGCAGGTGGCCCTGTATATTGAAGCCTCGTTTGCTTCAGACATGCTTACTCAAGCTGTTGTTTTATTTTTGTATTAACATTGAATGGCATTTAATTAGAGGTGGATTGTTTTTGGAAGGGTTAGTCGTTGTTTCACCTTTTATAGTTCTACTCATGTTATCGACCTTTAAACTATGTAAGGCCAAGCGAGACTGGCAAAATATGACCGCCAAATTACAAGTTAAACAAATCTCTCCAACTATGGCATTACACAGCTGAGGTACCCTACCTTGACAGCACAGACAAAGTGAAAAAAATAGTTGTACAAAAACACTTTAATTAAGTAATTAACAATGCAGTCCTATAATATGCCTATTAGTGTCAAAGTGTTCATGTTAAAGAACAGTAGATGTTGTAGCACCCAGGATCATGTTCTACATGGCTAAAAACTAATTAGATCCCTAAGGCGAAACCTATTGGCTATGCCAATGCTTGTTTATTATTATTTTCTTATCAAGTTGAAATCATTACCAGAATAACAAAAGGTGTGGCAGGTTCAGTTTTTTGCTGCCTCAGTTATACATGTGTGCCTTCCCAGGTTGTGTAAGATGAACGGTGTTAGGGAACTCGTGAAATTGAGGTGAACATAAAAGTAAACAAAAGTTCAGTAAACTTTGAGGAATGCACAAAGCTGCAAAAACAATATCCTGGATGTGATGAGCAGAAAAAGGGAGAGGGGTGTAAGGATAACTTTAAAAAAGGACTATTTAAGCGCAATGACATGGTGTACGCCGCAGCATAGTACAAAAATGGTAGCTGTATTCCAACTGGAGCTGCAGGGGAGGAAGTGGTGTGAGGGCCAGAACTGTTGACCTTGGAGCTAGAAAAGCAGGTTCCAGTCCCCTCGTTGACTCACATGATTCTGGGCAAATCACTTCCTCTCTCCACGCCTAATAACACACCTTCAACATGATATGAGCACGTAAAAGCATAGAAAAGGCCCTACATGAAATGGTTTAAATGTAATGCACAGGAGAGCAAATAGAAGGGCAAAACTGTAAATGCACTGAGAGCAACTCAAAGGGAAAATGCGTTGAAAGTATAACTTTTAAAATGTTATGTCAATAAATGTGCTGAGAGAAGTGGGAAAACACATGCACTGTCATGGAGAGTGCCAGGTACTTTTGGCCAGACAGTTAGAGCTTAGTTAAGGTACCATATACGACATGGGGTTACTTGAAAGCACCGGTAGCTCAAGTTTAAGAATCCCTGGGATGCAGCCTGAGTGCAAAAGGGAGCTAGAACCTATTCAGAAATAGGCAAATGTCTTCACTTTCACACAGGCCATGAGTAGGCATCACCATCAGCTATAAAGGATCACCTAACCAGAAATGAAAAGGCGCCATCCTTAATTAGAGATGCTTCAGCTGACTCAGTGAGACTGCGTGATAGCTAAGGAGGTTAATGTATACACTGGCTAACGCATAAAAGGCTCAAAAGCAGTACTATTCTCTATTTTCAAAGCAAAAAGCCTATACTATGAGGAGTGTATTGCCCGTTCGGTCAACAAGGCCAAATAAATCTTTTCTATTGTCAAGGGTTTTATCTCCCCCAAAGCTGAGAGTCATGCCAAAACAGCCTTGCAGGAATTGTGTGAGGTACTGGCGGGCTATTTTATTGATAAGGTCAGATTGATTCAAGTTAATCTCGGGGCCACTAAGTACCAGAAGTCGTTGGCCGTTATTTCTCGTTCAAGAGACTCTGGGGCATATTAGCAAGGAATAGCGATATTTATCGCAAAACGCGCTTAGCGCGTTTATTGTTATCGCTGCCTATTGCTGCATATGTTAGCGGAGAAATCATGCTATTAGCAACGTTTATCTCCATTGTGCTAATATATCCAGCGATAGCGGCAAAATGCCTGAATATCGCTGGAAATCCAGCGATATTCACGCATTAATGCCAATGGGGACTTAACCAGACAATCCACCTCCCACAGTGAAGAAACAGGTAAGTCATGTTTTTAGCAGGCGTTGGATTCTAGCGATAATCGTGTTTAGTGCGATTTTTTTATCGCTTCGCCTGCATTGCTGATAGGCGATAGCTGTGTTAGTGACTTCTTTCAGTCGCTAACAGTTTGGGTACACCCACTTAGCATGTCATTAGCGATAAATATCGCTGACATGCAAAGTGGGCCCCCAACTGGTCGCTATCTCCTGAAAGCTGTCGCTAACTGCTGTTAGCGACAGCTTGCTGATAGGGCGATGAAAAAGCTACGATGCCTGCACCGGAACTAAAATCCCCAGTGTATATATCTCATGTGATGAAGGTGCAAATGATCTAGAACATAATCCCCCATGTCCTATTAGTGAGAGAAGTGAAACAGAGCTCCTACTTCCTCAACGAAAACGTGCACAAGACCAGCCCTGCACTCTTCAAATGTTTAACACAATGCTTTGTAAATATCGTAACATTATTCACATCATTAACAGTTTCAATAATTTCCCCAAGAAGTTCAGATGAAGACTCTTCAATTTGAAAAGGAGTTCTTTATTCAGATTTCTTTATACAACGGATAGCCAACGCGTTTCGTCCATTACCGGACTTCTTCAGAGCTTTTGACTTCTTTATAGTGTTCCAATTTCAGTTCCTTACGCTTCAGTAGCGTTTCTAAAATTCAAGAGTAATTTCACAACAAGAAGATGTAGATCCGCAAATGTACACGCCCCGTCCTGCATGTGGTCATCCTTCAAAGCCATCTTCCTGCAAGACTCTCTGGTGGCACTAAAAATGCTCAAATCTGACTGTCCTAAGGATCTACGCCTGACTAAGCTGCGTGTAGATGCAGCTGATTTCATCAACCCAGCAGTCAACATGCTACTCAATCAATCTCTATCCTGCGCCAGAGTTCCCTTGGCCTGGAAGAAGGCCATGATCATTCCTATACTCAAGAAACAAGCACTGGATCCATCACTGCTCTCCAATTACCGACCTACCTCGCTTCTTCCTTCATTATCCAAAATCCTTGAAAGCAGGTTAACATTCAATTATATGGTTTTGTTGAGAAATTTGAACTTCTCCACCCGGATCAATCAGGTTTTCGAGCTCGGCATAGCATGAAAACAGCACTGGCTGAAATACCCGGGAAACCATTGATGCGGGTGGCAGGGCTGCCCTGGTCCTGTTGGACCTATCAGCGGCACTCAATACGGTCCCCCACGCCCTGCTACTGACCTGTCATAGGGCTCTTGGAGTGGATGGTCCAGCCTGGAATTAGTTTAAATCATACCTGACGGACAGATCCCAACGAATTTGGATCCCGCCTTTTGCAGCTTCTTCCCACACACTGGATACTGGGGTCCCTCAGGGCTAGGTATTGAGCCCTCTTTTGTTTAACATCTACATGTCTCCCCTTATTCAGTTAGATGAAGATCTTGGGGCCAAAGTAATTTCACGTGCAGATGACACACAGCTGCTTTTTTCTTGGTACAAAGAAAGCGAGGCTTACTGTACTCATGTTAAGACCTGCCTAGCTGCAATTTTTCATTGGTTCATGGAGGCACAACTAAAATGCAACGCAGACAAGACGGAGATTCTTCTTTTTAGGAACTGTTCATCTCAGTTCTGACATTCCTTCTGGCTAGATGAGTTCCATGTGCCTTCTTCCCTTGGCGGTGCAGTAAAAAAACCTGGGGATATGGTTTGACGAAAAACTCTGTTTTGGTCCTCAGATCAAAAGGCAATCGGGTTTAGGTTTCGGTATCCTGAAATCTCTTAAAACATTTCTTCCACTGCTCCCCATTAATTCCAGGAAAACTGGCATCCAAGTGTTGATTACTTCCCACCTAGATCATGGCAATGCTCTATATGTCGGTCTGCCAGCCTACCTGCTTAATAAAGCAGATCAGATGATCCAGAATTCCACGGCTAGACTATCACTCAACCTCCTCAAGAGGGCGAATGTCAGGCCGCAACTTTGTAAACTGCACTGGTTGCCAGTGGGTGAGAGGGTGAAGTTTAAGGACCTGGTGATGGTACATTCTGCCTTATTTGCCATTGCCTGGCCTACCTTCAATCCAGATTTGGTTTCTATTCTCCAGCCAGGCAGCTTCATTCTTCTAACAAGCTACTGGTAAATGCACCCAGGATCCTCAAACAGAGGGCCGATGGCAGCTCCCTGTCTTGTTTGGGGGCTAAGGACTCAACTTCCAGTGGAGTTTTGCGCTGTCCATGCTCTGAGGATATTGAGGCAGAAGCTGAAGACACTTCTTTTTAGATAAGTTCTCCTGAGCTGTTCAGCCTACCTCCTGGGCACGTTCTGGGACACCACTTGGAGTAGCTGTGCACGTTATAAGTGCCAATAACATAACAGAACACTGTTAGGCTAGGAGTGTGTGAGAGGGAGGCTACTCCTTCATCTTTCTTGGGTCAATAAATCAGTAACACTGAATTGGGCAACTAGCACAAACAGAGTGCCATTTAAGGGCCGAAAGACCGTTTAACTTTATGTATTGATATAAATGATAGATATATTGATTGTGTAATCAGCTCGCTGAGACATCTGTACAGCTGTGCTGTATAATGCTACTAATGATATACTTGTTTCATCATTGAGCATTTGTGGACTTTAATATGATGCTGGTATAGTGATCGATGCTGCAAGTTACTGCTTTATAAAACACAGTAAATAACAGCATGGCTCGGTAAGTAGAACACTCCTCTGACAAATGTAGAGGTCTTAGGGACACAATTTTTTTCGGCATATGGGCCTATGCCCAAAATGCTTCGCACAGACCACAAGCATGAGATACCAGCCACTACCACATGCAATCAGGGACTCTGGAATTATGCAACATAGGCAACTCGGGTGGCAGTGTTTTAGTAACTTTTGATCTGTTTGAGCGTGAAATATTTTTTAGTTAAAATCTGCAAATTACGAGGAAGAGGATAGATTATGTGGCAAGAGCGGAAACTCCATAATGAAACAGAAAAGGCTGCAGCCACAGAACAGCATGGGCCCGATTCACAGAACTAACTTAAGACAAAATCCTAAACTTACCACCATTTTGGTATTCACAGAAGGCACTTACTCATTTTGGTATTCATTGAAGGCATTTACTCATTTTGGCATTCACAGAAGGCACTTACTCGTTAATGAGTAAGTGCCTTCTGTGAATGCCAAAATCAGTAAGTTACTCAAAATGAGTACATTATTCATTTTTGTATTCACAGAAGGCACTTACTCATCAATGAGTAAGTGTCTTCTGTGAATACCAAAATTAGTAAGTTACTCAAAATGAGTAAGTTACTCAAAATGAGTAAGTTAATCATTTTGGTATTCACAGAATGTCCTTACTCATCAATGAGTAAGTGCCTTCTGTGAATACCTTCATAGAAGGCACTTACTCATGTTGTCATTCACAGAAGGCACTTACTCATCAATGAGTAAGTGCCTTCTGTGAATACCAAAATGAGTAAGTTACTCAAAATGAGTAAGTTACTCAAAATGAGTAAATTACTCATTTTGGTATTCACAGAACACCCTTACTCATCAATGAGTAAGTGTCTTCTGTGAATACCAAAATGAGTAAGTGTCTTCTGTGAATACCAAAATTAGTAAGTTACTCAAAATGAGTAAGTTACTCAAAATGAGTAAGTTAATCATTTTGGTATTCACAGAACGTCCTTACTCATCAATGAGTAAGTGCCTTCTGTGAATACCTTCATAGAAGGCACTTACTCATGTTGGCATTCACAGAAGGCACTTACTCATCAATGAGTAAGTGCCTTCTGTGAATACCAAAATGAGAAAGTTACTCAAAATGAGTAAGTTACTCAAAATGAGTAAATTACTCATTTTGGTATTCACAGAACACCCTTACTCATCAATGAGTAAGTGTCTTCTGTGAATACCAAAATGAGTAAGTGCCTTCTGTGAATACCAAAATGAGAAAGTGTCTTCTGTGAATGCCAAAATGGTAGTAAGTTTAGGATTTTGTCTTGTTAGTTTTGTGAATCGGGCCCCATGATTCCAGTGGCCCTGCATTTAAACCATCATCACCCAATAAATTAGTCTATTCTGCACTTGCTACAGTGTTAAGTGCCATGAGCCATACAAATGGTAAAATTCTGCTATAGAAATACACTTGCCAAAATGAGTAAGTTACTCAAAATGAGTACATTATTCATTTTTGTATTCACAGAAGGCACTTACTCATCAATGAGTAAGTGTCTTCTGTGAATACCAAAATTAGTAAGTTACTCAAAATGAGTAAGTTACTCAAAATGAGTAAGTTAATCATTTTGGTATTCACAGAACGCCCTTACTCATCAATGAGTAAGTGCCTTCTGTGAATACCTTCATAGAGGGCACTTACTCATGTTGGCATTCACAGAATGCACTTACTCATCAATGAGTAAGTGCCTTCTGTGAATACCAAAATGAGTAAGTTACTCAAAATGAGTAAGTTACTCAAAATGAGTAAATTACTCATTTTGGTATTCACAGAACACCCTTACTCATCAATGAGTAAGTGTCTTCTGTGAATACCAAAATGAGTAAGTGCCTTCTGTGAATAACAAAATGAGAAAGTGTCTTCTGTGAATGCCAAAATGGTAGTAAGTTTAGGATTTTGTCTTGTTAGTTCTGTGAATCGGGCCCCATGATTCCAGTGGCCCTGCATTTAAACCATCATCACCCAATAAATTAGTCTATTCTGCACTTGCTACAGTGTTAAGTGCCATGAGCCATACAAATGGTAAAATTCTGCTATACAAATACACTTAACAAACGTGTTCCATTTTAGGTTTTTCTTGTCAAAAGAAATTTAAGGTTCTCAACTCCATTCGCTCCATAGGCAACACGCTCTAATAGCCGTTGCTAAAAAAGAACCAATTCAACAGTTCTCATTGATTCGACACCAGAAGGATAAATGCCTACGATGACCTAGCTGAGAGATTCAAACTTCTGACCTTCAAACTACACGCAGATCTATGCACCAGCCACACAAACCCACAGAGCAAATCTGAAGATTACCTTCTGCACACTGATGGCGCCTGGTCCTAGGCCTGACCTGTGGTGGAAGGTCAAGGTCACGGGCTGAGAGAGAGATCATTACGGTTGCGCTAAAAGCGGGTAAAGTGATACCCGTAGCGCTGTGTGTGTAAGCCATTGTTCGTGTGGGCTTGTATATGTTTTGCCAACTTCAAAGAGAACGCTTTCCGCTTATGAGTGCATTTTAACGCTGCCTGCATCACTTTCGCTGCTTGTTCTTCACACTTTACTGCCACCAAGCACCCTGACGCTGTCTCAATGTTTTTCCTTGGAAAGCATTAGCTTTTTGTCTCTCCCATGTGTCACATTTTCAAAGCTTTCTCCTCCATTATTCAAAAACAGTTTTAAAAAAAGTGATTTCTGGCTCTTTGTCATACTATCGTTTTGACAGTACATTTCTTTACAGAGCTCAAACATACAGCTTGAAGGCACTCAAAGCCACTCAAACAGATAATAATAGCGCATCAACACTCAAGTGGGGGCACTCCAGAAACAAAAGAGATGAAGAGGTTAATGGTGAGTGCATAATGGGAAGGTAACTCAGTGAGGGAAACGGAGACAAATAACTCTAAATTGCTGATTGTTTTAGAGAGAGAGAGGATGTAGCATAACATCCAGAGCTGCTGACTCCAGTGGCCCTGCATTTAAATCATCATCACCCCTATTCTGCACTTGCTACAGTTTTAAGTGCCATGAGCCATACAAATGTTAAAATTCTGCTCCACAAATGCACTCAACAAACGTGTTCCAAAAATGCAGAGACGTGCCCATCTGAAGAAATATAAATTAAAGAATGGCGAAAGCTGTAAACAAATGCCTTGAGTTTATTAGCAAAATAGACAATGGGACGGTGAACGGCACAGCCGACATTTCAAACACATGGGAAGAACAAAATAAACAAGAGACAAACCTGAGAGCTGAACCTGAAACGCCTAGGATGCCAACGTAAGGTAGATCTATCAGTGCAGTAGCCAAGTCAAAAACCCACACAAAGGTGGGACAAATAGCAATGTTTCACCATTGCAAATAAAGTGCAATAATGCAACATTATACCATTGAGCAGTATGTAGATGCAATTAGTGCACTAGTAGATCTGTTGTTTCAGCACCATAACAAATGAAGCATGGTCAGCGACTGGCTGCCGCCCCCCCCAATCCGGCACCCAACACCCATAAACGTGGACATGAGACTTCTTTACTTTTTGGAAGGCGGGGGCTAGTCCCCCGGCCGTATTTATTAAGATATGAAATTAAAAAAGGTTTTAATTGCATGGTCAACAATTATACAAAAATCAGCAGGACATTAGATACAAATCTCGTCAACAAGTTTGAGAGGCTAACCTTAACAAAACTCTAATACATGTTGTTTCCTAACCGAATCTAACATCCTCATCTTGATTTCTGTACATTTCTGGCCATATGGCAAGGTCGCTAACCGGTGTCAGGTCCTACAAGCTGCGCCTCACCTAGAGCTGTGCGCATGCGCAGTCGTGCCCCGGGAATTGCCCGGTCTACGCCGTGAACTCCATTTACCCACTAAAGGAGGGCCCTTACTCTGCGCCATCCGGTGACGTCATGAGTATACGCGCGCGGGGTGGCTACCAGCCTAAGGAAAGCGTGACTACTCCGACCCGCGCCCCTTTGAAGCATCAATTACCTTGCCCCTGGAGTTCTAGGAGTGGCCCAAAGGCCCCTCCCCCTGGGCGGGAACCTCAATAGGATGATGCCCGCCCCCTCAGACCTTAAATATGTGCTCACCGGTCATGACCTTACCGCATGCCCCATACCTAATAAATACGACGACCTATGGGAAAAAATTCTAAAGGACAGCTACACTGGCTAATAAATATCAACATCAACATAGAGCTACAAAGGGAAAAAAGGCCTAAACACACTTGGCATCAAAGCAAAAGCACTTCACACACAGTTCGCTAAAAAGGGGAAAAAATTCCTAAACCAAATCACATCAAAATATACCGACCCGATCAAGTTCAATTATGCATGTAAAACATGTTAACAATATACTAGCAAAATTACGCTCAAACCAGACATAGTGAAGCCACAAGTCTTTTGTTCCAGGGATGGTGGGTGGGAAAACAAAGAAGCCCCGAGCGCGGGGCACACCGTGCTGTGAGGGAGCGTCCAGGGACAAGGGGGTCTCCTGGGCGCTCCCCGCCTCTTTATTCCTAAGGGGCCAGGCGGGGGGGCAACGCCCCCCCGCCCCACCCCTCCAGTAGCCCGTCCCCCCTGACCCGGACCTTCTACACTGGTATCCGGGTCAGGGAGGTCGCCGGCCAATCGGTGGTGGGTCGCGCCCGAGGGCCCGCCCCCACCACCGAGAGGCACAAAGGGGGGAAGGGGGGAAGCGGTCGCCGCGCCGCCATGCGGGCGGGGGGGCCGAGGGCCCCCCCTTTTCACATGGTCAGCGACTGGCTGCCGCCCCCCCCCAATCTGGCACCCAACACCCAGAAACGTGGACATGAGACTTCTTTACTTTTTGGAAGGCGGGGGCTAGTCCCCCGGCCGTATTTATTAAGATATGAAATTAAAAAAGGTTTTAATTGCATGGTCAACAATTATACAAAAATCAGCAGGACATTAGATACAAATCTCGTCAACAAGTTTGAGAGGCTAACCTTAACAAAACTCTAATACATGTTGTTTCCTAACCGAATCTAACATCCTCATCTTGATTTCTGTACATTTCTGGCCATATGGCAAGGTCGCTAACCGGTGTCAGGTCCTACAAGCTGCGCCTCACCTAGAGCTGTGCGCATGCGCAGTCGTGCCCCGGGAATTGCCCGGTCTACGCCGTGAACTCCATTTACCCACTAAAGGAGGGCCCTTACTCTGCGCCATCCGGTGACGTCATGAGTATACGCGCGCGGGGTGGCTACCAGCCTAAGGAAAGCGTGACTACTCCGACCCGCGCCCCTTTGAAGCATCAATTACCTTGCCCCTGGAGTTCTAGGAGTGGCCCAAAGGCCCCTCCCCCTGGGCGGGAACCTCCATAGTATGATGCCCGCCCCCTCAGACCTTAAATATGTGCTCACCGGTCATGACCTTACCGCCACAGGCCAGCATTGTTAACCGACGATCTGGCCTCCCCCCTCTAGACCCTACCTCAGGAACGCGCCTGTTTAGCAAATCCCTCCAACCAGGCCCATATATTGTCAGACCACAAGACATTCCCCTTTCCATTCAAGTGAACTCCATCCCCCAAGTAATACCGTTCACCCCAGATACGCCCATGAGGTATCGTTTGTAACAGGGGGGCTCGAAACAGCTTGTCCAACTGTGTGTTGATCCTCTTTACCGAGTGATTCAACGCCCTGACCGAATCCCCCCCCACCACTGCCATCGGGGTATGAGTTGCGACCATACTACCGTGCAACCCGGGCAAGTCCTGGCTATCCACCCCGCAGTTGAGATAATCTCTTCAATCAGAATGCGCCTTCCCAGTTTGGCCAAATCATTCTCCCCCAGGTGAAGTATCACCACTGACGGGGGAAATTGCCGGCGCGCTAACAGTCCCTGGAAGAAGTCCCTAAACTGGTTGAGACATAAACCCCCTCTCCCGAAGAATGAGATGTCAAACCCCAGTTGTGCAGCCCTTTTTCTACGGTCACCTGAAATAAAAACACATTCGGCCCGTCTCACATAGGAATGACCCACAATCCAAACAATTTTTCTGAGTTTATCCTGATCGTTGGTCCACGCCGGTGTAGGTCGTTGCTGCCCGACGGCAAATTCCTCCCCTGCGTAACAGGTCTGAGAAACTGCAAGAAAGCGGAAACAAACCAGGCGTGAGTACCATCTAATCACAACATGTCAATTCGCACATATCGTTTGTAGCATTCTGAGGACCACCTCCCAATTTTCTTCACTCTCTCCACTGGGAGGCCCCCTGCTACCGCCTCTGTTGCTGCCCCAATTCTAAAGGAATGAGAGCCAAACTCTTTAGGGTCAAGACCTGTTTTTCTGACCACCAGCTCCAATACCCTCCTGAACTGGTACTTGGTCAAGGGGGTACCGTCGGCGTGACAGAGCAGTGCCCTGCCCGCTGCGCCCCCCAGCCGCCCATGAAATAATTCCACGTGCCTCACTGGGCAGCAAGGGTTGGTGGGGGCCCGGTGGAGCACTATGGTGTGACCCCGTGACTCCTGGTCGGTCTTTGACTTCTGAATGGTCACCCACATGGTGTCCTCCTTTATCCTTACACCTGCCCTTTGTACTCCGCCCTGTAGGTCTGACTTGGACCCTGCCACTAGTTCACTAATTCTCAGTGCCCCATAGAATGCCAAGGAAAATGCTGCTTTGAAAAGAAGTACCTCCCTCTCCGAGCTACAAACATTGTCCAGCGCGCCCAGTGAAGCCGTCAGCCGTGCTAGCCCGATGGGCCTTCTCTTATCTTTATGATGCCCTTGTAAACGGCGCCAACCCCTCAAAGCCTTACGCACCATAAAGGTGTTAGTGGGGTCACGCAAGCCCCTAGCTTGAGCAAAGAATGATACCGCTGCCCTATGCCTGTTTGCAGCTGCCACTGAGCGTCCTTCCTTATGCATCCATTCTAAATAGGCCGCAAAGCCATCTTCCTGCGCCCATAGCACCTCCCATTGCTGACCCAAGAAAGCACAGTAAGACAAAAACGCCCCTTCATAAGCCGTCTTGGTCCTGGGGGCTAAGCTAGCAACCACGAGGTCCTGTAATCTGGGGCACCAATCTGCCAAAGCACTGTTGGGAAGTGCGCTGGCGAGGGGTCTGCTGTAGGAAGATGTTCCCTGAAAACCTGCATTTTGAAGCGAGAGAGGGAGTCAGCTGCATTGTTCAGAATACCAGGGACATGCTTGGCCTTAAAAACTACATTCCATCTTAAGCACTGCAACACAATTTCTTTTATCAGACGAAGTATGAAAGGACATCGTGCCCCTTGTTGGTTTATACATTCCACTACTGTCATGTTGTCTGACCAAAACACCACTGATTGATTACATAGGTGTTCGGGCCAGACCTTCAATGCCACCCATATTGGGAAGAGTTCCAGGAAGCCAATATTAGTGGTCAGACCCCATGTTCTCCATACTTCCGGCCATCGTTGAGCGACCCACTTGTTCCCTAGGATGGCGCCGAAGCCCACACTACCAGCAGCGTCCGTCCATAGGCCCAACTCTGCTGATGTTGCGGGAGGGCCGGGCCAGACCACCCTGCCATTAAAACCCTCCAGGAATGCCATCCATATAAGCATATCCTGGCGAATCTCAGATGACAGCCTAGTGCGGTGATGTTTCTCCCTTAGCCCTTTCATTGCTTGGGCGCTGGAGCGAGAGAAAGGACGAGCCATAGGGATGACCCTCAGTGCGAAGTTCAGTTGCCCTACCACCTCTTGTAATTGCTGCAAGGTGACCTTATCTTTGCGTAAGCATAAACGTAGCGCTGATCTGAATTTGTCCACTTTGTCCCTGGGCAATCTGAAACATCCCTCTACTGAATCAATCTCAATGCCAAGGAATTCCAAGCAGGTGGTCGGGCCAACAGTCTTCCCGGGCGCAAGCGGGACACCAAAAGCCCGCATGAGCACGCAAAATTCCTGCAATGCCCATGCACACTCCTGAGATCCCGCCGTACCCAGGAATAGAAAATCATCTAAATAATGCATGACCTGCTGGTGGCCCGTCGCTTGTCTCATGGCCCACTCAAGGAAAGAGCTAAACATCTCAAAGTATGCACACGATATAGAACATCCCATGGGCATGCATTTATCCATGTAGAACCTGTCGCCAAACGTGAAACCTAGGAGATGTTGATCCGCTGGGTGTACCGGGAGGAGACGGAAGGCTGATTCAATGTCTGACTTTGCCATCAACGCCCCGGGCCCCATGGCCTGCAACAAGTTAACCGCCTGGTCAAAAGAGGTGTACTTAACGCTACAAATACCCTCCTCAATGGCATCATTCAGTGACGCGCCTCTAGGTGCTGACAGGTTGTGGATCAATCTGAATTGCCCCTTCTCTTTTTTGGGAACGACTCCTAATGGTGAACACACAAAATTGGGTACCGGCACCTCAGTAAAAGGGCCAGCTATCCTGCCTAAGGATAACTCCTTCTCAATTTTTGCAGCCACCACTGCTGGGTTGTGTTTTACCGATAGTTGGTTCTTACAGTGTGCGCTGCCTGTGTATCCTGCCGCAGGGATCCTAAAGCCTTTGGAGAAACCTTCCTGGAGTAAGGTGGCCGCTGCGTGGTCCGGGTATCTATTTAACCATGGTATCATTGCTAACACATCCACTGGCGTGGGGGTGCCTAACTGGTTTGAGTTACAGTGGCTTTCCCCTTCCCCTCTGACCCGTGATCCCGTGCTTGGACCTGCAGGATGTTTCTGGGTGTGAGGGGTGACCACAGGATGAACACGCATGTCTAAACTTACAGGCGCCCGGGGCCCTTGTGCAGGTGCGCCTATTAAAGTCCCAGCACACCCCCTTTTTCTCTGCCCCACCGGCCTTAAATCTCCCAGGTACCTCACTCGCTTGGGGGGGGCCGAAAGGGCTGTTGGGGTCTCGCGGAGAACACCCTGACCGAACCGGAAAACTGAGGGGGGGGTGAATTATCTGAGAACTGTTTGTGCCATGACATGGAGTCCACAGTATCCCATGCTAGTGATCGATTAAATTCTAAGGCTTTCCTGAAATTCAAATCGTACCCTTTCCACGCCTCACCAGAATACTGTTCACTCCACCCCACAATCCTGCTCTGGTAGCATGCCAAAGGCGCCTGTAAATCTGGAGGTCGTTCGGCCTTGATAGCCGTGAATACCGCAAAAGCCTTGATCCAGTTGAGTAGTGTTTCCTCAACCCTAAATCTAGCACACTGAGCCCTCCATTCACTTGGGTGCATCCACTCTTTCAGTGTCTTAGCATGCTCCATCTCCCTGTTATCCAATAACAATGAATAAATATACACATATTTATCTGCCCAAATCATCTCCTTCACAGTATGCGACACATGTTGTGCTAAATTCTCACTCCTGGAAGGTAGAGCACCATCCCCCAAGAGCGGCAACGCCACCTCCTTACCATGTGCGGGCACCGGGGCCGGCTGCCAACTAGCTCCATTCTGCTGGGCAAGACTGGAACCTGCAAGGGGAGAAGATACGGGCACTGCAACACTGTCCACTACTGCAGCCGATTTAATCTTTTCCACAAACTTCGCTGCCTCCGCTGCATGATCTGCAGACGTCGGGAAAGCACCCCCCTTCTGTAGCCACGGCATTAAGGCCGTTATCTGAGACACCAATTCAGGGGGCATTGAATCTAAATTCCCAGCTGGGGCAGCAGGCACCACTGGGGTTATGCCCAGTGGTGCTGGCGTATTAGTAGGCAAGGCGGGTGCCGGTTGCAGCAAGCCTGTAACCGGGATCGTGGCCACCGGTGAGGGAGCAGACCCTGCATCCCCCGGCGGTATGACAGGCACCGGCGCCGCGGGGGCTGGGACTATAGGCATTGGTATAATAGGGGGTGGGATGACCGCCAGCGGCGTGGCAGGTACTGGCACTACTGGCCCTGGGGCAGGTGCGGCATACCTGGGTTTCTTGGGCTTAGACTTCCTAGGCGGGGTAACAAAATCCCCCCTTGGCAAAGGTGCCGCCCTCTGGCGAATAGGCCTACCCGATGGGCCAGGGGCATCATCATGCCTCTCATTAATCCGTGCTTCCAGTTCATCGACCTTCCCTAGCCGCTGTTTCATTTCGCCCATTTCACGCATCATGGCCCTCATCATCACCTCCATCTTGGACCCACCTTTACCACCCCGTGGCCCTGGCATGATAAAAAACCCCAACCAACCGCTGCCTACTCTCCTAATGTCACAACTGTGTACCTTTCAGGTGGAGGGTCACCAGGGGGCTTTCAGCACCATGCAACGGCGACCGCAACACCACCGGCTTATCCGGCTATGTAAGGGGTGAGTAAACCTAATGTAGACCCACCCGGCGGCCACCAGGAGCGATGAATGCCAGCCCCCCGTACCCCTCTTACCGACCAGTCCTGCGTCCTCGCCGGCGATATCGGTCTGCGATCACGCCCCACACCACGTTGCGCGCTGAGTGTCCTTACGTCCTCTCTGCGAGTGAATTGCACCAATAATGTCGTTAAAATTGCCTGGAATTGAGAAATGTATTAACACCGTGTAATAAATGCAGGAGCAGATTTAGGAAAACCCAGTTTAAATACAGAGGACGATTGAACCCCCCCTGTTAACCTTTCTGGTGCTGTGCGCCACTAAAATGCGTTGTATCAGCAACATTCAAATAACACTCCCTCAAGGCCAGGACAATTCTCAAACAAGTGAATGCACTTCTTACCCTCAACTGCACACTTTGTGCAACGTCACAAACAGCAAAATACTTAATACTTAATACAATACAGTCATGAAAAACAGTTTATGAAATGTCACCTTGCTTTTTCCTACAATTGCACACTTTCACAAGGGGTCTCCCATCCAGGTGCTGCCCTGGTCGACCCTGCTTCACTTCCTTAAGTAGAACGTGCTAAATTAGTTTAACGCTCTCGCGACTGAGCTGTCTCGGCTTATTTAAATTAGCCCACCCCGGCCTGATTTGCCGTTTATTTGCATGCGCGCCAAAACTGCCCGCTCCAGATATATATTCGCTGCGTACTTTCACCCGGCTGTTCAGAAATTAGACCGGCCGACTGATGCGCCCGTTTCTGAAGACCCCCGCCCCCGCACAATACCTTACGGGGCCTCAAGCGGCCCGTACCACGCTCCCCCAGCCGCTCTGCGCACTTGCGCCTTGAGTTCCCCGACAGGTCTTCACTTCCTGATCCGCAACCGGCGAAGCGATGTTTCCGGCGGCTCTCCGCTCTCACGATGCGGCTGGCCCCACGCGGCTGGAGCAACGCGGCTCCGGAACCCCGAACGTACAAAGCCTGAAAAAGAAAGCAAAAATTACAAAACAAAGAAGCCCCGAGCGCGGGGCACACCGTGCTGTGAGGGAGCGTCCAGTGACAAGGGGGTCTCCTGGGCGCTCCCCGCCTCTTTATTCCTAAGGGGCCAGGCGGGGGGGCAACGCCCCCCCGCCCCACCCCTCCAGTAGCCCGTCCTCCCTGACCCGGACCTTCTACACTGGTATCCGGGTCAGGGAGGTCGCCGGCCAATTGGTGGTGGGTCGCGCCCGAGGGCCCGCCCCCACCACCGAGAGGCACAAAGGGGGGAAGGGGGGAAGCGGTCGCCGCGCCACCATGCGGGCGGGGGGGCCGAGGGACCCCCTTTTCATTAGCGAGGTTGCAGGCTCCCGCGGTGTAGCGCCTCTTGAGCAGCCAGTAGGGGCGCCTGCTATGTGTGAGGGTAGTGAGTCTGTGCGCTGGTAGCCTCGTACCCCATAAGGAGTGCACCTTTATGGCCGATGTCAATCTTGGAACCTTAAACTAGATCAACAACTACGCAGGGGTATCTAACTTGTCTTGCAGTTTAAGCACATATGTGTCCAGCCTCCCCCAGAGTTGTTGATCATAATCCATTGCGTAAGCCTCGGCAGCCACCCATGTGTTCGCCACAAGATCCAGCATTTTATCGACAGTGGCTGTGCCGCCTTACAGGAACTTGCTATCAAATGCTTGAAAAGGACCATAGCTAGGACTAACAGTTTTGTGTGGAGTTTGGTGTGTTTTGTTCACTTGATAATTCCCAACAAGCATAGCAGGGGGTCGGGCAGCAGCTTCACATCAACCATTGTCGAGATACGTTCCAGCAGCTGAGCGCCAACGGTGGATTCTTCTATCCCATATGACGTAAAAAAGTCGCAAAGTGGCCACAGCTAGGGCATATCGGCATCACACAATGGAGCAACTTGGGGAGCCGGTGCGGTGTAAGATAAGTGTGGTGCTTGTAATCGAACTGGGTAAACCTTAGGTGGGCATTGCGGGAGACACGCTTTATCTGTACTAGCATTAATTAAAAGATACATTGATCCCTATGTGTAGCTCTTGACTTCCATGGTAGTAGTGTTTTTCCAGGGATAGACGATGACTCCTTTAACGAGTGTTTCAGTTATGTGTTTAGTGCATTTATTTGTACAAATCTCATTTAGGAATATATGAATTCATTCAACAGTATGGTATATACTTATGCAAGGTATTCCTTAGAGGTGATGGTGCAGTGAAAGTTATAAATGGTGAATATAAAGTGAATATGTGCTATGTACAAAAATATATACATGTGACTTGTAGGGACAACAGAATGTTTGAAGTCAACACCCGTAAACACCCATCGGGACTTACTGCATAGTGCTTGATCTCTGCCAGCAGCCTTTAAAGCAAGTGTATAGCATTGTGATTGCTTTACGACCTAAGCCATGTGTCAGAATGCCCTGCAGTCCATCGTGTAAAATGGCTTCCACTTGTCCCACTGCCCAAGTATTTCTAATCTCCAGGATGAGCACATTATAAGCCAGAAGTAAGCCAGTTCCCAGATCATAGACATCCTGCCATTCCTGAAAAGAGCACAAGTCACCATCATTGTAATGGTCACCTATGGGGGACACCCTGCCCCTTCACACTGTGTCAAATTGTGCGCCCCCAACAGGACTGTCGATTCGATTCAAAATCTTTATTCGGATTACACAAAAATCCATAAAAGTACAATCATAAAATACAGTTCAGCATATTCAAAATTACAGTACCTTAAGTGCAATAGATGTTTATACAGTGCATATGAGTACAAGTAACAAATCATATATTTCCAACTATTAAAAAGGGGATCAATGATCATAAAGAGTACAAAATAAATTAAGGGCATTCCATACTTCTACGAACATTGAAAAAATACATTCAAAAACATTTTAAAATTAAATAAATCTCCTGAAGGCTTTAGTTTTACACAGTTAACGTATTAGACGTACTTTGCACTATCTTTAGGCAACGTTATAAGTCACAGTATTCCAAAGAGATTTAATAATTACAGCACAAAGGGCTGTAAAACCACGGTTTGGGACAATTAGTAGGCAGTGAAAAACTATTAAAATGGTTTCCTCTGCCCACTGGGATGTTATCAAAGCCCCGTGTACTGGTTGAATGATTATAGGGCATGTAAGGATAAAAGTCATATAGGTCCCAAATGGAAATAAGACCATCTTTGTTCTGAGGTAGCCATGTCAGCAAATATGGCACAATATGTCTGCTCCTAAATCGAATCAGGATCAGGTCCCCCAAGATGTCTTTTTTAAGGGGTCCAAGCCATCCCACCCTCCGGACACTTATTATGCGGCCATCTAGATGGTAAGGCAGAGGTCTATTTTTTGATAACCAGAACTTAACCTTGTTCATAAGTTCTTCGTGACTCTCAGTTTTGCCTTTTGTAAGTTCAGGGACTCCCGATAGGACTAATACAAAAGGCGCTGCTTCAGGCGGTAAATGTATGTGGGTGGTTCGGACGTGTTTAGGTGGAATAAAACGTGGTGTAGTCACTTTCAAGGGGCCTTTGGGTTTGGTAGGCAACGAGGAAGTGGTTATTAATGGTTGAATAGGCGTCGCATCATGAGGAATAATCGGGTTAGATAGATTTGTATGGGCGGTTGTCGACGAGCAATCAGTAGTAACGACGTGGGCTGATGGTTTCAGGAGAGAGTCAATGGAGTTCTCCAGCCCCGTGAGTTTATTCTCTAGGGTATTGATTTTGTCCATCAAAGGGTATATTAAGGATTTCAACAGTTGCTCAATCGTGGTCAGAAGGGCCTGGTGGGGAGATGGTTGCAAATCGTCCAGATGGGCATCAGGTGGCACAGTAGAAGGAGAATTAATTGAAGGTGGAATTGGACTTACAGCAAATTTATCAGATATTTGAGGTTTAGTAAGAATCCCAATATCTTTGTCCCCCTCAAGCTTCCTTTTGGCAGGGGTAACCCTGAGAGGTATAGATTTCAGCTCCCTTGTAGGTAATAGTGAGCTGCTACGTTTTCGCGTGGGGGGAAGTGCTGCTGGAACATATTTGACTTTGCACAGACTATTTAAGTCCTCCAGCCATGGGAAGGAAGAAGATGCAATGAGCAAATATATCATCTGGGATTGTATTGGGCATATCCCCTGCTTTGGACTTGGGCATGTAGGTATGTAATAGGAGTTGGTAAATTACCTCAACAAACAGCCAAAGGGAGTGGCCCGTCCCCGTCCTCCTATGTCCGATGAGGGCCGTAGAGGGCCCGCCCTTTGCCCGGGCTTAGCCCGGCGCTCCTGCGCGCGACTCGCGATGCGAGAGGTTCCCCTGCCTTTTCCCCGCGCCTCCGGGCGCTCCGCTGACGTCACCTGACCGCCGGGGCCCCTGGGGGATGTGGTCCCTTGCCCTCACGGCGGTCAGGATGATGGCACTGGTGTGGCGCTAGTGTGTCCTCCGCCGTTCCCCTCACGGCACCAGGTCAATGCAGGTCAATGCAGCAGGACCTTCCAGGGCGATCTCCTCCCTGCTTGCAGCCTCTCCCACAGCGCTCGCAAACAGCGCTCGACTCCCCTGCCTTTTCCCCGCGCCTCTGGGCGCTCCGCTGACGTCACCTGACCGCCGGGGCACCTGGGGGATGTGGTCCCTTGCCCTCGCGGCGGTCAGGATGATGGCACTGGTGTGGCGCTAGTGTGTCCTCCGCCGTTCCCCTCACGGCACCAGGTCAATGCAGGTCAATGCAGCAGGACCTCCCAGGGCGATCTCCTCCCTGCTTGCAGCCTCTCCCACAGCTCTCGCCAGGACTGTCATCCCAGGCATGCTCCAAAGTGGTAGCTGTGGAGCGTAAGTCATCAGCCCTAGTTGGGATTGGATGTACATATTCTAGCAGGGTTTCGCTTTGCCTGCTAATCTGCTCATTCCTCTGGATAGGGCCCCAGGTATCAGCAACCAGTCCAAGATTCCAGTGTTTTCTAACCATTCCCAGATTGCTACTCTAGAGCTCGAGGTCAGGCGCTCTCAAGAAGCCATCCATCAGCAGCTGCTGTAGTGTCCAAATGGACACACGCTTATGAGACCTGCCCCATATTAGATCAGAGAGTAACCCTCGCAGATCTCCAAAGCTTGCACTACTCAGGACTACTGGTCCCATCGCAAAAAATATGGGAGCTGCATGGGTATTATAATTTTGGCTATAAAAGCCTGGCCAATTGGCGACAGACCCAGGCCCGTCCAGAAGCCCGGGCATTTTAGATTGGTTCGGTATTTCCTCAACAGCAACCCCTTGTTCATACATCTCTCCTACACACACCTCAAACACAAATACACTCAGAGCCAGAGCCCTCCACACTATAATAGTAGACCCTTACATAGAACTCCCATCAACCCTTATTTTCTAGAATCACTTTCCATTGTACATAACTTAAGCCTGTTTAAAGTCATCAGTGAAGCTGGTAGAATGTTATCCCTAGTCCTTGACTGTCTCTATAAATAACAGATCCACCTAAAGAGTGACCAGAACTGGCAGAAGAACTCACCCTTCCCTCACCCCATGCTCTCCACCCAACCAGGGCTACACATATCACCAGCCCTAATGAAGGCTCACTGTCACAAGAGGGTTTCAATACCTTTAAGATTACTTATCCCCCTAACCGACCTAAAAATGATGCTAAGAATTTCAAACACAACATAATCAAAAGACACCCAGAAATGCTTATATCGGATGCATATTTGTGTATCTCTAAAGGCAGCATCGTGAACAACCGAATCTTCTTCACGAACAGAAGAGCCCAAATGATAAAAACCTTCATATCCTTGTTTTATGTCAAACCAATAAGGAAAACACCTCATGGTTTTAGACTTTCCATTATTTCCTCTCCAATCTTCAAAGCTGATCTCACCGTTTCCAACAATGGGATAATTTTTATTCAATCATCGGTTCAAAACCTAGAGAAGTTCGAAAAATTCTTTATGAGGATTAGAAACTCATTGGCTAACAACACAAGTTATTACGACAAGATCAAGCTCTAATAACCACAATGATACCCCAAAGCGTTGTTCCCAGCTCTACCTCTGATACACCATCTTCCTCACTCACTAGAGATCTGGGTGAACCTACCCCTTGCGCATTCCAGGATTACTCCTGGGATGATCCAAGAATGCACTTACCTCATAATGACCATCCTTACACCAATTCATGGAGTTCCCCTGATCCATTTACACACAGGACATTGAAACACAATGATCAATCCTCAATAGTGTGCTGTAATTAAAAATCTAGGGAACTCAAGGTCATCTACCCTCTCAGGTTCTAATACATACCTGCACAGAGGCAAATCCCTTTCCAGCAACAGGCTCACCTCCACACAGGTCTCTTCACCCCAGGATTCCTAATCCAGTCCCACTTCTGATACACCATCCTTGATCCAGCAATCGTCCCATGATACCTCCCTCCTCTCTTCTGTGGAATTGCCCCTTAAAACTTTTCCTATCCCTTCAGATGGATCCCCCTCGCATAACACCAATAGACCTCTCACGAGCTCGCTGAACCCTCCCTTTAGTGAGGATAGGTTGACTAACATCAAGAGTGATCTTAAACTAGTTAAAGAGAGCCTTATGATCTTCATACACCTCTCTTTCATTTTAATTTTACTTTTTAAAGTGTTTGTTGCTATTTGAAAAAATTGTCTGAGAAATGCAAACAGCTATTTTAAATGTTATCCGTATATTTTTTACTGTGTTGATATCAATAAGATATGAATAAATAATATATTTTGATGTTTTAAGTCTGCGGGACAACTATATGTATATTATGGATGTACCACCAATAATGTTATAGATTGTGGAGGAAGATCTTGTGTTTTGCTTGTGTTTACTTCCCTGCTCGCTTCCTCCCCATTGAGATTTCAGGGACCCCCTGCTGTGTTTTTGTTGTTCCCAGCACTTTGCTGCGAGGGTTGCTTTCCACTTTAGCCTTGTATAGAGCTTGCTATATTGCACTTTATTGATAGTTTTACTTTTTGTTCTGTTACACCAATTTCTGTGAATTTTTTGATCTCTGATCTTTCTCATTGTTCCTATTATCTGTTCATTTAGTGTACATCTTTTTGCAGTTCTTGGTACGCCCTATAAATGGAGGGCATTAAAACCTTTTGATTCAGCGATGATGATTTTTCCAGGCTACTTGGTCAGAGTGCCTCTTCAGATCTTCCATTCTCTATTAGCAAAGGCCAAGATGATGAGTGGCTTAAATTACTCAATCTTAAGAAAAAAGCCGGGTGAACTGAATCCCAGGCTGAATTCATGTTGGAATACCTAAAAGCTGGGGCTATCCCTAATGGACTTAGGATTCAAAACATCCCTGGCCTTTTCGTTGAAATCAGAAAATGTTTGGAAAAGTTGTCACTCATAGTAAACCGCTGCTCCAGAGATCTCATGATCCTTATTATTGAGACTGCTAGAGAGGTAGTGGAACATCTGCTTAAGGAAATAATGGAAATGGAAGAGACTCTGAAAAAGAACAATGCAGTGGAAGAGGCTAAAAAGAAACTTGATGAAGTTAATTTAGAACTTATCTCATTCAGTGACTACCTTGTTAAAAGAAAGACTGATAAATTGAGGAAGGACGTTCAATATTTCTCAGAGGAGAACGTGTACCCATATCTTGGTGCCCAATTTTATAACATCTCTGGAGACCAAGGAAACCAACATTGGTCTAATAGAAAAGTCCTTACCTTCTCAGACACCTCAGAATCTGAGGGAGAGGGAAGTTCCAACAACGCCGATTCTTAAGAGACAGGAGAACACCGTTTGAGGGCCACAATAGAAACAATAGTTTTTTAGGGAACCGACGAGGATCGTCCAGAGTCAGGTTCAGAACGCAAGAGAGGGGTCGTTACCATCATCAGGAATTCAGGATCCTTCTCCTCAATTCCTGCAAACCAGGGGGAACCAATATTGGAGGGAGTGATTGCTCAAACCCATATGTATCCTATCCCTATTTTTAACCTTTCCCATGTTGATCTTGATGAACCCTCTATGAGCTTACTTTCGCGAGGACTATCTTTTGTCCCCAATACCTCTCTCAATAAATTTGAAATGAATCGTGACATCCAGGCCTTTTTCAGGAAGGTCAGACTGTGTAAATTCTTTGATAACAGAATTATACCGTGCGACCTCAACAGATCAGGTCTGCGGCAGGAGTCCATTTTTACCCCGCTCTTGATGAAGTTGGCCCTGAAGTGGGCATTTTTGAACGCACAGTTTATAAGAAAATCCAAGCCATGATGAGAATTGTTCCCAAATCTTCATTTAACCTCAACTATCAGGAATACCAAGCCCTTAAAACTCTGTCCTCCAGCAATGAAGTCACTATTAAACCTAGTGACAAGGCTGGTGGTATAGTGGTATTGGATAGTTGTGATTACAAGGAACAAATACAATTTATGCTTGGGGTTCTTGAGCATTATCTTAAGGTTACCACCTACCCTGAGCAGAGAATCAGAACTGACATCCGGTCTATTACTCAACCTGCTCTGTACTATTGTAATCAGGAGTCTGAGTATCACAACAAGCCATATACAAGGTTCCCCATACTGTACCGGGTACCTAAAATGCACAAAGACACCTGTAAGCCCCCTTTTAAACCTATAGTGTCCACAATTGGCTCCATTACGGAGCCATTATCTAAATACGTGGATGTTTTTTTTAAGCCTTTGGTGTCCAACCTTCCTTTCCATGTGAAGGATACTGGACGCCTCACTAGTAAAATTTAAGGCATTGCATCCATATAGTGAGAATCTTGTCTCTATGGATATTGAAGCATTGTATACACACATACCACAAAGAGAGGTACTAGAAACAGTCCTTAACAACTGTGACAATCATGTTGACAGGTTATTTATCCTGGAATGCCTATCCACTGTGCTCCGTGAGAACTATTTTGAGTTTAATGGATCTGTTTTTAAAGCAATACAAGGGATCAGCATGGGGGCAGCCTGTGCCCCAATGTACCCAACATCTTCATGGGGGACTTTAAAGAGCAGTTTATCTTCAATGAGGTTGAACCCTTTGCTGAAAGTATCCATCACTGGAACAGATTCATAGATGACATCTTTTTTATTTGGAGGGGTCCAGATGAACAACTAACTGAGTTTTTACTTTGCATTAACTTGAGTGACCCTCGCCTCAAATTCACCCCTAATGTCAGCAAGGAGAGGATTGAGTTTTTGGACATCTGGATTCAGGCTATTAACCAGGTTATTGAGGTATCCCTCTATACCAAACCCATTGCCCGGAACACCCTTCTTCATTATGAAAGTTACCACCCGCGGTGTCAAAAAGATAGCATACCTTTTAGTCAGTTCCTTCGCATTCAAAAGAATTGTACCACCATTAGAGAAAACAACTTGCATGCAGATCTCTTAACAATCAAATTACTCAATTGTGGGTATCCTCAGAGAGTGATCAGAGACGCTTTCAAGAGGGTGAAGTATTCAAATTGTGAAGCCCTTTTTCAAGCCAGACCACGTACAGAGGAAGACAAACTAGCCCGTGTTACCAGACACTCCAATGTTAACAACAAAGTACGTCAAATTATCACTTCCAACTGGAATATTCTTAACTGCGGGCAGGGCACCCTACTCCCCAGACCAGTTTTTGCGTTTTGTCGCAATAAGAACCTGCGCAATACGCTTGTTAAATCGGTTTGTAAGCCAGAATGTGTGTTGTGCCAAAAATCCATTACTGGTAGTAACTCTGTCACCTTTACACACAAATGTGGCAACTGCCATGCATGTAGTTCTGCGATGGTTGCATCAGAACTGCAGTGGGATAATAAGTAATATACCTTCAAACAAATGAATAACTGCAGAACATCTAATGTTATCTACCTGATTCTCAGCCCCTGCAACCAAGGGTATGTAGATGAGACGGGCAGAGAATTCAGAATTAGATTCAGTGAACATAAGTCGCCATTAGAAATAGACGCAGTGGGGCACCATTGGATGAGCATTGGAATACCCATGGCTGCTGATGGCCCGGTTGCCGTTCTCGGGGGGAGCGAGAGGAACAAGAGACTGTTCCTGCTCCCCCTGCCCCCTTTTAAAGGGGGGGCATAGGGCAGGCCGGTCTAAACTGGCCTACCCCAACGACCGTCATTCGTGCAAACCGGTAGCAATAACCCCTTCCATGTTGGTGACGGAACCACACCGTCATGAGCCACGGGTTGCGTGTGCTCATGACGGCGTGGTTCCGTCATGCCGTGGCCGCTCCACCCATGCGGCACTGATTCCCTGTGTGGGCGAATTCGTGAGTGGGCGGAGTCATGACAGAACCACGCCGTCATAAGCGAAGCCTGCCCGTGGCTCGTGACGGCGTGGTTCCGTCACAAGCATGGCGGCGCCGTACAACACCCTCTCCACCCCGGCGCCGCAGCAGAATTACCGCCGCGGCCAAGGGGATAAAATGCTTCCGGTTCACGGTGCTGCTAACGCTCTCATTGGATGTTTGTTGGGGGTGTGGGAACCCCCACCTCCCCAGACCCACCAGAATGGAAGCGCATGCTAGTTTGCGCTCAGCCTTGACCACATGGCCTGGTACTGCCTGAGTCCCCTTTCACCGTGAAACCCCAAGTCCGCCCATGGATGGATGGGTGCTCCCTCCGTCCCAAAAGGCAAACATTTCAAACCACACTTGTTTTTGGATTAGGGTGAGTGACCCCCCCGGCTGTATTTATTACATATTTAAAAACATTGACTATTATTTTCATTATGTACACTTTACGCAGAATTTCCAGATACATTGATAGATACATGATGTCACTTGTCTAACCTTAACATGCTGTAATACAACTCCACTCCGACCATAATCCAAAAATGTATATGCCTTACTTTCTGCGTGTCCCCTCTGAAGCCTACGGCAAGGTCAATGACTGTCCGCCCCAGATCCAGGTAAACTACCAATACTACTCCACCGGAGTAAGCTTGCTTAGGGGTACAGCTTATCGGATGGATACTTTCTCCCGGCCCCCCTACGCCCGAGCCTTAAACTCCATAACAGGGGCATGCAATTCTGCATACTTGCGCCCTGATCTGCATGTGTGTGCGAGGGTGGCCACAGGCCTACTGGAAAAAGTGACTCCCTGGCCCTGCACCCTGACAGCCTATTGACCGGCTGCCACTGCCCCTGGAGTTACATGGTGCTGGCCACTAAGGGCCGAAGACTTTGCTTACCAATCATGACCTTACCGCCACAGGCCAGCATAGTTTCCCGACTATCTGGCCTCCCCTTGAGCTCACTAGGAGGTCATGCCCTGCATCTCGTACCCTCTATTCATGCTAAGATGTCCTCCATAAATGCCTGATTCCCTTTGGATGAGAGGTGAACCCCATCTTGCAAAAAGAACTGATTACCCCGGATGTACCCATGTCCTATTGACTTCAGTTTCGGGGTCCTGAACAGTGTATCAAACTTATTGTTGATCCGCTTTGCCGCGTGATTCAATGCTCACACTGTGTCACCCCCTCTCCATTGAAACCTTGGGATCATGTGAGACCAGACGATCATAGCATCGGGGCACCTCTTTGCCAACCATCCTACCTCGGTGAGCAGGTCCTCCACTAGCACCCTCCAACTCAGGCGAGCCAAATCATACCCACTAGGTGCAGGATCCAGATTGCTGGTGGTCCCTTACTTTCCTTTAAAGCGCAGTTCACCAGCTCCCTGAATTGCCCCACGCATAGACCACCCTGTCCATGAAATTATATTTGTGCTCCCATCTTACGTGCCCTGGCCTTGTAAGCCCCTGAAAAGAAAGTTTTCAACTGATGCACATATGAATAGCCAACAACCCAGATTTTCTGCTGTTCCAGGGCCCAAGAGTAAACTTGGGCCATCACCTGTGCTGTTCGTTTGTCGACTGTTGACCTTTGTCCCCCTGAGTGACAAGGTGACCTCCTCCTCTACTGATGGTGGACCAATGCAGGCTTCTACTCTAAGTCACAGGATGAAGAAACTGCAAACAATGTAAAAATAGAATATTCGTCAGTGCCTTTCCCTGTTCACAGGCTAAGGACATACACAACTGCTCCTAGCACTGTGTAACAGTGTACTAATGCAATCTTCTCTCTGAGTCTAAGGGTGAAAATTGCGAATAAGATGGAACAAAACCAAAGAGCTAAAGCATGTGCAGCCGCACATAGCGCTTATAGCAGTTAGAGGACCACCTACCAATCCTCTTGACTTGCTCCTCCCTCAGACCCATGGCCATTGCCTCGGTGGCTGCCCCAATCCTAAAGGAGTGTGTCCCAAAGTTAGCAGAATCCAACCCTGCCTCTTGGATGGCCAAGCTCATTACTTTTTTGAACTGGAAGATAGTGAGTGGTGACCCATCCCCATGTATCAAAAGTGACCCTGCTGTGGCCCACGTCGATTTCGCCATAAAGGCCTCTAGTCTGGATCCTTTATTGTTTTTACTGTTACCACCGGGCCTTCACCACCACCTACTGGTACTGCTAGCATGGGCGTTGCACCTCTCACCAGTATTGCCGGCACCCTATTTGGGTTGTCTTTCCCCAACTGTGCCAATATTTGCCTGACCCTCTCGATTGCATCACCCCCGCTGCCTGATGCTCCTGCCGCGGGAGACCAGTTCCCCACCGTTTCCAGCCACGGAAGTACTGCCGCCAAATTGGACACTATGTCCGGCTGATCCGGCACAGCCCCCCCTGGACCTCCCAACAGAGGAACCGATGGGTTCTGTGGCTGTCCCTCCCCCGGCACTATGTTATGTTATGTTATGTTATACTCATTTATATAGCGCTCGAATCACCGGGGGGCATCTCGGCGCTCTACTCAGAGTACTCCAGATTGATGGGCAGCACGGGGGGAAGAGAAGCCTAGAACAAGAATGCCTTTAACTGTTTCCTAAAGATCAGATAGGAAGGTATTTCTCGTAGATAAAGTGGGAGGCTGTTCCTATACTTCGGGGCAAGATAGGAAAAGGCCATACCCCGACCTCTGAAGCCTAATACGGGGCACATGAAGCAGCTGCAGCGTGCTTGATCTTAAAGATCGACTAGGGGTGTATTTTATTAATCTCCTCTGGAGATAAAGGGTGCCCTGTCCCTGAAGGGCACAGAACGTCAGACAGCAGACTTTAAAAAAAGCTCTCTGTTTTATCGGCAGACAGTGTAGTTTTCTCAATAGAGGGCGCGACGAAGAGCCTGCCGGCATGTTCAGGACCAGCCTGGCTGCGGTGTTCTGGACCACCTGCAATTTCTTCAAAGAGGTAATTCCGACCTCTGCCAATAAGGCGTTCCCGTAGTCCATGTGGCTAAGGACTAAGGCTTGGGTCAGGGTTTTGCGGTGTTCCGTAGGAACAAAAGGTAGAATTTTTCGCAGAAGCCTAAGCCTATAGTAGCAGGACCCAGAGACTGACGCTACATGGTCTTGCATAGATAGGGTGTGATTTAATTTGATGCCCAAGTTGTTAACACACTGTTTGGGCACTGGTGGGGGGCCTAGTTGAAATGGCCACCAGTCTTCCGACCACACTGCTGTGGCTTTCCCCAGAAGCAAAACTTCCGTTTTGCCTGGGTTTAACTGGAGACGATTATCAGTCATCCAGCTTGATATTGCGATAATTCCTGCGACAAAACGGAGCCTGTCTGCTTCAAGATTTTGGCCGATGTTAAATAGCAGCTGGGTGTCATCCGCATACAAAATGACTTTGAACCCCAGAGCTTCCACTGCCTTAGCCAACGTAGCCATGTAGATGTTAAACAGGGTGGGGCTAAGGCAGGAGCCCTGGGGGACGCCTTTATCTAATGATGTTTTTCCTGCTTGGTGGGGCCCCATGATGACCATTTGTGAACGGTCAGTCAGAAAGTGTTGGAGCCATTTGAGGGCTAGACCACCAATGCCGAAGAAGCTTAGCCTCTCCGCCAGCCTTATATGAGAGATGGTATCAAAGGCGGCGGAGAGGTCAAGCAAGATCAGAATGGCTGATCCGCCGCCATCCACAGTTGTTCTCAGAGAATCTGTCACTGCTAGGAGGGCCGTTTCCGTACTATACCCCGCCGAAACCCAGACTGTGAGGGGTCCAGAATCTCGTTTGCCTCCAAATAGCAGGTTAGCTGTTTATTGATCAGAGCTTCAAGTATTTTTCCTAAGAGAGGGAGCAGGGATATTGGGTGATAATTACCCAGTTCCGAGGGGTTTACCTTGGATTTTTTCAAAATGGGGCGGACAAATGCTTCTTTCCAGGACAAGGGAATAATCCCCTCCGTAATAGAGCAATTGAAAACTTTTTGCACCATGGGGGCCAGAATGTGGGAGAGAAGTGCCATAATCTTAGGGGGGCAGAGGTCTGCCGGTGAACCCGATTTAGCGGACTCTAAGGCCTTTTGGGTCTCTACTAAGGAGATGGGTCTAAAACTGTCAAGCAAGCAGTTGGTCCTTGCTGGAGCAGTGGGTGGATTTGAAATGCTGGGTGGAGCTGCCCGTTTCTCTTGAGGAAAATTAGCATAGATTTTCTCGATTTTCTCCTGAAAGAATCCGGCCAATGAGTTACACAGGTCTGTGGATTCGATGGTGGGTTGCTTACACACCTCCGGTTCGACGAAGCCTTTTACAATGTCAAATAGTGCTTTAGCAGAGTTTTTGAGTTCTTAATTTGATTTGCGATAAAGAGGCACCGCGCAGCCTTTAAGTTTTGATGATAAGTCATCAAGGCTGCTTTAAAAAGTCGTCTTGACTGAGACGTTTTATTTCGCCTCCACTGTCTTTCTAATCTTTTACAGGAAGACTTTTCCTGGCTTAATTTAGGAGTAAACCACTTAGCTAACTGGCGGTTTCGATTGGAGCAGGCTTTTAATTTACTGGGGATGATAACATCCAGAGTCTTCCTTATCCCTTCATTGAACCCTGCCAACATTATTTCTACACCCTGTTCGTCTGACTGCGGGATTGACTGAAAAGCTGCCTCAAAGGCTTGGGGGGTAAGTTTATTCCATGGTCTCTGGACCATTATGCGACTACCACTAGCCCGGGAGTTCAGCCCTTGCACGGGCTGCGGATATGTGAACCTAATCAGGGAGTGGTCAGTCCATATAAGGGGCTACGGAGGGTCATACTTGAGAGCATTGATGTTAGTAAAAATTAAATCTAATGTATGGCCCCCATTGTGGGTGGGGGCTTTTATCCTTTGTGGAAGCCCAAGTTGTTCCATATCCGTAAGGAGTTTGTTCACATCTGATATGGAACCCAGCTCCCCGTGGAAATTAAAGTCCCCTAAGACCAGGAACTTGTTTGCTGCCAGGACATAGGTGGCTATCAAGTCTACTAGTCTGTCTGTAAAATCAGTTTTCGGTCCAGGCGGCCGATATACTAGGGCACCTGACCAGCTCTCAGACGCAGAAAAAATCACTTTAAAAATACCAATTTCCAAATCCTCCTCCAATATTGAGTTCAACCAAGAGATGTTAATATACTGTTTGCAGGCAATGGCTATCCCCCCCCCCATTTTTCCTATCCTATCCAGATGAATAAGCTTATAATTTTCTGGGATGGCGATATGTATTGATGGGTGGTTTGTGGGAGTCAGCCAAGTTTCCGTCATGAAACATATTTCAGGAGAATAGGAGTTTAGCATATCCCAAATTTCGAACTGATGTTTTGCCAAGGACCTGAAATTGCAAAGCACGAAGGTAAGGTCTTCTTTCCTCATCGTAGACCACGAGGGGCGTCCTAATATTGGCGGTCCGGTAGATTTATCACTCTGGAAGGTACATGCTCTACAAGCCACCGGGCCTTCTAATCGCATCGGTAGCTTATTTGGGCAATTCAGCAGCGTCCCCAGTGAACTAGCAGTTGTTCTCCCGATATCGCGGAGTTCAGCTGCAGAGTAAACCAGTCTGCTAGCTGGGGTCGAGACTAACAAAGATGGCATAAAGGTCTCGGCCCCTCGCCCCGACCAGATGCGGACGGGCGCAGATGGGCTTACCTTTGGCGCACCTTCGGCGTCCCCAAGGTGCGCCCGCTGTCCGCGTCCGCTGCGTGGAGGCATCACCGTCTGTTTTTGTAATGGGGCTGATCACGTCAGCTGACTGTACACCACCCCCACCGCCCCGCCTACCAGGTGGGTGTGGAGTGTGGCAGCAGCTTGGGGGAAAGTGCGGTTCTCCGCGCCTAGTCGGCGGAGCCACCTGGAGTCCTGTTGGAGTTTGGTGAGTGCAGTTTAAAAACAGGTAAAATTAGATGCCCAACAAGCGCTACAATATAAAACTATTTTCCGTGCAGTAGAAATCCCTAAACCCCCGGCTTTCCGCCTCAGGAGTATCTAAGTGGCCGAGCAGTTGTTAGATGCTGCTTTTGTAATGGGGCCGATCACGTCAGCTGACTGTACACCACCCCCACTGCCCCACCTACCATGTGGGCGTGGAGTGTGTCAGCAGCTTGGGGGAAAGTGCGGTTCTCCGCGCCTAGTCGGCGGAGCCACCTGGAGTCCTGTTGGAGTTTGGTGAGTGCAGGTTAAAAACAGGTAAAATTAAATGCCCAACAAGCACTACAATATAAAAGTATTTTCCGTGCAGTAGAAATCCCTGTACTATAGGCACTGGTATACTAGGCTCCCCACTACCCAACGGGCTAGGCGTGGGGGACTGTGGTATAGGAACCACATCCCTAAGGGCCGGTCTTGGGCGCCCCACGACCCAATCCCATTGGACTTCGCCTTGCTTTGCTTGGGCAATGGTGGGGAAAATGTTTTTGGAGGAACAATAGGCCACCTGAGCCTCTCTTCCACTCCCTCAGGTCCATCTACCTTCACCTGTAACCGATTTAGAGCCTGACCCATAACCTGGAACTGCTGCATCAGAGCCTCCAGCCATACCACGCATCCGCAGAGCCACCGCTGGAGAAAGATCCTTCTCCTACCAGGCGGCCAAGACATGGAACTCCCTCCCCATCCACCTACGGCTGACCAAGGACCACCTCTCCTTCAGGAAACAACTCAAGACCTGGCTTTTCGAGCAGTTACGGACCCCCCCCCCCCAGCGCCTTGAGACCCTACTGGGTGAGTAGCGCGCTATACAAAATTGCTGATTGATTGATTGATGTCAGTACGTGAGCGCTTCTCACTCCGCTTCACATTAGGGGACATTGTGGATCAGCGCTCCTGGACAGAACTTAGTATTAATTGCCCCACTACCGTGACACCTAGTGCGCGGACCCGAACCAATCCACCAGACCCCTACCTGGAAGAAGTAGCAGCCACCAGCCAGCCTATTCACCCAAGGAACCAGACCCACGACCCACAAGCCAGCTCGGTGGGTTCAGGTGAGTCGCCCACTCAAACCTGTGTGGCTCCCGGAAGCGTTGAACATGCTGGCTTGCCGATGCTGCCCTCACGCTTGGTCAGCCAAACTCCTCCTCTAACAAACCTCCGCAGTGTTCCGGCAACCTTGCTGCACGACTAGGTACTGTACTTCTGTGAAATACACTCTCCCAAACTGGATATCGCTGCACCTGAGGGACAGAGAAAGAGATACCTCTTGTTTCGCAGCAGGCGCCCCTGCCCCTTGCGCAAAGGCTTGAAACCTCAAAACATAAGCACCCTCCCCCCACAAGTGCCTGTCCTAGGAAAAGGCACCCAGAGCGGATCCCTTTTATATTCCATGCTCGCGGCCCCTTCAAAGCTGCCTTCCTTTTTGCCCTGTGATGCTCTGCTAACCCAGTTTATGAGACCTTTGATTGCCCCCTTTGTTTGGTATCCAGCCACAAGCACCACCCGATACTGTCTCTGTTGCCTGCGCTTTTCACATGCAACAAGAGTAATCAGTAATTAAATTGTGGTGGCAACTGATCACCACCTAACAAAACATTGGTGCAGTAATAAACCAATTTGTCCAGACACCTTCGACAAAAGTTAGAGAGCGCAAGCGGGACACGAATCCCGAAGGATTAGACCAAACAGTCAATGTGAAGGCTGAAAGAAACCCCTGAGCTACAGCAAACCCTTAAGCGTCAACAAATTGCACCCGGCACCGTCCCACTGGTTCTCTCGATACCTGCACCCGCTAACGCAACCCCCGTGTATTTGAAGAATAGACGACTGACAAACGCTGATTGTGCCCCACTGTGGCGTCTTGCTACCTCCTCCTACAACTAGAACAGGTAACGCTGCACTGTGGTGCCACACATGCGCTAACCTGCCTCACCCGGCTGCCCTGCCCTGCAGTTCACTCCACTGCTACCACTCGCTGGGCTTCCTTCCTTCCCGGGAGAAGCAGCTGACCCCACGTGTCATTCTCCGTCCCTGTACTGTCGGAAGACACGGTCTAGTGTCTCAGTTCTTGTATAATCATACACCTAACACCCACCCACCACCAGGCGTCACAGGTCATGTGACACTGGCCAATAAAGGGGCCGAGCGCACGTGCTCTGGGCCCACTACCTATCCCCTAACATGGTGTCCGTGTCTGCTTACTGAGTGATTGCATGCCTGCATGATGAGGGCCTAGCGCCCCCTCACCAAACCTTACAATGGCGACGAGGCGGAGCTGTGCCCAGCGTGCCACAGCTACTTGAAAGAACTCGTGGGACAAGGGGAGAGAGCTGCAGGGCGATGTCGCGCCCCCCCTCCCCTGCAGAATCGGCGCAGGCCTGGCTGTGAGGCCTGCGGGGCGTGTGCCTAGCCCCGGGCCTCGACGTCCACGACTAGCCGACCGGAGCCCACCCGCGTCGGCCGCCAGTGAAGTGAAGCCCGGGTGGCCCAGTGGTCGAAGGTGAGCCTAGCCGCGACCAAGTGACTGCAAGCAAAGCAAGGCCCGCGGAGCCCACCCGCGGCCTGCCATCAGCGATCCCCGCCCCCGCCGCGCAGCGCATGTCTGAGGCTGCCGCGGCGACGGGGTGAACGTGCCCACAGCGTGTGAAGAGCTGCCAGGCACTGTCGCACTACAAGCGGAGCCCACCCGCATAGTCAGGATGCCATGCCGCGCGTGATGCGCCTGAAAATGAACGTGATATGAAGGAAGACCAGCGGAGCCCACCCGCGGCCTTCCAGCAGCGAACCCTGCCCCGCCGCGCAGCGTGTGAAAGAGTCTGCTGTGGCGGCGGGGTGTAATGGCCCGCAGCGTGTGAAAGGCTGCCGGGCACTATCGTAGGAAAGCGGGAGCTCACCCCGCACGTGAGGAGCCAGCGTTGGGGGTAGCAGAGCACCAGCTGAAGCAGCAACGGCAGCGGAGCCCACCCGCTGCCGTCGGAAAGGTGAAAGAAGCGGCCGAGTACAAGGAGCGCCAGCGGGAGCCTACCCCGCCCCTTCAGCCCGCAGAGAAGCACCGAATGCTCTGACACGCAAGGAGCGTGTGAAGCGCCCCGCAGGAACGGAGCCCGCCCGCGTTAAAACGCCGAAAAGTTATGCCCAGTCAAGACAACAGTGACTCACCTGCGTCCAGGCGAGGCTCCTCTGCTAAGTCACCGGTTGGACTGCCAGCGGCGCTCATCCCCGCGCGGCCAGGAGAGCGTGAAGAGCCTGCCGCCGGGAGCAGCATGCACCAGGAGACTGTGGGCCCCACGCTGCCCAAGTAAAGAACCCCGGATGGAGGCCAGAGGCAGTGCAGATGAACGAGGGGGTGAAAGGAGCTAAGAGCACACACCGTCCATCTCTTCCCCCCCCCCATTTCCCTGCAGAGACTGAGAGCACCGCTAGTGACACGCGGAAGAAGGAAGAAACACTGCCACCCCATGGCCAAGTGTCGAAATCGCACCTTCAAAACCCTGTAAAGAGACTGGAACAAGCCCAAGGCTGCCAAAGCACTAGATGTGCCCCAGGACAACGTGAGGCATACGGACATGCCAGAAGGATGCCAGGGCACCACCCAGCCGGAAGGACAAAAGGCACTACGCAGCAACGTGCCATGAGCGCAGGACTACAACAGATGTAACTGTGGCTGCGGAAAGCAAAGCAGACTCCCAGAAGAGGACAAACAGCAGTGCAGAACTGGCGCACAGATGCCACACCATGGGAGAGATGCCACGGCACCGACAAGTAAGTGCGCAGGAGTGCGCCAGAAGCGCAAGGACTCTACACATCTGCCAGGACTAGCACAGCACTGCGACGCGCAGGACAGCGCAAGGAGTGACGAAACTCCCAGCACCAAGAGAAGGAGGACGGAGCAGTAGCACAGACCACTGGATGCACTATGCCACATGGAGACCTACCAACGAAGGCGGAGCGGCACCCGATGGCCACAGGTTGTCGTTACACCGCAGGAAGAGAAAGGAGCACCACCACGAGACTCCCCACCAGGCAAGTGCGACACGGAGGAAACGCGACGACCGCCAGCACTGCTCCAGGGTCCCAGAAGAAAAGCAAGTACACCTGTGACGTAACAGAAGCAACCTGAACACGAAGAAGCTTAGAGTAGTGATGTAACCCTCCGCACAGAAACGCAGCACAGGAAGAGCGCGGACGAAAGCACGCCAACGCTACAGCACCAGAACGGAGCGAACAGCGACCAGACCGAAGTCAGCAAAGCGTGAGGACTCACGCAGAAGACCACCCCGCTGGTCACCCCACAAAGCCGACCCCTCAGACGGTCGCACGAAGTATCCCTGATGGTCACGCGACGTGACGCACCCAAGAAGCCGGCCAGCCAGATGGCCGCACCAAAAGCCGACCCACCGGGGGTCGCAAAAGGAGGTGACCGAAGCAAGGGTCAACAAACCGCAACACAGCAAGTATCCCACAAGAGGACAGAAGATAGCCTGCCATCATCGGCAGATTGGACCGGCCAGAGGTCCTAGAAGTTCGAACACCAAGACACAGTCCACGATCAGCGACTAACGAACTTCACCAACCACAAGTCAACACTCAACGTCTAAAGAGAGAGAGAAGATCCCAACGCCCGGTCCAGTCACAGATGAGTAGAGACAGTGTCCGTGAACCAGGACAAGACCGGATGGAAGCAGGCGGAGTGCACGCTGCCTGGAGAAGTCTGGCCAGGAAGAGGAAGACAGCACGGTGACCAGACCGCGTTGCGAAAAGGAAGGAGGAAGAAGATGTCTAAGTGGCACGTCTGCCACCACCAAAGAAGAAGAAAGGAGAAGAGGTCTGGTTGGCACGTCTGCCACCACCGAAGAAAAGGAAAAGGAGAAGAGGTCTGAGAAGCACGACGACAGGAAGACAATGAGAATGGAGTAGAGCATAGAGGAGTGTGGACCAAGACATTACGACACACAAGAAGGGGAAACACTGAGGAGAACGTGAGAGGTGCACAACAGTCCACACGCACGCCCGGGACAAGTAACATCACTGGAAGCAAGCATCCACGTGCGAACCCGACAGTCATCCAGGAATGACGGAAGCGAGCAGGCCGGTCTGTTGGCAACACCCACCTCTGGGATGGAACGGACAAAAGGGCCGCGGAAATCCAGGGGCAGAGGCCTCAGGGACACCGGTGGCAGCGGGTCCCCAACAAGAGACGGACTGTTGAAGCTCGCGCTGAAGATCCTGGAAGACCGAAGGTCGCAAAAGACGGAACCAGTGCCAACAACACCCTTTCAGGTGGAACTCGGGCACGGAGAAGAGGACCCGTAGCGACTTCCTTCAACATGTTGAAGAGGCAAGGCGGCATGTCCACCGGTCCAGTGGAAGCCTGGCAGAAGGGCCTCCAGGTCGTCCAGTGAGAGGGGACACCCACGAGAGAGGGGTATCCGTGAGAGGGATAACCTGCAACTGAAGATCCCGTCAAGGACAGACACCAGTTTAAACCGAGCACTTTGACCAGGACGGTCCCGCGAAAAGTAACACACTTGGGACTCAATGTACATTTATACTTCTGCACGTTCACAGGATGTGGAACAGAGCGAGAGAGACTGTAAAGCCCACTTACAAGCTGCAAGTCTGCCAAGGCAAGAAGAGACATCATTGCCAGCAATTGAGGTGACCGGCAGTAAAGAAGACTACGTGGGAGTCGTCGTGATTTGAGTTATGGGTTTTGTGTGAACCCCCTTTTTCATTCCCACAGGTTGGACTTTAGTTAGTGTAATTTTATTAACTAAGGTTGGGAGGGATGTACTGTCAGAAGACACGGTCTAGTGTCTCAGTTCTTGTGTAATCATACACCTAACACCCACCCACCACCAGGCGTCACAGGTCATGTGACACTGGCCAATAAAGGGGCCGAGCGCACGTGCTCTGGGCCCACTACCTATCCCCTAACATGGTGTCCGTGTCTGCTTACTGAGTGATTGCATGCCTGCATGATGAGGGCCTAGCGCCCCCTCACCAAACCTTACAGCCCCCACTCGATGCCAATGAATCGCGAAATGCCCACAGCTTCTTGTGGGCCCGACTCCTCTGCTTCTTCAGACTCCGACCTGAAAAAGAGAACAAGAAACAAATTACGGGTCGCTGATGGCCGAGGTGCCATTCTCAGGGGGAGCGAGAGGAACAAGAGACTGTTTGTTAATGCATGTTCGTGTGCTGGCTTGGCATTCACATCCTCTTCGTCTCATATTATTTGTGTTGGCAGCAGCATCTAACAGAATGTGCATTCCAAGTTGGAAATCCCCTTACTGGCTCACTTTAATCCAGCTTCCCCTCTGATATAGATCTTCGAGTTCTGCACTTGTATTCTTTTCTTTCACTTTTAAATACTTGCTATTCACACCCTATAATGTCCCGACAAGTGGAGCCATTCTGTATTCTGTTGCAGTTTTAGCCACTTTTCCACCACGTGACTACCTAATCTGTGCAGTAGGTAATTTTCAACCAGACATCGTTGTCTTGGTTTCTGCCACTTCTATTCTAGTATCCCATTATTTTGGATATTTTGGGGATTGTATTGTCTATGCCAACTATATCTCAAAAATCCCACAGCCGTTGCATTCTATGAATCTAATTGGTGTATTGTTACTGTAACAACCGCATGGGTGTGGTTATTGCTGCATTTTGGAGCATCTAGTGCATGTTGGAGCATTCCAAATGAACGCCATTATTTGGAAGTGTTCTGTACTCGTGCTTGGCTTCAGTCGTTCTCTGCTTCCCTCTGTGCCAGATAGGCACCTAATAACCCGGAAGCATCTTCTGTATCTTCTTGTAACCTTGAGTCTTCAAGCGTCTTAAAAGGATCAGACCAACAGCATTACTTGTGGAAGTGCCTGAACCAGAACCCATGCAACGCCCCATTTTTTAAAGACACTGCATCCATGGAGAACCAGTGGGTCATTATTGGTAGAGCAATAATCAGGCAAATAATTGTTAATGTCATTGCCACTTTACCACCTCAACAAAGAAATAGATCATTAGCTTTAGAAAATATAAAATGAAGCCGCACGTTTGTCACTGTAGCTAAACTGGCTCCATACACCCCATGTACAGTTAAAACTCGATTTTTACCTGCAGCTAGTCAGTTATATTTTTGTTTGGAAGTTTTGTATATTCCAAAAATAAAATTTTGGCGTCATCATGGTGGGAGGTAGTACACAACATACTAATGGAGAAGAAGTCCATGACTGTATCAAGTTTAGATCCAGTCGGATTGGAAGGGCGAATTCTCGGTGACACTGAGTCTTGCTGGTTTGCTGTTCCCTCAGTCGAAGGACAGATTTAACAGCTTAGAATTCAGCATTCTGCTGAAGCAAAACCTTTTTCGTCTCAAAATAGGAATTCGGTCCGGGAGAAGGTTTTCCAATGGCCCACAAGTGTTAAGTCTGTGAAAGTTGCCTAGACCAAAGCAGGCGACATTTTCAAATGCTATTGAGATTAAAGGAATGCACCTGTATCCTGCGAAATTGGCTTATTTCCATCTGCAGGATCTACTACCATTGAAGTGCTGGAATCGTGAAAGAATGAAAGTCAGACGAGAAATGATGTGGAGAGGCAGGGTAGATGTTAGGAATTGGGGGGCATATTACCAACGATTAGCGATATTTATCGCTAACAATGCTTAGCAACACATTTTTTAACGCTAAGCATCGCCGGAAATTATCGCAGAGATAACTTGCTATTAGCAAGGTTTATCTCAGAAGTGATAAAAATTCTCCCGCTAACTGCCAAATGAGAGATTATCGCTGGAAAACCAACGATAATCTCTCGAAGTTTGGCGTTAGCTTGATGATAGGGGCTCACAAACTTAGCCATGATATCCACCTTCCATAGGATATCATGGCTAAGTCAGGAAAATACCAGGGGGCATATTATCAAGGGGGTTTATCTCCGCTTTTTTGGCTTTAAAAGCCAAGAAAGCGGAGATCAAATTATCTCCCTATTACCAAGCTGTCGCTAACACCAGTTAGCGACAGCTAATAGGAGATAGCGACCATCTTGGGCCCCGCTTTGCATGTCAGTGATATTTATCACTAATGACATGCAAAGTGGGCGTGCCAAGATGTTAGCAACTGGAAACAGTCGCTAACATCGGTATCTCCTATTACCAACTTTTGGAGATATTCGCGCTAAGCGCGAATATCTGCAAAAGCTAACACCTGCCCTGAGCAGTTCTTAGCCATGTTAACCAATGGGAGGTGGATAACATGGCTAAGAGCATTTGCTCGATAATGCATGAATATCGCGGACTTTTCAGCGATATTCATGCATTGCGGCCGTTTTTTATCGCAGTTGCGATAAACCTTGCTAATAGCAAGGTTTATCTGTGATAAAAATCGCCGATTTGCGGCGATAATGTTTGTCTCTAAACAAGTTAGAGACAAAAATTATCTCTATTGCTTGGTAATATGCCCCATGTGTAAAAAAAGCAGTGCTAACAGCGGTTAGCGCTGCTTTTTTTTATCACTAACAGGGTTAGCGAAATCCTTGATAATAGGAGAAATGTCGCTTAACAACATTTTTCCTATTATTTTTCTCTGGAACGCCCCCTTTGCATCTCATTAGAGATGCAAGGGGACGTGTAGAGAAAAAGGGTGCTAACATGCGAATTTGCGTGTTAGCACCCTGTTGCTGATAGGGAGATAATTTTATCTCCGCTTTCTTGGCTTTTAAAGCCAAAAAAGCGGAGATAAATCCCTAGATAATATGCCCCTGTATTCTGTGGAAGGGCTCTGGGTTAGAGGAAGCTCTGGGAGATGGGAGAAAAGGATGCAGTAAAAGGGACTTCAGTAAGGAGGAGGCAGTAGGGGGGTTATGGAGCTGGGCAATGTGCAAGGAGTGTAGGATTCGGCAGGAGACATGCTGAGGGAGTGGGCTCATATCAGTGACTGCTTCTCAGATGTAGCAGACTACCTGCAACACTTGTGGCAAGAAGGATTGGTTCCCTGATGCTGTGAAGGATGACCGATCCAAACTTTTCAAGCTTCACACTTTGAAAAGCTTACAAATTGTTTAAAAACGTATTTTGAAATCTCACCGATAACACCGATAATACCAATGCACAAAATCATGCGTAGTTCAACTCAAGAGATCTAGGTTAGTCGCTCACTATGCAAAAGAGTAGAATGTCACAGTACGTCAATTAAGTACTCCTGGATATCCCTAACATTTAGAATAAGTGCCTGGGTGATGATATTGTTGGCATGCAGAAGAGTGTGCTCTCTCTCCTACCACCACTCTAACCGCACAGGACCTTCGACAATTACATTAAACTGTTGACCATCCTCTGAAGCATTCTCACACCCATCTAACCCTGAGGTGATGGTCCTCCGATGCATCTTGTTCCGCTGATAAGAGGCGTGGAATCTAGAGTTGCAAGGCGCATCAGTCAGCTGCTCAATGAGTAGCATTAATTGGCAGCCAACTTACCAAAAAGTCCCACATTACATTTTTCTGTAATCGCAGTTTCAAGAGACAACAAAAAGGACAAAATAAGAATCTCACGCAAGTTAACGTTTTGTTAGTTATTGTGTTAAAGATCCAAAATTAATTGTAAAGAGTAAACTCTTTAGCAAGTCAATTAAAAATATCACAACTTTAATTAAAACACTCAGCATTTGGTCAAGGTTGGTTCTAAGTTCACTTACAGAGTTACAAAGTCCTGATATCCATAAGGCAGAAGGATGGTTCTCCAAACTAACAGAGTTGATGCTATCAGGTGAGTGGGGAATAAAAGTTAGAACGGAAGTCCATTAAGAATAAAGCTTTAGCAAAAGAGGAACGTTCAGGGTCGGGAAGATAAGATCTCAGTTCATCAGCTACAGAATGTAGCATAGACAGATAGTCCAAAAACAAAGGATAGTTTGATACTCAAAATCAGTCAGAAGAAAAGATTGTCGGCATGACAAAAAGTGTGTATACCAATAAGCAAAATAAATTGAGTGCGTCGCACAGCAAAATGGTTTTGAGTGAGGCACCCCTCTGTTGGGGTTTCTTCCTTGATGAGTTCTTGACACAGTGTCCGAGTGATGTGACATCACACCACCATCCAAACAACATAACGTGTTCAGGATGTGCAATAAGTCACCTAGATGGCCGAGAATCAACTGATTCACAAGTCCACACAAGTAATTGAAAGGTAAAAAGAAACATAATAGCAATACACAGGAGAATAAAAATCATGGGGCCTCATTTATGAAAAGTGACGCATCGCTGCGTGAAAACAGCGATGCGTCACTTTTCATTGCGCACTCCTTGCGTCATGATTGATGCGCCATATTTATAATATGACGTATCATGTCGCAAGGAGTTACAGATACGTCAGTATTTCTGACGGATCTGTAGGCGCAAAAGTGACGCATTGCTGGAGTGTGTCACAAAAGTGACGCAACTCCAGCAATGTGTACTTTGACATGGGCAAGTCCCATGTTGTTAGTGCCTGCGTCAGTCTTCCGCCAGCCATGAAGAAGGCGTAAGATTTTGACGCATTAGCGGCCAAGAAATGGCTCAGTGAAATCTTATAGATTTCACTGCGTCACTTCCATGACCTTTTGTTGCGTCAAAATGCCCCCCTTGCATACATTATACCTGGTGCAGGTATAATGTGGCGCAGGGGTTTACAAAGTGACGCATCTACCTAGATGCGTCACTTTGTAAATATGGCGCAACAAGGCGCATTTTTTTACGCCACTGGTGCGTCACAAAAAGTGACGCACCGGCGGTGTAAAAGTGATGCACAGCCTCATAAATGAGGCCCATGATTCTCAGTCTTGTTTATTCACATGGGAATAGCTCTTAAAAAGTAAAAGAATGTGAATTTGCTGTACAGGGAGTGCAACAATATGCTAAATCACTGAGCTATTGTTACAATGGGGGAGAAGGTCAATATTAAAAACATATGTCAACAAAAAGCCCTTAAGTTAACTTAACATTTTGTTTGCTTTATCCACTCTAAAATGTTGTTAAATGAAATAAAAATCATAATAGCCATGAGAAATTACTTTTAATATTCACAAATTATTATTGTACATTACTTGTTATCATTAAGGGGAGAGGATGTAACCTTGCGGCTAGAGCGGTTGACCTCGAAGCTGTGGAACCGGGTTCGAGTCTCGGCAGCGATGCTCAACATTCTGTGATTCTCGGCAAATCACTTACCCCCAGATGCATCAACAAACCAATTTGAGATTCCTTCATAGCGAAAAATACTGATTCACTATTAAGTAATTGCAAAATGGAATGCATCAAGAAATCACTTAAAAAATAGCGATTTCTTAGAATTCCTTAATTGCGACTCGCAAATTGCGAGTCACAATTAAGGAATACCTCCCCATTCATTCCTATGGGCATAGAGGCCCATAGGAATGAATGGGACGACAATCTCAATTTGCGAATCGCAGTTAGCGATTCGAAAATTGAGATTGCGATTTCAAGGGTGCAGGGGTGTCCAAAGGACAACCTGTTGCACCCCTGAAATTGATATGTGCACATATGTTGCGCACACACATGCCCTAAGGGCATGTGTGTGCGCAACATGGAACTTTGAAAAACGCACTTTAGTGCATTTTTCAAAGTTTTTGCAAATTACCACGAAGTTGTACTTCATGGTAATTTGCGTGCCCTATTTGCAAATTTGCAATTTTAAACACTTTCATGCATTGCATTTAAGGAATCTCAAATTGAGATTCCTTAAATGCAAATAATCGCAATTTAGCGATTTCTAGAATTGCGATTTTTGCATTTGGGATGATGCATCCCAAATGCAAAAATACCGCTCGCAAAGGGCCAGATTCTCAGAATCTGGCTCTTTGCGAGCGGATTTTTGTTTGATGAATCTGGCCCTTAATCTCCCCGTGCCTAACAAATATGACTGTATCCTCATGTAACGAAACTAGTGCTCATGTAATGTGAGATTTCTCGGGTCTAGTTCGCGCTATATAAAACAAACAAAAAAAAGAATACTCTACTACTACAAAATTCATTACTTTCAAAAATGTATAAACTATGTCATCTCTAATATTAATATGCAAAATTTCAAGCTCATAGCTCATTGTTTACACGCTATACCACCTATGATTCTATGCAATTCTTTCTCTACAAAAGCATTTAAATAGGACTAGACCACTTCACATATAGCATCAAATCTCATCTTTCTATATGTATTAGTGTAAATTTGCATAGGTATCTCTATATCAGGTTTAAAAGCACTCGTTCGTAGTGCTTCTGCTACTCTTGTCTCTTTCATATGTGTCCCTATTTAAAGTGTGCAGCGTAAATTTTCAAATTCTGTATTATGTTCATACAGTTTTGTGCTCTACAAACGTTGGTGTTATAAGGGCTATCATCAAGAATAAATCTCAAATGAAACTAAAATCTCAATTATATAGGATTAAGTTTAAAAAACTCTTAGTTCCCCACGCTACACCTGCATCTGCAAAGCTTGTTCCATTTCCTGGAGTGCTTAAACGTTTGATATATTAAAAAAAACATCGAACCCAGCAGTGACAGGACATGGCTTTGCAGAACGACAAAGTGTGCCACAAATATCAGTTCCCACCAGGGTAATAAAAGAGCTTCTCATGGACACTGACTACTTAAAATGCTCTCCCCTTTCTGTATTAAAAAGAGCTGTGTGTACAGCCATAATCCATTTTAATACATGTGGTTTTGAGAATCGTTTATTTTTGCTACCCTAAGAAGTACATCCTCTTTGAAGGCTTTCCATTTCACAGCAGGAACTTCTATTTTCTCTCTTTTTTATTTTTACTTAACTGGGCTCCAAACATTTTAAATGCGTTATGCTGGCACTGGTTAGCATTTCTCGGCGCATCTATCTGCACGAGTTGTCACTGTTCTACTACACCTGGGAGATAAATAGGCTGAAATTAGAGGCAGGTGGATGATATATCATGTTCCCATTTGAAGGCAGCTTCAGAGGCCCTGGGAGACAGACTGTCAGCGGATGCTTCTGGGTAAACAGATTTAATTCAACTTTTGCACCGCTGCCTGGTGGAAGAATACCTGTCTGTGCTGCTTACTCAGCTGGAATAGGCAAATGAAAACAGCAGGCGCGCTCTCCAGTGAGAAACTTTGGAATTATTATTTGTAGGGAAATACGGTCCCCTTAACGGGAATTACAACTCGCTTTACCCATATGGCCGGGATGCCCGCCACCCCCTCCCAACACACATCCCCAAGGATGGGAAGTCGGACAATCGTTGAACTTTTGGAAGACGGGAGGGAGTCACCCTCCCGGCCGTATTTATTAAAATATGAAACAAAATTTAAAACATTAAATTAAAAGTTTCATCATTATGCATTATGTACAATTTGACATTTATTACATTTCGATGCAGTCATGTACTTTTGGCTAACATCCTGAAAATGCATACACTCTAATTCAAATTGTACATCCTAGCATTAAGGGCCAACGGCAAGGTCTTAACCGGTGTCAGATCCCTACTACCAAACTCCCGCCCTCACCGTGTGAGCGGCGCATGCGCAGAGGGCTCTACCCTCATTGCCAACTGTAACTTCCGTTGTCGTGGTGGGGGCCCCCTTTCTACTCGACGCCATCTTAAGGGTCGTCCGAGTTCCCGTATGAGGTCTCTGTAGGAAGGACAGCGTGGACTCCCCCCCCCACCCCATACGCTTTATCCGCCGTCGCGGATATCCGGCCCCCGGGAAATTAGTCAGGAGGGGCATTTAACCGCCTCCCCCCCTGGGAGGGGCCCATGGCCATCTCCCCCTAGGCGCCCCATCCTTAGTGGGTGCCGCCTCCCCGTGGAAGGGGCCAATGGCCGTCTTCCCCCGGGCGCTCCCATCCATTGTGGGTGGCGCCCCACTCTAGGGACCTTTAAATTCCTGCTCACCGATCATGACCTTACCGCCACAGACCGGATAGTTGACCGACTATCCGGTCCCCCCAACTCCTCCTATAGGTCATACTTCCTCAAACCCCTCAGCCATGCAACCAAATCTCCTATTAGTAAATTATTCCCCTCCCTGGACAGGTGAACCCCATCATACAGATACATATGGTCACCCCGGATACACCCATGAGGAATGACATGCAACTGTGCCGAACGGAACAGTCTATTAATCTTATTATTGACCCGTTTAACTGAATGGTTCAGAGCTGACACCGAAAGGCCCCCCTGCCACCTCCTTCTAGGAATCATGTGGGACCAGGCAATCGTGCACCCCGGGACTCTTTTAGCCAACCAGCTAACAGCCGACAGGATTCGTTCAAGTAACACTCGTATACCCAGTGTCACCAAATCGTTGCCACCCAGGTGTACTATGACTATAGATGGCGGTGACCTATGCCGCCTTAAAAGTCCCTCGAAAAATGACTCAAATTGGTCAAAAACGAGCCCACCTTTCCCATGGAAAGCCACTCTGAACCTGTATTCCCCAGGTGCGTGAATCGCGTCACCTTCCTTGAATACGTCACCGGCGCGCCTCAGGTATGAGTGGCCCACGACCCATACCATCCACTCCCCAGTCGGTGACCTCTGACCGCTGGTCTCTTGATGTAGGGTCGACCTCCAATTCCGCCCTGCATGGCAGGCCCGCGAAACTGCAAAGTAAACAAAAGACAGAAAACGTGAGTGCATGTCAATTGATCACTTACAACATGTGCAATCGCACATACCTCTTAAAGCAATTCGAGGTCCAACGGCCCAATTGTTTCACTTCCTCGGCACTCTGACCCCTGGCTGTAGCCTCAGTAGCAGCCCCTATCCGAAAGGAGTGGGTCCCAAAATCGCACGGGTCCATGCCCGCGTCAGCGATTGCCAGTGCCAGCACCCTCTGAAACTGAAATCTTGTCAGTGGGGTGCCATCCTTGTGTCGGAGCAAGCTCCCCCCCCAGGCGGCCGCTCTCAGCGCCAAATAGTCTTCCACACACTTCAACGGGCAGACGGGGGACCCTCGCTTGCGCTGTACGACCACACTATCTCCCATAGCCCCCTGGTCGGTCTTGGACCTGGCTATCATGATTACCATCGAATCACCCCTTATCTGGATGTGATCCCTGCACAAACCTCCCTCCATATCTCTCTTGTTCCTTGCGACAAGTTCGCTCACCCTCATGGCCCCATGAAATGCCAGTGTGAACGCTGCCCGGAACAGAACTGCTTCGTAATGGGAGGAACACGTCTCGTCCAGCTTTGCTAAAAGCAGAGACAGTCTGTCTAAGCCAATCGGGTGCCTCGTATCTCTCTTGCAACCCTCAAGGCGCTGCCAGCCGCGAAGGGCTTTCTTCACCAAAAAGGAACCCGTAGGGTCTTTTATGCCGTGTACCTGGGCCATGAATGAAATGGCCGCCCTATGCCTACCGGCCGTTGCCACTGATCGGCCCTCCCTGTGTAGTGCAACCAGGTACCCCAGGAAGGATTCCTCCTGCCCCCAATGCCGACTCCCCACAGGACCCAAATATGTGCAATAAGAACGAAACGCTCCTTATTTATTTATTTATTTATTTATTTATTTATAAAGTTTTATATAGCGCGAACAAGATCCCGAAGGATATCAGAGCGCTTTACAATAAATTGGTAGAGACGACAACTCCTTCGTATGCTTTCCTTGTCCTGGGGGCTAAACTCGCTGCCACGAGGTCTTGTAATCCGAGGCACCGATTAGCCACATTGCTTCTGTGAATGGTGCTGCCTCTAAGACTGCTGTGGGCAGGTAACCCCTGAATGCCTGCATACGTGAACGAGAGAGTGCATCAGCCGCATGATTCAGTACACCTGGCACATGTTTTGCCCTGAACAGTACATTCAATCTCATGCACAGCAGCACAATCTCTTTCAACAATCTCAAAATCATTTTGCAGCGTGCTGCCTGTTGATTAATGCAATCTACGACAGTCATATTGTCGGACCAAAACACCACTGAGCGTCCCCTGAAGTCATCAGCCCATGTCATCAGAGCAACCCAGATGGGGAATAACTCCAGAAATCCAATGTTACCTGTGAGGCCGTCGGTGTGCCACCATGTTGGCCATGTTTGTGCCGACCATCGATCACCTAAGATGGCGCCAAAACCCACACTCCCCGCCGAGTCGGTCCATAGACCTAATTCCTCCGAAGACTCTGGCGGGGAGTTCCAGACGACTCGCCCGTTGAAGTCCGCCAGAAATGCCAACCAAATACGCATATCCTGGCGAACCTCTCCAGACAGTCTCGTACGGTGGTGAGCCTCTTTGAGACCACCCATAGCCTGCGCGATAGAGCGCGAAAACGGGCGGGCCATAGGAATCACCCTCAAGGCAAAATTAAGCTGACCCACTGTTCGTTGTAACTGGTGCAGGGTCACTTTCTCCCCACTCAGGCATTGCATCAAGGAAGCCCGGAACTTGATCACTTTGTCTACTGGTAGTCGGAAACACCCCTCCACAGAATCGAGCTCAATACCCAGAAACTCCAGTGAAGTAGATGGGCCGACCGTCTTACCTGGTGCCAAAGGGACACCGAATTCATTCATGAGGATGCAGAAATCATACAGCGCCTGTGCGCATTTCATATCACCGGCTGCCCCCACAAACAGAAAATCATCCAGATAATGCATAACATGTCTATGCCCTGTGGCCTCTGTAAATGCCCATTCCAAAAAACAGCTAAACATCTCAAAATATGCACATGAAATGGAACAACCCATGGGCATGCATTTATCCATGTAATACTTTCCCTGAAATGCAAAACCTAGCAGGCGCTGATCCTGCGGGTGCACCGGAAGCAACCGGAATGCTGATTCGATATCACATTTCGCCATCAGCGCCCCACGGCCTAGGTGGTTCAATATGGCCACGGCATCGTCGAACGATGCGTATCGTACCGAACAAAATTCTGGGTCTATGGCGTCATTTACCGAGGAACCCCTGAGAGCAGAAAGGTTATGTATGAGTCTAAACTCCCCCGGGTCTTTCTTCGGGACAACCCCTAACGGGGAACATATGAAATCGGCCACCGGCGGGCATGAAAAGGGGCCAGCCACTCGGCCGAAACTGACTTCTTTTGCTATTTTCTTCTCTGCCACGCCCGGGTTGTGCCGTACCGATAACTGGTTTCTACAAAAGGACTTCCCCCGAACTTCCCCCACCGGGATGTGGAAGCCATGTAAGAATCCCTTCCTCAACACCCCAGCGGACACATGATCAGGGTATCTGTTTAACCACGGAATCATAACCATTAGATCAACGGGTGTAAGCAATCGGTTACAAAGGTCCACCTCACTCCTGCTTAGGTCCTCCTTTTCCACCCATCCCGCCATTCTTTGATCTACATGTACTTTCCGGGTGTGAGAAATTCCCACAGCCGGCACACACATGCTTAAACTTGCATGTCCCCTGCGGTCTGTTACAATTGCCTCGATTGAAGCCCCAACAGACCCCTCCTTGTCCGCCCTTCTAGCCCCCACCTGTGCCTGCTCGAAAGGGCACCCCGGGCTTTTGGCGGACAACTCCGGACCCGCTCCCGCCTGGCGAGGACGTACCTGTCACCCCTGGCAGGAGTTGCTTGTGCCATGACACCGAGTCCAAACAATCCCAAGACAGAGAAGCATCATATTCCTTTGCTTTACGGAACTTCATGTCATAGCCTTTCCATTCTTCCCCCTCATACATTGAATAAAAATCCATAATGCGATTCTGATAGCAAACCAACTCAGTCATAACATCAGGTTTACGTTCCCCCATAACTGCGGTAAATATAGAGAAGGCCTTAACCCAGTTCGTCACTGTCTCTTCCACCCTGAACTCGGCCATCTTGGCGCGCCATACACTAGGGTGCCACAAATCTTTCTGCGTTTTAGCATACTCCATCTCACGATGGTCCGTTAACAATGAAAACATGTTGACATACTTGTCTCCCCATATTAACTCTTTTGTGGTCAAGGGAACGTGCTGTGCAACCTTTTCCCACCTTGAGGGTATCGAGCCCTCCCCCACCATTGGCAATGCGATCTTATCCGGATCGGCTATTGTTGCCGCCGCCTTCTCCTGACCAGCTGCTGGTACTCCTGGCGCCACCTGTGGGGGAACAAGAGGAACACTCGCCTTCGCGACATCTCTCGATTGCCGCAACTGCTTCATTAACACTCTGGCCTCTTCGGCCGGATCACCCGGGGTCGCTGTGCCCCCCACCTTTGTTTTAAGCCATGCGGTCAACTGTGCGGCCAATTCTGGGGGCATTTCATCATCCTCGGTCGAGGTGATCATCACTGGGATAGGCTGGCCTAAAACTGGTTCCTGAACCGGGACACCAGCCGGTACTAGGGGGACGATGGGTGGCACCACTGGTGCCGGGACCCCCCCCCCCGAGACTGCCCTTTCTTTGATCCGCTTCCCTCTTAACCCGGGAACCACTCCCGGCAAGGCCGGGCCTATTACCTTTTTCGGCTGACCTTGGTCGTTCATTGTCGCCAATTGTTTCTTTACCTCCGCCAAACCTCTACCGAGCGATTGGACTTGACCGAGCTTTCGGTCCATACAAGCCATCCGGTTCGACAATAGGCGTAACATCTTCTCCATCTCGGAACCCTTTCCTGCTTGTTTGCTAGGCATGGTTACGAGTCCTCCGCCTTTGGTCGATCCACGAGGTCCTGAAAAAACCGTGTCGAACTGAAAGATAAAAAACAGGATTACCACGTTCAAAATTGCTGCTTGTTCCGTCGAGGGCTCACGAGCAACGAGTGGGTGCAGCCTTCCGATCCGAGGAACAAGAGGACGATCTTCTGGGTTCCCGCTCCTTTATCCTTCTGCGGGAGGGCGTGTACCCGTCCCTGATACGCCTACTGGGCGTGGTCTTCCTTCGAGGTGTCTAGGACAACCCCTCTCGGGCGGGGGAAGGCGCGCTCCGGCCACGCCGCTTTGGGCATACCAGCCGGGCCACGCCCACCCCGCCCAAAATGGCTTCCCGGGAGGTTCGGGCCCCCATCCATACGTTCGGGGGGACCGAGCGGTCGCCCCTTTCCATTCGCCACATTTCTAAGATGTTATATTTATTCACCCAAGACATTTTTGCTTGAATTTTAGGGAACTCATCGAGCTTTCATGGACATGAGGGTTTTTTTTTATGTGCTAACTGCAATTGTTTGTAAATGACAAAACATTGACCCCGATGTTCGATATGGACTGTGGCCAAGCTATTGATCTACCCATTAAAGTGGCACATAGTAAACTGCACTGGAGTCTGGAGCTGGAACACTTGTCAGAGTGGGGTGCTGTTCTAAAGAATCCGTTCATTAAAATCACAAGGTTTCTGAAAAATCTTGGGGGCATATTCCCAAGGAGCTTTAGCTGAATTAACGGCACTTTTGCGCAGCCCAAGTCGTGATAAATTTACCCCACCATTCACAAGCAGGTGCTACAGCCCACAGCACCAGTTTTCCAGCGATAGCAGCCGCAAAAATCATCGCCCCCACAGGACCCCCGCAACTATTGCTAATGAGATGCAGAGTAGGCGTTCCCGTGACGAAACCCGCAACAGCACCACACCTCAACATTCACAACAACCAGACAGATCGGCGATAAGAACACAAAACACGCGATAAGGCGCCTTAGTAGCAGGAATTTTACACCTGCTCTGACCTGGTGTAAAGTCGGAGGGAAAGTACACAATGCCAAGAGTGGCGGCGAAGTGCTGGATAGACCGCAGTATGCAGAACACACCCATATCCACAGCGACATTCACCTCTGGTATATGGAGTGTAGTGGACAATGGACGCAACCACGTCACCCCAGCCAGTGGGGGTCCTTGCAGAAATGTTGCCTGTTACGCCCCCCCCGTAAGCGTGAGCATAGTGGGATGGGCCGACGTACGTCAGAACATAATTCTAGTCTAGAAACTTTACCTCTGTGCACAGTAGCCTAAAGGCTGTTGCTATATTCACATTAAAACAAGTACTTAAAGTAATTCGAAAAATCAACACATGATATGATGCTGAAAACACCATTAAATTAAAACACAATAGAATGTTAACATGTGTTCTTAATACACAAAACATTTAATCTGTTTTAATCACAGAAAAACTTCTTAGAAAAACATCTTTCTTTGTTCAGTTCAATCCATGAAGTTGTTCCTTCAAATGCCTGTCCAATGCATTTGGGGCAACACTGGCCTTTCTTCGAGGCTAGTTTCTGTGAACAATACAAACAATATTCTCTTATACTACAGCATGCAGGGAAGCATATGTTCTAATTGACAAACAATTCCGAACTTTGTACTTTATAAAAAAGAATAATGCATTTGAAGAAAAATAATACATTTGGAGAATAGTTACCATGACAATGCTACTGCCTTTACTTACTTTAAAGGAGACACAGAAGAAAAGAGAACAAACAGCGAACCAAGGGTGATCAAGTGAAAAAGACTGTTTGGAAATGAAGAAAGAAACCATCACCAAATCAAATCGAGTGTCATATTCCAAACCGTGGTACACCCAAACAACAACTCACTGAAAATCAGGTTCCTAGTTTAATCCAGGAAGTGCTATGTCCTGGAATGAAAAAAAACGTGGGATCATGCTCGTGCCTCCTGATACTGACACCAAAGAAAATGAACCAACCTGTTAAAGTTCATCGTAATTAACAACCATTCGAAGACCCGTATGATCCGGCACCTGCAATCTCCAAAAAAGTCGTTATAATACCTGCACCATGAACCAACATATTACTAGTAAAAACATTTCTAAAGCAAGTGAGTCTCACCTTTCTGAATGAAGAAACAACCTCCCTTCCAATACTTCGACAATTCACTGGGCTGGTAACTCTCTAATCGAAGAGACACGTACAGCTACCATGGCGTGTTACGTTTTATCAGGATAGTACTATCGAAAACGGACTACTCGCTCACCGCGTCACTTCTACTGTGGGTGCCATATTGAAGCTGAGTAAGTAAACACATACTGCCTTCTATACTCTCTCAGTGATCTATCTCGCGCAACAAGAACAATCCATACCATGAAAGTTTTCTTAGCATAAAAGGTCACTTTATTTTAAGACAGGTAAACAGTATAGCCATACAACATTGTTCATTAGAACCATCTTATGAATATCCTTAAAATACTAACATTTAAAACTTCCCCACAAACCTTGTATCAGCAATTTCCCCAATGAACAGAACAATGCCATGGTTTATTTCCTCCTTCCATTTTCTCGTCCCCCACCCAACCATAGGGAAGGATGAGCCCGCTCGCTCCTGACCATCCCATCCCCCAAAAAAGTGCCCCAAAAAGAACACAAACCACACAATGGCACTGTCACTTGTCCTATAGTGACAACACAAATTAAATATACAACAAATTGAATCATAATTACCAGAGGGAAGGGAGGGTGGGACACAGAGAAGCAAAACGACGCGCGAACCCTCACAGCGCCGCCTCTCCTCAGCCGAACACGCCGCGCTGATTGCCCCCGCCCGCGAGCCCAACCTATCCACCAATCCCCTGCGCATGGATTGTTCCATCGCGCGAACAATCCCAGGGGGACACCGGTTGACACCGGAATCCCCCTGGGCCCCATCGCGCAACAAGAACAATCCATACCATGAAAGTTTTCTTAGCATAAAAGGTCACTTTATTTTAAGACAGGTAAACAGTATAGCCATACAACATTATACATTAGAACCATCTTATGAATATCATTTAAATACTAACATTTAAAACTTCCCCACAAACCTTGTATCAGCAATTTCCCAAATGAACAGAACAATGCCATTGTTTATTTCCTCCTTCCATTTTCTCGTCCCCCCCCAACCCATAGGGAAGGATGAGACCGCTCCTGACCATCACATCCCCCCAAAAAGCGCCACCCAGGAAAACCAACGAGTTTTCCTGGTCCCCCCCCCCCCCAAAATAGCAAAAAAGGAACATTGGGATTAAATCTCACGTTTAGCCGCGCACCAAAGATTGTCACCCCAGAAACCAGACAAAAAATCCCGCACCTCCAACAAGTAATAGGCTTGACCCAAGTCAGAAAGATGAACCCCATCCTGACGAAACAGATCCATATCCTTACCTGTGATATTTGCATGGCACAAAACCTTGATACCCATGGCATTGCAATAACACTTCATTACCCTATTTAATTTCCTACGAGACTTTTCTATTGCAGCCTGATTTCGCGCTCCCACCCAATGGTACCGATAGATAAACTCCGTCCACACCACAGTAGTACCTGCCCAATTCTCTTTGATAACTGCCAAATCAAGTTTCATTTGTTTCAAGATGGATAAACCAGAGAGTTGTACTAGGTCATTTTCACCTAAATGAATAATAAGGATATTCGGAAGACCTCTGACTGATGATAACTGCGATAACAAAGGAGACAAATAGGACCATTTCATCCCACCTTGTCCGTTCCATACAAGTTCATGGCCTTTGCTAGGAAGACCCAGCTCTCTGCCATAGATTTGCTTTTCCGCAAAAGACACTGCCCATTTGATAAAGGAGTGTCCCACCAGCCATGTGGTGTTTTTTCCCCGTGACAAGGAATTGTAAACACGACCTAGACAGAAAAATGGAGGTTAGAACAGGCACTTAAAACAGCATATAAAATTACAACCTAACATAACGAGCACAGCACCCCGACTTCCACCTACCAATCCTCTTGATACCCTCCCAACCAAAGCCCAAGTTGTAAGCCTCGGTCGCTGCCCCAATACGAAAAGAATGCGTCCCAAAAAGTAAGGGGTCCTTCCCAGCTAATGACAATGCTTTTCTCAATACCGACAAAAACTGAAAACTGGTAATGTTATCACCCGCCCGGTGAATAAAAATAGGCCCATGTCTAAAATCAGGCGAGCGAAGCAAAAAGAACCACTCCTCAATTGGACAACACCCTTCCAAACCACTGGCCTGCAAAGAAATCCAAATCCCTTTACCCGTTTGATCCGTCTTTGAACGACGTAACCATATTTTCAAAACACCCTCCTGAATCTGAATGGCCCCGGAATGTATCCCCAGTTGCCCTTTGAGCCCCAGCAACTCCGAAACCCTAAAAGCACCAAAAACAACCAAATCATGCAAAGTCTAAAACGTGAAACTTCCCAAGAATCATAGCAAAAAACGGGCAAATGCCCCAATAAAGTACATAAAAGGTCAAAGGTAATGGGTTCCCGCAAACGCGCCGATTAAACACGTTCCTTCTTAAAACCTTGTAACATTCGCCTCAATAGAACATCTGTAACTAAATCCTGCCGCAAAAACAACTGACCATAAAAGGAAACCCCAGCCAACTTCCCTGCAATAGTAGTGCGTGACAAACCTTTATTAATCAAATGCAATACAAACTGCAAAATAAAAGATCTGCTCCCTGGAACCAACCCCAAACCTCTGTGAGATTCAGCAAAAGATAAATATTCAAACCAGGCTTGACGATAACTGCGTCTGGTGGAAGGCGCAATAGAGTTCTCAACCAGGTCGTTTATTCTGAGTGCCCCAGGACCCAGATGTCTTGCGGAATGGCAGTTTTTCAGAGATCCGCTCCTGGCGCCAACTCCCAGAATTTCTGCCAATTTAAATGAGACAAAGCATCCGCAATTGAGTTATTGATCCCTGGGATATGCCGGGCCCTGAACACAATATTGTACTTCAAACTCTGAAGCATAAAATGCCGTAACAGCTGAAGCACCCGCAGGTCTTTCGCCCTCTGATTATTTATGAGGTGAACAACAGCCAAATTGTCTATGTGAAACAGCACACATCTGTCACGCATTTCCTTCCCCCACACCAACAAAGCCACCACCAAAGGAAACAGTTCCAAAAAGGCAATACTGCGGCCCTGCTGTAACCAACTGCTCGGCCAAGGCTCCGCACATCAACGTCCTTCCCAGAATATGCCGAAACCATTCTCACCAGAAGCATCTGAAAAAATGTATATCTGCCAAATCGTGTTGTCTTTCAGAAAAAAGATAGAAACTCCATTAAAATCCTCCAAAAATCTCAACCACACCTTAAGATCTTCTTTTACAGCTTTAGAAAGGCTAACGCAATGATGCGGAAGGGTGGCCCCAGACATTGCCATGCCAAGCCTCCGACAGAAAGTCCTCCCTGCACGCACAACCCGACAAGCAAAATTGAGATAGCCCAGCAGACGTTGAATTTGCCTGAGCTCAATCTTTGTCTTATCCAGAATTTCCAGCAAAAACGAACGAATTTCAAGAAGCTTGTCACGCGGCAAACGAGCCATCATGGCAGTGGTATCAATTTCAATCCCCAAAAATGTGAGTTGGGTGCAAGGCCCTTCCGTTTTGTCAAGAGCCAGCGGTACACCAAAAACCTCTGCCAAACCTTGAAAAGATTGCATTGCCTTAATACACTGTCCTGACTGCCTCACCAAAGAAGAAAAAATCATCCAAATAGTGACAAACCGACTGATGTCCACTAACTAGCACAAAACAACATTGCAAAAAAGTGCTGAATATCTCAAACAGAGCACAAGAAATCGAGCAACCCATGGGGAGTACCCTATCAACATAGAAGGCGCCATCAAAAAACATTCCCAAAAGCTCAAAATCTGTGGGATGTATTGGAATCAAACGAAAAGCGTACTGCACATCGCACTTAGCCAATTCAGCCCCAACTCCAGCCACTCTCACCATATGGAGTGCATCATCAACAGATACATACGAAACATTGGAATCAGAAGAAGAAATATAGTCATTAACAGATTGACCCTCGGGCCATGACAAATGATGAATTAATCTGTACTCACCAGCCAACTTTTTGGGCACCACCCCCAAAGGCGACATGATCAAATTGGCCAAGGGACATTGTGTTAACGGTCCTGCTATCCTACCAGCTTGTAACTCACTCAGCAATTTCTTCTGAACAATATGAGGGAGCTCCTTGGCAGATTTCAAATTATCCGATCAGCGCGAAGAACGCCGCCCTTGATAACCAATTCTGAAACCCTCCAGAAAACCCCAAAACATTTTCGATGCTGCCTCATAATCCGGGTAAAGCTCCAACCATGGCAAAAAAGCCTGCAACCTAATGGGTGTAGGAGCCCTTTGGCATAACTGCTGTAAACGCACCCCCTGCCCCTCTTTGAAAATTCCCTGGTCCTCCATAAGGTCGTTGGGCAAAACATTGAGTAACGGCGTGTTTTCCACCACATTGGGAGCACTCATGTTTAAACCTACAGAAATGTCTGATGCAAGATCCTCTGTTAAAGTTCCAACAGGCACCCAAGAGGGGCAGTTGTCCCCTCCGAACCAAACCCGCCCCTCTGTGGGCGGGACGCTGCAGAAAGGGCCGATAAGTAATAGGCAAACCACTTGCTGTGTGAAGGGAAGCATTAGGCTGTGAAGCCGACATCCACTGGAGCCAAAGTTCCTGATCCACCTCACCCCATGGCTTATCCTTAAACAAACCCACCCGTGCCCTAAACTCCTCATCATAATTCAGCCATGCATACCCCCCAAACTGCAAACAAGCTTTGCGGATGGTATCCATATATTTAAATAAAGACACCGCCCTGTCTTGATATTTTTCACAATACACACTAGCATAAATTAAAAATGCAGCAGTCCAGTTCACTATGGAACGAGTAACCCGTGGCCGTCGAGCAATCTCCCACTCCTCCTCCTTATAACCTTCTTTAGCTTGAATGTTCCTTTGCAAAAGTTTAAAAACATCCACAAATTCATGTTGCCAAATACGCTGTTTAGTCATGTTGGAAAGGTGTATACCAAGCGGCATGGCCAAACCCATATAAGGCAGCTTCTTATGTCTATCACTGGAGACAGATACACTAGATCTCTATGTGATTGTCACCATATTTGTGCCTGTGAACTTTGCCGCTCTTAGAAGGCAGTACAATGGAATCCCTCCCATCCGAAATTGCACGAGTACTTGCTGATACTGAAGGAACAGATACCTGTGGAAAATCCAACCTAGTCTCCCTCTGTCAATGCAAACCGTGTTATTACCCAACCGACTCCTTCCCCCCTCCACCTGTGTACCCACAGATGGCTCAGACCAAGCAGCCCACCAATGAGGCTCACCTGAAGTTAACTGGGCCGCACGCTTGGAGAAATCTTGAAGATCATCCCGGCGTTGAAAACTTGGATTCCGCTCATGAACCGCAGAGGAGTCTGTTCTTGACTCCTGCAACAAACTAGAACAATTATTTGAACCCCCGCCCTTTTCTGGGCGTCCACGAACCTGCAAAAAAGAAACATCATCTCCTTCCAAGGCATCTCCCACCACCATATCATCATCAGCATTTTCTAAAGCATATTCTTGATTATCCCTTGCCACATTGAAATAAAAAATGTCTTTGCTGGTACCCGGTCTCACTCCATCCCCAATTCCTCCATCATATGTTTTCCAATTGGACACAGGTAACCGTTCTGTCAACCTGGCCGTGTCACCAAGATCCGCATCTGAGCCGCACGGAAAAGATAGCCCTTCAGAAACAAACACCTGGGCTGCCTGCAAACCTCCCGAGACGCCAGATGCTGCCGTGGCTCGCGAATGCTGAGTCAACCTCCGTCCGCGCGTGACAGAAGCCTTGAACTTACCATAAGAAGCAGACGGGTCTTGTCCAGGAACACCCGCCCCAGGCATCACAGGGGCAGAGTGCTCCACCCATACCCACTGACCTTTCTGCGGACCCAAATCCGATTCAAATGGGACCTGTGGATGAGAAAAAGATGTGCTAGACAAAGGAAAACAGGCACTACATCTGCTGCCGCATGCAACTGTTCCTCAGAATCCGGTATCATGTCAACCCCAGAACAATCCTCCGAAGGCTTATGCATTGACGAATCCAGGTCCCTGTCTGAGTCAATTAAGTCACACAAAGCCTATTGCCGCATCGGCGTGCGCCTTGCCAGTCTGCCAACTTTCTGTGGAGCTCTCTGAGTATAAGAAACCGCTGTAGGAACCTCCAACACATGGCCATCCTCGCACTCCTCCTCAAAAAATTCCCCAGGTGCGGGCTGCTTACTGCACGCAAAGGCTACCTCCTCCAACTCCTCCTCTTCCTCGCTATCCACAGCGTAATCCACAAGGGGGGCTGAAAAAAACTGCTGCCGGCACAGCAGGGGCTATATCCACAAAGGGCATAACACCCTTTGACAAGGCTTGCGGCCATAAGTCACCAACGCCCAACAATGGCTGACTCTGTTGAAGGAGCCGACAACCCTTCTGAGGAGCCAAAGAGACGCCACGCGCCCCCCCACTACGCAGTTCAGCAGGGACCCTGAAAACGTCTTGTGCAGCCCCCTACCCCTTGCCTGCCTTAAAGGCCTGCTCTCTCGTAACACTGGTGCACCCCCAGTCGCCTCCTATCAGCTGCAGAGGAAGCGGGGCAGCTCCTGGATACCAGTCTACCAGCTGCGCTCCTCCTTGCTGCCCTTCCCCTGCGCATACCAGACTTGCCTGCATGAGGTGGTACCGAGTAGCTAGCCTGACGTCCCCGAACTGGCATGCTTGCTGCTAGCGCTTCCAGGACATCTTCTGCCGCTATCCTCTTCGGCTTCTGCACACCTGCCATAATTGCGACAGACACCTCAGGCCCTTTTAGAATTCTTTGTTCCTCTGTAGGCACTCCATCTGCCGTCATCCCGCTGCACAGGCAATTTCGCCACTGGTATAGCGCCAAAAAAACACTGTGACAGCCAAAAAAGCACTCGAGGGCCGCCACACAGAGAAGCAAAATGACGCGCGAGCCCTCACAGCGCCACCTCTCCTCAGCCGAACACGCCGCGCTGATTGCCCCCGCCCGCGAGCCCAACATGACCACCAATCTCCTGCACGTGGATTGTTCCATCGCGCGAACAATCCCAGGGGGACACCGGTTGACACCGGAATCCCTCTGGGCCCCAATGAACAAACCCGTGCACACTTTAAGACAGAAATTCTCAGAAACACTATGAAAAAATCCATGTTCCCTCGTCCTCAAAGTCCACTGTATAGACGCCCTACGCAGGTAAAGTGCTCAAATACAACTGAATACTAAAACACCACCTCGTGACCGGAGCGCAAAAAGTGTAAAAGCAAAAATGAAAAGCTGAGGAAAACAAAAGTTCCAAAGGAAACAGATGAATAAATGAAAAATGAGATTGTCCTGACAGTATATCATGGAAACAAAATACAAGTACCTAGGATGACTCAATTATACAGAATTCTATGTACAGTTAATAAGGAACTTATCTTGGCTCCACGATCATAGGAATACAGAGGACTGTACTACTTTTTAATGCTTCGCTTGAAAAAATCTGACTACGCTTATGGAAAATCTTAGTTTGCATACTGACAAGCCTATACCTAGATGAATATAGTGTTCTATACTTTGAAAATAAGCCTTGAGGAAGCCCGCAAAGGGCGAAACACGCGTCAGCTGTGGAGCACTGTGTGTGTAAAAAAGAAACAAAATTTTAATTTTCTACACTACGTGACTCGCTTGGACAGGAAAAGAGTGTTCCCACGAGATTGCAAATTGAGAGAAAAAAACAGTGGAGAAAAGCTACCATAGATGATGTGTGCTGGTGTTTTGTTGACATGGTGCCACTGAACCTGAACTACGCAGGCCGGTGGAGCCACCACCCTATGGCCTGTGCTGACCGCTGCCTCCGGCCTACACTGCTCTCGGCCTAGGCTGTGCTCGAGTAGATCACAGGTTTGGAACTGAACATCGAGTATGCAAAGGCAGATAACACTTCATTGGACACAAGGAGAGGGCTAAGAGGATGTCGCCTTGCATCTTGGCAGAGAGAAAAGGATTATTGTTACGGAGGTGTTCGTACACTAGTGAAAAATGCCCTGGTTTCACTAGCGCTGTGCATCGCAAGCCAAAGACACATGGCTGTGGGCCACTGCTGACCGCTACCTACGGCCTACACTAGGGTCCAGTAGGTCAAAGAGTCATGATTCAGCAATGGCGGAGTCCATATCAGTGTACCGGCATCATCGCAGACTGCACCCCCACTCAGCCCCGGTGCGACTAAGTCTGTTCCCCGACATTCATGGACACTCTCTGGTCGAACAGTGGTGGTGTCTGAGCCTATGGACTAGGGGGCAGTTTTCACCCCCAAGTAGCTGATACGGAATTGGTGGTGGCAACGGGGCTGTCCCATTCTACTCCTCCATTTGCTGCTTCCTGATAAAATCATACCTTTTGGCGTCTTGCCCTGGAGGGCACCTTCCACTGTCCCCCCGAAACATACACCTCAGACAATGATCGTTACCCGCTCAGGTCGCATGGCCCATCTGACTGCACCGCAAGTCACCGCACAGTGGCTGAGTGCCTGTGCTGGCCGCAGTGCATCCGGGGCCTCTAACTCTATGCTGGTCCTGTCCAAGACCCCTTCTCTGTAGACATGGGCTGGCCCCTGAGGCGTAGGCCTTGGGGTCATGAAAGCCATTACTCTGTGGCCTTGCGCTGGACGCAGCCTCTGGACCCAGCCTCTGGACCCAAATGCGTTCCACCAGGGCTCAGTCACCAAAGCAAGTCCAGACCGGCACCGGACAACGCATCACTGCAGGAGGCACATGCCACCACCGCAAGGCCCACCTCCAAACGCCATCTGCCAGAGTTGAAGCGGTGGTCCGGTCAGACTTTGGGGTTGCTCAGGCCTGTCATGGATGCCATCATCAGCCTGATTCCCTGCTCAGCACTCCAGGTGCTAGTGACTCAGTGCACCGCAGGCCATTGTCAGTAGCTGATTGTGTTTTGTGCTGTGGAACGGTTGCGCAAGTATGTCACCTCAAACAGTGTGGGGGCCCTGAGACGTTGATGGTGAAGATAATGCTGGTCTGACACACACCACTGCATCTGTATCAGGAAAGTATCGAAGGGACTCAATCCGAGACTTTTTTCATCACATGAGCGCGCTCATCTCTAGTGTCCACATCCCAGTGTACTGCAATTCACGGACACTTCTGTTTGCATGTTGGCTGTCCTCTGGACTTTATCCGGCTCTCCCCATGTTGCTCAACAGTTGACTCCTTATTTGCATGTGTTATCTGTTTCCTTTGCACTGGTCTCCAATGTTCAAGTGGTTGCCAACACCAGACATTCTGTGTGGGTGTGCTTACACTCATACCACCCACATCCAGCACAGGTATCACTGTAAATGTGGCACTGCCAATAAAGGGGCTGGGCGCATGTGCCCATAGCCAGTTCAACATGATATATGTGTATGTCCCTGTGGTCTTGTAGTATGCATGTCGGCCCTGGGCCCTACGAGTTTACATTGTGCAGTGTACATCGGATGCAGACATGTCACCGGAGGCAGTGGGTTGGGGCTTAGGAAATGTCACCCAGTCAAGGGGAGTGGCCAGGGCCATCGTATGCACAGCCAACATGGATTTGCGACTGCTAATTGTGCGACCCTGGGCGTGGTTATGTGCTGTGAATGTGCATCTGCATGTGCCTCTATGGCAGCGTGGGTCTCCTTAGTGGGGTGTGGATGGGCACTGACGTATGTGTCCTGATTCACATTCCATGGGTTCGGCCCGTACCCACACCTGTTGGGCCACCTCCTTTTGGCATGCTGACACATGCCATTGGGCTGCCATGTGGGGCTGGGTGAACTGTCGTGAGCCGGCTGTGCTTGCGGGTTGCACTCCCTGTTAGTGTTGTGTCAGGTCCTCTCGAGCTCTGTCCGTACTCCCTACTCCTTGCACCGTCTCCACACTGATGACTGTGGGCTGGGCTTCCTCCAACTTCTCCGATGGGGCTGGACTGCTACCTTCTGTCGTTGTTGCTGCCTTCCTGTTGGCAGCGGGCTGATGCCTGGTTTAGGTTGTCACCTCATGCCATCACCTATTGGCCTCCTGGATTGGCCTCCTCTGCACTCCGACTGCATTCCAGGTGTTCTGCTTGTGGGTCAGTTGCTGGTAGTGTTCTGTCACCTCCGTGACGCTGGTCTTGTTTTCCTGCGGTCTGCAGCGCTCTTCTCCTTTGCCTTCCCCAACCCCGTGGTTACTTGCTGGTAGTCTGTGGGAGTTGTGGGGTTCGAGATGGCCTCTGCGCTGGATCAGTGTGTATCCATGTTGCTACGTGCTTTGGCTTGTTTCTGATGTATTTTTTCCGGGGGTTTTATGGTGCATTGTTCCTCCAGACACGTGGGATTTGCAGACCTGTGGCTGGTTTCCGCTACTTTTTGTACCGCGGTTGGCCTCATCACATGTTTTTTTGCGTTCGCGTATCGCATTTTAGCGGCGTGCCGTTGATTTTCATGCGAACATTTGCCACGTTATCTGGTGTCTATCGCATGCTACTGCCTTGTTGTGAATACTGGTTTTTTTCCCGCGATAGGCTGCGATGATGAAAATTGTGTTACGCTACTCTTGCAGTAGTTATTACACATTCTTGTGAATATACCCCTATGTGTTAATTGCATCAATTTAAACACATTTTAGAAACCCTTTCTGCAGCAGAATAATGGGGTAAGGCCTCATTTCCATTTTTATGTTAAAATGAGGTTCAGAGTTACATCTTGCATGTCATATAATTTGCAATTTTATATAGCGAAAACACGGCCGAACGGCATTGGAGCACCTTACATGGGCACCAGATTACACAAGGTCAGATTAATTTTGTTTTAGGCTCAGGGGATTAAATGATTTGCTCAGAACCAAAGGATGTGGAAGCCAACAATGGCACACACACCTGTTGCCCAGATCCAAAGTCAGCTGCTGTAATGATTAGGTTGCATCCATGTTTTCAATTTATATATGAAAGTCATAAACAAGTGGTATCATTGTGTATTGTCACATAGAGTGTTGGAACCCTATTCAGAGGGCCATGGGTAAGCAGGAGTTACTGGGCCTAACCATGGGGGTTGAGACTTTTGAGTACTAGTCCAAGTACACCTTCAGCACTTGACTGTGGTAGCGCCAGGTGAGCAGTCCAATGCTTCTTTGCTGGGGGGGGGAAACACAGTGGGGTGAACCAGGCTCACAACTCAAAATACGTTCAGCAGCAGCAATATATGATTGTCCAGCCAAATACTTGCTTTTAACAAAAAAGGAATATACATATACTAACACAAAGTAAAAAACAGCATTCACAAACAATATACTCATTCCCCAGGGGTCAGTGCTCAATGGTTTTAACAATCAGGTTACTGACTCCCCCTCCATCTTACTAGTTGTAGTGGTTATTCCCTAATCACTATAGGTGTCATTCAGTTTAAGCCACACTAGTAGTCCTGGTCTCAGGAGTCCTACTCCGACTCCTATTAAGTTAAAAGTGTTTCAGCGATTTAGCACTATATGGCAGGCGCATTCTTTGTGGCATTCAGTCCCGTAAATCAGTCCTTCCTGCACCAGCAGAACCTGCACGCCCTGAGTATTGAAGCTTGCCCCTGTCATGGGTGCTGAAGCTGCAGTGGCTGTCTCCAATGAGTTTCTCACACATGGCCCTGCAGGAGGAACGGTTGGCTGTCCTCGAGTTCATCACATGCAGTCCTGCAGAGGCAGCGGCCCGGGGGTCTGTAGTGATTCTCCGATGCTGGAAAGGTCCCTTGGATCCTCTCCACAGGTGGGGTAGGGGGATTTGATGCTCCTGGTGCTCGTCCTCATTCGGGGCATGTACCTACATGAGTCACCACGGTCGCTGCCAGGGTGAGTCCCTAACCTGAATTCCAGGAGGTTCAGATTGGGTATCACAGCACCTCCTATCCTCTCGAGAACTGTCCTCTGTGACAGCAGGTGGAATAGTGCACTATTGCCATTTCCCAAAGGAAATGGGGGTTTGAGTGTGAGAAAAAGAGAGAGACACGTGGCATTAAGGATTCTTATCCTCAACACTTTGAAGTTTGTCACAGAAATGTAGGGGCATATAATCAAGGACTGCTTTAAAATTATCGCCGGTTTAGCGGCAGAAAATGGCCGCTAAAGTGGCGATGATGGCATAGATAATATGCCCTGGAGAATTTCAATAGAAGACCATGTTCACCCCAGAACATGGACTTTTATTGGAATTCTCAAGGGCATATTATCAAGCCCATTATTGCTGCTTTAGCAGCATTTTTCTGCCGCTAAACATGCGACTATTTTTAAAGCCATTCTTGATAATATGCCCCGTAGTTTCGTGGTATGGGATTTACCTGCAGCTTCTGTTTTCAGAATTACCTGCTAATGGTGCACATACACAATGATTGTATTCATAATTGATAGCATTGGTCGCTTCTAACATTAAACAAGCTCTGCTGTGGGTTAGATACCTAGGGCCTCATTTATGAGAAGTGACGCATTGCTGCATGAAAGCAGCGATGCGTCACTTCTCAGTGCACCCTCCTTGCGACATGAATGATGTGTCATATTTACTGTATGACGCATCATGTCGCAAGGAGTTACAGATAGGTCAGTATTTCTGACGTATCTGTATGGCGCAAAAGTGACGCATTGCTGGATTGTATCACAAAGTCCCATGTGAAAGGGCCTGTGTCAGTCTTACGCCTGCTGTGAGGCAGGCATAAGATAGTGACACATTTGCACCCTAGAAGTGGCGCAGTGAAATGTGGTAGATTTCACTGCGTCACTTCTACGAGACTTACTTACGTGTGAACTCCCACCCTGCATACATTATACCTGATGCAGGTATAATGCAGCGCAGGGGTTTACAAAGTGACGCATCTGCTTAGATGAGTCACTTTGTAAATAGGGTGCAACAGAAGGCATGTTTTATGCCGCCAATGCGTCACAAAAATTGACGCAACGCAAGCGCAAAACTCTTGCAAGGCCTCATAAATAAGGCCTGTAAAGTCACCATTATTATCACATAGTGCATAAAACCAAATAGCCATTTTCTGTTTACATTATCTCTCTTGGATTGTAACCAATAAAATCTCTCTTGCGTTGTCAAAGTATCTCTCTCGTTTAATCAAAGTCTCTTGGTTAATCACAAAGAAAATTATAAGCAAAATCAAAATGCAAGGTTAGTAAAAGTGACACCCTGATGTCTGAGTTTAGTCACTTAACGGGGTTGGACTTGTTGCCTTGAGTAAGTAACTATTATTATGAGCTTTTCAGATAATGTTGCAAAAGTCTTTATTGTAGGAAGAAACGTGTTGCCAACCCTATGCAGACTCTCTGTGCGTTACGGAAAGGAAACGTGCACAGGTGTCCTGCGCGTGCGAGCGCATAATGTTACTAGATTATTTTAAATTAATTTTACATTAATGTTCTATTTCTTATGCTTGTATGTTCTTATCTTTGCAGGTTCTAGGATCCAGGCATTGAAGGAGGCTGAGAGCAAATCCCGTGGGCCATTAAAGACAAGAAAGGCACTGCTGGAAGATGCCCCTGGAAGATTCTGCCAAAGACTTGAGTCCAGGAAAGTAGCTCTTCTTGCCGAGGCTAAGCACTGCCTCATGCTCGGGTGCGATTTACATACCACAAGGATTTTAACATAGCCGCCGCACCACTGCCACCAGGGAAATAAAGGTACAAGTAACAATGAGGGGTTCCTCCACTATCACCAGGGAATTAAAGGCACAAATAACCTTGGCACAAGTCAATAATCCCCAGTTGCTCAAATACAGTGGGACCTCCACTAGCACCATAGATGCGCGCATGATATCAAATGCACCCTGGGGTCCCCACATGAGTTCTGGGAACAGGGTGTGTTGGACTTAGCCCTTTTGACAGGTTCACCCCTGAAATGTTTGCCTTGTAATATTACATAATGATAGTGATTTCTGGCTTCTGCGCTCTTTAGGACTGTGGCCCAGTGTAAAGTGCGTGCGCTCTCTGAGTGCGTGTGGTGAGATTGGCCTGCCCTCCCATAGGAATGCATGGGCAATATGTGGGTCCATGGTAGTTCCTGATGTGTAGGGTGTGCAGGGTCGAGTTTGGTATGTGCACACTCATGAGATTAAATGCTGCGCGACGATGTGCGCAGATTTAATGTGTCTAGTGTGGAAGTGCCACTTTTAGAAGTTGGCATGTCTGTGCAGTGTATCTGAATTGACTGTCTGGCTTGTGATTGGCTGGAGCTGGCTGGTGTGCCTGGCTCCAGGAGTCAGGATGGGTCTGCCCGGTGGTGAATGGGGAGATCTGCATGTTGATGGCAGGGAGGGGTTGCACCTGGGACCTGAATAGGGCTGGGCCTTCCCTCCACAATGCTAGCTCCACCCCCTGTGGTGTGTCTGATGTCCCTGGCCTGTCCTGTGAATAAGGAGAGGGGCTGAGCAAAACAAAGTGCTCAAGAACCAGTAGCATCTGGTTCGCCCCTTGCCTGCTCCTTTGGAGACAAAGGATTTTGTGTATAAAAAAGGGGCTGTGACCCAATGAAAATGTTCTTGTGCTCAACTTGAATCTACCAGGGGCGTGCTGCTGCTGGGGTCCAGGGGAAGGTTTGCCTTCCTGGGCCCTGCCCAGCCCCTGGATTGCTGGAGGACTTCTTTCTGGGGCCCTTCTGCCTTGCCTGAGGATGGCTGGGAGACTTTTCCTTGCCCTGGAACCCTTTTGGCTTTACCTTTCTTCCCAGCACCTTTTGCAGCATGGAAGAGCTGTATTTTACTTTATTTTAGCTTGGCAGCGCTGAGCTGCCCCTTGCCCTGAGGGAATCCCCGGCGTAGGGATTCCCCCGAAATCGCTCCACTGCAGGGTGCCCACCACGCTTATTTTCATATTTTACATAGCGGGAGCCTACTCCGCTGTATGGGGGTTTTATCTAAATTACGGGTGCCACCCCGCTTGTCCTTATTTAAATTACGGGTGCCCACCCCGTTTCCTCGTTTATGCCCCCATGGAATCACCGCCGCAGCCCGAGCTGCTGTGCAAAACGTTGCCGGGCCAATGCCTACAGCGACCCGGAAGTACTGGAGGTGGGCTGCGCGAGTGCCTTCATCATATCTGGAGCTTCGCGGGCTTCCATTCAAGTCCCGGTCCCCGAGGAGAGAGGACCGGGTAAAGCATGGTGCAATTCTGAGGGCGGTGCTCCTGGAGGTGAGGGAGAGCCCCGCTGGCGCCACCGAGAGAAGCAGAGGGGCTCGAGGCACATTGCCGGTGCCTGCCCCACCGCCCGATGAAGAGAGCCTCCCCGTGCCAAGCCGGTAAGTGAAGCTGCCTGGGGGAGGGTAGTATGGAAGCACCACCCCAGTGCCTCCCTTCAGGGCAGCCCCGCTTGACAGAGGGCTGCCCCAGCGAGATGTCCCTCCTTTGCGGAGTCCTGGTGAGTGGGGCTCCATTTCGCCTGGGGCCAGTCAAGGTCCCAGGCCTGTGTTGCCACTCGACGGCCACGTCTTGCAGCGGGCCGCTCCTATGTTTGGGGGCATGCTTGTCTAAGGAGCCGAGGTGTCTCCCCCCTGCCTTCCATTAGTTTTCCGAGCCAGATGGCTCCAGCAAGGGCCATGTTATTTTGAAGAGCCCCCAGCAGGGATCAGAAGGCACAGTTGTGCCAGGGCCTATTTTGACCTTTCCCCCGCAGTTCCCTAGGGGACACCTGGGATTTCCTGAGCCCCGTGGCTCCAACCTTTTGGGGCACATTTGTTTTAAGAGCCTAGTGGGCTCCAATGTGCACAGTAGTTATCTCCAGAGCCACAGGGCTCCAGCATTTGGTGCAGTTTTGTTCTAAAGGGCCATTGAGAGCCCATGCCGCAGTTTTGCTGATTACAGCTGCCCAGCAAGTAGTGAGCAGCTGCACCGTTTAGGCATCCAGTTCATTGTCCTCAGCTGCCCAGCAAGTAGATGGCAGCTGCAACATTTAGGTTTTGGCGCAGTGGCGCAACCTTGACCTGCGCTCCTTAGGCAGCAGCCCTGACTCTCTGGACATAGGGAGTTTGAGCCCCCTTATTTGAGATGGCCAGTTGGCCAGGGGGGATTGTTACAGTTATAGGGCGCAGGCCCTAATGTGATTTAGGTGCTAATGTGATTGATGTGCTAATGCTTTTGGATGCTAGGAAATGTATTGTGTATAGTATGTTTTGCACACCCTGTTTTTTATACCTTTAGATATGGTTTATGCATAGGAGGTTATTTTACCTGTTTAGGTTTATGTTAGGGATATTATACTTCCCTGTGTGATTTACGGCCCTAGTGTAATGTTTACTTAGGTGGTGAGGGTCTAAGGTAGTTAGACTTGTGGAATACTGTGCATGATGGATTTCATGTCACAGACTGTTGCAAAGTACAATGATTATCAGTGTTTACTGGCCATTCTATGACCTATTTTTACTTGTATGTTTATGATTTAGTTCACTTTTACCAAGTTATCTATTTTACTATTTCTTTACCAAGTGCTAAGTCTGAGAGTGGCCCACGTGGCCCTGTCATGTGTAAATAATCCCTTGTAAATATTGCCCGTGCCAGATGGCACAATGTATATTGTGTGATTACTATCTGATGTGTTTTGAGAATACAAAGGCTATTTTTCATATAACCTTGTGTGGCGTTCCTCTTGTGGGGGGCCTGTGATGTTGTTGCTGGTGGGTGGGTGCGCAAATGCTTTACACATTGCCTCCGGGATAAGCCTTACTGCTTGTGTCACGTTCCCAAGGGGGTGAGCAGGGGTTATTCTTGGCGTGTAACTCCCTTGCACTAACTAGAGTGGTGGTTTCTGCCTGGCTTTGGCGCAAGCCTCAGCCAAACAGAAATCCCATTTCTAACAGGCTGTGATTCGGGGCACACCGTAACCATCAGAAACAGGTAGAAAATATGACAGGGTTCACATGAAGGTTACTATGACAGAGTTCACACAAATGGAGCATGTTGAAGACCCTGGGCATCATGAGGCCCCGCTATGGCTGGAACCCTAACAGTGGCCTTGCTCTTGATGACGGTGATGACCAGACCAGGCTTCTTGCCTTTTTCCGGTGACCCCACCTGGCATACCGGGTCACTGTCCTCACTCTATACACAGACTACAGCCTGATCGGCACAGCAGCACTCTTCAGGGCGTACCCACATGGCACATTGGGTTGCTGACTGAAACTTGCACAAAGCCGATGAGCTGAACGGTGCAGCAAAGTTATGTTATGTTATGTTATTTATTCTTTTGTATAGCGCAACGATTACTCAAAAAGAGTGTCCCGGCGCTTTGGGTAAGGAGAACTAATTCGCAATAACATAACACAGTAAAAGAGAGTAAAGAACAAATAAGTAAAAGAGTTAAAAAAAGGGACTGCTGGGGGCCTACTGGGTAAACAGCCAAGTTTTTAGACCCCTCCTAAAATCAAAAAGACTAGGGGCTCCCCGCAGTGGGAGCGGAAGCAAGTTCCACATCTGTGGAGCCAGCAGGCTAAAGGAGCGGCCACCCAGGCGCGCTCTCCTAACTCGAGGAACAACCGCCAGGAGCAAAGACTCTGACCTCAGAGAGCGGGCCGGATGGTAAAAGGCCAGTCTCTTTTGGAGATACTTTGCTCTCACAGCGTGGAGAGCCTTGTAGGCCAGAGTCATCGCCTTAAAGGCGATCCGTTTGCGGATGGGTAGCCAGTGCAGCGCCAACAATAAACCCGAGATGCTGGCACGTCTGTTTAGACCAAAAATGGCCCTGGCCGCCGCATTCTGCGCAACTTGAAGCCGCTGCAGCAGGTACTCTGGTAGGCCCAGGTAAAGAATGTTGGCATAATCCAGCCTGGAGCCTATCAGAGCCTGCACAGTCAGCCTCCTGTGCTCCTCCGACAAAAGTACACTCCTCACTTCACAGCAGCTCTCCTATGGCATACGGGAAAACGTTATTTAGAGTCTAAGTCTTTGAATTTTATGTTGGAGGTGTGCTTCCCTTTGAAATGCCCTCTCCTCTGCCCTGCCTTTTCTCCAGAGAGCAGTCTCTCTCAACAGGAGTGACTCCACATCTGTTAGCCCCTCAACACAGGTCATGGGAGTGACTAGAGGTTCACACCTTGATGTCAGCCACAGTGATATGTGTATCAAAAGATTACCGAAGAGACTCAGCTCTACTCTTTATGATTCTCTTTTCAGGCCCATCACCTTCCTGAGATGTGGCCAGCCCCCTTCCCAGTTAACTCTCTGTGAATTAAAGTCCTCCCTTTAAAGTACACTGAAGAACCTGGCTCTCCCTTCCTCTAGTGTGTCCCACCTAGCTCACAGGAATGTGGCAAATCAGAAATCTGCCTGGGGGGATTCATCTACCTTCTGATGCTCCTCCAGGTAAACCTAGTTCTCCGAAAATCTTCCATGCATTGTAGATTCACACATACACCCAGCAAAAGCATATAGCATACAGGCACTGCACAGCATTTTCATGCATTGTACCATTCACTGCCACGCATTCACCAAACACAGGTATATAACACACACATACTGCACAGCACTACACACCAATCTGATGTAGGCCAAGGGTGAGTTAAGCAGACAGCAGAAGAACTTTAAATTAGTGCACCTAAAGGCCTTACTTCAGTGACACAGGTAAAAATAACTGTTCACTCCTATTGATCACTAAAGGGTATGATGCCACCATTGCGCTTGTGCTGCTTAGCTCCTGGTAAAGGCAGAAGCCTTTTAGCACTATAGGGTAATGCTTTGGTTGCCCCTCCCAGTACAAAAAAGCCCACAATCTGTGAGACAGGCCTATGTCATGGTGTACACGTATCCGAACAAATTAGCATCATAGATCCAGACATCATTAAAGTTGGGAAACTCAGGGCAGGGGTACATGTCCTTCACCATGCAAGGGACCTTTACATCACAAAATATAGTGAACAAATTCTCAGTTGAGGTCTGTTTAATCGACAAATGTGTGGTCACACATCCGGGATACCATCCATCCGACACAGAGAAGTGCAACTTAGAGAATATCCATAATCATATACTGTTGGATAAATTGGTGACGAGGTGAGAAACACCATTTTCAGAGGTGCATGATACTTGCACCTGGTGATGGGTATGGTTCAAAATGCTCAAACTCCTTACACAAAGTCACATTAAATCTAACAACTTTCACTTTAACCTTAGTTGTGTCGCTATTTTTGGCTTTTCATTATGCTAATCATCCAACTCTTATCTGAGTATGGACTGTTTTTGGTCTTTCCACCAGCATAAATAGATGGTCTCTGGGAGACTTGATCCACAAGGGTGCTTTGTATACATACAATAACCACATTTGGTTTGGAATATGCATAAAAATTAGGTCGATTTTTTGAAGTCACAAGGGATTTTGCATGTCCAACTAATGTCTAAAATGTTACAACTGAATTGAAATCAATCACTATCTGATGGAGATGTACAAACACTTTCCTTGCAGCCTTGAGAAAGCCCTGTGGGCGAAACACGCATTGGCTGCTGTTTTCTTCTTGTGAACTGTGGAAATTAAAAACAGACCTCAACCTAAGAAGATCTGTCTGAATCATTTGATTTTCCCTTTTGAGACTTTTTGGATCCAAATTACATAGGGTGCTGAGACGTCATTGAACTATTTGGAAAACTATCTCTATTACCAAGTTTGGAAACAATAATATTGGTGTGCTCAGGTGCTTTGTTTGCTTATGTATGATCTGGGCTCTCTTGAACCCTGTGATTGATTGACACTTTGATGGGTAGGTGTCATACACCTTAGGAGCACCCCAGCCATAGTTGCTTTTTGTCATTTATTGATGCTTTCCTTACAACTGGCATAGCATTGTGATGTGCGGCTCAAATTAAGCAAACCCATTCAGTGTATATGTACTTTCTAATTTTGCTGAACCTGCACTCTACCAATTGCCGAAATTATAGCATTACTACTGTTTCTAGTAAATATCGTCTGACTAAGAAAAATACTGTTCCTTCAATTGAGGTACATATAGAACATTGTGGATTGACTAGTTTCTGACTAACAAATTACATTGCCACTTGCCGTCTTAGCTAATCCAAGGGATACTTAAACACAGGTATCTCCATTGAATAATAAAAATTCTACAATGGCTTCCTTCGATGACAACAGAAATGCCCTTATGGATGATCTGTTTAATGCAAATCCCAGCCCAAATAGCAATAGCGCAAAAACTATTGGAAAAGAGGGACTTAAACAAAAATTCCTACGTCTGGAGCGACTCAAGAAGCAGGAGCTCTCCCGATGGTGGGATGCTAATGTCCTTCGCAAATATATAGCCAAAGAGCAGGTACCCAGAGGATTGCGCATTCTAATCTTTCCCTCATTTGAGGACCTGGATAGGGGTCATCTCAAAGAATGGGAGAAATTGTTATCTAATTCCTCTGCGGGCATGATAGATATCCTTATCAGGGATGTGGAGCTTAAGAGAGATAAACTTCTAATAGAAATTGCAGCTCTAGAAAAGGAAATTGATGATATGAACCTCCCAGATGTTGTACAAAAAAATCTGGTTATACTGAAGGAGGAGATACAGAAACATCAACTCTATCTAAAAGAGAAAAAATTACAAAAAATAAGAAGGGATGAGAGGGACTATCAAAACGGCAGAGTTTACACCTTTGCTAAAAAATTCGATAACGTTAAGACATCAGTACACACAAATAAAGATGCCAGGTCAGTTATTACTGAAACCCCGAGCTTGTCAGAGGCATCAAGTATGAGTAGTATCACAAGTGCAGAGTCCTCAAGTCTATCTGAACCACTGCCTAGCACGAGTACGGACCCATTTTGTTTTAGAGCTTCAAAGGTTCCGCAAAGGGAACAAGCAAGCTCTCCAAAAGGAGCGATTTACAAGAAAACAAGGAGGGGCAAATGTAGAAAAAGATCCAAATACAAAGGTGGGAATGACAACAAGATCAGCAGCTTCAATCAAAAACAATAGATTGTCTTCCTGCTGATAATGAGAAAGATAATGTGAATGTGATAAACCTATCTGATTATGAATTGTCTGACATTGAAATAAATCTTTTGAGCAGAGGCCTTGGGTTTTGTCCATATGTTTACCCTAATTTTACCTCATTTCATATAAATTGCTTTAAATTTACCAGGAAATTGAAGTTACACAAATTTTTCAGAGATCAAAAACAGATAAATTTCAATGCAATTGAGTTAAATACATTAGGACAAACCCAGTCAATTAAAGACATCAAAGCGGTACACCTACTAATGACAATGGGTGCACAGGAAACATCAATGTCCCTTGAAAGTCTGGCAGCAGAACTAAATTTAGACACATATGATGGTTCAGACAGTGGACTAAGGCCAAAATCCAGATAAATACCACATTTACCAAGTAACAACTGTATAGATATTTTTCAAGAATTGGTCTATGAAGATCTATACAAGTTGGAGGATAGATTTAAACTCACATATCACAAAGACAAATACAATCTCTCCCGTGAAGAAAATGATGCCCTGAAGAATCTGGTTGATAATGCCTCCCTTGTCATCCGTGAGGCTGACAAGGGAGGGAATAGTGTACTCATGAACAAGGTAGACTATATCAGCGAAATAGATAGACAACTAGCTGATGAAACCACCTACCCGCTCTTACCTAGTTACCCAATAAGATCGACAGTAACATTGATTGAGACACGTCTAAAACATTGGAGAAGTAAGGGATTACTCTCAGATACAGAATACAGATATATTTTTAATGACACTCCAACAAATCCTTGTATACATGTGCTTCCTAAAGTACATAAGCAGAGCAGGTTTCCGCCCGGAAGACCAATTATCTCGGGCATCAATTCGCCAACAGAACAAATATCGGAATACATTGACATGTATTTACAACCACATGTGATAAACCTGCCGTCTTACATCAAGGACACCCAAGATGTTTTGAATAAGATATCTGACGTGGAATGGACAGAAGGTCATCTATTGGTTACAATGGACGTGTGTTCATTATATACATGTATACCTGGAGAGATGGGTCTCAGTGCAATAGAACACTTTCTGGACTGTCGTCCGATAGAATGTTATGAACACACAAAAATGGACTTAATTAAATAGTCCTGGGTAACAACATCTTTTTACACAATGGCCAGTGGTATCGCCAGAAAAGGGGCGTGGCGATGGGGGCGAAATTTTCCCCATCGTACGCTAACCTTTATATGGGACTATTTGAGCTGGCACATATTTGGCGGAACTGCCCGGAACATCTATTACAACACATTCTTTATTATGGGCGATATATTGATGATGTCCTGCTCTTTTGGGCAGGATCCAAACATGATTTGGACACATTCTGCACATTTGTCAATGCCAATGATTTTAATCTATCTTTTACTATGGAATCAAGCAACAGACAAATAAACTTTTTGGACATTACAATCATTGTAGATAAGGATAGACTAATGACCACACCATACAGAAAAAAAATGCCGTTCAATGCAACTTTGCACGCAAAAAGTGCACATCCACCATCACAGATAAACGCAATACCATTCGGTGAGATGCTACGCATCAAACGGAATTGTAGTGTGGAATCTGCTCTAAATGGGGAACTAGATAATGTGGAACGTAGATTTGCACAGAGAGGCTATTCTTCTGCCATTATCAAGCAGGCTAGAAAAAAGGTGAATCAAATCAAGAGGTCCACCTTGCTGATGAATAAAAATGGCAAAGAAAAAAAAGAAATTCAGGAAGCTGAATTTTATTACACCTTACTCCAGTGCGAGTACTGATGTCTACAAGATATTGAAAAAACATTGGCACCTACTTACACATGATACAGATCTAAATACACTAGTAGGTAGGAATCCTGTTATTACCTATGCTAGAGGTAAAACACTCAGGCAATATCTGTGCCCAAGCTTTGTACCACCTATAAGGAATGAGAATTGGTTACGGTGCACACAAAAAGGCTTCTACTGTTGTGGTAATTGCAGTATATGCTGTTTTGAGCTACACAAAACGATTGAGTTTAGATACAACACAGAAAGGACATACAGCATAGACAGCTTTATAAACTGCAACTCTAAATTTGTGGTGTATTGCATTCTATGTGTATGTGGAAAAATATATATAGGGAGTACCATCAGATCACTAAAGGACAGAATACAGGAGCATATACGTGCTATCAGGAATAATAACACACAATACCCACTGGCAGTACACTTCAACAAAACCCACAATGCAAATGATTTACATAAACTTGGCTTTCATGGTATTGAGAACGTAGACATGGGTCCCAGAGGTGGTGACAAATTATCTTGCTTACGCAAGACAGAAAGCCTATGGATAATTAAGCTACGTGCAGTTGAATGTGGGATCAACATTGTTAAAGATCTTCATGAATTCCTCTGAATAATTGACACTCACAATCAAATATGTCACTGTCAGAGTCATTTTACAGTAGTGCAATTATGATAATATGTGCAACTGGGTAATGTTGACCGTCTAAAACCTTGAGTGCTATATAATGCTAATGTAAATACATAGATGCAAGAATGAGATTGGGTCTTTCTATCTCTGTGGTGCACCATGAGAATCAATGTTTCAAATGAATTACTATCTAACGACTCATAGGATAACTGATCAGTTATCTTGCATAGCTGTAATACAAAGGTGTCTCTCAAAATGCTTATTTTTGAGTATCTCTCTCACTGGTACTGTTTTAAAAAAAAATGTTTATTTTTTTATTTTTGTTCTTATATCTCTAACTCAGACTGTAAAGGTGGACACAAGACTGCTGGTGTCTGTCTTTTATGTTGGTGGAATGCCTATACATCTACAATAGCATGCTCCATGTTGAAGGAGATTGCAGTGTTAATACAATCTTTATGAAATATTGTCGTGGTTCTAACACTCTTTTATAACTATATAAGAGTTTTGGATATTATATAAGAAAAAATACCCCCAAAAATTGGACCTTATACATCGATCACACTAATAACGGAGTGCGATTTAAACTTGATAAAAATGAATCGCATTGCATACTTACGACTAATACCAATGACTAAATTGGTCGATGATAAGAAGCCGAGGGCTCTCGACTTAGATTTTACTACAGATTTACTACGTTCAGTAATGGCGACTTTGGAAAAAGCAACTATGATACGATCTTAGCAGGCCAGTCCTTTGTCTATGTCCATGACACCATCAGTGTTCTGGACGTTACCTATTAGAAGCGGGACTCCGAAGCCGGCATTGTACACGAGAAAAGAGTATGAGTGGACCCGACGGTTAGCGCTATCAGGAGGAGAAGAGGTGAGGCTTATTGCGTATTACTGACCTAAAGTATTACAATTTGAGGGGTGATTCGAACTTTTAATTTTGTGTTTTGTACATATATTTGGTCAAATATTTGAGGTTGCCGATTAAATACACAAACGATACCGGCTTATAACGGAGGGGACGGTGAATTCTATCTCGCTGCTACTTGAATGGCTCTTGAAAGATTATTCATTTGAGCGGACATTTCTAAGTGGCGACTCTAATTTACAACTCGGCTTTATTTTGAAGTAGTCGGTCATAAACTATATGTTTTTCGGATACATTTATAAACTCGATTGGTTAACAACGAGGAGCAAGTGCTCCATTTTACTGTGTTTAGAACGGTTCAGTATGAAACACTGACGCTAATATTTATAATTAGTAGCAATGCGTGGAAAATATACTTTTCTTCTTACAATTCCTTTTTTCCTTCTTTGCAATCTTGTCGCATTGATGTAAGTGCACTTTTGGATTTATCAAGATTCAAATGGACAGCACTATTATATAAAGGATGGACCTGGATCTTATGATCGGTGCTCAATTTGGAAGAGGACAAGTTTTTTATACATTGGGGCCACAACTATCATATTGATGGTAAGGCTAATTTTTAATAAAAGTACTAAATAAATAAATCGTTTTTTAATAAACTTACCCTAATTTAGATAATTTGCTCTTTGAAAAGTTCGTGTTTTCAGGTTATGACACAACTTATGTTTTTTTCACCATACCTTTCCAAGAGGTCAATATGATGCATTGCATAGATAGCGGATTAGGATGCCTAGCTGGCCTTTGATTATAATTTGAAAGAAAGTCTCATACACTAATGATGGCATCATTTTTGCAGAATGAGAATAGGAACGGAAACTCACAATATTAATCGACAAATGTGTGGTCACAAATCCGGGATACCATCCATCCGGCACAGAGAAGTGCAACTTAGAGAATATCCATAATCATATACTGTTGGATAAATTGGTGACGAGGTGAGAAACACCATTTTCATAGGTGCATGATACTTGCACCTGGTGATGGGTATGGTTCAAAATGCTCAAACTCCTTACACAAAGTCACATTAAATCTAACAACTTTCACTTTAACCTTAGTTGTGTCGCTATTTTTGGCTTTTCATTATGCTAATCATCCAACTCTTATCTGAGTATGGACTGTTTTTGGTCTTTCCACCAGCATAAATAGATGGTCTCTGGGAGACTTGATCCACAAGGGTGCTTTGTATACATACAATAACCACATTTGGTTTGAAATATGTATAAAAATTAGGTCGATTTTTTGAAGTCACAAGGGATTTTGCATGTCCAACTAATGTCTAAAATGTTCCAACTGAATTGAAATCAATCACTATCTGATGGAGATGTACAAACACTTTCCTTGCAGCCTTGAGAAAGCCCTGTGGGCGAAACGCGCGTCGGCTGCTGTTTTCTTCTTGTGAACTGTGGAAATTAAAAACAGACCTCAACCTAAGAAGATCTGCCTGAATCATTTGATTTTCCCTTTTGAGACTTTTTGGATACAAATTACATAGGGTGCGGAGACGTCATTGAACTATTTGGAAAACTATCTGTATTACCGAGTTTGGAAACAATAATATTGGTGTGCTCAGGTGCTTTGTTTGCTTATGTATGATCTGGGCTCTCTTGAACCCTGTGATTGATTGACACTTTGATGGGTAGGTGTCATACACCTTAGGAGCACCCCAGCCATAGTTGCTTTTTGTCATTTATTGATGTTTTTCTTACAAATGGCATAACATTGTGATGTGCGGCTCAAATTAAGCAAACCCATTCAGTGTATATGTAAATTCTCAGTTGAAATGTCTTTGTGAAGTGAAAAAAACAGCAGCAACAAACATTGGAAGGATTATCAGGAGTCTTTCTTGGGAATGCTTGCAAAGATTTGTTTTAAAACTGGACTTCGAAACATTGGTTAGTACCTTTGTACTGCTGCACGATCAGGGCTTATGAAGTTAAATATTACTTAAATACAGACCAGGACTTTCACCACCCTCCAAAAATCAGCTCTCACCTAACTAATGAGTTGCAACCCACAGTTTGAGAAACACTTATATACGCTGATGCCCTGTCTTAAAATTTTTACTGAAGAAGCTCTTTGATGTGAGAGTGAAACTTGTTGGCTGCATCTCATTTTTTGATCAAGGATGTATACACAATAAAGAATTCTTTCATAAGGATCAAACATCTGAAGATTCATTGAATAGTCCACTTTGTAAGCACCTAGGAGACGCTGACTGCACTATTGTTGTTCATACATTTAACCAATAATTAGATGTTGCCTCTACTTTGTGAAATATAGTGTTAGTGTAAGTTCGGGTTGTGGGCAACTGACCTGGGGAAGAGGGCAAGATGGGTATAGTAATTTCCTTACCTTTGGATAGTGCTCTGTATTAGGCTTCAGTTGTCCTCCCTTTGTTTCTGCCTTGCAAATCACTATTTGTTTCAGCAAAGAACATTCAAAATAAGAAGACACCATGCTAACATTTTTGTTCATTCTGAATGTGAATCGACCACTGTGAGAGTCAGATATGTCTATAGCAATTTCTAGCTATACCATGACAGGTCTTGCCTAAGAGGAGAACTAAAATTTGCCTCTTGGAAAGAAGATGAACTTTCAATAACATATATGTTCTTGTTCTCCCCATGGTCAGATATGTGACCCAGTTAGGCCAACCAAAGAAAGTAAAATGCATTTGCTGAGGTATCCCAGGATCTCTGCTTCTAACTTCCATTATGATGTATGTTGCATCTGGGCTTGCCACAGCCACCTCAAACAATGCGCACCGTGGAGATTCAACAGAATCTGCATATCATCATCATACATTCTACATTGCAGACTATGATTCGTCATCAACTAGTCTGTCATTGTGCCTATAGATATTAAACAATTTAAGTTGTACTAATGACTGCTGATTATATCTAAACGTCAGTCTGTTAACTTTTTGCGGACTATTCAACAAATGCTCTATAGAAAGAGTCAGTATAATACATTATAATGCTGAAGAAAATGTTTTTGCAACTGACCCTTCCCCCTCCTTTAAACTAACATGTGAGGGGACTATGGGGCATATTAGCTAAGGGTGGGCGTAGTTCGCGAAGTAGCGCTACGCGAAGCTACGCGAAGTGCACTTCGCACTACGCAAACTTCACATAGCACTACGTGAGCTGCGTAGTAGCATGTTCGCACTGTGCAAGATGCGTTTTCAATGATTGCACAGTGCGGACAAGCATCCGGCACTGTGCAAGCATTAAAAACGGCATCTTGCACAGTGCGAGCTGTCGTTTTCTGCTGCTCGAGTAGATTATTACTCGAGCCGCAGCTTTCTCAACGCGAACAGGTAGTTTCTCATTGAGAGCGGTCGCGAGCATGCGCAACCACTCACAATGAGAAACCTGACCTCTTCGCGTTGAGAATCTCGCCGGGATGTCATTTTGCTTGCTCGCGGTCGCGAACATGACGTTCAGGACTGCGAACAAGCAAAAAATGACCGCTGCACTACACTATGCTGCACTACGCATGTTCGCACTGTGCTACGTGCAGCTCGCGTAGTGCGAAGTTGCGAAAACTTCGCAAACTCCGCGAGCGTAGCGTAGTGCTTCGCCCAGGGTTAATATTAGCAAGACCCTTGTTAAAATTATCGCCGTTTTAGCGCCAGGAAACTGCCGCTAAACGGCGCTAATGGGCTTGCTAATATGCGTTATATAATTCCAATAGAAGCCCAGGTTAGATGTGCAGGACATCTAACCTGGGCTACTATTGGAATTCTATAACACATATTAGCAAGCCCATTATCTGCAGTTTCCTGCCGCTAAAACGGCGATAATTTTAACGAGGTTCTTGCTAATATGCACCTATATTTTTAGAAGTTTGGAACATGAATAAAGGGAGGAATCAAATCCAATTGTATTGCAAAATGGAAATTGTGCTGATGCATGATGGGTATATTAGTTGGACATTCCTCTTGCCTCTTCACTGCGGGCTTCTTCAACCCTCCGTCACTGTTAACTGTGCACAGTCTTCCTTCATACTGGCCGGTATTTTGTATTGCCCTGCAGCTCTCCCTCCTTTCGTGCACTGTTTGAGCCCCTCTGTCAGCACACCTTCCATCTGGGATATACTGCTAAACTAACCCTCATCTGTAGAGTATACTCATCTGTGGACTAATTTTATCCTCCAAGCAAGCAAAATGCTGCTTGTTTGAACCGACAGCCTTAAAGATGTCTCTCCCCCCCAACTTTTTGCCTACCTCCTCCACTTTTCTGACCCCATTATTGCTGATGTTAGGACTCTGCACTTTACCACTGCTAACGTGATTGTACTCTCTCCCCTAAAACATTGTAAAATTGGCTAATCCCCAATTGGCATATTTAAGTTACCTATAAGTCCCTAGCAAGTTCACTACATGTGCCCAGGGCCTGTAAATTAAAAGCTACTAGTGGGCCTGCAGCACTCATTTTTCCATCCACTTAAGTAGCCCACTTACCATGGCTCAGTCCGGCCATTGCAGAGCCTGTGTGTGCAGTTTACACTGTCATTTCGACCTAGCAAGATAAACCTCTTACCAGGCCTAAACCTTCCCTTTTTAGGCATATAAAACTCCCCTAAGGTAGGTCCTGGACAACCCAGAGGGCAGGGTGCAATGTATTTAAAAGGTAGGGCATATAAATGTTTAAAATGTATATGCCCTGGTAGCCGAACACTCTCAAATTTTTTTTTACTACTGCAAGTCCCATCTCGCCCATAATATAACATTGAAATTAACTTATTACATGTTGTAAGTGTAATCCCCAGTTGTGAAGAGATAGATATTTCAAATCTGAAATCAGAATTTAAAATCCAAATTTATGGTGAAGTCAGAGTTTAAATTGCAATTCTAATAATGCCACTTTCAAAAGTTGACATTTTCTTACTTTAGCCATTTGGGGCCTGCTGCCTGTCTCTAATACACGTCTGGGGAGGGTGACAGCTGAATTTTGTGTATTCCCCCTGGACAGCCACACACAATGGGAGGTTAGGTGTGAGTTGATGGGCCATCCCGGTAGGATGGGAGGGAGGAGTTGGACCCAGCCTCACTTCCACCTGAATAGCCTGTGTCCTGTCCCCACACAAAGGGCTGCAACCCCCCTGGAATGAGTATGGGGCCAGGCCAGGAAGGGAGAACCTCTGTGCACTTCAAAGACCTGCCTTTTCAATCTCCTCCACTTCAAAGGCACAACTGGGTATAAGTACTGGAACTCTGACACCACCACTTCAGTACACTACTGGACCTGCGAAGACTCTGCCAGGAAGAAGGATTGTCTTGCTGATAAAAGGCTGCCACTGTGTTGGACTCCTGCTTTGCTGAACTGCTGCCTTGCTGTGCCAGCGTGCTGCCTGATGTTCTCCTGCCTGGGAGAGAAGGACTGGGCCTGTATCACTTGAGCGTAGAGTGACTCCAAGTGCTAGCTAGCTGGCCTCCTGATCTGAAGTCTCAGGGACATGAAAGACTTTCAACTTAGCTACTTCTGAAACTGGACTCTGCAATCTGTGAGTCCGCCCTGCCAAGTGGTGCCACCCTCATACTGGACCCTTGGAAATGAAGCCTAAGGTGCTTGCTTCAGCAAAATTGACACATCCTCTGTTGAACTGTGGGATTGGTGTCGTTGTGTGGATCAGAACTGGCACATCGCCCCTATTGCGTGGATCGTAACTGGTGCATCACTCCTGTGGCATGGATCAGAAACAGAGCATCGCTCCTGTTGTGTGATCAGAACTGCTGCCTTGCCTTCATTGCATCGCCTTCAAAACCACCACTGCACAAGGTCTCTGTTCTCTGTCAACTGCATTCATGACAACTGCGAAGCCCCTGTTGCTTAGATCGACACTGATGCATCACTTTGGCTGCACTGCCCATCTACGATGCTGACGCTGTGAGCATCAAAGTACTTTTGTTCAGCGGGCCTCCATCATGGTTGGTTCGAACTTTTGACTTTGTCCCATTCTGGCAAGACCAGATATCTCAAGTAAGTGCTTCTTGCTTGTAAACACTATTTTCAGTGTGTTCTTTGGCAAGCTATCAGAGGGAGAGTACAAGTTAATTTAGGATTTGCCTCCTTCTTACTCTAACTGGGATTGTGGTTGCTGCCTGACTTGGTCTCATACCCTGTTCAACCAACAACCCAATTTCTAACACGGCCCATTACCTTAATTGGAATCGGCCACCCTGATAGCATTCTGAAACCTAAAATAATGTTTTATCTCCATGGGTTTTCATTCTCTGATCTTTTAAAACCTCTCAATCTCACCTGCATTTGAAAATTCAAAGGTTGAGAGCCATGCTTCAGTAGCCAGCATCTCTTGCTCCAATCTCAATCACTGATTTTTCTCATGATGCTTCTACAGTGCTCCCACAGTACATGCTCACACCTAGTGCACTCCCTTTGTGATCCCTTCCTCCATAATTAATTGTGTTGAATAGTTTCTCAATTGCATTTCTATCTCACTTACTACTCCTGATCAGGCAGGGTGCACAAAGGACTGTGGAAAGGGTTAGCGAGCCTTAAATACCTGTGATGTTATTGAGGCTCCTCGGGCACTGGTGAACTAGAAGAAGATTTTAAAGCAAACATATAGATCAATCATCAAGTTTTATTTACTGTAATTGTAGGATTAAGTGGCTGGAGCTATGGATCTTGATTGCAAACTGTAAAAAAAAACAAGTATGTTGTGCTTTGGTAGGATGTGCACATGGGTTGACGAAGGCACAGCAGTGAAAGGTCAAGCCAACAGCTGAGCCCATCTGATCTACAATCAAGTCAAAACTCAAACTAAGACAGAGAGAAAAAGAGGAAAAGGACTGCTCGCGCTTCACAGAACGAAGTCAACGTACAAAAACAGCATGCTCCCTGTGCAGTCCCAGTGCGAAAAGGGGCTTTTGCCAGGGTTCAACGTCATATGAATGCAGAGTCGCTAATGTGCTGCATATGTACACAGAACAAAGGTGCTTTGGCTTACCTGCTTTATCCATATTGCATTACAGAAGGCTACACAGGTCTAGGCGCTATGTCTTTACCACAGAACTGCTCCAAGCCTGTGCCACTAGATTACAGCATAACATTACATAGTGCCAGATGTGCTGCTTGTGCACACAGTATAAAGTTAAGTAGCACAACTCCAGCATTTGTAGCACAGGGCACAAGGCTACACCTCTGTCATTGGCTGGGTGGGAACACATTTGGTTTTTCCTGTGATTTCTGAGACATGTGACTGCAGGCAGGGGCTCTAGTCTGGAGTCTGGACAGCACTTGCTTGTACTCGTGCTGAGGGGGGCCACACAAAATTCCCCACCATGGGTCACGGCTTAAGGAATGCTACACTCTTGAAAAGTATGCTGATCATTGTTAGAAATGGGGTTCTCTAGTTGGCAATGGTTTGCACCTTTGTCCATTTAGGGACTCTTTCTTCTAGGCAGGGAAAGGGGGATACACTTCTAAAATAACCCCTGCTCACCCCTTTGGTAGCTTAGCAAGAGTAGACAGGCTTATCTCGGTGGCAGTGTGTAAAGCATTTGTGAATATATACAGTAATACAGTGAAAACTCCTCAAATGGATCCCACACCAGTTTAGAAAAATATGTAATCTTTACTAGACTTAACACAAGACCAAACAACAAAAATCCACAGTACAGTATTAAGAATATGACTTTAAAATGGTAGAAATAGCTTAGTTCAATGTAGGTGGTATATGCAACACTTTACTCTCAAAGTACCTTGGATGAGTCACGCAAAGCAAACAAAAGGGTCGCAGAGAAGGTGATGCATCAGTTCCTTGCTTAAGAGGAGGTGATGCGTTGGTTTTTTACTGCAGCTCAGGGGAGGTGATGCGTCAGTTCCTTACCGGAGAGGAGGTGATGAGTCGGTTTCTTACTGCGTTCCGGTTACGATGTGACAAGATGGCGCATCGATGCAAAGCAACTATCTGGTGCGATGTGAAAAAACGTCGTCTTTGATGCAATACGACAACTTGGATGCAAAGCGTGCACGCCCGACGGCTGTGCAGTGAACTCGGTAAACTCTTGAGCCACGACAGGCCATGCGACACGCTTCTCCGGTAATGCGACGGCAACCTCTGTAGCAACGGTATGTTTCTCCTGTGATGCGACACGTTTCTTCGATGATGCGACACGTTTCTTTGGATATGCGTCAGCAAACAGCTGTGGCAGCGACACGCTTCTTCGGCGATGAGACAGCAACAACTGCGGCAGCGACATGCTTCTTCCTCATTGCGTCACGCTCCCAGCGAAACGCAGTCTCTGGAGGTCCCAAAAAAAGCAGCAGGCACCTCTGTTCAGGCAGAATCCCAAGCAAGGAAATTCAGGGGAGCTGGTGGTGAAGTCTTTGTGTCCCTGAGACGTCAGAACAGGAGGGAAGTTCAGCTTCAAGCCCTTGGAGATCTTCCTCAAGATGATAAAGTACACACAAAGTTCCTCTTCTCCTTTCCTTGGCAATAAGTAACCATTGTAGGCCAACCTCAAACAACAAACAGCACAGGGGCAGTCTCCTCCTTCAGCTTTCTTGGTTTCTCTCCTTGGCAAAGGTTTGTCTTGATTCCGAGAAGTGATCTAAAATTCTGGGGTCTGGGCCCCAACATTTATACGGCAAAATCCTCTGTTCTCCGAAGGCAGAGAGTGTCTGTACCCAGACAAAACCAGTTCTGTCCTCCCTGATGCAGCTTCTTGGCAGGCGGTGGAGAGCATTGTTGAAAGCAGACCTGGCCCAAGTAGCTGAATCAGGCAAATGAAAGGAAATCTCCTCCGCCTACTCTCTATTCAATGCTGGTCCTATTCAGCCCATCCCTGACCCATCAGACTGCTGGAGCCAAGGCTCTCTCCAGCCCCTGTCACTCACAAACCAGACATGGAATACACAAACCTAGCAGAGGCATACTGGATGGTTAGGCAAGAAAATACCTACTTTCTAAAATGGTATTTTCAAACACAGAATGTAAAAATCACCTACACTAAAACATGTATTTTAACATTCTGAGTTCAGGCATACTAAGCTCACTTTTCTACCTTGTTCCCTGGGACAGTTAGGATTATAAAATGTTATAATCAAACTACCAATTCAGGCCTATGGGAACACGTAGCCTTGCAATAGTGAAAAACAAAATTGTCTGTAATTCACCATCAGACCATGCCACACACATCAAGGCATGTCCTACCTTTTACATACAACACCCCCTGCCCTTGGGTCTGCCTTAGGGGTGAATGACGTAGAAAAGGGAAGGCTAAGTGACTGGCAAGTGGGTGCATTTGAAAAGTCGACATGGCAGCTGCAGACTGCACTCAGGCTCTACAATGGCAGGCCTGAGCCACACTTTTACAAGCTGCTTCTGTGGGTGGCACAATCAGTGCTGCAAGGCCACCAGCAGAATTTGATTTAAAGGCCCTGGGCACTCATAGTGCACTGTACTGAGATCTGACAAGTAAATCAAATAACCAATCATGGAGTCACTAATCCATTACAACAATTTACAATAAGGAGAACATGCACTTTGGCACTGAACAGCAGTGGCAAAGTGCCCAAAGCATCTAGATCAGCAAAAACACTGGAGGCAACAGCCAAAAATGGAGGGAGACTCACGCCAATGATGGCAGGTCTAACAATCATTATTAACAAATACTGCCCCAGAGAAGTTGCAGTATCAATTCGCCAGATGTACAACGCGCAAAATAGCGCCTCGCAAATTGCGAGTCTTTTGTGACTCGCAATTTCCGAGGCGATATTTTGCATGTACATTAGTGTTTTGACCACTGTTTGCGATACCCAATGGGGTCGCAAATAGCGAGGCTCATTAATATTAACGAGCCTCTCGCAATTTGCGAGACCATTGGGAATGGCAGGCCCTCCCAGGTATGGTGGCCTGCTGGGCTCAGCAGACCACCATGTCTGGGACTGCTTTTAACGTCTTCCATGCTCATGATGAGACCAGCTCATCATGAGTCACAGTTGAGCTGTGCTCATGACGAGCTGGTCTTGTCATAACAACTCTGCGCCGCCCACACGCGATTTATTCCCCGCCTGTGCGGGTGAATTAATCAGTGGGCGGGGTCATGAAGAGACCAGCTCGTCATGAGCACAGCTCCTCTGTGACTCATGACGACGAGCTGGTCTCGTCACGAGCACCGCGGTGCCGCGCTCAAGCACTGTGGGGGCATTACCCTGACAGGAAAGGGGTTAAAAAAAGTAGGGTTATTTTTACATGCAGCCCGTTTTCCTTTAAGGAAAACGGGATGCATTTAATTTAAAAAATGAAACATTTTTATTTCATTATTTAAGGGCAGGTAGTGATCCCTGGGACCACAGCCTGCACTTAAAAAATATTTTTAGAGACAGTCACAAAGTGGAAGTGGCCCGTTCCAAACTGCGACTGCGTTACCACCCTTTTGGAGAGGGTGGTAATTTGTTATCGTTTTGAAACTGCAATTGCGGTCACAAAACATTCATACATTGATTTGTGAATGCAATTAGAAAGGGAAAGGCCCTTTCCTTAATTGCAACTCGCAATTCCTAAATAGCGAGTCACAAATAAATTGCGACTCGCTATTTAGGAATTGTACATTGCCCTGTAGGTTTTTGCATGCACAAACGGGTCGCAAACCTGTTTACGCATGCAAAAACGGGTCGTTCATCTAGCCCAATGTCTTTTACTTGTTAGTTTCTATATTTCATACTACTTATTTTAATTATTACCTCATCTCGACTGGTTCCTATAGAGCTCCCTCCCTTCTATATCCCTGTTGTCTCCTGCAGCACCCCTTTCCTGCAGTGTCTACTACTTCTGGGTTGCAGGCCCACACAGTGCTCCTGTTATTCATGTTACCACACATGTTGGAATTATGAGTATTGTATGAAAATTTGGTACATTCAAAATCTGGTGCGAAAAGCACCAATTCCGCTTTTCATTCCTAACTTTCCTTCGGGAAACTCAGAACAGGAAGTATTTACTGAACTCTGTAAATACATCTTTCGCCTGAGATAATGATATTTAAAGGATAAGGTGAATATTTCAGCCAGTGCCTGTTTTTTTGTAGTCAAGGTCAATATGTCTAATATGTTTCTATCAAATGCTACCTGGTACAGCTACATTAGCCTTAATAAAACATAAAAAATTATATGGATGATGATAATTCCCCATCACCCCTACAAGGGTTTCAAGGCACTCAGGGTCATTGGGAAGATTAAGTGAACTATTGCCTTGAGTCACATGATGCTGAGCAAGCTGCCGCCGGGTATCGAACTCTGAGCCCCGCACTCCAGTCAGCCTCCATGGATGCCTAATAGCTGTAAGAGAGGTGATAGGAGTTGTTAAATTGCAGGGCTTTGACTTTCAGGGAAGGAGAGGTTGTGATCTTTGAAATCAGTTGAGGGCAGTTTGCAGAAATGAACTAATTGACAAAGTAAAATAGAGTCATGATCAAAGGGAATAAATCACGTCTCGGTATTCCAGAGTCTTTATATGTCAATCATGAAGACCCTAATTCACACTAACAAATGGCGCGGTAAATGTTGATTCTCAGCTCCTCCAGTAAGGTGAACAGCATCATCATCGGCTCTTTATCACATGAGTGTTCAGTTCTCCAGGTGATATTCTATCCTCCACCAGGAGGGAGACTGTCCGGTTTACGCCAGTCGTGAATGATAAATACTGTTCATTTTTCCATTCCATTTACAGTAAACCTTGGCTACATTCCCTGGAACAATTATCTGTGCCATTTTAGCAACAATGTGTGGATTCTATATTCTTGGCAGGCTGCGAAATCATTCTGGTACATAATCATTTAGAAACTGAGCATTTCTCTAGTAGGGGCCACTAGAAGGTCCTGATGAGTAAGCAGTAGGGGACTGCTTACGAAACATGTAGACCAGGTAGCAAGCTAATCGCTCTACCTCAAAACCCCCTTCTTAACGTTCCCAGCTAGGGAAGTGAATACATCTTTTTTTTCTACTAGCCAGGGAATTTTTAATCTTTTTACACCCACACATGAATAGGTCCCTACACTTCACTGACATCCCTCACCCTGCACTGTCACATAGCCTCTGTCACATTCAAAGTGCTCCCGCGTAGTTCGTCAGGTCGTAGCACGCCCCGCCCCGTAGAGGGACGGGAAGACCCCCATGATGAAGCATGACATTAAAGGATTTCTTTAGTGTGTGAGGGATATTTTAATAAGCACATTGTGCTCTCATCTTTACCACCCTAAGAGAGAGTTTATTATTCTCACCATTCACATGTAGAAATAAAAACAAAAATTAAAAATTAAACCCACCACACATTGATAGAATCTCTATGTTTATGTATGGACATAATCAATGTAACCAGAATTATAAATCACAGACCAATAAGCCAAATAGACTTTACTAAAGAAATATTTGGAACATTAATAATAACACAGCTGTATATTGGATCAAAATAATAACACCTATTACAACTGCTTTGTGGATTTTAGTTAAAAGAAAATACTATAGTGGATAAGGTATATATATATCACTTAACTGTCCAACAATGTGTTGTCATGAAGAACACTTTGTTACACTGTGTCTTCTTTGACTTGAAGTCACATTTTAACATGGTTTACATGTTTTTTTGTATCTATGTACCTATTTTTGTATTTATTACGTTACAGCCTTGAAGAAGTTCACATCTGTGAATGACAAGGGTTGGCTGTGTTCTTTTCTGTAAGTCTTTTTATACAAGCAAAACTAAGAAGACATAGAATACAGTATACTCTTATTGGGACTCTTCTGCATGAACATTTGCCGTTGGTACACCACTATGTGTGCCTTTCATTACATTGTGGCCATAGAGTCGCACCCTTGAGCAGTCGGTGCTTATAGTGTGCGCAAACCAAAAAGACTGTGGGGCATATTAGCAAGAACCTGGTTAAAATTATCGCCGCTAAAACGGCGATAATGAGCTTGCTAATATGCGTTATAGAATTCCAATAGAAGACCAGGGGGCATATTATCAAGACAGGCGATACAATTATCGCCGTTTTAGCGGCAGAAAACTTAACGGCGATAATGGGCTTGATTATATGCTCTATGGAATTCCAATTGAAGCCCATGTTCGATGTCCTTCACATTTAACATGGGCTTCAATTGGAATTCCATAGAACATATTATCAAGCCCATTATCGCTGTTTTAGCTTCAGTTTTCTGCCGCTAAAACTACGATATTTTATTGCATGTCTTGATTATATGTCCCCAGGTTAGATGTCCTACACATCTAACCTGGGCTTCTATTGAAATTCCTTAACGCATATTAGCAAGCCCATTATCGCCTTTTTAGCAGCAGTTTCCTGCCGCTAAAACGGCGATAATTTTAACGAGGTTCTTGCTAATATGCCCTTGTGTTTTGAGAATTACTTATATTCTGGGACAAGGGGGAGCTGCGGTTCATTAGGGCTCACTGCTCTGTTGATCTTGATGTAACTATTGACAACATACTTGGGACACGCTGTGAGGGAAAATGCCTCGGCGCTTCTAGTAAAGTGTTTTCGGTGCCGCTGTATCTAGGGGTGTCACAGGAGTTGCAGCACCGCTACATAACCTGGTGTAAATTCATCAGAAGGGTGAGACCTTTTGAATGGCTGTTCATGTAATATTAGATGTGTTTTTCAGGACAGATAAGGTCCATTGTAATTAAGCAGAGTGCCAGAATATCCCACTGCTTATATTTCTGTCATGCACATATATTTTCCCAATCCTTTGGCTGTAAAAAGTTTTATAGAAGGTTACACACTCTGGCACATATAAATGAAAAAAATACTTTCTCATTGGCCTCTATTTCAAAATCTACACACATTCAATAATAAGGTTGTGCCTCTTAATGTTGAAATGTTATTGGAAAACTCATTTCAGGATCTCCAATAATCAACCCGGAGAATTATTACTATTTTCTGTGTGATTCCCACAAGACAGAAAGATTCTAGTTTATTATTATTATTAGGTAAGAATTTACCCTTCTGTGGTTGAACTTGATTATGTTGCATACTCGTCTATCAGTATATTTTTCATAAAACTGCAGAACGTCTCACTTTATAGGGAAAAAATCATTAATCTTTATCGGCCTACACTTTTATTCACATCCACGCGCAGACTGTTTTCTCTCAATGTTTTCATATCCTCTTTACAGGGCTCACGGTAATCCAAGTATGAATTGACTTCCAAGTGAATGCCGATACTGCACGATTTGGTTTGTCCCCAGTGTGTTGTTATCTCCCAGTGGTGTAACAAAACTGGAGAGGGATCCCCAGCAAAGGGCATGACCCACCCCTCGGACCCAGGCAGGAGCTCTCAACCTAAGGGCCCACCGCCCGTGCCCAGTGCCGGATGGGCCTCCTGGAGCACAGGGGGGCCACCGCCCTGTGAGGGCTAATCTTACCCCACTGTTATCTCCCCATTCAGTGTTCAATAGGTCTGAATGGTGTATAAATAGGAAATACTGCAGGTTTTACCCTTTTCAGAGCTGCAAAACCCAGATTATTGCAGTGTTTTCCCAGCCCAAGTTTTACCGAATTTATCAGGCAGAGTGTGTGCAGAGAAAAAGGTCAGTGTGATATTTACATGCTACTTGTATTCCTGATATATATATTTGTATAGTGATTACTGTGAATCATAAAATGACGACCCTGGTATATCATTATGATCTACATAACTGAAGCTGATTTTCATGCATTACTTTGGCCTTTCTTTCAGTTTGGAGTGTTTCGGTATCTGTGCAGCAGGTACCCGAACCCACAAAACTACTGCATTGTCAGTTGGTATTACTCATGTTTAAGTCTCCTCAAAGACCTTCCCATTCTGGCTGAACATCTTCATCCATGCTGCACACACTGCCAAAAAACGGCTCTATATTTATGGAAGGCAGCCTAGGTTGATATGAACGTGATGCCGAAATAGTGTCCATCAAACGTAATACACATTACGGAGCTACAAAACCCATAATAGTAAGTTATTTTTAAGAACACAATCTTCAGCAAGAAGAGGGGGTGTGGCCATCAGCCAAGCAAAATGGCTGCATCTTGACGGAGCTTTTGCCTACTGCTGTGACAACCCCGAAATATCCGATCATATATCCGTAATCTGCGGCTTCCATCCACAATACGAGGTGGATGAAGCTTAGGGGCAACCAGCGGTGCCATCGCACATCAGATTGGTGCTCCAGGAGCGGAATACACAGTGGTGGCGGTGGCCCAACCGCAGTGTGAATCCCCGGGCAGAGCTGGGTACGAGGACCGAGTGAAGAGGCGACTATAGCTGATGTGACTGTGATCCTTCATTGCGTGGTCCCGAGTGCCTGGCAGCATCGGCCGGCAGCATCGCCCTGTGCTGTATGCAGTAGAGAGATGGAAATGGGAGCGGCTGCCCGAAGGTCTCCTCCCCGAGCATGATCACCCTACTGTGGGGTGCCAGGCGAGAGGTAGGAGAGAGTGCAGAAGCACTGGAGGGGCCCGCCCTACATTGAAACAGTGCAGTGTGGTGCGGAGCTTGTGGACCCAGGAGGCCGGTAGTGCGGCGACCTGATCAGGGCCTAAAGGATTATTGAGGACGTGGATGGTGCACCTCCCCGAGGACATGGTGACCGGCATAGAGAGCGCAATCTGCCCAGGATTCTGACGTGGCCTAGGAGACGGTGTCTAGCAATCGGGAATGCAATGAAATGAGGAACAGTGGGTTTCCTGGTTCCCAACACAGTAGAAGGGTCATACTGTGGGTGGACTGTCCCCTGGGGCTGGTGCTGAGAAGCTCTGGGAATTCTGAAGGAGGGAGCAGTGACCTGTTGAGTGGAATCCTACGTTGGGGAGCAGTCGACTTGTAGTAGAGTGGTAGGAGGGGAACCAACAGGCCGTAGAGGTGAATATACAGGCCTGTGGTAGGCGGCAGGGAGTCCCAGAACCCCCCTTTCTCCCGTGACCCTTCCCCTGGACACCCCTCTTGATCTGGACACAATAACATTGAGCAGATGAGATACTGGTTGCACATTTCGCAGGAGCTAAGTCTCGGTGTAAGGAATGCAGGAGGACACACCAGAACAAGATGGACGAATATGCCCAGGCTAAGCCTGATATGCTGGCCCCGGGAGGAGAAGAAAGGCAGCAACTGGCGCCCCTGACGGAAGGGGGATTGACCCTGCAAGACTTTATGGCAGCGATCCAAGGCATACGTACTACCCTAGAAGGTAAGATCGATGCAGTCACCACAGAAGTAACTTTGATGCACACTGACCTGCAGAAACTAAGCGCTCGAGTCAGACTGGCCAAGGACTCGATAACTACTCTGCAAACTGAAACTAAGACACTCAAGGCTCAAGTTAAAGAACTTCAAATCAGCTCAAGCTTCCTGGAGGCCAAAGTGGAAGACTTTGAGGGGCGGTCGTGCCTCAGCAATGTCCGCATATTACAGGTGCTGGAACGGGCGGCGGGCCCGTCCACTGACCTCTTTGTGGAAGACTTGGTGCTGAAATAAACTGAAGCCTCACAACCTTTCCAACTATTTCTCAGTAGAAAGAGCACACCAGGTCCTAGGGTGCCCACCAAGACCTGTGGCCCCTGTTATCCAATTCTGCCACAAATTTTCAACTACAGGAATGTGATCTTACCGACTGCGCTGACCACGCCACCACTCAAAATCAAAAATCCCACTATAACGTTCTTCACGGATGTTACCCTCCTAGTTTAGACATTGCAGTGCTCCTTCCTGGTAGTTAAAAGGGTTATGCGTGACCGAGGCCTAAATTATGCAATGATTTTTACGGCCGAACTCTGGGTAGAAGCAGAGGATAAAACTTAGTTCTTTGAAATCCCGGAGGAAGCTTGGAACTGGCTCGATCTTGTGCCCGACTAGTCCAAGAGGAAAGGAGCTTGGACCGCAGAGTCAGCGCGGAAGCCCGATGAATGACAATGCAGCTGGTGAAAAGACAGCCACTGAGACACCAAAAATACATTTCAAATAACAATAAGTAAAAATAAATAATAATTGTTAGAAATGGGGGTCTCTAGTTGGCAATGGTTTGCACCTCTGTCCAAATAGGGACCCTTGCTATTAGTCACGGTAAGGGGCTACAGTTCTAAAATAAACCCTGCTCACCCCCTTGGTAGCTTGACATGATCAGACAGGCTTATCTCAGAGGCAGTGTGTAAAGCATTGGTGAACACATAGAGTAATACAGTGATAACACTACAAATGGACACCACACCAGTTTAGAAAAATAAGCAATCTTTACTAGACTTAATACAAGACCAAACGACAAAAAAACACAGTACTGTTATAAAAATAGGACTTTAAAATGGTAGAAATAGCTTAGTTCAATGTAGATGGTAAATGCGACACTTTACACTCAAAGTACCGGTGATGCGTCACGCAAAACAAACAAAAGGGTCGCAGGGAAGGTGATGCATCGGGTCCTTGCCTCGGGGAGGTGATGCACCGTTTCCTTACTGCAGAGGAGGTGATGAGTTGGTTTCTTACCGGAGAGGAGGTGATGCGTCGGTTTCTTACTGTGATCTGGTGCAATGCGACAGGATGGCGCATTGATGAGATGCGACGATCCGGTGTGATGTGACAAAATGTCTTCTTTGATGCGATGCAACAATGTGGATGTGATGCGTGCATGCCCGACGGCCATGCGGCGAAATCGATGAACTTTGGAGCTGCGACAGGCCCTGCGACACTCTTCTCCAGTGATGCGCCAGCGACCTCTGCGGCGCCGGCACACTTCTCCGGTGATGCGACATGCTTCGTCTGCAATGTGACGATGAACAGTTGCGGCACGCTTCTTTGGCGTTGCCATGGCAACTGATGCGGCGGCAACACGCTTCTTCTTGTTGCGTCACACTTCCAGCTCCCAGCGAAACGCAGTCTCTCAGAGGGCCCAAACAACAGCAGGCACTTCACTGCAGGTAAAATTCCCAGAAAGGGAGTTCAGGGGGATCTGGTGGTGAAATCTTTGTGTCCCTGAGACTTCACATAGGAGGCAAGCTCCGTTCAAGCCCTTTGAGATCTTCCTCAAGATGACAAAGCAAACAGCAAAGTCCTTTTTTTCTTTCCTTGGCAACAAGTAACCACTTCAGGACAACCCCAACAGCAAAAAGCACAGAGGCAGTAATCCTCCTTCAGCTACTCCGGTTTCTTCTCCTTGCAAAGGTTCCTCTTCATTGCCCAGAAGTGATCTAAAGTTCCGGGATCTCAGCTCTCATATTTATACCCCAAAAGACCAAGTTCAAACCAATTCTGGGTGCACTCTGCCAGTGCATAACTTCTTCATTTGTCTGTGTGGGCCAGGGTCATCAGACGCACTACAGGAGATGAAGCCAGCATTGTGGAAGGCAGGCACAGCCCTATTCAGGCCCAGGTGCTACTCCTCCCACCACTCCAAATGCAGATAAGTCTATTCAGCCTAGTGCTGACTCACCCAGAGTCCTGGAGCCACACCAGTCCCTGTCACTCAAAAACCAGACATGGAATACACAAACCTAGAGAGGCATGCTGGATGGATAGGCAAGAAAATTCCTACTTTCTAAAAGTTGTATATAAACATAGAATGTACAAATCACCCTCACTGAAAGATGTATTTTAGCATTCTGAGTTCAGGCATACTAAACTCGAATTTCTACCTAGTTCTCTGAGTCAGTTAGGATTATAAGATGTTATAATCAAACTGTCCATTCTGGCCTATGGGAACAGGTAGCCTTGCAATAGTGAAAAACTAAATTGGCTGTAATTACCTATGTGGACATACCACACACCTCAGGGTATGTCCTACCTTTCACATACAATGCACCCTGCCCATGGGGGTACCCTGGGCCTACCTTAGGGGTGACTAACAGGTAGAAAAGGGAAGGTTTAGGGACTGGCAAGCGTGTGCACTTACCTAGTTGACATGGCAGCCTCAGGCTGCGTACAGGCTCAGCAATTGCAGGCCTGAGTCACATTTTACAAGCTGCTTCTGTGGGTGGCATAACCAATGCTGCAAGCCCACCAGCAGCATTTGATTTACAGGCCCTGTGCACTCTTGGTGCACTGTACTAGGGTCTGATAAGTAAATGAAATAAGCCAACCATGGAGTCACTAATCCATTACGACAATTTACAATAGAGAGCATATGCACTTTAGCTCTAATCAGCAGTGGTAAAGTGCCCAGAGTCATAAAACCACCATCAAAGGGCCAGAAAAATACAGGAGGAAGGCAAAAAATCATTAATGACCCTGCAAAAAGGGCCAAGTCCAACAATAATAATACATTAAAATAAAAAAAAGGTTTCAATTGTTTCTTTTTTGTATTACAGATGCGACATAAGAGTCATTCTGCGCCTACCAAAGTCACATTAACATTGCACTGTGATATTATTATGTTATGTTTTGTCTTACAGATGTAGTGCTTTGGTGAAATCAGTAAGTACGGGATCACCCCCACATTCACAGTACACCTTAGCGGGTGTGCTGATATCTCACAAGGCCTTTTTTTTACCTCAGACTACTTCCTGGTCCTGAGGGAAGCCTATCAACGTACGGTGCAATGGCTGCATCTAGACCAATTTAGTCCTTATATTATCTGCCTCTTTTCTCTTTTTTATTTTGTCCCAGGACCTCAACAGTAAAATACTTAAGGCTTGAAGGAGTATCATCTAGACAATTTTAAACCATCACACTCAATTCACGTCTATCACAGAAAACCACCTGCTCCGCTGTAATCAGGCGTGAAAGCACAGGTGGGTGGGATGCACTCTGCATCCTAGGTGGGAAACCCGAAGATGAAGCATGCCACCAACTAGGTTGGTGGGTGAGGGTTCTTTTAAAAACACACTGGGTATCCCCTATTCCCTGGTCTTTTGAAGTAGTGAAATTTAGTTCTCCCTTAGGGTCCGTCCCTATTGTTGTTTTGTGCAAATCATTTAGTCAAGGTGGACTTTTAAAATCTATCATATCTCTACTTTGTAGAAGAGTAAATATTTTACAATAGAATATCATGACTTATTGTTGAGAGGTGCAAATCTAAAATTTAAAGAAAAATGTCACAAGGACAAAAGAAAACAGAACAAGAAGTTACATTATTTCATTTACATTGAGTGTGAGAAATTACAGAAAACAAATGTTCAGCTTCAATAACATTACAACTAATACCAACAGAACTGTGAAAAAGGCACAGCAGTGTACCCTGACCAACATTCTGTCCATGGAGGTATGTATGTATCTCAGTACCATAGTTTCAGAATTATAGCTGTAAACGTTTTTATGTTTTATTAATAAGTATTATTAAAGCTCAGTAGAATTTTCCTTATAACCATTTGCCAGTGTTGTAATTTGGCAGCGACTGGGTTAGCAATAGCAGAAGCTATCCTGTATTTAGAGGTTATCTTGCCCGCTTTGTGGAATCCATTTTGTATTTCTGGCAGCCATCTTGTTTGCCATGTGCTACCACCTGCGTGCCATGTGCTCTGTCCTACATTGATGTTGTCTGCTCTTGAAATCTGCCTAGAGACAGGTTATATTTAGCCTCTTCCACTTCGCACATGCTCAGTTGAGCTTGCAGTTGTCCTTGCAGCTGTCCCTAGTCTGTAAATGTCAGGATGTGTTCACCAGAATTAGCAACTGTTAGCTCCTCCCACTTGTTGACTGTGCATTTTCTGTATGACCTTATATGTACCTAAAACCTACTTCTTGTACTTGTACCACCTTCTTTTGAGCCCCTGTATGGGTATAAAAGGACCAAGCTCCTTCCATTCAGTGTGCTACTTCATACATTGCCGAAGGGTGTTGTGTGAATGTAGTTCCACCTCATGAGGTTAATAAACTGTGTACTTTCTATTCCAATTTCTGTGCCAACTTCTATCTTATTGGTTTGAGGACTTGTGCAGAGAAGGGCGAACCCCCAGCACTGGTAGGCCTTGCTGAGGCCCACCACCACAAATTGGCGCCCAACCAGTGGGGCTCATCTGCAACTCGGATGCCAGAAGGGGTGGTCGAAACGGAGGATTGGAATCTCGCTTTGGATGATCACTGCCCGAGGAGACCCGCGTCTTGGAACCATGGCGTTTGTCCTCTCTTTCTGATCTGAATCTCCAGGTGGTGCCGAGATCTCTTCTGTTGATTCGCCGTGCAGTGACCATTTGGTCGGTTTAAGAACTTGGCAGTTGGAATCTGGACAAGTGCATTGTTTTCATTTTTTTCTATTTCTATTATTGCCTGACGCGTCACTCATGACTAGCAACTTGCATGCTTACAGCATGAAGATCTCACTATATGAGGGCTCGGCACGCTGTGCCCCCAGACTCTGTCGTAACCCGGTGTGTGCAGTTCAGTTTTTCCAAACCCCCAGACTCTGTCAACAGGCTGAACGGGTAAGACGCTTGAATCTTTTTCCTGTTTTCTCGCCACTATGCCCTACGACGGGTTCCCTAAACCTAATCCCAGAGCGCCATCTATGTACCCCCTTTTGGGTGCTCTCGACCTCCAAAACCATGTTAGCAATAGACCCGCTAACAGCTATATTTTAACATGCACTGACTTCCTCTAAGAAACTTTTTTATTCACCCGCACTTTTTAACGGATAGTGCGTTTCTGTTGGGCTTTGATAGACTTGCTGGCACTCCATAGTGAAAATTGCAAGAGCCAGCTTGCCGTCTAGAATTCACAGCAACGGGTAACATACCTTATCCGCGCCAGTCTATGTCACAACATTTTTCCCAATTAGACATGAGGACGTTATTAACTAGCCTCCTTTGTTTTTAAACGGAATTAGCCACACACTGAACAACAAGTTTATTTTTTAACATTCAATAAGCTGCATTGTTCGTATATTGATCACGAGCAGTTTCCGAAGGAGAATCGTTTTGGTCTTTATTCTATTTGCGGAAACTGGACTTTAGGGGCTTCATTCACCCAGTATGGTTGTCTCTAGGCACAATTGTTTTTAATGGCAGGATGTCCCGCCACAACGAGTTCCTACGTGTGTAACTCCAACCAGCAACTAGCCTTTTTTTTTCCGACCGCATAGTTCACTTCTGCATGACGATCTTGCACATACACATTCGGCATGTCTCAAACTTTTTGCCGCCATGTTCCTTGTGCTTTAAACAGCACTCGGTCCCTGTCTATTTACTCTGTATTTACAAAGTTCTACCTTGACCTTGTCTTTTAGCTGGTTCCTTTTCCTTCATCCTCCTTAGATTGATTCCGCCCCACCGTCTCTGATTGAGCCAGGCAATGGTGGTTTCTCCGCTAATTTTTGGAATTAATTTCCTAGTTTGAAGTAACCCTCATGACAGTTTGGAACACTGCGTGCCGCTCACACCCATGCAGTAAGTTTGCTTTTTTTCACCTTTTTCGATTTGAATCCAATGCCTACTCCATTTAAGCTGACTGTCACCTTTATTATCCAGGTGACACCTCACTCTCGCCAACTCTACACATACTGGAGAGCCATGGAGCCGCAGTTCTCAACAACTGACCTGTGAGATTTACCCTCTCCCCTCTGCTGCTACACTCTTGGTAATATTATTTAACTTTGCCCAAAATGTGGGAATTATTTTTCCCTTCTTTAAGTATATGTCAGGTACTCACACACCGTCCCTCGCTTCCTTTTTAGGTGTTCACACCCCGTTCACTTCACACCAGTCCTGAGGAAGACCCCGGTAGTAAGGTTCCAGATACCTACGACATTAGGGGTCGAAACGTCGACTTTACAGCATCTGCCAATACCTAATCGACAGTGATAAATAAACTGTGATTTCATATGTTATATGGCAAATATATATATATTTTGTGGACTACGACCATTCGGTATATGACTAATATATACCAAAACTGTATGTGATATGTTTGTCACCATCACAAAACTCTCTCTCCCATCACTTAATACCTAACAATATTCTTTCACCCCTCCCTCTCCGCCCCCTGGACACCACACTTTTTTATGTGATACCTTGTAAGGTTTTTCTTAAAACTGTTCATGGAAAGCATTCCCAATGTGATTAAATAACATTGGTTGAACATTTTTTTTTCCTTGCCTGTATTGTCTAATGATGTATATATATTTCTTCAAACAATTCCTTCTTTGTTCCCCCATGTGAAAGCCAGTATAACACTGGGACCACTTTAATAGATACTGTCTAGCACCCAGGTCCCAGTGATTCAGGGTTTGCCCTTTTTCTGTAACCAAGTGATTGGTAAGCGTTGTTGTGCTGCAACACTTGCTGTTGGTTTGATGCCTGGGATTGGTAAGGTAATTTAGTAATGCTTACTGTGGCTTTGGAATTTTGGAATTTGTGTTGGCCAACTTGGATTTGTATGGGATTGATATATGAATTGCAATTTATATAGGCAGGTAATGAGGAGACTTTTCTCTATTTGAATAGATTTGAATGGCATAACGTACTACAGTAGCTTAAGTGCTACTTTGGTTATAATACTGCATATTCTGCACTAGTTTTGGCATGCTTGTTTCTAGCACACTTCGTAGGATGTGTTGCTTTTGTAGTGGTACCAATTTGAGACTCGATGAAGCACAACCGCCCCCCGGAGGGGACGCCTAATAGGGATATGTATATTAAATATGGTATTTCTTCTATAATGTACAGCACGTTATGGAATAAATATACTCGTAAGGATCCTGATTTGCGTTGGCATATGCATAGGTCATTTGATTTGCGAAAGATTCAGTATGTGGAGCAACGAATGTTTAAGCGAAAGGCTAGGCAAGACATGCTTGAGTGTGTGCGAATGTGGGAGAAAGAAGTGCGTGAATGAATGAAGCGTGAACACGCCTTGATTGAAAAAGAACAGCAAAAGAACATCCATGCGAAAGAATTAGAAATGAATAATAAAGAAATTAAAGAGAGGGAAGATTGGGAGCGTCATTTACAGGTAACTGGCCAATACGCTGTTCGGCGACCACTCTATCCTTTCCTTAATGAACCTCAAGATGATTTCTTGTTATTTGATCGTTCTCCACCTTCGTATACTATTCCTTCTGCTCCTCATGATTCAGATGAGGACTCTCCTACAGACCAGGACAAAACACGGGAAACTCTTTCTATGTTGTGCGTGCGTCTCAGCTTAGATCTGCTGCCCGCAAAGCCGCACGTAATACTGCTTCTGACCTATTAGATAGCATAAAAGATTGGTTTGAAAGAGAACAAATATATTTTACTGAGGTATTTGCCGCAGAGGCCATTGAACGGTTTAGGAAATATTCTGAAGAATTGGAGCCCGATGATGTAGCAAATGACTGTGAGCAAATGTGTGGTCTTTTTGTCTTCTCCCAGGTGGCTGACACACGATCAGACATCTGGTTAAACTGCGTGTTGAGACAGTCCGGGGAAAAAGGCAGCAGACACAGCTGCACAAACACCTCAGTCCGGCGTGGCACAAGCTTCTATCTTCGGAACAGATAAGACTATGATAGTTCATACGAAACCTATGCGGGAAGCTGCACCTTTGCATGTTACTCCTAAAGGCGCAGGTACAAGTGATGATAAGGCTTCCTCTGATGCAAAGGGTTATTTTATTTATAATTAGGTTTACACTCCTTGGAATAGAGCGGATGTTATAGCTCTTAAAACTGCATTGCCCTATCCGCGGAAAAATCCAGCAGCTTTTTATGAGGAAGTTGAGGGTGCCATTAGTTCTTGTACTATGACTCTGCCTGATATTGTCTGTTTTTCGGATTGATATTACCCCCTGATATGTGGAGAACTGTACGTAAGGTTGATGATCATGCGACTTTTGGGTCATTATGGAAAGATTTAGAACGACTGGATGTAGAGAGGGCACCCGCACAGAAACCATGTCAGTTAATTTTAGATCTTCCGCAGCCATATTAGTTAAGTTAAAAACGATTATTCCCCCTAAAAAGATAGATTGGACTGTATTATCGTCTTGTAAACAAAAGGCATATGAATCGGTTTCTGACTTTTTTACACGCTTTGAGGAGGCATTCCACGATTTTAGTGGCCAGTCATTGACAGATAACACAGGCAGGCATCTGTTCGTCGATAAATATGTCGCAAACCTGTTGCCAGGAATAGCTAGTCGCCTAAAGGCCAGTGAGAGCTCATGGACTACCTCTTCTCCAGTTTCTCTTTTGACTATGGCTCAGTATTATGAGCGGCAGGAGTTAGAAGCAAAGGGTAATGAGGATAAGAAGACTAAGGAGTTAAAACGAAGGTTATGATGGTTCAGGTTTATGGTCTGCCTTCTAGAGGTTATTGATAGAAGTGGACGTGGATCTTATGGTTTGTCTTTTTCTTCTAATGCTCATCAGAATTTGTCCGTTGACCAGTGTGTGTACTGCAGGAAATTTGGACATTGGGCTCCTGTTTGTCCAGCATTGCGTGCTCAGCAGTATCCACGTGGACGGGGACAAATGAGAAATCGCTTAGGGTATTCAGGGCCCGGGGAAAGCACGGACGATCGTGCTAGGTTTGATGCTAACACTTTTGATAGACATAATCAATATCAAATGTCTGATTATGTGCCGTCTGATTTGAAAGATTCTGCTTATGCATAGGATTGCCTAGGATGGGGTAAGGAATCAGTTGAAGTTCCAGTAGATCAGAAGGGTCCCTATGTTACAGCACATTTTTTGGGTTCTACTGATCAGTTTCTGGTTGATACCGGAGCTACCCATAGTGCCTTATCTAAACAATTGGTTCCAAGGGCTCCCCTGTCTGGCTTAACCATTACATCGATAGGTTTCGATGGAACACCTTCCCTTAGCCCACTATCACAACCACTTGCATTCCATGTTGATAAGTTTACTGCTCCATGTCCGTTCTTGCTTTCTCCGAATATACCAGACAATATTGTGGGACTTGATATGTTCAAACATTTCAGGGCTATGATACGATGTTCTCCTGAAGGCGTACGTGTTATTTTGAATGACAACTACACCGTGATTTAGATCTTGTCTTGTTAAAGAGGATATTACATTAGCTTCACTCCCTAGTACTTTGTGGGCTACTTCAGACACAGATGTAGGGCAAATGGTTATTCCACCACTGCATATTAGTGTCAAGGAGGGTGCTTCATTGCCACGATTGCCTCAGTATAACATTTCTCGAGAAGGAGAAGAAGCACTTATACGTATTGTTCACGATTTGATTAAAGTGGGGGTTGTGGAAGAAGTTCCTTACAATGTTTGCAACAGTCCTATTCTTCCTATTTTGAAAAAAGATACTGACACTAGAATCTACAGATTCATTATTGATTTATGAGAAGTCAACAAGATTGTAGTACCGTAATACCCTGTGGTTTCTGACATAACGACACTGCTTACCGTAGTTGTTCCGCCCGCAACTTCATTTTCTGTCATTGACCTGAAGAATGCTTTCTTTTCAATTTCTATTCATCCTGATAGCCGATATTTGTTCGGTTTCACTTTGAATAATCAATCATACAGATTTTGTAGAGTTCCTTAAGGGTACACTGAGAGTCCAAGCATTGATAGTCAAGCCTTGAAATGGCAACTTGATTCCTTTACTTTGTCTGAAGGAGTGGCTCTCATACAATATGTCGATGATATCCTGTTGGCAGCTGATATGCCTGAGCAGTGTGAAAACTGTACTTTGTCTTTACTTTATTTTCTTGCTACACACAACCATAAAGTGTCACGGAAGAAATTGCAATATTGTAGACCGAAGGTTACCTATTTAGGTCACCTTCTGTCTAAGGAGGGTTGTGCACTTACACCAGGTCACATACAAGCAATTTTAGACACACCAGTGCCTTCCACTCAGAAAGATGTCCGTGCATTCATTGGTCTGACTTTGTTTTTCAGGCACTGGATATTAGGATTTTCACACATTGTTAAACCCCTGTTAGCGCTTTTGACTAAAGACCCTCCAATGCCCCTTCCATGGACAGATGAATGTCAGAATGCTTTTCATCAGTTACGACAAGCTCTTTGTTCCACACCAGTGTTAGGCACTCCAGATTACCCGAAGGCCTTTACACTCTATGTACACGAGAAAGATGGGTGTGCATTGTCGGATTTAGTACTGACACACTGTGACAAGCAACGTCCCTGTGCTTACCTTTCAGCAGTTCTTGATCCTGTTGCTCGTGCATTGCCTTGGTGCTTTCGTTCAGTTGCAGCAACAGCTGTGTCCATATGTCAGAGTGAAGGGATAGTTTTATCACATAAACTGTTGGTGCTAGTACCCCATGCAGTAGATGCCCTTTTGAATCAGACTAAAATGCAGCACTTAACCAGTGCTCGCCTGACAGGATACGAATTGACACTTTTGGCCCCTCACATTACCCTAAAGAGGTGTGCGACTCTAAACCCAGCTACTTTGTTGCCATATCCTGTGACTCAGTCTCAATCAAAAAAAACTCATGATTGTATGTTGCTTACTGAGGAACAGACAAAGGGTTGTGTCGACTTGCAAGATATGCCCCTATCAGATGTAGATGGGGAACTGTGGGTTGATGAGTCCTGTTTGAAGTTACCAGATGGTATGACCTCAACTGCATATGCAATTACGTCTATTAAGACAGTAGTGGAGACAGCTCGTATACCACAGAAGTCGGCTCAAGCAGCTGAGTTAATAGCTTTGACACGAGCGTGTGAACTTAGCACTAATTTGTGTGTGAAAATCAATACGGATAGCCGCTATGCTTTTGGAGTGGCCCATGATTTTGGCCTAATTTGGAAGGAAAGAGGCTTTCTTATGTCCCACGGGATGCAGATAATGCACGGAGAATCAGTGCATAATCTCCTGACTGCACTAACATATCCAAAGAAGATAGCTATTGTGAAGTGTAGTGCACACAAGAAAGTAACCGGCAGGACAAGGTAATGCCTTTGCGGATCGTGTAGCTCGTGAGACTGCAATGCAACGAAGCACTACTTCTATGTACATAGTGAAGTCACAAGCTGAGCGATGGCATGATGCTAGACAGGAAGTGCTAGATGTACAGAGACCTGCTTCGGTAGCAAAACTTGAGCAATGGGCTAAAGAAGGAATATTGGACGATGAGGGATGTTGGCGCTACAAAGACATGGATAAGTGGAAACTGCCTGCAGCCTATTGACAACCTATGGTTCAAATGGTACATGGACTGGCACATGTAGGAGCTCTAGCAATAACGAAATTACTTCCGTGAGTTTGGGAGCATCCTGAAATTGTCAGCACAGCTAAGAGAGTAGTACAGTCCTGTTTGATCTGTTGGCAGTATAATCCTGGTAAAGGGACACAAACTCCGACTGCACCTTTTGAAGTTTTGCAAATGGATTACATCCAACTTGAACGCTGCAATAACTTGAAGTATGTCCTAGTGGTGGTATGTGCCTTCAGTAAATTGATAGAGGCATACCCTACAAAGGATAATACAGCTCCCACTACAGCGAAGGTGTGTCTAAAGGAGTTTTTCCCTAAATATGGTGTTTGTAAACTTTTGTGCAGTGACAACTGACCTCATTTTATTGGGCAAGTTGTTGAGCATGTAATGAAAGGATTAGGGATCAAGCAGAAATTCCATGCAGTCTTCCACTCACAATCAGCAGGATTAGTGGAGAGGTACAACGCTACTTTGAAACTGAAATTAGCGAAAATACTGGCTTCCACATCTCTGTAATGGCCAGATGGACTACCTCTGGCATTGTTGTCCATAAGATCGGTGCCACACTCACGATCTGGGCTTACTCCATATGAGGTGGTGTTTGGGAGACCGATAAACATTTGGGGAGTTCCTAAGCCACGCCCCATACATGATGTACCTTGTGTTCTGATGAATAATTATTTGGCACAGTTAACCGACAGTTTGATCTCTATTCATCAACAGGTTCGAGAAGCTCTTCCTGACAGATCCACAGGTGAGGCCCACAATCTCCGACCTGGTGACCAGGTTATGGTCAGAATTTTCGAGAGGTTGAATAGCTTAGAACCCAGGTGGCGAGGACCAGAGCAAGTGCTTTTGGATACGAGGACAGCAGTTCAAGTGACGAACAGAAAGAACTGGATCCATAGCACACACTGCAAGCGTGTGACGCCTACCTTGGTGGACCCTGCTGTGCTGACCGACCATCGAGAGATCCTGGATATGTAGAAAAACCAAGCCATCTACCTGACGAATCTGAGGAAGTCTTTCCGGACCACACGATTTCTGGAGCATCGCGATACCAATTGAGACCACGGAAAGTGCCTGCATTGTCGAAAAGGACTGGATGAGCTACCGCCCTGGGTTGGTGAAATGGAGTGCCGATGTGGCAAGGGGGGTGATCAGTCCTGCGACGTGACACCCGTCTTGACCCTCGGTGAAGAAATCAACGGCTGCCCAGGTATAAGAGCTCCAACGGTTGTTTTTTTGATGACGAAGTGATCATGTCTGCCGAGAGATCAAAAGTTGCTAATATCTGTAATATGAAAATAATTTGTGCTGTCGGGTTTGTTGGTGCTATGGTGATTATGGCAGCAATTACCTGGTATGTTGAGAAAGTGGCTCCTGTTTGAGAGCTTTTGATCGCCACTACTCCAATACCAGTTGAGCACCAGTACTTTACGCCCCCCTACCATGAGCAGAAGCATTGACAATCCTACCTGAATAATACATTCATCCAGAAGTTGCATCACACACATAATGCCACGAATACTAACAACTGTTGGGTGTGTGGGATGATACCTGCGCACCAAAAGAAAGGAGGAACACCTTTTATTCCTCTTCCATTTTCACATAATGGTTCTTGTCCAGCCTGGTTTGCGCTTTTGTTTGCCTCTGAAAGGGCCAACATTACAGAGATGACAGTGCGACAAATCAATTATCACCTTAATAAAGAGTGTTATCCTGATAAGAATGGTTACCCTCGAGCTAGATGAACTTAATGGGAATGGGAGTAGTACCAACCTGACAATATTTCTATGCCACATGTTTTCACAAATACGAGGACTATAAAAAATATTGCACCTTTTTGTAATTTCTGTGACTAGAGCTAAAGCAGACTTATGTATTAGTAGTGTTGGGAGAATTCCAGTGGGGAGAAGTGAATGTACAGTAATTCAGACAATTGAAGGTACCAATAATAGCAGCTTTATTTCATCACATAATACATACTTTGTTTGTGATTATAAGGGATACTATCAACTACCTGTTGGGTGGGCAGGAGTCTGCTATGTGTCCTTTTTGTTGCCCCCTGTGTTTCTGGCACCTGCATCGTATCACCGTAACTTTAAACTTTACAATGACATTTCCAAGAACAGAAATAAGAGGACAATAAGTATGGATGAAGTTGACCAAACTGACACCGCTTTGCAACAATATGTCGACTTTAACTTGGGCATATTTTTCTTTGTGGGTGCTGCATTAAACAGCAGAAAGATAAGGCGATTGACTCGTGTTGTAGAAGCTGTTACCAATCAGACAGCAATGGCACTTGGGAACATTACAGAAGAGCTGCAAGTTGCGAGGATTGTAGTACTCCAAAAGAATATAGTACTTGATGTGATTTTGGCTGATCGAGGTGGTGCATGTCGCATTATTGGCAGCAGCTGTTGTGTTTTCATTCTGGATCACTTGCCTTCAGTATATGATGCAATCTCTAAACTGCATAAGATTGCTGCAGAGATTCACCCAGTGGGAGGTTAGATAGATACTGGCCACAATAGTTATGTACTGCGCTTCCAAGTTGCTAGTTCTACTGTGACACAACTTTCTGCTGAATCATTTTGTGTTAATCTTAAAGAGTATTGGTTACAGACTATGTCTTTCTTTCTTCATATAGATGCTCCTTCCAAACCAACAAGGAAGGAGCTGGCTGAAAGGGCCCGGCAACGGAGGCTGGAGGCGACTGTCGACGAATATCGACCTGGCCCAAAAAGTCAACAGCAGCCAGTAGGAGGAGACTGCCCCTTGCCCCTTTTTTAAAGACTTCTGGGGGGTGGGAATTGGGAGTTGGGTTTTCTACTTTTTTGGACTTCGTTTTCAGGGACATTCGTTGGGGTTCGGGGGGGTGGGTTGGGTCTTGCGGGAGATTTATGTTACTGGATATATAAATATACTTTAAACTTTATCTTAGCTTACGTGATTTTTACTGCTTTTGAGGCTGGTGGGTGGGGGTTTAACACTAGTCCTGAAACTTAAGTGGCATATTGATTCAAGTTGTGTAAGTACTAATGGCCCAAATGTTTACAAAACTAAGTGGCTCTCACAGAGTAAGTGAATTCATTGGTTCTAGGACTAGTGTCAGTCTCTCGTCTCTCCTAATACTTCATTATACTACCTCCCCCCAAACGCTTATCTTACCTGTAATTTGTGTTTGGAAATAGGGCTAGGCACAGGGCTGGCTGCACGCGAAATGGTGATTAAGGTTGGCAATCCTGGGCGGATGAAATGTCATCATTGCGGTGGTACTTGTGGTGTTACACAGTGGCAGTTGCAGCATCTGAAAAAAAAAGAAAATGAAACCTTGTTTGTCCTTACCGTAGCATTAGAACGGTACGATAGAGAATATAGTAGGTGACAGTACACTAGAGCAGTGCCGCAATGTAGCCTAACAAATGGTAAAGTATTTAAAGTATAACTACTACTTGCGTTGAATTTCTTTGACATTGGCTAGTATTACAAGAAATAGTACTGAAGGTGAAGGACACAGCAGCGTAATAATTTCATTTGCCACGTCTAGGAGGAGGATGTTCTTGATGACCAATCAAGTTGATGGCGCACACAAAAATCTGCTTTCATTTGCCAATAGTGACTCGGTGTGAAGCTGAGTAAGAATATATCCTCTGATTCCTTCACCAGCCTGTTGCTATGACCTTATCCTCCCCAGCAAGTGTGTGGAATTATTGCTGTCATTTAGTCACACATCAATCAAAACCACACAGCCCGGGGGAAGAGGGTTAGGGTTTGGAAAATGGATGGGAATGGGGGGTTTTGGGAAAGTTTTGTTGAGAGAAGAAAAAAAAAGCACAGCATGGACAAACAATAATTGAAGATAAACAAATCTTTGGGAACAAAGCTAACCATGAATCTTTTAAGTGACATAAAGGAAGTGCATGCACTACTGCATGCATGGTTACTGAAAAGTAAGTAGTACTTTCGACAACCGTGAATGAAAGAATGCAACAGTACACGGCTGCAGTAATAATTATGTGTTTTCACTTGCCTATCTCTGCACTCAGAGAAACACTTCGTACATTAAATTAGGTTTGAAAAATAGCAGAAGTAAAACCTATCCAATGGCTGTAGGGATGAATTTAGAAGCAGAGATCAAAGAAATGCAGAGTCACACTCATAAAAGTTCACAGCAATAACATTACTTAAAAGATAATTAGAAAAGAACGATTACTGTATCTGTATGTTGTTGTAGTTGTCCTGTTGAATGTGGGAAGTTGTAAGATGCATCCAACCATTCCTCTTATTAGCGGGACTCCTCCATTCCATCTGACGCTCCGTCCATCAATGTTGGTGACCAGAAGACACCCTGCCCACTGCCTGCCGGATGCGGAATTGCGGCTCGCTAATGTGAAGCCTGACTTCATCCTTTTTTTCCCATTGCACAGGCTGAAACCCGGCCTGTAATTATTGATGGAAAAACAGGAAGTGATATTAGAACACCACTGACAAATAAATATAAGGTATGTACGCTGTGTAGTGCAAAAAGTCACACTTTGAGTTTCCTAATAGACAGTACAATATTTTTGAAAGTGCCTACTCTGCCTGAGTCTCTTTTTGAAGGATAAATAAGCATGGGCGATTTAATTTAGCGGATCCTTCCCCTCAAGCTAGGTGTACTGTAAACTGTGTTTTAGACCAAAATTAGACCTTCGCAGCAGTGCTCCCAGACCCTTACTAAACCCAGTCGCAAAAATGTAGAAGACTCTAAGAAGTAAGGGTGGTCGTAGTTCGCGAAGTAGCGCTACACTCAGCTACGCGAAGTGCACTTCGCACTACGCCAACTTCACGTAGCACTACGCGAGCTGCGTAGTAGCATGTTCGCACTGTGCAAGATGCGTTTTCAATGATTGCACAGTGCGGACAAGCATCCGGCACTGTGCAAGCATTGAAAACGGCATCTTGCACAGTGCGAGCTGTCGTTTTCTGCTGCTCGAGTAGATTATTACTCGAGCGGCAGCTTTCTCAACGCGAACAGGTAGTTTCTCATTGAGAGCGGTCGCGAGCATGCGCAACCACTCACAATGAGAAACCTGACCTCCTCGCATTGAGAATCTCGCCGGGATGTCATTTTGCTTGCTCGCGGTCACGAACATGACGTTCAGGACCGCGAACAAGCAAAAAATGACTGCTGCACTACGGTACGCTGCACTACGCATGTTCGCATTGTGCTACGTGCAGCTCGCGTAGTGCGAAGTTGCGAAAACTTCGCAAACTCCGCGAGCGTAGCGTAGTGCTTACCCCAGGGTTACTAAGAAGATCCCAAATCAGATCTCAAAAAACGAGCTCTAGTAGAAAATGGTGACAAAACGTACTTTGAAAGTAAAGTAGGCCCAAATCCCCCCTTACCCACCGTGGATTGTATTCAAACCACTTGCAAGCAAGCAAAAGTATCCATACCCAGCACCGCTCCAAGAATCGCAAACCCCCCCATAAACAGCCCCCCACCCAAACACATGCAATACAATACTACTAACCCTAACGAGCCATAAGTTAAGAATAGTGGCAAACGCTTTCTTTAACTAGGCCAAATCCCCCCTTCCCCACCATGGATTTTCTTCAAGCCACTTGCAACCAAAATTACACATTCCCACGAGTGCTCTAAGACCCCAGAACTCAGTTGCATAAATCTAGAACACCCTGAAACACATGCAACCCTGCTGCTAGTGCTAACCCTAACGAGCCCTAAGTTAATGTGCAAAAACGCTTTTCCTCATGGATTTGGTCCAAACCAGTTTTATCCGGTATTAGAGCTTCCCAGCAATGGCCCCAGAGCCGTCAACCCAGGCGAAAACAAGTAGAAGACCCCCAAACAGCCAAAAAGCAAAAGTACAAAAATGGGCACTTTGTCATTTTCTGGGCAATTTCCAAAATCACTCCGCGCGCGCTCTGCAGCTAGGCCCTAACTCCCCTCTGCCACCATGGATTTTCTTCAAACCTCCTGCTATCAAAACTATCCATACCCAGCAGTGCTCCCAGACCCCGAAACCCACTCACAAACACCAGGAAGCCAGCCAAACAGGCCCCCGAAAACGCTAAATTGACTGAAATGTCAGAAAAAGCAAAAACTTTTTCCTCATGGATTTGGTCCAAACCAGTTTTATCCGGTATTAGAGCTTCCCAGCAATGCCCCAAGACCCGCCAACCCACCCGCAAAAAAGCACAACACCGCCAAACAGGCAAAAAACAAAAATGGAAAATCTCATACTTACAATATTTTTCGGCCTTCTGTCCAAACGCGCTGTGCAGCTAGGTCATAACTCCCATTTTCCACCATGGATTTCCTGAAAAACAAATGCAATCAAAATTAGACTGTGTCAGCAGTGCTCCCAGACCACAAAACCCACCAACAAACACCCGGAACCCCCCCAAACAGCACCTCAAACACAAGCAAGTCAGCAGAAACGCAAAGAAAAATTCGCTTCCGATGATGTCCAAACCACTTTTTTTCCCGGTATTGGACCTTCCCAGCAATGGCCCCAGAGCCGTCAACTCACCCGCAAAGAAGTAGAACACCCCCACAAGTGCAGAGTCTTTCTTCATTGGCCCTCTGCTTTGAGGGAAATAGGAGTCTGGAGGAGGAGGATAGAGGAGCATGTTCTTGTGAACTTGTGAACCTGAGGAATGCAGACTGCGGCACCTTCAAATCAATAAGCAAATAAGTGAGGACAGTTCTGCTGATGGGCTTGTTTTTGCGATTGGGTGATTACATTTTTTATTTATATTGACTTTGCAAAACAAAGAAAGACATACACACAGGAATAAAAGTGAATAAGGACGAAAAAGAAAGTTATTGATTCATTGGCTCATTTTAGGGCTCGGTGTCAGGAAAGCAGAGTTCGTCCTCATACACTGCGAATTCAGGCGGGAGTAGGTCACCTAACAGAGAAGAAATTCCCTCATCTAAGTTGGTGTCCTCCTTGTCTTCTTCCGGCGTGTATTCTCGTACTTTGTACTCTGGTGGTATGAGGTGCTGATTCATCTTTATCATTGTTAACCTCTCCACATTTTTTGGCGAGAGGCGGGTCCTTTTGCAAGTTACAATGCCACCAGCAGCACTGAAAACACGTTCAGAAGACACACTTGCAGTGGGCAAGAAAAGTAATTTATAGCCAGGTTGGCGATCTCTGGCCACAATTCTCTTTTCCCATGCCAATACGCCAATGGGTCATCATGAATATAGACCTCTGTTGGGTCATTCAGATAGTCCTGCACCATCGACTCAAGGTTCTGCATGGTTCCTCCACTTTGCGTACTTTTTGCTGGGAACTTTTCAGAAGCAAACCCAAGCTCAGTTAGCCAATCGTCTTCTTCACACAATGTTGCTGTTGTGTCTGGTGCAGATGATCAGGTTGCTGGTGTCTTTAACGGCTGAGAGGTCACTCCTGCCACAGCCACAGGTGCAGAAGTGAATTCTTTGGACTCCGGATGGCCTGCTGATGCTGATGTACTGCCTTTTCCTTCAATTTCCTTCCGTTCTCTTTCAAACCTCATGGCTGACAGAGCTAGCTTTGTAATTTGAAACTTCTGCGTCACCAAAAGCAAACAATGCTCTGCCTGCCAGTGCCTTTTTGTAGCGCGGATACAGAATAGTAGCACAAATGTAATGCTGTTCTGTGTGGATCTTTTGAAGACGTTCATCGCAAAGTAGGCGTTGTAATAATTTCTCCGCCAAATCAAAATCTTCTTGCTTTTCTTCATCTTTTTGAAACTTAGAAGACACCGCCTTCAGTTGGTGCTCTAGCATGCGCAACAATGGGATAGCTTTTCCCAAACTACAGTCCTCCCTGCTGACTGCACGCGTGAAGACCTCAAAAGGACGAAGCATGTCTGTCAGGCTTTTAACTAGCTCCCATTGCTCCGCATGTAACCTCAGGTCCTTCACAGCTGTACCCAGTGTAAGGAAATACTGATCGAGTACCGTAAACTGCTCATACAGACGCTCAAGCATGTAGAAGGTTGAGTTCCAACGTGTTGCCACCTCCTGGATGAGTGCTCTCACTGGCAGTCGACGTTCATGTAGCAGGCCCCTCAGATGCTTCCGGGCCTTAAAAGAATGGCTGACATGTGTGCACATTCTTCGGCAGGTGGTCAGTAACTCGCACGCTGGACTTTCTTCACTCAAGAATTTTTTAACAACCAGGTTTATACAGTGCGCCAAACACGGCACTCTGAAATAGTTACCCTTATCCATGGCATTAACTACATTGGCGCCATTATCCGTGGAAACATAACCAATCATGCGTTTTTTGGGGGACAGCCATTGAAAGACCTTTGTGTTAAACTCTTGCAAAATGTTTTCTGCTGTATGACTTGACTCCATGCCAAACATGGCTAGTGTTGCATGTTTCCGAGCAGCTTTAAAAACGGTGTCCGTGTCAACACCTGCCCTTAGCTTTGCTGTAACTCCTGAAAAAGAAACCCAGTGGCCAGTGATGCACATGTAATCAGTGCCTGCACCACTGGTCCACATGTCTGTTGTCAGATGTATAGTGTGAACAGCACTCTTCTTCAAAGCTGCCCCAATCTCCTCCAGCACATCTGCATGTAGTGCTGGAACCGCAACTCTGGCAAAATAGAACCGGCTAGGAACCTTCCATTTAGGGAAGAGCGTTGCCACTAATTCAAGAAAACCAACCCCTTCCACAAAAGAAAAAGGGAGAAGGTCCAGCGCTAGCATTTTAGCCAGCTTAGTGTTATACAGATGCACCATTGGGTGGTTGCGTTCAAATAGCGCACCTGAAAACAACATGCTTCTAATGGTGGGCTTGACCATTTTTTTACGGGAAGATGATGACTTCTTCGACCCAGTTACGCTCGGTGATGATGACATTTTTCGCATTGGTGTCTCACTCTCTCCCACACTCTTAGTGTGGCGAACAGGGGGTGTGCTGCTGACAGGGGCACTGGGTGTAGGTGAAGAAATGTTTGACGCTTCTTCCTCATCGTCATCATCAGATGAAACATCAACGGATACAGTTTGTTGACTTCCAATTCGGGCTTTCTTGATCTCCTTTAGGTGCGCAAGCCATTGGACAGTGTGCTGTCTCTTAAGATGACCTCTCTGGCCTCCGGTACCATAGTTGGTACCAAGCTTACCACGACTAACTGCAAGCTTACAAATGCTACAAATGGCTATGTTTTCCCTTTTTGGGCAAACACTAAAGAAGTCCCAAACTGCGGACTTCAAATGTCTGTGGGGGGCGGAGGAGGCGATACTGCTGGTCATGCTGCTAATGGCAGATGAAGTGGAGGATGTGTGTTGCCAAACTTTACTACGTTGTGCACTTGCATCACCACTAATTGAGGTGGAGGTGGATGGAGGTCCCTTCTGGCGAGAAAATATGGAAGCGGTAGGTGGTGGTGTACTAGTTAACTGCATTTGTGGTGGCCCCGTTGTCACGTCGCCATCATCACGCTCAGCAGCATTTCGGGATAGGGTAAAAATGTCTGTTTGCTGCATGCCCGCTGATGCTGGAGTGACACCTATGATGACTGCGTCGTCGTCAGGAGAGTCTTCATCAGCAGGAGTATACGCCACTTCTTCTTCAGCGTCATCATCACACTCCATACCTCTGAGACTTTCGGGGACCTTCCTTTTACGCTTAGCTACCTTTGTCAGATCATGGTGTGCCTCACTCTCAGACGGCAGTGGTGGTTCCCAATTTGGATCCATATCATCAGAAGGAAGGGGGCTTGAAGAAGATGTAGACACCATCCTTGATCTTTTCCTTGCTAGGGATGTGGAAAACAATGAATGATCAGGAGGAGTGGCTTCCTCAAATGATACCTCGGCTTGAATGTCGATTTCCTGATGTGCCCCTACTTCGGGAGGAACAACTATTGTGGGCACTTGTGCTGCTCCATGCACCTCTGCTTGCGCATCTGCTTGCGCTGCCTCTCCTTCCACATGTACTTGGGCTTGTACTACTTGCACAGGTGGTTGTTGTTGCGGCTGTGTTTGTTGAACACTCGTCAGATGAGTTACAACAACCTGTGTTGATTGTGGGACATTGCTGCTACTTTCTTGCGATGAGCCAACATCACTGGTCGATGGTGATTGAACAACTATACTGGCGGCCTCTAAAGCACTCAAGGGCTTGGACCTCAGTTGGCGTGGTGGTGGTGGCACTGAGCCCAATGGAGCGGGGGTGCTACTCCCGGCAGCTTGGTCCCCAGCAGACCCCGCTGCTGCAGCAGGCATACTTATTTTTTTCCCAAAAAATGTGGCGGTCGTCACACCAGTCTCCTTGGTAAGTGGCGCCACTTGCTTCTTCTGCTCCTTACTGGCAACTTTCTTGCTAGAGGAGCTACGGGGAACTTTTTTTGGGGCCATCTTCTTCAGAGGTCAGAACAGCAGGCCGCAGTTGCACGAGTTGCAGAGTTGTCTTGTCTGTGGCCACACGTGACGTCGCGTGATGTTATGCTGCACACACACCGCTGCAGGACTGCTTCCTGGCACTGGTGGTTCTCTTGTGCACCTAAAAGCAATGGAAGACAGAGGAACATCAGTTATACACCCCAAAAAGTCGAAAAACACACAAAAATCAGCACAATCCCATGCCATCCATGCCCTCAATGATGTTTAAATTCAAGAAGACACCCCACAGAAAGACTAGGCCCATGCACCACTCACTACCCCTGGGCATAATGGATGGAAGCTAGGCAAAATGGGTGCAGGCCTGACAACACTGGCTGCATTCAAAATGGCCCCTTGCACCCCAAGCACATGGCCAGGGCCTGCCTGTACCAGCACTCAAAATGGCCCCCACCCACATGGCCAGTCCCCATCAACAGTACACCCCAAAAAAACGAAAAACACACAAAAATCACCACAATCCAATGGCATCCATGCCCTCCATGATGCTTACATTAAAGAGACCCCACAGACAGACTCAGTCCATCCACCACTCACTACCCATGGGCAAAAGGCCTCAACAGCAGCCCCAAAAATCGAAAAACACACAAAAATCAGCACAATCCCATGCCATCAATGATGTTTAAATTCAAGAAGACACCCCACAGAAAGACTAGGCCCATGCACCACTCACTACCCCTGGGCATAATGGATGGAAGCTAGGCAAAATGGGAGCAGGCCTGACAATACTGGCTGCATTCAAAATGGCCCCTTACACCCCAAGCACATGGCCGGGGCCTGCCTGTACCAGCACTCAAAATGGCCCCCACCCACATGGCCAGTCCCCATCAACAGTACACCCCAAAAAAACGAAAAACACACAAAAATCACCACAATCCAATGCCATCCATGCCCTCCATGATGCTTACATTAAAGAGACCCCACAGACAGACTCAGTCCATGCACCACTCACTACCCCTGGGCAAAAGGCCTCAACAGCAGCCCCAAAAATTGAAAAACACACAAAAAATGGCACAATCCCATGCCATCAATGATGTTTAAATTCAAGAAGACACCCCACAGAAAGACTAGGCCCGTGCACCACTCACTACCCCTGGGCATAATGGATGGAAGCTAGGCAAAATGGGTGCAGGCCTGACAACACTGGCTGCATTCAAAATGGCCCCTTGCACCCCAGGCACATGGCCAGGGCCTGCCTGTACCAGCACTCAAAATGCCCCCCACCCACATGGCCAGTCCCCATCAACAGTACACCCCAAAAAAACAAAAAACACACAAAAATCACCACAATCCAATGGCATCCATTCCCTCCATGATGCTTACATTAAAGAGACCCCACAGACAGACTCAGTCCATGCACCACTCACTACCCCTGGGCAAAAGGCCCCAGCAACAGCCCAAAAATCGAAAAAACACACAAAAATCAGCACAATCCTATGCCATCCATGCCCTCAATGATGTTTAAATTCAAGACACCCCGCTGAAAGACTAGGCCCATGCACCACTCACTACCCCTGGGCAAAAGGCCCCAACAACAGCCAAAAAATTGAAAAAAAACAAACAGAAATTAGCACAATCCCATGCCATCCATGCCCTCCATGATGTTTACATTAAAGAGACCCCACAGAAAGACTAGGCCCATGCACCACTGAGTACCCCTGGGCAAAAGGCCCCAACAACGGCCAAAAAATCGAAAAACACACAAAAATCAGCACAATCCCCTACCATCCATGCCCTCAATGATGATTCAACAAAACAGTTGTATCATGCACCCATAACTAACCCTGGCCCTACTGGATACGATGGCTACCCACAATATCTTTTATTTAAGGTTCTGAAAAAGTTCCAAAATTGTAGTTGCAGCAACTGTAATGCCCCAAACAAACTTACTTGTGAAAGTTGATTTCTATTCCAAAAGTGATCCAAAGAAAGTCAAAAAGGCCTCAAATCCAAATATCCAGCAGCATCCACAAAAAGTAATCCTTCCAGGTCAAGATCCAAATGAAAGTGACCAGCACATGAAGAAAGCACTGGGAGGAGCCTGCTGGACAGGAACAGGACGTTGGAGACTGTGGGGCACTTCCTTCCTCCCACCCCCCACCCCCCAAAATGGACTCCTTGCAAAAAAAGTGCAGGCAAATGTCAACCGTAGGAGTTATTCTGATAAAAATCATCATTTTAGAAGGTGTATCCTGCTTGCTGGTGGATTCTTGTGCAAAATTGCAAATTTTGAAATTTCGCGAGTGCGAGATTGTTGCTGCTCGCCGCATCTACGTGTTCGCAATTGCGAACTCTCGCGATGCGTGCTGTGCAAGGTGGTAAGCCGCGATTACGTAATCGCGGTCGCCAAACTCCCGCGGGATCCCGCAGCAAGATCCAAAATGGCGCAGCACACGCAAAATATGGAAAAAAACAACTCTGCAAACGCTTAATGACGGTAAGTGAATGCCGCGCGCCGCTAAATTGTATCACCAAGCAAAAAAAATCCGCTGCGAGAAAATTTGCGGATTTTCGGCAAATTCTCGAGAGTTCACGATTGGGAATTTGCCGAAAATCCGGAAATTCCGCGAGCGGAACGGATTTTACGCCCACGCTTACTGCTCAAGTCCCACTGGTTGTCAAATGCACGGATTTCCTATCCCCACCCTGTACTTTGTATGCTTTCTATCCACTGGGGCAGAAGAGGCAATGATGCTGTTGAATGAGAATGCATAAGCAGTGATGGGCTGCCATTGGAAAGGCTCACAGCTAACCAAAGTGGCACCACACAGCCGGGGAACCTTTCAAATGGGCAATCTCGGTTTCCTCAACACGGCTGCCTACAAACTTTCCTCTTCTGGCAGCACTCTGTGCACCGACAGTGCCCTTTCCCGGCACTCTTTCTGAATAACATGATTTCAAAGCATGTCCATGTTGCTCTGCTTGAGTGCGCATTGAAAAGAGATTTGCTTTAGACAGCCTTTAGATTAATAGATGTGTCTGGCTTTAATGAACTAATGCTCTCTGTCTATGAGTTTGACCAATGCGCCTTACCAGTGTTTGTATTTTTTGTACAGTATTGTATCTGGCCTCTCTTAATGGTAAACTGGACGGGTCACTGTAGCGCTCTGGATTTACATCACCAACATTACAAATCTGCGTTCCAGATCTACATTATAGCCATCTTACTACTAACACCCCATTCTGTGATTGATAAATAGTCCAAAGCTAGTCAGAGGAGAGGAGTAGGTCTAGGAGCAGAGACGATTCATGTCTACTTCAATGCTGTGTGGCATTTGAGGCACATCTGTCTGCAAGTATATGCTGACAGACATGCCGGGTTGTGATTCTACGTGGCTAATACTGTAGCACAGTTCCTATTGTACCGTGCTCACTGGTGTGCATAAATGACGTCCTAAGTCTGCTGGGGCATCTCCAGCAGAGAGAAAGAAATCCCTAATATTTATGGTGGCCAAACAAGTGCATGTTATGTTATGTTAAGAAAGCTTGTAAAGCGCACAGCTGCCCCAGCAATAAGGCGTTCCGGCGCTGAGCTAAAAAAAAGCACCTAAACCACGAGTATCCCACCTGGGAAAAAACAGGAAGGGCCAGGGAAGACAGGAAGGTCAAAGAGGGGGACTTACTGTGGAACAAATGGGTCTTTATCGCTTTTCGGAAAGTCAGATAATTATCCATGCCCCGGATGTGAGACGGAAGATCATTCCAGAGCTTGGCAGCCAGAACGCGGATTGAGCGACCGCCAGCACGGGCCCTCTTCACACGTGGTATAGAGACAAAATGTTTCCTTGCAGAGCGCAGATTGCGCAATGGGGTGTAGAACGAAAGCAGACCAGATATTATACCAGAAGTGGGCATGTATGCCAGGGTTTGACGCTGAAGCCACGGCAGCTCTGGAGTGTGTTGTTTAATGTAGGTCCTTTGTCCGAAGTTAAATTCAGGCAGGTTACTGGCCCTGGCCTTTGGGAGCACATAGTTACTCACTGATTGCAGGAGGGCAGATTTACAAGCCCCTTGCAACAACGTTACACCACTGTTGCATCACTTCTGTGACGCAGCGGCATCGTAACCAATGCACCACGTTGTGACATATTTACAACGTGACGCATCTAGGGAGATGCGTCACACTGTAAAGCCCTATGCTACATTATACCTGCATCAGGTATATTGTGTGCATGGTGGGCGTTCTGACGTAAGAAAGCCTCGTAAAAGTGACATCGAGCAATCTACAAGAATTCATGGAGTCACTTTTATGATGCCACTGCGACAAAACCTTGCGCCTGCTTGAAGCAGGTGTAAGGAGTGACACAGCATGATAGGAATGGGCATTCCTGACCATTGCTGGAGTTGCATCATGCTTGCGACACGACTCCAGCAATGCGCTGCCCTTACGGCAAAAGATGCGTCATGCATCTGTCTATCCTTGCGCCACGGTGCACCGCATTGTAAATGTGATACATCCATGGTGGCGCAAAGGTTTTTTTTACGTGTCGCAAATTATCTAGCGCATCTCTGCTAATATGCAGAGATGCACCATTTCTTGTAAATTTCCCCCTGGGTTTTTTGAGGGCAAGCAGAATGAAAAACCAGTTCTGCTTCAGCTGATGTCTCGGGAACATATTTTACACTTAATTCTGTGTAAAAAATGTGTCACTTGAGATTTATCTAACTACCACTGCATAGTGACATTAAAGACCATCATTTTCATCAATCTTCATTAAAGTAACACTCGTCTTGAAACAGGGTCAAGGTGCAAACAAACCCCACAGAAGAAAAAATTGATCTTGCCCTAATAGAAAGACATTTTTAGAGTGTTCTTTTGAACACGCCTTACTTAAAAGTGCTCCATGACCTCCTCTCAAAACAGACTTTCAGCTTAATCTTTTTAGATAGTCTTATCAAAATCTTCATTAGTTCTCCCACTCACCCTAAAATTAAACCCTTGTGCAGAATACTCCGTAACGGCCTGGTGAATACTCCGTGCTTCAAACAGATATAAAGAACTCTCCGACAAACAGCCTCAACCGTTAGGTAATGTACATCTTGTTGATATTCAATATTTGCAGATTAAAAATATAGCCTATGTCTCGTAAAGATGTCATGCCGTATTGCTTCTAAAATAGTATCAGACCACTTCCTAAACTTTACACTCCAGTCATTCCCACCCTTGCGGCCTCATGCATTGTATAACATTACAGTTTGTGTCCATTGGGCGACTTGCCTCATTGAATATTAAAAACACGTCTTCTCTTCATTATATTAATGGCACTCTGCACATCTACTTATATTAGTGTATCTGAGGTAATAGATTAAAGCTTGAATTACTTTAAGACTAAAAATGAAGCAACTGTGATCGCATTCCACTGCTTAACCTTCACCTGCTCCCTCTCCTCTCTAAGCTGACCCCTTGTGGCTACTCTTACTCTCTTAACTGTAATACGTGGCCAAACTTAAATAGCTGTATACTCGTTTACCCACACTTCCTTACCCTTTTCTGTCCCTGTCGTTCGTCCTACTGCCAACCCTACTGCCCTCGGCATCTGAAGGGTTACCGGCCTTGGCTGACCATGCCTCTTGAGATAGTGTTTGGCTTTTATAGCGCCATATGCACGAGGATGTGTGTGAAACACAACTGCCTATTAAACCAAACAATATAGGTGTGTGCATATTCTCATTCACGTTGCCACCTTTTGAAGAAGGCGTCTCCTTTTCAGTTCTCAAGGACTTCACATTTCTGATTTTTCAGCAGTGGAGTTCAAATACTTATCTTACTGCACATTTCTGAAAGATGTACAGCGCATAGCAGCGAATGGATATGGTGCATTACTGTACATTTGAGCTGCAGGTGTGGTGGTGGGCCTCAGCAAGGACTACCAGTGCTAGGGGTTCGCCCTTCTCTACACAAGTCCTCAGACCAATAAGATAGAAGTTGCCACAGAAACTGGAATAGAAAATACAAAGTTTATTAACCTCATGAGGTGGAACTACATTCACACAATAGGTTTTAGGTACATGTAAGGTCATACAGAAAATGCACAGTCAACAAGTGGGAGGAGCTAGGGACAGCCCCAAGGACAGCTGCAAGCTCAACTGAGCATGTGTGGAGTGGAAGAGGCTAAATATAACCTGTCTCTAGGCAGATTTCAAGAGCAGACAGCAGCAAGGTAGGACAGAGCACATGGCATGCATGTGGTAGCACATGGCAAACAAGATGGCTGCCAGAAATACAAAATGGATTCCACAAAACGGACAAGACAGCCTCTAAATACAGGATGGCTTCTGCTAATGCTAACCCAATCACTGCCAAATTATAACAGACAACCCTTTTAGCATTATCTGAAGACATTAGCTCATCTGGGGTAATCTAGATATGCATCCTGTACATCGATGCTCATCAGTTCAGTGACCTCTTTATTTAGCATTTGTTGGGCAGGTGTACAAGCAGTGATGCAAATAGAGCACAGCATGGGACCACATTGTACAGATATACAGCATGTAAACAGTATCACCAGTAGTATACATTGAACAGTCAGTAGCTTCCAGCCAGAAGTAATAAAGAGTGTCCACATGCAGTTCGAAAAAGTCCATGTACCAGTCTCTTCTTCATCCTTGCTCTAACATTAGTGGGAGTTTAAGGAATCAATTCTACGAGCACTATGGACTCACTCCATTAGAGTCGACTATGACAGTACACCAGTCTTATTCTTCTTCTTCTCTCTTGTTTAGCAAAATTGGTACGTTAACTTCTGCAAGCCGGCATACTGCCAGCGCAGTCAAATTGCACCCGAGAAAAACAGACGCCCGCCATGATTAGTGAGATAGACTTGCGTTACTGTGTGGTAAATAAATAAATAATACCTCTATTTTTGAATGGATAAATGAATAACAGATAGCTCAATAAATAAGAGTCAAGATTCGAGGTAGTAGGAGTTTTGCAGGTTTAATACAGCATAAGGACAGGAACAGGACAACCTGCACAGGAATAGGATGGCAGCGCTGCCGGGGGCAGGATCGGAATCGGCGTAACATTTAATAACAGTGCACGATCATATATACTAAAACAGTTGCATTACAGTACATACGATAGGCGGAGCAGTGGGTGGAGCAAAGGGTGTGACGCGTAGCAGTCGCGAAAGATAAGGGTGAAAGTAGGTGTAACAGAGGCGTATACATAGACATGTGATGCAAACGTAACAGAATATGTCATGAATGGGGCGGAAACATGGAGGGGGCTACCTAAGGAGCCGGGACCTCTGACCTAATGGTGCGCGCAAACTGGCAATGACGTATTACTAGGAGAAGCTGGGGGCTATGACTTCTGCGCTAGGAGCAGAGACTGAAGTCTGGAGAGTCATGGCGACATGTACCTAAGTAGTATCTAGTATCTGATGTTTAGAGAACATGTTGATAGAATCCAAAAGTTATCGGGGTAAAGGCGAACAGACTCTAAGACTGGAGCATGCATTATTCTACATGTAGTGCGTGATGAAGAATATTAAATGACCATAAATACAGTATTTCTCTAACATGGAGACGTAAAGACTAGACAATGACGGAAACTATTGATGCGGTTCAGTAGCTTAGGAATGCAGAGAAGGAGGGCTGGACTGATAACTAGAATCATAACATACTCTTGGCAGACTCAGAGGCAGAGCCAGGCTGAACCAGGCACTGCAAGGCAGGAAGTAAGTGAAGGGTCAGGGATACAGGTGGGGGCTGTATCGCTCCTCAGCGAGGGCTTCAGGAGACAGGAGCTGAATCTGGTGTCCAGGCCCTTTTGAGGCCTAGAAACGGGGACTTTACAATGGAATAACGTGCACACTGGGAAACGTGGCAACGTAGCTTTAAATAGGCCTGATATTCGTAGTATTCACGAGAACTGGAAATAGACATACTAGAGATGGACACAACTGTAATTGCGTCTTTAATCGAACATGGGGAATACATATGCACATTAATCATACACACATAACATATGATGGAGGACGCGTAGGGACACAGAACATGGCAGAATCTACTTTTCCACATTCCCTCCTTGTCACTACGTTTCCATCAGGAAACATCAATATTCATGATACCATCTATCATTTCATACAGTATCATTTGCTCGTCTCGAATTTTCTGGGAACGGGTTTTAAAACGGGGCTTGGGACTAGGAATACAAGAGGTAGCACAAATGCCGCAAATCGCAGGGCCACATTGTATACAGAGGCAGCAGCTGAATATGATCGCTACTGCAATACCTAAAAAGGACAAGACTTTCCATCCCCAGGCGGAAATTATATTCCAGAACCAAGCGGACCATGTCCAGGTGCCTGGATCTTGGTGTAACAGATGGGCAATTTTATGGAGTCTGGTTATAGCTGAATAAACAGACGGCGCGTTATTTGGAATGAAAATGCAGCAACTAGATCCGATGACTCTACAGGCCCCGCCCCTATCGGCCAGTATGACGTCAAGGACGAGACGATTTTGCAAAACGACAAATCTCATAGCAGATTGCTCTTCAGTTAAGTTACCTAGAGCAGAGGCAGTCTCATTAACTACAGCTTCAAGGATTCTGGTTAACCTACGGATTAGCTTACTATTCTGGATAGGTCCTATAAAGAAGAAGAAACCTCTATTGAAATCTGTATACTGTTCTAGAGCAGTTTCAGTATAATCGACAATTGGGGACTCGATCTCCCTTCTATGTCTAATGTGTACTAGATGTGTATTTCTATGATAATCAGATGGGGCTAGGAAAACTGGTGGCAGTAGGAAGGCAATGTAACAGGTTCCCTCCCAATCGAGGGGCAGACGAACATATGCGGTTTGGCCACAAATAAAATAAGAATGACGTGAAGCTTTGAAAATAGATTTCCCACTGTCACCATATTTGACAATAGTAGTACAATCGCTATGGCCTACATGTACGGAACCATTATTTCGGACACATAATTCACCTTTGACTGGTAGTACTGAAATAGCAGGTAAGTCTGGAGTAGTATCAGACTGAACATTCAGGACCATGAAATTCGAAGAATAGTTACCTAAATTATAAACTTCATTCTCTAGATCTAACCCTGTTCTGTGGGGAAGACCTTGCTTGTCTGGGAAACATGTACTGTTAAGAAAAGACATATCTGTTGAGGATGACGTTAACGTGGACCATGCCCCACACGAACCATTATGTGAAAATGGATAAGGAAAGAGTGGCAGAACTCCCTTCGGTGTCTGGAAAGGGGGGAGTCGACCACACACCCAACAATTAGTGGCATTGCTGGTCTGGTGTGAATAATGTAACATGCGGATAAAGGAATTGTTACGCATAGCGAGGCGGTAAGAGAGTTCATGAGGCGGCAGATCACTAAACGTGTGCTCTACTGTAACATTAGAAGACTTATTTACATGAGAAACTGGAAAATACAGGTAAAATGCATAACTGGTGCAGGAAATCATAATGCTGAGAAATAATATGAAACATAGAAAAACGATACATCGGATTGAGTTTTGACTAACTCTCTCACTATGGGGGTCTATTTTATACATGTCAGAAACCGGTCTAACCGTTTCACCTAGGGGAGGACTTAGACAATCAAACTGGCTGACTTATTTTACTAGACCTTAACTTGAGCTTATACTCCTGTTGCGGAGTTGTCTCTAACAGGGAGGGTTCAGTAACATTGTCTTTTGCGGGACAGTCCTTAAGAATAGTACTTTGGCAGTCCTTTAAATCCTCGGAAATGTTCTTTGAGACTGGTTTCAATCCATAAAACTTCTTGATGTGCGATAGATGCACCCAGCCTTTGCGTCCCTCCAACTTCACGGCTGTACGGGTGGCCAGGAGGACCTGTCGGGGCTCCTTCCAGCGAGGCTCCAGCGGACTTGAACGGTCGAAATTTCGCACTAGGACCATGGATCCGGGAACGATTTCATGCGGTGCCACCTCGGTATTGTCTGGAAATGCGGCGGCAACCTGTGAACGACAAGAGTTGAGGGCAGACATCAAGGAAGCTAGGTAATCTGTCAGCATATTACTTGAAACATCGGTAATACTTCGAGGTCTAGGTGTACCCCACATGTTAGGGGGGCGGCCGAAAACGACCTCATACGGGGACAGACCTGATCTGGAATGTGCGACCATGCGCATATAGAACAAAGCGACTGGCAGAGCTACTAGCCAGTCCACACCTTTCTCTTGACAAACTTTTGCAATGCGGATTTCCAGGGTCTGATTATGTCTCTCTACGAGACCGGCTGCTTCAGGATGGCGTACACAATGGAACTTCCACTGGTACCCTAACAACAGGGAAACATGCTTCATGAGTTCAGATGAGAATGGCTGGCCGTTGTCAGAATATACGACTCTAGGGAGTCCATAACGGGGGAAGAACTCACGAACCAACTGCTTGGCAGTGGTCGCGGCTGTGTAATCTGGGACTGGATATGCTTCTGTCCACCTGGACAAAGCGCATACAACTACAAGGACATACTTGAAACCTCGACATCGCTCCATCTGAATATAATCCATCTGGAGGACTTCAAAAGGGTGGTCAGGGGGCTGGAATCCACCTTGTTCCACCGGGACACTTTTACCTGGATTGAACTGACAACATATCATACAGGTACGGACTTTCTGCTTGGCTGCAGCTCGTAAGTGTCTGTTGAACCAAATGTTCTGGATACTGTCTAACATAGCTTTCTCTCCTAGATGTGCTGGACTATGTGCGGTATTGATAATGACTTGAACCATAGAGTCGGGGAGAAACCATGTGGCTCTACCCTTCGTTACCCATCCCTGATCTGTCTGGACCCCTCCTTGTTCGGACCATTTCTTGATTTCTTCAGGAGTAGCATGTAACTGGATATCTATGACATCTTGAGTAGGGTCCTTAACTGTCATACATGTAGTCGGATCTGGAGTGTGTGTCTGTATCGGATTTACTGGAATGTCTGGAGTCTGTGCTGTAAGCTTGGCTGTGCGATCTGCTAGATCATTTCCCTGGGAAATAATGTCAGTAACTTTCGTATGTGCCTTGCACTTCATGATAGCAATGGATGTCGGTAAGTGCATGGCATCTAACAGAGCTTGAATAAGGAGACCATGCTGAATCTTGGTTCCATGAGAAGTCATGAAACCTCTCTCCTGCCAGAGCACTCCGAAGTCGTGTACGACTCCAAATGCATAACGTGAATCTGTGTAAACATTAACTTTCCGGTTCTTAGCGTGTATGCAGGCTTGAGTCAGAGCAACTAGCTCTGCTGCTTGAGCAGACAGGGTGTCAATACGGTGTGTTTCAATAACTTCAGTGTCAGTAGTCACTGCATACGCGGCTACTAGTTCTCCTGTACTGGTTCTCATGCATGAACCATCCACATAAAGTGTCAGGTCGGGATCTGGTAATGGAATATCTGTCAGATCTTGTCTTGGCTTGGTCATGATGTTAACTACTTCCACACAGTCGTGTGTGGCAGGATTTGGATTAACTGACGGTAACAGTGTAGCAGGATTTAGGACGTTGCAGCGTCTGATTTCTATGTGTGGCTGAAACAGTGTCAATTCATAACCTGTTAAACGTGCAATTGTCAAGTGCTGAGTTTGTGTTCGGTTTAAAAGAACTTCCACGGAGTGTGGAACTTGTACTGTCAAGGAATGTCCTAAGACTATGGAATCACTTTGTCTGATAGCTAGTGCTGTGGCTGCAACTGACTTGAGGCACGCAGGCAGAGCCTGGGCTACAGGATCTAATGTGCTCGAAAAATAAGCACAAGGCTTGTATTGTCCTGCTTGATCTTGTGTGAGAACAGATAATGCTGTACCTTCGCGTTCAGTGACAAAAAGTGTAAAAGGCTTACTGTAGTTCGGTGTAGCTAGAACTGGAGCTTGACATAAGGCTTTCTTTAACTCATTAAAACTAAGTGTATGTTCAGATGTCCAAGGGAGGACAGTCGATACGGCTGCCTCCTGTGTCGTTAACTGTATCAGTGGTTTAGCTAGAAATGCATACTGAGGAATCCATTGTCTGCAATAAGAAGTAAGGCCAATAAAAGCACGTACCTCCTTCTGGGTCTTGGGCTGAGGAAGACTCGCTATTAACTGGATACGGTCAGGTGTCAACTGCCTACCCCTCTTGGACAGTAAGTGTCCTAAGTAGACCACTTGCTGGACACAGAATTGAAGCTTAGAAGGGGACACCTTGTGCCCCATCTCGGCTAGGAAATACAAGACTGTAAGGGATGCTCGCTCGCAAGCACGTTCAGAACGGGCTGTGATCAGTAGATCATCGACATACTGGAGCAGGGCAGTGTCAGTTGGCATGTGAATGTTGTCTAGTTGTCTCTTGAGTGCTTGACTGTAAATACTAGGACTTTCTGTGAAACCTTGAGGAGCTCGTGTGAACATATAGCTCCTTCCATTTAAACAAAATCCGAAAAGAAACTGGCTGTCTGGATGAATGGGGACACTGAAAAACGCGTTCTTGAGGTCTATGACAGTGAAAAATGAAGCTTCGGAATCAATGGCTGTCAATAGGGAAGAGATATCTGGGACAACTGGGTACTGGGGAATAATACATTTATTAAGTTCTCGGAGATCAATCACTAAACGATATACTGGAGGTGCATTCGGATCAGTACGTTTCATGACAGGAATGATCGGAGAATTACATACATTGGAGTCAGTTTCTACCACTACTCCTTGAGTGATGAGCTCGTCAATAATTTTGGATAAGGCTGCTACAGCCTCAGGTGGCAATCTGTACTGTCTGATTCGTGGTAACACTACACCTGGCTTGAGAGTCACACGATGGGGTGTGATTTGCATAAAGCCAACATCAGTTGGACCTTGCGCCCATAGATGCTGCGGGACATTGGACAATCTCGGATCAAAATCTCGTAACACATAGTGACCCTTGAAGTCACGTAGGAACAATCGTATTCCCTCTGGGGAACAGCATATAACTGCACCTAACTCTTTCAGTGTTTTAATGCCTAACAAATTCTCTGGACATGACTTAGTAAGTAACAGATCAGTAGTGCGGGACAATGGACCTACTTCTAGGGTAACTGGCTTTGATATTTCATTTACGATAGGTTTTCCTGAAAATCCAAGGGAAACATTTCTAGAGCCTGAGAGCGGAGCCCCTGGAACTTCGGCGTGACTGATGGTGGTCCTACTTGCCCCTGTATCAATCAGAAACTTTCTGTCTTTCCCTAGTACTTGACTATGAACATAGGGACCTTCTTGATCTACAGGTATCTCGATGAGAGGCAAGCCTACCTCCCTCTCTAGGCTGTTTCATGAATATGGCTGATACTCTGGATACTCGGACTGTGCATACTGGTACATCTGCTGTGTAACATGCTGTGTTGCAGCAATAGGCTGCGGTACAGTAACTGTCTGTGGTGCATTCTGTAGCTGAGAAGTCTGTGAAACTTGTTCTTGTCTAGGCGGACGTGGTCTTTCTTTAGTCTTACCGGTAGCTATGTTGTGTTTCAGAACTGCACACTCGTTTATAAAATGACCTGGCTGTTTACAATAATTGCAGTTTCCTTTAACGGGAGCTGCAGGATGACTGGCTTGATTTGGTCCCCTCTTCTGACTGTCTTGTGGAACAGATTGTGCAACTAGTACTTTCATTTTCGTGTCTTTCATACGTTTTCTCTCGTGATCTTGCTCTTCTCTGATTCTATTCTGGTGATATTGAAGCATCTGTAACATCTGGGACGGGTATTAGCTTGCCAGGTACTTTCGACTTTCAAAACTCGATTCTTAACTTGTGGACTTGAATTCTCGACCAGTTTAGTAACAAAAAGATGAGGGTACGACTCGCTACTTGTCTTGAGGCCACTGTTTATAATAAAACATTTCTCAAATCTAGAGTAAAAATCACTAGTGTCTTCGTCTTGTTTCTGTTTACAGGCTGAGATTGCATCCCAGTCTTCCTTTTTAGTTGCTAATAGTCTGGGCAAAACTTGTATTAATAGTTCAGGTAATTCTTTACATTTATCTCCAAGACCGGTACCTGGTACTCGTATCTTATCTTCAGCTTCGAGAACTGCCCAATCGATCTTTTTCTCTCCCACCTCCCATTCTTTTTCTTTGAGTTTCTCATATACCCCTGCGGGCAACAGGACCTTTAACATTTTAATAATATCTGGATACGTGTATTCTCCCATACGGAGCATGTCTTTCAATTCTCGGTGGAACCCTGCTGGATCTTTATCATGACAGGGAATTAACTTTTTCATCTCTAAGAGTTCCATCTTTGTGATAGGGGTGTAAACAAACACTCGTTGCATTTCACCACCGTCTGTCATAACTGGATGCACTTCTCGTAACGGATTCTGTCTGTCTATGTAAAAGGGTTTACTTTCTGGGGGTGAGACATGAACAAAATGCGGGTTCAAAAACATACTATATTTGTGGCGCTGTTCTAGAATGACACTAATTAAATCAGTACCTAAACCTTTCCATTTATACTGGAGTAACTCGTTCAGGACATCATGCAACGGACCTGGATCAGAATGTTGACCCTCATACAATGTAATGAGGTGCTGAATCATATACATACCCGCCAGTCGTTGCTCGGCTGGGGGCAATTTCAGAAACATTTGTGCCACTATTTCGTCTGGAAAAGTGGTAGAATCAGTAATCCATCGGACTGCTGATCGGACTAGTTCTTGTTCATGCATGGTACTTAACTCGCTATAACCGATTCGTGATTTCAAAATGTGATCGGTAGCTTGAAATACTTGTTCTAGAGAACCTTGTTCTGGTGCTGGATGGTGAAAAACTGACTTGTGTTCTAGACGTAAATGGCGATCTGGAAATCTAGATTTTCCTACATACGCTATTCTGTCGGGATTCTCGTCCTCTACCTCTTCTGTAGAAGAGTCATTTTCTTTCTCGCTTACTTGTGCTGCTTTAGGTTGATCGTGTAACCTTATTATTTCCTTACGAATTTTCTTGTACATACTCTCTATACTACCGATAGTCTTATGCTTACCCTCGGCTATATTATCACTCCACTTTGTCAGGACTTTCATTTCGGCTCGATCTTTGGTCGGATAATCTTGTTCTCGTATTAAACAATTAATCAGAAACTTTAATAGCATGAGCTGGACTTCAACTTTTCTTTGACACATGACGTCACTAATACTTTCTGGATCATTCCCTGTACGGATGAAACGATATATTCTGTCTAGATCTTCTTTCATATCTGGTAGGGTGACTAGATACTCGGTCACCTTTCTCACGCGTAATGAATACAAAACCATATTATCCTCGCCTGGGACTGGATCATAGCCACATTCGTTAAGGGCTTTTCTTATTTCTGCAACAGACTGATATCTGGGCGTACGCTGTGACGCTTGTACATGTAATTCGGCTAACGTTAAACGCTTGTGTGGCGGCGGGGTCTGAGGAGGACCTCCTCCTGCGGCCCCTAAACTAGAGTCGTCTACTGATGCTCTTCGTCCTGGCAGAGTGGGAAATGGAAATGCAGGCTGGACTTGTATGGCGGGCTGGACCGGGGGTACCGTAACAGGTACTCCGGTGTCTGGAGGAGCGGGAAGTGCCTGATTTACAGGGACTGGCGGAGCGGGATTTGCATATTCTGGGACTGTGTCGTCCAAATAGGACGAAATGAAAATATCAGCTGCGGTCGGTTTGTGACGTAGCTTGGTCGGAACTAAAGGTGGCGGAAAATTACTGGATGCCTCCGGGGTCGCTTTTGGCAAGCCCTCGGCAACAAGAGGATACATACCCTTGATAAGAGCATTCCTCTGTCTGTCTGACTGTTCGGCTTTAACTCGTTCACCTATCTCGATTAATTCTTTTTCTTGTGCTCGCTCTAAGGATTCTCTACTTAATTCAGACTTTCTGATTTCTTTTTCGGTTCTTTTATGAGATTCTTTGCGCCATAACTCGATGGCATCTTTCTGTGACTGTCTGGCTTTCTTTTTCCATAATGCTTCTTCTACTCGCATGATGCACTCGGCATCCCATGTGCCTGATACAGGCCATCTATACTTTTCCTCTAACTGTTTGGTATACTCTACCCATAAATCTAGATACAATATGGCGCTTATGCCATGCTTCTGATACATAAAATGACCTGGACTGTCCCTAGGCGGGACAGGAACTGCTGCTTCTAGCAGACCTTTTCTAGTTTTTAACTGACGCAGTTTTGAAAAGAGCGGCATGACTGAACTATAATCTGGACACAATACAATACACAATAAACACGATAATTACTTCACACTCATACCACGACATTAAAATACATGAAGAACATTTAAAATAACAGTTCGAACAGAATACTACCTGGAATACGGAACACAGAATACATGAATTTTCTCGAGAACAGAACTGACTAGAACAGAAACTAGATGCACTGCTGAAACAGTACGAAACTCACCGGTCTCATAAAGAGACACGTCAGGACCCGCATCCACCGAAGTGGACACTTCGTTTTGTGGGTCTGTGTACCACCAACCCACGGACCAGAGTCAATTAGATTGACCCTGTCTAGATACTACCCCAGTAACGGTACTCACCGGGCAGCAAGAACGGAAGGCCTCAGACTGTACTGGACTGCTTCGACGCCGGACGGACGAACTTCGGACTTCTGTTACGGGTGGGCCTCCGGATACCTCGGACCTTGGACTCTCGGCTTGGGCTCTGGTCGGGACTCGCCGCGTTCCTCCACCGTCTCGTCTGGATGCTGGACCGCCACCTCCGTCTCCTCCGTGGGCCTGAGGGATACTTGAAGCAGAAATATCTGCCGGTGCGCAGAAGAGTTCCGTCACGACTGCAGAGGGTCAGGGGGTCGGCGTGGCTTCACCGACGCGTGGGGAAAGGGCAAGTCCCTATTCGGGCGCCATTATGTGGTAAATAAATAAATAATACCTCTATTTTTGAATGGATAAATGAATAACAGATAGCTCAATAAATAAGAGTCAAGATTCGAGGTAGTAGGAGTTTTGCAGGTTTAATACAGCATAAGGACAGGAACAGGACAACCTGCACAGGAATAGGATGGCAGCGCTGCCGGGGGCAGGATCGGAATCGGCGTAACATTTAATAACAGTGCAAGATCATATATACTAAAACAGTTGCATTACAGTACATACGATAGGCGGAGCAGTGGGTGGAGCAAAGGGTGTGACGCGTAGCAGTCGCGAAAGATAAGGGTGAAAGTAGGTGTAACAGAGGCGTATACATAGACATGTGATGCAAACGTAACAGAATATGTCATGAATGGGGCGGAAACATGGAGGGGGCTACCTAAGGAGCCGGGACCTCTGACCTAATGGTGCGCGCAAACTGGCAATGACGTATTACTAGGAGAAGCTGGGGGCTATGACTTCTGCGCTAGGAGCAGAGACTGAAGTCTGGAGAGTCAGGGCGACATGTACCTAAGCAGTATCTAGTATCTGATGTTTAGAGAACATGTTGATAGAATCCAAAAGTTATCGGGGTAAAGGCGAACAGACTCTAAGACTGGAGCATGCATTATTCTACATGTAGTGCGTGATGAAGAATATTAAATGACCATAAATACAGTATTTCTCTAACATGGAGACGTAAAGACTAGACAATGACGGAAACTATTGATGCGGTTCAGTAGCTTAGGAATGCAGAGAAGGAGGGCTGGACTGATAACTAGAATCATAACATACTCTTGGCAGACTCAGAGGCAGAGCCAGGCTGAACCAGGCACTGCAAGGCAGGAAGTAAGTGAAGGGTCAGGGATACAGGTGGGGGCTGTATCGCTCCTCAGCGAGGGCTTCAGGAGACAGGAGCTGAATCTGGTGTCCAGGCCCTTTTGAGGCCTAGAAACGGGGACTTTACAATGGAATAACGTGCACACTGGGAAACGTGGCAACGTAGCTTTAAATAGGCCTGATATTCGTAGTATTCACGAGAACTGGAAATAGACATACTAGAGATGGACACAACTGTAATTGCGTCTTTAATCGAACATGGGGAATACATATGCATATTAATCATACACACATAACATATGATGGAGGACGCGTAGGGACACAGAACATGGCAGAATTTACTTTTCCACAACTGTACCAGTCCAGTACATGCAGGTGGTGATGCTCTTACTTTTCTATTACGGGTGGCACTGAGAATACTCTGTTAAAAGTGCTACTGCTTATTTAATTTAACTTTCACCCTACAGTGCCAATGAATAGATACTAGAAAAGGAAAATGAAGAAGATAAATAATCTGATTATCTATCACTGCACATGGTATGTATTTGCTTACATATGGGATGACTTTAGGTGCTTTGCTTTTTATTGAGTGAACAGTGATACATCCACACAAGAATGACCGAGTTCTACTAAACTTATTAACAGAGGTAGTGAGCGGCCATCGTAATAGCCGGATATATGCTATACTTGCAATACAAACTACTGCTACTATTCATGGTAGTATTCGTACAAAATTACAACTTCTTTTCCTTGCCTTTCCTACACTGGGATGGACAGGCGGGTGCGGAGTTACATGCTCTTCAAAGTAACACTTAGTTCATCCAGTGACCGTCTACTCTCTCGAGATACACATATGCTATCTAAGAGTCAGATAGTACCATGATCCAGGCATCCATCCATTCAAACTATATGTCAATCATTCTTCTTCATGTCTCTCATCTGGACAAACCTTACGTTTTCTCACGGGGAGCACACTATGCAGTCTGCAATCTCAATAAGTAAGGAATATAAGAGCTTACCACTGCCCGCCACTACCGTGGCAACCCGCACAGCAGTTTGGTCCGGCACTTGCACCGCCTCCTCCCCAGAACTTTCCTCCTCCACCTCCGCGCTGGGCCCAGCACCAGATGTTCCACCTACAAAGTACATTTAAGAATGTTAGATGTCATAGACATACACCAATCACTAATATTTTGTCTAAGAATAAAGAAATGTGAATACCGAAAACAAGCTAATAATTTGTGACTGTCTACTCTAAAGTAAAAATGTCCCTTTTTCCAGGGAAGGGTGTTGTCTTGCTGCACTTTTTGGCACAACTGATGAATGCTTGCTTTTTAACACGCACCATTTGTCTCATGACAGACAGAATCTTCACTTCTAAGAACAAGTCATCATCACTAGGACGGAGGGACCAACGATTCAGCACCAAAAAGAAAAATTAAAGTTGAAACCAGGTGAGGGCTCGGCTCGCCCACAATAAATGTGTGAAATAAATCAGTATAAGCACTTTTCCATTTTTAATCAACCGTTTATGTTTTATGACAAGCTTGATTTTAATAAATATTTTTTCTTTTAATAAAGCTTTAAAACTTAAATAGACTCTGTGGTTTTTGGTCATGAGTGAATGAGCAAAAGGTTTTGCAATTTGCAATGCATGAGCCCGTGCCTCTGACACTTCTGGACTCTGACTCCGTACTCTTGTCCTGCGTTGGATAATCATCACTGGGGATCAATCATCGATGAATTCGGGAGCTAAATGATTCTGCCACACTATCTAGTCAGTAAGGAGATTGGGGGTACTTCAAAGTCTGATATCACTGAGGTATGTGGAAAGTCTACCTGCGCCTATTATAATTGATAAACAATGCACTTTAGTGTCCATAGTTCTGTTTGTACAGATTCGTCCCTGCAACAGTAGTAGTATGGATTGTCCTCCTATCCAAACCAAAAGTAAAGTAGTATCTTATTCTTTCTTGGTGGTCATTCACCTTTTTATTGTTGGTAATTGTCAAAGCATAAACATTTAGAAGACTTGAAAAGACATTTTGGACAATCCCAGAGGACTGCACTCAGTGCATAGAGCTATTGCTGACTAGCATGGGAGTTTCGTTTTACACCTTTTGCCAAATGTTCAATCTTAGTTAGCTACACAGACAGACAAATAAGAATAATCTAGTAATACCACAGGGAGTCATAGTCGAGGCAGGATAAGAATTTAGATACAGTTCACAAGAAGATCAAAGACGATTTAGAAAAAATCGAATGAGGAACGCTAGGAAAAAATAGGTACTCTATATTAAAATTAAAACTTAACGGGGCCAGCAAAGGAGCCCTCGCCTGACCGATCCTGACCTTGTTCAGCAGCAGCAGCCTCCTCCAATGTCCTCTTGCCCCTGGGGGGAGCTGATGTACAACATGAAAGAAAGAAAGACCCAAAAAAATGGATGATTGTTGTCAACCAAATCAAACATTTCAAAAGAACAATAACAAAATCTTTTGGCGAAATAGCAAATAGACAACTATTGAACGGGATATATTGACCTATCTCATGTGGTCTACTACGATATTAGTATAGCTTGATTTGCAGACCGTCGACTTGGAAAGTTATGCAACTCACTAAACAAACTACTAAAAAGGTTCGTCTAGGACTGGCAGGCAGCAGTCTGCAGCACGCGAAGTGACAGACAAACTCCATCATGATTGCAGATCAGCGACAACACTAAAAAGTTTCCTACTACATTAACTAGTCATTAAAATAGTCAAACTATCAATCCACCACCACTATTTCTTCTTATTGCCAGGTGTACAAAGGAAGGACTGGACTGGAGTCTGTAGGGGCAGATTTAAAAGCCCCTTGCGGCTCTTTTGCTCCATTGTTGCGTGACTTTTGTGACGCAGAGGCATAACAAAAGAGGCGCCATGGTGCGGCGTATATTAACAACGTGACGCATATGGGAGATGCATCACGTTGTAAAGCCCTGCGTCATCAGGGGACGTTCCGGTGCAAGGGAGGGCGTTCCTGCGCAGGAACGCATCTTAAAAGTGGCTGAGGGAAATCTACAAGATGTCAATCAGTCACTTTTAGGACAATGATGCGTGACTCAAACCCTGCGCCTGCTTGAAGCAGACGTACGGCTTGACGCAGCATTGGGGAGATAGGGCACCCCAGAGCATTGCTGGAGCTGCGCCATCGTTGTCACGCAACTCCAGCAATGCGCCGCCTTTACGGCACAGATGCGTAAGGCTTCTGTGAAGTTTTGGGCCCATGGTGCGCCGCATTGTAAATACGGCGCACCATGGGTGGTGGTGGCGTGGCGCACAATTACTGGCGCATCCCTGCTACTTTGCAGTGATGCTCAGGTAATTGAAAATCTGACCCTTAGTGTCTAGCATTACGCAGTTCTTTACGCTACACTCATACATAATTTCTCGGGCCAATGAAATGAACACAAAATAGAAAACAAATAAGTATAGTAGCAACGCTACTGAGAAGGAGAGCAGTGCACCTGAAATGCACAGAAGATTTTGAAATATAATTTACCTACAATGTAATCGGCAGCATTATTGCTCTTGGTAAAAAACAAAAATTTGCAATATAATAACACACAGAGCGGGAGAAAACAGAGTAGTGATGAAATAGCTAGAAATAGCTACTACTACTCACCAAGCCCGGGGATCTCGATGCCGAGCACATCCAGCAAGTCGCGTTCCCGGTCCATGAGATCCGTCCAGCGGTGGGTGGCCTGGTTGTAGGTGCGCCGGACCCCAGAGTGTTCAAACATGGACCGGCACACCTTCTCCCACCGCTTCCGGCGCTCCCGGATCCCGTAGCCGGTAGTGATCTTGCCGCCTCCCATGATGGTCTTGGGGAGGCGGCGCTGGACATGAAAGACTAGTGCGGCCACCTCCTCCGCACTAAAAATCTCCCGAGCTATTACTTGCTCCCCCCTCAAACGCCCGCACGGGAGCCGGGCACGGGGTGCGGGACCCTTCCCCTTCGCGGGCTGCTTCCCGGCTCCCTTTACCATGGTCTGGGCAGAAAGGAAGGTAAATAATAAAGCAGAAATAGAATAGGGAAGAAGAAAAGAAAAGAGTTAAAAAAAGTAGTTTAAAATTAACCCAAAGTAGCAGAAAACACAAAAATATAGAGCTAGAAAAATAGAGGGATAGATAATAAGTAAAATAGAACAAAAAAAACTTCAAACGAGCAAAGGATGGCAGAGTTTGACAGAGGATACAGAAAGCATGCCCAGAACCATAGCAATGAATGAAAAACAAGATGGCGGCGCCCGTTGACGACCGCGTGGGTAAGTTTGCGCAAGATTTTTCCCGCGATCACACGCGAACATGTACTAGCGAGCCGCACGCTTGGCGAGATTACACATAGCGCCCGGAAACGGAATTACGTCGCGCAAACAAGATGGCCGCGCCCATGTACGACCGCTAGGGTAACTTCGCAAACGTTGCGCTACAAGCGGCTTGCGAACACGCAAAAAATCACGCGAACAAACACGCTGCAAAAAAACCAAATGCTGTATTCGCGGCTTCCGAAATCGATCTCGCACGAATTCGCGCCCCGCGAATCGCGCGAAATAGCAGAAAAACGATTTTTGCAAAACTGAAAGCACTCAGCAGGTGCAAAAGTTCAATCTTAACATTAGTAACCATTCCCTCTAGTGCTTCCTGAGGGCCCCCTCCAGAGTTCAGTTGCCTACTTGCAACTATTCTATGACCCTGCTCTGACCCTCACAGCAGGCTCAGAGAATAGCTACAAGTATGCCAAAGGTCCTGCTAAAAAAAATTTGACTGCAACAGAAAGCAATTACATATAAGGAAGCAGGTACCAGACTGGAAGTTCAAATTCAGTGACACATTAATCAATCAGCCCCTAATTCATTCATGTCAGTTGAGGCAGGGCAGGTGTGCTTTTCCCCCCATAATCTACAGTGATGATACACAGGGTGGCATGGGTGAGCCAGAGGGTGGCAGTGGTGAAACAGAGGGTTGCAGTGGTGAAAAAGAGGGTGCTGTGATGAACCAGACGTAGAAACAACATGGTCGCGACCGTTGCTACCCGACAAGTAAGTTCGCGTTTGCGAACTCGTAAAAAACCCTCGCGAAACGGCAGAAACACTTGCGAAACCAAAAAAAAAATCCGCTAAATTCGCGAGAGTTTGCGGATTTTGCGGATTGATAATCCGTAAATACGCAAGTTCGCGGATTGCCAATTCACAAAATCCGCCCATGCTTATTGAGCAGCCCCCACTCCTGAGACTGAGAGTAAGCAGGTTACTCACAGGTCGGCCTTGCAATTCGATGCGGCGATGCCGTAGCTGGCACACCAATGATCCCACCCCAGTCTTCCTGCTACCCCCCACTATTCTCACCCCTCCCGCCCCTCAGCCAATCAAGCACACAAAATAGTGCTACCGGTACAGCGACTTGTGGGAGATTGCAACTAGTGCCCATGTAAAGCGCTCTGATACCTTCAGGTCAAGTTCGCATTATATATATATAAAAAATCATTCAAAATTAAAGTGGCAAGTTAGGTCCTAACTGTTGGTGCCATGTGGTACACCACTCACTGCTTATCATCCGCCTGGCAGCTATTTTTCACAGCTCAACCTAATACCTTGAAAGCTGGGTGGGACACGGTGTACGCCGCAACTTCTGAAGAAGGAAAGAGAGGACGGACTAATACACGACTTTTAGAAGTCATCCTCAGCCCTGCATTTCCAGGTAACCTGATATAAAGTGTTCACAAGAAAACACCTGCTGGTTTAGACTAACAAGCGCTGTGTGGTCATCCACTGGGTTACTGGGTGCTCTGGCAGTCGTGCACTTGACCATCCTGGCAATAATCATACGCACATGTCGGGGCAGTTGCCCCTTTTACAAATCTATCCGAAAGTCCTACAGGCTTATTAATGTGCAAGCCATTTTACGAAAAAAAGATAAAGCGCACCCCTTGTTTAACGAGCACCGTGCTCGGACTTAAAGTATGTTTTGAGGTGAGCCATGCCATGTATAATAAAAGAATGGCAGGTGCCATATTTGACACTAAAGCACGTCATGCTACGCTGCAGTTCGATAGACAAAATAAGTCTTTGGAGCAACAGATGTACAATTGAAGCGGAGAAAAACTGAACTTAGGCTGTGCTCCTCTGGCAAAAATGGAAATGACATATTGGTGCTGTATCCACCTAGGAAGCAGCAACAAAGAGCAACACTGCAATGGACCAATTGTAAACAGGAGGCGGGAGCAAAGTCCTTTATGGACTACAGCAGGTCTTGCAGACAGTGCATGTACCCTGCCTAGACTTGACCTAAAAACAGGCTTGCCGGCTGCCTCTCTCGTTAAGAGCAAAAGTCTCAAAGGGTCTATGTATTATCAAGAGCACAGTCATAAGTGAGAATGGATTTTATCCGGAGCGGATCTACGAAGGAATCTGTGTATTATCAAGTGCATATCTCTGAGAGATTATGGATAGTGTATTGAGCAGAACTCGGGACGCGTTGTGTGATCAAAGATCCTTAACTATGCATGACTATGCATCAACAAGTACAGAGCTCTGAGGGAATATCAGCCTCATCAAGAGAAGCTTCATGAGTGAGCAGACTTGGGAGTCACTCTGGCTTCCAATAAACTATCTCTATGTACATGGCTAGCACGAAGGAAACAATTTTAACCACGTCTTTTTTATCAAGAACAGAGCTGGTAGTGATTATCATTCTTATCAGTCATAGGCATCTGAATGGATCTGAATAATAATAGCAGAGCTCGGATTAAGTTGTGAATCATAAAGTTCGGTGCTTACTAATCCAGATGTCAAGAGCTGAGCTCTGAATGAGTTTTGGCATAAGATGTAATGTTAAATGCTCACACTTTCTGTTGTAACCTATGTCACCCTGATTACAAATTGAACCATTTGTTGTGCTTATGTAGTGGACTCCAAACTCACCGGAAGCCCTTTAAATTAGGTGGAACAGGTTAATAGTCCAAATCACATGCACATATTGAATGACTGATTTTCACTTGTACATACTCCATTGTTTTAGTTCACGAGTAACAAAAAATTCAAGCATTTGATTTTAGCTTCAACATTTCTAGATAACCGCTTTTCCATGAGCATGAAAACGATTTGATAAATAATATATGAAAGAAAAACACAGACTAGCCGGGCCATGTCCACTGTTTATTCGCATATAATTTTCGTTCTACAAATGTAAAAGTTTAAACTGCTGTACATATTGGTGTGCTCGACAAAGAAGCGACTTGAGAACTACCATTCAGATTCAAACTCATGTCATGGAAAAAAAACTGCAGGTGTTATTGAGGACCACAGAGAATGCTACATTAAATAGGGAAATAATGAGGGAGCTAGACAATACCCGTAAAATTCCATGGTTAAAATATGTGGAAAATGTTATGTATGACTTCGGCTACCCCGAATATTTTTCTGCGCCTGATTCCCTACAGGTCATCAAACGCAAAGAATTTACAGGAATCATCATGGCACATTTAGAAGATAACAGGCTAGCCCTTGCCTTGAATAAACCAACTGTGATTAACCATCATCAGATTATAACCACATGCAGCACGTACCGAGCAGATACGAAAGATATCTCCTGACCAGATTTAGATTTGGAACTCTTCACCATTTGGTTTCATACCCAAACATCAATGTTTGGTCAAGAAAATTATGCTATTGTCCGTGTGACAACTTATCGCAACAAAGTACGATTAATGTGGTTTTATTTTGTAAATTTTATCTTACAGAGAGGCAAAGGTGGTTAAAACCTTTATTAAAAAGGGGAGGATGGAGACAATGTCGGCCTGCCTTCATTTATTTGCAGATGTTGGATAGCTTCTATTGTATTCGCTCTATGGCAGGGTTTTTAAAGAATGTGATTAAAAATAGGAAAGTAAACAATTTCTGAATTTTGGGGACTGCTTGCTTGTTAGTATGATTTATATGATGGAAAGAAATGTCTGAAATGATCATTGCAATTTAGTTGACCGATATATATAGATGTTTTTAGATGAGTTTGTTTTTATATGTATGAATGCTTTTATGATTGTATTACTTGAAATCGAATAAAGCTAGTTTGATTGATTGATTGATTAAGTCAAGCAAACAATTTTTGTATTTTATTTGTAGTTAGCAAGAATAATAATTTTTCAAAAATTGTAGCAGATTAGAATAATAGCAGGGCAGAATGTTTAAAAGAATACTTTACTGTGCATCCTTCGAAAATTTAACCCCTTCCATGCTCGTGACGCAACCATTCCGTCATGAGTCACAGTTGGGCTGTGCTGATGACGGAATGGTTCCGTCACAACCACGCCCGCGATTGGAATGTCCAGCACAGGGCTGGAATTCCTGCCGCAGACAAGCGGTTAAAAAGCAACTGCGGCAGCTGTCATTTTGCAGCCATCAACATGCATGATGAAGCATGTTGATGCATGCATGGCTACAAAATGCTGCAGATAAGCAAGTTGTGCGTACCAATCAAAGATGGATAGCTAAGTAAAACAAGCATTGGCAAAGCCAATAGGTCGCACCTACACAACAACTATTGGTTTTGGAAATTATTTTTAGCCATGCTGTACACTATTGTGGCTGCTGTTCAGCATGGCAAAATGTCAATGGCATGGAGTGTCGTAGAGTGGACTGGTGGAGTAGAATGTCATAGAGTTGATTTGCTAGAGGTTCTTAGAGTTGGGTAGTTGGAGTTGAGGGGAGCAGAGTTCAGTGGTTCAGGGGCAGAAAGCGGCATGCAGTGCAGTGGTATAGAGTGGGGTGGAAAAGGATGGAGTGGGTTGGAGTGGTTTGAGGTAGTGGGGTGTATTGGATTGGTGTACGGTGGGGGGGATTGGAATGGATGGACTGGGTGGGTGTGATTGGTTTGGAGTGGGGTGGATTGAACTGGGATGGGTTGGATTGCAGTGGGGTGGATGGGTTGGAGTGAGGTGAATTGGATTGGGGTGGGTGAATTGGATTGGAGTGGGTGAACTGGATTGGAGTGATAGAATGTGGATGAGGTGGATTGGATTGGACTGGATTCGAATGGGGAGAACTGGAATGGGAGAACTGGAACGGGGAGGAGTGGTGTGAAGTGAGGTGGATTAGATTGTATTGGAGTGGGGCGCATTGTAGTGGGTTGGATTGGAGTCTGGTGGATAGGACGGGATTGGAGTGGATTCGAGTGGCATGGATTGGAGTAGTGAGAATTGGATTAGAGTTTATTGGATTCGACTGGAGTGGATTGGACTGGAGTAGGTTGGATTTCACTGGAGTGGGGTGGGGTGGATTGGATTGGGTAGGGTGTATTGGATAGTGGTGGAGTGGGGTGGACAGGAGTAGAGTGGGGTGGGGTGGACTGGAGTAGAGTGGGATGGACTGGAGAAGAGTGGGGTGCATTGGAGTTGAATGGAGTGGATTGGAGTTGGATTGGGGTGAGGTTGATTGGACTGGAGCAGGGTGAATTGGATTGGAGTGGAGTGGATTGGGGTAGATTGAGGTGGGTGGGTGGGCAGGAGGGAGGTGGATTGGAGTAGATTGAACTGGGTTGGATGGATTGGAGTGGGGTGGATTGTGGTGGATTGGTTTGGGGTTGGGTGGATTGGATTGATTGGGGTGGATTGGATGGAGTGGGTGTGTTGTATTGGGGTGGAGTGCATTGAAGTGGGATGGACTGGAGTTGATGGATATGGATGGGGTGGATTGGGGTGGATTGGTGTGGACTGGGTTGAAGTGGAGCGGGAAGGATTGGAGTGGATTGGATTGGACTGGAGTGGGGTGGGTTGGGGTGAGCTGCATTATTGTGGATTGGATTAGAGTGGGATTAAGTGGGGTTGGTGATTGGAGTGGGGTGGATTGGAATGGAATGGAGGAATAGATTTGAGTGGGTGGCTGAGAATAGAGTGGATTAGAGTACGTTGGGGTGGATTGGAGTGAAGTGGAGTAGATTTGAATGGGGTGGATTGGAATGGGTGGATTGGATTGGGATGGACTAAAATAGGGTGGGGTGGGATGGACTGGAGTGGGTTGGATTGGGGTGGAATGGAGTGGAGTGGGTTGATTGAACCGGTGAGGGATAGATTGACAGGGTGGGTTGGATTGGGTTGGGGTGGATTTTAGTGGGGTTGGGTGGATTGGAGCAAGGAGGATTTGATTGGAGTGGAGTGGGGAGGATTGGACTGTGTTGGATTGGACTGGAGGCGGGTGCATTAAGGTGGATTGGATTATAGTGTGATGGAGTGGGGTGGATTGCACTAGAATGGGGTGGAATGGATTTGAATGGGTTCACTGAAGTAAAGTGGACTGGATTGAAATGTGGTGGATTGGAATTGGGTGGATTGGAGTGGGGAGGTGGGGTGGTGGGGTGGGTGGATTGGAGTGAGATGGTTTAGATTGGTGTGGGATGGATTGGGGTGGGGGTACTGTGGTGGATTGGATTGGGGTGGACTGGATTGGTGTGGGGTGGATTGGATTGGTGTGGGGTAGACTGGAATGGTGTGAGGTGGCTTGGAGTGGGGTAGACTTGACTGGTATGGATTGGATTCGAGTGTGGTGGACTGGATTGGTGTGGGTAGATCGGCTTGGTGTGGGGTAGACTGGATTGGAGTGGGGTGCATTGTACTGTATTCAATTGGAGTGGGGTGGTTTGGACTGGTGTGGGGAAAACTGGATTGGATAGAGTGGTGTGATTTGGACTGGCCTAGGGTGGTTTGGACTGGAGTAGGGGAGATTTGGTTGGAGTAGGGTTGATTGGTGTGTGTTGAGGTGGGTTGGAATCTATGGATTGGAGTGGGGTGGATTGGAGTGTAGCGGATTGAATTGGGAAGATTTGACTGTGGCAGATTGGACTGGGGATGATTGGACGGGGCGGATTGATGTGAGGTGTAGTGGATTGGGGTGGGTTTGGAGGATTGGAGTGTGGCAGATTGATTGGGGTAATTTGTTTGGATTGGAATAGGGTGGAGTTAATTGGAGTGAGGCTGTATTTTGGGGTGGTTTGGAGTAGTGTGGTTTGAATGGAATTGGTGTGGGTGGATTAGAGTGAGGTGGATTGGATTGGTGTGGGGTGACTAGGATTGGTGTTGGGTGTGCTGAATTGGAGTGGGGTGGATTGGGGTATACTGCGCTATTATGTTTTAAAGCATAATTTTAGGAAATTACACATAAGAAAAAACAAGGTCACTTTGTAATATTTACAACAAGATAACCATCATCTTTTGAGAACAGCTAGCACCCACGAGCAAAAACAAAGCGCAAGCGCAAAGTGAGAAAAGAAGACTTGCAAAATAAAAGAAAAGAGTTAACTATAGGAAATGAAATGCTGCGATTATTTTTGTCTTGCTTGGCACGTTTTTGCCAGTTACATGTTTTCTGTTTTCAAGACACTAGAGGTTAATGAAAAGAACAAAATGGTATCTTTAGCACGTGGGAGCAGTGGACAGGCACTGATTAAGTTGAATCAATCAGTGCTTAGTCCCTGCTTCACAGAGAGGAATGGAACAGATGTTAATCCTGCATTTATGAATTACGGGTCTATAAAGAAGAGTGCCACACAAGCCAACAAATGGTAAGCAACTGGCAGCCTCCAATCCATTTTTGCTAACAGCAGTGTCTCGCAAGCGAGATGCATGTGCCAGTGCAGGCATTTGCAGGCTTGACCCTAAAAAAGAAGACAGACCTGCTCCATACTGACAATCTGGAGCATTATCCCCCTTGACATCAGAACTGCTCTTATCCTGCTCCAACTCAGGAGAAAACTGAAGACCTATCACTTCAGAAGCATTAGATTTCAAAATATTACAACTTACCTGTTGCTTGCCCCGTGCACGACTGTATCATTCAGCGGACTCTCGCTAGTGTACTGCGCTTTGTTGCTTGTGGGCTGGGTATGCACTCTTTAAGTGTCAGCACATTCACGTGCACACATATGAACCATGCCAAGACACCACCATCAATTTGCAAGGTTCCAGTTGTGGAGCACCCGTCATCAATACACTGTCGTACATTACAGCTTTCAGAAAGGCAGTGAATACTCTTCCTCAAGTAGGCATTCAAACAACACTTCAACATTACTAATCAATCAATCAATCAATCATGGCATTTGTAAAGCGCACTACATACCCGTGAGGGTCTCAAGGCGCTGGGGGGGGGGGGGTGCTGCTAATGTTCGAAGAGCCAGGTCTTGAGGAGTCTCCTGAAGGTCTTCCTTCTGCCGTAGGTGGATGGGGAGGGTGTTCCACGTCTTGGCGGCGAGCTGGGAGAATGATATGCCACAGGCGGTCATTCTTCAGATGTGGGGGACGGTGGTGAGGGTGTGGTCGGCGGAGCGGAGCTGGCGGGCGGGGTGTAGAGGCTGAGTCGTCTGTTGAGGTACGCTGGTCCGGTGTTGTGGAGTGCCTTGTGTGCGTGGGTGAGGAGCTTGAAGGTAATCCTCTTGTTGATGGGGAGCCAGTGCAGGTCTTTCAGGTGGGGTGTGATGTGGCTGCGGCGCGAGATGCCAAGGATCAGGCGTGCTGAGGCGTTCTGGATGCGTTGGAGTCATTTCAGGAGTTTGGCTGGGGCTCCTGCATAGAGAGCGTTGCCGTAGTCCAGTCTGCTGCTGACGAGGGCCTGGGTGACCGTCCTTCTAGTTTCGGTGGGGATCCACTTGAAGATCCTGCGAAGCATGCGGAGGGTGTTGAAGCAGGAGGAGGAGACGGCATTGACCTGCTTTGTCATGGAGAGTGTGGAGTCGAGGATGACTCCTAGGTTTCGTGCATGGTTGGTGGGTGTAGGGGGTGCTCCTAGTGCCTTCGGCCACCAGGAGTCGTCCCAGGCCGAGGGGGTGGAGCCGAGGATGAGGACCTCCATCTTGTCCGAGTTCAGCTTCAGTCAGCTGTTCCTCATCCAGTTGGCGATGGCCTTCATTCCTTTGTGGAGATTGGTTTTGGCGGTGTGGGGGTCCTTGGTGAGCGAGAGGATCAGCTGGGTGTCGGTGGTGTAGGAGATGATGTTTAGGTCGTGCTGTCGGGCGACGTGGGCGAGTGGTGCCTTGTAGACATTGAACAACGTTGGGCTGAGAGATGAGCCTTAGGGTATGCCGCAGATGACCTCGGTGGCTTTGGAGCGGAAAGGGGGGAGGCGGACGCTCTGGGTTCTCCCGAAGAGGAAGGAGGTGGTCCAGTCCATGGCGTTCTCTTGGATTCCTGCATTGTGGAGGCGTGCTCTTAGTGTGCGGTGGCAGACTGTGTCGAAAGCGGCTGACAGGTCCAGGAGGATGAGGGCCGCGGTTTCTCCGTTGTCGAGCATGTTAATGTTAATGTTAATGTTAATGTTAAAAATATTTCTAAAGCGCTGACATTCATCCTAAAAGGATATCATGGCGCTAAGATTGAACAGCGTACAGAGAACTAACACAGATTGATGGTAACATTTTAGTCAGTATTAGGAAACAGTATGGTTTTAAGTTTTTTTCTAAAAGCGAGGTAACCATCAGTAAGTCTTAAATCTGTTGGTAAATTATTCCACAGGTTTGCAGCCAAATGTGAGAAGGCACGGCCGCCCGTCCTGACCTTCTTTATTTGGGTGGTAACAGCTCTTGCAGTGAATTGAGAGCGGAGATTTCTATTCGGTACATAGAAGTTAATTCTATTTTTTAGGATAGTCGGGCCAGTGTTATGCAGTACTCTATAGGTGATGCACAGCATTTCGAAAGAGGCTCTTTCCCTCATTGGCAGCCAGTGTAGGGCTCTCAGACAACTCGTAGCGGAAACGTATTTTCTTTTGTTACAGACGGCTTTTGCTGCCGCGTTCTGGACAAGCTGTAACTTTGAAAATAAATAGTCCACAATGCCAACAAATAAGGAGTTCCCGTAGTCGAGTCTACTCATTAGTAGTGATTGAACTAAGATCTTTCTACATTCCAAGGGAATCCAGGGAAACACTTGTCGTAGCATTTTTAGTAACGCGAAGCCTTTACCACAAATTGTTGTTACATGGTTTTTCATTGACAATGCATTGTTCCTGATGTCGTCTGTGGCAGTGATAAGGGCAATTTCGGTGCTGTGGTTGCTGCGGAACCCTGACTGGGATGGGTCCAGCATGTTGTTCTCTTCGAGGAAGCTGGTCAGTTGTATGTTGACAGCCTTTTTGATGACCTTCGCCGGAAACGGGAGCGCGGAGGTGCGTCGGAAGTTCTTGAGGTCCTTGGGGTCCACCTTGGGTTTCCTTAGTAAGGTGTTGATCTCTGCGTGCTTCCAGCTCTCTGGGAAGGTCTCTGTCTAGAAAGGAGATGTTGATGGTTTTCCGGAGGTGGGCGCTATGGTGCTGCTGCCTTTATTGTAGATGTTGTGTGGGCAGGGGTCTTCCGGGGATCCGGAGTGGACGGTGTTCATGATCTTGATGGTGTCATTGTCGTTGAGTTGGTCCAGGTGTGCAGGCGCGCAGGAAATCCCACAGCCCCCAGTATTCTAGCACTCTTCGAGGCCACCATCAACAGATGACTGAGACACAAGTGTCATGGGAAACCTGCACTTCACTGGTACCATGGTATGCCAAATGCTCTTATGCAACTGCAGTTATTTTACTTCATTTATTTACTAATATATTCATATAGCGCACACCATGCCTTCGAGCACCAGAGTGATTTACATTTATGATTGCCTAAATATACAATGGTCAGGCAAATGGTCGGAAAAAGGAAACTATAGAAAAGATTGGAAGGTATCAAATAATAAAAGATTAATTAATTAAACCAACAAGATAGCCTAAAGACCGATCTCCTCTAAGGTAAACCCATATCTAGGCATAATGTGCCAAAAATATAATAATAGGTTCTTGGGAGGTACGAGCTCTCATCCACAAATGTCACTAGTAACCCTAATATTTAAACTGTTAGCAGTTAGATAAGGAGGCTACAGAGGGAGTAGGAGAGGGACGCCCCAAAAAATCACTTTCCACTAGGGAGCATTTATGGTATAAGATAGCAATGCTACTAGTTCAATGAAAGCCCCATTTCTTCAATAAGTAGAATAAACAATCTGTAATAATTTATTTTCCTAAATTGAACAAGCAATAGTTCCTTCACCAGCCGTGCTTCCTTGCATTCCAAAAGTGTAGATTGGTAACCAAAAACAACCACAGAACTGTTTTTAGTTCAGCCTCTTCTCAAAACAACTGCCATGATCGTGTGCCTGGTTTTATAAACACAAGTTATGTGGTTTCATAAACAAAAGTTATGGGGTTATCTTAGAAAATGAACTATTTGAACCCGTAACCAGATGTTCACTAGCTTCAGTGCACTCTATACTAGGTTAACAGATGATGGCCTGATGGTCAGGGCGCCTCTACACAGCCCTTGATAATCAGGACGGATCTAACAATGGGATGGAGGGCAGGGGATATACACCAGGTGAGGGCTGTTGCACTGTCAGGCGATGCTCATGGGATGTGACATCAAAGGAAAGAGAAGGTCATTAGGAAGGGTTGTTGTAATGCCCTGTGCATGAGGGCTACACACAGAGGGATGGTTGATGTTAGGGGACGTGGGGTGAACAGGATGAGGCACTGCATCCCCAAATGCGATGCAGTGCGCACAACGAAATTCATTTTATTTATTTAAATGTTTACTTACCTGTAAAACTCCGTAATCCACAGATTACTACCCCTCACTCTGCCCCTCCCCCCCCCCATGTCACCGCCCTGCAGGTACTCCCACTGCCGGCCGTGGCTGCTTTCAGCTGGTATAGACCCTGCAAACAACACCCATTTTCCATTTGTCGATTTCTCAAGAAAGTTTTAGATTATATACATGTTTACAGCAACATCTGAATTATTGACACTGGGCTTGATCATATGTGTTACCTATTTCAGAAACATTGCTAGCTGAACATGTGCAATATGGACATACAATACTGATTACATATACTTGAATAAAAACAAAACATTTGAGCGTGAGGTATCAGTTTAAGCGATGCAGAATGCGGAAAGGCTTTTTAGAACAGGAGTCAGCCTTCTCTTCCAATATTCCTCAGAGAAAGGGCAGACAAATAGAACATTCATTTCAGTTTCTACAATCCCTCGGCAATAATGACAGAGTGTAGGTTTATTGTCATTCATATATTATTCAGGGACACAAGTCCAAATCTGAATTTTTTTAGACATTTTAATGTGCCACTTTGTAGTTCAGCCCACTTCGAACTAAATTCAAACTTGCAACAATGTAAACATTCACAGGTGATTCACAGAACTTTCCATGTCTGTGATCAATTAACGTTTTAGTTAACATCTGTCCAAAAGGTTTACTTAATCAATTTGGTCGATCTTGCGTCCTCCAAGGAAGGCTCTAGGTAAGTGTACACCGGGCCTAATAATTCCTATTAACTAGGGAAATAATTACAGATCCCTCCTTCAATGCAAACCACAAAGGTCCAAAACCAGGCTAGTTCATGGTCTGGGGAAAATGAAGTATGCAAGCTGCACACTGCGTAATTAATATTTTCAGAGAGGGTAAATGCAATGCAAAAGGTTGAGACAAGGGTGTTCCGTCTTGTATCCGTACTTATGCACATAATTGACTTGAAAAAAGACAGCCACTAACGTGCACACACAGGACTATTGAAAAGTAACTCCATTACGGCACATTTTTACAAATGTATAGGTGTGCAGTAAACTTAACATGAGTATGTTTAAGACACAATCACTCAATGCTATCTTGCCACTGAAATAACAGCTGTTTATCGGTACCTAACTCAGTGGTAATCATTGCGGTGAAAACTGCATGTGTGAGGCAGTAATGCCCTATAACGCCATTTTAGTGATGACAGCACTTAAACACTGGGCACTTTTACCAATATCAATTCGCTGGGGGTAACACCAACACGAACATTTCTTAAAATGTGCAGTAAAATGTTGTGCCGCCAGGTTGGTAGTTTCTAGAGATAATTGTACAGAGGAGTTGGGCCAAAGTCAGCATTTTGAGCTAACGCTCAACTGAAATAAGGGGGCAGAGAGTAGATAGTAGGATAAGGCATAGCTCTGTTTACAAAGGCACTGGGAAGTCTGGATGACAGCGCATGATATGGTTTTGTAGGAAGCAAGGTCTGTCTCACTATAAGGATTCTGCAGGTTATACACAACATTCATCAAAGATAGCAAATAGCGCTGCAAGGGGTAATGTGCTATCTGTCACTGCAGGGCACGCACAGACCCATAAAATCCAGTATTTTCATGTACTTGCAGGTATGACCGAGCAGATATTGTTCATGCCTCCTCGGTACATTATCTCTTCATGTGGTGGGCGATTTTAGCTTCTCTACTGACACTGCTACCAGCGCCGGGACGCCTCATTACCGAGGCAGCTGCGACTAGGCCTTCAGATGGATGTGCTCTTTTTTTTTATATAAATCAAACTAGCCCAACCTGATCTGGAGCCAGTCTTGTTCATACATCTCCCCTCCCCTGGGTTAAATGTAAATGTAAATGTACAGGAATTTATATAGCGCAAATCACCGAGCGGTTTCTAAGCGCTTGCTTAGGGAACCCGTCCTGGTATTCCCCTGTGAGATAACCCCGGCAGGGTATCCGCAAGGTGAAAGCCAGGCATCCCGCCGCGAGGGGCCGTTGTGGAGATTAAGCAAGCTATTGCCCAGAGTCGCAGAGTGTGAACCAGTGAATCGAGTAGGCACCAGAGTGAGAATTGTCGAGTCCATGGACATTTTAGGACTCAAGACCCCGCCGAGCCGGGAATTGAACCCTGGTCCCGGGCTGACCTCTGCTTCCACGTCTGCCTCCTCTAACCAGTGAGCCACACTTCTCCACTAGGTAGTTATAGATAGATCTACTTTTCCATAGAAAGAAGCATTTTTTTGTTTTTCGAATAACTTTGACTCAGAATATTCACAAAACTTTCCACAAAAGAGTTTCATCCATCTCAGCTCAGAATGTACAGCAAAATAAAATGTTAAAAAAGCATGATTTCCCCGTGGTGCAGCAAAAATTACCACCAGGGTGGGTTAGGGTCCTGGGGCGGAAGCAGAAAACCATATTTAGGGGAGGGGAGTGCATGGTCCCCCTCCCCCACCTCTGGGAGGCTTCAGGAACCCCATTCCCCTGGGTCCAGTATAATAAAAGATGGGTGGGCTTGCAGCCCTTCCCTCCCTGAGCCTCAATAGGCCACAGACCCCATCTCCCGGGGGTGACATCATAAAGAATGGAAAAAGGGGCCCAGGGACCCCATCTCCCAGGGCCAATCGAAAATTAAAGAGGAGGGTGAACATTGCCCCCCTTCCCGAAACTTAAAAGGTCCTAGGGGCCCCAGCTCAATTACTATGTCCAAATTAGCCCATCCCCAGGATACAGTAGTTTCTCACCCTGCATTACCGCAGGAAGGGAAACACGTTTGCTCCCACCTGGGGTGAGCAGACATTATTTCCCTGCTCGGAAGAATGCAGGCAAGGAAGGCAAGCCTGCTCTCACTCAGTGGGACTTCAAAAAATCTCCAGCTGGCTGGGAGCAGACTATAGATTCCTTGCCCTTTTCTTGCAGGCAGGGAACAGACATTGGTCCCACATGGTGGGATTAAGCATAAACAGCTGCTCCTGCCACACAGATCAATACCAGCTCCTGCCACATTTGGGGAACCTACCGGGGCCGCAGGGCATTGTGGCTTCCCCCACAGCCCCCAACTTATTTTTTGGTAGGTGCCCCTGGGAGGCACTGGGGCACCGACCCACATGTGTATGGGGTCCTACGGGCCTATTAATGCTTATCTCGCCCTGATAGGAGCAAACAGAAATGCCAGCTCCCATCAGCACTAATAATGGTGCTGGCTGGAGAGACCCAGCTACGGCCACAGGGGCCCTGGGGTGTACCCACAGCCTTCAACATAGTAGTTTGAGGCTGCCCAGGGCAGAGGATGGGGTACCCAGGGGGTAAAGGCTCTGGGAGGGACTGCTTGCCCCTCCCCTTTTGTATTACAGAAAATATCATAGGGGGTGTCCCCAGGGCTCTTGGAGCCTTCAGTAGGTGACCACATGCTTCCCTCCCCTTATTACAAAATACAACCCCGCAAAATGGTGTCCCCGGGTCCTGGGTTCCTCATGGCCTGGAAAGGCTAAGGGAGGGAGACCGCACATCCCCTTCCCCTTATTAAAATAATATATGGGTGTCCTGGGTGGGCACTGGACTCCGAAGGTAAATATTTTATTTTTTAAAAGTGAATATTAAATGACCAACAGGTTAAAGTGACATAATAGTTAGGTGAAAATGTTGGTGACAAGGTACCGTTTTAGACTAAAAAAGTGGGGTCCTGATTTAGTGTAAATCCATTCTGTAGTTTATGAACAAATAATGCTCAAAAGCTTTGTATATTTCACCATCCTACTTGTAGTTATAATTGTAATTGGAAATGTATTTAAATAGTGCTTACGACCCCTAACAAGGCATTGAAGTGTTCTTTGCAGTGTGTAGCACACCACTCCCAAACCCAAGATTGGTAATTAGCAGGTTAGTATAATTTGTTGTTTCGTATATTTTCTTGTGAATTTATTGTGTTAAGATTTTTACCCTTTATTTCTTAAGCATTTAGTAGAGCTTGAAGTAAGGATACAATGATAGGAGTGGGTTTGAAAAGGGGAAGTAGTGAGTTGTTTTGTAAATTGTGGTTGTGTGTGCTTGTTAGTTGGGTGGCCTGGCTAAAGGAGGGGTGAAAGATGTATATATATTTAAATACATATACACACACAAACACACAAACACACACACATGCATACATTATCTGCTGTCCACATTTATCATGTGGTTCATTTTTATGGTTTCAAATACCTGTAAGCAACTTATATATACATAAATATACACATGCCTTACAAAACACTCTTGTCTACTCCCCTTTTAGCCGCACGCACTCTTCCTAACCTTTGGACACTCGCTTTCTCACCCCACCCCTGCTGCTCCCCCTCTTCTCTTCTCTTCTCTTCTCTTCTCTTCTCTTCTCTTCTCTTCTCTTCTCTTCTCTTCTCTTCTCTTCTCTTCTCTTCTCTTCTCTTCTCTTCTCTTCCCTTCTCTTCTCTTCTCTTCTCTTCTCTTCATTCCTCCTGCTCTTGTCTCTTACCCGTATTCTCACTTACTCTCTCTTTTACTCATTTCTTTTCCTCCTACCCTTTACCCCCTACCCCTATGGACACTTCATAGATCATGTCCTAACCTACAGATCCACACTCCACTTCCCTCTTCTCCCATGATAACCCTCTGTCGATATCAATGGACTTCTCCCTCCCCCTCACCTTGACCCCTCCTTCCCCCAACCCACCTTCCCACCCGCCTTGGGAATCCGTACCCTGAGATATTGTTGGAGAAGGTCATAGATCGCCCTGCCAGGCGCAGAAAGGGTTTTAGGTTTTCCAGTTGCCACAGGTTAATGTCCCAGTTTTGGAGGCATTCAATTTGAAGTGGCTCCATGTCATCCATTGGTCAACAGCCCAGAGGCAATCAAAGAGTTTTTATGTTTTAATGTCCTTTGGGCTTTCCACTTTCCAAAGTCTCTGCGTGTCATCTGCATAGTTATATCAGGTGATGTGAAACCAATTGATCAAATCTGAGGTTCTTTGAATTCTGAACCCTTGGGTTCCATTTTGTGCATGATAGTAATTTTGTGGTTGCCCTCACATAGGCCATGATTGTGGCTGAAACAAGTCTTTTAAGGACATGTAGACCTTAGCTTGAGTTTGTGCTGACTCCTGTTTGACCTGAGTGAACTGACCCTGTTGCCTGAAGCTGACCTTGTTAAACCAGTTCCTGCCCTTTAGCTGATCAAGATTGAGGATCAAAGCACAGGACATTGTAGAGTTTGGTATGCACACACACACACCTCTTATCTGTTTTCTGTTCCTTCTTTTATGGTCTGTTTTGATATGGATTGTGGTCCTTTTATTATGGGTTTGTCCGGCTTGTGTAAGAAGGAATGTTAGGTATTTTGCATGCTTGCAAAAGCTAGGACTGCCCCTTACTTGTATGCTGAAGTTGGTAACCCTGAGAGCATATAAAAGGCCTCTGTTCTCTGTACTCTGCAGACTACCTCATTCCGTTGCTACGGCTTCTGTGTGACGTGGCCTCACTTACTAAATTTAATAAAGATGTCTTTTCATATTTTCAGCTTCTGTGCCAAGTTCTTTTTATTAGTAAGTATTCCCTGAGAATGAAGATTACAGTTCTTCAAATGGCGCGGCCAACGTGGGCTTCATCAGAGAAGTGACTTTCTGTGGGAGTGATCTGGTCAGAGGACTGAAATCTACTGAGGAGGACAGAACAGGATTCTACTAAGGAGGTACTCTGTGCACAGGGATTCTGGAGATTCTTTGATTCTGCAGCCCAGTATATTTCTGATCTTCCTGATTTTGATCCTCCACATGATGTCACTCCTGACTGAGAACCTTTTTGGCGTGAGTATTCTAAAAAAGACCGTTAGGTCATGTAGAACTTGACAGTTAGAATTAGGATAACCTTTTGATTAGTAAAAATTAGAAGTACAAGTGGGTCGCTCCCACGACTTTGTTTGGTTTCTTGGTTTTGATTTGGTTATTGCAATTACCAAAGCCGAGGGGTTTGGTTTCTTGGTTTTTGATTTGGTTATTGCAAATTACCAAACCCGAGGGGCTCGTATATTTGCGAGTGTATTGGTAGAGATAACCCCTTAAAGTTTGAAGCTAGATTAGTGAGCTATAAGATGCCTAAACTTAGCAAATTTGGGACTGTAGCTTTGGAACTTTGGAATTTGTATTGGCCAACTTTGAATTTGTATAGGTTTGGATATGCGAATTGCAATTTGTGTAGGCAGGTAATGAGGAGATATTTCTCCATTTGGTTTAGTTGAACGGTGCACGTACGAAAAGTACCTTAAGCACCACTTTGATTATAATACTTGCGTATTCCGCAGTATTTTTTGGCATACCTGTTCTCAAGCTCACATGGAAAAATGTGTTGCTTTTTTGGAAGGTACCATAGTGTGATGTGAAGTAAATTAGCCGCCCCCCTAAAGGGAATATCTAAATAGGTTTAGATTTACAAAAATATTTCTTCCTTGGTGATTTTCTATCCCCAGGGAATTAAAATATGACATAATACATATAAGGATCCTGTGTTTTGCGCAATGTTATGAAGAAAGATATGCAGAGCGATTTTGTTTGGTGTTCTGCTAGCCAAAGCTAGTGAATTGAGTGTATTTTCGCTTCTTGGACATACACCAGTCTGTTTGGCTGTTTTTGCAGTCTTTTTGAAACACAATTGAGAAGCGTTTCTTCTAAATATGACTTACAACTAGTATTTACAAATGGTTTGGTTTAGGTACAGTCTGTGGGCTGTCCTTGGTTTCTGTCCTGAGTATTGATTTGTGGGTTAAATGTGTGTTTAAATGTCTATGTGGGTTTCCCATTAGTGCAACTTCTGTAAGTACATAGCGATGGCGCTATTCATGAGATGCATGGCTAAAGCGCGCTGTATTGTGTGTCCTGAGTGTTTTGACCCCTTTCTGTTTATGTCTGAAATGAGCTCAATGTCTGTTCATGGTTTTTCTTGATGTTTTCAGTCCATTAAGCAACATTTTGTAATCATATTCTTGGGTCTGTTGCTAAATAAAATTGTCCTTTTTAGAAAGAAAAAAATGGCGCAAACATTTTGTCATGTTTCAAGTTAGGCGTCTGTGCTTGGGCTTATAAATGAATGCATCTAAAAATGATAGGCAAGGGATGCAGCTTGCTCTTATATGTGGAATTATCAAAAATAATTGGGTTTATTAAAAAAAATTATTAATTATGAAAAATAATTATCAAAAATAAGTGCTACAAAATTCGTTTTTTACTATTCATGGAGTTTAATGCTCATACTGTGACCTCTTAGCATTATAATTTAATTTGAGTTGTGTTGCACTGCATAATGAGGACATTAGTATATGACATCTTACCTAGCGCAGGCGTAAAAAACTCATTTTTCTAAAGATTTACATGGGATATATTTGATTAAAAATCTCTGTAATTTGTAAAGAACATTCTGAGAATGATTAATATGTATCACAAGTATAGGATATTTATTTTAAGTGCCCCAAACATCAAAGTCGAATTTGGGTAAAATAGACCATTTAAAACAGCATTCTTGCCATTTATGATAGCTTTAAAGTGCTTTAGGCTTCAGTAAATGCATACATTTAGGTGTAATACAAATTTGCAGACTGTCCCCATTTGGGGTTTGCTTTTAAATGGCCCAGTGAGATTCATTTAATGTTGCTGAAATGAGTACCATTGCATAGGGTAATAGCAAACATCTGTTCTAAAGATGGTATGTTGTGTTATTATGTTTGCGAATTAGTCACAGTAACTGTTTTAATAATCTAAGTATAGAAATAAATTGTAGCCCCTAACAGGAATAATATATATATCTCATGTGTTTTAAATAGGGTTGGTTATTGCAGGTTAGAAAGAGTTGGGAAGGTTTTTTGTCTTTTTTCGGCCTTAAGAGTGAGGAAAAGATAGAGGGCTGAGGAGCCCGCAAGCCAGATTTTGACCTTAAGGTCAGTAAGGTGGGAGTTAGGAGTAAGTGTAAACAGATGGAGAAATGATTGCTTGGAAAAGCAGGACCTCAAAGGGTGTTGGCGCATGGGACACGCAGAGTGTCAGTGAAAGAATTTTACTTTTGGAAAGTTAAAAGGGCTTCATGTTGCAAGCTGACTGACAAGATGGTAACAGTTAAGTAATGGAATTTGTTTTGTGTCTGTTAATGTGTATCATGTTTTGTCTTCTGATTAAAAGTTATAATTGATGTCTGTTTGTCATGAGAAATGTCTCTCTTTTGTGTGTTGTGTATTTTTTCTTTTTGCTTCTGCTCACAGATAATTCATGGATTGTTCTGGGTGATTTTAAGGCTGACAAGACACGTGAGTTTGGTTGGTTGAAAAGAGGTGTTTTTGCGTAATTTCTTTGAAAAGAAATGTTTGTGCATTTTACATGTTCTAGCATTTTATCCTTTTATGAATTGTTCCTGCTGGTCCTGTGTGTCAGAAGTGACACACAGTAAGTTGCATTTGACAGCCAAATCTCCACTACCTGGTGATTTGCTGTCAAAAGGAGGGTGAGGATTTTAAATCTGACAAATTAAGCAGGCCCGAATAATGTTAGTTCATGACCTGGTGTTGTGCATCACCGTTCATTTATATATGCTATTGTTTTGTCTATGCTTTTTGTGCTTGATATACAGTGAGTATATCTGATGGCTTGACATGTCCGTTTTGTGCGTTTTTTGCATGTTTTTGTTTTATGTTGCTACTTATAATACTATTACAAGTTTACCTGTGTTGTGAAGGGATATACATGACGATGTGTATCCTGCAAACAGTTGGGTAGATTTGCTTTGACACTAAATTTCACAGAAAAACAGACAACACTTCATTAGTGTATGTCAAATTTGGCTTTAATGGTATTTGAAGGAAAATAAAAAAGAGATATACAGAACCAAAGTGTGTCACATGCTGTTAGTCACGTACTGCCCCTCCCCTTAAGGAACAGGCAGCCCTAAAATTATGTATCCTGAATTGGACGTAAGGATAAATTATAGATCTGTGACTTTTGTGCATGGTGACCTAATTTTTATATTACATTAGTCTGTTTTGTTCTGCTTCCTAAGTAGTGTATGGCCTTGTACCATAAAGGAAACCAGGTTTCATTTTTCCCTGAAGAAGGAACTGGAACATTAGCTGAGATTACCGTGTATGGTGTAGCGGCCAGTGGTAGAGTTTAAATTTGTGTATTATTTTGACCTTTTGTGTATCACCCATACTCTTGATATTGTGTCACATGCCTGACTATCACCCAAGCGCATCATGCCTAGTTATTGGGATTTTAGCTGTATCCTAGTTCCATTTCCCTTTTCCATATTCTTTTCACCAGTTAGCCCATTTCTTTATTGTTGGTGAATTATTCAGGTTCACACTTTCAGATTGCAGTAATGTCCCATGGACCCCCATCTTATGTATAATTCCCTTTTGTATAACCATACTGTTTTCCTGATAATCTGTATTATGCGATTTTTCTTTTGAGATGTTCTAGATAAGGAATTTATGAACACCTATATGTAATCATTGAGATAAAATGTGTTTACCCTATTAGACGAAACCACTATGTGTGAGGACATCCATTCAGATAGAATTCCCATGTCGCTGTCTACCCTTAGATGGTGAAGGATATGCTCTCACACGGAAACCCAATTGAAGAGCCTAGAGGCACTGTTTTGCCTACTGCCTTTGTTTTTGTATTACCTTTGAGAATGACAGTGTATTTCAACGCAGAATTGTCCCATGGCGTATCGCCACTCCTTTGAAAATTGTAGGCCACCTGTTTCCAGTCCCCTTGTTATACAATGAACTGTTTAAAGCATCGCACTTGCTCCATCAGACGGCATTGGACATCACAGAACCAGAATTTCAGTGCAAAAGAGTGCCTGTCATGTACTGGTAACCTCTGACAGTGTGCAGTCCCTTGAGTCCCTTGGCCTGAGTTTTGGCCACACACCCCCCCTTTTCCTTTGCTCCAACGGAAGTGCAGTGCACCGGAGGATCCAAGATTGGGAAAAGGCACTACATTCTGGTGCCCATGAAAGAGCAGCCTGAGCGTTCTCGGACACTGAGTAATGAGTGTTGGAGCCTGAGAATGTAGACCCGGATCTGCATAAGATGATCTGTGCCCTTGATCAATGAAGAGCACGCTATCTGTAGTGCCTGCCGCAGAGGAGAGATATTGGTGCACTGCCTTGAGACATTGAGACTTTCAAATGAGCTGTGAGTGTTTGCCAGGAGGGCACTCCAACGGATACTGAAAACACTATTTTTCATGGGAGGCATGAATCAAGAGGCCCATGCAATAACTGGAGCAGATATGATGGACAATAGAAGCCTGCCAGAGAGGCTTTTGAACGGACTCTGAGCATAGTTGGTTTCACAAGTGGTTTCCGTGTGATTGCATAAAATGGGTTTGAGGAGACTGATCATTATTGTTTTACTGGCATTGTTTTAAAGTAGTATTCTGTTTAGTAAAAGCAGAATAAAGTCCATTCTCTGTGGAAGAGTATTCCCTTTTCACCTCTCGCCACTGTTTCACCTGAACATATAATAAGTTACTGAAGTGCATAGGAGCCATAAAAATGTACTAGATAATTTTAGGATCTGCTTTCTGCTTAGGGTTGTGAAAAATTATAATTTTTTGTAATAGTGGTCATTACTTTCTCCTGTTGTCTATATGTTCTTAATAACGTGTTTTCTAGTATTTTTAAGCATTATGTTGTCTCTGATGGGTGGGATTGTTTTTGCTACCCAGTTGACATCTGTACCCACCTCCCAACCTATGTATCTTCCTACTACTACTTCTTTGCATTCTTTCCATACTTTACCTGAACATGAACTGGTTAGGAGGTCAGAGTTTACTAATAATTCCTTTGTACAGCTTCTGCATCAACACCAGTTAGTAATGAACACCACAAATTGTTGGGTGTGTGGTTTCATGCCACATACTACAGATAGAGGTATTCCCTATTTGGTTCTGTCATTTAGTTACAATGGGTCTGTATGGGCATATCAGACGATGTTTATTTATGCCAACGAAGTCTATCCCTTGTTTTCCATGAAAGATAACTCGAGTAATAGTGCCTTAGTGAAGGGAATAATGGATAATATTGATATCGATTCAGACACAGACTGAGTGATTGCCTATGTAAGGGCAAAAGGAGGGTCTGAGGATCTTTGAATTCTGAACCCTTGGGTTCCATTTTGTGCATGGTAGTCATTTTGTGGTTGCCCTCACATAGGCCATGGTTGTGGCTGAAACAAGTCTTTTAAGGACATGCAGACCTTAGCTTGAGTTTGTGCTGACTCCTGTTTGACCTGAGTGAACTGACCCTGTTGCCTGAAGCTGACCTTGTTAAACCAGTTCCTGCCCTTTAGCTGATCAAGATTGAGGATCAAAGCACAGGACATTGTAGAGTTTGGTATGCACACACACACCCCTTATCTGTTTTCTGTTCCTTCTTTTATGGTCTGTTTATGATATGGATTGTGGTACTTTTAATATGCGTTTGTCCGGCTTGTGTACGAAGGAATGTTAGGTATTTTGCATGCTTGCAAAAGCTAGGACTGCCCCTTACTTGTATGCTGAAGTTTGTAACACTGAGAGCATATAAAAGGCCTCTGTTCTCTGCACTCTGCAGACTACCTCATTCAGTTGCTACGACCTCTGTGTGACGTGGCCTCACTTATTAAATTTAATAAAGAGGTCTTTTCATATTTTCAGCTCTGGGCCAAGTTCTTTTTATTAGTAAGTATTCCCTGAGAATGAAGATTACAGTTCTTCAAATCTGGTAGTGATTTGATGAAGATGTTGAAATGATTGAGCCTTGAGGGACTCCTGATTTAATGTTGTATGACTTAGAAGAGAATGGGGAGATAGTATATATAATATTTGTTTACTTGTGTAGGTAGGATATGATGCAAAAGGGAGCTGTCCCCTCGATTCTGGCTTCTTTACATCTTTGGATGAGTGGTCAAGAGATGGTCATGGGCAGCTCTCAAGCTCAACACACTTGCCATTGAATTTGGCGTACTGTCCCTAAATGGAAGGACTAAAATCTGATCGCAAGGGGGAATACACTTTTGACAATTCTAGATCAAAAAGCTGTGTTGATTATTTAATGAATGATTTAAATCTGTGGCAATTTGTTAAAGATAAGATTGTAATAGCAAGGGAAAAAATTTACCACAGCCCATTAAGTCTTACAATTGAGGATCTACTTACTGAGTCTCAAGCTGAATGCTTATCTCTCACTAGAACTAGGAACATCGAAAACACAACTGATTTGCGCCGCCTTAAGTGGCAAACCAAAAGTAGGAATCAAGAACTCTTACCTTCTATAAAGAATGCTGTTTTAAGTACTATGCCCAAACTACAGCGCCATAGTGACCCATCTAAGGGTAAATGTGAGATTATGGAGATGCACACAGAGTTTTTAAATCAAATTGCTGCTCAGTTTATTGTCCTATGTGCAAGTAAGAAGCAGACACACAGTACAGAGGATAGGTGGTATAATAGAATGCAGAAAGATAAGGTGGCTTTTAGCTGAGGCCGTAACAGGTAAAGACCCTCCCCAGAAATCTGTTGTTAGGAAGATGTACAAGAATGTACTGATAAGGGCTAAAAAATAGTGGGATAAGAAGAGATGGCAAGACCTAGTGGAGACGTGCAGCTAAGAATGACTCACAATTCTGAAAATTAGTGGGCAGAGGAGCGCATACATCAGAGTTCGAGCCACAGAACCGTGTCCCCACTACAAACTGGGCAAGTCATTTCTCAGCTTTATATAACAATGATGTTAAAATTTCGGGTGAAACACTTTTGATTACATTTGACTCTTCCCCTTTCACTTATGAAGATATTGTTCACTCTTTGGCCACCTTTTCTAGAGGGAGAGCAGCTGGCCCAGATAGTATCCCTGTAGTCGTATACCTTCATGACCTAGAAACATGGTCAAATTATATATTAGTGCTGGTGTACTAAAAGGGAGACAAGAGGCTGCCAGCTAACTACAGGCCCATCAGTCTAATTGATTGTCTCCAGAAAGTCTTCTACCGAATGGTACTGGCAAAGATTCCACAAGGGGTACAAAGCGGGGATATTACAAGCCTGTTGCAAGCCGGTTTCAGATCCAAAACATCACAATAGATCAGGTCTTCAGATTTGCTATATTATATTGGATGACGGTCCTGATTGCGAAGGGCAATTTATATGTCGCCTTTGTTCACCTTGAATCAGAATTTAATTCCGTACCATGTGCAAGGCTATCAGCAGTCTTGGAAGAGATGGGGATGCCTCTCGATACATTATCTCTGCTTACTAGGATGAAAATAGCTTTGCCGAGATTTGGTGAGGCTCAGAGGGACATGTCACAGAAGAGATTCCTGTATTAAAGGGTGTGTGGCCGGGCTGTGTACTGGTCCCCGCTTTATTTTCTTTATATGTAAATGGGTTGATCCACTACCTCTCAAAAATAGAGGTTAGGGGAGTGGGGGGGCATGACTAAGCTGTGAAGCGCGATGGCCGCAGCTTAGCGGAGCTCTGCCGATCCCTCTCCTCTCCCGTTTATCTAACACATTTATCCGGACCTCAATCTCGCAGCTCTTGAAGGGGAAAGTATCTGGTACATGTCTGTCCTGAAACGAACATCGAGGAGCAACCAGCGGAAGAGATCTGGTCTTGATTGCTGTGCAGCCTTCTCATGAGGGAGAGACTAGGCCTCAAGTGGCGGCTGGAGCGGGGAGAGAAGATCGTCACGGAATATCCCTGGCTGAGAATCCAGTACCGAGTGCTTCGGAGGTGCGTCCCCTGCAGTGGTCGGAGTGGAGTTCTACCAGGAGTCCCAGAACAGATTTTGGAGCACCCGGTGCCTTGATGAAGATCTGGAGTTGGGGCCTCGAGTACCAAGGTGGGCGACAGATGGCCCGGGTGCTCCTGTGACCCGATCGAGAGGCCTTGCCAGGATAAGCAATCCGCAGACCGGAGCCTGGTTGGGGCTTCCCCCTCCCTCCCCTTCCTGCATTGATGTTATAGCAGCTGCTGAAAACCACAGGAGTGGGTGAGATAAAGTATTGCGGCGGCTGTCTGGAGACAAAGGAGGCCCGGAAATTGGACTGACTGCTTGAGTTGGCCGAGGGCGGCATACATTGGGCCAGTTATCCTCTGGTGGCTACATCTGTCAAGTCTCGGAGGCAGGGCCCCGCCGGCATAGCATACAGCGCTCTCATATGGCCTTAGGGAACCATGCTGTGAATGCCTATCCTGAGGGCTGAGACAATTGCAGCTCCTGCTGGTGTATAACACTCACAATTGGAAAATCACTGGCTCGCTCATTGTGGCATCTTCTGCCCTTTGGATTGTGACGCTTCCACTGTGAGTCATTTTATTAACTGATTTGATATCTGCCCTAGTACAGTCTCCCCCACACACATATTAACTGGTGTCGTGTTTGACCGGTGCCCCTATCTGGAAAGGCCTGACTTGGACCTCACGGGCACGGTGGCCCCTCGGGGAGTGTAGCTGCAGCGGATGCAAACTGAGTTGGACATCAGATGTGAGTGTGGGCGGGGCATAGACATTGCTGTGACCCCCCTGCCAGGTCACCGACTCATAAGCCAGAACCTGTATGGACATTGGAGGAGCTGGAGGGAGTGACTGAGTGACCTGCGCCGTTGAGGAGCAAAAACTCACGATTGTCACACCAGGATAAACATAGTAATACCATGTCGTCATCAAGGGGCAACAAGCCAGTGCAACAAAATCAGCTTGATAGATACACCCTAGCCAAGAATTCAATGCCTGATTCCTCCCCTGCTGGTAAGGGAAGCGATGCACAAGGAGAACTAATGCCGGAACCAACATTGAAAGACGTTCTGGCGGCGATTGCGGACATAAAAACCTCTCTTGAGCATAAGATTGACTCCATCACCCACTTCGGGCAGATATCAACAAAAACAACGAACGTGTTAAACACGTTGAATTAACAACTGCGAGTCTGGTGGAAGACACCTCCGAACTACAACGTGAAGGCAAAGACCTACAAACATTGGGGAGATTGGCTGAATCTAAACTGGACGACTATGAAGGTCGCCTGCGACGTAATAACGTGCGGATCCTAGGTGTCCTGGAAAAATCAGAAGGGCAATCTACATATCTCTTAGTTGAAGATCTTATTCTGAAGCACTTGCATCCCAAGGGGCTAGGGAGGTTTTTTGTTATCGAGAGAGCTCATAGGGTTCCCGGAGGTCAGCCTAAACCAGGGGACCCCCTCGTCCGATCCTGGCTAGGGTACTGAACTTCTGTGACCGAGATGTGATACTCCAGCACGGTAGGGCAGGACCACCCTTGAAGTACGAAAACGCAGACTTTACATTCTTCCCGGACTTCACCCTGGTTAGTTCAGAGGCAGCGACGCTCCTTTCTGGGAATCAAAAAGGCATTGCGAGATAAAGGATACAAATATGCCATGCTGTTATCGAGAGAGCTCATAGGGTTCCCGGAGGTCGGCCTAAACCAGGGGACCCCTTCGTCCGATCCTGGCTAGGGTACTGAACTTCCGTGACCCAGATGTGATACTCCAGCACGGTAGGGTGTGACCACCCTTGAAGTACGAAAACGCGGACATAACATTCTTCCCAGGACTTCACCCAGTTACTTCAGAGGCAGCGACGCTCCTTTCTGGGAATCAAAAAGGCATTGCGAGATAAAGGATACAAATATGCCATGCTGTTTACAGCCAGGCTTCGAGTTGAGGCAGATGGTAGAGTCTGGTTTTTTGAACATCCAGAATCAGCGGCGGAGTGGTTGGAGAACCGCTGATCAGTGGAACATTTGACGCAGTGGTGAGACTGGCAGGGGGGGGGTGGGTGGAGGAGGTGGGGGGCGAGGACTGTGGTGGATCTAAGAGTGCCAGGACTGGGACCTAAATAGAGGACACACCAGCAAGTAATTTCAGACATTCTGGGCCTTCTCTGCTCCTATCATTGTGGAATGACTTGAAATATTTGGATAAAGTTGCGAGATTGGGTTTTCTGAGTTGGGGGATGAGGAGGGGGGCACCACGTACCCTACGTTCTACTTTTAGTTATTTAGTGGGGCGACGGGCACTCTACAAGTTTAGTCATGGAGAGTTCAAAGCCCGGAGTGCAGGGGAGCAGGGAGGGGGGTAGTTGGGAGGGACTGTTTATGTTGTTTGGAATTAATGTTGTTGAAGGAACAGTTCAATCGACTACACTGGATGATGACATAGAGTGGGAGCAATGCACGAATACGATTATAGATGGGTGCACAGTAGGATTTTGGGGTTAACGTCCTTAGTGGAATGTCAACGGGCTGGGTGATAAAATTAAGCGGAGCATGGTGCTTCAGTATTTCAAGAGGCAGGCCCCTGATATTATCCTGTTACAAGAAATTTACCTGATAGGCAACATGTGCCAAGCTATGAACCAAGGGGGGTACAGGCTGGTGGCGCAAGTGGGATTTACAACTGGTTCCAGAGTTGTGGGCATATTGGTCAGGAACTCATTCCCTTTCATGGCGCAGTCTACATGGTCTGACAACAGGGAATATCGGGGCAGTGGGAAGGTCAGATTATCACGTGTGTTTCAATATATGTTCCCCCCCGGCCGGAGTGAGACATATAAAGACATGAGTACAGTGCTGCTGACATTCCCGCTGGGTCTCCTCATTGTAAGGGGAGACTTTAAAGCTGTTGTATCCGGTGAGTTGGATTGCCACCCCCCACAGTACATTTAGCTGGCGCAGAGATGGCTCTTCAACTTCCTTGAGGCCATAGGGCTGGTAGATGGAGGATACATAACCCAGATAGAGCCCTATATACCTTCCGGTCCGGTGCCCATGTAAGTCTGCCCCGTATTGACTATATCTTGGTTCCGGCAGTACAGGCCTTTGATATCAGAGAGATTCGTCATCTAGGTAGGGGCATCTCAGATCATTCTCCGGTTTGGATGCGACTGGTCCTGGGCCAAATTAGTGTAGAGAGGGTTGCCTCCATTAACCCGTGGCACCTACATAACCCTGACATTTGTAAAAAAAATGATTAAGACTACTAATCATTATTTCCTGGAAAACAAGGGAACTGTGAACTCTGCACAGACATTATGGGAAGCTCTATCCCTCATTGCGGGTAAGAAAAAGGACAAACAAAAAGATTTGGAGAGGGCTGAGGAGGAAGTGCTCAAACTGGAGGAGGAACTGGAACATGTAGTGATGCCTGAAAAGGTGCACTTGTTGAGCGTAAAGCAAGATGAATTCAGAGGCATAGAGGTGGATAGGCTAGGGCACAGAGGAGAGAGAGGCAGAGTAGACTTTGTGAGCATGGAGATATGGCAGGAAAATTGATTGCATGGTTGGATAGGAAGGAATGGGCATCACAACTGGTACCCGAACTAACAGGTGACAGACCCGCAACGCATAGCAGGTCGCTTTGCGGACCACTCTCAGGATGTTTACAGAACGGAGGGACAATACACCAAGGGAGACAATGTAGACCTACTTCAAGATATTGCACTTTCCACCCTGGTCGATGAGAACCGTGAATACCTAGAGTCGGGCTTTTCTAATGATAAAATGGTTCAGACTATACGAGCGATTAATTCTGGTAAAGCATAGGGACCTAATGGTATCCCGATCGAGCTCTACAAGCTGAGACCGGACAAGATAGCGCCTCGCCTCCATTCAGTGTTTATGGAAAGTAGGGACAAGTGGACACTTCCAATAGATCAAAGAATTGCCAATATTGTGGTTATATTGTGGTTATTCATAAAGAAGGCAAGCCTAACACTCTTTGTACGTCCTACAGACCGAAATCATTGCTCAATGCTGAGCCTAAGATCCTACCTAAGATGCTGGCTACAAGCCTGGTAAAAGTGATTGATACCTTGGTGCACCCTGACCAGTCTGGCTTCATGCCACACCGTAACGCTGCCTGAAACCTACGCCGACTCCATGGGGTGTTGGGTAGGGCTACGACCATCTTGGAACCTGCAGTCCTGGTGTTACTAGACGCCACCATGGCGTTTGACATGGTGGAGTGGCCGTATCTCTTTGCTGTCTTAGACAAGATGGGATTCGGACCCCAGTATGTGTGCTGGATCCGGTTGTTATATTCTAAACCTAGGGCCCAAGTTGTTGTGAACAATTGCAAGTCAGTGATGTTTGAGCTTAGCCGTGGAACACGTGAAAGATGTCCCCTGTCCCCGCTACTCTTCGTTCTGGCGCTGGAATCATTGGTGGCATGGATCCACGGAGATCTAATGATTTGCGGTATGCGCTGGGCCCCGGATTGGGAGGACTGGATTTCACTATATGCAGATGATGTGCTGCTGTATCTGACATCTCCGAGGTCCTCCCTGCTATGCCTACTAGATACCTCTGTATCTTCATTACATTAAACACTACGCTACGGTTCACCCGTAATTTCCTACCACCCATTCAGAGATTGGAAGGGGATATCACACACTGGAAGTGTCTGCCACTCTCTTTATTAGGTAAGGCCGTTCTTTTTAAAATGATGGCTTTGCCCCGCTTTCTCTACACCCTCCAGAATTCAATGGACCCAGTTCCCAAGTCATATTTTAAAGAGTTAGAAACTCTGCAGAGAACCCTCTTATGGGACGGAAAACCTCGGATTGCATTAGCTAAACTAACCCTCAACTGGTACAATGGCTGCATTAGTCTCCCAGACATTATAAAGTATTATTGGGCAGCCCATCTGGCCGCGATAAACCAGGGGTTGTATGGTCGTCCTGATGACCCAGGATACGCCATGGATAGATGGCTTCTTCCAGGTGGGGACTATAGTAGAGCACTTTATTCCAAACCCTGTAGGTGCCCCCTCACGGGTCCGACCGCACACTTAGTTCACGTGTGGCATGATGTGACTAAGCAACTGGGATGAGATCGCAGGCTTACACTGGCTACTTCCCTCTGGAACTTCGAAAAGCTGGGGATCCTCTGGCAAACTACAGGGTTCGATAAGTGGGACCTTATTGGTATTTTCCAGATTAAGGACCTCTGGATCGGGGGCGCAATCCTCCCATTCGCCACTCTTCAATGGCAATATAATCTGGCTGGCACTGAGTATTATAGATATCTGCAGTTCAGACACTCACTCCAGACACACTTCGCTAGCAGACCCTCCCCTCCCCACGCATCACCTCTAGATGATGGGATATTAGATGGCCATCTTCCCTGTCGTATATCTTGCTGATTTACAAAAAGTTGATAAACAATACGGATGATCCACTCCAGTCCCTTAAAGACAAATGGATTAGAGATGGACTAGAACTGGACGATGAAGACTGGCAAGAAGTGGTCTCCTCCCCAAGGGAAGTGGCAGTCCAAGCAAGGCTATGTCTGGTGCAGCTAAAGATTCTACACAGAATTTACATCACCGGGCCAGGTTTGGTCCGGATGGGCAGAACAGATAGTGGAGAGTGCAGGCGTGGGTGTGGGGAGTTGGGTACCTTCATCAACATAATATGGGAATGTGTGCATATACAATCATACAGGCGGGTTTTACATCACACTCTCCGTGACATACTTACAGTCGACCTGCAGCCCGAAGCCCGCAGGTGCCTTCAAAACATTTGGGAGCCGACAGACCTAACCTCGTATACGAAGCAATGGGTGACCCTAGCACTCATGGTGGCTAAAAGGAGCATAGCACAAAATTGGGGGGCCCACCAAGCACCAATGCTCGAAAAATGAAAGGAAGATTTGGACTGTTGCATGTTCCGGGAAATAGCGGTACAAAAGGGGGTGGTGATGGACGGAGCATCTGAATCAATCAAACACTCACACCCAGTCAAAAGATCTGGGTTTAATCCATCACCGTTCTTTAGCCCACTCTGCCACCCCAGTTCAGACATGGCTATATGCAAATCAGTCTGACCCTGTGCCTCATGGGAACAGTCCAGCCCGAACTGCCAAGCCATGCCTTCCCTGGACCGGAAATAAGCTTCCGAGGACCGGTTTCTGGCATTCCAGCCGTCTTCAGCCCGGCTTGCTTGAATCCAGTGGCAAAGTGAGCAAGGGACTCACGTCTGAGCATACCATGTCACACTTATGGCGGCCAAAAGCGGTACAAAAGGGGGTGGTGATGGATGGAGCATCTGAATCAATCAAACACTCACACCCAGTCAAAAGATCTGGGTTTAATCCATCACCGTTCTTTAGCCCACTCTGCCACCCCAGTTCAGACATGGCTATATGCAAATCAGTCTGACCCTGTGCCTCATGGGAACAGTCCAGCCCGAACTGCCAAGCCATGCCTTCCCTGGACCGGAAACAAGCTTTCGAGGGCCGGTTTCTGGCATTCCAGCCGTCTTCAGCCCGGCTTGCTTGAATCCAGTGGCAAAGTGAGCAAGGGACTCACGTCTGATCATACCCTGCCACACTTATGGCGGCCAAAAGCGGTACAAAAGGGGGAAATATCTGTATATGTGGCCAGGGGGTGTCCCGTGAAGTGGAGCAAAGTGTGGGGGCCCTGGAACTTGTATAGAGGAGATATCTGTATCCCGCCAGCTCCCCTGAACAGTGATGAGACTCTGGAAACCCCATAATTGTCATGTTTTGTATATTGGGAATTGATTCACTGTAACCAAGGTTGGAAAATTGGATGATGTATAATCTCTTGCTCATGTCGTAAAATGATATGTAATGTCGATTTGTTTTATAATAAAAAGAATATAAAAAAAGAAAAAAAAATAGAGACTGACGCACCCGTTTTTTAGCAATGGGCAAGATACCTCTATTGTTATTTGCGGATGATACGCTTTTAATTTCCAAAACGTCTTGTGGGTTGCCAACACTTTTAGTTAGCTTTGATGACTTTTGCATGCAGCGTGGCCTAGAGATAAATGCCTAGAAAACAAAGTTTATGGCATTCAATCATTCCAAGAAGTTTAAAGGAATGATATCCCTGGGCAGTGATTCACTAGAGCAGGTGGATTTGTTTACATACTTGGCCATCAAACTTGTATCTAATCTATCCTGGGATCAGTACATCGATGTTAAAACTATAAAAGAACACTGTGCTTCTCACACAAGCCGGTTGCAACTCCTTTGAAAATGTGAGAAGCAAAAGCCCTGGGAGCTGCTATGTATGGCACCGAGCTATGGGGGTCAGGCGATATTACAGGCCTTATTATATCTGAGAATACATTTGTGAGAGAACTGCTTTCCCTTCCAATTAGCACTCCCTTGCATCCCTTATTCATGGATTTGGGCATGAAAAAGGTATCCCAAAAATCGCTTCTGCAACCCCTTTTATACTGACGTAGACTCTGGGCCACTCTGGAACTGAGGCCTTATGCAGCCGCCTTAGAGGAAATAATCAAGCTGGATAAAGCTAATTAATCCCCTTGGCTGACATGAAGGAAATAGGCCTTGGTAACCTAGGCCTGTGCCCTGAGGTGGAGCAGCTTCCCTAAAAAGATATGCTCAAAAGTATTATTGGGCTCACGCCTTGCAACAGGAAGGGCGTGCAATGGGGTGTGTAACACTGACACACAACTTTTACAATTTTAATTCTGCACCTGCATTAGATCTGTATTGGGATTTATTCACTGTTTCTATTGACAGGAAGCTTTACCATGAGTTCAGAGTGGGCACACTCCCTGTCAAAGTGTTTACAGCAAAATGGAAATGTTCATCCAGTGACGAGTTCCCATTTTCTGCAGGCCAAAAGGAAACTGTTCTGCATGTGCTGTTTGAATGTCCAGCATACATTAGGTTTCGTTCCTTTTGGATTTCACCAGTGTGCAGGTTGCTGGGTACCCCAAACCACATGATTTCCCTAATAATATTACATTCTGATACATCTTTGGTGTACATATGTGTTATTGCAAATTTCTTGGGGTTGATGTGGGCTTAAAGGAGGGCTATCGTTGCTGCAAAGGGACTTAGTGATGATTAATGTATTATTATTTATCATATTTTAAACAATCGTATATTTGAGCTTTTATCATATAACATGAATTTTCTGGTAGGAATTTGAATGTAGCTATGAACTAATATTTAATTATGAATGTGGATAGCTGAGTACTGATAACTTTGATAATTTTATGTGCTCAAGAATGATTTGCTATTTATTTATTGTGCTTACTCTTATGGCTTAAGCATATAGTATTTGGATGAGTGTGTAATGATCCAATGTGTCAAAGGGTCCTGAAAGGTCCAAGAGAAAAAGGACAGCAACTCCATTTTGGTCTACTGTGTTTTAAGGTCATCACAGATAAAGATAAGAGCGGATTCAGGACGAAAACCATTCTGGAAGTGGGAAAGTAATGAATTGTCTTCAAGGAATTCTGATATCTGGGTGAACGCTGCTCTTTCAATAAGTTTACCCAGTAATGATCCATTTTCTATATGTCTTTAGTTTTCGGGGTCTTTATCAGACAAATTCGATTTTTTATTTTTTTTAAAGGGGCGTATGTATGCCTTTTTTGGTCTTCTGGGAAAACTACTGTAGTTAACCAGTTGTTGAGTGATCTTACTGGATGTTTTTGAAGATTTGGGGTGGACAAGGGTTCAATGGGCAGCTGGCTAGCTTGCTTGCATTGACAAGATCCAGAAATTAATTGTTGATATTTCTTTGAAAGAGAGTAGATTCTGCGTTTGCCTTTGTCTGGAGGGAATTGTTGGAAACGGGTTGGGGCTGTTGGTTCTTTTGTTGTTTAAGTAGGTATCCAACATATTTGATTTAGATTTGCAATGGTTAGCCAGTTTGTCACAGAAATCTTGTGAAATAGGATTGGTAGCTTCTGTGCATTTTGGCTTATGGAATTCAGGGAGTATTTTATAGAATTCTTTATTGGCGCGTTTTGCGTTGTGGATCCGGTTCAAGTTGTATCGGTCTTTCGCTTTTTTGATTGTTGACTTGTATAATCTTTTTTCTCTGTGTAGCCATATCTTATCTTCAGGGATGTTTGTTATGAGTCAGTTACGTTGAAGCTTAACATTTTGCTGTTTGATATTTTTAATTCTGTAGTCATCTAAAGGGGGTGTTTCCTTTAAATATGTTTAGATACCTTCAGAGGATTTAGGAGATCAAAAGCTCTCTTGAGGCATCCATAGAGTGCTTGTACAAAATTGATGGTGACCAAATCTGCATTGGAAGTAAACATATTTTCTAGTTCCTCCAAATTCAGCTTGTTCCAGGTTGGTATATGGTTGAGAGGAAGACTGCTTCAGTTGTAGTGTGTTGTGGTGTCTTGTGTTGTAAGGAAATGACAACTTGTTCTGACCACATGACAGGATTAATTCTTTAGAGTTTCACTAGGTTTGGTTTGGCAAAGATGATATCTAAAGCATGCCTAGCCATGTGTGTGGGATTAGAATCGAGATGCTGTAGGTTGTATGTGTCTAGGCCAGTGAACATGTTTCTAAGGTGTGGCATGTCAGGTTTATCAAACCCCATATTGAGGTAACCAAGGATTCATAGATTTGAATATACAGTAAGAAAGTTAGAGATTGTGTCTAGCATTGTGTCAGGAAATGTTGCATTACTAGGTGGTGGTTTGTAGAGAAGGAGAAAGTAACATGTAAATGTTGATGGGGAGTTGCATCTGATACGGACCCTGTGTTGAAACATCCTTAGCTTTGGTGCCTAGTGAACATTATGCCGACTGGCATGTAGGGCAACAATGAAGGACCTCCCCATCTATTTGTCTTGGGCTGCATTCTGTACAGTGCCCCAGCTGTGGTTAAGTTCTTCAATTCTGTTTTAACAGTTCACCTCCAGGTGTTCTTTGGCCTGCCTCTTTTCAGTTTGCCTTCTCAGGTCCAATGGGGAGCTGGCCGTGTGCCCATTTGATGGCATGTTCTGTCCATCCACATCTTTTTCTTATATTGATGGTATCCATGTTCTCTTGCTTGAATCTGTTGTTTAGTTCCTGGTTGCTGGTGTGGAAGACTGTCAGTTCGGTTATGCCTCTTTTTATAATCTGCTAGCAGTATGATCCCTACAAGAGGGTGGGCCGAAAGCAGCTCTAGTAAAATCTCAGCTTGGAATTGATACTGTACTGAGATGACCTCCACACATTGTTCAGCATCATGAAGGCATTCCTGGCCTTCTTCAGTCTGCTCTTGATGTTACTGCGTGCCCCATTATCATATCCAATAGTACTGCCTAGGTCGGTGAACTCTTCAGTCATTGCTAGGTCCTCTAATTGGTGCAGGGTAGGGAAATTCTTTCCTGCATATGCTGGTGTTGGTGAGAGAGCAAGAATAGGCCATTCACATAGTCAAGGTCCTCCAGTGCAGAGAATAAGGTCCATCTGGTGCGTCTAGCTTGGTTTCCAGTTGTGCACCGAACCACCCAATTGAGAATTAGGTTGAAAGGCAATGCTGATATCATACATTACTGTCTCACACCGCTCTTGACTTAGAAGCTACACTCACTATTTTCCACTCTGCAGGTGAACTTATCATAGAGGTTATTGATGAGGAGAACAATCTGCTGCAACATTCCTCAGGCTCTCAGTATATGCTAGAGGCTGTCATGTTGGATACTATCAAAGGCTTTGTCAAAATCAAGACAGTTACTGTATAATTGTCTCTGTCACTTCATACCCTGTTCTGTGATGTTGCATAGATCTAATCAACACATCCTCTGTCCCTGTGGAACCCAGCCTAAAGTTTTCTTAACTGCTTGTGCATGGCATCAGAAATGTAATGTATAATGATTTTCACCAGGATTTTACTCGGGATTGACAGAAGGAGGATTCCATGCCAGTTGTTACAGTTGGTTAATGCTCCCTTCTCTGGAATCCTGATGGTAATGCATTGGTTCCAGTCATCTAGTACTTTCTTTCCCTCCTAAATAAAGGCAAATCAGGGTTGTAGGGTGTTGCCTGATGTTTCAGGGTCTGCCTTGAGCATTTCTTAATTCAGGTTGTCTTCCCATTTCTGCATCCAGAAGCTTTGCTGTTTTTAACCCCTTCGCTGCAGGGGTTATTCCCCTGCTGTGCTGCGGGGAGGGGGGCGCACACAGCGCCCGCATGCTCATGACGAGCCCAGCTCGTCATGAGCTACGGCGCTCCGGTGCTGATGACGAGCTGAGCTCGTGACAGGTGCATTGGCTCCCGTGGAACGCTCAGCACAGCGGGGGAGTTCTCCCCGCACCTGAGCGTTCCACAGGTCATGACGAGCTGAGCTCGTCATGAGCACCGGAGCGCCGTGGATCATGACGAGCTCAGCTTGTCATGAGCACCAAAAGTGCTAAGAGATCATATAGCAGTGACCATTTCTTCTTTATGTGGTGTAGCAGTGTTTACATCCAAGTCTGTCTTTGCATCTAGGATGTCCGCTTTGCTTGTTGGTACTGGTATGTTCAAGACTACTTAGAAGTGCTTGGCCCAGCATGCTTCTTGCTATTTTTCTATTGTGAGTAGTTTGCCTAGCTTGTTTATGATAGGGGTGTTGTATATTGCACAAGATTTACCCTGATTATCTTCGTGATCTTGAAGACTTTCTTCCATTCTCCTCTACTGGCTGCTTCCTCTGCTTGACTGTCAAAGTTATCCATGTATGCCCACTTATCTGCTCTTGCTATTTTGTTGACTGCTCTGTTTACTTATTTGTACTACTGCTTGCATTTCTCTTGTAGCCTCACAGAACTGGCCTTCATGAGCATCGTTTTTTGCTGTCCTTCTCTGTTCAATAGCTTGATGTGTGACTTGTCTTAGCCAATTCTTTCCACTTCCTTGTCTTGGTACCCAGACATGCTTCACTGCTCTTTACATATATTGAAGTGACCTATTTCAATTTCTTGTTAACTGTGTTTGTAGCTGTTTCACTTCTCTTCCTTTGCCCACCATTTTCCTTTTCTTAGACACTTGCATATCATCATGAACATATAACCACTGAACATGCAGTGTTAGACAAAATGATGAAGCCATCTACAGAATGTTGTAAAGAGTCCCTGAGACTCCCATATCTCTCAGACAATCATAGACCTTAGACAGAGTTGGGGATGTCAGGAGTGTTGGGCACTGGGTGCCCCAGGGGCTGCAGGGATCTGCTGCATGATGCCACTGGAATTACATTCCCCACTGTATATGTGTGGTGTCTGTTGATATATAACTCATCATATAGCAATACTTCAAACATGCTCCAAATTATGATTGTAGTAGTTCAAGGTTTACCTTTTACAAGTAAAGTCAGGAAATCTTTGCCAACCATGAATATGTCTAATGTTTCTTGAAGTTGCACAACTTTGCATAAGGTACATATATCATAGCTGCAGTATGTTGTATCTACAAAGGGGGTGGCATTCTCTAACCAGAAATAGCATTGTAAGGTAAGACAGGTGATGGGTATGGTGAATGAGGGCAAGGGTGGGATATGTGGAACTAGAGCTCTGTGAATGTTGTGGGATCCATGGGTTGGGCAACTGGGGAAAAGCAGGTATTCTGCAGTCTCATAGAAAGGGAAAGTTATGGTTAGAGTGATTGGTTCTCTGGCTTTAGAAAGGAACAAGCTGAAACTGTGGGCTCTGAGAGCAGACAGTTACCAATTTGCAACAGTTAACTCATTACCCAGCTCCATCCCTCATGTCAGTGGGGAAGTTTTCTGCTGCATTGAAGAGTTCCTTAAAAAAATCCGTACCAGCTTCATACTTTGTAAAGTTTTCTAAATGAGTATAGGCAAAGCCAATAAGACTGCTGTTAGCTTCCACCCTTTTGGCATTTCCAATGCTTGTTTGGTTTTGCCATGGTTTTTCCAACACTATATTGTTGGGGAAGCTGCCAGGTCCTCATTGATCTAAAAATTAAAAATGTCTAAAAGCAAAAATATGTTTATATTCTTAAAAACCACAATAACTGACTAATAGATCAAGGCAGATTTTTTTAATTTAGTGAAAACTTTGGTGCGGTTTGATAAATCTCCAAAAAAGTTTCCCAAAACGCATCATCTACCTTTGCTTTGTCCTGGAAACGTTTGGGTGATCTGTCAAGTGGGTGCAAAAACAAATATGGAGGTCCTAAAATACGTTTTTCCAATGCAATTTTCCATAGGAAAATTAGTCAGAGCTGCAGCCAAAACAGTTGAACGTAATTACACCATCGTAGCCGAAAGCTCAATTTTAATGCAAAAAGTGTACATTTTGTGATTTGGTTTAAATTGGTTTAGCAGTTTTTGGGAAATTGAGGTTTAAAATGTATGAATGTATGGTGGCGCGGAGGATAAGCATATACAACAGATGAAAAGATATGATTTAATTGCCTGTCACCTCATCAACAAAGATGTGGTGCCAGTCATTTTAGCATTTGAGGACTCAGGGGCATATTACCAACAACTAGCGATAATTTTTGTCTCTAACTTGTTTAGAGACAAAAATTATCGCCGCACATCGGCGATTTTTATCGCAGATAAACCTTGCTATTAGCAAGGTTTATCGCAAATGCGATAAAAAACGGCCGCAATGCATGAATATCGCTGAAAAGTCAGCGATATTCATGCATTATCGAGCAAATGCTCTTAGCCATGTTATCCACCTCCCATTGGATAACATGGTGAAGAACTGCTCAGGGCAGGTGTTAGCTTTTGGAGATATTCGCGCTTAGCGCGAATATCTCCAAAAGTTGGTAATAGGAGATAGCGATGTTAGCGACTGTTTCCAGTCGCTAACATCTTGGCACGCCCACTTTGCATGTCATTAGTGATAAATATCACTGACATGCAAAGCGGGGCCCAAGATGGTCGCTATCTCCTATTAGCTGTCACTAACTGGTGTTAGCGACAGCTTGGTAATAGGGAGATAATTTTATCTCCGCTTTCTTGGCTTTTAAAGCCAAAAAAGCGGAGATAAACCCCCTTGATAATATACCCCCTAGTCCCTTGTCCTGCAAAAATAATATAAAAAATATATGGGGTTCAGGGTAGGGACATCCTGCCCCCTAGGTCTGAAGCAGGGTCCCAGAGGGACCACCCTGTGTTTATTTGTTTTATTTTTATTTGAACTGCAAATCTTGGGTGGATCTGTGGATCCATGGCAAAATACATTTGGCGGGCTTCTGTCATTTGGATGGCCCGTTGAGTTACCACATTACAAATGAAGAGAAGACAGGCATGAATTGGCCCCCTCCCTGGGCCGATTTTGGCATTGGGGGAGCTGATTTCGGTCCCAGGGACCCCATTCCCAGTGGTTGAGGAAGTTTTAGCTAGGGTTGGGGGTGTGGGTCCCCCTCACTGAGCTGATTTCACACCAGGGGCCAGACAAAGTTTTCTTCAGGGACAGGAGTGTGCGGCTGCCACCCCTGAGCTGATTTTGGCCCTGGGTACCCCATCTGTCAGTACCCTCTTGAAAACAGTGTGAAGGGGACCCCCCACTCCCTAGACACTGATGTTCCCTGCCAGCCAGAGAGCTGGCAGGGAAGATTTTATTGCTCCTGTATGCAGGAATAGAAAGCTCCCATCAAGAGAGAGCACAGATCAGTCTCCCCACTTGTGCTCTAGCAGGGAGAGAAGAAAAGATTGATCCATGCTCCTGGCTGGAGAGCAAATAATACAAGTGGGTTCCTGCCGAAATGGGTGCTTGCAAGGGAGGGCCCAAGCGGACCATGGGTCTCCCTCATGTATCCCCAAATGTGAGAAAAGTTGGGGGTACCCATGTAATTTACAAAAAAAGATGCCTGAGAGAAATTGTCATTATTCTGGACTAATCACAGTAATTTCAGTAATTGTGCATTACTCTTGTGATGCCAAATTACCAAAATTACACGATTACGCCAGCTTGATCAATTAAGAGTAATTTGAGGCTCCTCCCGCAGCCTCCAACAAAAAACGCAGTGCTTAAGTGATGTAAATGTAAAGGAATTTATATAGCGCAAATCACCGAGCGGTTTCTAAGCGCTTGCTTAGGGAACCCGTCCTGGTATTCCCCTGTGAGATAACCCCTGGCAGGGTATCCGCAAGGTGAAAGCCAGGCATCCCACCGCGAGGGGCCGTTGTGGAGATTAAGCAAGCTATTGCCCAGAGTCGCAGAGTGTGAACCCATGAATCGAGTAGGCACCGGAGCGAGAATTGTCGAGTTCATGGACATTTTAGGACTCAAGCCCCCGCCGAGCTGGGAATTGAACCCTGGTCCCGGGCTGACTTCTGCTTCCAGGTCTGCCTCCTCTAACCAGTGAGCCACACTTCTCCACTCCTTAAAAACAGGGTAACATTGGCTTCTCCTCAATTGGCATATGTAATTTACTTATACGTTCCTAGCAAAGTGGTAATATGCTTGCCCAGGGCCTGGGAATTAAATGCTACTAGTGGGCCTGCAGCACTTATTGTGCCACCCACTTAAGCAGCCATTTTAACATTTCTCAGGCCTGTCATTGAAGCCTACGAGTGCAGTTTTCTTTATTTATATTTATTTATTTGAAAGTTTTATATAGCGCGAACAAGACCCTAACGGGTATCAGAGCGCTTTACAATAAATGTGTATAGGTATAACAAAACAATAAGAATAAGCAGGACCGTAAGAATAAAATCAAAAAGCTTAATAAAAGAACAGAGCACAGATCACACATTGTGGATATATCATAGCGCATTACAATAAATGTGTATAGGCATATCAAAACAATCAAAATAAGCAGGACCGTAAGAATAAAGTCAAAAAGCTTAATAAGTGAACCCAGGGCAGATAAAACATTAAGGATAAACAGGACCATAGAGATTGGCAGCAAAGACAATCACAGATAGAAGGGCAAGTCAGATAAGGTGCCAGACCAGACCGGTCAGAACTGAAGGATGATGGTAGAACCTAGATGATTAAAAAGACACAATAAGTGGAATAAAGCTGAACATATAAACGTTAAGCATTAGATTGGTAGGTAAGATACATGAAATTGGGGTTCTCCACTGTCAAGTCAAGCAGTGTTTATGTAAATTTAGCCATAAGGATGCCTTTTACTTCCAGCTTGAAGGAGGAGGTGGAGGGGTTCCGTCTAATTTCTGGTGGCAGGGCATTCCATATCCTGGGTGCCATTCCTGAAAAGGAACGATTATACGTTTTTTTATTCTTGAATTTTTGTGGTTTCAGAAGGAAGTTTTCCGCACTTCTTGTTGATCTTGATCCTCCAGATATTGTGAGTTTTTGTGAGAGATAGCTGGGTGCACTATGATGTAGGGCCTTGTGCATCATGCAAGCTATTTTCAGGTGGATTATGGCTTCAAATGGCAGCCAGTTTAAAGCTTTTAGAACCGGGGAGATGTGGGCCCTTTTTTTAGAGCCAGTGATGAGTCTCGCTGCCGCGTTTGTGGAGGCTCTAAGAGGAGCTGTGGTGGTTTTGGGGAGTCTGCATAACGTGACACTGCCATAGTCCAGCCGACTTGAAGTCGTTTGGGGGTAGGAAGGGCTTAAGCTTCCTTAGTGTGTTGATCTGAAGGTTTGCTCCTTTCGTTGCATTACTGATGGCCTTCTGCATATTAAGGTTACAGTCCAAGGTTATACCCAGTGATTTCGCCGAGTCCACAATGGTTGGTTGAACATCAAGTGCTGTAAGGTTTTTTATCAAATTGTGCATAGTGGGGACTTTGGCGGGAGGAGCAATGAGGAGGAATTCAGTTTTTAAGGCATTCAGTTTGACGTGATTCACTGTCAGCCAGGTTTGGGTGGTCTTAAGAGTATTGTTGAGCAGAGTAATGTCGTCCAAGGTATTGATCTTAAGGTAGAGTCGGGTATCGTCTGCATTCATGTGGAATTGCCCGTTGGATGTTTGTAACAGATCGGTGAGTGGTTCCATGAAGAAGTTGAAGAGTGTAGGGGATAATGAGGTACCTTGTGGGACTCCTAGCATAACCGGGACTGGTTTGGACAGTGTGTTGTTGATCTTGAACTTTTGAGTCCGGTTTTGCATAAAGGAGGTGAACCAGTCGAGCACTGGTCCTGAAAGACCCATTCTGTGTTTCAACAGATCTATCAAGTGTTTGTGTTTTACCGTGTCGAATGCTGAGGAGAGGTCTAATGGGATGAGGAGACATGCTTCATTATGATCAAGAAGTTGAAGTGCATCATCAATGATATGTGGCATGGCTGATTCCGTGCTGTGATTTGCACGGAAGCCGGATTGGTGTTTATTTAGGAGGTTAAAGTGGTCGATATGTTTTGTCAGTTGGTGATGAACACATTTTTCCAGAAGTTTGGCCAGGGTGGGAATATTGGAGATAGAAACCTTTTGCCAGGCACAAACCTTCCTTTTTTATAAATAAGTCACCCCTAGGGTAGGCCATAAACAGCCACAGGGCAAGGTGCAATGTCTTTGTGAGGATTGTGGTGTTTTATATGGTATGGTTGTGCAAGCTTACCCTGTAATACACTTACAAAACTGGCTTGGGTCTAGTCAGGCTTCTTTGTAAAACCTTTAGCTCAACCATGGGTAGCTGGGGTTTCAAGCAGCAAGGCTTAAACAAAGGAACTAGTGTAAAACATTTAGAAGCACCAAACAATGGAATAAGAAAGTCGTACTATACAAAAGAAATCCAACACCACTTTATAAAATTGATTATATTTAAAGGCACTAAGATTTGAAAAATCCAACGGAGGGTTCAAGAGATATAGATTTTTAAGCAAAACATAAATCTAAATTTTAAACTCTAAAGTGCAAACAAGCATTGGTAACCATAATGTATTGAAACTTTTGAAAAGTTTGAAAGAGTTGTGTTCATCTCCTGTAGCCTGGGATACCAAATCCAACAGGGAGAAGGTCAGGGGGGCACTAAGGAGTGATTGGACAGCTATGTGGTCAACAATGTAGTCTCAAGTCCAGTTCCACACTTTACATCAAGACCGCCATAGACGTCAATAGAGTGGACTGGTGCGGAGGATGCTAAAAGATGCTCATAAGTGCTGCGTCATCTATGGTTGAGGTGTGGCACTTTGGCCACAGGGGCCTGTGTCCATTGAAGTCCTCTGTAAGCCAGTAGAAGGCCAGCTGTGACTGAACAACCGATCCCGCACAGAGCAGGTCCAGCGTTATGCTTTGGTGAAGGCAGGTGTTCAACTTGGGCAACCAATCTGAATTCAGACAACACTATGTGTCGAACAGACCCGGGAACAACTTTGTGCCATTGAGAATTGGTCTCTAGAGGTGCCCAGTGGCAGTCAGCGGTGATTCAAAGAAAGTAGCTACTGACTTGCAGGAAGCGCTTCTTCAGCTTTGATGGCCCTGGTGCTGGTTTCAGGGGGTCCACCAACTGACACTTAGAGTCACCTCTTTGGACTGGGGTTTGGAAGTGATTTTTCCTCGAGGCAGGACCCACAGGCACAATCCTCTCTTTGCTAGCCCAAGGTATGGCAGGTGCAGTCCAGCAGACCGGGCAGTCTCTCTCACCAGGGGTCAGCAGGGCAGTCTTCTTAAATCTTTTCTCCAGTTCTGGCGTGATCTGAGGTTCAGGGTGCCGGGGGTGCCGTATTTATTCCCAGAAAGTGCCTTTGTGGGGTGATGCAGTCACTAGCCACTAGCCAATAGGATACCAGGATCCCTCCCGTCCTGTTACAACTTCTGCCTATGTGTGGCATCTAGCAGTCCCATGGAACACTATTCTGCCCACTGCCAAGATGTTTGATCCCTTCCTTGAATAATAGACGGCTAGAAGTGTGGTGTTCTGAGGGCTATCTACGCCCAGTGAAAAACCTGTTTGGGGACTGGTTTCTCCTCTCTGTTACCACCGCTAGTCTCTTTACGTGAACAAAGGGGCTACCCCTCAGGAACTTTATCACCATTTGCTCACCAAAGGTGGTTCTGCCTTTGAAACTCACCCTTTGGGCCACAAACCTGAGTGGCTTCCTGCAAGGGAGAGGTTACACCTCTCCTTGTAGCAGGCTTCTATTTTTCCTAAGCAGGGAGTCATTCACACTGCTCCCCAGGAGGGTAAAAGGCTGCCTGGTGGCCAACAACTGTGCATTGCCACTGGACAGACAGGGCAACAGTGTGGAAACTTTAGAAAAGTTACCTTTCCTTAAAAGTGGCATTGAATTAGACTTAGACATCAAGTCGAGTTTAATGCCACAATTAATGTATCACCTTGAAGTACCCAATTTTAGTAGTCTTATTCAGAAGTTAGCTGGGCTGAGGGGTCAGACGGTAACTCTGTTAGCCAATAAATAGAGTTACTAATGTTTCCAGAGTAAAAAACATACAATCTGCTTTCTAAACATATTAAAATAATATATGGCTCCCTGCCTCAGGGCTCCAGGGTCTTCATTTGAGGTGACCCTGGAAGGGAAGTGTGGGCAATGCCAGTGGTTTAAAGGACAAAGTTGAACTAGCAGTTTAAAACTGCTTTTTCAGGATGCAGTGGCAGGCTGGGTGCATTTTGTACTTTGTCTTACACAGAGTGCACAAACAGTGCTGAAGCCATGGGGGGACACTCTTTCTTTCATGCCCTGGGTACCCTTGGTACCATATACTAGAGACATAAGTAAGTGATCTTATGCCAATTGGGAGTAGCTAATTCAACATACATTTTGTAAGAAGTTAGAACACTGGCACTGAGGTCTGGTGGGCAGGCCTCAGTGCACTCTCAGAACTTTGCGGGTGGTGAAGTAAAAATAGGAATTTCCTTACAGTCTTTAAAAAGTAGAACATGTAATTTTGAGTTTTACATGTCCTGATAGAGAAAAACTGTTACATTCATTTTTCACTACTGCAAGGCCTGCTTTTCCCAAAGGATAAAACTGGGGTTGCATTATTACATTTAATAATCTGTAGCATCAAAATGGTAACAGGTAAACTGTTCATTTTTCATGTATTTTGAATTTTAATGACAACTCCTTTTTTATGTTGAAGTTGGATTTTTGGTTGCAATTTTGAATATGCCACTTTTAGAAAGTTGCCTTTTTCCAGCCATCGCCATTTAGTGCCTGCCACTTGTCTCTAGGTCACATGACTATGTGTAGTTAAAGTTGGTCTTTGTGTATTCCTCCTAGCCAGCCACACACAATAGAAAACGTATGTGTGCTTGGATGGGCTATTGTTGGCAAGATGGGATGACGTAGTTAGGCATACCCCACTTATACCTGAATAGGCTGTGTCCTGCCTTCACACAATGCGATGCAAAACCACTGTAATGAGTTTGGAGCCAGGGCAGGAGGAGGCAGGAAATCCTTGCACTGCAAAGGGAAACCTATAGAAGCTTCCCCTACTTCAAATGAGGTACTAGGTATAAATATTGGACTTCAGACACCAACTCCTCGGTACACTTATGAACCTGTGGAAGACACTGCCAGGAAGAAGGACTGATGTGCTGCTAAAGGGACTGTAACTCTGCTAGACACTAACCTGAAGGTATGCTGCCCTGTTGTGCTGACCTGCTACTCTGCTGTCTTTTGTCTGGGTAAGAAGGACTTGACCTGCAACTTGTACCCAGGACTACCAGAGTCACTCCAATGGCTAGTCTCTTGTAACCAGCACCTGGACTCTGTAACAGTGAGTCCCATCCTGCTACGTGGTGCCTCCCCATTCCTAGACCCTTGGAAGTGAGCCTGAAAGTAATCTGCCAGCACATGTGAGGATCCAGAAGAACCAACTCCTCTCCTCTGCTGCGTGGTGCAACCCCGAGCAGAACTGATGCAATCCCCGTGCTACATGGACTTCCCGTCTCAAAGACTTTGCATCGACCTGACAGCCCCATTGGAACCGCCACTGTGTGATGCATGACTGACACAGGGCCTCGATTCACAATCCCCTTGTTGAGGACAGCCTTGACAACAATACAGGACTTCGCAGTGTAAGCCTGCTGCCACTGGATTCAAGATAGCCTGGCTGATGAGGATTATGAATCCGAAACCGGTCCCAGGATGCTTGTTTCCGGTCCAGGGAAGACATGGCTTGGCAGTTCGGGCTGGACTGTTCCCATGAGGCACAGGGTCAGACTGATTTGCATATGGCCATGTCTGTACTGGGGTGGCTGAGTGAGCTAAAGAATGGTGATGGATTAAACCCAGATCAGTTGACTGGGGGTGAGTGTTTGATTTGCTCAGGCGCTCCGTCCAGCATCCCCTTTTGTATCGCTTTGTTCGCCCTAAGTGTGGCAGGGTATGCTCAGACGTAAGTCCCTTGCTCACTTGGCCACTGGATTCAAGATAGCCTGGCTGAGGAGGATGATGAATCCGAAACCGGTCCCAGGATGCTTGTTTCCGGTCCAGGGAAGACATGGCTTGGCAGTTCGGGCTGGACTGTTCCCATGAGGCACAGGGTCAGACTGATTTGCATATGGCCATGTCTAAACTGGGGTGGCTGAGTGAGCTAAAGAATGGTGATGGATTAAACCCAGATCAGTTGACTGGGGGTGAGTGTTTGATTTGCTCAGGCGCTCCGTCCATCATCCCCTTTTGTATCGCTTTGTTCGCCCTAAGTGTGGCAGGGTATGCTCATACGTGAGTCCCTTGCTCAATTGGCCACTGGATTCAAGATAGCCTGGCTGAGGAGGATGATGAATCCGAAACCGGTCCCAGGATGCTTGTTTCCGGTCCAGGGAAGACATGGCTTGGCAGTTCGGGCTGGGCTGTTCCCATGAGGCACAGGGTCAGACTGATTTGCATATGGCCATGTCTAAACTGGGGTGGCTGAGTGAGCTAAAGAATGGTGATGGATTAAACCCAGATCAGTTGACTGGGGGTGAGTGTTTGATTTGCTCAGGCGCTCCGTCCATCATCCCCTTTTGTATCGCTTTGTTCGCCCTAAGTGTGGCAGGGTATGCTCATACGTGAGTCCCTTGCTCAATTGGCCACTGGATTCAAGATAGCCTGGCTGATGAGGATTATGAATCCGAAACCGGTCCCAAGATGCTTGTTTCCGGTCCAGGGAAGACATGGTGAACAACAGATTTAATCAACACAGCAAATGTAATATTTCAGAAAAGAAATCAAATTTATAAGAACAATCATCAAGTAACACACAGGGCGAAAATCTACTTCAAAATATACATATATTTAATATATGGTCAATAAATCAACCAGGGAATAAAAAGATCTGTGTGAGTTTCCTTTCAAATCCAGAGAGCACAGCCTGGTTTCTTCAAGCCCTTTTGAAAGAGTCAATGAAAAGATTATTTCGGATTATCATCAACCTTCCGTCCTGAAGATGGTCTGACGGTCTTACTGCCATCACAGACCGAAACGTCGACTACGGCATCTCTTTCTATATACATTTGCTGGTTTGAATTTTTGGAAAGATGTCAAAATAGTTTGTGTACAGGTTAATTTACGTCACCTTGCAAACTATGTTTGGTTGTACCTAATCCTTTTATTCCCTGATTGATTTATTGACCATATATTAAATATATGTATATTTTCAAGTAGATTTTCGCCCTGTGTGTTACTTGACGATTGTTCTTATAAATTTAATTTCTTTTCTGAAATATTACATTTGCTGTGTTGATTAAATCTGTTGTTCACCACTGCTAAGGGAGTGCCCTTGAGAAATACCTGTGAGATAATATCTCTAGAAGTATTCGACTAACAAAATCCCTTGTAGGCAAACCCCCACTTTTTTTCATTCTTTATTGCCCAAGCCTCCAAGGGTATATTGGGTTCCCACTCCTTTTGAAACTGCTTGTAAATAAGTCCCCCTTGTACGCTATGCTTAGTGTGAATGGGGAGGGCAATTGGTGTTGATGTGGGCATTCCACCACAACACCCATTGATTCTGACGCTGTCCCATGTTTACAGGGGCAGCTAAATATGGGGCAGTGCCAAAATTAGGACCAGAGAAAACCTGGTCTTTGTCTGGCGTAACGAGGAGAAATGTTTAATTTCTCCACGTGTTTGCTGTTTTCATGTGGGCTGCATTGTGCAGCATACATGGAAACACCAAAACGCCAATATTTTTTTTGTACAGAATGGTCCCTCTTCCTGCACATAAACAATCATTTAAAAAAAATGCTGTTTTGCACTTCTGTATGTCCTGCATTAAGAATGAAGCAGCACACATAAAAGTTACAAAACAGCATTTTAAGATTGTTCATGTGCAGGAAGGGAGACCTTCCTGCACATAAACAATTTTCCCCTCAACGCAGACACCCTTGCACTATGGTGCAAGGGGGCCTATGTTGGCGATAGGCTGATAAGTTTAGCGATAGTACAGAGGGAAACGCAGGGCTGCACCATATTCTTGTAAATATGGTGCAGCGCTGCATTTCTGAAGTGGCGGAATGCGGTGTTAAACCAGGAAGGCTAATGTCTCACTCTGCCACTTCCCTGATAAATATGCCCCATAGTGCGCCAACATGGTTTGCCTACTGTCCTAATCTCAGACCAAGGAAACTAATTTAGCTCTAAAATTTGTCACAGTTTCTGCTCATCCCTCGATATTGATGCCCATCTTTCACCCACATATGGATGGCAAGTGGGAATGAGTGAATCATTATATGGAGCAATCCTACTGTGGGTAGTGTCCACATGGTCTGCTTCCTTTGGTGGAGTTTGTGTATAATTATTGGTCACACGTCACCATTGGGGTTTCTCCACTTTATTGTGAAAATAGGTTCCACACTAGAATAATTCCTTTGGACACATCACAGTGTGATCCGCATGTTCTTTCTGTCAAAGAACACCACTAGAGGATCACTGATACACTACAAAAAAAACATAAGAATCTGTCCTCTGACCTGACTTGAATAAAAATACAAGTTGACAAACATTGGAAGCAAAACCCCTCCATACAAAGTGGGAGACCTGGTATGGCTATGTTAAAAAAAATCCACGACTGTACGGCTTTCGGAAATTGATATCTGGATTTCTTGGACCCTTTCCTGTGGAAGAGACCGGTCTCAACACTGTGGCCATTAAACTCACTCTACCAGATGACTGTAAATTATACCATTCCATGTGTCACTGTTACAGTCCCATTCAGGTGATATCTGGAGTGAGAAACCTTCTCCCCAAATCAAAGTCCATGGGCAATGGTAATACGTAGGTGCATGGAATTGCTGATTCAAAAAGAACTGGTGGGGGTCTTATTTTATGCAATTGATTGGGAAGACTGTGGCACAGCTGATCTGACTTGGGAGCCTGCTTCCTCAGTCTGTACTCAGCTTTTGGACTGGCTTTTCCATTTTTGCTTTACACACAATCCATCTGCCAGTTTCCAGAGGGGCACCTCTTGAATCATGTGGCCCCCCAACTGGCCTTGGTTCTTTTCCTGATACTGGTTGCTCCCTATGCCCTCACCTCTAATGTTGAACCCCCCCATCCCATGTGCCCTCTACATTCTTCTTGTGATTAAAAGGCTCTACACTGGAGGCTTGGATGCCTTCAGCTTCCTTTAGGGATGTTTCTGGTTCTCAAACACATCTCAAGAGAGTCAAGGGACCCAGTGCCCATTTTGAAGGCTGGGTATGGTATACGTACCACACCCAAGCCAAAGGATGCTTCTTGGCTTGGTAGCTTTTCAAAGGAGCAGTACAAGACTCTCACTTTGGACACTTACCTGTGGATTGTCATTCCTTGACAGCATTGCTCCTCTTCTGAAGGCCGTCTTCAGTAAGGCAAATGGAATCTCTTCAAATAAAGAAAAAAAGAAACAAGGGTGAGAGAACACTCCAGATCATTACAGCCAAGCCCCACCCAGAACAATAACAGAAACAATACTCCAAGTAGTCTATAAACATTTGAAGTGCTGAATCAGGGGCCAACAATGTAATGCAATAATGCTTGTAGGAAGACATTTTTTAGACATGTGACATTCAAGAGTAATTCCAAAAGTCTTTGGAATTTTACCACACTGACTGTGCAGTCAACAGTAGGGACATAGCACTTGGAACTTTTGATATTGACTAACTGGGAATGCAATGTCAAGGACAATATTTCATTTTGATACTCTTGATAAATTACGAGGAGGGTCTTATTCAAGTGCGCACGCATGTATGGGTAATATGCCTTAATGCATATTGTTTGGGAATCATGTACTAGTTTGACCCATTCTTTGTTATCCTAATAGCAACCTGAGCCTGTGGGCTCAAGAAGCCATCTGCAATCTTGACCAGACTCGATCCCACATCCCATCAACTATAGAAGAGTCTAGACCAGAGAGGGCAGTCTTTTCTCAATCCCAACACCCATTCACCTTTGAGATACTTGCCAATGTTCATGTGAAGCAATTTTCACTCGTTGAGAGTTTTCTCAATGGGACATGGGTCAGTATTTGCCACCTCTGCAGAAGAAGAAGTGTTCTTTAGGTGAGTGGCAATGCTAACACCATGCACCGCCTACAGCAGTGCGAACAGGGGTTGGCTGCACAAAGGGGGTTGGTCCTGAGCCTGATCAGAGACCAGGGTGAACCCCCGGGCTCAACTAGAGGCTGTACCCTACTGCACATGGCCAAAAACCATGTGAAAAGAAACATTGGATCCCTGTGGGCTTGGGGATGATGTGCTTCTTCTGCTGCACACCTCAACGGGGTTCCATACATGCTAGCGGAGAGCTGTGTGGCTCTGGTGGGCACTGGGTGTGTGGGATTGGGTCCAGGTTATGCCCTCTCCCCAACCTCCTGTTTGTGGACAACTGGGGATGGTGCGTAGTCAGGATAGTGGGTGGGTAGAAGTAATAATATTTTAGTTTTAGATTGATGCCACAGTACTTCCGCAGTACCAGAAAGAAACTACCCTAGCGACATGGGCACAATGACCCAGTACCGTGGGAGTGCCACAGTCCACAACTATTTGTATAAAAAGATTTAAATGGAATTTACATATATAACAGAGAGAATGGGTGGGTTTGACATGGTGTGTGGTGCACATCTACTGGTAGAACAGGAAACATTCCTTCAAGTTGATCAGGAAGAACCTATTCTCTCCTGTTTTAAAATGCACTTCATTTCCACTGAAGACACTGGATGTTATTATGATATATTGCGCTCATGCTGTTGTCTTGGAGAAATACCAAAATTACCTTATTGACATGCTTCTGGGATTTCTCAATCTTTGGGCAAAATTGGTTTGAACACTGCCATTTTTGCCTTTGATATTTGGTGGAATAGATAAAAGCAGTGCATGGGAAGAGATTTGTCAACTCTCCCAAGGTTTGCTTAATTTAAATTGAGAGAGTGACCCTTGGTATTGTGCCCAAATTGCTTCCTTTGCAGTGCCCAATCATAACATCAGTGCGTCCGTAATTCAAAATGCTTTTCACCACACTAGCCTATGTAATTTCTTTCTTCTGTGGCCAAATCAAGTAATGTCTACAATGGAAACTCTATATTTTTGTTGTTGCCACGATTTTAACATCTTCCTGAGCCCTAAAGAGAAAGGAAGGCCCAAAATCCAGTTGCAAACCATGATGCTGGTATTCTAGTGAACAACGAGATGGAGTCAGCAGCGGAATGGCAAGTGTTCTGGAGGATTATATCATTTCAAGAGAATAAAAGTATTTTAGAGTCATAGGTTTATGATCGGTTGCTGTTAATGAGGTAGAACAATAGAACAATTTTGTGAATTATAATTGAAAAAGAGTGTGTCCTAATTATGGTGTTTGATGCTATTGGTTTTAAGTTATTGGAAGAGCAAGGAGATGGCCAATTGTAGTATTTAGAGCCTTCTTTTTAGCATACTGCGCTTGGCCAACCTTTGAACTGGAGGAAGGCTTGTAATGGGGGAATTTATCATTTCTTGGGATTCCTGTGTATAGGAGTGGGGAAGGGAGAGATACGGTTGGTTGAATGTGAACTTTCTCTGCAGTTTAAAAAGTACTTTTCCATTCAAGTAGACTAGCAATGTTAACATCTGTTTAACTACCTATTGGCACTTAAAGCTGGAAAATAAAATTAAGGTTGTGGAATTAGTGAAAAAGGGATACAGATAGTGAAAATATAACAAAAGATAGGAAGAGAACAGAGTGAATATACGAGGGCTGGACGGATATAAGGACATAGAGCCTGGGTAGGCTTCTAAATGTTGATATTTATTCATGATACAAAATAAAGAATAAAGGGCTAGATGTAGGTAATTGTAAATTACCGATTCGAAAATACAGAATTTTACAGATTCAGTATTTTCGAATCGGTAATTGCTATGTAGATAATAAATCGGTAAAAATTGCCGAATCGTAAAAATTCGGTAATTACCGATACCAAATCGGTAATTGCCATTCATTCCTATGGGCCTGGAGGCCCCTAGGAATAATAATAATAATAATAATAATAAAAGCCTTTTATATAGCGCCTGGTTACACTAGAAAACAGTGTGTCCCCGCGCTTTTTGGAACAAGGACTGGGCTGAAACAGGGGAAGGTGGGGAGAGAGGAACAGAAGGGGGCCGAAGAAAAGGATCATATCTTCGGGAATAGATATGTTTTTAGTTTTTGCGGAAAGTTTTTTCTGATGGTTCCATTCTAAGTTCAGTAGGTAGTAAGTTCCATTGTTTACTGGCCAAGTATTTAAAGGGATCTACCGCCCATACGTGTCCGGTAGATTCTGGGCGCTTGAAAAAGCATACTGCCTTGGGATCTTAAAAAACGTTTGGGTTGGTACTTGGTCAGTAGTTTTTGAAGGTATATTGGTCCTTTTTCTTGTGCAATACGGTGAGGCATGCACATTTTTTAAATGTAATGCGTTCACGTATGGGTAACCAGTGGAGGATGGCTAAGGCTCGTTTCCCTGAGGACCTTCTGGATAGATTAAGTGCCAGTCGGGCAGCTGCGTTTTGGACGCACTGCAGACGCTGAAGACCTTTTTTGCTTAAGCCCATATACAGTGAGTTGCTGTAATCGAGATGGGGTGTAATTAGAGAGTGGATTAAAGTTTTCCTATTCGTTGCGGGGAGGGAGTCCAGGGTTTTGCGTAGAGTCTTATGGATTCCGTAGCATTTGCCTGCAATTCCTTCGGTGTGGTGTTCAAGAGACAGAGTAGAGTCTAATCTGACCCCTAGGTTTTTCACCTGCTCGGAGGGTTTTGGTATGGCGCCAAGTTCAGATGGCCACCGTGCAGATGACCAGATGGATGGAGTCTTCCCCAACACAAGAAGCTCAGTTTTATTTGCATTTAGGCATAGGCAGTTGGTATTCATCCATCTGGCCAGGTCGCTGAGGCATGCCGAGAAACTAGCTGAGCGAAACAAAAGGGGATAACGGACGGAGCGTTTGAGCAAATCAAACACTCACCCCCAGTCAAATGATCTGTGTTTAATCCATCACCATTCTTTAGCTCACTCCGCCACCCCAGTTCAGGCATGGCCATATGCAAATCAGTCTGACCCTGTGCCTCATGGGAACAGTCCAGCCCGAACTGCCAAGCCATATCTTGCCTGGACCGGAAACAAGCATCCTGGGACCGGTTTCGGATTCATAATCCTCATCAGCCAGGCTATCTTGAATCCAGTGGCAAAGTGAGCAAGGGACTCACGTCTGAGCATACCCTGCCACATTTAGGGCAAACAAAGCGATACAAAAGGGGATAACGGACGGCGCGTTTGAGCAAATCAAACACTCACCCCCAGTCAAATGATCTGGGTTTAATCCATCACCATTCTTTAGCTCACTCCGCCACCCCAGTTCAGACATGGCCATATGCAAATCAGTCTGACCCTGTGCCTCATGGGAACAGTCCAGCCTGAACTGCCAAGCCATATCTTGCCTGGACCGGAAACAAGCATCCTGGGACCGGTTTCGGATTCATAATCTTCATCAGCCAGGCTATCTTGAATCCAGTGGCAAAGTGAGCAAGGGACTCACGTCTGATCAAACCCTGCCACATTTAGGGCAAACAAAAAGATACAAAAGGGGATAACGGATGGAGCGTTTGAGCAAATCAAACACTCACCCCCAGTCAAATGATCTGGGTTTAATCCATCACCATTCTTTAGCTCATTCCGCCACCCCAGTTCAGACATGGCCATATGCAAATCAGTCTGACCCTGTGCCTCATGGGAACAGTCCAGCCCGAACTGCCAAGCCATATCTTGCCTGGACCGTAAACAAGCATCCTGGGACCGGTTTCGGATTCATAATCCTCATCAGCCAGGCTATCTTGAATCCAGTGGCAAAGTGAGCAAGGGACTCACGTCTGAGCATACCCTGCCACATTTAGGGAAAGCAAAGCGATAAAAAAGATAACGGACGGAGCGTTTGAGAAAATCAAACACTCACCCCCAGTCAAATGATCTGGGTTTAATCCATCACCATTCTTTAGCTCACTCCGCCACCCCAGTTCAGACATGGCCATATGCAAATCAGTCTGACCCTGTGCCTCATGGGAACAGTCCAGCCCGAACTGCTAAGCCATATCTTGCCTGGTCCGGAAACAAGCATCCTGGGACCGGTTTCGGATTCATAATCCTCATCAGCCAGGCTATCTTGAATCCGGTGGCAAAGTGAGCAAGGGACTCACGTCTGAGCATACCCTGCCACATTTAGGGCAAACAAAGCGATACAAAAAGGGGATAACGGACGGAGCGTTTGAGCAAATCAAACACTCACCCCCAGTCAAATGATCTGGGTTTAATCCATCACCATTCTTTAGCTCACTCCGCCACCCCAGTTCAGACATGGCCATATGCAAATCAGTCTGACCTTGTGCCTCATGGGAATAGTCCAGCCCGAACTGCCAAGCCATATCTTGCCTGGACCGGAAACAAGCATCCTGGGACCGGTTTCGGATTCATAATCCTCATCAGCCAGGCTATCTTGAATCCAGTGGCAAAGTGAGCAAGGGACTCACGTCTGAGCATACCCTGCCACATTTAGGGCAAACAAAGCGATACAAAAGGGGAAAACGGACAGAGCGTTTGAGCAAATCAAACACTCACCCCCAGTCAAATGATCTGGGTTTAATCCATCACCATTCTTTAGCTCACTCCGCCACCCCAGTTCAGACATGGCCATATGCAAATCAGTCTGACCCTTTGCCTCATGGGAACAGTCCAGCCCGAACTGCCAAGCCTTATCTTGCCTGGACCGTAAACATGCATCCTGGGACCGGTTTCAGATTCATAATCCTCATCAGCCAGGCTATCTTGAATCCAGTGGCAAAGTGAGCAAGGGACTCACGTCTGAGCATACCCTGCCACATTTAGGGCAAACAAACCGATACAAAGGGGGATAACGGACGAAACTAGCTGAGGCTTCCTTGGGCGGTCGAGATAGTGTCACTAATAGCTGGGTGTCATCCGCATATGACACTATCTCGACCCCATATGCCTCAGCTATCTTAGCCAGGGGTGCCATATACAAGTTGAATAATGTGGGGCTCAATATTGAGCCCTGCGGCACCCCATGTCTGAGTGCTCGAATTTCCGATTTAAAGGGAGGGCAATTAACTTGGAATTGTCTATTAGCCAGGAATGCGCGCATCCATTCGTGGGCCGGACCGTCAATTCCCACCTCGCTAAGGCGGGAGAGTAGTATGGGATGGGAGACGGTGTCAAATGCCGCGCTCAAATCTAATGAAAGGAGCGCAGCTGTCATTCCCTCATCTACTCTGCCTCTCAGTACCTCTGTGGAAAAAAGAAGGGCTGATTCAGTAGAGTGGTATGATCTGAATCCTGACTGCGTGGAATGGAGATGGTGACCTTCTTCTAGATGCTTTATCAATTGGGCATTAACTATCTTTTCCACCACCTTAGCGCAGAATGGTAGGAGTGATATAGGACGATAGTTGTCCAATTGGGTTACACTGAGGTTGGCCTTTTTCTTAATAGGGATAACCTGCGCTGTTTTCCAGTCTTGCGGAATGTGGCTCGTTTGGAATGATAATTTAGCCATATGACTTATATGGTTTACCAATAATTCGGCCAGGTTTTTAAAGATCTTGGGGCGAGCTACATCTTTGGGGCAACCTGATTGTATGCTACGAATAATTCTCAGCACCTCAGTGTCATCAGGCACAGAAAATTGATTTAGATGACATGTTAGTTGGTTCAACCTCAGTAGCATGATTAGTAGTTATGTTATCCATGACCTTCGGAAAGGTTTAATAGATGTTTTCTACTTTTTGGACGAAGAAGTCCGCTATCGCTTCACAAGTAGCTGTAGAATGAGTATCTGGAGCTATAGTCCTATCAGCTGAAGTGAGTTCTTTGTAGATTACAAAGAGTTCCTTGGTAGAATTTTCGGCTGATTCAATTCTTTTGCTAAGAAAATTTCTTTTGGCTATTCTAATCTTTTTATGATAATTTTTTATGTTTATTTTATATTCAAGTTTGGCTGTTTCATCGTATTTATTGCGCCAGATGCGTTCTAGCTTTTTACATTTTGATTTGATAGCTTTTAAATCAGCATCAAACCATTGTGCAGATTTAAGATATCTTACAGGTGTCTTAGTTGTCCAAGGTGCAGTTGCGTCTAGAGCTTTAGTTAGCCAATTTTCATAGTCTGTCCAGGCTTCCTCTATATTGTCTTTCAGAGGAGGACAGCTTGTTTTAAGGGCAAGTTCTAAATCAGTTTGTTTAAGTTTTCCCCATTGTCTGCGTTTAGATGTTATCTGTTTGGCTTGTTGAAGTTGTTTATGTTCTCCTAGGATTATGAATTTGATCAAGGAGTGGTCTGACCATAGTACCTTGATAGGAGGTTGGACCGTCAATCCCTTCCAGTTCGCAAAGATCGGGTCCAGAAGATGCCCTGCCTTGTGGGTAGATTTTAAGGATTGTAGTTTAAGTTTGAGCATTTCTAGAGATGCAAGTAATCCTTGGGCATCTTTGTTTTTTTCGTCTTCAAGATGGAGGTTTAAATCTCCTAGGATACGAAGTTTGTTATAACGAAGAGCAGATTGGGTGATGACCTCTATCAGACTTTCTATAAAATTTGCGGCCCCTCCTGGCGGGCGGTAGATTAGGTAGCCATTAACAGTTATATTGGGGCTATATTTAATCGCAACCATTTCTAGGGTACATATCAATTCAATTTTATGGATAATAGCAATACCCCCTCCCCTTTGTTTATTTCGATTGATGTTTAGTATGCCATAGTTTTCGTGTAGGGCCTCTAAAATATCTGGGGTGGACTCCTCATCTAGACACGTCTCAGTCAAGAAAAGAACTTCTGGTTGATGGTCTATTAGTAAATCAAAGATTTCAAATTTATGTTTTCTTAGCGAGCGACAGTTTACCTGAAACATTGTCAGAGATTTTGTCTTGTATTCATAATCCTTGTTGTTCTTAGGATTATAAGAGCAGGTCCTACAGCTTGAAGGCATCGTTTCAGCCTTCCATGAATGTCTGCATGTTTTCTTAGTAGATGGGCAGAGACTTTCTAGCTGTTTTTTCGAATATGTAATCACTCTTGGGAAATCTAGAGGAGATCGGGCAGGGGTTTTTGCCCCTGTCCCCGGTCGGCCACGGACGGGCACAGACGGGCTTGCCTCTGGTGCACCTCTGGCGCACCATCGGCGTGCCTGCTGCGCCCGTCCGCTGCACGTACGGGGAGGGGTTTTCATTTTATAGTGTCTGGGCCCAAATCGCCAAGACACTAGAGCGCTGTCTTTGTCCTGTCCCAAGATGGCGCCCGAAGTCTGCGCCTGGTGGGGAATGAGGGCGAAAGTCACCAGGAGCCTGAAATCGGCGTCCTGAGGTTTCAGGGGGCTCAGTAGGTAAAATGCGGCAAGATGCGGCAGTGGGGGGTGATTAAAAAGCACAAAGCAATTCGATTTAGTTGTGAAAAATATTGGCGCAAATAAACAAATACAGCATGTAAATGTTTAAAATGATAGCCCTAAGACTTCTGGCTTCCCCCTCAGGAGTCCTTGTTCACAGGGACATGAATGTCAATTACCGAATCTGTAAATACCGATTCGGAATGGCACACATACATGCCCTTAGGGCATGTATGTCTGCCACATGGCACAGTTGAAAATGCATTGATTTGCATTTTCTAAGGTATTCCTTATTTACCACCAACTAATAGTTGGTGGTAAATAACAGATCCTTAAAGCACATGAGCACTGTTTAAAGTGCTTCCTACATGTCATTTACTGACCGGTAATGGCCTTCCTACATCTGGCCCAAAGTTGGTATGAATCTTGGCAGAGGATTTATGCTGTTGTCTGTTGGTATAGTGTTAGAAATGGGATCTCTGGTTGGCTAGGGCATGTGCCTAAGCAAGGCAGAAACCACCACTCTAGTCAGGCAAGGGAGTTACACACCGAAGATAACCCCTGCTCACACCCATGGTAGCTTGGCAGAGGAGTCAGGATTATCCCAGAGGCAATGTGTAAAGCATTTGTACAACACACTCAACACAGCAGCGGCACACTAGTCACACCACAAAAGAAACTCCACATAAGTTTATGTAAAAATAGCCTCTGTGTTATCCATAAAACACATTAGAACATATCACATATATACACTGTGCCACCAGGCACTTGTCATGTATTTACAGGGGTCACATACTCATCAATAGGCCAATCAGGCCACTGTCATAACATTAAAGTTACGCTGGCCAGTAACCGCTGGTATCATTGCACTTACTACACTATATTATGCAAAACATAATCAGCAGTAGTGCACTAGAGTAAATACCAGTAACATGCACACCCTAGAAAGTCACTATACACAGTAGTGCACTTCAAAACACATGTTGTAGTGTAAAGGCAAAAGTATACAGTAAAAACCATAACAACAATGCACCACAATAACCACCTATAAGGTGTGCACACTACTCCATGAGCACCAAACCCAGCGCAATACTTGCGCTCTCCTTTATGTTATCAGGTGTCCTCCCCATAGGCTCCTGGCCATTTGCCTGCCTACAACAGGGACTACAGCAATTCCAACCACTGAGGGCCTCCGTCGGGGTCCTGCCCAGGTCTAACCCCAGCAGGAACGGCCCCGGTGCCTAGTGCTCAATGCGTGGTGGGGTGGCGGCTCCAACTGATACTGCCGGACCGGGACCCCCGTTGTTGCATCCTCCCTGCCCCTGCCCCTGGAAAAAGAACACCCCTCTTAGATCGGGGAAGGGGAATTATTGTCTCAGTCTCCCCTCCGCATGGAAAACCCAATTGCCCAAGGCAGCTGCCCCGCAAAGTCTCCAGTCCTTCTTGAGGTTCTCCGGCAGCCCTCAGCTGTGTCGGACTGGGAGAAGCTGCTCTCTCCTGTTGGGTGCTTGTCAGCTTCCTCCTTCCCGGGGGAGCTCCACCCACAATTAGGCTCCCTCGCCTACAGTCAGGCTTTCTTTGCCTGACTTCCGGTTCGCAGGCTGCTATCGCCACCTACAGAAGAAAAGCTCACTTCTCTGGCTTAGGGGATGACTTGCACCAGGCGTTTCTAGTGGGTAGGACCCCCACACTTCAGAGGGACAAGAATGCAGCACTCCCCACTCTTTCTCCCTAGTGGCAGGAGAAAGGGACTGTACTCCACCGGCTACTCTTCCAGAAAGTGCTCCTGAGGTGCAAACCACAGTGCTCACCACACTCTTGGCTGAGGATCACCCCCATACAGGGGGAGAAAGGAAAGCACATCACTGCTCCAATTTCCCCCAACACCAGCCACATAGCTCTGATAAATCCCAGAGGACCGGGCTCAGGCAGGCCAGCACACTGGGTCCTTTCAACAGAGCAGTAGTCCCTTCAGCTGCCAAGCAGGGCAGCAGGTCAGCCCCCAGTGGTGGTTCGCCTTGGCACACTGCACTCCACACAGTGTGCTCTTGCAACTAGTTCCAGAAGTTCAGTGAGTCACAGCCCCAATATTTATAACCCCATGTGTTGTTGTTGTTCCCCCTAGCACAGAGCTCTGTGCCCTGTCCAAACCAGTTCTGGGGGATATTTACATACACCTTTTCAAGTGCACAACCACCTCCAATGCCAGTGTAGGCCCTGGCCCCAGACACACCACAGGGGGGCAGAGCCATCATTGTGGAGGGCAGACACAGCCCTATTCAGGTTCAGGTGCTACTCCTCCCACTACTCCAAATGCAGATCTGGCCTATTCAGTCTAGCTGTGACTCACCCAGACTCTCTGGTGCCACTGCACCTCCCCAGCCCCTGTCACTTCTAAGGCCAGGCAGTCAATACACAACAGGCAGGAACAAAGACACATAGCACACAGAAATGCCTACTTCTAAAAGTGGCATTTCTAAAATAGTGATAATAAATCTGCGAACACCAATACGCAGCATTTATCACCACTATTCCAGACATACCAAAGTTGATCATGATACTCCTCTCATGTCAGGATTTACCACCAAAGCACATATCAGGGAATCCCTAATGCATTCCTATGAGAGGGCAGCCTCACAGCAGTGAGAAACAAAATAGGCTGTTTTTCACTACCAGGACATGCCACACAGTTAAGGCACATGTCCTACCTTTTACCTACACTGCACCCTGCCCATAGGGCTGACTAGGGCCTAACTTAGGGGTGACTGATATGTAGTAAAAGGGGCGTCAAAGACGTGGCAACCACTTTATGTGCCAGGCCACAGTGGCAATAAACTGCACGCTTAGGCTCTGCAATGGCAGAGGCCTGAGACAGGTTTGAAAGGCTACCTTGGTGGGTGGCGCAAGCAGCGATGCAAGCCCACCAGTAGCATTTAATTTACTTGCCCGGGTATATGAGATACCACTTTACAAGGGACTGACAGGTAAATTAAACATGCCAAACAGGTGTAGACCAATCTTACCAAGTTTACCATAGAGAGCACATGCACTTTAGCACTGAACAGCAGTGATAAAGTGCCCAGAGTCCAAAAACCACCAACAAAAGGTCAGAAAAAATACAGGAGGAAGTCAAAAAGTTCTGGGATGACCCTGCAAAAAGGGCACAGTCCAACGTATAGTATAACTGATGTATGGTTGTATTTCTTTTTCTTTATGTGTCCTCCCTCAGGATAGCGCCACTAGGAGTCTTGAGAAAGAAACAGCAGTAAGTATACAGATGGTATTTTGGGGTTATTCTATTCTATACCGTCTTCACACCCATTTTAGTGATCAAATGAGGGGAATATTAAACTTCTTTTTTACCAAAGTAAGCATGCTCCTAGTTTGAGCTTGAAGGACCCCTCCCTTAATGCACTGCTCCCAGGCACCACAGGAATTTTTTTCCCTTTTCTTCCAGGAAGCACTATTTAATTAGGGCTCCCATCCTTTCTTCTAGGACTCTCATGCTCCAGTTTTTACTCCAGTTTGCTCCACAGTAAATAGGTGCATTCCCACTCAGTTATCAGCACCAGGTTCTGGTAATCGGTCCCAGGTTCTTTACCTAGTGCCTTGTAACTAAAGTTCCTTAGGGGTTTAAGCAAAAAAAGTGTATGTTTCAAACTCTGTTGTGCTATGTGTCACCGTCGCATTTAAGAAATCACTCAATATGCAACACAAGTAAAACCCCTTCTCAGTGACCTCTCCCCCAGTAATCCCATACCCTCTTCCTAGTTACTCGCCCACAATGCTACTGAGTTTATGGTATCTCATCAGCATCCTCTGGCTCGTTCACCACTCCTCGTTTCAGGTCGCCGGAGTCCCGTCAAGGACAGTGGCATCCTCTTCTGCCTCTGCTACGTTGGGTGGTTCGCCTGTGGGTCGACTGTCGATTCCTTCTTCTAGTTTTTCGACTTCCTTCACAATGCCCCTTTGACATTCTGTGACGTCCTTTATTCACTCCTCCTTTCAGCCCTTTGGATTATTTTGTGACTGTTGAGGATCAGCCTACCTGTACAGAAATATAGCAGTCCCTTGTTAGTGTTGTTGTTTGCTGGTGTCTACCATTTTTAACCCATTCCTTCCTTTTTTACAGGTGTTCCTGGCATGGCGGCCGGAGTCCATGCGGACCTGGGGACTTTCTTTCGCTAATATGGGGGGCTCTAAGATTTCCTCTTCACACCCCTCTTCCCTTACTTTCTTTTTATATTTGTTATTGACAACACGACAATGGAAAAAAGAAACCAAAACATTTCCGGGAGGAAGACTAACAATAACAACATAACAGCAGAATGAATAGGTGAATAGTCACTACAACATATCAGATAAGAGAATGAAGAATTAGATCATCGGGGAACAGGAGCAGCAATACAGAGATGAAACAATAAGAAAACAATAATGCAATGAAATGGTACGGTCTTAAATGCACCTTAGATACATTACCATTAAAAAGAAATGACCCCAGATTTTTTCAAATTTCTTAAGGGACCGGATCCCTCTTAGCTTCGTCAGAGCTGCCTCCATGGAGTAAATTTTGTTGACCAATGACCACCACTCCATAATATGAGGAGGTTGCGGGGAAATCCAGGCACGGGCAATGGTTAATTTGGCACATGAAAGTAATATAGTAACTAAGGCCTGCTGGGGGGGAGGGCCGGAGTGTATATCTAATAGTACCGATATAGCTGACAGGAGTGGTGGTTTACCCAGTTTTGTTTTCATAGCCTTATCGAAAGCTGCCCAAAACTCCTTTAGAACCGGGCAGGAAAAGAACATATGTTCTAAATCGGCCCCAGCTAGATCACATTTCGGGCATTTAGTGCGGTCACTATATGAAGCATTTGTGGACCATTTAGATATTACTTTCGGTGTAAAATAGAGCAGACAGGTGGTTTTAAATTGCTGTAACCTTAAGCTTGATGATTGAACGAGGTTATTTAGATTGGAGAGAGAAAAAGCAATCTGTTTAGATGTAATATTACGTTCAATCTTCAAGCTCCATTTCTCGGCTAGTCTAGTGCAATCACCTGTCTTGTAAGTATTGAGGCACTTATAGCCTTCACTAATTAGAGATTTCGTCTTTGATGAATAAAAACAATCCCAAATGTCAGAGTCCACAGTTTCTAACATTTTCATTTTGTGTATCAAAAAATCATGGATTTGTATATACTGAAACCTCATTGTATCGGTCAATTTATATACATTTTTAAGTGCCCCAAAATCTAGAAAGCCCTGTGAGCCATAAAGGTCCCCCAGTGTTGTAATACCATGAGCAGACCATATACTTGCCCTGCCATCATTAAAAATCCCGGGAAGACCCGGATTTCCCTAAAGTCGTAATTTAGCATGAAAAAAAGAAGTGTTGCAAAAGGTCAAGATATTAAACCAGATTTTAGCTGTATCTTGAGCCGTCTTAAATTTGACCCTTTTGTAGTAATTCGGGTCATTTAACCTTAGGAGGAACATTCTGAAGTCTGAATTTAGCGTCATGGTAAGAAAAAAAAATTGAGTATCCGAATTCAGCAAAGAATGTGAACGGCCTATAAAGGTAGCCCAGTAATATAATTTAAAAACCGGGAAATTAAATCCCCCTGCGTCTGGTGAACCCTTAAGTAACATCAGTGATCTGCGCACTTTCCTGTATCCCCAAATAAAACTGCTAAATAGCCCGTCTAGTTTCTTAAAAAAAAGATTGTTGAGCGCTAAAGGTATAGAACGAAATAAATAAAGGAATTTTGGAAGTACTATAATTTTAATCAAATTGATTCTACTGATGATGTTTAGAGGGAGTTTATGCCATTTCTTGAGTAGCCCAGTAGTTGTTTTTAATAAAACATCGTGATTTATTGAAATAACATCCCTGGTTTTAGATGAGATTTTGACCCCTAGATAATTGGCGGCCTTACAAATTCCGGTGATAGTAGCCTGTGGTTTGTAATTCACTACAATTTGTGTTTTATTGATGTTTAATGTGTATCCCGAGACAGCTCCGAATCTGCTGGACTCTTTTGTAATACCCTCTAATGCCTCTACTACATCCGTGGAGTAGATAGCGATGTCGTCCGCATATGCGGTAATTTTGAGAACGTGAGGACCAGATCTAAAAGGTGCGATTCGAGATTGTAGCTGAAGAGCAGATAGGAAAGGTTCCATTGATAAAGAAAACAGCAGGGGTGATAATGGACACCCCTGCCGGGTGCCCCGGGAGATAACGAACGTGGAAGAGGTCAGCCCTGCGTAACTAACACTTGCTACAGGCCTATCATATAAAGATCTTAGCCAAGTTATGAAATGGCCTCTCAGTCCGATAAAGGACAAGACAGACCAGAGATAGTCCCACCCCACTCGGTCGGAAGCCTTCTCGGCATCCAGTAAGATCATACCGAGTGGGGTGGATCCAGTCTCAGCTATGTCAAAAGTAGTTATCGCCATGTTTATGTGGGCCGTGGTGTCCCTACCTGTTACAAATCCGTGTTGTTGAGAATTAACAATTTTAGGAATAAATGGAGTTAGACAATTGGCTAAAGTTTTTGCGAAAATTTTGGGATCGGTGTTAATCAATGAGATGGGTCTATAAGACCCACAATCATCTACCTGTTTGCCTTTTAAAAAAAAAAAAAAATGTTCGCTATATTCCAGGAGCTAGGTGCCTTGCCGTTTTCACCAATAGATTGAATAACCTGAGAGAAGAGAGATATTAGTTCCTCTATACACAGTTTGTAGAGCTCGGCTGGAATAGTATCTTCTCCGGCTGCTTTCCCCGTTGGTAGTGAGAGGATAGCTTGTCTGATCTCTAACGAAGTAATCTCTTCAGATAGTTGATCTAACCCAGGTATATTAAATTTCTCTTTGATGTTACTATCCAAGTAATCTAGGATCTTCTCTATATTAGGTTGATTTTCCGGCGTATATAGGATATTATAAAATTCAGCAAATTGGGCAAGAATCTGTGCTGGCTGATCATGAATGATGTTATTGGAGCCCCTGATATTTGTAATCAGGGTATGTGCCCTATCATCGGCTACTTTATAAGCCAGCAATTTCCCGATTTTGTCTCCGCCCTCGTAATGGGAAAGTTTCAGTTTATGTAGCTTAGCACTGCTTTTCTCAAAAAAGGTTGTTATTAAGTTTGATTTTAAACGTCCAAGTGTTAATCCGAGTTCAACTATATTAGGAGAACCAGCTCTTAAAGCATCAGCCAAAGCAGTTCTTGTGCCAAGGTGTTAGAGACCAATTTTGTATTAGCATTGCGGCATTCGGAATTTTGCCTAAGAAGATATTGTTGAGTGAACCCTCTGATGCTGGCCTTGCACATATCCCATATGATTATACAAGAAGTCGAATTGAGATTAAAATTGATAAACTCACAGAGATGTAATTTAAGCTGTGTTATCTAATCTTCGTCCAATAATAGGTGGCATGGGAAGGAAAACATTCTGGGTGCTGCTTGAGCTTGTGAATTATTAAACATAAGTACGATTGGATTGTTGTCTGAAGTAACCCAGGGGCAGACCTCCATGGAGCTAGTAGATAATATGTTATCAGAAGCCCAAAGCCATGTCAATACGGGAGCATAGTTTGTGTGGCGCTGAATAATAAGTATAACCAGGCACTTTCGGGTAGATAGAGCGCCAAATATCCTTAATGTTGTGTATCCTGCCAATTTCCAAATTAGCGGCCCGGACTTTGCGCATGTGCTGGAAGGTGCCCTGTCTGGTGCTGTCTAGTTGATAGTCCATAATACAATTATAATCCCCCATAAGAATTAGTTCCCCCTCCCATCCCAACAGTTCTGTGTTTACTTGGTCGAATACCCAGTCTTCATCAGTGTTAGGCCCATAAATCGCACATAGTACATATTTATGGTTGCCCGTGGATACTTGTGCTAAGGCCCATCGGCCATTTTTGTCCGAGGTCGTTTTAAGTATTTCTGCCCTATGTCGCTTGTCTTTAAGAATGGCCACTCCTCTAATTGATGCCTGTAACGTAGAACTAATTATGACATCGTAAACAAGTTGATTGAGTAACTTCCTATCCTTAAAAGCAATATGTGTCTCTGAAAGAAAAATAAAATGTGGATCATACAGTCTAAGCTCTTCAGAGATGAGTCGTCTTTTATTCTTATTGTTCAGACCAGCGACGTTCCAGGCCGAACATTTTAACGTATACAGTTCAAAACATTAGGTAGACCACTTCTACCATTCTGCTTGAGCCATAAAGAAAAATAGCCTCTTCCCATCATATTCCAAAATATATCATGTGTTGTTATTTTTAAAATTTTCCCCCTGAACCCCCCCCCCCCCGGAGAGCCCTGACTCCACCCCCCTACCCCCTATCCCTCTCCCCACTAGGAGAAGGAACCCCCCCTGAAACCTGCTGCCGCTGGAAAGGCAGCTGCAGAGAGAAGCAGCCAAGAGCTACCCACCGCCCCCCATTTTTTCCTAAAATAAGTGAGGAGGGGGGAAAAGAAGAAAAGAAGAAAAGAAAGAAGAAAAGAAAAAAAAACAAAAGGAAAGGAAGAAGAAAGGGAAAAAGAACGTAGAAATTAAGAAGAGGAGAGAAAGAAGCAGACAGAAAAAGGTAAATGGAGTATGATTCTAACCCGGACTCCCTAACTCCCTAAAGCCCAGTGTCTAAGTCTGTGCATAAGCCTTCAATCGTAAAGGGAGTAAGAGAAAAAAGTTAATGTAAGACATTACCCAAATTTAGATAACGCAATCTCTGCCTCCTTCTCATCTGTGAAAAAATAAGTGTGATTCCCTTTGATAAAGTTGAGGCGAGCCGGCTCTTGTAAAAACACTTGCCCCCATATGGATTTGAAAGGGTCAATAAGTTTCTTTAACTTCCACCTCCTATCCATGGTAGCTTTGCTCAGATCTGATCGTACAAAGGACAAATTATCAATGGTAACTGGAGAGTTGGGGCGTGATTTCAGGGAGACTGCCTGCCTTAAGAGAAAATTACCAAAATGAATGAGAATAGGCCTGGGGAATTTACTTTCCCTATTCCTTGACACTAGAGGAAGGCGATGAGCCCTCTGGACCTGCGAATCCCAGTCCAAGTCCACTAAGTCCGGAAAGGCCTTGGGCAATAGATTCACAAGGTAACCCCGTGGGTCTGACCCTTCGACACTTTCGGAATACCAAAAAATCTCAAGTTTGAACGCCGTTGGCGATTTTCTAAATCTTCCACTTTCAGCTGTAAGGCTGTGATCTGGGCATCATGTTGACTCAGGATGGATTCCGTACGGGCAGAGTCCTCCTCTATGTGTAGCACCCTCTGTTGGAGCTCATCAATATCCTGTGATATCCCCCCAAATTTAGAAGTCATCTCTAATAGAGAGTTCTGCAATTTGTTATTATCCTCCCGCAACTGCAAAAAGTGATCTTGAGCTTCCAGACGTTGATTAGTTAAGGTTTGCAGTATAATATCGAGAGGAGTGGAAACAGAGGCAGAATCAGATTCTCCAGAGATAGCCCGCTGTGAGGTTATAGTAGCTGCGTCAGAGACCGCACTTGATGTTGGAGAGAGTATGGGGGATGAGCCCGGGGGGATTGGAGGAGCTTTAGAAATGTTAAATCCTGAGGTAGATTCTATAGCAACTCATGATGAGTGGCTAGAGTCGAGTCGAGTTCGCGATCAGCAGGAAGAAGAGGCGGTGTAACCATCGGAGACGAAGAAATAATATTTGTGGGATGCTGGAGATTAATACTGTCATTCCCACAGTCCCTGGAAGGAGGATCCGTAGATGCGGGGGAATGGTTTTTCGAAGCATCGGATACAGGTGGACTTGTACCTGACAACCGAAGAGTCATATTTTTTACTAGCCCCTTAGCCTGTATCCATTTCTTGAGGGGGCTTTTTCTGTGAGGAGAGCCTTCTTCGGGGCAGAAGCTGAGATTATGCTTGGAAGCCCCTAAGTAGTGCCAGTTCTCCCTTTCTTGGTCTTCAGCTTTGCTTTAGATTTTACTTTTTCCCTTCGAGCAGCCAAAAACTTGGCAATATCTGAGGAAGGGCCGGCGGTGGAATTGACAGTTCCCTCATCATCTTCTGCCTCCTCATAATCCTCATTAGAGCCCTCTCCGCCCCCATCCTCAACCCCCTCGGGGAGGGAAACAGATATATCATTGCCGACCCGCATGTCTCCTGTATCTACTAACCCCCAGCTTGCTTCCTCTTCCAAAGTCCTGCCAGGTTCAACATTAATGTCCCTCTCGACCTCGCCGGGGTTGATCTTACCCCCAGCCGATGGTATATCTCGTAAGCCCCCAGATGCATTAATCTCAGCTTTCTCTAACATCTGAGTACTGGGAGGGCTGGCAGTAAAAGTAGTTATAGTAGAAAGGAGTGTCGTATCTGATGAAACCCCTGCTGAGGCAACATTGTTAATACCGGTGCATGTGAAAGGTACTTTGTTGCTGTCATTGCCTGAGCTGGAGCTGGCACTCTTCCCACTATTACTGTTATTATCCACCACAGTTAAAGTGCTTCCTGAACTGCCCGCTTGAGACCCAAAGAGCCCTCTCTTGCCTTCCCCATTCAACGGCACAGCATCAGAGATTACAAGAACGGGAGAGCGCAAGAGTGGCTTACCGGTTCCGGGTGGCGTCGCGGGCAGGCTCGTTGTACTCTTAGTGGCACTGGATGAAGAAACCGCCGGAACAGCCAGGGAAGTTGACATGGCCGTCACTGAAATGGGTGCTGATGGAACCGAAGAAACTGCTGCAGGTTCCACGGTAGCAGCTTTAGTGGCGCGGGTGGCTCTGGGTACATTCTTCCATATTCTCCTGTAAGCTCCGACCCGTAGCTCCTACGGACAGAAACACACCACTGATGGTGGCGGACAACAGAGACACAAGTCCGCGCCGCACCAGCAGCCCCGATGTGCCGAATACCGATCCGTGAGCTAGTAGCGAGATCGTATGCCTCACGAGCTGTGAAGAGGTGCACGCCAGGCAAAGCCGCAACATTCGGCCCAGCTCCAAGCTGTGAGAATTCCGGCAGGACCGAATGTCAGGAGCGCCCCTGGAGCTGCAGCGGGCCGTAGTACTGCAGCCGCGAATACAGGCAGATCGCCAGCCCGATCCAGGCAGGTTTGTCCCGCTTGGGTTTTCTCCTTTAAAATCGTCGACATCGAGCGGAATAAAACATGCTCAGTCCTCCGATTATTTTTTCCCCTTCTTAGAGTCACTACATGGGGTGAGACGGTGGGAGCTCCTAGGTAGGCTGCTGCTCTACGACGCCCTCAATCCACCATCTTGGGCCCTTCCCTTACTTTCTTACTAGTAAGAAAATCTTCCTGGCGGTATCTAGACAAAAAGTCAGCAGTGGTTCCAGTTTGTTTTCAATGTAATGTTTGGAAATGGAATGGTTGCAATGCTAGGAAACATCGAAGGACATGTTCATTGTTTACTTTATTTCGAGCCATCCGCTCAAGGGGGGAATGATCTGTAAAGAGAGTGAATTAACGTCCCTCTAGGTAATACAGTAGGTTTCTATGGCCCATTTGAATGCTAATCCTTCTTTTTCCACTACAGCATAGTTTTTCTCTCTGGGGAATAGCTTTCTACTTATGTACACAATCGGTCATATCTCTCCCACCTCATCTGTCTGAAACAAGACAGCCCCTAGACCCACTTCTGATGCATCAGTTTGGATAAGGAAAGGCCTAGTTTAATAGGGACTTGTTAGAACAAGTTCAGAGGTGAGGAACTGTTTCAGAGCATAAAAAGCTTTCAGGGCTGCAGGAGAGGGCTGTGGTAATTCTAGCTCAGTTTTTGTTGATTTTTTTCAAGAAATCTTTTAAAGTGGCAGCTACTTGGGAGAAACAAGAAATACATCATTGGTAGGCAGCGTACAGATCCCTTTTATTTCTAGGTGAGGGTTTTTTGGAAATGGCTGCCATTTTCTTGGCTTGGGGTCGAATACAAACTTCCTCTAGACGAAAAAGTATTTTATTTCTCTGGTAGCTAAATAATTTTTAGTTGCGTTAATTTTTGACCCACTAGAATCTAATGCTTGTATAACAGCTAGGAAGTGGTTTAGGTGTTGATCCCAGAAAGAACTATAGATGACAACTATATAAGCAGCAAAATTCTTTTTGTGGGGCTTCAATATGGTGTTCATCATCTGTTGAAATGTTGTAGAGGTTCCATGGAGCCCTAATGTCATTGCTATAAAGTGCTACAACCCCCCTGGTGTGGAAAAGGCCATATTTTCTATATCCTGTTCCCTTAGATGTATTTGCCAGTATCCCTTACAAAGATCTAGTGTAGTGATATATTTTTCTTCCCCCAATCTTTCTACCATTTCATCCACTCTAGGGATGGGAGAGGTATACAATTGTGATATTTTGTTTACTTCTCTGAAGTCAATACTAAAGCGTACCGACCCATCTGGTTTCAGGACAAATACTATTGGAGAATTCCATTCACTGACGGAAGGTTCAATGACCCACATTTTTTGCATTTACTGCATCTCTTTTTCAGTGATCTCTCTCTGTGCCTCTGGTATATGTTCTGACCTCAACCGAACCTTCTGGCCCAGAGGCGTATTTATGAGGTGTTCTAATAAGGCTGTCTTGTGTGGAATAAGTGAGAACACCTCCTAGAGTGGTTGGAGAGGTGTGGTTAGCCCTTGCTTTAAAACGATATGGAGATCATGATCCATGCCCTACTTGTATAACGGATTTTCCTCCCCGGATGTCCCTAAAATGAGAGACACAGGGCATTCCCATTTTTTTTTTTAAAGATTTTATTTGATGGGTTTGGGTTGTTTTCTTATTGGAATCCATCTCAATACAGTAGGTGACAGGGGTCACCCTTTCCCTAACCATATTGGGTCCTTGCTACTGTCCCTGTAGTTTATGATCTGAGGAGGGCATCATCAACAGACAGAATCATTACTGCTTTTTTATCATACTTGCTCTTTTGCGTATGTTGGGCATGCTCCATATTAGCTCTGACTATGCACCCGATTTGTCCTAAATGAGTTTTGACACTATTTACATATTCTAACTAGGTGTGGGCGGGGCTCGCTGAGTTTCACTCAGCGGAATTCCGCAGAACTACCCAAAAACTCAGTGGAATTCCGTGGAGTTCCACAAATGCCGGCGGAATAGGCACCTGAGCCTACACCAGCTCCACAGACGATTCATTAGGCGACGGGCAAGGGCTGCAATGTTTCTCGATGATTGCATTTCATCATTACACAGCTACTAATGAGAGGCATGGCTGAACTGAACCAACAATTGACTGGGTCACGACTTGCCATAACTCAGTGTACTAGAGGGATGTATTGCCTCTCATGCAGTGAGCCCGTGCCTACGCTTGCTGCTAGGTTTGCACATTTAAGATTTATAAGACAGCAGTGCCATTGTAGGGAGGTAGAATGTAGACACCTTGGAATCATGCTCTGCTTCCTACTATAAAGTTCATTAGGCAGGAGAAGTGCTGTGCGTAGAAGTTCAGGCATGCAACACATACCCCGAGATGGTCCAGATGCACGTGTGTACTGTACATCCCTTTCCTGGAAGAGGCAAACCGCAACAACTGCACCCACACCCCAACAGAGTGAAATATACAAATTAAGTTCTTGTGCAATGCGCAACCACACATCAGATACTGCTCTCGCTCTTCTGCAATGAGCAGGTCATGCCTGAGAATCTACATAACCCTCCTGCCTTCAACAAAATTCCCTGAGTTGTGTCCCTAGAACTACTCATCTAAAATGAAGAGCATGCCCCTTGCGGCACAGGAAGTCCCCTGCAGTTGCAGCCCAATTAGCATACGACACCCTGATCACCTGCCACTCTCCTCTAGTTGAAGGCAAGAGCTCCAAATGCAGGTCCTTCCCCTCAACCCAGCCTATGCCCTCTTCGCCCTTACCTGCAGTCTCTCTGATGCCAGCTGCCACATCGCAGGCTCTGACCCTGGATCAGGCTAATGGATGGTGCTGTATGTAGGGGCGAGTCTCACTCACTACTGCCGGTGCCCTTGAGGATTCGCTCTGTCACTGCGCTGCACTCGAAAAGATGGATGAGTGAGAAGGGGGTGAACGCAACTAATGGCAGAGTGGTGATGCCCGGCATCTCGCACACAGAGCAGAGCTTTTCCTGTCAGCAGGGAAGGCAGAGTAGAGCCACGCCTCCTACAAGAACCCCATACTACAGCCACCTACCATTGCTGCCAGCTAAAAGAAAGTGCAACTGCTTGACAAAAGATGACAAACACTGTCAAAACAAGGCCAAAGTGCCCAAATCCAAAGAATGACAGGATTAGGCTAATAAAGGCCATAGGCGCTAGGGTTGTGCGCCAGTAAACTCCGCTCCACTGTCAGTAGGCAGAGTTTTGCTAAAAATCTGTGCTCCAAGTGGTACAAGGAGTGTCAAAATTCTGTGAACCCTGCCTACAGAGCTGAGTTACCGCCCGAGAAGAATTTTAACAGGGGCTTCGTATCATCCTTTTCTTGCTCCCACTCTTCTTTAGCCATGTACAATAGGTAACATGGTTGGTGGCTGTTCACCAAAGAGAAGCTCAAACAGAAACAACCCAGTGCTTTTCTGAACCTTGCATCTAATGGCAAATAGGGCAGGAGGTAGCATGTCGTCCCAGTAACTTTTTTAGGATACATTTTCAGGTGGCATTAATTCTTCTGATGAGGCCATCTGTTTGTCGGTTATTGGCACATAGTGGATTTGCCTAATGCCCAATTGTTGGCATACCTGCTGCATAGGTCTGGATACAAAAAAGGTGCACTGGTCAGTTAAGATCCCTTTCGGGAACACCACCCTCGAGAATATGTTAATCATTGCCTTTACTTTGTGTGTTGTGTTGGGTTGTCACAATGCCACAGCCTCAGGATATTGAGTGGCGTAGTCCACCAGGACATATCAACAACTGTTGTGAGTAGGGAGAAGGGGTCCTATAATCTCCATACCTACGCTAGTGAATGGTTCTTCTATCACTGGCAAGGGTGGTAGTGGGACCTTATTGGGCCAGTGACAACTGTTTCTTTGACACACAGGACATTTCCTACAATTTCTTTCACCTGCTGGTATTTCCCAGTCCAGTAACACCTTACCAGAATGGATTTCTTGGTCTATTTGATGCTGAAATGTCCACCCAGTAAATGGCTATGTACTAGGAAAATTACTTTCTCTCGAAAAGGAGCAGGCATCAACAGCTACTGGGATTGGTATCTCCCTCTCTTTCTATATAACAACCCCTCCCTCAGGAAGAACTAAAGACCTACTTCTTCAGGGTTTTCATGCTCAGAAGCCACTTTCCAGGCTTCTGTGAATGATGCGTTTTCTCGTTGGGCGACCTGGAAATTCCGATCAAAATTATCCCAAATAAAGTAAACTTTACCTACTGGTACTACTTTCTCTGGTGCTTTCTTTTGTTTTGTTATGTTTTCTTTCCTTTCCTTTTCTTCCCTTCTCTTTCTCCTATTCTTTCGATATTTCGGGGATAACCACTAGGTATCCTCAGCCTGTGAAAAATGTGCGGTTCTCCAATATGCATCTCCTTCCTTCCAGGTCTCCTGGACAAAAGTTTCTAGATAGGGATAGTCATTTCCTACATCAAAGGTTCTGGCAGTATGGGTATGAGTCCTATTCATAAAGTAACCAAAGGGTCAGTATGGTGTTGAAGTGTTGAAGTTGGCCACTATCAGGGGATACAGCTGTTTATCCTGGTGGACACATTGGATGTTCAACGTTCCTGCAGTGTTGGTCATGCCTCTGAATCTGGGGATGCATAATGATCTGAAGACACCCTCTATCTACTAGGGCAGTGACAGGATTGCCATTTACAATCATATGGCAGTGATGAGGAGGCCTAGACTTGGATGGTGTACACTAGAGTGACCTGACCAAACCAACCTTCATAGGCTCTTCCTTCTGTGAACAATGATGGGCAATATGACAAAATCACCACAATGGAAACACTGCGGTCCAGGAAGAGGTGGTCTCTGTAAAGGACCAGGTAGCAAGGTCACTATCTCCGGTGTCTTGGCCAATGCAGTCTATGCAGTTTCATAGAAACGGCTTTGGAGTTCCTCCATTTGGTTTCCTCGTGCCCCGTCCGGAGCTACTGGCATGACTACAGGCACTTGCTATTTCTATTGCTCTATCCAAGATCACCTGAGCATGCTGACATATCCATTTCTGTACAGGTGGGTGAAGGGAGGCAAAGTACAGTTCCAAGCACATATTTTCTAGGATTTCCTCTTTTGAGGCTCTACGGAGTTTGAGCTAGCGATTTGTCATATCTTTCACTCGATAGTACAAGGCCTGAGGGGTCTCCTGGGGTCCATTTTTGATCTGGCGTTGCCTAACCCAATAGGTCTCCTTGTCTACTCCTGATGACTCCATAGGGAGTGGTTCCTTGGGGGTTAGCAGCGTAGTATGCAGATTGAAGGTCGCCTGACAACAATGGACCCAAATACTGTCCCCATCTATCTGTGGGCCACACAGCAGCCTGTGCCATGCGCTTGAAATTATTACAAAAGAAGTCGGGATCCTTCCCTCTGACATATTTTGCAAGGGCAAAGCAGTATGGACCCTTTGTTGTCCCAGTAAGTCTGCCAGTTTCGAAATAGCTGTATCCTGTGATTGGGTTTGACTAGTCAGGGCTTTATGGAGAGTTTCTCTGTCCTCATTTGCTGTGTTCAGGAATTTTTCTTTAACTTTCTCCAATTTCTCCTGGCTCTCAGTTATTCGGTTGACCACAGCCTCCATATCATCAGATCCCACTTCTGACACCAGGTTTAGGAAGGCTGGGCGGATTTAAGGATATGGAGGCTAAGTAGAATTCTGAATGTTGATAATTATTCTTGATACAAAACATCGAATAGGGTTTGTAAGAATCTTGGCAGAAGATTGATGCTGTTGTCTGTTGGTATTGTATAACTGATGTGTGGTTGTCTTTCTTCATCTATATGTGTCCTCTCTCAGGATGGCCCCAACAGAAGTCTTGATAAAGAAACAGTGGTAATTATACAGATGGTATTTTGGGGTTAATCTTTCCTATGCCATCACCACACCCATTTTAGTGATCAAAAGCGGGGAAAAGTAATCCTCTTTTGTATCAAAGTAAGCCGGCACCTAGTTTGTGCTTGAGGGACTCCTCCCTTAATGCACTGTTTCCAGGCAATGCAGTAATTGATTCTTTTTTCTTCAAAGATGAGCTATTTAATTAGGGCTCCCGTCATCTCTTCTAGGACTCTCATACACCGGTTTTCCCACCCTGGTTTACTTCACAGTAAACAGTAGTATTCCCACCTGGTTATCGTCTCGTGGTTCAAGTAATCGGTTCTATCTGAAGTGGGCCCTTTAATTAGTGCCTTGTAACTAAGGTTTCATGGGGGTTTAAGCAAAAAAAGTGTAGGTTTTAGGCTTCATCGTGTTCTGTGTCACAGACACATAAAAAAAAAAAACAATGTGCAGCACAAGAAAAATGCCTTCACAGTGACCAATCCACTCCAACAATTCCACACCCTACCCATTGTTAATAGCCCGCTAGGTGGCAACTCTCATGAGTTGCGGTGGCTCACCAGCATCCTCAAATGGCGTCCGCCATTCCTGGGTTTTCCTGGGTCCCGTCAAGGCCAGTGGCATCCGTGGCTAGCTCAGCTATTGTGAGTGGTTCCCCCGTGGGTCGACAGTGGATTCCTTCATCTCCTGGTTTTTCGACTTCCCTCATGATGCCTTTTCGACGTTCTGTGGCATCTTTTTCTTCTCCCTTCAGCCCTTTGGGTTGGTACGCGCTAGTAGTGGCCCGCCTACCTGTACAGAAACATAGCTGTTCCTTGTTAGCGTTGTTGTTTGCTGGCATGTACCTTGTTTGGACTTTAGAGTAAGGCATCTGCAAAATATTCAGTCGGCAGGCATGTTTTCTTTGGTCTGTTATATTGTAACACAGAAATTGCAGCAGAGCACAAGGGGTGCTCCTAGCTCAATAGAAGAGGTGAGATATGGATTTAAAAAGGGAAATGACAATTCAGTTTGCAATTTCCTCCCACACTGAAAAAGAGTGTGGTACACAAGTATGACATCTGAAGATGTAGAAACATCACTTTAACACGAGTAAATCAATGTATATTAATGCATTAAGAGGTTGTGAAAACATACACAATGACGTTTGAGAGTAGGCTCAAAAAGACGGGAACAATATTTAAGGGACTATTCAAAAAATGCATTTTGTGGCATTGTTTGTAGTATAACAATAGTACTGCAAGCTTTCTCCAAAATTCTGTTTACAAACTAATGAGTCGACATTATGCTGCCACCTTTACTCTCCTTTTCCGTGTGGAGACCTCCATCTTGACTGTGGAGTTTCTGTACATGTAAGTATGCGTTTTAGTAGTAAAAGCGGAAGGGTCGGGGGAGTGGCTGGGAAAAGTTGAATAATTACTATTAACCCCTTGCATGCGGGGCTCATTCCCCCGCTGTGCTGGGGGGCACGCACAGCGTCCCGGTGCTCATGACGAGCTCAGCTCGTCATGAGCCACGGTTCTTTTGTGATCATGACGAGCTGAGCTCGTCATGACAACACCCGTTTGTGTAGAACTTTCACACAGCAGGGGAATTAGCCCAGCGTGCAAGCGTTCCAACGGTCATGATGAGCTCAGCTCATCATGAGCACACGAGCACTGTGGCTCATGACCAGCTGAGCTCGTCATAAGCATTCAAGGGGTTAAAAGGGAGAGGTTTAATGAGGAGTAATAAGGGATTGAGTGAGAGTTAAGAAGAGGTTTTGGGAAGAACCTCTACCCACCCACAAAAAAGAATGTCTATCTCTATTCACAATTAACCCTTCTAAAGCTACTACAGCCAAAAAGAGACAAAAAATTGTGGTAAATTACTCCAGCTCAGAGCTGAAGTAAGTCCAGCACCACACATGGCCAACCACTGGTATTACAGCACCCTCGAACAGACAATAATAGTTAGGACTTCAAATAAAACACCATAGGAAATAATGTTAAGTTAAATTACATTATTCAAAATAGTCAAAATATATTAAAAAATAAATGTTAATGTAAAAGATATTTTTTGAAGTATCAATATTTTATAATAAAATATTTTATAACCTTTTTTCAACTTAAAATTTAATGTAACAATTGTAATAAATGTAATTGCCACTTTTATTAAATTTTTTCATCACTTTTAATCATTTTTGATCTATAATATAAAACCTTTCTTACCTTACGTGAGAATTCATTTTTTAATTTGAACCTCATGACATTTTTCCGCTTCATTTAATATATTTACATTAAATTAATTCTTAATTCAAAGTTAAGTTAATAGTGCTGTAGAATTGTTATCTTTCAATCTACATTTAAGATACATATATAACATTATTTTACATTTATGTGTAACGTAAAATATTTTACAAACTTCTTTCAAGTATACTAAACATATATATGTATATATGTATGAAACTCGAAGGGTCTGCCTGTCATGCCATACGCCTGCCTATGAATCGTCGGTGCCAGCCGGGGCGGCACTAGCCACAAAATATTAGTAAAGTCCAAATCCCAATCGGAAAGGAGGCGGCACACCAATTCAACCACTGGTTGTTTATTTGAGCAAGAACAGCACGTTTCGGCTGGAACAGCCTTTGTCGAGTTACCAAACATTCGTTCCAGACGCCATTAAATATAAAATGCACGAAAAAAATAAAAATGGAAATGAAAAACATACTACTGTGTGCTGTGCGTAATAATAATCAGAAAACATATATCAATATACGTGTGTGAGCCTAGGTTACTCTAGGAATTCAGTAAATAACGGAGGGCTGAAATTGGCATATACATACATAGAGGATGTTAATTCCACAGCAGTGTGTATCAACACTATTGACATAGCAGAAACCTTCCATAGACATCATAGAAAGACGTTAATAGTCAGTTCTTATCCATGTAAGGATTAGGCACTGCCACACGCTAAACCTCAAATGTAAGGTGCAATGTGTAGAAGGAATTTCAATAAATACGTCGTAATAAATGTGAGAATAAAATCCTAGGTACGAAAACGAGCATATTATCACAAACTTGCTGATAATCATCTCCCCCAAAAAAATTCCGGCACCTGCTTTGCCCCCAGTCTGGCAAACTTGTTTCTGGGCTGGTGGGAGGAGCAGGTGGTATGGACAAATGCCAATGAGGACTTCACTAATCACATACCATTATGGTTAAGATATATTGATGACCTCTTTACCACCTGGGATGGCGAAAAAGAATAAGCCTTGAGGTTTATTGAGTCTTTGTCATGCAACAATCTCAATCTCAGTTTCACATATAAAATAAGTCAAACAACATGTGATTTCCTAGATATCTGTGAATTTACTCCCCGATTTCGGACTTAGAGTTAGTAGTCTTAAATCTATTCTGTGAATACCGAAAGTAGTACGTTTATTCTGTGAATCCCGAAAGTAGTAAGTTCACTCTGTGAATCCCGAAAGTAGTAAGTGCATTCTGTGAATACCAAATAGTAGTAAGTTTAGGATTTAGTCTTAAGTTCATTCTGTGAATCGGGCCCGAAGATGTGTTGTTTAACAAGGGTGAATCATCCTCAAGTGTTTACCCAATGTACCTAGAATGATCATTACTTATAATGATCAATCAGGCAAACTCAAATATGTCATGAGAAAGCATTGGGGCCTTTTACAGGCTTACCCCATTATTGGGAAATGCATGGGCAACTCCCCCATCGTAACTTACAGAAGACCCGTCTCACTTCGGAACAAATTGGTAAGAGTTATTACAAGACTGAGTACACCACCACCTGGTTACAATGCAACAAACGGTTCCATAAATGTCTTGCCTGCAAGGCATGCAGGAACATTACCAACTGTAAAACTTAGAGGACTTCCAGTGGCAAAGAAAAAACAATCTCAAAATTCATCAAATGTACGACTGACTATGTTGTCTAAGCGTTAGAGTGTCATTGTGGTCTCCGCCATATAGGGAGTACCAAATTGCCAGTGAAAAAATGGATACTTGAACACCTAAGGGCAATAACTAATTTGGACTTTGACTATCCTGTAGCCAGAAATCTTTTACAATGTCCATAACAGCAACAATAAATTGCTCAAATACGTAGGGCTTGACAGGGTTAACAAACACATCAGAGGCGGTGACAGGGAAAAACAGCTGCAGATTCTCGAATCCCAGTATATCATCAACCTAAAAACCAGAATGCCCAGAGAGGAGGAACCGGCAACACACATAGTTCCCTACAGGTTTCCCATGCTTCCAGTATTTGATTTTAATCTGTATATTTCTTAGATATTTCCTTATCTTTATTAACATTCCATTGTAGCAGTACAGGGTGTACTCCTCTTTAATATCTTTTTTCATCTTGTGGTGTATGTCATCTCTCTCAACCTTGGGTGGACTACCCCAGATTATAATTTTATAAGTTAGGTCTATGGGCACTTGCCCCAATCCGACCTTCCCAACTTTTAGGTCTCTATATCAGCCGTCCCAATAGAGAGGAGGGGGATTTTCCTATTTAGACATTCTCCAGCTTATTGTATCTGTCCGCCCATATAATCTTGCTGTATAGATGCATACAATCAATCAATCAATCAATCAATCAAACAATTTATATAGGGCGCTACTCACCCGGCAGGGTCTCAAGGCGCTGGGAGGGAGGGTTCCGTTACTGCTCGAAAAGCCAGGTCTTGAGTTGCTTCCTGAAGGAGAGAAGGTCGTGTGTCAGCTGTAGGTGGATGGGAAGGGAGTTCCATGTCTTGGCCGCCAGGTAGGAGAAGGATCTTTCTCCGGTGGTGGCTCTGCGAATGCGTGGTATTGTGGTGAGGGCGAGGCTGGTCGATCGCAGCTAGCGGGTGGGCGTGTAGAAAGTGAGGCGGTTGTTGAGGTACTTGGGGCCCAGGTCGTTGAGAGCCTTGTGTGCGTGGGTGAGGAGTCTGAACGTGATCCTCTTGCTGACGGGGAGCCAGTGCAGGTCTCTCAGGTGGACGGAGATGTGGTTGTGGCGGGGGATGTCCAAGATGAGTCGTGCGGAGGCGTTCTGTATGCGCTGGACTCTTTTCTGTAGTTTGGCGGTGGTCCCAGCGTAGAGGGTGTTCCCGTAGTCCAGTCGGCTGGTGACGAGTGCCTGGGTGACCGTCTTCCTGGTTTCGGTGGGGATCCATCGGAAGATCTTACGGAGCATGCTCAAGGTGTTGAAGCAGGATGACGAGACGGCGTTGACTTGTCTGGTCATCGAGAGGCAGGAGTCCAGGATGAAGCCCAGGTTACGTGCGTGGTCTGTTGGCTTGGGCGTGGTGCCCAGGGCAGGGGGCCATCATGAGTCGTCCCACGCAGAGGGGGATGATCCCAGGATGAGGACTTCTGTCTTGTCTGAGTTCAGTTTCAGGCGGCTGTTCTTCATCCACTTGGCGACGTCTTTCATACCTTCGTGTAGGCTGGGTCTGGCGGTGGCGGGGTCGTTGGTGAGTGAGAGGATCAGCTGGGTGTCGTCGGCGTAGGAGATGATGTTGAGGTTGTGTTGGCGTGCGATGGCTGCGAGGGGGCTCATGTAGACATTGAAGAGGGTGGGGCTGAGTGAGGATCCTTGTGGTACGCCGCAGATGACTTCGGTGGCCTCGGATCTGAACGGGGGAGGCGAACTCTCTGGGTTCTTCCGGCGAGGAATGAGATGATCCACTCCAGTGCCTTCTCTTGGATTCCGATGTTGCTGAGGCGCTGTATTAGGGTGCGGTGTCAGACAGTGTCGAACGCGGCAGAGAGGTCCAGGAGGATGAGGGCAGCTGTTTCCCCGTTGTCGAGCAGGGATCTGATGTCGTCGGTGGCTGCGATGAGGGCGGTCTCAGTGCTATGGTTGGCTCGGAAACCGGACTGTGAGGGGTCAAGGGATCCGTTTGTTTCAAGGAAGGCGGCGAGCTGTTTGTTGACGGTCTTCTCGATGACTTTGGCAGGAAAAGGGAGGAGCGAGATGGGGCAGAAGTTCTCGAGGTCGGTGGGGTCAGCCATTGGTTTCTTCAGGAGGGCGCTGAGCTCGGCATGCTTCCAACTCTCCAGGAAGGTGGCGGTGTTGAAGGAGATGTTGATGATGTCCCGGAGTTGGGGTACGATGATGGAGTCGGCCTTGTTGAAGATGTGGTGGGGGCAAGGGTCGGTTGGGGATCCGAAGTGGATGGTGTTCATCGTGTGGATGGTGTCTTCGGTGCTGACCGGGGTCCAGGCGCACAGGGTGGTGGTGGGGGGCGTTGGTTCGGTGGTGGGGTGCGTGGTTGGTGCGCCAAAGCTGTTGTGTATGTCGGCGATCTTGCGGTGGAAGAAGGAGGCGAGTGAGTCGCAGAGGTCTTGCGAGGGAGTGATGTTGTTTTTTCCGGCGCTGGGATTGGAGAGCTCTTTGACGATGCTGAAGAGTTCTTTGCTGTTGTGGGTGTTGTTGTCCAGTCGTTCTTTGAATGTTTTCCTTTTGGTGGTGCGGATCAGCTGGCGGTGTGTGCGGGTTGCGTTCTTGAGGGCAGTCGTGTTTTCTGTAGTCTGGTCGTGGCGCCAGGCTTTTTCAAGGGTGCGGCAGTTTTTCTTGGATGTTTTGAGTTCGTCGGTGAACCACGAGGCTTTTTTGCTGCCGGGTCGGATGGGAGGGTTCTTCAGTGGTGCGAGGTTGTCGGCGCAGTTGGTGAACCACTGAGTTAAGATGCGGGCTGCGTCATTGGGGTCCGTTGTGCTGGCATGAGGGTTCTGGGTGAGGGAGGTGGTGAGCTGGACGGCGGTGATCTTGCTCCAGCTCCTGCGGGGAACTTGTTGCGGGTGGTGGTGGGTCGTTGTTCTCCTGAAGCTGAAGCGGACGCAGCTGTGATCAGTCCAATGAAGTCCGGTGGAGTGGCTGAAGGAGATGAGCTTGCTGGAGGAGAAGATGGGGTCGAGCGCATGGCCGGCGTAGTGGGTGGGGGTGTTCACCAGTTGCTTGAGTCCGAGGTTGGCGAGGTTGTCCAGCAGGGTGGTGGTGTTACTGTCCTTGTTGTTCTCCAGGTGGAAGTTGAGGTCCCCTAGGAGGATGTAGTCAGAGGAGGTGAGGGCGTGCGGGCTGATGAAGTCTGCGATGGCTTCGCTGAATTGTGTGCGTGGTCCCGGGGGTCTGTACATGAGAGTACCTCTGAGGGTGGTCTTGGGGTTGGTGTGTATCTGGAAGTGGAGGTGCTCGCCGGCGGTGAAGGTGTCGTTGGAGTTGGTTGTGATGCGGATGGTGTTCCTGTGGACGATGGCGAGGAGGTGTTCATCCAGGTTTCCGTGAGGAAGGCGACGTCCGTGATGTTGTATCAAGGAGGTTCCAGAGTTTGACGGCGTGTCTGTGAACGGAGCAGGTGTTGAGCAGGATGCACTTGAGGGGGTTGTTGTTGGTGCCTGGCCTTTCGGGTGCGGTGCAGGTCCGGAGGCAGGTGAACTTGCAGGCTTGGCAGGTGAAGGGTCCGTGGGAGCATTTCAGGGTGGCTCGGTAGCAGGCGGGATTCCGGTCGGGTTTGAGTGCATTGAGGGTGGTGGCGTCGTAGGTCCGTCGTGTGGGCTGGCATCGACGGGGGCCAGGGGTCCTGGCGCTGGGCGCGGTCCAGGCGCAGACGAGCATAGACGGGCTTGCCTTTGGCGCACCTTCGGCGCGCAATCAGCGCTCCCACGCGGCGACCTCCATAAATGGCCAAGTGGGAGGGAGGAGCAGCTGGGAGGCGGGAGCGGGGGGGCCAATGGGCGGGGTACAAAAGAGAAAAGGGGGCGGGCCGCAGGGGTGCAGCGGCGGGGAGCGGAGAGGGGGAGAAGCGGCGGGAAAAGGTACACGGGGACGGCGAAATTACAGGGGGCGCAGCTAAGACAGGGACGGCAGACTGGCAAAATACAGGGGCACAGGCAGGCACAACAAAATACAGGGCACAGGTTAAGGTAAAACACAGCACTGGCAAAGAAACTGGCAAAGGACAGCAATCCAGGCACATGGCAGTAGCGAGGCAGCAGCGGAGGGGTCAGGGGTCCTGGCACTCACGGTGGGGAGCCGCGCGGTGTGAGGAGCGAGCGGCCCTGCAGGCAGGGACAAAGGTCACAGCTTACCACCGCGCGGCGACCTCCATAAATGGCCAAGTGGGAGGGAGGAGCAGCTGGGAGGTGGGAGCGGGGTGGCCAATGGGCGGGGTACAAAAGAGAAAATAGGGCGGGGCCGCAGGCGAGCAGCGGCGGGGAGGGGGAGAAGCGGCGGGAAAAGGTACACGGGGACGGCGAAACTACAGGTGGCGCAGCTAAGACAGGGACGGCAGACTGGCAAAATACAGGGGCACAGGCAGGCACAACAAAATACAGGGCACAGGCTAAGGTAAAACACAGCACTGGCAAAGAAACTGGCAAAGGACAGCAATCCAGACACACAGCAGTATCGAGGCAGCAGCGGAGGGGTCAGGGGTCCTAGCACTCATGGGGGGTGCCGCGCGGTGTGAGGAGCGACCGGCCCTGTGGGCAGGGACAAAGGTCACACACACTAAATTTCTCGTTATCACTCTAATGTTGTTCACGGTGTCAAATGGGTCACATCTCTGTTATCAGTCCACACACACTTCGCCCAGATGCCTGGAATACGCTCATTTGAGCCCTATGATTATCATCGTATTGTATTATTATATCCAAATATGCTATGGTGATGTATATATGCAATACATAGCTACTGAGAATTGATTTACTTAGGGCCAATTGCTGAAGTTATGTTGGTTCCTGTTTTTTTACCATACTTTACATGTATTTGTATGGTAAATGTAAATTTTTTCATTTAATCATTTACCAGTAATGCGGTGCCTACACATTATGAACTATTGCATGACAGTTCATCAGCTCACACCGCAAACTAATGGCATCTGTTTTTTATGTCTATGATAAGGCCCGAGGTCACAGCAATATTAACATAAGATAGTGTGACATGAAAAGTCACGTCAACTTATACATGTGCAAGCAATGACATACAGTTATCCACTAATTAATTTTTGCAATAACGTATACGTGGCTTTTATTCATTATGACATTTTTGAGGGGGAGACGATTATCGCTAAGTTTGCATAAGATAATATGTTCGTTTTCGCAACAGGAATTTTATTCTCACATTTATCACGATGTATTTAATAAAATTCCTTCTACATATTGCATCTTACATTTGAGGTTTAGCGCGTGACAGTGCCTAATCCTTTAATGGATAAGAGCTGACTATTAACATCTTTCTATGATGTCTATGAAAGGTTTCTGCTATGTCAATAGTGTTGATACACACCACTGCTGGATTAACATCCTCTATGTATGTATATGCCAATTTCGGCCCACCGTTATTTACTGAATTTTCATAATAACCGTTATGGGGCTCACACATGTATATTGATATATGTTTTGTGATTATTATTAAGCACAGCACACTGTAGTATGTTTTCCATCTCCATTTTTTTTTTTTCACGCATGTTGTATTTAATGGCGTCTGGGACGAGTGTTTGGTTACTCAACAAAGGCCGTTCCAGCCGAAACGCGTTGTTCTTGCTCAAATAAACTATCAGTGGTTGAATTGGTGTGTCGCCTCCTTTCCGATTGGGATTTGGACTTCACTGATATAGATATGCATATATATATATATATATATATGTGTGTGTGTGTGTGTGTGTATATATAAATATTTTTCTCTAAAAAAAAAAGGTTACAGGGATGTTATAGTCAGCCGCATATTTCACTTGCACAAAACGACATAAATTCAGAAGTTATAGTTACCTGAGCTAACTATAACTCACACCCCTGCAATGCACTGCTTATGATCTCAAATGGTCAGTGACATCACTGATGACATCACTGATGAAGTTTCAATTGACATCACTGATGACATAATCCCATTACTGCAAGTGTTTCATAAGCATTTCTGAAACTTAAAGATATATACTAAGCTACAGCATAAGTTACATTATTATCCTTTCTGTACTAGTAATTAGTCATACTATTTCTAACATACCTCATCTCAGTGGCTGGTTGACTCTCTGTATCAGGGCATAAGCGGATATCTGAGTAGCTGTATGGGTGAGTGAGTGGCTGTAAGGCTGACTTAGTGGCTGTGTGAGTGGCTGCATAGGTGTGTGAGTGGCTGCATGGGTGAGTGAGTGTGCGTGCGTGAGTGATTTTATGGGTGAGGGAGTAGTTGTCTGAGGGAATGGGCATGTAAGTGACTGTGAGAGTGTGTGAGTGGGTGTGTGAGTAGTTGTATGGGTGTGCCAATGGGTCTGTTGAGATGATATATGGATGATTGGCTTTCTGAGTGATTGTATGATTGATTAAATGGGTGTGTAAGTAGCTATATGGGTAATTGTTTGGCTGTGTAAAGTGTTGTATGGGTGAGTAAGTGGCTCTATAAGTACCTATAAGTACAGCTATATGAGTGAGTGAGTGGTTGTGTGAGTGGCTGTATGGCTGAGTAAGTGGGTATGTGAGTGTTTGCATGGATGAGTGACTGGGTGTGTGACAAGTTGTATGGGTAGGTGAATAGGTATGTGAATGATTCTGTGGGTGTGTGAGTGAGTGTATGAGAAACTGTATGGAGGTGTGAGTGGTTCTATGGATAATGCCATCAGTTTTTCCATTTGAGATGTCTTTAGAGTGATGTCATCAGTGATGGCACTGACCATGTCATGAGTGATTTAATATGTGAGCAAGCCACGATGGTGGCCGCGGTCTGCTGAGGCTCTGCAGCCGGGCGGCCCAGAAGTCCTGTTATCCTTGGCACCCTGGGGGGACAAACACCCCCCGAACAGCGGAACTCCAGCGGCGCCGGGGGTAGTCAGTAAACAGCAGCACCCCGCGCTGCAGGGGCAGCAATCAGCACCGACCTCAGTCCACGGACCCAGGCTCAAAATGGTGGCCACCCGCTCCTGAACGGGCATTCACCGTCTGCGGGCACACCCGATGGGTGCACAAGGCTAGGACAGGCCATTCAGCGGTCCCCCTCATCCTCAGCCGCCGCGACCTGCGACACCGCCCCGTACCAACGAGGGGCCAGAGATGCTCCGGGACCAACGGAGTCGGACGGACGGCGGGGGGCGCCACCACGAGGCTGCACACCATCGTCGGGGCCAGAGGCAGCCCCCACCCTTGTGCGGACATTGGCCCCAGGGGCAATTAGCAGCAGAACGTACCCCCAGTGGCCCTGCGGTCAGCGGGGGTTCCTGCACCGGAGCCAGCCTGACCCCAGCATGGCGACCGCGGAGCGGTGACGCCGGAGCAGCCAGATCTCCCAGCGGACCTGTGGGACAGATACCTGGGGGTGAGTGCAGCTCGTCGCTGGCCTCCCCGCGATCCCCTCAAGGCCCCCCGCTGGCCCTGATGCACCAATTGTGGGCCGTCATTCCATCACCACTGCCTGAGCTCAAGATGATGGCCAAGGCCCAGTGACCAGGATGGAGCTTGGGGGCCTACCTCACCTCACCTCACCACAACAGGGGAGCGAGTGGGCACCACAGGTGTTCTCAGGACTAACATCACCGGGCTGGGGCTGGATTGCTCTTTGTGGGTGACCTCTTCCGTGTGCGGGTACACTGGGAGGAACAGAAGCGGACCAGCAGCATATCATGGGCCCCACCATATCAGCACGGCTGTCGGCGCGGCAGAGTGGCTCCCGCTGGGGTGCTGGAGATCTAAGGGCGCATAACGCCCCTTACCACAAAAAGGCGGCAAGTAAGACGGCCGCCACCCAGGGGAGCGACACCTCAACCTCACCCCCGTGACCGATGCAGCAAAGTGTGGGAATGACACCAGGGGTCAGCACCATGGGGAAGCCAAGGGCCACGCAGCAAATGTCGGTCCCTGAAACAGCGCCAGAAAACCAACCCCACACCAGTACCCTATCTAAAATGCCCGCACCACCACCGGAACCCACTATCTCTGACAAGCTGGACCGGGTCCTGGCGGCCATAGAACTCTCCAGGATCTCCATGGAAGAGCGCCTGGGCATTAACCTCATCCGCGACGATCAACGGAAGCTGGCCGATAGGGTGAGGGAGGGAGAGCAGCCAACTCTGAAGACGCAGCAGCAAACACTACGGACGGCCATGGATCACTTGGCAACAATGGAGGAACGGGTGGACGATTTGGAGGGACGCTCCTGGCGCTGTAACATCTGCGTGCTGGGTCTCCCGGAGGGGATCGAGGGAGCACACCCCATCCAATATGTGGAGGCCTGGGTGAAGTCCTTCACTCCAACCAAGGACCGCACTGCCTTCTTCTCTATAGAGCGGGCCCACCGGGTCCCAGCCGGGAAACCGCCACCCGGCAATGCCCCTCGCCCCCTGCTCGCCAAATTCCTGCACTTTCAGGATCGCAACGCGGTGTTGCGGGCAGCCAGGCGTGCGGGACCCCTGCAAGTCGAAAACCAGCACGTCATGATTTTCCCTGACTACGCCAAGGCGGTGCAAAAACTCAGGGCGTCCTTCCTGGAGGTGAAACGTCGCCTACGGGCGAATGACATTCAGTACTCTCTGCTTTTTCCAGCCCGCCTGAAAGTCATCCATGCCGGTAGCACACACTTCTTTTCCACGGAGGCGGAGGCCAGCAACTGGGCGGATCGAGACTGCATGCAAGGATCGGCTACGGCCCTGCCGCAAAAACGCAGTCACAGGACTCCACGCAACAGGAGACGTGCCTCGCAGCAAACACAACAGCAAGGACAACAAAACTGGAGAGAACTAGCAAGACATCACAAAGTTGATTCCCCGGACCTAGAACAGCTGTTGCAGGAGCGCCGAAAGGCCTTACAGGCCGTTGCTGATCTTGGGGCTCCCCAATTGGAGCAGGACATCGAGGGGATCCCCCATCTCTTCTCCTCGAGCAGTGAAGAGGACAGTAACATGGCCCATCCCACTGCTGACTCTATTACCATGCCCCCGGTCACACCACTGATCACTGATGCCGTCCACTGAAAGTACCAACGGTTGTTGCCCGACAGCGCGATACGCTGCAGAGCTCCTGTGAGCGGGGACTCCCGGCTGGGAGCCACCCGCCTTATGCGTCAGGACCCACTGGACCCACTACACCCCGCACCGATGATCATTTCTCCTGCCAATGCCCCGAAAGGAACACACCTCACAGACTCGGCCTGCCACCCCTATGATTTGACTGTTCGCTCCCTGGTTCTAGGAGCGCTGGCTTGGACGTATCAGGCTTGCCGCTGCGTCCCAGTTATTGGGATAGTTCTCCCACCCAGTTACACGTTCCATTTCCCCTGTTATCTCACCCCTTACACCCCACAGGAGAGCACCCGGGCAGTCGACACATACGGAGGGGGGCTTATGAGGGCTCTTTTCGAGCACAGCGCAATCACATCATCCTCCGCACCTGTGTATCCTACAGTCGAGAATGGGCACCAGGGCACAGCTGGTATTTCACCCACTTCCCCATGCAGCACGCAGGTATTAGTATACTTACCCTGAATGCACAGAGCCTCCACACGTCGCGTAAGCGATATACGACATATGCATACATAAAGCGCCAACATGCTCACATTGCGTTCCTGCAAGAAACGCATCTCACAGCGCCCGAGACGGATAAATTGCGATCCCGCTGGTAGGGCATCCTATGAGCTACATCATACTCTGCGTTCGCACGCGGCACACTTATTTGGGTTCGCCCAGGTACTCCCTTTCAGGAAACGCGCAGAGTAGTGGATAAGGAGGGGAGGTATGCCCTAATGAAAGGAATACTGGACGGACAGCCAGTCCTATTAGGCAGCATATACGCGCCAAATGTTGAGCAGGATAGATTCTGGGACTCCCTCACGGGCGTGCTAGACCAATTCACTTCTATCCCATGGATTCTAGGGGGCGACTATAATTGTGAACTTGATGTTACACTCGACAGGTCCCACCCACCCCCACCACACTCTCCTGCCCTTGCACGGTCAGAACGATTCCGCCGCTGGGTCAGTCACTGGACGTTGGTGGACGCGTGGAGAGCTCACCATCCCCACACGCGGCTCTACTCATTCCACTCCATCCCACACAACTTGCAAACTCAGTTAGACAGATTTTTATGCACCCCGTCACTAATACCTGAGGTCCAACACACTGACTACCTAGGTCGGGTAGTCTCCGACCACGATGCACACATTCTATGTATCCGATGGAGACCGCCTCACCCACCAGTGCCCACATGGCGCCTCCCGCGGGACTGCCTCACAAACCAGGTATTCCGGCACAATCATGCACAGACGGTCCAAGATTATTTCACCCACAACACAAGGTCCGCCACCTCCAGGCCAGTGGAATGGGATGCATTCAAAGTGGTGGCACAGGGCACGTGCATTAAACAGATAGTAGGGGCCACCGCACACTTGAGCAAACGCTCGTCGACACAGAATGCACGCTAACGACACTCACCAAACAGGAGGATGCCCGGTCGGCCACGGCGGATCAGGTGGCCGAGGCAAAAACGAAATACGCTACTGCCCAAGCTGACTTGCGAAAATTTAATTTTCGAGTTTAAGCCGCTCGGGTACACAGAGAACGCGACAAAACAGGTACGCTACTGACGTGGTTGGCGTGCCAAGACATAGATGTCGCACCCATCACCAAGATCCGGACCACCGCTGGCACTCTGTCGCGCTCCCAACAGGACAATCTAGACACGTTCCGGCAATATTACGCCGCGGTTTACAACACCCAGAGACACCACCGGCAAGAAGCGGTAACCCACTTCCTGGACCCACTTTCGCTCCCCCATATCGCAGAGGCAACCAGGGTTTCCCTGGATACAAAAATATCAGACACTGACGTCTCCTGCGCGATACGCTCATTGGCGCGGAACAAAGCTCCGGGCCTCGACGGGCTACCCCATGAGTACTACAGTACCTTCTCCACCCTGTTGGTTCCCCGGTTAACCGCCATCTTTGCGGATGCCCTCGCCAACTGCAAAATCTTGGGGGAAATTCTTGCCGCCTGGTATGAACAAATATTACGCCCCCTGGTTCACCCAGACCAAAACGGTTTCGTCCCCGGCAGGAACACGTCTCAGAATATCAGACGGGTCTTCCATGTCCAGTATCAGGTGGGGGACGCCTTTCCCGGCACGGCCTGCATCATACTTGACCTTGAAAAAGCTTTCGATACTGTGACCTAGCCATACCTATTTGCCGTCATTCGCCGGACGGGAATAGACCCAACCCTGCTGCAATACACTCGGCTTCTATACACCAATCTCACATCTCGGGTCAGGCTAGGTCGGTACATTTCGTCCCCGCTGCAGGTTGAGAGGGGCACCAGACAGGGCTGCCCCTTTTTGCCCTTGATTTTTGCCTTGGCAGTAGAACCCCTGGCGGTCCGCCTGCGCCAGGAGGGAACCTCCTGGGGCATTCCTATAGCGAATACTGTCCACTGCGTCTCCATGTACGCGGATGACCTCCTGCTATATGTCTGGGATATCACCGAGGACTTGACTCCCGTATGGAAAGTCCTGTACGAATTTGCGGAGGCATCGGGCCTCCAGGTGAACTGGGATAAATCCGTAGTGTACCCCTGCATCATTCCCTCACTCCACAGGAGATACGGATTGGCACGCAGAGCCTACCATGGAACACGGGCGCTCCCCGTTCTCTGGGTGTCCGCCTCTACCGTTCTCCCACCGACATCTACGAGGGCAATCACGGCAAGGTACTCGCCAGCATTCGTTCCTCGGTGGGCATCTGGAAAAAATTCTCCCTCTAGCCCCTATCGGTCGGGTAGCTCTAGCAAAAATGGTCATTGTCCCTCGACTGTCGTATTACATCACCAACCTGCCGGTCATACCACCCAGAAGCTTCTTCCGCGAATTGGACATGCTCCTTCGTGCACTCCTGTGGGGAAACGGCCGACATCGAATAGCCCTCACCAAACTGCAGTTGCCCACTACACAGGGGGGACTAGGTGCCCCCGCCTTTGAGTCGTACTTTCTCACAGCACTGCTTCAGTGGCTCTCGTATAGGACGGCGGGCGGGCATACCGGGGGTACATGCACAATGCACGGCCCTGTCCCCATCCCCGAGCTCTGTCGCCTGCTTATCCCGGGCACAAAACCCCGCCGGACCTACCCCCTGCAAGTGTCGGTGGCCCGTCAATGCATGCAACGAATACATCGTATTGCAGCAAAGACCCCATGCTATTCCCCACAGCTACCGTTGGTGGGATGGCCACGAGGGGACACTTATTTTACAAGCGCCATGTTGCGTACGTGGACAGAGTCCGAGGTCACGGAGGCAGAAGCTCTGATTGCGGAGGGACAACTTCGCCCGTATGAGCAGCTTATGGAGGACCAGGACCTCCCCCCGGGGCAGTTTCTGACACATCGACAACTCATTGACTGTTTTCGCCCACACGGCGACCTTACAACTTGCAAGCCCGCAACACACCCTGTAGTTCACACTATCCTCTACATGGGAATTGGCCGACACCTTGTCACTTGGCTCTCTACGTCAATTAGAGAACTCACACATAAGCCCCTGCTCACCCTGAGGGCCACATGGGAGGACGAGTTTGGGTGGCAACTGCATGACCAGGAATGGGACAAAGGGCTGGAATTTCCGAAGAAAGTGTCTAGAAACGCAAGGTTAAAAAATATACAGTACTACATCTTACACAGGGCATATCAGGTACCGGCGCGTCTTCAACTGTTTTACCCCAACACACTGTTCTCATGTCGCTCCCCTGATGCACACTTCCAACACATGTTCTGGAGCTGCCCAGCTCTTCAGACCCATTGGTCAGCCATACTCGACTCCATCTGCACTCTCACGGGTCTCACAGAGCTACACTCCTGGAAGGCAGTTGCTTTGGAAATCTTTCACAGGCCAAAAACACACAAGGTACAGGTCCGCTACGCTGCTCTGTCCCTGCTCCTAGCCAAAAGGAACATAGCCATGCAATGGCGTGTGATCACTGGTCCCTTGTTTGAGACATGGGTGGGTGCGATGCAAAAATGGACGGCAGCAGAGGAGGACGCCCTGAGAGAGGAGGAAGCGAAAGGTCAGCGTAAACACCCCATATCCTTAGAATGGGCCGTGCTGTCCCACCAGTTTAAGCAAGCCCATAGGCGCGTTACCCCCAGTATCTCCCAATGCGACGCTATGACCCCGGCAGCCACAACGCCACATTAGGGTGTACACGACACGATCCCCCTGTCTCTCCTCTCCTTCCCCCCCCAACCTCTTGCAGATGTCTCCTAAACATTCTTCCTGATCCTACTCCCCTGGCTCGGTCTCCGCCCCCCCTTTTTCTCTTTCCCCCCGCATTTCCATTGTCATGGTTACCTGTTTCATTCTTCCCACACACGTTTCCCAGTTCCTCTCCCCCTGTTCCCCCCTGCACTCAGGTTGCGTCAGAGTCTGACAGGCCCACGCCTCTGATATGCACATCATATGAATACTGTTTACATCCCGATGGCATGTCTGTACCATTGTAATGTCACCTAATTTGCATTCAGATGTACTGTGAGCGCTTTTTGAAAAAAGGTTAATAAAAATATTTTTTATAAATAAATGAGTGATGTAATATGTGAGGTCATAAGCAGTGCATTGCGGGTGTAATTTATGGTTAGCTCAGGTAACGATAACTCCTGAATTTCTTTGTACTTGCCACAGAAGGAGTTCTTGGCCCCCAAAGACCCTCCGCATCCAAGGGGATTTCATCCACCAACAAGTAGTGCATCAGGAGGCACGTTTGCAGAGTGGTGTGGAAAGGGGGTGGACCTCCAACAAACTCCCGCTCTGTGGGGCTTACTGCAGATACAGGACGGTTTCCCCTGAGGACCCTCAGCATACAAGGGGACTACATTCCCCAACCAGTAGTGCGCCTGGAGGTGCATTTGCAGAATGGTGGAGAAAGGGGGTGAGGCATTGGATGAGCACTCAACAATCCCTCTGTGCGGGACTTACTGGAGGTAACAGGAGGGGTTGTTGGCCCTCAAGGACCATCAACATCTTCCCCCAACCAGTAGTGCACCAAGAGGTACGTTGGCAGATTGGTGGAGAAAAAGGGCGGAGCCCCTGACAACTTCCCCCAGGGCCAGCCTTTTTAATAACTTTTTTATTTTGGGAGGGTGGCAACATGGCCCCTCTCCCCGAGCTGTTTTGAGCCCTGGGGACCAAGGGGTTTATTTACAAGCCCCTTGCGCCACTTTTACGTCACTTTTCCCATGTTAAAAGTGACGCAAAAGTAGCGCAAAGGGCTTGTAAATCTACCCCCAAGTACCCAGGGCCTGGCCTTTTCAAAAATGTTATTTATTAAAGAGGATTGGGGGCTATGTGGGCCCCTCCCTGGGTCAAATTCAGCCCCGGAGGCCCTATCCCCCGGGGCCTGGACATTTAGAAATGTGGGAGAGGAGCTGAGTGGGCCCCCTCTCTAGGCTGATTTTGGAGTCAGGAACCCCATCCCCAGGCCAGGACTTTATTTTTTTAAATGTATAATGGGGGCACCTGGTCCCCTCCCTGGGTTAATTTCAGCCTCAGGACCTTATCCCCCAGGGCATGGCATTTGTTCAGGGTGCCCCCTAGCCACCATGTCTGCATTGGGACTTTGGGGCAGCCTCAAGACCCCTTAGTCGCTGTCAGCTCCCTGCCTCCTGCTGGAAACCGGCATTGCTTTCACACACACTGGGAGCTGCTAAACATGCAGCTCCCTTTGTCTGAAAGCAATTAGTCTGTTTCTCTGCTCGCTAGACATAGGGCAGGGAAAGAGATGCATGCTCTGCTTCCAGCAAGCAAGAGCATTTTATCTGCTTTCACTTGCTAAAAGCGGAGTGTTTGCTGTGGCTTGGTGTGAGCAGTTAAAACTCCTGCCAAAGCAAACAGCTATGTCCCAGGGTTAGGCTCCCCAGTAAATAGCAGGATCCAGCCCAAGAAGGTGGCGGTCCCCAGGGCCAAGAACGGCCTGGGAGGTGGTTTAAAGAAAATTATTTGGCCTCTGGGAGGTGGTGTCTGTGAGGCCTCCCCATTACACATAAAATATCTCAGAGGAAGTGGTGGTCTCTGGGGCACGGGGTTCGTGAAACCCCCAGATTTTTTTTGTAATAGCCATGAGGAGGTGGCACAACATGGGGCATGAGGGGTCAGTGAGACCCCCCATTTCTTTTAAATAAGTCCTGGGGAGCTGGCGCCCCGTGCCACAAGGTGGGGGCCTGTGCACCCCTCCTATATTACTTCATTTATGCCTGCATGCCACCGTGACCTGGCTCAGTTGGGGACCAAATAATAGAGAAGCAAAGGGAGTCTGTGATTCTTTTTAAAAATAAGTTTTTTTTGCACTGTCTGGGTCATGGTATTCCTACATTTATCTACTGCCGACCGGTCGTAGGTTGTGTATATATATTCTCCAATGCGCCCGAAAGCTCAAAGATGTACACCCAGCAGCTGCTGTCACCAACAGGTTTTATTCACATCAAAACCGGCATTTTCATTCAAGGTAACTTTTCATTTTCTGTAGCCAACGCGTTTCGAGGACACAGCCTCTTCTTCCTGGGCTGCTCTGTTTAATCACACAGGTGCTCGATTCCTTTGTGAGAGAGAACAAAATACACGCTCTGAAGAAGTCATTTGTCTTATTGGACTTGACGAAACACGTGTTGGCTGTGTCAAAAGGCTGTATTAAAATATATTATGGAACTTGGATTGAAGTACATCTGATTGGCTATATTGAATTGTGATGGAACTGGATTTGGAGTACATTTGATTTGGACAATAAAGGACAATATTTGGAAGATTACGTTTCCAAGACCTAATGTTATGATTTTGGGTCCTGAACGCGAGCTCCGCAGTGTGTGAAGCTCGCGTTCAGGACCCAAGTCGTTGCCGGTACCGGTGCCTAAATTATTTAAAACCCGACCTTTGACACGAAACCGACCCGAGTTTGCCGACGCTGCCTTTTGCCTTCCTGATTACACGGATAGGCGCCGCATCCACATAACCGCCGCTGTGAGCATTCGAGCCCATTTGATTTAGTTTCCTTGATGGAATACAATCCCTTATCCAGTCGTGATTGGTATTTTGGAACCACACTTCGCACAGTCTCTGCCCCATTATAGACGGTGGAATTACGCACCTCAAATTGTATATCAAGCGTAGAAGCCGATTTCACATACACCACCCCCTGATGTTCTTAATCACAGCGACCTATAGCTGAGTCGTCCACTCCATCAGACTGACCACGACGTCAAGCGTGGTTCTTCTGTTCATGTACTGAACCCTGCTGGGTCTTCAACCATGAATGGCCCCACCTTCCTTCCCCTTGCATGACGTCCTGATGAAGACCCCGTGAAAGGACTTCAATTGGCCTATAGATAGGGGTCGAAACGTCGACTGTTCTCTTCATTTTGTCTTTCCGGCACACCCCTTTATGCTCTAATAATTAGATGTGACCGTTGAATTGTAATTTTTACATGTGTTCCACAGTTTGTCGTCCTGAATTGGGACTTTTTGTATTTTGATCAATTTTGGATTATCATCGTCAATTTGTATTGTTACCTTTTTATACTGTGTCATTACCCTTCTACACTTCCTTGAGCACTACCCTTCCTCCCTTCCTTCTCTCCCCCCTTGGGGCCTGCAAGTTAATTTTTGTACTGCATTTGACAATCACGAAGTATTGGTCATTAAATAATATATGCCAATCTAATAATTGCTTTAATTTCTGCTCTAGTTATTTTTGAATATTTTCAGTGTATGTAACATACAATACACAACTCCTTCCTACGGGGACCCCCCTTTAGATGTATCACACAGCGCCCAGGTCCCCGTGACTGCATGGGTTCAACCCCCCTCTTTGTAACGTCCTTATCCTCCTGAGCACTGTTGTAAAAAATCTATCAAATAATAAGGCATGAAGTTTACTAATTTAGCAGGCATCCAACATTATGTATTTCAACCCCTCCTGGGTCTTGATCACATGCTACAATGGATGATCAGCTGATTGGCTTTTTAAAACATGGACAGAACACATAAACAGTGAACTGGGGTCTATGTTAAAGCCAATAAATGGTTCATTGACTTCCAAAAAGATTGTACTCAACCCATCTCTTTGAGCCCCTGCTTGAGTATGGTTTCACCTCCTCAACCAGTAACCCAATTTCTCACACATCCACTAATTGTGCAGGCATCTTGCAGCCTGAAACGAGTTTTGTCGGGCTGAAGATCTCACAGTTCTCAGGACAGCGACATCATCATGATGGCAAAATCCAGTGAGAATCCTCCAACAGATAATGAGGAGCAGCGTCAATGATAGAGTCAGACCTGAAACGCCCAGCTCTTACGGTATTTTAGTGACGCCTCACACCACCCTTTCCCAACTCTTACAGAGTGAGGTGGGATCAGCTAATCTTAATGACCGCACCACACTCGAGTGACGAGTTAGGAAGGACCTCCTCTCATTGACTGAACCATGTCAAAGGTGGCCAATGAGAGGAGGTGACAGGATCTTCTATTTATTCTCTCCCCCCCCCCCAAATCCTCACAATTGTCCCTCGGATATTGTGCTTGTCCTTACTAACACCTAATGGTGTTGCATTTACTGCTGCAGTGCAGGAAGTGCTTTATTGAATCTTCTGGTGCCTGTGTGTATGTATGCTTGTACATGTATTTACACAGTTCTGCTGTGAATGGGGGTCTGCATTTCTGTGCGTGTGTGCCTGTGAATGCATGGGTGTGAGCATTTGTGTACGTGTGTGCTTGTGAGTGAATGGATGGGCGTATCTGAGTGTGTGCATCTTTGTGAATAGTTGTGTGTGAGTGTGACCTCCCCACCACTCCTCTAATTATTCAGCCACCACTACACTATGGGGTCGATTAGGATGGCGGACGGAAACGGGTACTGTCCGCCATGATCGGGGAATTTTTACTCCCGGCCGCGCCGCGGAGAATCTGCGGTTGCGATTAGGATATTCATGTTACGAAACTCCGACCGCGGCGGACGGATCATAACAAACACCGTCCGCGGTGGACGGAACACATCTAACTCCGTCCGCGGCGGACGGAGCCTAATGAACAGCCACGGCCGCGGACGGCAATGACCGCGGAAAAATACACAATTACCGCCATACCTGTGAAAACTCCGTGTCCGCAATTAGGATAAATCTGCCTGTACCACGGTACGCACAGCCATCCACGTCCGCGGCGGAAAGAATGTAACGATAAACAGTGCATCACTGCGGAAGGCCAACACGCACAACATCCCTAACGTCAAACAAATGTCAGAAAGTGTACCGCAAGTAATTAGCAAACACACGAAAATTGACAACCCCCCCACCTGATACACCAACACCAAGCACAAGCCACCATGACACCCCCCAAGTACCCAATAATGCACACTAGTCAACACGCCCACCTACCACCTGACTGCCAACAACCATTGAGACACGACTATAAAATGACCCCCACCCACTACCACAATCCTTTGCATCACAGCATTGCTGCTAGCAAGAGGCCCTAATCGATATACAGCTTACTCAAATAGAAGACACACAACCACCACCCTACCACACCCACCACACAAACACCCACCACACCATTCTTACACATCACACACCACACACCTGCACCCCCCAACTCACTCAACACACACACTGAGCACCACACACCATGGCACCCAAAAAAAAACCTAAATTCACGGAGACGGAGTTGAAGGTAATGGTAGATGAAATCATCCGTGTTGAGCCCCACATCTTCGGGGCCCAAGTCCAGCAGACTTCCGTGGCGCAAAAGAATCACATGTGGGACAGAATCGTCAGTCGGGTGAATGCATCAGGGACCGTGCCAAGGACGAAGCATGAAATTCAGAGGCGGTGGCATGACCTGAAGACCAGGGTCAAAGGCATCCGCGCCAAAAACTATGCAAGAGCCAATCATACTGGCGGCGGAACACCCCCGGAGCCCATACCCTACACCGATTGGGAGGAGAAGGTGCTGGTGATACTTCACCCAGAGAGCCTAGACGGACTTGATGAAGGAGAAGAGGCTGGTAAGTACAAACCAAGCACCACGATCAGTACGACATGGTCAGGATCACAAAACTGAGAAGACACATCTCCTACGCCCCAACCCATGCACGTCGGACACATACTCACCAATATGTACATGGCTACCAACATGCCCCCATGTTCACAGGGAGGGCGGTGGTGGTGGTGGTGGGCGGGGTGTGTGAGAGCTCACAACTACAACTCCCAACAGGCCCCCATGTTCACGGGGAGGGCGGTGGTGGTGGGTGGGGTGTGTGAGAGCTCACAACTACAACTCCCAACAGGCCCCCATGTTCACGGGGAGGAAGGTGGTGGTGGGTGGGGTGTGTGAGAGCTCACAACTACAACTCCCAACAGGCCCCCATGTTCACGGGGAGGGCGGTGGTGGTGGCGGGTGGGGTGTGTGAGAGCTCACAACTACAACTCCCAACAGGCCCCCATGTTCACGGGGAGGGCGGTGGTGGTGGTGGGTGGGGTGTGTGAAAGCTCACAACTACAACTCCCAACAGGCCCCCATGTTCACGGGGAGGGTGGTGGTGGTGGGTGGGGTGTGTGAGAGCTCACAACTACAACTCCCAACAGGCCCCCATGTTCACGGGGAGGGTGGTGGTGGTGGGTGGGGTGTGTGAGAGCTCACAACTACAACTCCCAACAGGCCCCCATGTTCACGGGAGGGTGGTGGTGGTGGTGGGTGGGGTGTGTGAGAGCTCACAACTACAACTCCCAACAGGCCCCCATGTTCACGGGGAGGGTGGTGGTGGTGGGTGGGGTGTGTGAGAGCTCACAACTACAACTCCCAACAGGCCCCCATGTTCACGGGGAGGGCGGTGGTGGTGGTGGGTGGGGTGTGTGAGAGCTCACAACTACAACTCCCAACAGGCCCCCATGTTCACGGGGAGGGTGGTGGTGGTGGGTGGGGTGTGTGAGAGCTCACAACTACAACTCCCAACAGGCCCCCATGTTCACAGGGATGGAGGCGGTGGGTGGTGGAGGGTAGGGTGTGTGGGGTGTGTGCGACAGGACACAGAAATGTTTACAAATCGAAATGAACATGTAATGTCCACATTACTGACCAGCTCAATCTTGTCCCTCAGGTGATCGTGAACTGACTGGGAAAACCAGCACCCGGCCGCAAGACTCGCCTCCCACACATACCGGACTCTCTGGGGACGATGACACAGGCAGCTCCGGTGCGGAGGATGGTGCGGGGCCAAGCAGACAGCCAGGGCCATCTGGCTCACAGGGACTCCCGGGTCCGACAACCGTCGCATGTGTGACTCCAGCGACACCTGCCTCAGTGATCTGCAGACTCCCCCCCACCACCACCACCACCACCACCACCAGTACCACCAGTACCACCAGTACCACCACTCCTGCCTGTGCCACCCTGCCTAACCCAGCGCACGACGCAGGTCCATCGGCCTCACACCCAAGCAGGGTGATTGGGCCACAAAGGAGAGAGGCGACGGCACATCAGGCAATCAGGCGACCCACACTCTGCCGTACAGAGGAAGGACAGCTACCCCATCCTGTGGCAGAGTCCCTTCAAGCCCTAGCCAGGTGCCAGGCGTCATACGACCGTTCCCAGGAACATGCAGATCGTGCACACGAGGACTCGGTGGACAACACGAACATGTTGCGCGAAATTTCGGGGTACCTTGGCCAGATAGTGCACATCATGGACCAGCAGACAACAATGTGGAGGGAATGGATTGCCCGGAACAACCCCAACCCCCCTCCACCAATTGTCGTTGCGCCACCGCCACCGTCACCTCCACCTCCAACGCCACCTTCACCTCCACCTCCACCGCCACTGCCACCACCACCTGTGCCCCTGGCGACGGATGTGGCCCATGAACAACCTGCACCCCCAGCTGACTCAGTTCCACCTCAAAGACGGAGGGGCCGCCCGAGGCTGGAAGTGGGTGAGAGCAGTGTTGGAGCGCCATCCACACGCTCCAAGAGGGGCCGCCAATGACTTTGTCACTGCCTGTGCCAGACATTCACCCTGCAAAGTATCCTGTCCCACATAGACAATCATTGCCACTGGTCTGCTGGACTAGCCTGACACCCCCCAATGTGGTGTCAGCACGGACATTTCATCTGCCATTACCTTCAACTCCAACTCCCTCCCCCCCCACTTACTTGTAAATAATCACCAGCACAAATGCACAACCTGTAAATAAATCTCACTTACACACTCAATGATGTGTTGCCTCCATGTTTATTCACAAGATTGCCTTCAGAAACAGACGTAAACAGGTGCAGGGATCCTAGTCGTACATAATCATGGCGCTGCGGGAGTGACCTAGGGAAAACCAGAGACAGGAAACACACGTCATGAAACAGATTCACACACATCACAACACACTGCACAGCAACATTCCACAAACTACACTCATCACAAAAGCATGGGATGAGAGGACACACATCATGGAGACTTGTATGTCCAAAGAAATGAAGACACACATATGCAACCATCACAAACCAGAACACACAGCTGATGCACCCCACATCCACACAACACCAGCAAACATACATAAGGCATTGTCAACCGGCACAAGAGGTAGTTACTCACATTCAAGGGAAGTAGCGATCAATGAACTGGCACCTCTGGTCCACACCTTCCTCCTCACCACTATCCTCATCAGTTGACATGGGTGGGATGGGAGGCCGAGGAACTTCTTCGTCTTCAGGGTCCAAGAGCAGTTCAATGTCATTGCGCACGGCCAGGTTGTGGAGCATACAGCAGGCAATCACGGTCCTGCATACTTTTCCTGGTGAGTAAGGCAGGGCCCCTCCGGTCTTATCCTGGCACCGAAACCTAGACTTTAGCAGTCCGAAGGTCCGTTCAATCACTCTCCGTGTCCTTCCATGTGCATCATTGTAGCGCATTTCACCCGCTGTTGCAGGATTACGTAGGGGACTCAGGAGCCAGGGCCGGTTTGGGTACGCCGAGTCGCCTATGTAGGGGGATGACAGACACAAATATCACAACAAGATATGGTGGGTACCCCATGCCACAAAGAAATCACAAAAGTCCCCACTGCACACTCACCAACAAGCCACGCTTGACCGGGTCGCAGATTTGCCATCAGTTGGGGGACAATGCTGCTCCGCATGATGTGGGCGTCATGTGCGGAGCCTGGAAATCTTGCACACACATGGGAGATGATGTTGTTTGCCAGGCACACCACCTGCACGTTCAGCGAATGGAAGTGCTTGCGATTCCTAAAAACCTGCTCACGTGCCTGTGGTGGAATGATAGCGATATGTGTGCCATCAATTGAACCCACTACGTGAGGTATCAGGCCCAGTGCATAGAAGTCTGCTTTGACTGCTGGCAACTCTTCCGGCCGTGGGAAATGGATGTAGTCATTCTTGTACAGCATCATAGCTCTTAAAACATCCCGAAGTACCGTGCTGAACATGGACTGTGACATCCCCCCGGCATATCCAACTGTGTACTGAAAGGTTCCAGTAGCAAAGAAATGTAGTGCCGCCATAACCTTTGCTGTGGGTGTAATAGAACCAGGATACGTCCTTCGTGGCTGCAGATGAGGAGACAATTGGGCAACAAGCTCCATCAACCGACGTCGATCCAGCCGGAATTTCCTAATCACCTCCTCGTCAACCATATCCTCCAGCACAGTGTATGGCAGATGCACATTTGGAGCCCTCCTGTGTGGGAGAGAGATGTAACTTGAGTCAACTTACAAACAACGCATACGTGTGCAACTCCATCACATGTAAGCCAACATTAGCAAGAACTAAAATGTTTAGGAGAATGGTCATATGTGTGACATCTCTGATAGTTAATACAATACGGAGTGGCCCTTTAACAATGTGCAGCCACTTGCAACAGGAAGTGTGTCAACACGTAGAACGCAACTTAGTCACATGTGAACATTACTGACAATACGTGTGTCTTGACCCTAATGTTTAGAAGCCACATCACAGACACACATGCAAGTGCATGCACACAAACGATAATGATACGCACACACCATGTCATCATGCACAAATGCCAACACCAATAATGTTGAGCATACGGTAATTACATGCATGGTGACACAACATCCAAGACACATACACTGAATGCATGTGTACCACCACCATTGTAGTCACCTCCTACCCTGGGAACCAGTGCTGCCTGTTCACCTCGACCTTCTGCTGCTGCTGAGCTGACCACCGACTGCTGCCTGTGACCATCACCTCGACCTTCTGCTGCTGCTGAGCTGACCACCAACTGCTGCCTGTGACCATCACCTCGACCTTCTGCGGCTGCTGAGCTGACCACCGACTGCTGCCTGTGACCATCACCTCGACCTTCTGCTGCTGCTGAGCTGACCACTGACTGCTGCCTGTGACCATCACCTCGACCTTCTGCTGCTGCTGAGCTGACCACCGACTGCTGCTCTAGTGCCATACTCCGTGATCTTGCCATGTTGAGATGCAAAGAGATCCGGTCTCGTCCCTTCACCGCCGTGGAGCTTGATGTCCTCGTGGACGGTGTGCTCCGCAACTATGGACGGCTCTACGGCGCACCCGGACAGGTGGTAAGTGCAGTGTGGGACATGTTGGTGTGCATGAGGGGGCCAATGACTCCTGGCTACTGCAATCTTAGCTGTGTAGTGTGTGCTCGACATATTTTCAGGTTTGTGCATGGCGGATGACAGATACGTGTTGCCCCTATCTGTGTGACAGGCCAACTGTCCATTGACTTACACCCTTTTGTCTCCCATCATGGTAGGTCAAGCTGCACCTTCGCAAGGACGTGTGGAGGAGCATTGCACGTGAAGTACGGGCATTGGGGGTGTGCAACAGACGACATACACACTGCCACAAACGCTGGGACGACATTTCCAGGCTGAGCAAGAATGTAGCGGAAGTGACACTGGGGATGATTCCAAGGACGCCACGTCTGGCCCGACGCTCCATGACCCCTCTCATGCACCGTATCATTGCTGTGACGCATCCTGACCTGTCCAAACGGCTGAGTGTCGATCAACAGCAAACTAGCGGTGAGCATACTGTCTGTGTAGGAAACTTGTGAGTGCAATGCAGGTATTGGTGCACAGACACAGTATTGAGTTCCGTGGTGCGTATGTATCACTGCGATGCCATGTTGGTCCCATTGGGTGGGTGTAATTTGACATCCAGGTCCGGCATGTTGACACGCCACTTGCTTAGTAGTTGAGTGTTGAAGCACATGCCGTAGTGGTCCGTGGCCCCATGGCAAGACATGTGTGCAGATGTACGTGCTCCTGCCCTGTCCGCATGCTGTACATGTGTCACGGCCACCAACGCTTATGTAATGTGAGGATGACTGGTAGAGGTGGGCTGTCTGCCGGATGGGGGCTAGAAGAACTTTGTCAGTAATGAAATTAGGGATTCCTTGTCCTTCTGTACGTGAGTGTGCCCATGACTTACACCTCTTTTATGTGCATTTCAGCTATGACAGAGGACACTCAGCAGGAGATTAGTCGAGGCAATGAGTCCGGGTCAGACTTCGCACACACGCAGACTGACACAGAGGAGGGCAGTGCCGGAGAGGGGGACAGGACCGTCCCTGAGGACTCGCATGTGGAGACACCATCGTCTTCATCTTCGGAAACTCTTGGTGAGCCAGCACTGTTGTCACAGACTGGGAGTGGGCAATCAACACCTTCTGTCGGAACACAGCACACAGGGCCCACACTTCCGCCAACTACACCATGTACTGTTCGTGCACGCAGGAGTAGGGGGAGCAGAGTGGCGTTCGGTGCAGTCACCGCTGCCTCTGACACGGTGAGCCAAAATGCACTGTGTGCTGAGGCCGTTGATCTGCTGCGACAGCTGTGTGTGGGGCAGACCAATATGACAAATGCTTTCCAAGACCATGATAGGAAGTTGGGGCAGGTGGTGGCATTCATGAAAGGGATGCATGGCGATCTTGCTGGTCTACACAGGACAGTGCAGTCATTGGCAAGCAGTGTGTCGTCTGCAATAGTACAGTCGCATGGACAGGGTGCTACTTCTGTTTCCCCATCTACACCACTGGATGTCTCAGGGGGTAGTGATTATTCAGAGCAGGACTCTAATACAGGTTATTGCACTAGAAGCAGCGTCAGACAGCACGTCAGGGCACGGAGGCCACAGACACCATCCCCTAGGTCAGCAAAATCTGTTCACGAAGACAACGTCAGATACACTGGAGTACACACACAGGATCCACAAGTGTTGTTGGGGGACATGCCTTCACATGCTACACAGGCATTCAACACAAAAGGTACTCCAAAGGCAAGGGATACTCACAAGTCCATGGACAGTCCCTTGGACAAGGCCACTCAAAAGACAAAGGCACCTCAAAAGAGCAGGGAAAGTCCCAAGGGCAGGCCCACAACAGAGGAAAGGGCCACTCCCAAGGACAGTCAAAAGACAAAGGCACCTCCTAAGAGCAGGGAGAGTCCCAAGGGCAGGCCCACAACAGAGGAAGGGGCCACTCCCAAGGACATGGACAGTCAAAAGACAAAGGCACCTCCTAAGAGCAGGGAGAGTCCCAAGGGCAGGCCCACAACAGAGGAAAGGCCCACTCCCAAGGACAGGGACAAGGACAGTCAAAAGACAAAGGCACCTCCTAAGAGCAGGGAGAGTCCCAAGGGCAGGCCCACAACAGAGGAAAGGGCCACTCCCAAGGACATGGACAGTCAAATGACAAAGGCACCTCCTAAGAGGAGGGAGAGTCCCAAGGGCAGGCCCACAACAGAGGAAAGGGCTACTCTCAAGAACATGGACAGTCAAAAGACAAAGGCACCTCCTAAGAGGAGGGAGAGTCCCAAGGGCAGGCCCACAACAAAGGAAAGGGCCACTCCCAAGGACATGGACATTCAAAAGACAAAGGCACCTCCTAAGAGGAGGGAGAGTCCCAAGGGCAGGCCCACAACAGAGGAAAGGCCCACTCCCAAGGACAGGGACAAGGACAGTCAAAAGACAAAGGCACCTCCTAAGAGCAGGGAGAGTCCCAAGGGCAGGCCCACAACAGAGGAAAGGGCCACTCCCAAGGACAGGGACAGGGACAGTCAAAAGACAAAGGCACCTCCTAAGAGCAGGGAGAGTCTCAAGGACAGACACACAACAGAGCATGGTCCATCTCCCAAGGGCAGGGACACACACAGAGAGCAGGTGTCTACTGGAGACAGGTACACCACAGACGACAAGTCTGCTGGCAGGAACAGGGCACCGATCGAGGCACAGGCACACTCCACCTCCAGCACGTCCCCAGACACCCGATCCCCGGCTGCAGATGCTCCACCTATGGTGGGTGATATTTGTTTAGAGTCCCCACCACTAGCCAGTCCTGTCCTGTCCAGGGTGCACTCACATATCCCTAAGAAACGCAGACACACACCATTGACACCTGCCCACCCCGATGTAGCTCAAGGTCAGCTATCCCCAGCTCCCAGGGCCACCCTGCCTCCTGGCCCATACAGCCCTGTGGCTCATCATTTCAGTGGTCCCAGTGCCGCAGGTGCAGTTGACTCTCATGTATCAGATAGTGCCACTGTGTCTGTTGTTTGCGGTCATGCATCATGTAGTAGCACAGTGTCAGTTGTGCCCTCTCCTGTTGCAGGTCCTGGCAGTGTATCTGGGTCTATGGCTCATGTGTCAGTGAGTAGATCTGTGGCTGTGTCGCACACTCCTGTTTCTGGTGCTGGCAGTCTGTCTGGGTCAGTGACTCACGTGTCAGTCACTACATCTGTGGCTGTGTCTCACATTCCTGTTGCTGGTGCTGGCAGTGTGTCTGGGTCTGTGGCCCATGTGTCTGTCACTCGGGCTGTGGCTGTGTCTCACACTCCTGTTTCTGGTGCTGGCAGTGTGTCTGGGTTTGTGGCCCATGTGTCTGTCACTCGAGCTGTGGCTGTGTCTCACACTCCTGTTTCTGGTGCTGGCAGTGTGTCTGGGTCTGTGGGCCATGTGTCTGTCACTCGGGCTGTGGCTGTGTCTCACACTCCTGTTTCTGGTGCTGGCAGTGTGTCTGGGTCTGTGGCCCATGTGTCTGTCACTCGGGCTGTGGCTGTGTCTCACACTCCTGTTTCTGGTGCTGGCAGTGTGTCCGAGGCAGGTAGTTCACGCAGTCCACCTGATTCTGTGATGTGAGGTGCTGATCACTTCACTCACATGTTATTTCACATGGTGTGTCCATTGTCCATTGAGAACAGCCTTGCACTGTTGTGGTCCCTGGGATGGGTTGGTTGGGACACGTACTTGAGCTGCCTCTGATGTACCTGCTCTGTTGGGCACAATGCCCTGTAGCTGTTCTGATACTGCATTCTGCCCTCTCGTTTACTGCCAATGATGTACCTGCTCTGTTGGGCACAATGCCCTGTTGCTGTTCTGATACTGCATTCTGCCCTCTCACATGCTGCCTCTGATGGACATGTTCAGTGCTATGGACTGTTGATGCACTTAGCCCCTCTGATGTGCTGCCTCTGATGTACCTGCTCTGTTGTCCACAATGCCCTGTAGCTGTTCTGATACTGCATTCTGCCCTCTCGTTTACTGCCAATGATGTACCTGCTCTGTTGTCCACAATGCCCTGTAGCTGTTCTGATACTGCATTCTGCCCTCTCACGTGCTGCCTCTGATGGACATGTTCAGTGCTATAGACTGTTGATGCACTTAGCCCCTCTGATGTGCTGCCTCTGATGTACCTGCTCTGTTGTCCACAATGCCCTGTAGCTGTTCTGATACTGCATTCTGCCCTCTCGTTTACTGCCAATGATGTACCTGCTCTGTTAAGCACAATGCCCTGTTGCTGTTCTGATACTGCATTCTGCCCTCTCGTTTACTGCCAATGATGTACCTGCTCTGTTGGGCACAATGCCCTGTAGCTGTTCTGATACTGCATTCTGCCCTCTCGTTTACTGCCAATGATGTACCTGCTCTGTTGGGCACAATGCCCTGTTGCTGTTCTGATACTGCATTCTGCCCTCTCGTTTACTGCCAATGATGTACCTGCTCTGTTGGGCACAATGCCCTGTTGCTGTTCTGATACTGCATTCTGCCCTCTCAAGTGCTGCCTCTGATGGACATGTTCAGTGCTATGGACTGTTGATGCACTTAGCCCTTCTGATGTGCTGCCTCTGATGTACCTGCTCTGTTGTCCACAATGCCCTGTAGCTGTTCTGATAGTGCATTCTGCCCTCTCGTTTACTGCCAATGATGTACCTGCTCTGTTAAGCACAATGCCCTGTTGCTGTTCTGATACTGCATTCTGCCCTCTCGTTTACTGCCAATGATGTACCTGCTCTGTTGGGCACAATGCCCTGTTGATGCTGTGATACTGCATTCTGCCCTCTCACATGCTGCCTCTGATGTTCATGCTCTGGTGCCCACTTTGCCCATGCTCACGCACACACTGTGATTATACCCCTATTATGTGCAATAAAGGTAGTCAATCATGTCTCGTGGTTTGTCGTTGACATTCATGCTTGCGTACTACAAATGTGTATTTCTATTTGCTTCTCATCAGTGGTTTCGGTAACATGACACTCCCCCTCCCTACGTCACGACCCTTGCAAGTATTCCCCTCCATGCAGCCAATGGTTTGTGCCTTACCTGCGTCGGCGTCCATGGTGGGCCAAGACTAGGACGTGGTGGATCGCGAAGAGCATCGGGAAAGCGTGTAGCGCTGGGTCCATGGTGGCGAGCAGCTTGTGGTGGGTATCTCTGCTATGTATCTTTTCTTCGCTGTGGGGAATCCGTCGTGTCCAGACAGCTTGTTTTTCCGCTGCGGTTTTATGTGTAATTTCCGCCATCTTGATTTGGGGACAGTCTCAGATGTCAGTACGTACGGCGGAGTCTCAGGATGTGTTCCGTCCGCCGCGTGGTCGGGTGTAGTTGGGCGGCGGTGCGTGCTTTTCCGTCGCGGACGGAAATTTGACACTGTTTCCTATCCTGATATGGCGGACGGAGTGTCCGCGGCAGGCGGAAACGGAAAAGGCATTTTCCGCGTACTCCAGGGCCGCGGTAGCTCCTCCGTCCGCCATCCTAATGAGCCCCTATATGTTTTGTATATTCCAGCTGGAAGGGCAGATGGCTCTACCATGGGAGGATTCTTTTATCCTCATGCACATAGAGATACAAAAGGCAGTCCGTCGTTACACGTGTGCAAGTAAGGAAGAGGATGTTGTCTTCTGAAGGAAACCTACATAATATTAAGGGCCCCACAGCGGTAATGTGTGGACGACTATATCTGGGAGCCATTCGCACATCTGTGCTTGCAGGAAGATGCTTAAGAAGCAGACTACAAACTGCTTTCCAACCTCTAATTTGCAGCACAATGGTGCACGTCCCCGCTAAGTGAGTACTTAACAGACTGAAATAGCCAGAAATCCACGAACAGCTCCGCTGTGCCAGTTTCATTTGCATGTTAAAGTTTTACACGCTAATTGCCACCGCAGAGAAAACATCTTTTATCCCTCCCCGCTGAAAACCTCAGGAGCAGTTTGACCGCGCAGGGGCTCAATAAGTGTTCCTTCAGTCTCTGTATTTGTCTTCCCTCCTCCGGAGACAAGCGCCCTACCTTTAATATGTCTCTTTTACAGTCCTGCGGCGGGCCACTGGCTGCTGTCTCTTAATGACCGCTGTCCCTTTCGCCGCTGAGCGCTCCGGAAGAGTCAGCCTTGCGCTGCCGAGCATTCTACACGGATGGAGCTGGGGCCCGGGTGCCTCTTGACAGCTGCCTTCGGGAGCTGAGGGTTCTTCTGTCAAGCGTGTGCAACCGTCAAACCAGCAGAGGAGTGTGGAGAGGGAGACAGAATGAGGGGGGTCAAGGGGCGAGAAGAAAGAAACAAAGATGCAAGTTAAAGTGAGGACAACACGTGATATAGTGGAAGGCAAATAGGAAGCAACGTGGCAACTGATGAGAATTAACTTGTTATGCATGGCTCTTGTAGAGAGCTACTCTCGTTTATATCAGTTTCCGAAACTGATAACTCACTGTTATGATGTAGCAACAGTTGATAACAAAACTGATTGCCCTCTGTTGCTACGTGATTAGGGCCTTTCAGGCCAGGCTGCCAAGCTTCTTGTCTGCTTTGAATGGAAGCAGAAAGCACAGCTGCAGGAGGGGCAAGTAAGGCAGGAAAGAAGGTGTGGTTGGTTGAGGGTGGCAGGTGAGGCATTTTATTTTACATTTGTGACAGACAGGAGAAGCTACGTTATATATGGCTCCCCGTTACTCCTCTGCCTCAGAGTAGCAGTTGAAATCTGGGGCAGATGAGTTTGGTGGCAAAACATAACATATAATTATAAATGGGTAAAAAGTGAATTACGGAGATGTTTTTCAGTTAGGAGTTCTGAATGCCATCATAGACAACTCAAGCTTCACTCTCTTTGTCTATCTGACGTCACTCAGAACCCCTGGGTCAAAAACATCTATGGAATTCACAGTTACCCATTTATAATTCTATATATTATGTATGGCTCTAGTAGAGAGTCACCAGCATCAATAACTGGATTAAAATCTGGTAGGTCACTGCTGTGTGATTTAGCAACAGTGTTAACATAAGCTTCTACCCACTGTTGCTACCTCTTAAGTAAAGGAATTCCAGGCTGTTCCAGAGCACGGACCATAGCTTCTGGAGAGGAGAGAAGGCACAGCGAGCAGTGGGGGTGGCTGATGTGAGACATCGTTTACATCACATGCGATACATCGCATGCCATTACAACAAAGTTGTTTCAATTTTAATGACATGCATTGTAATGGTATGCCCTGTAACAATGCAGTCGTTGTAACAACCACGTTGTAATGTCATGTGATGTATCGCATGAGTTGTAACATTGCATATTCGTGTCTGACATGATGCTACCCATTTTTAGAAAAATGTGGGACAGGGAGGAGAGGACATGTTATGTAAGGCTCCCCCATTACTCCTCTCTCCCTGCATAGCGGTTTAAAGCAAAGGCAAATGATTTTGGGGCCATACATACATAAGATAAAATTATAAATGGGTTAAAATTGAATTACAGTGATGTTTTTCACCTCGCAGTTCTGAGTGACATCATAGACAACTTGAGATTTGCTTTCGATGTCTATTTGATGTCACTAATAATATGTCCCTAAGAACACTAGGGAGAAAAACATCCCAGTAATTCACTTTTTACCCATCTATAATTCTACAGATAACCGGGTGAGTATGGACTGAAACCCTTAGGGGCCCATACCATTCATCAAATGTCTGTCAAAACACCAAAACACTGGACATGCTCCAGGCCACTGGAATTATGCAGTTGTTAAGGTCCTAATTTTGCTGATGGTTGACTAAATTGTGCAGCAGGGAAAGGCAAATTATGCTGCTTCTCTTACCCCAAAAACACGGCTCTGTCGAACAATGCATTTATTCAAAAGCAAGTTAGTTATCCATCTATCTGATGGATTGCAGATTAGTTGTATACTCGTAAGGGTTTCAATTTGAGCTAATTTATCATCAGTCTGACACTCCTTACCATTGAAAGAGGGTGGATTTGGGGACTGGAAATATAGGCTCTTTCCATTTTTTAAATATGCATGTATTATGAACTACAAATACACATTAACATGCACAATTCATTAAATATAAATTCAAACTGAAACACCACATCCTATAAAAATCTTCAAAAACCTCTAATACAGTCTTTTGCCAGGAGGATAGATAAATAAGATCACCCTCATCAATCTAATAAAGTAGTATACACCAATCAAACAGTCGGCAACACTTCTTAAACTTGATCAACCTTGTATTTCCTCATGCACAAAAAGAGTTCGCCTGCTAAACCTTGACCATTTTGCTGATCCAGGATTAGTAGTCCAGTGGTGTATCTGATTTACATTCATTAGTGATGGATTAGGAGGATATCATCATTGGGAACTTCACCAAATATTCAGTCCTGAACAAGGTTCCTTTATATTGCCAATTTCAAGTATTCCAAACTTGGGCGATAACATGATCAAAGACTTGCACTGACTTTTTTAAAGGATAGTATCTACCCAATAAGATTCTTAATGTGGACCTGATCAAAATGTATGATTTCCGTCACTCAGATCAAAAGAATATTCACATCTTGGACTTTTTTGGGAATACTAGTCTTAAATGCACACTGTTTTTTAGGTGTCTTTTTTAGTAACCACATATAAAGTTGCATTTGTTAATCATTGGCCCTATGAAGATAATTCTGATGGCACGTCTCAATGATCGCCAAGTTTATACATGTCTCCACCTTTGATTTTGAAAAAATAGGAGCAATCAGGTCAACCAAAGAAGTGCCCACATATCCATACCATTGACCCAATCAATAGATTCTAGGATATCTAGAAAACAAAATAGACATTGTCTATTCACACTTTTGAGTATCTGATAGAAGTAAGGAAGCAAGTCCTTGTCTAATGTATAAAAAACAATTGGTGGATATGCTTTTTCGACTTGAACATCAACAAGTGTTCTTTGATGGTATAAGCCACATCTAGTCAATGTTTTTTCATTTTGTATCAGGTGCTCACATGGTGCCAAATACTCACCCACCTTGAGTATTACACTACTAGATCTACAGATGTAGTCTAGATACAACTTTATAACATAAACACCAACGCACACCAAAATGTAGGAGGGGGGTGGACGCACACCACCTCATACTCCAGCACTCAGTTTGCCCTGATGCATCATAATAAATGCAGTGCATGATAACACCTTTGTCCAATGTCAGGCTTTAGTTTTTCACCCTTGTTGGTGCAGCCAGTGCTGTGTATCTCTAGACACATGTTTCAGGATAATTGTCCTTCTTCAATAGAGAGCAACACTTTTTTGGGGGGGTACTGGAGATGTTGCCCAAAGTCTTCTCAGGTCTCAGCACCACTCGCTGGGCGCAGGTGCATCAACCAGAGCTCGTCCGCTCGTTAGCTCGAGGGAGCCTCTTCAAATAGGAGGGGAGCGGGCGCACACCGCCTCACACTCCAGCACTCAGTTTGCCCCGATGCATCATAATAAATCTAGAAAACAAAATAGACCTTGTTTATTCACACTTTTGAGTATCTGATAGAAGTAAGGAAGCAAGTACTTGTCTAATGTATCAAAAACAATTGGTGGATATGCTTTTTCGACCTGCACATCAACAAGTGTTCATTGATGGTATGAGCCGCATCAAGTCAATGTTTTTTCATTTTGTATCAGGTGCTCACATGTTGCCAAATACTCACCCACCTTGAGTATTACACTACTAGATCTACAGATGTAGTCTAGATACAACTTTATAACATAAACACCAAAGATCACCAAAATGTAGTTACTATATTCCTTAGTGAATTACACACTGTCTACAGTCAGACATCCAAGTTAATTAATCAAATTCCACGTATGCTGTCTGAACACACAGTCCACAGTAAAATTATCCGCAGATGAAGAAATGCTCCGTTATCACTTTTTATTTTTCTAACTCGTATAGTAATAAATACATTGTCAAATAATGATTCTGACATGGATAATATGGCCGCCTCGTTAGTCACAAATGGGACCATCTAAAATGTTTTGGTCCTTTCTTACTGGTTAGTATACGCTGGGAGGTGCATTTAACATAATGGCTGGGCTGTAAATGCGGAAGGGAGCGCTGATCGGAAAGGCGCTTTCAGGACCCTGAGAGGTATTCGGTAAGATCCAGTCCACAGCAATAAACCACCCATCACAAACTGAACAGGCATGGAATAAATGAGAGATCTACCACATGCTGCTTGCCAATGGAGGACTTTAATTTAGCCCATAGCTGCAGGTCCCAACAAGCTACATACTTTGCCACATCCTGAAGTCTCAGAATGAAAATCAGATGATGGACGATATTACCAAAGTCTATCCCAGTAGTTGTCTTCAACACATCTTCCTCCAACCTATGCCACTCAGAACTATAAACTTTAAAGAAAATGTCTACAAAGGACAACCCAGTGCAGAAATCAGCTAAATGAACTATCAATCAATCAATCAGGTGACTTGTAAAGTGTGACTACTCACACCCGTAAGGGTCTGAAGGTGCTGGAGGAGTTGAAGGGGGCTGCTGATTCGCCGAAGGCACTGTGGTTCAGTCGAAGAGCCAGGTCTTTAGGACCTTCTTAAATTGAGGCAGTGACAGTGATTGCCTTAGATGGAGAGGCAGGGTGTTTGAGGTATTTGCTGCGAGGTAGAAGAAGGACCTTCCTCCAGCCATGGTCTTGCAGATGTGTGGGATGATGGCCAAGGCCAGGTAGGAAGAGAGGAGGTCTCTGGTGGGTGCGTGAAATGAGAGGCAGTGGTTATGGTACACAGGTCCCGCAGCGTGTAGGGCTTTGTAGGTGTGTTTGAGGAGCTTGAAGGTGATTCTTTTTTTTGACTGGGAGGTCTCCCAGGTGGCTGGTGATATGGCTGCAGCAGGGGATATTGAGGCGTTGTGAATGTTCTGTAGTTTCTTGAGGAGTGTCTGGGTGATGCCAGCGTAGAGTGCATTGCCGTAGTCGAGTCTGCTGTTGATGAGTGCATGGGTGTCTGTCGTTTTGGACTCGGAGAGGATTCACTGAAGATCTTTTGACGCAGGCGTAGCATGTGGAAGCAGGATGATGAGACAGAATGGACCTGGTGGTTCATGGCGAGCACAGAGTCCACAATGATTCCAAGGTTTCGTGCTTGGTCTGTGCGTATGGAGGGGGGGTCAAAGATCTGCGGGCCACCAGGAGTCATCCCAGGCAGAGCAGGTGGAGCCCAGGATGGGCTATGGTCTTCTCAGAGTTGATCTTGAGGCAGCTGTCCTTCATCCAGATAGCAGCACCCTTCGTCCCGTCGTGGAAGTTGTTCTTGGTGACCGTGGGTTCGTTGGTGAGGGAGAGGATTAGCTGGGTATTGTCAGTGTAGGAGACAATGTTGAGGCTATGGTTCCTGATGATGGCTGCGAGCGGGCCATGTAGATGTTGAAGAAAGTGGGGCTCAGGGAGGAGCCCTGAGAAACTCCCAGCTGATCTCTGTGGCTTCAGATTGGAACAGAGGTAGTCTGACTCTCTGTGTTCGACCTGTGAGGAAGGAGTGGAACCATTCCACGAATTTGTTACGGATGCCGGTGCCATGGAGTATTATGCATAGGGTGCAGTAGGAGACTGTGTTGAAGGCAGCCGAGAGGTCCGGGAGGATGTGGGCTGCAGTTTCACCTCGGTCAAGGAGGGTGCGGATGCCATCGGTGGTGGCGAGGATGGTTTACTTGATGCTGTTGTTGCTTTTTAAGCCGGATTGGGAGAGGTCCAGGATGTGGTTCACTTCAACGAACTCAGAAAGTTGGACGTTGATGGCCTTCTCAATGACCATGGCTGGGAAGGGGAGTAGGGAGATGGGTCTGATGTTCTTGAGGTCCATTGGGTTTGCAGAGGGATTCTTTAGCAAGGGGTTGATTTCTGTGTGTTTCCAGTCTTCCAGGAAGGTGGGGCAGTTGATGGAGAAATTGATGGTGCAGTAGAGTACAGGGGTGATATAGGTGCCAGCTCTGTTGAAGATTTGGTGAAGGCAGGGGTCCGAGGGTGGTCTGGAGTGGATGCACTTCATGATCTTGAAATTGTCGTCAGCGGTGAGGGGAATCCAGATGAGTAGGGTCTGCTGGGGTCCGGTATTGTTGGGTGAGATGGTTTTGGGTGGGGTGCAAGGGTCTTGGGTATTTAGGCTGTGAAGCTGTCTTAGGCATCCTTATACTTGTGGTGGAAGAAGGTGCTGAGATTGTTGCAGAGGTCTTGGCAGGATGGAATGTCTGCTTTCTCTGTATTAATTTTGGCAAATTCTTTGACCCCGGCAAAAAGCTCTTTGCTATTGAGTGTGTTGGCATTGTTCCTTTCTCGTAGGGCCACTTTCTTTGTTGTTCTGATGAGGTGGTGGTGTGCGGTGGCAGGGGTTTGAAGGCTGAGTGGTCTTTCCTGGATCTTGCTCAGGGCCGGACTGGGAACCGAAACCAGTCCTGGCAAACTGCTTGGCAGCCCCCCTGGGGGGGCTGAGTGGGTGCGCCCAAGGTGTTTGCAAGGGCCGGTTGCGGATGATTTTGTTACCGGGGACGGCAATATCGGCCCCCTGGGGTCCAAAACCAAAAACTGACCCCCAGGGGTCCAAAACAGGCCCCCCGCCTGGTGGCCCACCGGGGAAACGCCCGGCGCCCGCTACGACCAGTCCGGACCTGACTCTGAGCCACCACAGCCATTTTTGCCCTGACCCTCAGGGTGATAAAAAACATCTTAACTCTGCAGCAGTCCCACCCTTCTCTGCCTTTGATGTAACTTCAGACAAACTCGCTATAGTTCTTTCACAGTCTCATCATGCCAGAAATGAAGCATTTTCAATATTATATACTACGAAGCCATAGTCATTGCTTATTTATCTTACGCAACTAACAACCATTGACAAAGCCAATAGTCTTGACTTGTAGTGTAATGGGACTTGTATTATACATCTGGATACAATGATCAAAGCAGCAAAATACCAGTCAGGTGGCATAGTATGCTAAGCACAAATGTTTAGTTTACGTGTTTTAAGCGATTCCCTTAATTACATTTGCCACACACCTTTCTTAGACCCCTTCCCACCCCCCCCCCCCCAGTTTTTTCATCCCACTTAAAGCTCTGTCTATAACCACAGTCTGAACAGGCAGAAGCTCATTTAATATTCAATGAAGATACTGGGGTTGGGAGTATTGGGATTGCAGTGCAGGCACTTCCATCTTGGTGGAGTCACTGACATCTTCACTGGCACTGCCCTAGGCAGTGACATGTGCCATACATGTATAGTCTGGAGCTTCGGAGCTGCCATTTTCCACCCTATCCGTAGCCTCGAGCTACCGAAATCTGTTATGTTTTTCTATGTTGTTTACCCCATTGAAGATCATTTTGCAGATTCATACATTTCTCAGTGCGCGTCATACAGTTTTCATGATGCACAAATTCGCAACTGCATCACGGCTAAAGTAGGAGTCGCCCCCTGCTCTACAGGTCCACTTGCTTTTTTGCACACACACGCCAGTTTTGGATGTAATGTTTTGGCTGCAGCCGAGACGGTCTAGCAATGTTTTATTTGTCAGGTACACTTTGTTGTGGTTTGACCTTGGCAATTAGCGTGCGTATCTATCCTCCATTCAGCTGGCACCCGGATGGCCTTACAGATAATTGCCTATTAATGAAGCTAATTGTTCTTCTCCATGTTCCTTCTTTATTTCTATTGGATGCATTTGTGTATATTTCCTACAAAATAGTGCCAATTTCCCATTCCAGTTCTACCAGGTACATTCATATAATGTTTCCTAGACAATAGTATTTCAAGATAACCTTCTCCATTCTATTGGTTACATTCATGTATAGTTTGAGGCTAATTATCTTTTAGTTTCCCTGCTTCCATTATATGAAGCAGCCAAAGGAACTCCAGTTGTCCTCTTTGCACTTCTGATCGGACACATCCTGGCGTGTTTTGCAGTCCTTGACAGTTTACTCCGGATCTTTGCTATGATATTCCATACATGCATCCTTCTTTGCAGAAGCTCTGAGCAGGATATCCTGTGCTCCGGGGGAGACATCTACTGCTCTCACTATGCAGACAAAATGTATGCTGGACTTGAGCAAACACATTGGGGCATATTTACGAGTTCTGGCGCATCTCTGCATATTAGCAGAGATACGCCAGAACAAATGCGTCATGCAAAACTACCTTTGCGTCACGGCAGATGCGCCGCATTTACAATGCGGTGCGCTGTGGCGCAAGGGTAGGCAGATGTGTGACGCATCTTGTGAGGTAAGGGCGGCGCATCGCTGGAGTCGTGTCGCAAGCGCGACCCAACTCCAGCAATGCTCAGGGCCGCCCAATACTTAACATGCTGCGTCAGTCCTTACGCCTGCTTGAAGCAGGCGTCAGGAATTGACGTAGCAGCGTCGCGGAAGTGCCTGGGTGAAATCTTGTAGATTTCACCCAGGCACTTTTGCGAGGCGCACAGGTGACGGTACGCCCAGCCTGCACAGTGGCGCCCCCATTGTGGCGCTGGGCTTTATAGCGTGACGCATCTCCTGAGATGCGTCACGTTGTAAATGCCTCGCAGGGATGCGCCACGTTTGCGCCGCTGTTGCGTCACGCAAGGCGGCGTAAACGTGGCGCAAGGGGCTTGTAAATCTGCCCCATTGTTTGGTAAATACTTCTTACTCTTGGAAGAATGTATATTCAGTAATTATGTTCTGGTAGTAGAAAGTTAGGATGAGATAGATAATGCTAGATGGGTTTGACCAATACTTACGAACAGTCCTCTTTTTTACGGCAGGCTTTATGACAATGATTATTCTCCTTCATGATCTAAAAAAGCTATAGTTTAGAAAGAGTAACAAATCTAGCTGTGTTTTATTTTGTGTTGTACAAAGCCAATTATTGCGTCACAAAGCAAACCCTAAACTGTCACAGATGCATATGAGAGTTGGCAGGCACCCATCTGTCCGCCATATTCCATTGCACCAGGGGTATCTGGTAAATGCGAGGGGCTAATGGGAGAAGCCAAGATGTGGGAGCATCCTTCTCCATCAATCCCACACTGGATGTCGTTTTTGATGTGTCGCCATCTGCACTGCCCGTGTTCTCCAAGCTGCCATCATTTGCACTGATGGAGTTACTAATGCCTGCTCTATCTGCGGAAAACCAAAGTTAATACTCTGGCCCCTTCGTGGCCCCGACTCTCTAAAGCTGCCATGGTCTGCCCCATCTGGAGCCTCATTAGTATTCCACACAGGAGCCCTGGGTGGGAGTCACATCACAGCACCCGAGCTGTTCCGGCAATGTCTAGTGGTGGCACCATTTTCACTATCCAGGCCCGCTGTCTGCTGCATGCACAAGCATGCACTCCAGTCGGAGTTATTTGGAGTATAATTGATCTGCTGAATTTAATGGAGGTATTGATGAATCTCTGCTCTAGCTGATGCTGCAACTATCCTGTGTCGCCACTGCTGGAGCCATAACTGACCATCAGAACTATACGGATCCATCCCTGATCACCTGCAACATCTGGATCTGTAAACGACCATCTCCACTGTCCAGAGCTGCTGCCAGCTTCATTATCCAGGGTTGTAGTGGCTGACTGCACGCTCTGAAACTGGCACAGGGCAGTCTCTGGATGTCCACCCGGGAGCCTCTGCGGACCAGCGTCATGCACTCAGGGCTCTAGTCGGGGTACCACGTGGGTCGACGGCGTCACCCCACTTATTTTTACCAGGAGCTCGATAACTGGAGCAAATGGAGCCACACATTGACTCTTTGGCATCTCTGGGGCGAGATCAGAGCCCATTCAGAACGCTGCTCACGCACTGGCTTCTCTGATGCAATCGCATCTAAAGGGTCAGCGAGGGGAGGCAATGAGTCTGATGGTGCAAGGCACCTTTCGTGACGTCACTTCCTGTTGTGACATCAGTGTCCCCCTAATTCTTTTTTTAGGACTTGTGCCCTGCATGCACCATTCCAACAAGACGTGCTGACAGACACCGTCCTCCTTGGCAAGATAATAGGGTCTCATCCCATGGCCTCTGAAAGAAGGGGGGGGGGAGACTTCACTGCCTCCAGACTGCCCAGTGGGCACTAGGACTAGACCGAGGACGTAGCAACACCCAGAATTCATGGGAGTCTGATGTATGTCCCTCACTGAAGGAGCTTGTGATAGCAGTGAAAGCTCTCTGTGTAACCCTATCAACAGCTGGGATTGTCAGGCAGTGGAGATACAGTGGTCAGTCCTTTTCTTCGGGTCAGTGGGTGGATGGGGAGGGTTGAGCAGTTTTAAGTTTCATGCCAACCTTTCCGCAGGCTGTCCCAAGGCCCTGGACATAGCTGCTTGCCGAGATGCTCGTAGTTAACCCATAGTGTAACCAGTGTTTTAAATGGAAAAAAATAAGTGCAGGTACTCTCTAAAACGAGCGGTGAACTGGAGGGTAGTGTGTGAGGCGGGACTAGGGGTGGAGCGAGGGGCGGGCTAGGTTTTCAACCTTTCCATACTTTATATGTAAGAAAACCAAGTGCAAAGTAAAACAAGCATTTACAATGCAACGGTTTCGCCTTTGCAAAAGTTAGAGCTATTGGCATTGTTAATGACAACATTTTTATTTATGTGTTGGTTTTGAAAACAGATAAATAAATGGCAGTCATTTAAAATGCCAATAGCTTATTCTCTTGCAAATGCGAGATCTATTGCATTTGCACACACACACACACAGAGCCACACACACACACACACACACAGAGCCACGCACACACACAGAGCCACGCACACACACAGAGCCACACATACACACACAGAGCCACACATACACACACAGAGCCACACACACACTCAGAGCCACACACACACACTCAGAGCCACACACACACACACTCACAGCCACACACACACACTCAGAGCCACACACACACACACTCAGAGCCACACACACACACACTCAGAGCCACACACACACACACTCAGAGCCACACACACACACACTCAGAGCCACACACACACACACTCAGAGCCACACACACACACACTCAGAGCCACACACACACACTCAGAGCCACACACACACACTCAGAGCCACACACACCTGTTCAGGCGCTTTTTGTGTTAAAAAACACAATTTTGTTTTTCCATAAGAGTGGTATTTCTAGGTGTACACCAATATTTAACTTCGAATGAGCATTGAAAGGAAGTTCGACACCATTTCATGTGCTCTTTTGAATGTGTTTCTATACATTTTCAGACACAGAAGCGCCGAAAAGGGAATTACGCATAAAACAAACATGGAATTACGCATAACATGAGTGTAAATCAAAAAGTTAAATAGCACATAAATGCTCCCAAAAATATATTCTGTGCCACAAAAATGTTTTGTCTTATGCCACAAAATGTGTTACTCCATGCTTAAATCTTCTAGGAGTTTGGAACCGCTTATGGTATGGTTCTGGCTAAAATTAATGTATAACGTCGGCACATAGAAAGCTGCAAGACATAAGCCGTAAACAGAACTGCCAAAAGTACTGTGCCATTAAATGAACAAAATTGAGGAAGGAAGCGCCTCTGTGACACCCTTGAGGTTTCAACTCTTGTGAGTCAGACATCTCTCCTCACAGTCAGAACTGGTAATAAATAGCATATTACATATCACACTTTTAACACATTCATATATTCCATCCTCACACAACCACTCACCTGCCCTGCATTTATGTGCCTTAAAATAATAGTAATAACCAATTGTAACCAAACATGAACCTGACAATATGTTCATACACTGAATTGGCACCCAGTTTGTACTTCCTATTTCAGCCCACGTTTTCATACAATATCAAAGAGTGACTTTGAACAGGTTATGCCAATCCATCATCGTCTAGCATAAAACATACAATGGTGGTAGCAGTTGCCAAAGTTAATGGCATAACCTTCAACCACTCCGATGGGTTCAATTCCAAATAAAGCGCAGTAGCCTAGGATTAAACAAATGATAATACACATTTAGGTAAGGATGTTTATTATCACACCTATAGAGTAACATCTTCAGAAAATTCCTTATGGGATCTGAAACGATGATAACATTAAGATGTAATTGTGCACTAAATACTACAGGCTGCAGAAAATCCAAATGAAAAGACAAGTACAAGATCACTGTTCAAGAGAGGCATTCTGGGTAATTCCCCACCCAAAGTATACAACACGTGGACATAAAAACACACACCCTCATTGGCAAAGAGCACGTTCATGGCAATGTGTCTTTCTTCATTAACTGAATGTGTTCTCCAGGCCCACACGACTGACCAATGAATTGAAGGATTTTCCTCGGTGCTTAAAATGGAAAAATAGAGGTGCAGGAAAAATAGAAGGGCTTGTTTCTGGGAAGTGCTGCTACTTTCCAAGTAAAAGAATTATGTTTCTCTTGAGAAGAGCAGGTACGCTCTCTCTCAAAATAAAACCAAGTGCAGGTGCACAGTACCGTACAGTACCGGCCCATTTAAAGCACTGTCTTTCTATACCAGTGCTGATTTTGTGGTGGCTGGGAGTGTCCCTTATTATGGGTTTTCTTCCCTTTTCACTGTAAGTTTATTGTGCCAGGGCCTCGTTGTGAGGGCTCGTTTTACTTAGTTGTTTTTTTTAAATCTACAATGCTCCGGTTCACGTAGGTTGAATGCTTAGCCTGCCGAGTTTGGGTACCACATTTCTCACACCCAAAAGGGTGTCCGGATGAGCCAAGCCAGGGTGTGGGGCGAGCACCGTGGAACGACTAGCAGTCTGGGAAAAGGAGAGAAAATAGTTGATAATGTGGCATTATCCTGCCGCTCGGGCTCACACTACCGGGATGTTGTGAGACTGTCTGGGTGAGCTGATGTCACTTCAGAGGTGCGTCATTGGCTCGAATGAAGCATATTTCGAGAAAAGGGGAGGGGCGAGCCTAGTGGAAACATTGGTAATTAGCAGTGGAAAGCCTGGAGGGTTGTTTTTTTTTTTTTTATGTGACTTGCACCCTATCAAAAACCATCAGGAATAACAAACATGCATGTGCAAAGAAATGTCATGATAGCCTATTTAGTTGTTATAATCGTATTTTTTGCCAGCAGACTGATTTAGTTGCAGCATAAACGTTGGGGATGTCGAGAAGCTTTTCCGGGGCGGGAAACAGAGGGGGAGAAAGGGTGGAGATATTGGGGAAGCAGGGAAAGAGTGAGGTTAGGCACACCCAAGTGGGGATAGAGAGAGGACACGCAGATGAGACAGAGAGGAGAGACTGGCAGAGTCACTGGAAGTTTAGATTACTAGATCTGTTTATATTAAAAGGAAGAAAGCGGGGGGGGCAAAGAGACGAGAATAAAGAGAGAAAGAGATTGGGTGGAGTATACTGCAATCAGCTGATAAACTTGTTTTTATTACTGTATAATAGTTCATGTTTGTGGGTGTGCGCTCGCGTGCTTGCGAACCTCGTTGTACAACAATAAATTATTGTGTATTTTTTTTTCAATTTCTGTACCCACCCCCTCTTGCCTAATCTTTCAAACCAGTTTATTATCACCTGGCATACATGATGTGCAACAATGATCAAAAAATAAAAAGTAGTGGTTAGGGGGACGACCCCACTTTTATTATGAAAAAAAATATGAATGTCGGATAAGTGAGACATGTTTGACCACAACTGCCAAGTGAACCCCCCACATCAGGGGAGACCTTCACCTAGTCCTGGATTCTGAAGTAAACAGCACTTGGGGCCTGTAGCACCGTACTCGAAATGCAACATTACAAGTTCCAAAAATGTAATGGCCTGTAGACTGAAAGTCAGGTGCTTTGGGGGGTATTTGAAGACATGGGTGCCACTTGGAAGCGACGAATCATGCGGCGTCTGCTGAGATACATTAAACCTCTGAAGAATACCGCAACCGGAACTCCGACAGGCACTGGAGCTGCATCACAATTACCCATGCCTAACAAACAAGCTCACAAAGTACTAAGAAAATAAACTCGGAGAGTCAAACCAAGGCCCGTGTGCCTGCCAAACTGGCAACCGTGACAGGCCTAGAGCGGACATCTGGACACCCCCGCCTCCTTTCCTCTACCCCGTCTCACCTTTAATTTTGGGCATTGCGTCGGCAAGAGTGGGATGTTTTTCTCGAACTCTCCAACTACAGTCACACGATCAGAAGGTATAGTTATCGGTGGGTGAAGAAGCGACTGGTGGTCGTGTTGTTCTTGCCGGGTGTTGTAATCCTACGGCAGTGAGAGGGCGCTTTCAGGCACCACGAGCAAAAGGGAGGACGCTGCTGTCGCACGGCTTTTTGACGTCACGCAATTTGTCAGAGCGCGCGCGCAGCCGCTTTCTCTGCCATCGCAACTTTTGCACGTAATGACAGAGCAATGCAACAGAAATAGAAGAAAGACTTCATCAAACCTTCATCTAGATCACGTAACACTCATGCTGCAGCCATTATGAGACAATGTTGGTTTCTCTTTACAGCTACGAGAGTTACAGTTCGCTTTTCAATTACATACAGTTTTAGGAGGACACATTCACAATCAGTTTAAAGAGCGCGAGTTATGAATAATTTCAAACTGGAAATTTGAAATATATTCTGTATGCTGTAAACTTCTTTAATTTACCATTTTGTTTTCGTACCAGGTTTATTTCTTGAACTACAATGGTTCTTCTTTATAGAGCGGACACTTTAATTTCCAAAATGCTTTTATGAGTTACCTTGTAAAGAGGTGAATGCAAATGCAAGGCATAGGGTTGGAACCTTACGTTTTCCCCACTCTTTCATTACCTAATGTTGCTAAAAAGGGTTGGTTTGTTTAGAACCACAATCTTATTGGTAATGTCAACCATTGTGTTACATTTAAAAAACAAGTCAGGTCCCGGGCCGGCCAGCCAATCACAGCGCGGCCCGGGATTGACGTCACGGGGGTGTCCCGGGCCGGCAGCCAATCGCAGCGCGGCCCGGGACAAAGGGGCGTGGCTTAAAAAAAGCACCAGAAACGCCCCCGAATCGCGTTTTCGTGAGAAAGCGCGATTGACAGCCTCTGCCTCCCAATGGCTAGCCTCCATTTATGGAGCTAGCCAATTGGAAACAGAGGCTGTCCTAACCTCACTACTAACAACAAAAGATTTTGACTGGGAGGGGCTTCCCCCCTCGCCAAAAGTCGAAACCTAAAAATTGAAAGTATCTGTCCTATGGTTATGGCCCTAAAAATTATAAGGGTATGTTCAAAACCGTAATTTTTAGAAACCATTACATATAATGGAAAAGGAGAACTAAGACTCCCAGCATGCGAAAGCATTACCAGCTAACATCTTTAACTGTCTGAAAGTCTAAAACATTCCATGGAGCATGCTTGCCGCATTTGAGTTAAACATGGTTTCCCATACAAAACAAGCAGATTAAATGCACCAAACCAAAAAAAACAATGTGTTGCCCTTAAAGTGTTTTTTTGTTTGAGGGTATTCGGAAAATTGGGGACAAGGGCAGGGATTCACATTCAAGTAAAAAAGCCTAATCTAAATTAAATTGAACTAACAATTACGGTCATTTAAACCAATGGCATGCTAAAAAGCTGTACTACCCTAAAGAATGCACCCCACGCCCTCATCCATTATTTTGATGCTTTTTAGTGGCTCACTGGTTAGAAGCAGCAGACCCTGAGGCAGAGATCGGCCCGGGACCAGGGTTCAATTCCCGACGCGGCAGGGTCTTGGGTCAATGTCCACGAACTCGATAATTCTCGCCGAGGTGCTTACGCTAACCATGGGTCTCACTCTGCAACTCTGGGCAATAGCTTGCTTAATCTCTACAACGGCCCCATCAGCGCCGGGGATGCCTGGCTTCACCTTGGAGGTGCCCAGGAGGGACCATCTCACAGGGAAAGCCAGGACGGGTTCCCCAGTGGTATACTGCTCCAGGACACTCCGAGATGGAGTAACAGTGCGCTTTACAAGTATACTTACTACTACTACTTACTACAGGACCAAAGGGTAAACAAAACACCCTGCCGCCGCACGCTGCTGGAAGAGTGAGGAGAAGCAGTATAAGAGCTGCTGTTCTGGTGCTCCTGGGCGAATTCAGCACAGCATTGAGAAATCAGAGCTGGTCATCTGAAAAGTGCTGCCAAGGCATGAGAAAATTAAGCGCATCACCTGGGTCAAGGCAAAGCCCCCATGAGTACCGGTACTCTCCCTTGTCATAGGATAAGTTCCGGTACTCAAGGGGTAAAACTTAAAAAGTGCTGGTACTCCGTACCGGTGAATACTGGCCCTTTTAAAGCACTGAGTGTAACCGTGCAAACAAGGTGTGCCTAGCAATCACGTGGGGCCCAAACCCCCGATGAGCCTATCTGGACAAATCAAATGGTGCATATCTATGAGATATCTATAGGAACTGAGTCCGGTCTCTTCATCCAGTGGTCCCGTCTTCAGGGTCTCTCGCCTGCAGGTTATGGCCGGATTCCCGCAGAAGATTCACGGAGGCGGGAAAACCAATCCACGACTCATGAGCTGAACGTTGCTGCATTTTTCAAAGACAAACCCCACGGGATGCGCTCTGCTGAACGTACACAATATGAAAATATGTTTTTCTGCTGCCTGTGTCCAAAAAGGAGCTGAAATTACTTGTGTGTCACACTTAATATGTGTAATCCGAGAGCACACACAGTGGGAAGGCAGTTGTCTTTGTTTTGTAGTCCATGTAAATGGAGCGGAGGTTGGAGGAGGATCTGGCCGAGGTCCAGGTCTGGGATATACCTGCTCCGAACAGTTGTCACTCAGAGCCTGGCCTAGACTACAGCCAGAGGCTAGCCCAGCCACCACCTCGCTCCCTGCTCAAATTCGCACAGATAAGTGAGAGTCAAACAACAACAAACAAAAGCCGCAGCGGAACCGGGCTGGGGGCCTAGGCCCTTGCCCTTTCCTTAGGCCCCTTTTGCAATAGCTTTTGAGTCTGTCCCCGGCCCAGTTGAAAACGTCCCCCAGGCCCAGACAGTGCCACCACCACCCATAAATCAGATCTGGCCACAGGCCACGGGGGTCAGGGTCAGGAACAAATTATTTACAAATAGCACTTGATTCACCTCCCTGCGGGCGGCAGACACTGGCAAAGCAATCAAATTACGGGGTGCCGCTCTCTTTCCCTGATGCCTGCCTCGACCTCGCCTCAGAGACTGAGTCATGCTCACTTTTTCCTAATGCGTATGAGCATCACTAGTAGACCCCACCTTAAAAAAACAGCAGAGCGCAGACTGCGCGGAGGCGGTGACATCTGCGCGCTGAGCACATCCACAACATCATCATGGTCAGCGGTCAGGTGGCAGGTCAGGTGGTGTAGGTGTATCATAAATTATAATGAGTAGGCCACAAATTGATTTGAAATCGGATCACCAGCACGACTCGTCATGCAGCATGAGAAAATCGTTTGTTGTGCTCACACCATGCCTCAGTCAGACAGGCGGCCTGATTGTGCTTAATGTAAGCACTGTGTTCTGTTGTTGTGGCCAATTTGGACCGACCTTGACTCACGGTCGGTCCAAATCGGCCCCAACAACAGAACCGGCCCCCTGTCACAAAATCGGCCCCCACCCCTAACCTGCCTACCGGGGGATTGCCCGGTGCCCGGCATGACCAGTCTGGCCCTCGTCTTGCTTCAACTACATCTCTTCTCAAGCCGTCAACCATGTGCATCTGGCTCATGAAGGGCTGGAGAGATCCAGCTGGCTCTTTAGGAGTGTTGCTTGCCTGGGGCTTTCTTAAGGGGAGCCAGTGTGTCGGGGCAGTTGGAAATTCTTCGATGGAGGGTGCGTGCTGAGGTATTAGCATCCATGGATGTCAGTGGTGGGGTTTTGCGGGGGTGGTGGTGAGCTCTTCTTCTCTGAGGGTAGCAGTGGGTGTGGTGGTGTACGGGGTTTGGTGAAGGAGAATTGGATGCAGTGATGGTCGGTCCAAGGGAGCTCAGAGGTGTGGCTAATGATGAAGGGGTTGAGCGTGTGTCCTGCCGAGTGGGCTGGAGAGGTGGCCCGTTGTTTGAGTCCAATGATGGTGAGTGTTAAATCTGGGGGTCTCTAGTTGGCAGAGGTAGGTACCAATGTCCAAATAAAGACCCTTGCTTCTAGTCAGGGCAAGGGGGATGCACTCTTTAGATAACCCCTGTTCACCCCCTTGGTAGCTTGGCATGAGCACACAGGCTTATCAAAGGCAATGTGTAATGTATTTGTACCAACACTCACAGTAACACAGTGAAAATATCACAAATGGATTCCACACCAGTTTAGAAAAATAAAGTATCTTTATCTAAACTACACAAGACCAAAACGGCAAAAATCCAACATACACAGTTCAAGAATATGAGTTTAAAAGAGTTCTAGGGTTTGCGTCAAAATAATCCACTGTTGCGTCAAGTTTAGCCCAAAGTACCTGTAGATGCGACGGAAGTTCCAAGTCGAAGCTGCAGCATTGAAAAACAACATTGCGTCACTTGTGCGACCCCGGGGAGGCGATGCGACAGCCCCGCTGCACGCAGCTGGCGTGTTGTGACGAATCTGGTCTGTATGGGGAGGGATGCGATACCTTGTATGGATTCCGGTGCGCAGGTTCGGTAGGAAGCATCTCGCACAGGCGCGAAGCAACGATCTTTGGGACGGCAACGATCTCTGGTGCGGTGACGATGCGCGACGCAGTGTTGATCTTCTCCTCTCGCGGCCCATCGATGCGTTGGTTTTGCGACGATGTTCGCAGTGACTTGATGCGGTCCGCAAGCAAGCGATGCGTGAAAATTGCAGATCTTCTTTTCTTCTTGTCCAGTTCCCCATACAGCAGGCAACAACTTCCAGAGGTGCCACAAATGGATCAAGCACTCTAGGAAGGGCAGAACTCACTCAGCAGAGTTCAGGGGGGAAGTTGGGGGTGAAGTCCTATTGTTCCTGGGACTTCTTAACAGGAGGCCAGCTCCCCTCCGGCCCTTGGAGATCTCTTCGAACAAGGGGACACAGCCACAGCAAAGTCCTTCCCCTCTCCTTAGCAGCAAAGCAACTGAGGGTCAGCCTTACAGCAGGTCCGTCCTTCTTCTACAGTCTTCCAGTTTTCTCCTTGGCAGAGGTTCCTTCTTGATTCCAGGTTATTCTTTTTTTCTGAAATCTGGGGAGCCCTTTTTATACCAATATTCTCTTTGTTCTCTGAGGACAGGGATGCCTTGGCTTAGTCAGAACCAGTTCTGGTCATTCCTGGAGCACTTTGTTTACTTGACTTCTTCTTTCCTTTGAGAGAGAGGGGCAGGGACCGTCAGCCGCCCAGCAGGAGGTGGAGCCAGCATTGTGGAAGGCAGGCACAGCCATATTGAGGTCCAGGTGCTATCCCCTCCCACCACTCAAGAGGCCGAGGGATGATTCACTCAGCCTCTGGGAGCCACCCCAGCCCCTGTCACTCACAAATCAGTCAGTCAATTCTAAAACAGGCCAAGGCACACAGAAAGGTCAGACAAGAAAACAGCCACTTTCTAAAACTGCTGTTTTCAAACACAGGATTTAAAAACCATCCTTCCTAAAAGATGTGTTATTAAATTCTGAGTTCAGGGATACCAGACTTTAATTTTCTATCTTGCTCCTATGGGCAGATATGCAGGTAAACATTATACACAGCAACTCCCCATTATAGCCTATGGACAAGATAGCCTTTCAATAGTGAAATCGAAATTGGCAGTATTTCACTATCAGAGCATGTTACCTACTTTAGTACATGCTCTACCTTTCACATACACTGCACCCTGCCCAGGGGGGTATCTTGGGCCTTTCATAGGGGTGTCCACTGTGCACAGAAAGGGAAGGGTTAGGCCTGGCCAGTGTGGACACTGGTCAGGTCAGCATGGCAGTTAGCAACTGCACACAGGCACTGCGGTGGAAGGCCTGTGGTAAATAAATAAATAATACCTCTATTTTTGAATGGATAAATGAATAACAGATAGCTCAATAAATAAGAGTCAAGATTCGAGGTAGTAGGAGTTTTGCAGGTTTAATACAGCATAAGGACAGGAACAGGACAACCTGCACAGGAATAGGATGGCAGCGCTGCCGGGGGCAGGGTCGGAATCGGCGTAACATTTAATAACAGTGCACGATCATATATACTAAAACAGTTGCATTACAATACATACGATAGGCGGAGCAGTGGGTGGAGCAAAGGGTGTGACGCGTAGCAGTCGCGAAAGATAAGGGTGAAAGTAGGTGTAACAGGGCGTATACATAGACATGTGATGCAAACGTAACAGAATATGTCATGATTGGGGCGGAAACATGGAGGGGGCTACCTAAGGAGCCGGGACCTTTAACCTGATGGTGCGCGCAAACTGGCAATGACGTGTTACTAGGAGAAGCTGGGGGCTACGAACTCTGTGCTAGGAGTAGAGACTGAAGTCTGGAGAGTCAGGGCGACATGTACTTAAACAGTATCTAGTATCTGATGTTTAGAGAACATGTTGATAGAATCCAAAAGTTATCGGGGTAAAGGCGAACAGACTCTAAGACTGGAGCATGCATTATTCTACATGTAGTGCGTGATGAAGAATATTAAATGATCATAAATACAGTATTTCTCTTACATGGAGACGTAAATGCTAGACAATGACGGAAACTATTGATGCGGTTCAGTAGCTTAGGAATGCAGAGAAGGAGGGCTGGACTGATAACTAGAATCATAACATACTCTTGGCAGACTCAGAGGCAGAGTCAGGCTGAACCGGGCACTGCAAGGCAGGAAGTAAGTGAAGGGTCAGGGATACAGGTGGGGGCTGTATCGCTCCTCAGCGAGGGCTTCAGGAGACAGCAGCTGAATCTGGTGTCCGGGCCCTTTTGAGGCCTAGAAACGGGGACTTTATAATGAAATAACGTGCACACTGAGAAACGTGGCAACGTAGCTTTACATAGGCCTGATATTCGTAGTATTCACGAGAACTGGAAACTGGCATACTAGAGATGGACACAACTGTAATTGCGTCATTAATCGAACATGGGGAATACATATGCATATTAATCATGCACAGATAACATATGATGGAGGACGCGTAGGGACAAAGAACATGGCAAAATTTACTTTTCCACATTCCCTCCTTGTCACTACGTTTCCATCAGGAAACATCAATATTCATGATACCATCTATCATTTCATACAGTATCATTTGCTCGTCTCAAATTTTCTTGGAACGGGTTTTAGAACGGGGCTTGGGACTAGGAATACAAGAGGTAGCACAAATGCCGTAAATCGCAGGGCCACATTGTATACAGAGGCAGCAGCTGAATATGATCGCTACTGCAATACCCAGAAATGACAATACTTTCCATCCCCAGGCGGAAATTATATTCCAGAACCAACCGGACCATGTCCAGGTGCCTGGATCTTGGTGTAACAGATGGGCAATTTTATGGAGTCTGGTTATAGCTGAATAAACAGACGGCGCGTTATTTGGAATGAAAATGCAGCAACTAGATCCGATGACTCTACAGGCCCCGCCCCTATCGGCCAGTATGACGTCAAGGACGAGACGATTTTGCAAAACGACAAATCTCATAGCAGATTGCTCTTCAGTTAAGTTACCTAGAGCAGAGGCAGTCTCATTTACTACAGCTTCAAGGGTTCTGGTTAACCTACGGATTAGCTTACTATTCTGGATAGGTCCTATAAAGAAGAAGAAACCTCTATTGAAATCTGTATACTGTTCTAGAGCAGTTTCAGTATAATCGACAATTGGGGACTCAATCTCCCTTTTATGCCTAATGTGTACTAGATGTGTGTTTCTGTGATAATCAGATGGGGCTAGGAAAACAGGTGGCAGTAGGAAGGCAATGTAACAGGTTCCCTCCCAATCAAGGGGCAGACGAACATATGCGGTTTGGCCACAAATAAAATAAGAATGACGTGAAGCTTTGAAAATAGATTTCCCACTGTCACTATATTTGACAATAGTAGTACAATCACTATGTCCTACATGTACGGAACCATTATTTCGGACACATAATTCACCTTTGACTGGTAGTACTGAAATAGCAGGTAAGTCTGGAGTAGTATCAGACTGGACATTCAGGACCATGAAATTCGAAGAATAATTACCTAAGTTGTAAACTTCGTTTTCTAGATCTAACCCGGTTCTGTGGGGAAGACCTTGCCTGTCTGGGAAACATGTACTGTTGAGGAAAGACATATCTGTTGAGGATGACGTTAACGTGGACCATGCTCCACACGAACCATTATGTGAAAATGGATAAGGAAAAAGTGGCAGAACTCCCTTCGGGGTCTGGAAAGGGGGGAGTCGACCACACACCCAACAATTTGTGGCATTGCTGGTCTGGTGTGAATAATGTAACATGCGGATAAAGGAATTGTTACGCATAGCGAGGCGGTAAGAGAGTTCATGAGGCGGCAGATCACTAAACGTGTGCTCTACTGTAACATTAGAAGACTTATTTACATGAGAAACTGGAAAATACAAGTAAAATGCATAACTGGTGCAGGAAATCATAATACTGAGAAATAATATGAAACATAAAAAAATGATACATCGGATTGAGTTTTGACTAACTCCCTCACTATGGGGGTCTATTTTATACATGTCAGAAACCGGTCTAACCGTTTCACCTAGGGGAGGACTTAGACAATCAAACTGGCTGACTTATTTTACTAGACCTTAACTTAAGTTTATACTCCTGTTGCGGAGTTGTCTCTAACAGGGAGGGTGCAGTATCAGTGTCTTTTGCGGGACAGTCCTTAAGAATAGTACTTTGGCAGTCCTTTGAATCCTCGGAAATGTTCTTTGAAACTGGTTTCAATCCATGAAACCTTTTGATATGCGAAAGATGCACCCAGCCTTTGCGTCCCTCCAACTTCACGGCTGTACGGGTGGCCAGGAGGACCTGTCGGGGCTCCTTCCAGCGAGGCTCCAGCGGACTTGAGCGATCGAAATTTCGCACTAGGACCATGGATCCGGGAACGATTTCATGCGGTGCCACCTCGGTATTGTCTGGAAATGCGGCGGCAACCTGTGAACGACAAGAGTTGAGGGCAGACATCAAGGAAGCTAGGTAATCTGTCAGCATATTACTTGAAACATCTGTAATACTTCGGGGTCTAGGAGTACCCCACATGTTAGGGGGGCGGCCGAAAACGACCTCATACGGGGACAGACCTGATCTGGAATGTACGACCATGCGCATATAGAACAAAGCAACTGGCAGAGCTACTAGCCAGTCTACACCTTTCTCTTGACAAACTTTTGCAATGCGGATTTTCAGGGTCTGGTTATGTCTCTCTACGAGACCGGCTGCTTCAGGATGGCGTACACAATGGAACTTCCACTGGTACCCTAACAACAGGGAAACATGCTTCATGAGTTCAGATGAGAATGGCTGGCCGTTGTCAGAATACACGACTCTAGGGAGTCCGTAACGGGGGAAGAACTCACGAACCAACTGCTTGGCAGTGGTCGCGGCTGTGTAATCTGGAACTGGATATGCTTCTGTCCACCTGGACAAAGCGCATACAACTACAAGGACATACTTGAAACCTCGACATCGCTCCATCTGAATGTAATCCATCTGGAGGACTTCAAAAGGGTGGTCAGGGGGCTGGAATCCACCTTGTTCCACCGGGACACTTTTACCTGGATTGAATTGACAACATATCATACAGGTACGGACTTTCTGCTTGGCTGCAGCCCGTAAATGCTTGTTGAACCAAATGTTCTGGATACTGTCTAACATAGCTTTTTCTCCTAAATGTGCTGGACTATGTGCGGTATTGATAATGACTTGAACCATGGAGTCGGGGAGAAACCATGTGGCTTTACCCTTCGTTACCCATCCCTGATCTGTCTGGACCCCTCCTTGTTCGGACCATTTCTTGATTTCATCGGGAGTAGCATGTAACTGGATATCTATGACATCTTGAGTAGGGTCCTTAACTGTCATACATGTAGTCGGATCTGGAGTGTGTGTCGGTGTCTTATTAACTGGAATGTCTGGTGTCTGTGCTGTAAGCTTGGCTGTGCGATCTGCTAGATCATTACCTTGGGAAATAGTGTCAGTAACTTTCGTATGTGCCTTGCATTTCATGATAGCAATGGATGTCGGTAAATGTATAGCATCTAACAGAGCTTGAATAAGGAGACCATGCTGAATCTTGGTTCCATGAGAAGTCATGAAACCTCTCTCCTGCCAGAGCACTCCGAAGTCGTGTACGACTCCAAATGCATAACGTGAATCTGTGTAAACATTAACTTTCCGGTTCTTAGCGTGTATGCAGGCTTGAGTCAGAGCAACTAGCTCTGCTGCTTGAGCAGACAGGGTGTCAATACGGTGTGTTTCAATAACTTCAGTGTCAGTAGTCACTGCATACGCAGCTACTAGTTCTCCTGTACTAGTTCTCATGCATGAACCATCCACATAAAGTGTCAGGTCGGGATCTGGTAATGGAATATCTGTCAGATCTTGTCTTGGCTTGGTCATGATGTTAACTACTTCCACACAATCGTGTGTGGCAGAATTCGAAGTAACTGACGGTAACAGTGTAGCAGGATTTAAAACGTTGCAGCGTCTGATTTCTATGTGTGGCTGAAACAGTGTCAATTCATAACCTGTTAAACGTGCAATTGTCAAGTGCTGAGTTTGTGTTCGGTTTAAAAGAACTTCCACGGAGTGTGGGACTTGTACTGTCAGGGAGTGTCCTAAGACTATGGAATCACTTTGTCTGATAGCTAGTGCTGTGGCTGCAACTGACTTGAGGCACGCAGGCAGAGCCTGGGCCACTGGATCTAATGTGCTCGAAAAATAAGCACAGGGCTTATATTGTCCTGCTTGATCTTGTGTGAGGACAGATAATGCTGTACCTTCACGTTCTGTTACGAAAAGTGTAAAAGGCTTACTGTAGTTCGGTGTTGCTAGAACTGGAGCTTGACATAGGGCTTTCTTTAACTCATTGAAACTGAGTGTATGTTCAGATGTCCAAGGGAGGACAGTCGATACGGCTGCCTCCTGTGTCGTTAACTGTATTAGTGGCTTGGCTAGAAATGCATACTGAGGAATCCATTGTCTGCAATAAGAAGTAAGGCCAATAAAAGCACGTACCTCCTTCTGGGTCTTGGGCTGTGGAAGACTCGCTATTAACTGGATACGGTCAGGTGTCAACTGTCTACCCCTCTTGGACAGTAAGTGTCCTAAGTAGACCACTTGCTGGACACAGAATTGAAGCTTAGAAGGGGACACCTTGTGCCCCATCTCGGCTAGGAAATACAAGACTGTAAGTGATGCTCGCTCGCAAGCACGTTCAGAACGGGCTGTGATCAGTAGATCATCGACATACTGGAGCAGGGCAGTGTCAGTTGGCATGTGAATGTTGTCTAGTTGTCTCTTGAGTGCTTGACTGTAAATACTAGGACTTTCTGTGAAACCTTGAGGAGCTCGTGTGAACATATAGCTCCTTCCATTTAAACAAAATCCGAAAAGAAACTGGCTGTCTGGATGAATGGGGACACTGAAAAACGCGTTCTTGAGGTCTATGACAGTGAAAAATGTGGCTTCGGAATCAATGGCTGTCAATAGGGAAGAAATATCTGGGACAACTGGGTACTGGGGAATAATACATTTGTTAAGTTCTCGAAGATCAATCACTAATCGATATACTGGAGGTGCATTTGGATCGGTACGTTTCATGACAGGAATGATCGGAGAATTACATACATTGGAGTCAGTTTCTACCACTACTCCTTGAGCCATGAGCTCGTCAATAATTTTGGATAAGGCTGCTACAGCCTCAGGTGGCAATCTGTACTGTCTAATTCGTGGCAGGACTACACCTGGCTTGAGAGTCACACGATGGGGTGTGATTTGCATATAACCAACATCAGTTGGACCTTGCGCCCATAGATGCTGCGGGACATTGGACAATCTCGGATCAAAATCTCGTAACACATAGTGACCCTTGAAGTCACGTAGGAACAATCGTATTCCCTCTGGGGAACAGCATATGACTGCACCTAACTCTTTCAGTGTTTTAATGCCTAACAAATTCTCTGGACATGACTTAGTAAGTAACAGATCAGTAGTGCGGGACAATGGACCTACTTCTAGAGTAACTGGCTTTGATATTTCATTTACGATAGGCTTTCCTGAAAATCCAAGGGAAACATTTCTAGAGCCTGAGAGCGGAGCCCCTGGAACTTCGGCGTGACTGATGGTGGTCCTACTTGCCCCTGTATCAATCAGAAACTTTCTGTCTTTCCCTAGTACTTGACTATGAACATAGGGACCTTCTTGATCTACAGGTATCTCGATGAGAGTCAAGCCTACCTCCCTCTCTAGGCTGTTTCATGAATATGGCTGATACTCTGGATACTCGGACTGTGCATACTGGTACATCTGCTGTGTAACATGCTGTGTTGCAGCGATAGGCTGCGGTACAGTAACTGTCTGTGGTGCATTCTGTGACTGAGGAGTCTGTGTAACTTGTTCTTGTCTCGGCGGACGTGGTCTTTCTTAAGTCTTACCGGTAGCTATGTTGTGTTTCAGAACTGCACACTCGTTTATAAAATGACCTGGCTGTTTACAATAATTGCAGTTTCCTTTAACGGGAGCTGCAGGATGACTGGCTTGATTTGGACCCCTCTTCTGACTGTCTTGAGGAACAGATTGTGCAACTAGTACTTTCATTTTCGTGTCTTTCATACGTTTTCTCTCGTGATCTTGCTCTTCTCTGATTCTATTCTGGTGATATTGAAGCATCTGTAACATCTGGGACGGGGTATTAGCTTGCCAGGTACTTTCGACTTTCAAAACTCGATTCTTAACTTGTGGACTTGAATTCTCGACTAGTTTAGTAACAAAAAGATGAGGGTATGACTCGCTACTTGTCTTGAGGCCACTGTTTATAATAAAACATTTCTCAAATCTAGAGTAAAAATCACTAGTGTCTTCGTCTTGTTTCTGTTTACAGGCTGAGATTGCATCCCAGTCTTCCTTTTTAGTTGCTAATAGTCTGGGCAAAACTTGTATTAACAGTTCAGGTAATTCTTTACATTTATCTCCAAGACCGGTACCTGGTACTCGTATCTTATCTTCAGCTTCGAGAACTGCCCAATCGATCTTTTTCTCTCCCACCTCCCATTCTTTTTCTTTGAGTTTCTCATATACCCCTGCGGGCAACAGGACCTTTAACATTTTAATAATATCTGGATACGTGTATTCTCCCGTACGGAGCATGTCTTTTAATTCTCGGTGGAACCCTGCTGGATCTTTATCATGACAGGGAATTAACTTTTTCATCTCTAAGAGTTCCATCTTTGTGATAGGGGTGTAAACAAACACTCGTTGCATTTCACCACCGTCTGTCTTAACTGGATGCACTTCTCGTAACGGATTCTGTCTGTCTATGTAAAAGGGTTTACTTTCTGGGGGTGAGACATGAACAAAATGCGGGTTCAAAAACATACTATATTTGTGGCGCTGTTCTAGAATGACACTAATTAAATCGGTACCTAAACCTTTCCATTTGTACTGGAGTAACTCGTTCAGGACATCATGTAACGGACCTGGATCAGAATGTTGACCCTCATACAATGTAATGAGGTGCTGAATCATATACATACCCGCCAGTCGCTGCTCGGCTGGGGGCAATTTCAGAAACATTTGTGCCACTATTTCGTCTGGAAAAGTGGTAGAATCAGTAGTCCATCGGACTGCTGATCGGACTAGTTCTTGTTCATGCATGGTACTTAATTCACTGTAACCGATTCGTGATTTCAGAATGTGATCGGTAGCTTGAAATACTTGTTCTAGAGAACCTTGTTCTGGTGCCGGGTGATGGAAAGTTGACTTGTGTTCTAGGCGTAAATGGCGATCTGGAAGTCTAGATTTTCCTACATACGCTATTCTGTCGGGATTCTCGTCCTCTACCTCTTCTGTAGAAGAGTCATTTTCTTTCTCGCTTACTTGTGCTGCTTTACGTTGATCGTGTAACCTTATTATTTCTTTACGAATTTTCTTGTACATACTCTCTATACTACCGATGGTCTTATGCTTACCCTCGGCTATATTATCACTCCACTTTGTCAGGACTTTCATTTCGGCTCGATCTTTGGTCGGATAATCTTGTTCTCGTATTAAACAATTAATCAGAAACTTTAATAGCATGAGCTGGACTTCAACTTTTCTTTGACACATGACGTCACTAATACTTTCTGGATCATTCCCTGTACGGATGAAACGATATATTCTGTCTAGATCCTCTTTCATATCTGGTAGGGTGACTAGATACTCGGTCACCTTTCTTACGCGTAATGAATATAGAACCATATTATCCTCTCCTGGGACTGGATCATAGCCACATTCGTTAAGGGCTTTTCTTATTTCTGCAACAGACTGATATCTGGGCGTACGCTGTGACGCTTGTACATGTAATTCGGCTAACGTTAAACGCTTGTGTGGCGGCGGGGTCTGAGGAGGACCTCCTCCTGCGGCCCCTGGAATGGAACCATCGACTGATGCTCTTCGTCCCGGCAGAGTGGGAAATGGAAATGCAGGCTGGACTTGTATGGCGGGCTGGACCGGGGGTACCGTAACAGGTACTCCCGTGTCTGGAGGAGCAGGAAGTGCCTGATTTACAGGGACTGGCGGAGCGGGATTTGCATATTCTGGGACTGTGTCGTCCAAATAGGACGAAATGAAAATATCAGCTGCGGTCGGTTTGTGACGTAGCTTTGTCGGAACTAGTGGTGGCGGAAAGTTACTGGATGCCTCCGGGGTCGCTTTTGGCAAGCCCTCGGCAAGAAGAGGATACATACCCTTAATAAGGGCATGCCTCTGTCGGTCTGACTGTTCGGTTTTAACTCGTTCACCTATCTCGATTAATTCTTTTTCTTGGGCTCGCTCCAAGGATTCTCTACTTAATTCAGACTTTCTGATTTCTTTTTCGGTTCTTTTATGAGATTCTTTGCGCCATAACTCGATGGCATCTTTCTGTGACTGTCTGGCTTTCTTTTTCCATAATGCTTCTTCTACTCGCATGATGCCCTCGGCATCCCATGTGCCTGATATGGGCCATCTATACTTTTCCTCTAACTGTTTGGTATACTCTACCCATAAATCTAGATATAATATGGCGCTTATGCCATGCTTCTGATACATAAAATGACCTGGACTGTCCCTAGGCGGGACAGGAACTGCTGCTTCTAGCAGACCTTTTCTGGTTTTTAACTGACGCAGTTTTGAAAAGAGCGGCATGACTGAACTATAATCTGGACACAATACAATACACAATAAACACGATAATTACTTCACACTCATACCACGACATTAAAATACATGAAGAACATTTAAAATAACAGTTCGAACAGAATACTACCTGGAATACGGAACACAGAATACATGAATTTTCTCGAGAACAGAACTGACTAGAACAGAAACTAGATGCACTGCTGAAACAGTACGAAACTCACCGGTCTCATAAAGAGACACGTCAGGACCCGCATCCACCGAAGTGGACACTTCGTTTTGTGGGTCTGTGTACCACCAACCCACGGACCAGAGTCAATTAGATTGACCCTGTCTAGATACTACCCCAGTAACGGTACTCACCGGGCAGCAAGAACGGAAGGCCTCAGACTGGACTGGACTACTTCGACGCCGGACGGACGAACTTCGGACTTCTGTTACGGGTGGGCCTCCGGATACCTCGGACCTTGGACTCTCGGCTTGGGCTCTGGTCGGGACTCGCCGCGTTCCTCCACCGTCTCGTCTGGATGCTGGACCGCCTCCTCCGTCTCCTCCGTGGGCCTGAGGGATACTTAAAGCAGAAATATCTGCCGGTGCGCAGAAGAGTTCCGTCACGACTGCAGAGGGTCAGGGGGTCGGCGTGGCTTCACCGACGCGTGGGGAAAGGGCAAGTCCCTATTCGGGCGCCATTATGTGGTAAATAAATAAATAATACCTCTATTTTTGAATGGATAAATGAATAACAGATAGCTCAATAAATAAGAGTCAAGATTCGAGGTAGTAGGAGTTTTGCAGGTTTAATACAGCATAAGGACAGGAACAGGACAACCTGCACAGGAATAGGATGGCAGCGCTGCCGGGGGCAGGGTCGGAATCGGCGTAACATTTAATAACAGTGCACGATCATATATACTAAAACAGTTGCATTACAATACATACGATAGGCGGAGCAGTGGGTGGAGCAAAGGGTGTGACGCGTAGCAGTCGCGAAAGATAAGGGTGAAAGTAGGTGTAACAGGGCGTATACATAGACATGTGATGCAAACGTAACAGAATATGTCATGAATGGGGCGGAAACATGGAGGGGGCTACCTAAGGAGCCGGGACCTTTAACCTGATGGTGCGCGCAAACTAGCAATGACGTGTTACTAGGAGAAGCTGGGGGCTACGAACTCTGTGCTAGGAGTAGAGACTGAAGTCTGGAGAGTCAGGGCGACATGTACTTAAACAGTATCTAGTATCTGATGTTTAGAGAACATGTTGATAGAATCCAAAAGTTATCGGGGTAAAGGCGAACAGACTCTAAGACTGGAGCATGCATTATTCTACATGTAGTGCGTGATGAAGAATATTAAATGATCATAAATACAGTATTTCTCTTACATGGAGACGTAAATGCTAGACAATGACGGAAACTATTGATGCGGTTCAGTAGCTTAGGAATGCAGAGAAGGAGGGCTGGACTGATAACTAGAATCATAACATACTCTTGGCAGACTCAGAGGCAGAGTCAGGCTGAACCGGGCACTGCAAGGCAGGAAGTAAGTGAAGGGTCAGGGATACAGGTGGGGGCTGTATCGCTCCTCAGCGAGGGCTTCAGGAGACAGGAGCTGAATCTGGTGTCCGGGCCCTTTTGAGGCCTAGAAACGGGGACTTTATAATGAAATAACGTGCACACTGAGAAACGTGGCAACGTAGCTTTACATAGGCCTGATATTCGTAGTATTCACGAGAACTGGAAACTGGCATACTAGAGATGGACACAACTGTAATTGCGTCATTAATCGAACATGGGGAATACATATGCATATTAATCATGCACAGATAACATATGATGGAGGACGCGTAGGGACACAGAACATGGCAAAATTTACTTTTCCACAGGCCTGACACACCATTTTAGGGCTACTCATGTGGGTGGCACAATCAGTGCTGCAGGCCCACTAGTAGTATTTGAATCACCAGCCCCGGCAAACTCAGTGCCCTTTACTAGGGACTTACTGGTCAAACAAATATGTCAATCATGGATAACCAATCACAATAATAATTTATACAGACAGCATTTGCACTTTAGCACTGATCAGCAGTGGTAAAGTGCCCAGAGTCATAGTGCCAACAACCACAGGTCAGGACAAAACAAGGGAGTAATAAGCAAAACGTTTGGGGATAACTCTGCAAAAAGGGCCATTTCCAACAGTGAGGTTCTCCAGCAGGAGCACATTGCTCTTTTCATTGAGGATGTCCAGGTGAAAGTTGAGGTCGCCAAGGAGGATGTAGTCTGTGGAGGCGATAGATTGGGGTGTGATGAAGTTGATGATGAAGTCGCTGAAAGGTGGAGGGGGTTTAGGGGGTCTGTAGATTAGGGTTCCACAGAGAGTTGTGTACTGGTTGGTCTGGAGCAGGATACGAGCAGGAACAGCTCTTCTGGAACAGATCGCATCCAGTTATCCATGCCGTATCATAAGAAATACCATAAGCCACTTGCAGAGCTGCTGACAGCATCCAGATTTCTAAAAACCATAAATTCCACATTTGTCTCTCGCACTTAATCCATCTTACTACTGCTAACAACCACAAAGAACCAGTAGTGAGAATCAGAAGTGCCAAAATTGTGAATGTCTCGAGTGTGAGCGCACTGCTTCGCAGGCTGAGGTTTTCCGTATCAATTGGGGTACATTGTCAGACCCATTATGGCTTCCTAATCTGTCCAGCTATCCCTTTACACTCAGCGGCACTTAATATTTCCTAATCATGCTCACCACTTAGAGTGAGAACCCTGAGTGAGTCATTCCCTTAGTTATCACAATTGGGCCCCTAACATTTCTCTTAATACACTTTCAGCAACTGCATACCATGAATTCTGGATTTCAGGCCACTTAGGCGTCCCTACATTGTAAGTGTACTGATAAGACCCCTTTAACCAAATAAATGTCCAAACATTGTTTACTATCAAACAACAAACTACTGACTCTTCGTGGTTGTTCTGCAGTGGGGACACATTGCGTGCATGTACCTTGATGTGTTTGGAAAAGAGTACTTAATTGATGAATTTTGATAAACATAAAAGATCTCTTTTGAGCAAATGTGTAGGCTGTATGTAGCATTACTTACTTGCATAGGCATTGAATGAGAACACTGATTTCCTTGTCCAGCCAAAGGTACCAGTGGGATCCACTTTGACTTTCAGGAAGTTGGTATTTTCCTGCCTCATCCAAATGTGCCTTTCTGCCAGTCTCATCTGGCTGTTGGTGGCTGTCCTGGGGAGATATGTGTATTGCTTCAAACATTGGGCAAAAGGCTTGGGTGAGAGGAGATGTTTTTCCCCTGACAGGATGGCCATCTTGGCTGTGTCCAGGAACGTAATTAAAGTTCAGAACATGCCTAACCTGCCACTCACATCTAGGCCTGCCCCATCATTGTCTTGCTAGCCAATGAGACACCAATCCCAATGGGAAATGGGAAATGGGAAATGGGATGGCACCAAAGTCACTGTTGAGTGACCACAGAGGAGGGTTTGCCCATTATAATGGTCACATCCCTGGGTTGGTACAGGGAGCTCTGCACAAGGGAAGAAACGTTCTGCCTTATAAGTTTTAGGTAGAGAGGGGCACTGTGAGAGAGTTTACAGCAAAACATGTAATAGGTACTGCAAATGTGGGTAGGGACACCCCTAGGAACTTTTACTCTATTTGTTAGAAAGTGGCCAGGAACTACTCACACCCACACCTGGCACTGGGCATAGAAGTGGCACCCATAGTACCCTAATCAAAACACATCAGGACCTGTGGAAGACAGAAGGACCACATCTGCTGTTGAACACGTGAAGAGACTCCAAGGGGTGGACCTGCTTTCCACTTGTACCTAGGGCAGAAGAGTGGACTCCAAGGGCTTGTTGTGTAGTGTATTGTTAAACTCAAGGAACAAACAAGCATTGGCATAGCCAATAGGTCTCGCCTTTGGGACCTTATTTAGGTAGAGCTATTGGCTTTGCTAATGTTTTTAGCCCAGTTGTAGACCACAGAGAATCCTATTTTTCAATGTTCCATTGGTTGACAATTTGTTCTCATGCAGTTCTGAGGAACAAGAAACCAGAAAGAGGAGCAGTAAAGTAAAGTCTGTTTAGCGTGTGAAGAAGTTTGGTATGTGCGGTAGTTTGTTGTGCAGTAGCTGTTAAAATGTTCAGAGAGCATTATTTGCTTCGTAATAAATCAGTAACAGAAAATAATAAAATGAAACATGGACGCGGGCTCCCCTGCTCCTCCTCCCCTAGTGCAGAGTACTTGCGGAGTCGTTAATTGTCTCAGTCAGTAAACAAGGAGCATTGATGATCATAAGAACATGACTATTGAAACAAGGTTGTTGTTTATTGAAATAAAAGACATCAGGCACATACTACATGGTGTATTATGGGATGGCCATTTTACGCAAGACCTGAGGCATCGGCTGTGATTGGAGCATGACGGAGCGGCTTAAACGCATGTTAAGAAGGTTATTAATTTTACACTTTCACAACATATCGATTGTAAATTATTCAACAGCGCTTTGTAAAAAGTGAAGCTTTTGGAATAAGTTGTGCCAGTAAACCATTGCAGTGCGGCATTTCCTTTTTTTTCAGAATAGGCTAAAATCGCGGGTCAGCTGACCGTAGCCCTCTTGCATACAAGTGGCCCTCGGGTGACATAGGCAAGATTGATTTGAGAAATGCAGCGCCCAGGAGTGATTCCAGCTACAGATGTATAAATATCTCACACGACTTATCAAGGACTTCCAGATTCCTTACTGAAAAGAACACGCAAAGTCACTCAGTGAAAATCTTTTCTGACGAAACACATGACAAAACCTTCAGTAACCAATCCAAGGTTGCGACGCATGCACAGCTTTATATGTTGTGTTCCTGTGGCATAATCTGTAAAGTATACCCTAACAAACATGAAGGCAGTGTCCAGCAGCCACCGTCCACCTCCTCGCTCCAAAAGCGGGCACGGACTGGTGGGGGAAGGAGGGAGATGAACGGGTGGGAGTGTAGACTTTATTTAATGCGATTTTATATAGCGCAAACATTACCCAAAAGTTTCAGAGCGCTTTACAAAAGAAGCTGCTAATTAAATACAAGAGCGGCCGGGAAGCGGCCAGGAAACACAAGTACGGCCGGCCACATAATTAGGGGAGGAGAAGCCGCACAGCACACGCTGGGAGAAGCCCTTTGATGTGCTGTGCGGCCGCGATGCGCGCTCTGTGCTGGGGGAGGGGGGAGGGCCATTAGGAACAGGAACAGATGGCCATGAAAGTGTATGGGCCAAATGCGCGTGCCTGTACGTGCACTCGAAGAAAACGCCACGGAAAAAAGCGGTGGTTTGACTATCCGATGGAGCACTTGAATTCTCCCCCATTTCCCATTGCTTCGCAATGGAAAAGGACGAGACCTAAAAAGCTACAAGAAGACCAAATCTCTGATGAGTCCAGCTGACCAGGATGAATTGTATTTGCCCTTGACCCTCCTGGTGGCTTGTGGTAGATTGAGTCCTAGCCCCCAAAGTGGTGGCAGAAAGGTCCTGGACCCTTGGCTGGAGACAGTACCATTAACTTCTTCAAAACTGCAAGACTGGACACTTAAAGCTTTTTCTGAACATTTATCCAAAAAACAAGAAGCTACCACTGAACTACCGCACAGCCACCGATGTTGAATTGCCAGTCAGACTCAGCTTGCTGGTTTGCACTGCTGAATGGATACTGACTTCCAGAAAAGTTTCTAAGTCTAAACATAAATGGACCAATGCCAAGCAGCAGCCTGCCATTGTTGATGCATCCCTGGGCCCTAAGAGTCCAGAGCCTCAAACTTCCTGCCAAGCAGAGGCTCCTACGAGGATCCCCTGCTTTAGCTGGCCATAGTGAACAAGCCTCTCATTGTATCCAGAATGCAGCCCAACCAACGCCCTCATCAATGAGGGCATTTCTCCAGAAGAACGACTAAGTCCGATGGTAAACTTTCTACCGAAACAAACCTCGTCTCTGTATCCGATCTGCACTTTATTGTGGTTGACATTACCTTTTGGCTTTCACCTGGTCTAGTGGGACCAGATACTGGCAGTTGGCTGTTTGCGCTTTTTCACACTACAATTGTTTTAAACTCTTAAAAATCATATCTCTGGTTCCCTATTTCTGTCATTTTGGTTTCTATTTCTTCACTAAAGTGGGATATTTATTGTACTGTATTTTCTACTTTCTAACTCTTTTGATGGTGATAATTGCTTTTCTGTGTGTTTTCTGTCTGTTCTGTGCTACAGCTACCAAGGTTTGAGCCCAGGTTTAAATTATTGAGACCACACTGGGCCTGGTGTAGACCTGGTACGGCATTGTGACATTTTGTATTCAGTGAGGACATCCATCCCTTCCAACTAATAATCCACTTTCCTCACAATGCAGAAAATGAATACCCTCTGACAATGGTATGAATGACTGAGGCCACACATTTTTTATTAATGTGGCAGAAACAAATCTCAAAGGTTTTATGAAACATGGTTTGGGTTTATGTTATGTCTTGTTTTTGTTTGTATATGCAAGACTGATGTCAGTTTTTAGAATGTGTGATGCTTGTGAAAAAAGTGGGGTCTGTACTCTGTATTGGTCACATTGGCAAATTAATTCTGGAATGGGCTCTTTAAGAGTGGCCAAGATCCTGCTGGAGGGGAGGTGGGAGGGGCGGGGGGGTTCCTAGGACTAGGCCTAGGTCTACATTTGAAACCTATTTGTAAACATGTCCAGATGGAAGACTTATGTAGATAAAACCACTTCATTACCATTTAGGGCATGTGTCACCTTGTTTTAAGATTAGTGATGAAGATAGGATCTCTGTGTCACACTTCATGTTGTGGTGGTATGCATTTTAATTATCCATGCTGTGTTTGTGGTACTGCCATGTATATTGCATTGCCTGTTGGTGGAGGGGGAGTTTGTTATGCTTGTCGGAGTGAGGGTTCTAAGTTTCTTTGGTTTGGGTGAGTGTGGAGAGAGAATGTTACCTTCTTTGTTTCAAGAGTACCAAAGGGGGATGTAACATGTCTTGTCTTTCCATTTAGTTTTTCTTTGCCCGGAAAAGTGAGGTCATTGCTTAGAATGTATAAAGCATGTGAATGTGTGGTGCCTGAGTTTCATATTGATCATTTGAGAAATCTAATTTGTGGAAAGGCTGAGCAAGAGTCATCATGCTCTTAGTGGGGCGTATTCTTGACACTATGCTTGGGTCTGCATTTGAATTTAACAGGAGATCCAGGTAGTCAGCGATGAGTCAACAAAAGAGCAGCTAACATAAATCTTAAGAAAACCAAAATACATATGGAATTTATTTTATTTCTTATTTATGCAAATGGCTCCTGTCAAGCACCCTCATTTGGAATATGCTCCTGGATAAGCAAGAATGTCACCATAGTGCAGCACTATGGTTGTTTATACCCAAACGATTAGGGAGCACCGTGACATTCATCTCAAGGCCATGCCATAGTCTCTTTCTGTGACCTGAGCAATAATACAGGCAGCTCTCTTTTGGTTACCTTCATCTTACAATTTAGTTAGTTTTTTCGGAAAGGCTAACCACCAACCAGTGTTGAGAGATTGATATGGCAACCTTTTACAGGTGAGGGTTGGGGATCATGTGAAGTCATTCCTCAGCCATAGAGGGCTGGGTGGCAGTTTTAAGGAGTCCCTTGAACTCAATGGAGGCGGAACCTGTCAAACATTCAGTAATATAAACCATTCTTACTATGGAGACGGCCGACACCTTATTACCTGGTTGCATAGGGCTATCCACAAACTCAGTGACCTCCCGTCTTCCCCTCCTGTAAAAGTTCGAAATGAGATAAATGTTCTCAAAGCACTCCAAAAATCACAATTGAGTTTATGGTATCAACAGGGTGTTTTCACGTCGGTTTTCCAATTTCACCCTCGCCAACACTATGAGGGTGGTATGCTTATTCAAGTTCTAATTTTGTACTTTGACTTGATCTATGTATTTTAAATTGTGGGAGTCACGGCATCACCTACAATTGATTCTATATGTGAAACATGTTAGATGGGAGACAACTCCTTACAAACAAAGCACTTACACTATACTTGCTTTTATCGAACATGAAAGATTAGATTGTGCAACTAAAGCAGACACTTTACCGCAATAGTACAGTATCATCATGATACATGTAAATCCTCCTAATGTGAAGCTGCATTTTAACACATACAACTCTAGCTAACAATTAAACAAAGTCTTACTCCCCTGTAGGGTAACATCACCCACATCAATTCATGCAAGTATTTTACTTTTGTTACCTGTAGACCTGATCGGTAGAACCATACGGATGGCACTCAAATATGTAGCATACAAAGATAAGACAAGGTCATATATATTTTTGTATTAACATGTGGGAATATACTGGTCCCTGGATAGCCATATTTTGTGGCTCACATGCCAAATTGTACCATACTTTGATGGATGGCCATTAAGATTGGGATCCACAAAGATGGCTGCTGTAGAAAGTAGACATGGCCAAGATCGCTTGAATTTGGAGTCCATCGTCATATACGACAAAAATGTACAAAAAATGCAATGATTGTACTCGCATTACCTGCAGTAATACTCAGTAGAGCCATATGGATGGTACTCAAATATATACCGAAACAAGCATAAGACAATGTAATATATATTTTGTATTAACATGTGGAAATACACAGGGCCCTGAATAGTCATACATTTCTGGGCTTACATGCTAAATTGTACTATACTTAGAAGAATGGCCATCAAGATTAGGATACATAAAGATGGCCACTTTAGAGAGTATACGTGACCAAGACCTTTGAATATGGTGTCTGTCATTATGTATGACATGGCTGTGAAGAAAATGCAGCATAAAAATGTGTTACAAGATGGCGCTGATACAGAACACCATACACCCTACAAGATAGTTTGACGGGAGAACTCTCCCTAAGGTAAATATTCAGATGAATAAGTACCATTAAAGGGGAATGTAAGACACTTTGAGAACAGGGGCAAGTGACGCGGTGGACACTTTGATGTAGTGAGCCCGGATGTGGGAAGCTGGTATGAAGGGAGTGGAGATTGATGATGCAAATTGATACTTTGGATTCGAGGAGTGCTGGTGTGACTACAATTACAGCGGGATCTATGATATAATGAAAGTGTGGGGATTGCCGAGTGAGGGTACTATGATTGATGATAAAAACACCAAAGTGATTGAAAGGTTATCGCTCTCATGATCTAACCAAGAGGATATAGCATGAGTGCAGGTTGATTGCGTGGGTGCGAGTGGAGACTGACTATTCAAGTTGCCACATGGGACGCAAGGTGTGCCGGGGCGACTATAATTACAGCAGGAATCTTTGATGTAATGAAAGTGTTGGGATTACTCAGTGAAGGTGCTATGGGTGATGTTAAGCATACCTAAGTGGTGTTCTTATTACTGGGAAGTTGTCTCCCTCATGACCAAACCATGTGGCTATAGTATGGATTGAATGTGTGGGTCAGTGTATGAGAAACTGTGTAGGTAAAAACTGAGAGTTTATCTCTTATAATCAGACTAACTAATGTGACATATGAGAAAGATGTGCTTACAATGGCTACAGTTAGTGCCTGGGACACACCATCCTGGTTGGATTGATAGCTAAGTACATAAAGGACAGGGGGTATGCGAGTGAAAATAAGTGATAGTATGTAACAGTAGTCTGAGAGAGGCAGTGATGACCTAAATCTTTAGTGATGAGTGGGATAAGGCTGATTCTGTTGAATAATGTTTTCATATAGAGAGAAGTGAATCTGGGCTCTCTAAAACGTAGCTTACGTTCTCATATATTGCATTACAGATGGCTTATCCCTAAGAGGGCCACTTACAGCACAATCAGTGGGCGGACGCAGTGAGGATATAGATAGAGTGTGCTACACAAACAACAATCTAGTACTATAAAATGGCAATATTACATGGTCTTTTCATCCGAATAAAGATATTTTACATTTTGATGGCAGAACGAAACTTACTATGGCATAACATAACAGGTATGCAAATATTGAAGGCATACTGAGACTTGCTATGGCTTATCAGAACAGGAGCAGGTAATTCCCACATGGAATTGGGATACGAGCAGGGGATACTACTTTAGACTAACACATCAACATCTATGTCCTCACTGGTTTTGGTGACTAGATCCTTTAGTACCAGAAGAGACATGTTACATGCCTTCTGGACTTTTTAGACATTGAATATATGACACCCAGAAAATGAAATATGTTACGACCCTTTTTAGAGGTCGCAAAAGGAAAATAGGCTGTTTGCGACCACTAAAAAAGGGTTGTAGAATGTACAAGCCCTACTTTGCGAGTCGGTGACCTATTACTGGCTCGCAAAATAGGGTTTACGAGTCGCTATTGGGAAGAGGTGCACCATGGATGTTTCTTTCTAATAGCGAGTCACGTTGGTATGTATGATTGTTTTGCGACCGCAAATGTGGTTGCAAAACAATCGCAGTTACCACTTATTTCAAGTAGGTGGTAAGCCTGTCTCAAACTGGGAATGGTCCTAAGAGGACCCCTTCCCCTTTCTGAATGTATGCGAAAATATTTTTTATGGTCCATGGGACCACTGCCTGCCCTTATTAAATGGAAAGAAAACTGCATTTTTTTCTTTTAAAGGCATCCTATTTTCCTTTAAGAAAAATGGGCCGCATATGAAAAAAAAGATGCTTTATTAAAAAGCAAACACAGACATGGTGGTCTGCTCTCCCCCGAAGGCCACCATCCCTGTGATTATACACCATCCCAAATGGGTTGTAAATTGTGACCGGCCTCATGAATATTGATGAGGCAGGTCACTTGCGACCCCATTGGAAATCACTAAATGCGTCTGAGACACATTAGTACATTCCGATTTGTGAGTAGCAAAACAACCACAATTTGCGGCCTGCAAAATGGAATTGTCATGCATCTGGCCCTAAGACTTTAACTTTGGGTATAACACACATTACTATTGACTAGAGGGACTAAAGTTAGGCATACATTGAAACTTAGGACAAATCCGCTAACCTTTTGAACACATGATGACTTTGTGTCACTGACCCGGGTGATGGTACACCAGCAAACATACTACAAAACTCCTCCTTAAACGTTGTAACATTTTCAATTGTAGCCCTGAGGAAGTCTGCTGCAACACTGTCAGCTTTTTCAGTTGTAGCCCCAACACTGTGAACTAAGTCGAAACACGTGTTGGCGAGGGCAAAACTGGGAAACAATTGCTATTTTCCTGATACAAAGGGGGGCTGCCCGCATTCCCAGGCCCCAGATACAGATCTTACCCACATGCTATGGTCCCAACCCTCACTTTATGACTATTGGCAGTCCATAAATAAGAGATAACAGAATTCCAGGATATAAATACCTGGGAGGCGTGCTCTTTAGGCATCTTCAAAAGTTGTGCGCCACATAAGGTACATGTCCGCTTTGCATACCTAGCGCTCCTCCTAGCTAAATGTCCAATTAACCTTCAATTGCACTCCCCTATGGCCCCTCGGTGGTGCCCTGGCATGTGCTGTGCACAAGTGGGGCACGGCAGGGGGAGTCGCCCTCTGCTACAAAGAGGTTTGCAACCTTGCCAAAGCGACCTATCTCCTCCCAAAAAGCAATCCTCCTTTTGCAGTTCTCACTAAGAGTAGGGAACAACGATCTACCCTCATAATTCGCATGCATCACTTCCATGATCATCCATCCCCTGGAGTGGGAGCCTCTATGTTTGAGCAATATACTACCTGTCCCTTTGTGCGTCCCTCCACCACACTGCTGCTGGCCTCTTACCTCGCCTACATACTCAGCACAGACATGCCCTGCTGCAGCCTTCTGGTCCTTCCATCCCTTTTCTTTCCCAGTACACAGACTCCCACTACTGTGGCAGTACACCCCCACCACTTCTATCTTCCCATGGCCGCGTCTGCCTGTGTATTACTGATTCATCTGTATTCTATCTCAAGCTTTCTTTGCAATGCACTGTTTGTGATGTCGACTGATCAATTCAGCCACCCTAATGGACTCCACCAATTGTAACTGTTGTTTATAAAGTAAAACCCATTTAACACATTTATCAACAAAAAAAGGAGGCCTATGAAGGATTATTTTATGACAGCGTCTTGAATTGTCTGCTCCAAATGTAATGTAACACCATCATGGGAAGGACACTTCATGGTGAACTCTCAACAGGGTACTGCCCTCTTTGGACTAGAAACAGAAAAAAAACTCAGGCACTCATTTATACCATGGTGGACTGTTTGTGGGTGGACATTGGCTCCACCACCATGGGAGAAGACTCTCTGCCCTACTTAGTACTGCTGTGAAGGGAGACACTTCCACAGCAGCTACCTCAACAATACTATGTTTCTGCCCGCACCCTCTTGTCATGCATGCAACATGAACAGATGACCTTACCCCACAGATTGGAGAGGGTACAGTGTTTCAGAACAAAGTTTTGAGGAAATTTATTTAATATATTCTGTGCTGAATTGCACGAATTGAGATCTATATTGCTTTTATAAGGCACAAGAGTACCCCACAAAATTGACTCATGAAGCTTTAGCTTATAGTACCCTACAGGCATGCATCCCCAGATACACTTTCCTATACATATTAAAACAGAGATATTGTATCAAGGGCAAATAAAAAGTGGTACCTGAGGAGTGTCTCCCAATAAGGTAGATTTTGGCGAAGGCGCTCCTAGAGACATTCAACTGTTCTAATATCCAGTCATTGTCAGATACTGACCCCAATACCCTATGCACAAGCAACCATCTCATCCTGGTTATGGGGCTTTACATTTCAGCTCATAGGGCCATATGTAGGTAGCTAAATACCTGTTGGTAACGGACGAAATTCGGTAGATTTGCAGTTACCGACCGGTATTTAGGCATTTGAGATGTAGGAGGCCAAATTTAAGGATTCGGTAAATATGAATCGGTAAATACCGAATCTATATTACCGAATTCTAAATTACTGATTCGGTAGTTACCGAATACTTATTTAGCGAATCGGTAAATAAGAAAAGGTAAAAATGAGAATAGAGATGTAGGTAACTTCTAAAATACCGAATTTCATGAAGTTCTGTATTTAAGAGTCGGTATTTACCATGGATTGAAAGCAGGTGGTAACCAGGTGCAGGCCATAAAACAGGCCCCAAAATGCAACAGTGTGATCAGAATGGCGGCCCTCTATGTGATAGCAAGGCGGATATGGCTACAGGCAGCAGGAGAGAGGCACTGGAGACGGGAGGAGCAATTCTACAGACAGCGGATCACACTCTTCCAACTTACTGAGGCAGAGATCCATGAAAGGTACAGGCCACACCCCCACACCATCCTGGACTTGATAAGGGACCTGCAACCACTCCTGGAGCACCCAACACCAAGGGCGCATGCCACACCACCACATGTGCAGGTGCTCTGTAGCCTACAACTGCTTGCATCTGGCAATTACCAGGGGGTGATAGCTGCGATAGGTGGAGTGTCCTAGAGCTGCCTGTCCCGTTTCTTCAGGAAGTTCCTGGAGGGCATGATGCAGAGAAGATGCAAGAGCTTCCCTGACACACATGCAGAACTGCTGAAGACCAAGACTGACTTTTACCAAATGGCACAGTTCCCACATGTGATTGGCTGCATTGATGGCACACACATCCCTATCTGCCCACCTGCAGCCACCTGCAGCCACTGAGTACATCTACAGGAACAGAAAGTCCACACACTCAACAAATGTGCAGGTAATCTGTGATGCTGCCAACATAATCACAGACATCAAATCCCAGGAAGCACCCACGACTCCTACATCTTCCAGAACAGTGGGATCTACACACGCCTGACAGCGGGGGAATTCGTAGAAGGACACCTGCTAGGTAAAACGCTGTGACACACCCTGAGAGGTACTGCAGATGTAGGTGTTGTTGTGCATGTGATGAATGCCCCTCTCTTTTCCACATAGGCGATAGCGCACATGCCGTCCGCTCGTTCATCCTGACACCCTACCTGAACCCATCAACCCCGAGTGAGAGAAGGTACAACGTGGCACACAAATATACTCGCATTGTTGTGGAGCGCACCTTTGGGCTGTTAAAAAGCAGGTTCTGCTGCCTCCACAAAAGCGGTGGCGCACGTCAGTACTCACCCCTCATCTGCTGTAAAATCATTGCAACTTGCGCAATGCTGCACAACCTTGCCACTAAGAAAGGAACAGCAGTAGAATTTTCAGACATTGAGGATGACCATGATGAATTTTCACACCTTGAGCCCAACACAGCAGGAGTGGCGCAAGCAACAGATGGGAGACAGAGATAGGCAGAGATCACACGCAACAATTTCTAAGTAAGTAAGGAGACACAGCCAGTTGTTCAATGTACACAACGTAGTTTTATTTTTTGGCACTACGCCAGTACACAGAAGCCCAAATGTGCCAGTCCAATTGTAGCCATCCATTATGGAAGTCCTGGGTTACTTCACCGATTCCAGGTCAGGGAGTGTGGGCATCATCAATGTTTGCGGCCCGCCTACCGGTGCTGGATGCCAATGGCTGGCTGTCCTCACTGGCTGTGTGTGTGTAGTGCCAGCCCCATGGAGCCTGTCTGTAATAGGGGGGTTATGCTGCTCCTACTGGTGCTCTCCTCGCTCTCCCCCACATCCAGAGCAACAGTATTTGCCAACTGAGCAGTCAGCAGTACCTCAACTGCACTTGTCACTCTCACAAGGCCCCTGGATACTTCACTGCTGCTGTGTGCCAGTCCCTCCTGCATGTTAATGCAGCGCCTGCAAAACAGGAAAGTGGCAGTGGCTAGATGGTTGACTGCCCTTGTGTGTTATTCTGATCCTTTCGCCTTGTTGCCCTGTCCTCGTCCAGCTTGTTGCACAAGAGCAGCACAGACTGGGACATGTCCCGCATGCCCACAGCCATCTCTCTCATTCCCTCTGCCATTGAGCTGATGCCCTTATTTATGCTTTCAATATTTACATTTAGGTGCCTCATCTGTCGTTGGACCAACTGGATGGCCTTCCCCTGCATGCACTGCACCTTGACCATACTGGCCTCCAGTTCGCAGAAGACACCAGGACCCTTGCCATGTTGGTATTTGCTGCTGTCTCTGGCCCTGCAGCATCTGGAACCTGTGTTGGCCCCCTCGGCGGTGGACTGCTGATTTGCTTGGCTGTCCTCAACTGCCACGGTTGACCTATCACCCCCACCGTTTCTCCTGCAGTAGACTCCATTTCCCTGAGTGTTGCTACGACATGCCTCTTGTTTTTTTGCACTGCAGGTGTTTCTGCAGCCGGTGACGCTACCAGTGCAGGTGAGGACAGGAGTTGTGGTGAGCCACACCGCTCTGGGGAGGCCAGCAGCTGTGGTGACGCAGGAAGGTCTAGGAAGGCCTGCAGCTGTGGTGACTCTGGCAGGTCTTGGGAGGCTGGCTGTGCTGTTGATGCAGCAGTTTCCTGTGTGGTTTGCCCTGCACTGGAACCCGCCTCCTGTGTGTCTTCCCTCTGTGGTGCACTCCCTTCCTTTTCCTTGGGATGCTTGCGAGATGTCTCGCCTATGGACAGAAAATCGTACATTAGCGCCGTGCTTATACAATTAAGTGCTCATCACTGAACCACTGTCGCTATTGCCTCAGCTTGCTCAACACTGATATGTGTCGCACGCCTTGTTGTTTGGTGTGCTGTCTGACATGGTAGGTGTTTCAATGACTACATCTCCCATAATGCATTGCTGGTGTATATTAAAAAATGTATTGGAGTGGGGTTGACACTACCGCATTGGGGAAGGGGAAAGGGAAGGGGAAGGGGTGGGGGTGATTGCTGTGCATGCTCCTTACCTTTTCTGGTGGCAGCTCAGGCTGAGCTGTCTGCATCCCCAATCCCACAGACGCTGTCTGGTTCAATGGTGGACTCCACCAGCTCCTCAAGCTCAGTCAGGGTAGGTGCCCTGTTCCTCCCTCCTCCTGTCAGGTTTGCTTGTTTGTGGAGCTCAGCCATCTTTCGCTTTGTCACGCTCCGGAGGTCATACCACCTCTTTTTCAGGTCGTCAATGTCCCGTGGGGTCACTCCCATTGCATTGACCCTTGTCTGTATTGCCCGCCAAATCTTCCTTTTTGCAGATTCTGCCACCTGCAGGGACTGTTTCCCAAACAACATGTGGTGTTCCTTGACTACCTCCTCCACAAGGACCTGCAGCTCCATGGTGCTGAATTTAACCTTCCTCTTTCTCTCTGCACCTTCCCTGTCAGTGTCTTTGCTTGCCATTTTGCAGTATTCCAGGAGTAAATGTTTCTCAAGGGCTCAAGGACTCTGCTCTGCTCTCCCAGCCTCTACAGCAGCCTCAGATTGAGTGCACCTGCATGGGTGTAGCCACTTCCTGGTTGGGAGGAGGGGTGATTGCACCGGATTGGCTGATTCCTTAATTGTTTCTGTTTTTGAATTACCGATTCGGTATTTATCGATTCGGTATTTCCCGATTCGGTATTTCCCGATTCAGTAATTACCGATTGGTATTGGGTTTTTGGTATTTCTTTACCGAATTATACCAATTTGATAATTTTTACCAATTTTTTAGCTACATCCCAAATACCGTTTTCTAATTACCGATTCGGTAAAATTCGTAAAAAAATCGGTATTTAAGAATTGGAATTTGAGATTTACCTACATATGGCCCATAATCTGAAGGTGCTCTGGTATCGTTTAACTCTTTCAGTTTTTAAAGAATTTGAAATAATTGTACTCAAAAGAATTTTGCTCTACCCTTCCCTAATTAGATGTTTCTTAGACACTGGAGTTTGCAGTTAGCTGGTTGATTTGCAGAACCAGGAAAAGAAACATGGACCTCAGGAACCCTCTAATGGATGTAAGTCATGAAGATGGCATTTTTTGGAGACTACTCCTGACTTCCGCCAATGTAATTTATGTATATGTGATCCATCGTGTTGTTAAGAGAATTCAAAGTCAACCACGTCTATATTTTTTCATGTCTTTATTTAATATTAACCTATGCCACAAAAGATGCAAGTCGAGCATAGTTAAAATAAGGAGTACATAAATAAAGGTAAACCCCACAAATGTAAAAAGAAAGTTAATTCTTAACAATTTATTAACGGTTATCAGGAGCTTGCATTTGATTTCCCTGCTGTTCTTCTAGAAAGGTGAACAATCAAATTCTATTATATTCCTCCTTAAGTCAGCAATGACGAGCACACCCTCTAGCAGGATCGGTGTACAGAGTTTGGGTGTAAGGTGCTCAGCTGACAGGCATAGTGTTTTCAAGAAACAAAAATGCCTCTCAACCACTGTTCCCTCTAAGGTGCGTGCACCCACATGCACGCACGTCGAAGTCACCCCAAACACGCAGTGCCCCATATGTGCATGCACAAACAGCACATCCCTCAAGATTTTTTTTCTTAATAGTGCGCGGCAGCGGTGTAGATTGTGAGCCTTTGTGAAATTATTCTTGTTAATCGCCGTGCCGTCATGCGCTGCAATTAACATGAATACTTTTACAAAGGCCAACAATCTGCCCCACAGCGGCGCTCTATTAGGAAAAGGAATGTGGCAAATCTAACGTGCGACGTGTGCTTTCAGATGATTCTGAAAGCACACGTCTTGTTTGATCCTGCATTCATTTGCTAATAGTGCGTTGCTGCGGGGCTGAACGTGGGCCTTTGAAATAGTATTCATGCTAATTGCAGTGCACATGGGTGTTGCAATTAACGTGAATGCTATCTCAAAGGCCCACATTCAGCCCCGCACTATTAGCAAAAGGAATGTAGAGTCCTACACAACATGTGAAAGCACACGTCATGTTTGACCCTGCATTTCTTTTGTTAAAAAAGCTTGGCTGCGGGGCTGACAGCTGCCAAGGTTTCAGATTGTCATGTGTGACATTTTCATAATTTGAGTGTAATTATGAGTTACATTACAATGACTATGAGTGACATTTTCTCCTCACAAGCACAATTAACCACATGAGCGCTAGCGAAATTCCCCTCCTGTGCTCTTCTTTACAAAAACCCATTATTCATGACGAGCTGGGCTCGTCATGAGCGTAGCAGGAGGCTACCTCATGACGAGCCCAGCTCGTCATGAGCGTCGAAGGGGTTAAGCAATGAAAATGAGGCAAAAATACAAATACCAGAATTTACACCCATTTGAACAATGAGAAACTCTCAGAAGATCCTAAAAGTACAGCAAAGCACCAAAAATGAAAGGGCAGTATCCGGAGACAGACTGCGTGATTGCATTTCTCAGTAACAGAGGGCAGGCAGGCACTGCAGCTGCTCAGACGATTACCTCATTGATCTGATCATTCATGACCACACACTAGTCTAAAAAGCTAATTTTGTAGCATAGCAAGTGCAACTAGAATATTAGACTATCACTCAGTCTCACATCAGGCTGGGTCACGTCAATGCACTTGAAAGTCTGCTCCACTTCACCGAAAGATGAAATTGTATCCATTATCTGTACAAACTTCAAACAGCAAATATAAATAGAAAGCAATTGTAAATGTGTTCTAGTGCTACGTTAACGATTTCTGATTAATAATTAAAGGAAACAAAGGCAGAAAAGTGATGTTACAAAATTTATATGATGTTGTTTAAAATCCTATTTCATATGCTAGCTGGGCCTTTCAGACTCTTAAAACAACAACTGGCCTGTATTTCTTTTGGGGAAAGGGGACTACCCTACCTGAGGCAAGAGCGCTTGAAATACTAGACACAGTTTAGTTTAGAGTGGTGCTGTACCAGACGATAACAGGGTGTGTGCGCTGGGGTTTTAGGAAACTCCATAAGCAGCTTCATGTATTGAAATACATGCTAATTGTTAAAGGAAATTACAAATACCACTTACCATCCTACCACCGCCTCTCCTCCATTCTCTCTAGAGCAGCCTGGAACAAGAAAGTAAAGCACACAGCCTCCCAGAATCCCAAGGCCAATCACAACACTGCTTTAGCAGCATTGCGATTGGTCTGAGCACGAGGTTCGGTGCTCAGACAGGGGCTGGCAGGCTGGGAATCTTCTCCAACCAGGCTGAAGTGCAGCCTGGGTGGAGAACCTGCACAGTGCACATGACGCTTTGGCCGGTCTGCGACGGACGGCCAAATTATCATATACACACTTTTGGTGCTGCCACCACTCCTCCTCTACATAAGGCACAGGGAGCTAAGCCCCTCCATGCCCCTTCAGCTGCAAGCTGAATACCAAAAGCAAGATGATAATAACAGAACATTATTATCATTTTGTTTTTATGTATTCAGCTTACAGCTGAAGTAGTGGCAAGACTCTCCTCTGCCTTAGCGGAGGAGCAGCCACTGCTAGAAATGTGAGAATATATTTGTCACCTCCATCACCAGACATCAGACCACAGCATGAGAAGTTATTCTTGCATAGTAAGATACGAAGAACATTAGTTCACCTACTGAATAGGTAGCAAAGTACAGTTGCAGGCTTTCAAATAATATTGCTTAATAATGGCACTGGCAAACAGTAATAACTTATATTTGTACTGTGTGTGCAAGCAGTTGAAAATCATTCACACCTAATGTACACTTTTAAAATATATTTTGTTATCAGTCCGACGAGAATGACTTCTCATTTGTGTAACCCACTTGGTAACAGGGATCACATCACATAGATATGACCAACAAATGTATGTACTTCTGGATTTGGAGTGTTTTGCACATACTTATGAATTCATGGCACATGCAAAATAACCCCCAATCTGTTGCCTAATTTGTAGATTTCAACAAAAAAATATTTGTAGATCAAAGGGATCAAAAGTAATAATAACATTTCAACACATGGTGCCAAAAGTAGCAGACTCTTTGAAAAGATGAACTGGTCACTTTTTAAGTGATGATATCTGTATTGAGGTGTTACAATGGAAGCAATGTTTTGAAATTTCTGTCCAGACATTAATGTCTTCTAAAAAGGCAAATTAGTGAAATATTGTTCCCACAGAATGTTGAAATTATACCATTTACCTTTTCTTGCCACACTAATTTAGTCAACTTTAATGCATAATTTATTCTTCCATTGCCACTTATTTCCAGTGGCCCTGGTCATAGGTCCAAACTGGTGGTAACCAACAATATTTTCACTGGCATAATTACAATTTTGTGCTTTTGTGATGGCGGTTAAACCATGAATATTCAGCATATGCATCAAAACCAGTTTACTGGTGCAGATTGCTTCATTGTTCACATTGGCGGGAAGCTTGACTACTAAAAGCAAGTTCTCAGTAACAGGTGCATGGTCAGAGAAATAAAATTCAAATTAGGTTGCCACCTACACCCTAAATAGATAAGACATGTTTGGTAAAGATAATGTTGCAAAGTGCCCAAATCTTTCTATTGTAGCAGAATAGCTGTAAGAACTGGTTGATGCATAGAAAACATTTTTACACAATAGGAAACCATGGGACAGTATGAACTAGCAGAGGATAAATACAATTTATATAACCCTATGCATTGGTAACATTATGTTGAAAATGACCATCTTGTGTATGGCATCCCACAGGTGTTTGCCTTCACTGCCCTGCTCTTTTGCTGAATCGGTTTTTTGTTGGTTTTAGGACTGTGCACATTTTACTCCTCCTAACCAGTGGAAATGTACTTGTACTCTCCCTTCTGAAAATGGTAAATTTGGTATACACCTAATTGGCACAATTAATTCCCTAGTAAATAGTATCCATGGCCTATAACTAAAATGCTACCAATGGGCTTCAACATTCATTACCTCGGCCACTAAAGTAGCACTGTAAAACATGTCTCAGACCTGCCATTTCAGGCTGTGGTGCAGGTTTAAAACTTCTCTCTTGATCTGGCAAAATAAACCTTTTGCTAGGTCTAATCCCTAACTTTTGAATACTAATAGTACACTCCTAAAATAGGCCTTAAAGTCTCACAGGGAAGGGTACCTGATACTTACAAAGTAGGACATGTATTTAAATCTTTATGTACCCTTGCAGTGAAACCTCAAAAGTCATTTTCACTGTTTAACCGCATGCGCGCTAGCGGTTTTCCCGCTGCGCGCTGCGTTTTTGAAAAAGCTGCGTTACATGACGAGCTGAGCTCGTCATGAGCGTGCGAGCGGCGTAACTCATGACGAGCTCAGCTCGTCATGAGCGCGGAAGGGGTTAAAGGCTTGCCTCCGACAGACTAACACTGGGCAACTCTGTTACATTTAATAAGTGAATACTTCAGTTTGGTTCAGCTACAAAAATACTTTTTCCACTATTTTTAATTATAATTTAAAATCTTCTTTAATCATAAAGTTGGATTTTAAATAACTATTTTGAAAATTCCACTTTTAGAAGGTTGAAGTTATTCGGCTTAAACTAAATTTGCCTTTGAGGTGGTGATTCATAAAGAGGGGGGAGGCAGAGGGATATGCTAGGTTTACCCTCCTATTCTAGTAGTAGACACAAAAAATCTGAGATCACGGATAAAGAACCTAGCTGTAGAGGTAGATTATCATCAACGTGATGAGTGTAATCTGGAATGGAAAAATTTCCTTTCTTGAGTCCCCTCACTCACCGGGGTTTCCCCACGGTGACATGCTTCATCATAGGGGCCATGTCAACCTGCTGTGGATTGAGGCATGCTGCGACTTGCGAGAATACGTAGGAGAACTGTAGTGAGGAACTATGTGTAGTGCAGTGGTGTATCTGGCCTGGAGTGATTTAAAAATACCTAACTAGTGGGAGAATTTAATTTTGTTCCTGTTCCTAGTTGATATATTAAAAACGGGGTGGGTCTCTAGGTAAGCCTAGTATGCAATGAGTCAGGGGCTCTAGAAGAGGTTCAACAAGTTTCGAGTTTACCCCAAAGCTCTTCTTCAGGATGCCGCAGGGACCAGCCTTGTGTGTACCACCCAAACATGCAGTGATAAAGTGATATTTACAAATGCTGACTAATAAGCATTTAGCTGAAAAAACATACATACACCATTTAATAATGTTCAGTAGGTATCTGAAATTAAGAAAAACAACATTGTTAAGAATAAACATCCTGCCTTTAGCAGGTCCGTTAAAAAATATTTCAGTCCCCCAATTTTAGTGCATAGAAAGGACAAAGAACGTGCCAAGCGCCAGGCTGTATATGAACTTCAGACATGCCTGTTGAAAACAAAATACAGTGCGCCTGTAATCCTGAATAGGAAAAAGCGAAGTGATTCAGTGCACGGTGTCCCAGTAGAGGTTTTAAAAAGAAAGAGTTTTTAGCAAAAGAACCAATCCTCGTCTAGGGAGATGCGTCACGTTGTAAAGCCCTGCGCCACATTAAACCTGCGTCAGGTTTAGTGATGTAAGGTGGGCGTTCCATAGCAAGGAAGCCCCGTAAAAGTGACGCAGTGAAATCTACAAGATTTCACGGAGTCACTTTTACGTCCATTCTGCATCAAAACCCTGCACCTGCATGAAGCTGGCGTAAGGAGTGACGCAGCATGTTAGGCATAGGGTGCCCCCGAGCATTACTGGAGTTGTGTTGCGCTTGTGACACAACTGCAGCAATGCGCCGCCCTTACGCTATCAGATGCTACACACATCTGTCTATCACTGCGCCACAGTGCGCCGCATTGTAAATGCGACACATCCGTGGTGGCACAAGGGTAGAATTGCGTGTCGCATCTTTACTGGTGCATCCCTGCTGATATTCAGGGATGCGCCAGTCCTTGTAAATCTGCCCCTGGGTTTATTACTTGAGTGGGGATTTCACCTCTATCAACTATTGACCTAATTTCTTGCACATTACAATTAGAAACCATACACACACGTCTCATAAGCAAAATAAGCATGCCTTCTGTGTACATGAGTAGCATGCGAGTACATTATAACAAGCATGCTTTATGCATTGTTAAGCAATGAAAAGTACACGGATTCTCAAAGAGTAGTAAACTAAACAACTGTGCAGGCACAGGATAAGCAGGGGATATATACCGTCTCTATTTTTGTTAATCTTTTAATAATTTGATTACAACAAAATTCATGTATTCTCTGAAATCCATTGGTTATTTGTGTATGCTTTGTTGCCCGAAAGTGGCAATAATGCAGCATGTAATGCTTTAGATTTTGCAAATGTGTCCATTAAATTCAATGTCTCTAGCGTTCTGGAGTATCCAAACACGGTGAGGGTGGCCCTGCCTAAGACACTAAAAATAAACCACGAACTCAAAAAGAAAAAAGAGAAATAGCACCTGAGCACTGTAAATAATACCCGCTAACCCAGACTACCGACCTACAGACTTGCGCCAGGAATGATCTAGTACAAGTGATCTCTGCTCTTGTAATACACAGCCTAAATAAAACGGAAAGATTTTCAGGCCCTTTGCCGTCATAATTCTGTATCTGTCACTTCTCTACGCAGCCCACTTCGGCCATGCGAGCACCGAGAAAACAGGATTCCATTTTTCTTCCTTTCGTTGCTTTTTTGTATTTTTTTTTAGTATGTTCGGTGATTTATCCCAGCGGCTGCTCTCCCTAACTCTTCCACTAAAATGACTGAAGTTTTATTCCCCTAGAAATGAATTACGGGCGACTCGATGCCGCGTTTCCTGCTCCGTAGTCTCCTGAACGCCGCATGTATCTCCGTACACATCTGTAATGAAGGTTTCTCGCTGGATATAAATCTGTAGGGGATGCTGCCTCAGCACCAACCCTTTCCTCGGATGCAACAATATATTAAACGTCAGGCGGGAAAACAACAGGAACGGCAAGGTCAGTGTAACCCGGGAAGATTCTTAGCTCCTAAGGCGAAAACAAGATACAAGGGGGAATATTTACAAGAAAATTTGGGAGCGCGGAGCTGCGCTAAATTTGGCAGGGCCGCTCTCTGACATTTTCAAAATACAGGGATGCGTCATATTCAATAGAAGACGGTGGTCCCCTGTGTTTCCCCTAGCGCAAAAAAAAGTTGCCTAGGGCCAGCGCAGGCAACCTGCTGCCATGTTGCAAGGCTGCCTGTGCTGCAGGGGCGATTGTTTATGTGCAGGAAGGGACACCTCCCTGCACATAAACAATCAATAATGGCTATATGCACCTTCTATTTGTGCTGCAGAATGCAGCAGCACACATGGAAAGAGAAAAAAATAGGAGAAATTAATGTCTCCATGTTGCGCTATTCTAACGACCCGGTATTCCATGGAGTTAGTTTTTGAAGCAGCTTCAGCCTTTTAAATCTGGGGCAGCTTCCAAAAGCATTGGGGGTTTTGGTGGAACGCCCACAGCAACATCCATTTCATGCCCCTTTTCCACAGAGGACCGTGGCGGAGAGGGGCATATTTACACGGTCGCATTAAACCATGCAAAGTAGCTTAGCGCCACCTTGTAAATAAGGCAAGTGGCGCTGCGCCACCAGAGCATCAAAAAAGTGATACTCCGGTGGTGATGAGGACTTGTAAATATGCCCCAAGTTCTATCCCTCTAGATCAGGTACACACCCTCCTGCCAAATGACCCAACCATTGAAAATCTGATTTTTCTGTTTATTTGGTTGACATCTTCTGCACATATGCTGTATCTTGGATATATCTAAAGCATAATGTAGAACATTTCAATATTTGCTCGCAGGAATTCGGATTTCGGAGCATAGGTCGATAGTGAATTAGCGTATAATATATGTGGTAAAATGCCCCTGCCATACATTGTAAGGATATTGCAAGTCACTGAGGAGGTCTGTGAAAATATAGAAAAACGAGGACGAAAGCCGAGTTTCGCTATAAGGGTATGGAGCTCCGAGATGACTATCAGTCAGCAGCGGCCGGTGCAGGTAAGCGCTGTGGGTGGGGGGGGGGGGGAATGTCGATAGACGATGGAATAGGGAAAATGTAATAAATATATAAATCATATTCCGTCATCTGTCGACAACCTCCCCCGGCGCCCCACCATGCATACCTGCAACAGCTGCAGCTGCTCTCTGTATCATTAGAATGTCCGACAGGGGGTAATTCATACTATATAACATATGTTCACACCATCACCCCTTCCTTTAGCCACTTGAATCATTGGTGTACTCTTTTATATGAAAGAGATAGGATGTTTGCAGACAAAAGCCAAACCAACAAGCATTGGCAGAGTTATTAGGTCTGGCACTGGCAGGCAACCTTTTACCTTTGGCAATTTTTGTATTTTTCTTTCTTTTTATTTGCAAAACTTTATTGTTGGGGAAGTTATCAGGCCCTCATCAATCTAAAAAAAGAAAATATTAGCTAACAGCAAAAATATTTCTGTGTCTAAAAAAAGCACACACTATAGTAGTCCCTGACACTGAAGGGAACTACTTTGCAAGTGCTCCTTTTGAAAGGCCAGCATACCGCAACTTACAGTGAAGTCAGACAATTGCTGAAGTGGGATGACCCATTGCCCCATGACGCATGCTGGAGTGGGTGGAAAAAAATATGAATAACACAACAACAGACCAATGGATGATGTCTGGCTGAAATCCCTTGTAACTAACTATTTTATACACATACAGTTAGAAAAAATAAAAGGTATTGGCTAACACTGAACGTAAAAACACCATTAATTCTGGCATTGGCTGTCAGCCTCTTACCTTTGCTAATGCTCGTTTTGGAACATTTTTGTAAATGTTTCTTACAAATAAATAGGAAGAGTTGAAAAGATAGATACACTGAGTCCTACCAAGACAGATACATAGAGAGGGTTGTATAAATGAATATTGTTGCATAGATAAATATTGTTCCATAGATAAATATTAATGCATAGATAGAGATGGTTGTATAGACAGACAAACCGACCGATAACCGAGAGACAGACAGATAGACACATAGATAGATAGATAGATAGATAGATAGATAGATATAGAAAAAGATACAAAGGTGGTAATACATAGATACAAATGCATAGATAGACTGATAAATAGATAGATGGCTGCATAGATAAAGATGGTTGCATAGATTGATAGCTAGATAGAAAGGGTTGGTCATATAATAGTGACATGTGTGTATAAGCACAGTATACCTAAGCACTAAAGGCAAACAGGAAAGCGCTGTAAGTAGGATATACCGACTACATTTGTTTACAGCTATAACTGTGGTCCTCAATTAAAATGTACACCAGCAGGATATACCGGAGTGCAGTTATAAATGCACTTCATTGTGTGTATACTAAAAGAAGATAACATTGTAAAGGACAGTTTCAAATAGACACAATGTGGTATGCTGTCTGAAAAAGAGCAGCAGTCAAATAAACAAAGGGCCTTCCAAAAATAATTTATAACAGCATTAGCAGTAGACAGAAACTGATAAAACCCTGAAGAGGTAGTAAAAAGCATCCTGCCATCACATCAGGATCTGAACACAAAGGCAGCACTAAAGTGATAATAAAGTAAAAACAAAATGACTGACACTGATGGGAACTCCCTTGTGTGCGCATTTGCCCCTTGAGAAAAAGCAAAATACAGTCAGTCATAGTGAATTTAGTCAGTGGCTGAATTGGAGTGAGGAGTAAGTATTCACATCAGAAATTACTTTTAGAAGGTTTTATTCCTGTCATATGCATGAGCCTCCATCTGAAGGATTCTCCTCCTGTGACTTTCAGCAGCAAGTGCTTGGAAAAGCATTTGGAACTCACAGGGCATCAAGGTGAACATGCAATAACTTAAGCAATAACAATTCTATATGACTTAAGTTAAATAAAAACTACAAAACATAAAAGCAGGACTACGTAACTATGCACGTGTAGTCTTAGTTTAGGTTAAGTCAACTTTATTCGGCTATAAGATAGCTATAAAAGCGCACAATGTATGCATACAAATGCAATGCAACTAGGCAAGAGCACCAAAATACATAAACCAGTAATAAATATTAAAATACATAAAACCCAATAAGATTAGCAGCAGACAATATCATAACGAATCCACATTATGAGAAGATAATTAACTAAAACCGAAAAGTTTAATTATTAGTAAAATCAATCTTCTAATATTGTTTTCCTGGAGGATACCGCAGCTTGAAGAAACATAGCCACACATCAACAAGATTCATCATCAGTCAAGGTACGCAAAAATGTATATGCCTGCGTACAAGAGCGTATCTTTCTAGATATCTTAAAAGGCATAAGAAATATTTTTGTATATAGCACACAAAAACGCAGAAAAAGAGATAGTGCATCAGGGTTTCCTTCGGCATATTAAGGGGCATGTCCTTAGATCAAGCTCATACTAATGCCCAGTGGGGAAACAAAAGATATTTTATCGTACCAGCCTAAAGCTGAATAATAAATAACATATACAGTTCCTATTTGTATTCTACGATTAGACCGAGGGGTCTCCCCTAAGTTAAAATACAAGTCATCTTTGACACTCGTTTTCTTACTTTCTGCTTGCATTCTGTCTAGTGAAGCTTTCTCCAATAACAGAAGCTTCACTTGTGTCCTACAAGCAACAGTCTGTGGCCCTCTATCCAAAAACATATCAATTAGGCCTATTCCTTCCAGGGATTTTTTAACATAGGCAAACCAAGGGATTGAGAGTCCCTTATCACAAGCCAGGCAGTCATCAATCATATTCTTTGTTAATATGGCATTTTCTGAGCTCCAGATGGATAGCCACAATATGGTTGCTCAAATAATCTATGCCCAGTTAAATGTGGCTAGTAAAATGGGAGGCAGATACAAGGGTTGAAAATAGCCTCCTACAAAAGCGATTCTCCTCCCTCTGGAGACTTGTGGGATCATCCAGGCCTCAAACACATGCTCCATAGGTGGCAACGGGGATGCACTGTGCAGAGTATATTTGCAATATCAGTTTCAAGGGCCTCCCACCCTTTGGTGATGGCAAACTAAGTTATGACCCGATTGCTCTTGGAAACTTAGCTCTACACTGTGCAATGTGAGGGGGACCATGAGCCTGAAGAGCTGAAATTGATCCCCAAATAAGAAAAATGGCCAGTGCTAGTTAAAATATTTCTGTCAACAGTGATAGAGTATAATTTCGTACACATGTCATTAAAATAATACTTAGTACAATTGGTCATCAGATTAAGATTTGCCAAAAAATTTACAAAGGAGTGTGTTAAAAGACGCAAGGCTTTGGTATTACGAGCAACTAAAACTGTGTTATCAGCATCAAGTAACACAGGAAGAGAGATACTGCAGACTAAAGGTACATAAGGTGTGCTCTTTGTAAGTTCAAAATTAAGTTAATTTATGTATAGGATAAAAAGGAATGGAGCTAATACGCACCCCTGACAGACCCCCAATTCAATACTAAAGTCGACAGAAATGTCCCCCTAGCTCCAAAACCACATCCGGGCCTTGATATCTGTATAGAGTGAAATCAAAAACTTTACTGTAGATTGATCTAGTTTTAATTTAATAAGCAAATGCCACAATGTTGCCCAGTTGACACAGTCAAAAGTCATTGACAGGTCCATGAAGGCAAAATACAATGATGATTGTTTGGCCATGGCATACTTCCCAGTAATCAGGCTTAAATTAAGGCATTGCTCAACATTCCCCATGTCACTTCTGAAATCGTATTGACAAATATTTAGTACCTTATTTTTTATTAGGCCACTCTGGAAGTCTATAATATAAAACTCTACCAAGAATTTTCTCTGGAATGTCAATTAAGGAAATAGAATGATAGCATTTCGACTCTGCCCCATTTCCTTTTTAGGTCTCGCCCTGGCAGCGCATGCGCTTCATGCGCTGTCTCAGCGATACATAAAGTAATCTCTATGTTAGCTGAAACTCTGTGTAATTTTTTTTCCACTTGCGTTTACCTGTGGCATTGCTTTTCTTATCTTGCTATCTGTTGGCTGTTGATCCTATGGTAACTTCCGTGTAGTCCCGAAGCAGCGGCGCCTAACTACAGTTTTCGTCCGCTTCTCTCGCATTGGTTTTAATTGCGTGCAGTGTGCCATCTGTTTCTCACGCCGCATTTGTTTATTTATTTTGGAGATCACCCCTTGCCTCTGTAACTGGAGACTCTCCTCTGTGGGATTATACGCTGGGCACCTATTTAAGTCTCTGTAACCAGAGCGGCAGCATTGCATCACAGAATTGGGCCGATTGTGCGCTCTCCCACCACCTTTCAACACAAATGCGGAGTTACCCTTAAAGATACGGCACACCTGTCGCTGCTTCCCATCCTCCACACAAAGCAGTGTAGTGCAAACATCAAGGCATGCCCAGATTTCCCAAAGTCATACTGCACACCCCTCTCACGTCCCCCTTACGAGACACCACCACTAAACATCTGCTGATGGCACGAGACACCGCCACCAAAGATCTGCTGTGAGTTACGGTGGCAGGTCTACCTTTTTCTATTCCCTCCCTCTCCATAAGCGTGTTAGCTCTTAAATCTTCAGCCCCCCACTTCTAGCATCAGACAGAACATGCTGCATCCCACAACTACGCAATAACGCATCTCCGACATTCCTCGCGAAGCACAACATTCAGCTCCAGCTACTCCTGACCTGCAAGGTGCACCGATTGGGGCCCCCTGCCGCCCCTTAGCAAGGCCCACTGCGCAGGCATCGTGCCCTAGTCCCAGCCTCTGCCTACCATAAAGAAAGTTTAATGTGAAACCGCCAGAAAAATTTCAATAAACAAAGAGTAACAGCTAATATTGTTACTGTCAATGTGCTCTCTCCAGTTTTCGCAAGCATATCAAAATACATATATGTACTTAGGTGGCATTGTTATAAAAATATTAATTTCAAATATTGGTGACAAACAATGGCATGAATGCTATTTAATATGTAAAGAGGTTAACTTTTTGCATAGCCGCGTACTGCTTTGTTTCTTATAACGATATCTCCTTGCGTAGTGCCTGCGGCCACAACCAATGGCTGAGCATGCTTCCACTCAAACCAATGCTTCCCTATAAACTTAACTTATTATTTGAAGTCTGTTCAAATTGAACGTATGTTGTGCCGCCATTTACAGCCATAGGGGCCGAAGGGATTAATTGAACAATAGAGTACGAATTAAGTAACAGAACGTTTGTCAGCTGTGTGAGCTTATGCCATGCCCATCTTGCACTGGTGTAATCAGCCACTGAGCACAATAAAAGTTAAAACGGTGGAATTGTCTGGGTGCCAAAATAATTGACCCTGTACTTTGCGTTCTGGCAGTTAGGAAACCTTTATTTATTTATTCATTTATTTAAACACTTGTTAAGCGCAGCGAAGGCCCGTGGGCATCTTGGCGCTAAGTATTTGCTGAGATCTGCCTTAGAGAGGGATGTGATTATTGATCAAATAGCCACGTTTTAAGATGCTTTCGGAAAGACCACAAAGAGGGGCTGCTCTTTAAAGATAGTGGCAAGGTATTCCAGAGCTTGGGTGCTGAAACGAGGAATCTTCTATCGCCCCATGAAACCAGTTTGGTACGGGGTATTTCCAGCTGGAGAAGGTCAGAAGACCTCAGGGATCTGGTGGGCCGATAGGGAACAAGTTGTTGTGTAAGAAAGGCTGGTCCCTGGTTATGCAACGCCTTATAAACAATACACAAAGCTTTGAATTTGGATCTATTCCTGATGGAAAGCCAGTGAAGTTCTCTGATGGTTCCTGAGACTGATTGAAACTTGGGAATATCACCCAGCAGTCTGGCAGCCGCATTTTGGATGGTTTGCAGCTTATTGAGAACTTTTTCTTGGGAATTCAGAAATAGGGCATTACAATAGTCCAAGGTGGACAGGACCAAGGACGTAATCAGGGTTTTTCCAGCAGAGACCGGAAGGAAGGGGAGAATTTTTTTAATGATTCGTAGCTTATAAAAAGCAGAGGAGGCAATCTGATTTGCATGGGGGAAAAACGTGAGACGATCGTCAAACATGACACCTAGATTCCTCACTTTGCTAACGGGGATGGGGGGAGGACCCATAGACTGTGGCCACCAAAAGCATTGTTGCAAAACATTGGCCAAACACTTTAATCTGCTTGCCTAAACAAAAATCTTGCATGAGCACATATGATCTTTATTTAAATTCAAATCAGCAGTTTAAATGTATGCTATTACTGTCAAGCCAAAGCGCAGGCATGGTCCACCACATCTTCCGCAGACACACCCCTTCGCCACATGGTAACGTAATCAGAGGAATGTAGATTCTCAAAACCGAAATTAGAAACGCCAATAAGGATGGAGCACACAGCTAGAAAAGAAGACGAATAAAAGAGTGTTTATCCATGATCAAAACACAGAATACAGAAAAGACTACAAAGGAAGATACTATAATGCTTCTCAGAGTTTAGAGCTTGTGCAAGTGAGGTTATAGCTTACGAATAAGCCTTCTTTTTCCTATAATTCAAGGATGGTGGGTGCAAAGACTGTGTGGTCTTCAGCTATTTGTTTGCAGACAAAGTTCAAAGTCAAATGCTCGTGGGTGTGTCTCAAACCTTTTACTTTTCTTTTACTGATTAAACTAGGACAAAAGGTTGGTCTGTTTATTTAGCAGCAGCACCTTTTTTGTAAAGCTCTCCAGTGTTACTCCCAGGCTCTGGTCCCCACCTCCCTCCAGAAGTCTTATCTGAATACCCTCTCTACATGTCTGTTCTGCAGCTAAATCCCCTTCTCTGCAGGTCGCATCACTGTCACAGTGCACTGTCAAATTTTCTCCTAAAAATCATAACATTCAGCATTAAAGCATTACTGCTTCTTGATTTCTAAACAATAGTTATGTCTATAGAAAATCAAAAAGTACCACATGTGCACATGCTGTTATTAAAGCTTTTCTTTGACAGATTTACATGTTAATTTTTTACATTCACTCAGGATGGGACCACCCTCACTTTGTGGTTCGTGTTTTTAAATATTGTGTCACAGGTTGGCCATAAGCACCCACCTTCCATCTTCTGCTGGCATCCAATGGCATCGCATAGTGATGGTGGTAGAGTCAAGAACAAAGCTATGTTCCATTACGCACCCTTCTCTCTTAACCCTCTTTCACCGTCTCTCACGCACATATTCTGCTCCAGTATCACGCCCTCTCCTGTCATACATTATCCCTGACCCTTTACAGCAAATCCTTCCCATTTTTTATATTTACTTTTTTCATTGCTGTCATTTATTTTTCACCTCCTCTACTTCGTAACCTATTTCCCATTTCCTGGTTCTCCGGTGCCGTTAAGTCATATGAATGGCAAAAGTTCTATGCAAATATAATCACTCCACTGAAAACAAAAAACACAAAAGTAAAAACCGTTGTCATTTACAATGCCATAAGCTCTAACTTTCACAAATGCGAGACCGATTGCATTGCAAATGCTTGTTTGAAAATTGGAACAACAACCGAAGAAATGCAAGAGAAGGGAATCGAAGAATAGTTCAGACTGTTATGCACATTTGTCAGCAGAGGGGTCCACAGATTTACATTACATTTGATGATGTCAATAGGGACACCATCGGGCCCCTGCGCTTCACGTCCTGCACTTTGTTGAATGATAACCTTAACATCTGGCAGAGAGATTACCAAACGGGGTGGGACAGCCCCTTGCCAAAGCCCCAAGAGAGTAGGACTATCCTTTCTATAGATGTCTGCAAAGTGTAAAACCCACTCTCCCCCACTTATGTGGCAGCAGACTGATGTTCCTCCCTTGTCAAAGGAGCACATACTAGTCACAGCATTCTAAAACGTTTACTGTCTCATGAGTTAGCTGTTGTTTAATGACTTCAGCCCTTCTCTTCATTGTGACTGCTTTATTAATCCTTCCGTAAATTGGACACCAATTTACATCTCCGGCTCTGTGTTTAGGGCCCTTCTTAAATGACGATTAACAATTTTTATTTTATTTATTTTTAAAGTTTTATATAGTGCTAGCTCCACCCAAGGGTATCAGAGCGCTTTACATAACAGCGGTAATACACAGGGAAGCAGCAGTATCAGTGTACAAAAAACAAATTCAATAGTTGGTTAGATACAGATTGGAGGAACCATTTAGAGTACATTGGGCCAGATGTAGGTGTCCAAATACCGGTCGGAAACAGACGAAAATACAGAGTTTCTGCTGTTTCCGACCGGTATTTGGACATTGGTATGTAGGGGTAGCAAAAACATACAGATTCGATAAAATTACCGAATCTGTAATTTCTTATGTAGGTAGCACTTTAAACAGTGCTACAGGGCCTTTAGAACTCGTTATTTACCACCCAAAACTATTGAGTGGTAAATTACGAATTTCTGTGTACATGCACATCTGTGCATGTACACCTGTGCCATGTGGCACACATACATGCCCTAAGGGCATGTATGTTTGTCACATGGCACACAAGCCAGAAACAGGGATGCAACAGGGTATCAAAGTGACACCCTGTCCCCCTTGGAAATTCAGTATTTTTACCGATTCGGTAATTACCAAATATGTATTTGCTATTGATTCCTATGGGCTTCAAGACCCATAGGAATCAATGGCAAATACTGATTCGGTAATTACCGAATCTTACCGATTCGGTATTTTTACCGATTTGTTTTCCTACATAGCAATTACCGATTAATAAATACCGAATCGGTAAAATTCCGTATTTACCATTCGGTAATTTGCTATTACCTACATCTAGCCCATAGTGTGAGGAGTACAAATCATATAAGCAGAACATCAATTAAAAGAAACAATAATGTTGTAGTAGATAGCTATTTTACAGTGTGCAAGGAGGACTCAAAAAAAGCAGCAAAGCGATGCAGGAAACACATTTAGCAGTTGGTTTAAGTAAATAAATAAAAAGGAACCATTTAGAGTACAAATTGCGAGGAGAGTAAGTAATGTAAACAGAACATCTATGGAAGGTACCCAAAAAAAAAAACCAGCGAGAACACTGGGGGACTGATTTAACAGATAATAGCATATATAATTACATTCTTTTACAAAGGGACATAAAGGAAGAAACTATTGTTTCCTTATTGGCATTTTCAAAAAGGCAGCTCATCACTAACTGCTACCACCCTATTAAGACATTGTGGGGGGGTCAGTCAGCTTTACCTTCAAGTATCTGTAGTTGATGTTAAGTTAATAATAAGCCCTGGGATTTTCACGTGAGTCACTCTATGGTATGCTGCCAAAGTTAATTCATTGGATTATGGTCCCCAAAATTTGCACCAACAATTGTAGCATGGATCAAAAAATGCCTAAGATTTTAAGAAATAAAAACCTGGTCAATGATGGAAGAACTATTCTTGCTTCTAACAGTGGTCAGACCTTGCATTGCAATAGCGCCCCCTCCAGTGTGGTATATAGATGAAAGGATAAACAAAAGCCTGTAACTCTTTGTCCACTCATCTGCCCTGCTGTAAGTCGTTAGCTCCCCTCTAGCCTTCTAGCATGGTAATCTAGCATTAATGTCACACCCTAGACAGAGGTATAGTCACTAGCCCTGCTTGAATTACTTTGCAATCCATGTTGAAATAAATGTGAATAAACCAGGGAATGTTTGATTAGGGACATGCAGGAAATCATTATTAAAGTAGCTTAACGCCGCCTTGTGAGTAAGGTACCCTTTCACGCTGTACTTAGCGTTAAAGGGGGAAATGGGTTTTGTGGTGGGCAATCCACTGCAACACCCATTTATTTTGACACTGCCATATTTACAAGGGTGGTGTAAATATTGAGAGCGCCAAAATTAACACCAGGGAGAGCCTGGTCTCAACCTGGCGCAACGAGAAGAAATATTTAATTTCTCCTTGTTTTTGCTGTTTCCATGTGCGCTGATTTGTGCAGCACACTTAGAAACAGCAAAACACCATTGATTGTTTATATGCAGGAAGGTGTCCCTTCCTGCACATGAACAATCATTTAAAAAAAATTACGTTTTGCAACTTCTATGTGTGCTGCATTAAGCAGCACACATGGAAGCGTCAAAATGACACTTCAGATTGTTTATGTGCAGGAAGGGACACCTTCCTGCACATAAGCAATCATCCCCCTCAACGCAGGCACACTTGCACTATTGTATTTTTTCTAGAAAATTATACCATTCCTATATGGTGCTACTCACATTGCATAGCGGTGACTTTATTGGATAGTGTTAACCAAATTATAATTGAATGCTCGATTTGCACTTTATCTGTACTAAGCAATTGTACCGAGATTATGAATTAATTTCCATATATTTTATAGTGGCGGTCATATTGCACGCACACATTGTACACTAATGCCCTTATTATAGTGGCAGCAATATTGCACAGTAGTGCTCACCAAGTACAATCATTTCCACATATTACCGTGGCATGTTTGCAGCCACAAGGGGCGATATGGTAGCCTGGTATTCTTGCTGTACAGTAGTATCTACATTTTATGATGTCACCTATTTCTGTGATACACAGTGAAGATCCCTCTCACACTTTAACTTATGTCATGTGATAACTGGCCACATGGTGGCACTGCTATTCCAGTGCCCTAATGCAGTTCCCCTGGAAATTGGAATTGAGGATAAACTGCTTCTCCTACGTCAAGGATTGTCGACGACTGGGTTTCATTAAATGTTGTCTTCTTCTGTGCTTTAAATACATTAGTGCTGAAGCCCACTAGGGCAACCATATATTCTGTAAACATGGCCTTCCATTATCTGTGGGTCATTTAAAGTTTCACGGATGCGTGAATCTGTCAAAAAGTGTCAGGTGCCCTGTACTGTACACGTATGGGACCCCTGCCCCACTTAGAAGTAGGAAACCTCTAGGTATCTTCTGACGGAATTGTCACTTGCTTCTCCGCTGGACACCTTTCGGGTGATGGCCATCCACCGCTAGGTCACCAGCTCATAATGATGATCATCCCACCCTAGTTTGAGTGTTGCGACTAACATGGTTCTTCCTACCCAAGGCCACCATTTGAGGCCTGTGCAGGGAAAGTAATCAATGGCCCATGGATGCAGGGAAAAAACTCCATGTGCAGTAGGGCCATTGTTATTTCCTGTTTCAGAAACAACATATGCATTGGGGGGGAGGGGGGGTTGGTTTCCGAAAAGTAAAACAAATGTGGAGCTCAATCTGCAGTCACAATGATAAAAAGGCATCACCATATCCTCACAGAGATCTACCCCAGGCAGGTGAGGAATCTCTAAATATGGTGAGCTGTCGAGCTGTCTGCCAAACTCTAAATGGGTGGGTCCCGGGCTCACTATGCCACTGGATTCAAGCTATCCTGGCTGATGAGGGGTGAAACCCAGAATCCAGCCCTAGGATGCTTGTTTCCAGTCCAAGGGGGACCTGGCTTGGCAGTTTGGGCTAGACGGTTCTCATGAGGCACAGGGTCAAGACTGATTTGCATATGGCCAGGTCTATACTGGGGTGGCATGGTGAGCAAAAGAATGATGGATTCAACCCATATCTCTTTTTTTTATTTGTTCTGCATTCTGTCCATCAATTGTGTGTCTTGTGCAAACTCTAAATGATAGCATCTCTTTAGACATTGGTGGAATTGATGAGTGTGAGTTGTTATCTGTTGGCTTGTTGTCTGGCTTCTTTCCAAACGTTCTTCACAAGGTGTCACCCTGTGGTTGGACGCTGATGTTACAAACGCTGCCCACACGTAGATGGTATAGTGAATCGAGTTATTCAAGCGAGGGTTTTTTAGGTGCAGATTTGTTTCTGAACTCAAAAAGCTAATTCAATTCTTGATGTATGTCTCCATAAATGAGTTTTAAATAGTTTGACGGAGATTCCTATTTGAAATGGATCCAATGGTGGAGTTTTAAGACGGGGGAATGTGTCCTCTTTTACTGATTTAGATGAGGACCATGGGGTAGGTGTTTAAGCTTTTTGTAGCTAATTGATTCCTATTTTAGTTCACCAGTTTCACGTTGTTGTATTCTAATTTGGAATTTTTCAATTCTAACCCACCTACCAGACACTTAACAGAACATACATCCGAGTGAAAGAGTTGGGATTTCTGAAAGACATTATTCCATAGGCCCAGCAATACTAAAACACATTTAGAGCATGCCTAGTCCTCTCTCAATCCCCTTCCCAGCATCATAAGGTCACCTTGACTACATAGCCTTATATGTTCTTTAAGAAAAACAATCTGAAAACGATGTGGATAGGGAACATCATTCTTATTCAAACCTCAAAACAACTCGTCTTTTGGAAAATGGCTGTGCGTTGGCAGGGACGTGCAATTTCTCAAAATGTCCTGCCAAGCCTTCTCCTCAAGTCCATCACCGTCAGATCTGTCTGGTCTCATTATCCATCTTCTCCCGAGCCAAATTCAGTCATTTTTCGGGACTGTCAGCGCGAGCACATATAACCTAGTCTCCGACGCATCAACAGAATATTATTTCTCCTAATGGAGGAAATGGACAGGGCAGACGATCGGTCCAATCTCCTCGACGCCCGCGTCTGAAACTGAGCACATCAATAATTAAAGAGAATAGATTGCGGCTGAAACTTGAGAAATCGTTTCTCATGAGCTCTCTGTGCGTGATTCCCAGTTGCCAAAAAGAGGAACTAGTCGTGAAGATGCATTGTTTTATGCAATTATTTCTCGTTTTTTTTCTGTTTCTTAACAATTTGTGGAGGTAGGTGGGAGTGATGGTGAAATGGTCTGGATAAAGATGAGGACGGATCCTACTTTAATGGTCCAGAGCATTTAAGTATAGGACTGCTTTAGTGTAGCTTTGGCATCGAAAGGGGAATGCCAGTTAGCCTGCACTTACCAAGAAGGCAAGGTCTGGCACCTGAACAGTCTGCAGAGGAACAGATGACCTGGTTTGTGAGACTCTTGAACTTACGGCCGCATTAGGCTCGACCTTAACCCCAAGGCATGGCTAAAGCAGCCAAACAGCACTTCAACAGAGTTTTATTCAAATTAGCAAGTGTTATTTGTTTCCTGGGCATTCTACCATAATTGTGGAGAGTAGTTGTATAAAAAACTTTTAGTTCAGGCTCAATAGCAGGATTTGGGGTGTGCAAAATCGGGTCTTTTCTTTTTCAAAATGTTGTGAGAGTTACCTGAAATTGCGTGAATTGCTCAAAATGGTTTTTGCCGGTAGCAGATGTAAATTTTCACTTAAGAGCGTACTTTGCACAGAAAAGACACACAAAAAAGAAAGAGAAGCCTGGGGAGTTATTTTCTGCTTGAACCAGTATCCATCAAGCAAAAAAGGATTCCAAATTACATAACGCAAAAGTTCTTGATTGGAGCAAAATTTGCAAATATCGCAAATTTATTGAACTTAATTAAAATTTTGAAGAAAATCAGGATATTTCACCCACATTTGCAGATGAGACATTTTCAATCTTCCTGGGTGAAGGAAAACCATCCCCCGCCCCTAGGTGCCTACTGCTGATTGTGCAAGGACTAGGACTGACTAAAACGGCCCCATATATACCACAATTGTTAATTAATAAAAATAATCAACTTATATTTGTTAGCTAATTAAAAACATTCAGTTATTTTAAAGAGACGTATACATCATGTATTATATGATTAGCACTTATACAATCTAAAACACCAGAAAATACATTGAGACTCGTGACTTCTTAAAAGGATATAGTGCAAAAGTGCCATCATACTGTTGCAATAAGGAGATGACCAATATATTTGCTTTGGAAAGACTTAGCACCGGGGAAATCCATAATTAAAGTGAAATGTGTGTCATGCAAAAATGAGTGTTTGTGCTGCACAATTACTTGCTCCCAGGGCCACTCTTTTGGCCAATTCTCGCGGCGACCTTGTCCATAAACTTCCTAGAATGGACAATAAGTCTACAATTCTTGCTCTGGAAGCATTGATCGATTGCTTCCTGGCATAAACGAATATTCACTTCACTAAATAAAGGAATCAACCAAAATCCTCTTTCCCATTCAAAACAGGAGCAGGTACGTGGGCCAAGGATTAATTTGGAAAATGGCAGAAGTGACAGGAGGTGTCCTCAGGTGCATGTTTCCATCTTTGGACGACTTCCATTAGTCAAATAAGCCCATCTGTAATCTTAAAATCCTTAATTTGTAATGTCTTGGCAGTGGCAGTGTAAAATAAGATTGAGGCGTTGGCTCGACACAAGTTGCTGCTGCATGTCGATTGTGAGACTTTGTAGCGTTTGAAGGTACTTTTTTACTGAACATGTTTTCACTGCTCTTCACAGAAGAGATTTGAAAGCAGCCGTAATATGCTTTATATTTATATATGTGGTTGTTTGCATATGCCCTTATTGTGTGTCATGTTTCCTGTCCACTTGCCTGTCCCTTGTCCTTCCTCCCTTTCATATCTGTGCGCGTAGCTCTGCTGCGCGCTGGCGTTCTTGAATGTGAAGTTTTTTTTTGGGTGAGGTTGGAACTGTTATTACAGTTATTTTATGACTGGAGCTTCTTATCTATTCTTGAAGTAACCCTGACTCTTCGTTCCTGCACTACTGGTGACATGCGGAGAATCAATCAATCAACAAGTGGGATTTGTATAGTGCTGCTTATCACCTCTGAGGGTATCCAGCCTGGGGGGGGAGGGGGAGGGTGGAGGGTGGTGCTGCTGCTGGGCTGAGTTATTCAAAGAGCTAGGACTTTAGGTCTTTCTTGAACTCTTGCATGGAGGGGGAAGTGTGGAGAGGGAGGCCGTTCAAGGACTTGGCCTCCAGGTGTGAGAAGGCGCAGCCGCCACTTCTGCTTTTGTGATTTCAGGGGGGGAGAGGGACCAGGAATAGGGATGAGGAGTGGTGAATGCAGGTGGGTTGGTGGAAGTTTACCCTGTGGTGGAGGTAGCCTGGTCCCATTGATGTGGAGGTCTTTGTAGATGTGGGGGAGTAATTTGAACTGGCATCATTGGCTGACGCTTTTAGGTGAGGGGAGATGTGAGTTTGCTTCAGGAGGTCGGGGTGAGCATGGCTGCTGCATTCTGGATGATTTGGAGTCTATAGAGCAGTTGGCCATTCAATCCCACATACAGGATGTTGCCATAGTCTAGGAGGCTGGTGATGAGAGCCTGGGTTACTGTGCTTCTGGTTGCTAAGGGGAGCCAGTGGAGGAATATTTTAAGCAGACGCAGGGCGAGACCGCGTTGATCTGCTTCTTCATGGATAGCTTGCTGTTGAAAATTATTCTGAGGTTTCTTTAGTGCTCTGTGGGTGTGGGTGCCAGGCCGAGCTCCGCTAGCCACTAGGAGTTGTCCCACAGGGATTTTCAATTACCGAAGGTGAGAATTTTGGTTTTGTCTAAGTTTAGTTAGAGGCATCTACTGTGCATCCAGTCGGCGATGCTAGTCATGCACCTGTTTAAGTTGTCTTTGGTGTTAGTTGAGTCTGCGGAGAGTGAGAGGATAAGCTGGTGTCATCCAGGTAGGAGATTATGTTCATGTCATGGGATCTAACTTCGGTGGCCAGAGGTGCCATGTATGTGTTGAAGAGGGTTAAGCTTAGAGAGGATCCTTGCGGGATGCCGCTGATAATGTTTTTTGTTCTGCAGGTGAAAGGAGGGATGCAGACGCTTTTGGTGTGACCGGATAGGAAGGAGGAGATCCATTTGTCAGCTTTCCATTGGATCCACTTTAGGTAGAGGCCTTGCAGGAGGGTGTGGTGGGAGACAGTGTTAAATGCCGTTGAGTGATCAAGGAGGACGACGGTGGCGGCATCTCCCCTGTCTAGGTGGGTCCTGATGCCATCTCTGGCAGTCATCAGGGTGGTCTTGGTGCAGTGGTTTGAGTGGAACCCAGATTGAGAGAGGTCAAGAAGGTTGTTCTTCTCCAACTGGGCAGTTGATTAGGCAATTTTTGCTTTTTCAAGTCCTTTGGCTGCGAAGGGCAGTAGGGAGATGAGATGGTAATTTTTTAGGTCATTGGGGTCTATTGAGGGTTCTTTACAGAGCAGTTTGATCTCTGCGTGCTTTCAGCCTACGTGGAAAGAGGTTGAAGAGATGGATGCATTGATGAATGAGGTGAGCTCCATGCTGATAGTGCTTTTTCCAAGGGTAAACATGTCGTGGGGGCAGATGTACTTGGGGGCACCCAAGAGGATGGAGCCCATGATGGCGGCAGTTGTGATAGTGGAGAGAGGCTTCTGGGTGTTTAGTGAGCTTTCTTGGGGGTTGCGTTTGTTGAGAATTCCTCTGAGCTTGGTTAACAGGGGATGGGGTCATAGTTTTTGTAGATGTAGCAATTTTGGTGTACAAGAAGTCAGCGAGAGAGTTACAGAGCTCCTGTGAGGGGGTGATGGTGTTCTCACTGGCTGCGGGGTTGGGGAATTCTTTGATGATGCAAAAAATCATGTGGTTTGCTATGGTTTGAGCTGGTGTCTAGGCAACGGTCTAGGGCATTTTTTTTTGTGCTTTTGCAAAAGTAGTCGAACCTGTGCAGGGCACGTTTGGATTTGTCGCTCAGTTGTTAGTTTTGCTGGATCACCAGATCCTCTCAAGTTGCTTACAGGAGCACCTGTGGGATTTGAGCTCTGGTGTGAACCAGTTGTAGTGTTTCGAGGATCTGTTGATGTTGGATGGTTTGAAGGGGGCAACATTGTCAGTGTATGTGTTAATCAATGCTTTGAAGTTTCCTGCTAAATCTTCAAGGTCAATGGTTGGGTCAAGGAGGAAGTTTTGAGGGAGTTAGTCCACATGTCTTTTGTTACTTTGCTCCAGCTCCTGTACGTGGCACTGGGAGGGTAGACGGGGGAGGGATGTGATGGGAAATTGGACAATGGAGTGGTCAGACTAGGTGATCTCGGTGGCGTGGCTGTATATGATTTTATCTCTGGCTGGAAAAATTGGTCGAGAGTGTGTCTGGCGGTGTGTGTGGGGTCAGTGACCAGCTGGGAGAGTCCCAGGATTTCCATGTTTTTAAGTAGGTTGTTGGTGTTGGTGTCAGTGGGGAGAAAACCTTTGGAGTTGATGGCCAGAAGGGTGATTAATTTGGCGCTGGCCTCAAAGAAGGTGGGCATGGACCCAAGGGTCTGTAGGCAAGGGTGTTGCTGATCATGGTTGTACAGTTGGTGTTGATCTGGAAATTGAGGTATTCCATGATGGTGGTTTAGGTGTCTGCAGTGGCTGTGTAGTTAATGCACTCTTTGTGGATGATACCTATTCCACCACCTTGCTTGTTGGTGCGGTCTCAGTGGATTCACTTGTATCCGTGTGGTGGTGGTGTCGGATGCTGATGCTGGGTTGAGCCATGTCTTGGTAAGGAAGACAATGCCTGGCATGAGGGAGGTGATGGTGTTCCAGTTTTCACTGTCATGCTTGTAGAGTGAGTGAGTCTTGATTAGTTGGCGCTGCACAGATATGGCGTAGGCACAAATAAAACACAATTGTACAAATGGTGTAGATAAATCCATACACTGTCAAACAGAGGGGTGGAACAATCAAGATCAGGAGCTGGGGAGTTGGCCCGACCCGTACCTAATCAGAATTACGCTAAAGCAAGATACCAATTAACAGGCAAGAATACAGTAAGTAGAAACAACAGTATAAAATAAAAATCGATTGCCCTAGAGAAAGATACCAATTATCAGACAAGAATACAATAGACTGGAACAACGGTGTTAAGTAGATTACCTGTATGGGGGTGGGACACTTGGTGGGGTCTGTGGGAGGTGGGCAGTGGGCGAGGGAAACAGCTGGGTGTTAAGAGAACGAGGGAATCTGAAAAGAGATCAGGTTATGAGGAAAATGGAATTTGAAAAGGAAGGGTTAAAGGAGCAAGGGAGCGAGGGAATCTGAAAGAGAAAAGCGGGTTAAGAGGACGATGGAATCTGGAAAGGAAGGACTAAAGGAGCACTAGAGTGAGGGAATCTGGAAGAGAAAAGTGGGTTAAAAGGATGATGGAATCTGAAAAGGAATGGTTAAAAGAGCGTGAGAGTGAGGGAATCTGGAAGAGAATGCAGGTTAAGAGGATGACAGAATCTATAAAAAAGAAGGGTTAAAGGAGTGAGGAGCAAGGGAGAGCTGGCCCGGGGAATTGCTCAATGGGACGCGCTATGGCTTCCTTTAAGGAGATTTACCGGGAGGGTGTAGGGCGCTGGGCGGGGTCTCTGGAAGGTGGGAAGTGGGTATGGGGAACAGCTGGCTGGAAGCAGGAAGAGAGTAAGGGAATCTGAAACAGAAAAATGGTATAAAAGGATGATGGTATCTAACTAGGAAGGATTAAAGGAGCAAGAGAGTGAGGGAATCTGAAAGAAAAGAAATAGTTAGGATGACGATGGAATATGAAAAGGAAGGGCATAAGAAGCGAGCAGCAGGGGACATCTGGCCTGTGTATAAGAGAAGCAGCATATTTTACAGGTATTATACAGCGCGTGTGAGAGGAGACAAGAGATTTCTCAGCAGAACACTCTGGTCAGCGTGTTTACTTCCGTGTCGATCTCCTCAGTACTTAATGGCTAGAGCAGCCGACTTTTAAGCTGGAAGATCAGGTTTACTTAACCTCCCCATGCGTAAAAATGAATGTGTTTGTCTGTAATGCAACTGGTGCTCTTGTAATGTGCTCTGATACCCTCGGGTTGAGTTCATGCGATATAAACCTGCAAATAAAACCAAAAAACTCTCCAGTTTCCGAACCCACCATCGAACGGCCCCTGGGTGGAGCCAACCAATGCTACAAGCAGGTATATAAAATTAATCGACCATTTAGAGAGCCTCTGGGAGGAGCCGAGCAATGCTGCCTGCTGCTTCTCTGAGTTAATCACTCCTCCAGATTGCCTATCAGAGGAGTCAAACATCTGACAGTGAATGAGCAAATCCACTTGTCACATTTACCCGGATTGACCACTGGAGTGAGCCCAAACATCAAGATTGCGTAAGACTTTTTCAAAAAGCACAAATAAATATACTGACAATAAAATAAAACTAATTTCAGTGGATCAATCTACCAATCCATCTAAAAAATATATAAAATGCCTGTGGTGATGAATGAAGTGGCAATGCCCTGCATATTTTTAGAAATCCCAGGACAACCAACTGAAAGTTGGACCCAGTGCATCAGATGTTTTGGAAAACATTTGAATGCTTTTCATTGAACCAATTATAATCTGGAAAGGAAACAAGCTATGATGTATAGCTGTTTGGGAGTAGAAGGAAGAAGATTGTTTGGTCATATTGCCCTAGTTAAAAAAGAAGAGGAGGAACAGGAACGGGATGTGTTCATAGAGGCATAAACAAGAATGAAGAACTATTTTGACACAGCCATGAGTGGCATAATGGAAATACATAATTGTTATCACAGATATCAAGCACCTGTGGAATCAACTGAATCCTATGTCGCAGCACTGAGAATGTTAGCTACTGCATGCTCTTTCAAAGACATGGAATAAATGTTTGGGAACCAAGTAGTGGTGCGTGCTACATGTGTCAAGGCCAAAGGAAATTATTATGTCACAGAAATCCAAGCCTTGAAAAGGTATTGAAAGGTCAACTAAAGACGTAAAGCTGCTTCATAAACAAAATGATCATCATGCAGATTTAAATCTCATTCACAAAGAGGGAGAAGCTTCAAAAGATATGTCAAGCAAAAATAATAAAAAGGATTACAAATTTCATAGTTCAAAGTAGGTGTTACCGCTTTAGAACTACTTCACACTTAGTATTCCCTAATGAATACTCAGCATAAAGTAAAACATGCAAGGAATCTGGTAAAAAGGACACTTCTACATGGAGTGTAGACTAATGCATGCAACAAAGTGTACACAGTAAAGAACTAGGAAATACAGGAAGACCTTGATGAGAATGAGCTAATGGAAAATGCTGTGCTGCTTGTGGCTATCATCCACAAAGAAAAAGGTCAGAACCTACCAAAATGCTGTGTCCAAGTAAAGGAGTAAAATACTGAAGTTCTAGTAGACACATGATCATGAATCACAATAATTTCAAAGGACACTTACAATGACCTTGAAAACAAAGCATTACTTGAAAACAGCAGAGTTGTTCCTAGAGCATATGGAAGACACATGATTAAACTTGAAGGAGTATTTAAAGCACCTTTGGCATTCAAAGAAAGAAGAAACTTCACAAAGATATATGTGGTGGATTATAATGTAAACATTTTAGGATGGCTAGAGCAGCAAGGTTTGGGAATGATAATTAACCCGTGTCAACCACTCTATGTATTCAGTATTCACGAAAACAGCCTAGATACCATTCTTGATGAATTCAAGTAAGTTGTCAATGAAAAACTAAGGTGCCTAAAAAGAACTTCAAGCATGAAATAATACTAAAGACTAACTCTTGACCAGTCAAGCAACGTGTCGGGAATATACCTTTGTCAGCCTGCAGTGAGGTGAAGGCCACACTCAAGGAATGGTGTGACAACGGAGTGATAGAATAAATCAATGCAAAAAAATGGCTTTTACTTGTGGACATCACAAAAAACAGAAAAATGACTCGATAGGTCTATGTCTTGATGTGTGCCGACTCCACTGCAATATGATAGCATATTGTCAGCCATTGCCCTTGTTGAATCAAATGGGAATTACATAGACCAGGTAAAATCCTTTACAGCCTTGTATTTCAGTGCAGCCTACCATCAGATCTAGATGGTATAAAATTCCAAAGGTTATACAGCATTCATCACCCCAGAAGGAGCATTCTATTTTTGCAGATTACCACTTGGACTCTGTTCAGCATCTGCTGTTTTCCAGCATGTAACGAGCAACCTATTTGAAGGGATGCAAGGTGTAAGAATATTTCAGGATGACATATTAATCTGCAGCAAAACAGTAGAGGAGCACATACATATGCTGAAACTGGTATTGTAAAAAAATAAATGCACATTTTTCAAGGACACCATAGAGTACCATTGACATTTAATTGATGTACATGGCGTACATCCAAAACCATCCTTGATAAAGAGATAAAGAACTATGCAAACAAAGTTGAACCTCTGTGAAAGTTAACTAAGAAAGATGCTGAGTTTGTGTGGAATGAAGAGTGTGAGAACAACATGCATGATATTAAAATTGAAATTGAAATGGCACCGTCATTACAGTCATTTGATGAAAAATTACAATGTACAGTAGCCACAGATGCAAGCGAAATTGGATTAGAGGCAGTACTAAGTCAGAAATCTGGAAAAAAGGAAGACATCATTGTTTTTGCATCACTTAAACAAAGACCTCCAGATGCAGAATATTCAGTAATTGAACACAAATTATTGACTTGTGTATGGGCAGTCAACAAGTTTTCAATTTTTCTTTGGGGAAAATAGTTTATAATTTGGAAAGATCATAAAGCTCTTGTTAGCATTCTAGAAGGGGGTGGGTCAGGTAAAACTTTACAGAGAGTATCCACATTTGCACACAAACTACAAGAATATCAAATCAATGGACATCATATTCCATGGAGGAAGAATGTCACTGTGGATTACTTATCGTGTGCACCATGAGACGAATATTCTGATTATGAAGAAAGTAACGATGATGAAGATTTGCTGGTTGTATGCTTGTTTGACATTACCAACTCTGAAGGAGTAATCACAAAAGAAGATTGGGTGGAAGCTGTTAGGAAGTATGATATAGTATTGAAAGTGCTGAAATATAGTCTAAAGGGTTGGACCCGTGAAAAAAGTTGCATGAAATTGTTGGAACCCTACTGAAAGATAAAAGATGATCTCATGGCCCTAAACTCTGGAATGCTCTCCCAAACAATCTTAAACCCCCCCCCCCCACTCTGCTAGCTCTCCGCAAGAACTTAAAGACTTTTCTTTTTATCCACCAAGCCTGATTTTTATCTCAACATGTTGCCTTGCACTTTTGTTGCTCTGCCTCCGCCTTGTCCAGCGCTGAGAGACCCTGTTGGGTTGCTGTGCGATTTACAAATCAACCAAATAAATAAATCCCAGTATAGCTGAAGAAATTGTCCTGCAAGGTGAAACATTGAACTTACCCTCAGAGGTAAAGGGAAGATTGATAAAAAATAGCCCATGATGGTCATGTAGGTATGACGGGAACTCGGAGAAAGATATTAGTGGTCTTCAATGGACTGGGATGTAGATATATCCGTCAGTCAGTGTGTCTCTTGTAGCCATGCTGACAAAGCCATGACTGCACATAAGTGTCCCATGACATCTGTTGAATTAGCTGAAGATCCCTGGGTAAAAGTCAGAATCTATTTCTTAGGATGTATGCTTTTGCTTTAATAGATTACTTCCACAAATGAACTAAAGTTAAGTTTGAGCCTCAACCAACTACATCAAAAGTAATTGAATTTCTTAGGGATTTGTTTTGCAGGGAAGAGTTTCCTCACCGATTAGGAAGTGACATTGGGCTGCAATTTGTATGACTAGAAATGGTGAGTTTCTTGAAGGTAAATTGAATAAGCAGCCTAAAGTCCTCCTGGTATTACCCACAATGTAAAGGACAAGTTGAGCGAGTAAAGCATAATTAAAGAAGCAAATAAACTGGACTGTGCTCTAATATTTAGATTGATGCAGCACTAAGAACCAGATTGCGATTATAAAGCACCACTCCCCATAGCACCACAGGGTGAACCCATTTTGAACTTCGCTGGGGTAGGTTAGCAATCACATAACAGCAACCCTTCTGGTAATTAAAATGGAAAAAATGGAAAAAACGAGAACTCCAAATTTAAGAATTGCAAAATGCAATCTTTGGTATCCAAGAAACAAAGACAAATGCATGCCAATTATGATCCCAAAAATGCAGTAAAAGAAAGTCTGTAAGTGTAAGTGACAAAGTTAGGGTGCAGTACCCAAGAAAGAGAATGAGCATGAGCAAGTTTAGTGAGCCCAGATAAGTGGTGAAAACAAAAGGCACAACAGACAGTGGTGGAATGGATCTAATGTTATTTTCAACACACCTGTACCTTCAAGCAGTCATGAATCAGCACAAGTCAATATGCCAGACATATTTGAAAAAATGAAGGCTAGAGTCCTTGATGAGACCAGGTGTGCAAGAGTGGACAGTGAATGCTTTCAAAGTGCCTCAACAGCTCTAAGTAACACTTACATTGCAGACAATGTTCGATGCAGGAGACTTGCAAATCCACATGTTCAATTAAAAGACTAAGGGCCTGATTACAATGAAGGTCTGAAAGCCTCCGACCTGCAGTTGCAGGCTTTCCGACCCTCATTGCAGTTTCAGTTTTGACCGCCGCATTACAATTCAGGCTGTCAAAACGGAAACCGTTCAGTCAAGGAGCTCAAGGTGCCTGTAGTCTTGTCGGAGACCTGCACATATTCCCTATAGATGGCATTTCCGTCACAGGGATTACAATGTCAGTTTCCAACAGGCTTTACATGTTGGGCTTTCCAACATGGAAAGCCTGTCGGAAAGCAAAATCGGGGGCCCCTTAGCAGGGGCCCCTTCATCCTGCAGCTTCCGGTTGGATGCCGAGGGGATGTTAATCCTTGCAGAGCATCCATGTGGAGGCTTGAAATGCTAGATGCCTGAAGGTCGATATCAATGTACTTATTTGGTTGGTCCTGTCAACTGCATGTTCCCCTAATTTCTATAACCAGGAATACCACTTACGAATCCTTGCAAAGTTGAAAATTTTAGTTTTCTCTGGATTTACTTCTAGGCTATTGATGTTACAGTACAATGCCAGGTTCCCGTGTTCAATGTTGCTTCTACCCCACCCTCCATGTTGATCTCCCACATGTGCCTCTTATCCTTCCCCTGTCCATTTCCCATTCTCCCCCCTAAACACTCGTCCCTTGACCCGCATTCCCACGTCCGTTTTCTAATTATATTTTGTTATTTATTTTGGGTAAGATCCTGGCAGCAAATTTCTGCTGGCTCCTCCATCCTAAAAAAAAGCACGTTCATGTGCCTCCTTCTAAAAAAATATTTTATGTGATGATCCATGTTGAGCTGTTAAATCAAAATAGTGCCACCTGTATCATTTGTTATCCTGCATGCATAACGAAACATGCATCTGAACACTTCAAAAAGCATACATGCAGCTACAAAATAATGCGCCTGCTGCAGCTGTGCATCGTATACTTTTTTTCTTTTTTCTTCATTTGGCCATTATGAAGCGCATTTTGCTGATATTGGATAACATTTCCAAAACTCACGGACAAAGCCAATGGGTCGCAAAGGCGTGACTTCTTGGTTTTACCAATGCTTGATTCAATGAGAGGGATCATGGGTGATCACAACTTGCCTCCAGTGTCATCAGTTAGCAGTAGATTGTTATTTAATGACTCTTGCCTTTTTCCTTTGAAGATGACCATCAGGACAAATGCTGAGAGCCAACCAGCCGGAGCTTTCATATAATGTGTACATGATATCAAGTAACAGATGAATTCATGAAGGCTCAAAAAATATTCTGCCAGTGTAAAAGCAGTGCTCTTAGAGGCAAAATGATATTTTGTCTGGAGACCTGAAATCCCTTGAACCTTTCTAGAACTTCTGGAAGTGGATCCGTATAACCCATTAAGGGGCCGCATGAAGTATTACTCCCAGAAACTAAAATTGGGAATTCCACAAATTGTCCTTCATTGAATGGAATTTTCTATTCAAAAAGGTTCTTTTGTAAGAAAGAATTTTCACAAAAAAATTAATGGATAACTTTACCAGGCAAAGACATCTTTATCAAAATATATAGACGTCAAATAGAACTTTAACTGCACTAGGCCACTTTTTCGAAAACTCCAAAATATCCTTAGTAAAAATAAATGATTGGGCAGGCAGTAGGGTTGTAGTCCCCTTTGAAGCTCCTTCCTGTGTTCTTTTCATGAGTGGGGTAGTGCGATCGCGTTTTAGTATTTTCTAAAAGAATTCCAGTGTGACAGGATCCCCTGTGTAATGTGAAAATCACTGCTTATGGCTCTAGGATTCGATTACATGGACAGTGTAGAGAACTTGACGGTATTATTTTACATTGCTAAGAGGTATGGAGCTCATCAATCATTTTGATCCAAGGTGTAGCCCATGTCCAAGGTCAGGATGCCTAGACCATGTTGTGCGTGCTCTAGGGACAGGATGCACCAAATCCCTGCTGATGACAGCCAGGGTCAGGTTGCCTCCTGTATATTGGTATTTTACCTGATGTATCATTACAAGGGTGAAATAAGTACTCCCAATCCTACCTGCTACTTTTATTTATGTATTTATTTATTAATTTGTAAAGCGCCTGAATCACTCCTGAAGGGGTATCTCCGCGCTGTGGAGGTGCTGCAGTAGGCCGTGAGGAGGAACATGTTAAAATAATACAGTTTTAAGGAACCTTCTGAATTGGAAATGATCAGAGCATTGCCGCAGATGGATAGGAAGCTGGTTCCAGATAAGAGTGATTATGTGAGAGAAAGCGTTCCCACCGAGTCGCGATTTCTTGAACCGCAGAACGATAAGCAGAGATTTGGTACCTGAGCGGAGTGACCTGAAAGGTAGATAGTGGTTGAATTTTTTTGCAAGATAACCGGGGCCTTTGCCATTTGGGGCCTTGTGTACAATACAGCAGATTTTAAATTCGACTCCCTTGCATACCAGGAGCCAGTGAAGTTGTTGAAGGAGGGGAAGGGAGGCAGTTCTAGAGGGGGCATTTGTGATAAGGCGTGCCACAGTATTTTGGACCACCTGTAGTCTGGTCAACAAGGCCTCATTAGCTGAGACCAGAAAAGCGTTGTGGCAGTCCAAGCGGCTTAGTACTAAGGCCTGGATAAGAGTTTTCTGTGTGGACAATGGGAGGAAGATGAAGACTCACCGCAGTAAGCCAAGTACATGAAAGCAGGAGCCAGCTGTAGTTGCAGTGTGCTCTTTCATGGTCAAATCCTGGTCTAGGCTTATGCCGAGGTTCTTGACGACAGTTTTGGGCTCAGGAGGGTTGTCTAGATCCATTGGCCACCAAACTGGAGACCACAGCAGCGTTGCATGTCCAAATAGGATAATCTCAGTCTACCCTGCGTTTAGCGAGAGGAAGTTATTCCTCATCCAGCTAGCTATGGCTATAATACCTTCCGAGAAGGAAGACTGGGCATTCAGGGTGGATTCGTTGAATGAGGAAAAAAGCTGAGTGTCGTCAGCGTATGAGATTGGTATGAAGCCTAAAGTTCTGAGAACATCCGCTAGAGGGGCCACATAAATGTTGAACAAAGTGGGAATGAGACAGGAGTCCTGAGGTACTCCATTAGTCAGTCCCATAGTCTTTGAGCGGAAGGGACCCAGATTGATAGTCTGAGTGCGGCGGGAGAGAAAACTTGCCATCCACCTGAACGCTTGTCCTCTGAGTCTGATTTCTTTGAGTCTCCTGAGTAGGATCGGGTGGGAGACCATGTGCAATGGGCAGATAGATCCAGCAGCATGAGAAGTACTGCTTGTCCACTGTCCAGGGACAGTCTGATGTTGTCGGTAACAGCAATCAAGGCCGACTCAGTGCTGTGCCTAGGCCTTAATCCGGATTGAGATGAATCGAGGCATCCTATGGATTCGACATGGTCAGATAGGTGTTTGTTGATGTATTTTTCCAATATCTTACTCAGGAGGGGAAGAAGAGAGAAAGGACGAAAATTGGATAATTCATCCATTGGGGCCTTCATGTTCCTGCGGATAGGAATAACTTGTGCCACCTTCCATTCCGCGGGGAATGTCCCTCTCTCAATGAGACATTGAGAATTGAGCAAAGTGCGCCGATAGGTGTTTGGAGAGCATGGTGGAAATTTTGGCTGGAATAATATACAGCGGTGAGCTTGATTTTACTGTAAATAGCAGTGGTTCCACATTATCATTGGTAAGAGAAGCGAAGTTTTCCACCAGCTGTGCCTTAATTATGGTGGAAGGACAACAGGGTGCCAGAGCCTATTTTTATGTTTTTGTGATATCGATTCAGGGCAGTCTTATATCTCTCTTTGTCCTGGCTTTTTTGGGAGCGGTGCCAGCGTCTTTCCAGAGTCTTACACCCCCGTTTTTCCGTCTGTAGATCGGGTGTGAACCAGGTAGTCTGGGCCACCTAGGTAGGCTAGGATAATGTTTCAAAGGGGCTAAATGACCAATGGCTGCTTTTATAATAGAATTGTATCGGGCCAGGCATTCCTCTACATTATCAGACTCCAGGTTCCAAGAGGTTGGAATAATGTCCTGGAATAGGTTCGGAGTGATGTTGCGAAGCAAGCAGGGTGGCATCTTGCACCCTAGGGCCTAAAATATGGAGGTCTATTAGTGCATGGTCCGTCCAAGTAAGTGGACAAGGGGGTTCGCAGAAGAGATTGGGAGAGTTGGTACTGATCAAATCTAATGTATGTCCTGCTATATGTGTGGGGCCGTCATTGATCTTATCAAGTTTTAAGGCGACTAGGTCAGCCAGGAGCATAGAGGCATCTTGATTTCTGGAGCACTCACTATGTACATTAAAATCTCGCAGAAGTAAGAAATGCTTGGTGGATATGACATGAGGGGCTATTAATTCCATAAGTTGAAGCGAGAAATCGGAGAGGGGGCCGTGGGGATGATAAACGAGAGCACCTTTCCAACTATATTGCTGTAGCAGGTCCATCCTAAAAACTAAGATTTAAATCTTTTTTTTTCACCGTTGCTTGAGTATGGAGACTTTAATGACATCTTTATGAATAATTGCTATCCCTCCACCCACTTTGGACTGTCTATCTAGCCTTTGGATGCGATAGCCCTCCGGTAGTGCCACTGTATTGGCAGGGGTGGAGCTAGGTTTGAGCCAGGTTTCCGTCAGGAAACCTATATCTGGGTTCTTAGAACAGAGTAGATCCCAGACCTCTACTGCATGCGTTGGTAGGGATCTAACGTTTCTTAAGAAACCCTTCCAACTGTGAATAGGATTGCTCATGGGATTCTTTAAGGCAGTTGGGGAGTGGGTGGTTATTATTGGGGGGGAGGGGCTGTTCCCCTTGCCGCGGTCAGAGGCGCTGGGAGCACAGTTATTATGCAGGGAAACAGCTAAAATGCTCTACAGTGTGCAAATAGTGCAAATAGCGTTTTTTTAATTAAATTGACAGCAAAGTTAGAAGCTTTACATGTGCGGCATGTAGTTTTATAGTGGGGGTGAGCACCTACACCAATGACCTCCCAGTAGCTCGGAAGTGCCCTTCAATTGTTTCCACTGTCTCCCTCCACACAAACGGGAACACCCGCAGTGGACCAGGGAGTAACGCGGAATGCGAGAGATGTGGCCCAAACAGAAGAAGAAGTATGTAGGGAAACAGTTAAATTGCTCTAAAGCAAGCAAATAGTGCACATAGCGTTTTTAAACTAAAATTGACAGCAAAGTTAGCAGCCGCACTCCAGCGCATCCACAGTGGGAGAACTGGTGTTGACTTCCTCGCAGTGTGCCGCATTCTCCCTTAATTGATCACAGCTCACACAAATAAGCCACGAGGTTAGGATGCACCTAGCCCATGCTGAGGACCTGCAGGGTCAGGCTGCAGACAGCTGATGACTGTCAGTTGCAGGATCAGGCACACAGCTCATAATGATGATGAAATCCAGGATTGGACTACTCATGATAATGTGTAGCATATTATGGCATCACAAAGTTCATGAAGTTGTGCTCCAGTATCAGTTTCTCAAGAGTTCCCGACTATGAGCTCCAAGCTCATGATGGACACATTACAGTTCATGAGAACCATGTGTGCCAATCCCCTCCAGGTGTCCAGCGAACATCATTGTTTCAGTAAGGTGCTTGGATCCAGACTTGATCGAGAGCAGTTCAGAAAGTGTGATTGAGACTCAAATGGCTACAAATCTCATTAATGTGAGGAACCACCTAGCGAGGAGGATGACTCCATAGCTCTTTATACACATTGCCACTCTCATCAGGGTCTGTGTTAGTAAAAGTGCCAAGGGGGTGCAAAATGCATATGTGTCCGCTTCTATGCTCCCCACGGAACTTTGGAATTACAAAGGAGATGCTTGTGCTGACTAATCTGTAAACCAAATCATGCCTATGCAGATGTAGTTCTGGTGCAATCTTGAGGGAGCATTCCCTCATTTGCATGGGATTGGGAGGGTAGGTGGGCGTTACTGCATCAAATCAGAAAACACTCGGCCACATGCACGCTGTACTACAAGACAGGGCAGCAGAAGCAAAGACTATACAGCACATAGTGAATGCACATACCTGACGGTGCTGCTTGGAGGGGAAGAAGGGTCCCAAGGGCCTCCCTCCAAACATCTCATTGCAGGCAGGTACAGTGGCTCACTACAGGGGATCTGGCTCAACTTTTCAAATACTGCCCAGTTGCTGTCTGCAAATTGAAAAGCTGACCTGTAGCTTCCCACCTGTCACTAACGCACTGCTCCCCGGGCATACCTGATGCCAGAGCGTTCACTGAAATAGGGCACACTGTCACAGGCTTTGCCTGACAAACCCATTGAAAGGTATGCCACTGAGCAAACAGGGACTGTGCCACTTTGTGTCTGTCGAAGATATTTAATGAAGGGGCATAACTTTCATTGCCGACAAATGATGTTCACACTGTTGGGTACACTCCAGGTTAAGGAAGTGGCAAGTTTTTTTTTTACTGCCGAGTTACCGATTTAAAGCTTCCAGGTTTAATTTCGTCTTTACCTATGCAAAATGTTTCTCATCATGGTGAGATAATCTTCACTGCAATCCAACAAAGTCAAGGTGAACAATGTTTTCATACTTCTTAGCATCTTGCTTGTTTGTCCTTTCTCTGTGCAACAATATTTTTTTCAGAATACATTTTCACAAACAAAATATTTGAGCCCACGTGTGGGAGAGCGTAAACCTTTGAAACGTTTGCAAAGTTTTTCAAAGAACTTCACAAATATTTCAAAGAAAAAGCAAATGTATCAACCATGCCCCTACCTCAGGGTGAAATTTCTGTGTCATAACACTTTTGAATAAAACTACCACATGGTCGAGTTGAGGAAATTGGGATATGCCTAGTTTGTGTGATTTACTTCAAACATTACCTTTTACCTAAATGACGATGTAGCAGATGAATTATCTTACGGTGTTAAAAAGTGTCAGGCTGCGTGTTTTCCGTTTGGTCGAGCAAGGCTGTAGTTTTTCCGTCATACTAATATGTGTTCTTGGTTTGCGCATTCACTCGCATCTTTTTCTAGTTGTAGTTGTTAATGACTGATTTATAGAAATTTTGACAGATGGGCACTTAATCTCATATCTTTATAGAAGCACACCAAGTGGGTGTATTTTCCAAGTTCTTGATAGCGGTATGGCAGATATATTTTTACAGTACTTGTCAGACATGCGTGTTATCTTGTACCATTAAGGAAGTGTGCGTTCATATTTTATAGAGGTACGAAAGATATATTGTTTATGATGCAGATACAGAATGTGCATGGCATGCAGAAAAATCAATTTGTTGTTAAATATAGCAGAACATACTGCAGATGCGCCTTGGGGAGCAAGTCTGCATTTATGCCCGCTTTCCCCCCCTTTTTTTACAGAAGGGGCCAGGGATACTTTGGTGAGCCCGTTGCAATGGGCATAATTCGATTACAGAGGGGCATTCCATTATTGTCCTAAAGGAGCACTGCTTTCAAATGAGGGAATGTTCTTGCCATGTGCCCATGCCATATTAATGAGGAGAGTGCAGGAGCAAACAAGCTTGAGAGGATCACACTAACTATGTGCCACCTAGGAAGTGGTGCAAGGTGTACCTGAGGGCTTCTTTTGGGAGGGGACACCTCGCCCTTTGAAGCCCTCTAAAAACACCGATCGAGGCAGGTGCAATCAGTAAAACCACTATATTCAATCACCGGTGAGGTGGTGACTTTTGCCGGACAGAGTGCATTTTGTTCATTATTGGGTCTACAGTCCAGGTCTTTGTGTTGGAGTCACAAAATGTGAAATGTTATCTTGCCCCCTAGATATATATTACTGGAGTGGCCAGGGTGCACAATAACTGCACGGGAATGTATGACGTTACAACGAATTCCGTTGCAACGCATGCCTTTACCACGCAAGCGTTACAACGGAATTCGTTTTCCACGCATAATCTTTACCTCGAATATTCCTTTACCACGCATACATTTACAGCGTTTTTCGTTGTAAATGTATGCATGGTGAGGGCATACTCTTGATAAAGGTTATAACTCTCTCCTTACATGCCCCCAGCCTCCACTCCTTATATTTACCCCTGTCCTTAAACCTTAATATATATATATTTATTTTACTAAAATGCCCCTTACCTTTTAACTCGCCTTCTCTCCATCTTCTTTGTTTACGTCGGTCGTACGTCGTTAAGAGGAAGCGGAAGTTACTTTTCGTTTCCTCTCTAACGACGTTGATTGCTTCAGCTTCGGCTTTGAAAGGGCGAGATTTTGATCGATACCTTATATCTATTGATCCAAACCTCGATCTGGTCGACTGAACCTTTATTGCCTGTCTTGGAAGGAAACAGTACACCTATCTGCAAATTAGTTCACCCAAGAAAGGACTCTACTCTCAAAGATCACGGACAACTTCTAGGTTTCAAAAGTTTATTGTAAAGATATAATGAGCTGCAAATACAAGCATCTCAGAATGAGATTCACGAGGTACACAGGTCCAATTACATACATGTGCTCTCGAAAAGCCCTCAGACGAGCAACAGAAATCACTAACACAAGTTCTAAAAATAGCAAAGCTATCAGCATAGACGCATATCTCTCCTTCATTTAGGTTGGAGTAAAACAAACACAGGTTAGGCGTCCCTACCCTGTTCTAGATGGTATCCCTACTTAACCAAATCCCAACCTAACAAAGGTGTCAGCAATGAATGACCCCCAAGGGAAGTCACCCACTCTAAGTCTCTTGGTGAAAACCTAAAGTTCTCCAGTCATGACCCCTCACTGCCTACCCATCCGCTCTCTAAAGGGTCCTCAGGTCTCTGCTCTAACTCCACCCAGGGGTGCTGTCCCTAATACAAAAACAGTCAACAACATTTGAGACGCCCCTTGCGAAACGCCTCTCACGTGGTGCAACTCCAGGCTTTTTCCATGATGCTTTGTATTGGGCCTCAGACGTTAGAGTTGACCTTGCTTCTCAGTCTCTTCTCCGGCCCGCTGATACCCCTTAAACATTCCAGAACCCTCCTCCATGTCTGGGCCGTCTACTGAACAGGCCTCTATTCATTCACTTATAATTGGATCCCCCCTTTCCTGTTGCAGACAGATATCTGCCGCCAAGAACCCAACTCTCATAGACTTCTAAAAAGGCTTGCAACATTTCTCAGCCCAGACATGTACGTGTAAATCAATGCTAAAACATTTCAGGCCTACAATATTTCACATTATGATTATAGCATTCAATTTCTTCATTTAATTAAAGCATGTTAAAACTCTTATTCTATTATTTAGAAACCATTACTCTAAATCATGGCCCATTAATGCAATGACCAAAAACGTTAAACAATCTGTGTCGTGAAAAGAAACACCTTCCCTTTTAGCTCCAGCTCTGGCCCTGAGGCCTACCACGTTCTGCGTTTTACCACAGACCATCTTATATGTTAACAGCTACACGACATAGATTCAAAATAATCACGTCTAATAAAATCATATAATGTCACACATTTCTGTATTAATTCCACTTCTACTTAAATCTCTATATTAGCTATACATTTAGAATATAATTTCAGATACTATTAGCACTCATGGCATTTCTCTTCATGAATTATGCTCTCTATAGGTAAGTGTGATGTACTCATATATTTATATCAGTTTGCGCTCTCTCAGTTCCCCCCTTTGATGACCTCTCGGGGTCATCACTAACATTTAAACTGCAGTTATTGCTGGCATTCTCTGCGCTTCCAGAGCTCTCAGGCTCCTGTACTGATTATCTTGTATGGCAGCCAATCTCTGCAACTGTTCTCTTTGGGTTCCTGTCTCGTTCTGTCTATTCTGACCCAATCTATGTCTTGCATTGGCACTTTTTCTTTCAGCCAAGTCATCACTCTCTCGAATTTTGCCATCACGATCTCGGACGGCCCATTAGTCCTAGCATCTCTCTCTGGCTCCGTTGTGGGCCACTCAGCGCTAACCTTGCATGCTGTCCACAGATCTCCTGGTACTACAATGTCAAACAGCGTGTTCAGATCTATCCATAGGACTTTTGAGATCTTTACAAACCTCTCGACTTGCTTGTACCACTCCACGGGGCTCTCTCGTAACTTGGGGAAAGATGTGGTAAAAGCAGCTAAATCTCCCCTACTCCAAGGGACATGTACATAGCTCCCATTGGCAACTTCACGCAAAGGGTAAGCTTCTATTCCCTGCTGTCCTGGTGTTATACCAATCATGCTTCTCCTGCCGGTCCCTTTCTTGGACCACCTCTCTTCCCATTTATCTAGTGCCCTCCATGTCCTTATTCCAGTAATCAGTTCCCTTATGTGTGTTTTCAGCCCAATCGTTCTCCTCTCATCTAGATCTCGATCTGAGTAATGTAGCCTGTGGTTACCCTGTAATGCTTTGGTTCTTGACAAGTCCACCATATATTTGCCTGCTAGTTCGACTAACTTCTCATGGACTGCTCTCGCCTTTCGTGTGATGTCCTTTGCCATATACAGTATTTCATCCTGTTCATACATTTCCATTCTTTCTAAAGGCAGGGTACCATCTACCATGTCATCCAGATCTGACCTTAAGCTGGAGACATCAAGTCTCTTGGCTTTTATCTCAGCTCGCAATATGTCTTTCGAAGGGGGCTCACTGGTCTCCCTACCATCCCAACTTCGAGCTCTGCGTTTGGGCTCAGGAGAATTAATGGGTGGCCTCCCTTGCTCCCATCTCTCCAGGTCCCATGCTCGGCCATCCGATCTTGGAAGGTGATGGAACACGGGCCTTTTATCCCTACTCTCTCTCTGCCCACTCTCGTCTTCTTCTCTCCTCTCACCGCACATCTCTCTGTTATTTTCCCTCTGGTCGCTACACTCCCTTTGCCTCGTATCGCTCAGTATCCGATACGATCCTTCCTGGTTCCCCATATTCCCTGGGCTGCGCTCATTTCCGTCATCACAGGGACTATGGTGCGACCTCTCACAACTCCCATTCTGTTCTCTGGTGGCAGGCACACAGTGTGGACACTTAAAGCTGTTCCTGTACTCTTGCGCTCTCCTCTCCCCTTCACTGAGTATTGGGCACGCCACCCCTCCACTCCCGGGGCCCCCGTTTTCCAGGTCTGTTCTACCTCCATTCCGGGCCCAATGGGTGACTCCCCTACTCCCTCTACAGTCCCACTCCGGGCTACTCTCCCCAGCCCCGCAGTGAGTTCGTGCTCTGCTGTCCTGACTTTCCCTTTCTGCTTCTGCAGCATTGATGCACTTTTGAGCCTTCACTGCCTCATCCCACTGCTTCATGTACTCATTTAGCTCTTGAAAGGATCTTCGTCCAGATCCCCTCAGATCCATTGGCCATCTAGGGCCCCCAGGATCTCCTCCTGGGTCCCCTGCTGTGTGCATCGGGGTGCTCCACTCTCTGGGTATCGGCATCTGACTTGGGGAATTAGTGGTATCGTTCCTCCTTGCCTGCTCTGCTCTTTCTCTGTCTTTCCGTTTCCGTTCTTCCCCTTTTGCTCTCTCTTGGTCATATATCGATATTATAGGACCTATGGTAACAGGTACCTGTAGTGCATCTGGTAATGGGTAGGATGTGGCGCTTTCCGTTTCCGGTGCTCTTTGTACCACAAACCTACCGACTACCTGTTGCACCTGACTAGGCTGGAGCAACTCTTTCTTTGGCTCAGGATCCCACTCTGAACTGGGAAGCGGTCTATGCTCTCCTGCATTGCCCCCCTTTTCTCCTTCAGTATTCTCGACCTCTCCCCCTGCTCTATTATACGGGGGTGGCCTGTCTGTCAGTAATCTGTTTATCAGGCTGTCCTCTGTTTCGCTCTCATCATCTTCTTCTAGGGGGCTTTTATTTACTGGCGCCTCTAACACTGGGTACAGTTTATTTATTTCCAAATTATGCACTCTCCATCTTTTAGCATCCGCATCCCACCTGGCATCCTGTACTGCCCTTACCGAGCGTTTCACCCTTTCTTGTCGTCTGTTCATATTCCTTTCATGCGCTGCCCTAAGCCATGCATCAAGGGCTTCAAACTGGGTTGGTCTAGGCAAGGGTCTCTTTGAGGTCATGACTGATTTCAATCGATGTAACACCTCTAATCTGAACGTCCCGTACTTCGGGAACGTCAGTTCCTCGTTTCCTTCAGTAATCTTACTCCACTCTGATATCCAAAGGATCGTATGCAACCCAACATTTACTGCCATATAACGAGCTGGCGTACCCTCCGGCGGGGCTTCTTCCCCTTCATACGATCCTCGCCTCTCTTTCTTAAACAGCGCTTTCAACCATTTAAAACACTTCATAATTATGCGCACAAAATTCAGCCTCGCTACTCTGTTTACTTCCTGATGACAATCCACCAATCCTGTCGCGGCTTTGCTAGCTTGGCCTATCACAGCGCGGTCTTTCTCCTGTTGGCCAATCACGTCGCGACCCTGTATGACGTGTTCGCTAGCTGGCCTATCACAGCGCGGTCTTTCTCCGGTCAGCCAATCACTGCGCGACACCACCTGACGTCTCTTTTCTCCGCTTCGCAGCAGCACCCCTCCTTTCTCAACTCGTCTCCCGGTTATGCATGCGTCCCATTCATACACTGAAAAATGACTACTTCCGACCAAGCGGTCACTTCTCTCGACTGTACGTCCACAGTCTATCTGTAATTTTCAACACAACTGACGAGATGTCTATCGTCTCTCTGATAGGTTACTTACACACACAGTAACTTCCGACCAGCGTCCGTTACTCACGCACTCACTCTTACGTTCCCCCTATCTCGGTCTCTCGGGTGATCAATGGTACCTCATGACCCCCTTCACACTAGTTGACAATTACTCTGGGTGTCCGATACACCCGAACCACTTAAGCTCTCCTTGAACTTAAGATTTCCACCGGTTGCGCGCGCTCACAACCTGTTCCACAGTCACTCTACAAACATTCAACTCCGCCAGACATTACAACATAGATACAATACAAAAACACCGCAATCTAACACGCATAACCCTTTATACTCACTCTCGACCGATACTGCTGCTTTTTCTGTCTCACGTCATCCGGATCTTCATCTGCGGGCTGTTCTTCCGATCATCGATTTCTAGGGGCCTTGGGGTAAGCTAACCTGGCCTAGGTCACCGTCCTCAAGAAGGCAACCATCCTCTATAGCTACCAACTGAAAGGGCGAGATTTTGATCGATACCTTATATCTATTGATCCAAACCTCGATCTGGTCGACTGAACCTTTATTGCCTGTCTTGGAAGGAAACAGTACACCTATCTGCAAATTAGTTCACCCAAGAAAGGACTCTACTCTCAAAGATCACGGACAACTTCTAGGTTTCAAAAGTTTATTGTAAAGATATAATGAGCTGCAAATACAAGCATCTCAGAATGAGATTCACGAGGTACACAGGTCCAATTACATACATGTGCTCTCGAAAAGCCCTCAGACGAGCAACAGAAATCACTAACACAAGTTCTAAAAATAGCAAAGCTATCAGCATAGACGCATATCTCTCCTTCATTTAGGTTGGAGTAAAACAAACACAGGTTAGGCGTCCCTACCCTGTTCTAGATGGTATCCCTACTTAACCAAATCCCAACCTAACAAAGGTGTCAGCAATGAATGACCCCCAAGGGAAGTCACCCACTCTAAGTCTCTTGGTGAAAACCTAAAGTTCTCCAGTCATGACCCCTCACTGCCTACCCATCCGCTCTCTAAAGGGTCCTCAGGTCTCTGCTCTAACTCCACCCAGGGGTGCTGTCCCTAATACAAAAACAGTCAACAACATTTGAGACGCCCCTTGCGAAACGCCTCTCACGTGGTGCAACTCCAGGCTTTTTCCATGATGCTTTGTATTGGGCCTCAGACGTTAGAGTTGACCTTGCTTCTCAGTCTCTTCTCCGGCCCGCTGATACCCCTTAAACATTCCAGAACCCTCCTCCATGTCTGGGCCGTCTACTGAACAGGCCTCTATTCATTCACTTATAATTGGATCCCCCCTTTCCTGTTGCAGACAGATATCTGCCGCCAAGAACCCAACTCTCATAGACTTCTAAAAAGGCTTGCAACATTTCTCAGCCCAGACATGTACGTGTAAATCAATGCTAAAACATTTCAGGCCTACAATATTTCACATTATGATTATAGCATTCAATTTCTTCATTTAATTAAAGCATGTTAAAACTCTTATTCTATTATTTAGAAACCATTACTCTAAATCATGGCCCATTAATGCAATGACCAAAAACGTTAAACAATCTGTGTCGTGAAAAGAAACACCTTCCCTTTTAGCTCCAGCTCTGGCCCTGAGGCCTACCACGTTCTGCGTTTTACCACAGACCATCTTATATGTTAACAGCTACACGACATAGATTCAAAATAATCACGTCTAATAAAATCATATAATGTCACACATTTCTGTATTAATTCCACTTCTACTTAAATCTCTATATTAGCTATACATTTAGAATATAATTTCAGATACTATTAGCACTCATGGCATTTCTCTTCATGAATTATGCTCTCTATAGGTAAGTGTGATGTACTCATATATTTATATCAGTTTGCGCTCTCTCAGCTTCGGCTTTGGCTCTTCAGGTTAGTTTTGATTTTTTGGGGGGGAGACCCCCCCCAACCCCCCTTTTACTCCCAACGCTTTATTTTCTTTATGGGGGAGACCCCCCAACCCCCCTCTTTTTTTTTCATTTACCACACATGCCTTTACTACGTACTTCGTAGTAAAGGTATGCGTGGTAAAACCTCTCGTTGTAACCACGCATGCGTTGTAATGCATGCGTGGTAAAAGATTTCGTGGAAACGGCTTCGTTGTAGAGGCCGTTTTCCGATCTGAGAGGATGTTCTCTCATATCATATGAATGGTGTATGGCCTCATGCAAAGAGGGAACACCTGTACCCTGCACCTAAATGCACATGTCGGTGCAGTGGCATTCAGGTTGTCAGGAAGCATGGTGACTGTGTCACAAGGGGAATGGAGCAGTGTTAGTGAGCCTCACCGAGAGCACAGAAGCCATGGGTCTCTTTGGGGAGCTGCTGCAGGTGAGCACAATCACATTATGCAGCTTCCTTAAGAGAGAGATCCTGCCACCTACTTCAAATCACGCCTGCTTCCGCGCATTGAAAGACAGGCTGGTATTTGAAACGGAGTACTCATCAGCACCGTGGACAGCATCTTCGTTTTTTGGAATGATGCGACGTCATAGTATTTACTGTTCACACCCAAAGAGGGTGCACACAATACAGATCTTGACCGTGTACCATTTCAAAGCAATACAGCACCAGGCTGGAATCTGTTCTCATATTTCTGCAAATGAATGAAAGATATGTTTGTACACACTTATAATACATGGGGTTCTGCAATCCCTGTATTAAAAGTCTGTCTCTAATTTCTTTATAATCAGCGACTTATGATAGACCCAGTTGCCAAGTATAAGAAAATATGTCAGAACTCAATTGTTATGATGTCACAATGTACGGAGCATAAAAAAAACATAGGTTCTTTTTCTTCTGTCATGTTTTCATAACTGTACTATTACAAGCACAAAGGGGATATTTACGTATATTTTAAAAAAACGTCTAAGGAAGTTCTAGAAAATATAGAATCTTGCTGCATGTTTCTACACATTCCAAGCTACCAGGTGCGGCAATTCAGGTAAGAGCAGTGGGGCGGTTGGGCGGGGCGGAGGGAGTGTTAATAGACAATGGAATATGTACACTAAAATAAAAAAATTAAAAAAACACTAACCTTGCTTTCGCCACAATGCAGAGTCGGCGATGCGTTGAGCACCAGATAAGGGGTTTTACTTATTTTTTATTTTATTTGACCTATTCCGTCTATGTTGACCCCTGCCCTCCCTGTCCCCGCCCTGTTCCACCACCCCAATGCTTTTACCTAACCAGCCGCACTTGCGAGCTATGGCACATTTAAAAAAATAAAAAACTGGTGGGTATTAAACCTATTTTAATAGCTTTTCGATCTATTTAATTTTGTACTAGAGGTTGAATTTTTTCTCTTGTGTGCAAACATGCTGACTCTTTCTTATGAAAGAGCTATGCACCAAGGATTTAAGTGGTTTGTGGGAAAGGTAATGGTGTGACCATATATTATAAGGAAAAAAGTACTCCTTGCTGTACATGAAAAGGATATTGCAAATCACCTAGGACTTCTATAAATATATAAAGGAACTAGGACTTCAGCGTCATTCCTCTATATGGTCATGGAGCTCATCGTGACTTGTAATAGCCTTATAGTGTACAGCAAGGGCGTATTTAATCCCTTATATAATAAAAGGATTGACAGGCAGATTATCTGATATATATTTGCAAGCGCTTCAGGTGAATGGAAGCATTCCTATCTCTATAAAGGTATGAAAAATGATAGTAGTCTGGAATAAGGAGGATGTAGTATCCTGTGGTGTCAATATCATGACTAAATTTCGAAAACCAAAATATTGAGAAGGTAGGTGCATATAATATAGCCCTAGAAAAAGATGTAGCAGGCTCTACCGGCCATTTTAGGTCTGTTCCATTGCTGAAGTGGGTCTTTAATGGCCGGTAGAGCCTGCTACGGTGGCCTTTAGGGCTATTAGCACATTCCGCCCTTAGAGGACAGAATGTTTTAATTTGTGAAACAGTTGCCTCATAGAGGTTAAGGGGATTGACATCCCCTCAACCTCCTTGAGGCCTTTTGTTCACAGCAACAGCTGTGAACAAACCTTAGAATGGTGGAGCTCGGGTCTTCTACCTCCTATTAGAAGTCCGGAGCACTCCACCGTTTTGAATGGATCTCCCAACATTTCAATGTTCTAATTAAGTAAAACCTTCCTATTCTTAACTCTACTTCTACATACCATCAAGATATATATATATATATATATATATGTATATATATATGCAACCAAACACCACCTCCGTCGTCGAAAGTGAAGAGGCCACACCAGAGGAACTCGTGGAAACAACATTTATTTCAATAGTGACAGGTAAGGAATGTCCACATCACCCGCCATTAGGCGAATGCATTTCGGCTTCTCATAGCTTTCATCAGCGCCACGGGTGAATGGTAATAGGGTGGCGGCAATGCTCTCTGATGTAATATCAAGCTCCACCCGATTGATTAAGCGCTGCTCCGCCCCCACAGGTTTAACCTATCGCAGATGTTATTTGCTAGTCGCTGTGTGCAGCGCGACTACCAATCCCAGAATGCAATGTTTGGAAGTCTTGCCTGGTTGATGCTGCGAAGGGTGGAATAGCGCTAAGTTGGTAGGGGGTCCTTACAACCTGCTGCCCCAGGAATGCGTCGTCTTCTCCAGTCCCCTGAACTGTTTCAACCCTCTTCATTTTGGTGCCAAATGAGCGGGGGCGAGGATGAACATCATACCAAGGCCAATGCATAGTCAAATGACACCAACACCGCCAACACCTCATCCAGAACAGACGGTGGGCTCTGGAAATTCCGGTACCCCAGACTTCAAACGAACACCACCGAAGCAGTTTCTAGCAGACCAGAGCCAACTTGTAGAAACGGGGGCCTCTTGTGCGCGGCACTGGAACCGGCGCTGTAATATGCAACCAAACACCTCCTCCGTCATCGAAAGTGAAGAGGCCACACCAGAGGAACTCGTGGAAACAACATTTATTCCAATAGTGACAGATAAGGAATGTCCACATCACCCGCCATTAGGCGAATGCATTTCGGCTTCTCATAGCCTTCATCAGCGCCACGGGTGAATGGTAATCGGGTGGCGGCAATGCTCTCTGATGTAATATCAAGCTCCGCCCGATTGATTAAGCGCTGCTCCGCCCCCCACAGGTTTAACCCTATCGCAGATGTCATTTGCTAGTCGCTGTGTGCAGCGCTACTACCAATCCCAGAATGCAATGTTTGGAAGTCTTGCCTGGTTGATGCTGAGAAGGGTGGAATAGCGCTATGTTGGTAGGGGGTCCTTACAACCTGCTGCCCCAGGAATGCGTCGTCTCCTCCAGTCCCCTGAACCATTTCAACCCTCTTCATTCTGGTGTCAAATGAGCGGGGGCGAGGATGAGCATCATACCAAGCCCAATGCAGAGTCAAATGACCCCAACACCGCCAGCACCTCATCCAGAACAGACGGTGGGCTGTGGAAATTCCGGTACCCCGGACTTCAAACACACACCACCGAAGCAGTTTCCAGCAGACCAGAGCCAACTTGTAGAAACGGGAGCCTCTTGTCCGCGGCACTGGAACCCGCGCTGTAATATGCAACCAAACACCTCCTCCATCGTAGAAAGTGAAGAGGCCACACCAGAGGAACTCGTGGAAACAACATTTATTCCAATAGTGACAGGTAAGGAATGTCCACATCACCCGCCATTAGGCGAATGCATTTCGGCTTCTCATAGCCTTCATCAGCGCCACGGGTGAATGGTAATCGGGTGGCGGCAATGCTCTCTGATGTAATATCAAGCTCCACCCGATTGATTAAGGGCTGCTCCGCCCCCCACAGGTTTAATCCTATCGCAGATGTCATTTGCTAGTCGCATATATAGATATAGATATAGATATAGATATAGATATATTTATCATTATGCACAACTGGAATAGAAATTCTATACATACTTACTTGTCAATATTTTGGTTCTTAATATTTTGGCTATGATATTAAGATATAATGCTTTTCCCTACTCAATATTCTATACCCACACCAGCAAACCCCAGACAGTGGTTTAGACAAAAGCAAGCCACACATGCGAACATAAAAATCTTTTTAACGCCATGGCATAGTGATACAGGTCTATTGTTGCATCAGATAAATATGGAGACTCCTAGAGACTATGGCTCTTCATTCTCGTGTTGCAAAAAATATTTTAAAATGTCATAATTAACTCCCAATAACCTAGTTCTTTATGAAAAAAGACTTGACATAGCCATCTTACATGTCCTTGGCATGATATTAAACAGCCACAGATTAACCCCTTTGTTGCTGCCGTCAGCTAATGGCCGTCGCGAGCACTACCTCGGTAGTGCTGCGCACGTCCGTTGGCCGACGTGGCCCGACCCGCGCAATAGAACGGCCGTCGGGGGGCAAATTTTGCGCAGCTAAAGGTGTTAACAAACTTCTAGAACTGACACAGATTATCAAAATACAATATCTGTGGCCTCACTTTGGTCCATTTGAACTAGGACATTTCTGCATTCGTGGAGAGGCAAAACACAAAGTGTCATTTTTGCAGTAACTGACTCTAAAGTTACAGACTCTAAAGTAAGGTACACCTTCCTGCACAAAAACAACCCTTTTAGGCATATCTCACTCAGCAAATGCCCAAAAGGATTTTGCACTGGAGATGCAACACAAAGTGACATAATCTCAATTCAAAATGTTACTACATCTGCCCCAGAGTTTCCACATGTTACGATTGCTACAAGAGGGTTTGTGAAGCTGATGAAGATTATAGCTTGAAATTCGGAACGCTGTCAGAGTATATTTTAAGAAGGTTAATCGAATATACTTGATTTTAAATACTGTTCACTACTTTTTAAATTAACTATCAATACAAATTTTTCATTCATCATTTGTTTGAACATTTCATTTTAAGTTTTGCAGTTTCACATTGTTCTAGAAACATCGTGGATCCCTGGTGTCAGAAGCATGTCAAACAATGTTATTACTGAAGAACATTCAAAAGGCATGTATATTTCATTAAAGATATGATCGTTGATGACTTTTTTTTATTTTTATAGAGCGCAAACTAGACCCGAGACATTGGGTATCAGAGCGCTTTACATGAGCTTCAGCTTCGTTGCAAGAGGCCACACACTCATTTTTTTAGGCACGGGGAGATTAAGTGATTTGCCTAGAATCACAGGATGTTGAGCAACGTTGTCGAGACCAGGTTCCCCAGCTTCAAGGTCAACCGTTCTAGCCGTAAGGCTACATCCTCCCCCCAATTTAAGGACTTAATCCTGTTTTTTATAGATGTACGTCAGATGGGATGCATAGTTACAGCATGTGTTTTCCAGCTGTCATTGGACCTCTTGCTAACATCCGCAAGTCTCTTTGTTGTCTTGCGGCAGGTCTATCTTAATCTGGCACAGGTGCTGGTTCGGACTGACCAATAAGGTAATCAGGCAGTGCCTGATGGACTGGTCTGACATGTTAGCATATGGGTCATATTTTTGGCTATTTTTGCTTGTTTGAACGTCTGCTGTACCAGAGTTTACAGTTTATCTCCCTGACATACATTGCTTATAGCAAGCTAAAATCCATGCTGTCTTTCATACCTTGAAAAACAGTAATACAGTGTGTTTTTACAAGTTCAAAACTGCCTCAATTTGCAACCATTGGCTACTTTTTTAGCTTTCTAATTCACAGAGGGGGCCACTTTTATTTTGGTTCCCAGGTCTATTTTCTGTTCCAGTCCCACTCTCCACAGGTGGGCAAACTCTAAAAGGATGCGTTTTGCAAGGAAGCTAATGACAATGGAATGTTCAGATGAAATATGAAAACAAAACTCGCTAGGAGAAACTGCAACCTTGCTCTGTGTTATCTTCAGAGAGGGCACTTGAATGTGAAATCTTCCTTCATTTTTCCCCAGTATGAGTACAAACTGTAGTGGGACCAAGATTATCCCAAAACTGTGCCAAAGGCAATCTTTAGGACAGTGTGACTGGTGTCACCTCACCGGGAGCCAAACTCAGGGCTGAAAGGGGGGCTGGGAGGATGGGGTGCTGTGTTTTGAAATATGCTATGATTTTAAAAGCACATGCTTTAGTGTTCCTTGTTTTTCCAGAAATGTTCTGGTAACAATTAAAATGTCAAGATGACACACTGCGATTAATGTACACGCTGGAGAGATTGGAGTTTTGTCTTATGGCAGTTTAGACTCATCATAAAGTAGCACGAATGGTTAACGAGCCTGCTGCAAAACAGCTGTACCATGCAGATCACTGAATTGTATATTATAAAGATATCTCGGTGGGTTGCTGTATTAGTCACAGTGATGCTTTTGTTACTTGAAGTTCATAAGTTACAATCCTAATATAGGACAGTGAGCTGTCAACTGTCAGACAGAGAATTGCATGCAAACTGCAAGGTGTAGGTTAGAATGTTGTTTATTTCCCTAGTCTTTCATTATCCTAATGTTGCTGAAAAGAAATTTTTTATTAGTAAAGCCAACCCCAACCACTGTGGTTGTGCTTATCCAGGCGAATCACTCTTAAACCATACTGCATACCAGTGTGGATGCTATGTGATGCCTACACCCTGCGGTCCTCTTTGTCTTATGTAATGTTTCCTATGCACTGATTTACACATGTATGATTCATTAGCTCTGTATAATGTGATTTAAAGTTCTCTGACACCCTACATTTGTATGAATAGTGCTACACGTGACCTGATTCTGCTCCATCATGGCTGCACTTAAGACACCTGTGAATCGTGTAACACAGGACTGCATCTGATTCTGCTCCATGGAGGCTATGGGGTCCAGAGACTACATTTCCCAGGAGTCTTTGCTGCAGGAGGTGCGTAGACCAATGCGCTCTTAAGGCGCCTTTGAATCCCGCAGCACAGTATGGAACCTGAATCTGCTCCATTTGGCGTTGCGGGAACCGGAGACTATGTTCCACAGGAGTCTTTGCCGTCAGGAGGTGGGAGACCAAGGCACACTTCAGGCTCCTGTGAATCCAGCAGAATGGGATGCGACCTGATTCTGCTCCATCTTGCGCTGGGGGGCAGAGACTACATTTCCCAGGAGTCTTTGCCACCAGGAGGTGGGGAGGCCAATGTGCACTTAAGGAGCCCGTGAAATTCAGAGCACAAGAAGCAGCTGCTTCTGCTCTATCGCGGGCTGCAGGGGCTGGAGACTACATTCCCCAGGAGATTTTGCCACCAGGTGGCAAGACCAACCTGTGCTTAAGGTGCCCATGAATCCCACAGCGCAGGATCTGCCCTGATTCTGCTCCATTGGGGGTTGGGTGCCCCTAGACTAAATTTCCCAGTAGTCTTTGCCGATAGGAGGTGGGAAGACCAACGAGCACTTAAGGCACCTATGAATCTTTCAGTGTGGTTTGAAACCTGATTCAGCTCCATCAGGGGCTGCAGGAGCTGGAGACTACAGTCCTCATTAGTCTTTGCCACCAGGAGGTGGCGAGACCAACGTGCACCTAAGGCACCTGTGAATCTTGTAGCATACAACGTGACCTGTTTATGTTCCATCGGAGGCTGCGAGCCAGAGACTACATTCCCCCGGAGTCTTTGCCACCAGAAGGTGGGGAGACCAGTGCGCATTTTTAAGGCACCCATGAATACCTCAGCTCAGCACGCACCTGAGGGCATTTCCGGGCAAAGACCAGACAGGAGTGGGCCCGTCTACACCCATCCACAGCTGGACTAGGCTAGGCTGCGACACCACTCTTTGTTGCTTGGCCCATCATAAAGTGATTCCTTTCATAATACTACATCTTTCATTTAATAAGGATGATGGAAAAGGGGAAATCATCTTACCCTGTTAGTGAGGGTGGACACAGCAAATTCAAATACCATACCACGTTTTTTGACGATTGCCATGGGTGTCGTCAACCACGAAATTCACTCTGTTGAGGAACGACTCTCCATTACGGCCAAGAAGGGCCTGGGTTAAACCTCTGGCAAAGTGAACACAAGGAGATAATGGAAAGAGTGCTGAAACTTTTCAGACACTCACCTCCAGTCACAGATCTGGGTTGAATCCATCATCATTCTTTAGCTCACTTCGCCACCCCAGTTTCGACCCAGCCATATACAAATCAGTCTTGACCCTTTTCCTGGTGGAACAGTCCAGCCCGAACTGCCATGTCAGGTCTTTCCTGGACCAGAAACAAGCATCCTGGGACCGGTTTCAGGGTAAACTCCCTCATCAGCCAGGCTAGCTTAAATCCACTGACAAGGTGAGCAAGGGGCCCACGTCTGGGCATACCCTGCCAACTTACGGCGAACAAAGCAAACACAGGAGATGATGGGTGGAGCGCTGAAACCTTTCAGACACTCACCCCCAGATCTGGATTGAATCAATCATCATTCTTTAGCTCACTTCGCCACCCCAGTTCAGACCCAACCATATGCAAATCAGTCTTGACCCTGTTCTTCATGGGAACAGTCCAGCCTGAACTGCGAAGCCAAGTCTTTCCTGGACCGGAAAAAATCATCCTGGGACCGGGTTCGGGGTAACACCTCTCATCAGCCAGGCTAGTTTAATCCAGTGGCAAGGTGTGCAAGGGACCCATGTCCGGGCATACCCTGCCAACATAGGACGAACAAAGCAAACACAAGGAGATGATGGAAGGAGGGCTGAAACTTTTCAGACACTCACCCCTAGTCTCAGATCTGGGTTGAATCGATGATAATTCTTTGGCATACTTCACCACCCCAGTTCAGACCCACCCTTATGCAAATCAGTCTTGACCCTGTTCCTGATGGGAACAGTCCAGCCGGAACTGCCAAGCCAGGTCTTTCCAAACCCAAAGACAAATTGATTGGTAACCAGGTTTGCCCCCAACAACCTGTATGAGATGCTTTTACAAAGGTAAAACGTGTTGGCCAATCAGCTTGTTCTTCTGACTCTTCATAGACTCTTGCAGTTATTGTTAGTCCCACTCGAGGTTATAAGGGAATTTGTGACATGGCCTGCTCCTCCTTTTCAGCTAAATGAAAAAAGAATATCAAACACAGCCAGTCGGGGAAAGGGAAAAGGGCCCCTATATAAGTCGATTTGGCCACATAGGCTGACTTGTTTAAATCGCTTAAGGAGAGTAAGGGGGTGAAGGATGCTATATTGGCTAATTGTAGCCTGTAATATTTACAGTGTCAGTTTACATTCCGTATGGATTGTATTCTCAACAGTTTGCCCTCCATTGAACTGCAACTTACTAATTTACAGCCACCTCTGGCACATTCACTAAATGAGATGTTTCTACTTTTACTCCTCAGGCCTAGATAGATCCCTGGGTTGCTAATTCCATCACTCCTAGTCAGTCTGTTATCATGATTCAGGCTGTGAACATGCATATTTTATATCCTCCATCAGGTAATATCATATTGGCATCTCCCATAGCTTCAAATTCTGTGGTACAATGTAATCTCCCTATATATCTCCAACCAGCTACTACCACATGCAACATTATTTTAAAAGGGGTTTCTAAAATCAGACCATCCCAAACTGAGAACCACGAACAGTTCGTAAATAAGTTGGTTCTCTGGCTTTCAAGAATGTCTGTGGCTAGATACTCACTGCATGACAAAATATCTATGGTGAGGAAGGTGGAGGGGTTTGGCAATTCCCTAAAATTGGATATTAATGATTGTGTTGTGATTTGTACTAGGAACGCATTTGTTGTTAAAAATCTCTTAAATAGGCTACATTTCATCCAGTTGAATGACAACAGAATTATAGTTCACCCACTAGGTTACTTCTTCCACCGTTTACAGCATTTATTCAGGCCAGTTAATAGTCCTAACATTCAAAAGGAAGGTGTTGAGGCCTCTCATTTCACTGTACCAGCTGATGACAGGTTTGAAGACTAGTTCAATGTGAAGCCAATGTTAGACAGTTAAGCTTGATTTCCCCCTCTCATGTAAATGTTTGTTTAACTGTTGAGTGATGCTCCACCATGGTATGACATCTATAGGGCTGACCCTGCACCAGATTTATTTACTCCATTGGGACCAGATATCGCTTGTCCAATAACGGTACTTCATTCCATGGGTCCTCGTATTAGCAGGGGGCATGGGGACCATAGCTGGTAATTCCGCTCTTAATTTTGCATCATGGAATGTGTCAGATATAAGTTCTAAAATGGACAACCCACATTGGTTACATTTCATCAATTGTTGTGACATTATATGCTGCCAGGAAACATGTGCCATTGAGACAGAACACATAAATTGATTCAGCTCAGTTTTTTACATCTGCAATTCCTTCACGAGCTGGTAGAGCAAAGTGTGGCCTGTTAACTTTAGTTAGGGTAGGATGTTCTAGTGTAGTTGAAAGGATTTTACTTAGATTCTTCTTATTTTCAACTTTTGTGGTTCATATTCAGTCTGATAATATTTTTAAATTAACTAATGTTCATAAAAATGATTTTAATGCTTACGGTACAGATGTAGTGACTGCACTTACAAATGAGCTGTTCAGATTTATTGACTCTCAGGAGAGGCCAGTAGCTTTGTTTTGGGTGGGTACTTTTATATCAAACTTTATCTGGGAAACAGGCATTACAATGTGGCTGTTCACACAGAGCCTTTACCACACAGGTGTTACACAGCATGCACTGTTACCACACATAGCCTTTACCATGCATTTTTTACAAGGTATAAGCCTTTACCATGTCTGCCTTTACAGCCAATCAATTAATGTTGTAAATGTATGAATGCCTTGTACTGGTGGTTGAGGCATACGCTGGTAACTGTGGTAAAAGCACTGGCGTGGTCAAGGTAGTCAGCGTCGTTCCTCTTGATGACCTGAGCTGCGCCTCAGAATATTTGCCTTGTTGTACCGGTAAGGTAAGGGGGTTCAAGCATGAGGCAGTGGGGGTATGGATTTAGGGCTTTAGACGGGTGGAATTTTTTTAGGCGCTGGGGGACAGGGGGAGTACACCCCGGGGTATGGCCTTAGGGTTGAGAGCAGTGGATGGGGAAAGGGGATGTGCAGGTGTCTGATTTTAGGGTTCAAGGCAGGTGTTGGGTAGTATTAACAAAAGCTGGAGACTGGGACTGGACACCCAGGGGTCTAGTTTTAGGGCTCAGTGCAAGGGTCTGGTATTTCTTTTAAAAGCTAAGGGCCGGGTGGATCACACTGGGGTCTATTTTTAGGGCTTTTTTTTTTTAAATGACCGGAGCTCGGAGGGCACTGGGACCTGGTTTGAGAGCTGAATGCAGGGGTCATTGAAACATTTTACCATGCATAGGGCTTTAACATACATGCCTTTACAACAACATTTGTTGTAAAGGCACGCGTGGTAAAGGCATACTCATAAATTAGTGCGTGGTAAAGGTTATGTGTGGTAAAGGCATGCGTTGCAACAGAATGTGATGTTCCATAGTACATCCACTGTGTTCACACCCTAGTTCTATATCATGTGGTCTGGTGGACCCTTCTAGAGCAGCACTCATTCACTGTTGAAATTCACCTTATGGAGATGCATTTAATCAACTTGGGGCCGATCCACAGAACTAATCTGAGATAAAATCCTAAACTTACTACTTTTGGTATTCACAGAAGGCATTTAGTAGTAGTAAAGTTAGGACTCCTAATGAGAGAGAGGGGCTATGGAGAGATGAAGGGTAGTAGTGAAGGTATCCATGAAGAAGGAGGCCATTGGGGGGTGCAAGTAAAGACTGTCGTGGTAGGTGCCACTAGCACTAAAGACAGCCCTGGGTGTGTCCTTTGCTTAGGGCCAATATTACATTAGTTAATTAGAGAAATCTTCATCAAAATCATAACCAATTTGCTGCTTAATTAATGCAATTTACAATGAAGGCTTGAACAAAAGGGCAATCAACATAAAATGCAGAGTTCTTGGTACGTATTTTTCTACATGCAAAAGTTCTAAAATTGATATTGGTGGTTTCTCTGATATTCATGAAAGAACAGTTCTTCAGACTTACGATTGCTGTGCACTTTGGATATTTTCACTTCATTATACATTCTAGTCACAGACAAAACTTCTTCCATTATTCAAAGAGTATGATGCCTTATCCTGTGGTGAATGTTCGATGACTCAGCCGACACCTTTCGCCTCAGGATGGATAAGCTTGGAGCTTTCTCCAGGATGAAAATCTGAGGCATTAATATGGTTTTCAATATATTAAAATTGAAAAATAGAATAAACTGAGATCATTTTCAAAACTAGAAGGCTCACTCATGTTCTGGTTGCATAGCGATCAGTGGCACTGCAACCTTTATGTGAGGATAAAAATAAGGTGAGGTGCTAAGTGAAAGTTTGAATGAGGATTGTGGGAGAGGAGATTCACTCATGGTGCAAAAAAGATTTAAACTAATATTAATAATTTTAATCAAGGATTAGGAGTCCTGGAGATAGGAGGAAATCCACTAGAAAATTTCCTCATGAATGGTATGAACGAAGTCTCCTTTAAAAACAGTGAGGTCCTATATGTGATAGGGGTGCAACTTTAGATTAGAAACGTTGTTTCATGCTTATCAGTGTAATGTTTGGTGTGCCATACTCCCCCTGTACAGGAGGCAGACATTTTGAAGACGTGATAAGATATGGATCAGTGCAGGTGAGAAGGGTGTTGAAATCACAGACCCCAGTGTCTCTGGGTGGAATTGGTTGAAAACGGGTTGCATTAAGTGCAGCTGTGTGAAAAGAGTTGTGGCTTGGGGAAAGTATTGAAATATCCACTTTGCAGATAATTTGTTATTTATTTTTGACAATAAACAACAGACCATCTCTAAAGTGATTAGCACTTCCACACTTTTTCCAAAGCTGTGATTCCATTTATTTTAACCCGTTCTAACAATTCCACCCAGAACCTCTGGGGTTTACGACTTCAGCCCACTTTCTTGACCATTATTTTATCACACCTTCAAAATTGCAGCTTCCTGTACACTTTACTGTTTCATCAGCTAATCAGAAACACCATCCACTCCTGCCAGAACCATAAACATAAACGCCAGAAAACAAGGAAGTGAGGCATACCACAAATTACACAAATGAGCCTTATGCATCATAAGGGACAGACGACATAGGAACCGGTGAGACCGTGGAGTGCCCACTCACAGCCCCTGCTCATGACGGTATCGGGATCTGTGTTAAGACGGTCCCCCTTTGACCATTCTGTGCACACCTGTGTAGGCATTTGTCTTCCTCACTTTTTGCCACCATTTGCTCTGAAAACAATGGGGTGTATATAGCTAGGAGAGACCAACATAATGTTTAGGAGGGCTGGATTCATGCTGCATTTTCAATATATTCACTAAAGATACATTTAGATATATTGAATATAAAAAGTGCTTAAATACCTCACCAGGGATTGACCTGGTTAGCTGGAACCGATCTGGTCTTCTGGAACCTACAGTGACATGCAGCCACGGCCCGGCAGCCGCATTTTGCGATGCAGGGCGCACTACGAAATTCGTTTTTTATTGATTAAATTGTTACTTACCTTCAATTATCCATACTCCGGTTTTTAGCAACCCCAACCCTGCCCCTCCCCCGCCCCGCCTCTCTGCCCCACCGAAACTCCCTCCACGGGCCGCAGCTGGTGACATGTACAATAGAGTGGGACCAAATGAAAATTGAGAGCACAAATTCATGAACATCCTACAAAAGTAAGACCTGGATGTTGACTCCGATGATAATGTTTTTAAGTTATTTAGTCCTTGCTTAACAATATAGGATATATGCATCCTGTCTCATGTAGTACGCTACAATATCGAGCATAGGGGTATATTATCAAGAACAGTGTTCAAATTATCACCGGTTTAGCAGCAGAAAACTGCAGCTAAAACTGCGATAATGGGCTTGATAATATGCCCTGGAGAATTCCAATAGAAGCCCTTGTTCATACCAGAACATGGACTTCTATTGGAATTATCGAGGACATATTATCAAGCCCATTATCGCCGTTTTAGCGGGAGCATCTAAAAGTGTAAGCTTGTCTGGTAGTGTACTAGCGATATTGGGCGGAAGGGGAGTTTCAAAAGGGGCATAGTTGGATTTACATAAGAGGTTTAACTCATCTAAGAAGGAGCGCATTTGCCCAAAATCCGCTACGCTAGTAGACTGGGCCCCCTTGGAGGTCATGGTGGATAAGGGAGATAGGGAAGCGATATATGAACAGGACCACAGGTAAGGAATCGAATCGATTGGGGGGGATGTTTGCCTTCTTGATGATGGGCCTACAATGGAACAGCCAAATGGGATGGCCCGTCCCGTCCTTATCCGGCCTTTGAGGCTTTGCCCTGGGCTAAATCCCGCGCGCGTCCCGCGCCACGGGAATAGGAACGAGTTTAAATCGCTGAAGGTGGGGGGGCAGGAACGCCGAGGGAAGAGGCAGCAGCTGGGAAGCACAGAGCCTGCTGGACCTCGCAGTCCCTCGGCGTGTTGTGCAGTTCGTGTCCTTTCCCCTCAAAGCAACCCGCAGAGATTACAAAGCGCTTGCAGAGCGCAGGGATCCCACGTTGTTCTCCCCCGTCAGCAGCACACACCGTGAGCGGCTCCCGCGGAGCGGGGGCCGCGAAAAGTATTTGAATTGTCCAGGTGTGGGGGCGGGGACGCCGAGGCAAGAGGCAGCAGCTGGGAAGCACAGAGCCTGCTGGACCTCGCAGTCCCTCGGCGTGTTGTGCAGTTCGTGTCCTTTCCCCTCAAAGCAACCCGCAGAGATTACAAAGCGCTTGCAGAGTGCAGGGATCCCACGTCGTTCTCCCCCGTCAGCAGCACACACCGTGAGCGGCTCCCGCGAAGCGGGGGCCGCGAAAAGTATTTGAATTGTCCAGGTGGGGGGGGCGGGGACGCCGAGGGAAGAGGCAGCAGCTGGGAAGCACAGAGCCTGCTGGACCTCGCAGTCCCTCGGCGTGTTGTGCAGTTCGTGTCCTTTCTCCTCAAAGCAACCCGCAGAGATTACAAAGCGCTTGCAGAGCGCAGGGATCCCACGTCGTTCTCCCCCGTCAGCAGCACACACCGTGAGCGGCACAACTTACACAAATTGGACCATGCACAGGGATGGACTGTTAACAAAATTTGCGCCTAAGTCAAAAGTCCAAAAACGATAAACAGGTGAAGGACTCTGGTTAATGAAGTCCGTGACTTTCCCTAAAAGCACCTGAACAAACGGAGAAATCACCTGCAGTCCGTAAATAATAAAGGACTGAAGTCCAAAAGGGGTAACTTCCAGGAGAGAGGAACTCACCAAATGTAATTGTAGCTGCCAAGTCCGAAAACAGTGTCTTCCCAGCCCGGAATCCGTGAGCCCCTGAGCCAGTAGCGAGCGAAGGCAACAAGATGAGTCCGCGAGCCGGACCAAGCCACTGTCTCCACACCAAAGCAGAAGCCGATCAGCTGCAGCTCTCCAGTCCGTCAGGAGAAAGGCCCCCATACATCTCCACAGGGGGGGGGGTGAAACTGCTGCAGTCACCCGTCGAATTCACACGCCAAGCCCAGACAAAGTCTGCAGCCAGAACGAAAATCAGCGCGTGAGCATCAGAGACGCCAGCCGCCAGCCGTCAGCCGCCATCATCCACGAGGGGGGGGAGGAGCAATTCACAACCCCTCAGGATCCAGAACCGACTCTTCTGCAGCGAATAGGACTCCCGGTCTGATTTACAGAATTTACACACACAAAATCCCAAGTTTAACTTAAACGAGTCTCCCTAAACTACAACTAAAAACAAAAAATATGTACATGCCCATTGTATAACAATTACAAACCTTACCTAAAACCAAAGTACCGGATTGTGCAAGAAATACACAAAATCATTTAAACATAACAAATCACAAAATGTAGTTGGTAAATGTATCTTCCAGTAGTGGCTCGCACAGGTAAGAGCAGTGAGGAGGTTGGGCAGGTGTGGGGTGGGGTGGAGGGTGGTGGAAGTTGACAGAGGATGGGATAAATAATATTAAATAAATAAATAAAACCCACTTACCTTGCCAAGTCGGCAATGCAGAGAACACAATCTAGGTGGTTTCATTTATTTATTATTACTTATCTGGTCATCTGTCGACTTCCACCACGCCCACCCTGCCCCGCTCCAGCCCCACCCCACAGCCTCAGCCCTCTTCAAATACATTTTTTGTTGCTTCCAGACTCAACGTTCTTTTCCTTTCTACCATCACTGTCTTTCACAGTTGTATTCACAATAACAGACAACTTTTCTTGTTCCACCTCTTACCATCATTCAACCTGACCACACACCTCCACATCTCAATCACTTTTTCTGGTACTGAAAAATTTAGATTCACCCTTGGGTAAAACTTCATACAACTTCACTCTTACCACTTCACCCACAACCATATTCAATATTCTTCTCCCTTCTTTCACATATTTCGATTGAGCCAAAAGCCTCCTGTTACCAATCTCCAACCACCTACAACTTGGAGTTGGATACAGAATATACACCCATCAATATCTGAGGTATTTAGATATGGGTACTCTACCTCTAAATATGACATATGGTTAAACATCCATGTCCACATTAAGAGTAGTCCTGACAGCCCAAAGAAAATTCCTTAACCCTTGCATACTATCTAAATTACTGGCTTTAGACAATTGCAAATTATTCTTGGAAACCCCTTTGAACCCTTCCACCAATATGTTACTTCTGGGATGATATAATGAGGTTTTTGTGTATTTCACTCCCAAATGTTGCAAAATTACTCAAATTGCAGAGAGGTAAATTGAGTGCTATTGTCAGACAGAATTTCTTCTGGAATCCTTTCCTTAGTAAAAACAGACTCCGAGAACTCTAATATCTTGCCTGCACTGCTAATGTCCCAAATATCCCAAAATTATGATATTGTGCCGCGCTTATCACTGGCACCTCAGCTATTTCTGGAGGCCCCCGATTCAGTGAGCTGTTGATCTTGGGGAGGTCACGAACAGGGTCAGTACTGTAGTCTTCTGTTATCCCCAGAGCCGCGCTGTGTGACTTGTGACATTCTCCGCGGCAGCGACCATCGTAGGGCAGCTGCATACTGAGTCAGCGATGTACACTTCTGTTGTCTTCATGGTGGTGCAGCATCATGAAGCTGATTGTGTGGCATTGATGCACACACCTGATTACTGCGAAATTCAGTGTGTATTAGGTGACATGCATTGCTTAATTACAGTGATCACCTTTAATATAAGTGCTTCAAGGTGTCAGTGATGCACACACCTTATCAGAGGGGATTCCTATTCGCTTTAAATACAGTGCATAACCTTAATGTGCTCCAGTGCTGATGTTTTAAGGGGCATTGGGCATCAGTGATGTGCCCACCTGATCTGAAATTCATTATGTGTTCGGTGACATGCACACCCTTTGACTCACAGTACTTTTAAAATACACGCTGCAGGATAATAATTGGTTAATGTTGCATAATTCCTGTGGATTTCTGCAGATTACTTTAAATGCACAGTTGCGCTGATATATACATATTGAATCATAATGACTAATTATCTTGGTATTGAAGTATGTGTTTATTTGTATGTATATTCAAGTTGTATACTAATTAATTTAGAAGATTTGGTAAGGTTACAGCATCGGTTATTGAGCAGAAAGGAGAAAATGTAGCAGACTAAAATTCCTCCACCCTCATTTTTTCCACGTCCTGAACATACTGCAGTTGATTGGGAGCAATGGAAAGAAAGTTTTGAGTCATATCTGGATGCAATTGATGTGGATGATTTCACTCACAAAAAAAGTTTGCATTATTAAACATTTTTTTGGGTCCGAAGGGCAGGAAAATTTTTAAGCATCTTCCACACCAGGCAGTAATGGGAGAGGGGTGGATGAGTACACATCCGCAATCAAGATGTTAGATGTGAGGTTTAAACTCCATAAAAATGAATTCATGGAGAGACATAAATTCCATAGTCATCATCAATTGCCAGGTGAAACAGTGGAAAGTTATGTAGGTGCTCTAAGAACTTTGGCATTGACATGCGAGTACAAGGACTTTGAACACAAATTGATAAGGGATCAAGTAGTGGAGAAAAGTTCAAGAAGTGTTACTTACCACTCAAAATTTTACTTTTAATAAAGCCAAGAGTTAGTTGCTGGGATTGAAAGTACTGAGACTTTCATGACGCAAATATCTGTTTCCCAATACACAGGTAAAGCAGTATTGGCTGAAATAGGAAACAACAAATCTAAGAAGGGCAAGGTCAAATCTAAGAGTTTGAAGTGTTACAGATGCGGGAGCACCTATCATTTGAGAAATGCAGTTACTTACCCTACCATTGGTAAAGTATGTGCTATTTGTGAAAAAAGACATTTCACGAAGGTATGCAAATCCAAAGGGAAAGGGAAGGAAAAAGTAGAAACAAAAATTTGTCAGTGCTGTGAATGATCCTGGATCTTCTGAATTTAGCGATGAAAGTGTCATTTTGTATGTTGAAGATCAGATTCAGAGTGTTTCTGCTGATATTTCTGCCATCAGACCTTATTGCAAGGTGGTTGTTGGAGGTGTGAGTGTGAACATGATGGCTGACTCAGGGTCACCTTTCATGGTAATTGGGGAGGAATACTGGAAAAACTTCCAAAATAAGAATGTTGTTGTTAGAAGTTCTACTATCAAACTGGTGGCATATGGTGGAAAGTCCATAGAGTTTGTGGGTGAGTTTGATATTGTGAAATCTTTCAAAGGGAATTTGGCGAATACCACTGCAAATTTAGCCAAGTATGGATCATCTTTATGGGGCTTGCAAGAACAGCGCAATTTGGAGATCATTTTGGATCCAAATAACAATGAACAAGTGCTCCGGAAGAAGGAGTGTATGACTATGTGGGCTTTTGAAGAGAATGAATGGGAGAGAAGATTTAGTAAATGGTTTACAGACAAATTGGGAAAGTTCAAGGTGCTCAGACACAAGATACCGCTCAAGGGATGGGCTGAACCTGTGGGGCCCAAGATGACTCTTGGTTAGACCAGAGTTAAAGAATGAATTGGACACATTATGTAGACAGGACATCATTAAGCATAGTGAAAGTTCAGAGTAGTTATCCTCCATTGTTTTGGCTCACAAACCCAAAGGTAGTTTATGTATGTGCATAGATTTGAAGGACTTGAGTTCCAGAATATGGGTTTACCCGTCACCCCTTGCTTTCTCTGGTAAAAGGTGCCAAAGTATTTTCTACATGGCGTCTGCCTACCATAGCGTCATCTTGAAGCAGGATTCACAGCATTTATCCTCCTACCTAACTCCAAAAGGGGATTTTTTATTCAAGAGGATGCCCTTTGGGTTAGCTTCAGCCGTATTTTAGCGTTTAATAGATAACATGTTTAGAGAAGGGGAGGGAGTTACCTGTTTCCAAGACGATATGTTGGTGTATGCGGAGAACAAGATTTATTTTTTTCTATATAGAGTGAACTAGACCCGAGACTTCTGGTATCAGAGTGCTTTACATGAGCACCAGTTTTGTTACAGATGGACACATTCATTTTTGTTAGGCACGGGGAGAATAAGTGATTTGCCCAGAATCACAGGACGTTGAGCATCCTTGTCGAGACTCCAACCCGGTTCCCCAGCTTCGAGGTCAACCGCTCTAACCGAAAGCTACATCCTCTCCCCAAATTGAACTTGATAGAAAACTGGCACCGGTTTTGGCCATTCTGGAAGAGAATAGTGTTCCTCTAAAAGCAGGAAAGTGAAAGTTTGGGGTGGAAAGTGTGGAACATTTGGGATGCAAGTTCTCTGCGCAAGGTGTGGAACTGAAGGAGAACTTGGTGAAAGTCATTATTGAAGTCCCTATTACAGAGGGCAAGAATCAGTTAAGATCTTTTATGGGGCTTATGGAATTCTATGCATGATTCATTCCCAGGAGTGCTAAGAAAATACATGCTTTGCGTGCTCTTCTCAAAAAGGGTGAAAGATATGTATGGGATGAGGAGTGCAGTCATGTGGCTGAGGACATCAAACATGTGGTGGCTGAAGCTATTCCTCTCAAGCTATTCAATCCCATGGATTTCAGTATTTTGGTCACAGATGCCAGCCAGCATGGGCTAGGAGCAGTCTTTTTGCAAAGAAGAAAAGGTGAGGATGAAGTTGTTGGTTTCGCTAGTCAGAGCTTGAGGGGTGCTGATGCATCTTATTCAGTAGTGAAGTGTGAAGCGCTAGCTTGCTGGTGGGGCATTGATCATTTCAAGCAGTATTTATCAGATCAGAGTTCGAGGTACAGCTGGACCACAAACCAATGGTCGATTTGTTTAAATTGCCGTAAAAGGAGCAGGTAGATTTTCACCAAGGATTACTAAATGACAGTACAGGTTACAAGATTATTGTTATCTGATGGTGTATAACCCAGGGTTTAAAAATGTAATGGCTGACTGCCTGTCAAGTTAACCTTCAAAAGTTGAAGGTCAGAAGTATGAAACATCCTGGAAGAATGAGGATGATATTGTAATTAACGAGTTGTCAATGGCAGTTCAGGAAGGCATTACTGATCAGGTTTGGATAGAATATTTGCAGTAGGAGGATACTCTAAAACAAGTGATGACTTACGTAGGGAGTGGATGGCAAAGTGGGAGGATGTCAGATCCTTTACTGGATGTCTATAGGCAAATTGTGCCAGATCTTTCAGTAGTCAATGGAGTTTTGTACAGGTCAGATGTTTTAGTTATTCATGAGAAGCTGAAGACCAAAGTGGTGTCTTTGGCGCATGAAGGCCATATAGGAATGAGGGCCATGAAAAGGAGAGTAAGGGACATGTTTTTGTGGCCGGTAATGGATAGAGATGTTGAACATTTTGTTAGGGAGTGTGTTTATTGTGTGTTCAGTGATAAGTCACAAGTGACAATTCCCAGCGGAGTGGGTACCATTCTGGTGCCTGATAAATCATGGTCCAAGTTGGCCATAGATATAATTGGTCCTTTGGGTGTAAGTAACACCCAAGTCAAGTATGGCATTGTGATAATTAATTATCATTCAAGATGGTCTGAAGTGGCATTTGTGAACATCATTACTTTCTATGCAGGGAAGAATATATTAGAGAAGTTGTTCAGTCAGTCAGTCAGAAAACTTTATTTCAGTTTTGATTCAAACCATAAAAGTACATATACAATAAAAACACAATTAAAAATATATTTGTTATAGAAACATATCTGATAAAGTGTAAAAAGTGCAAGAGTTGACTATCTTCGTTACATAAAGATCAAAAGATTAAGAAAATTAATTGCAAGTATCCACTACTGATCCAAACAATTTCTCAATTTAACACTTAGTTTTAGAAATTCAGTAATTTGGAGAATACTATCACTGTGCAACAGTTGTAAGTAAATTAACGCTGGTCTGATCTGAATAAAATTACGTTTTTTTAAAAGAGTCACCAGATAGCGCTTGCGGGGGTATTCATAAAACCTGCATAAAAATATAAAATGCAACATGTCCTGCGGAGACTTCCCGTCACAGCCGCAAGGTACTGCAGTCTTATTAAAATTAGCAGTTTTTGGCCTAACCAGCAGGAAAGGTATGCCTGATGAAGTCATCTCTGATAATGGTCTGCAATTTGTATCCTTAGAGTTCGAAAAATTAATTAAAGGTCTTGGCATCAAGCACACCAGGACATCATTATATCATCCCAAAAGCAATGGTTCAGTGAAGTGTTGTAATAACCTGATAAAGGAGAAAATTCAATTGTCTTTGGTGAATGGATTGGACTGGATGTTGTAGTTGAGGAAGTTGTTATGGGCAATCCGCACTACCGCTAATTCAGAAACCAAAGTTTTACCTTTCATCTTGATGAAAGGAAGACTACCAGGGTCAAGATTAAACTGTATTTGAAAGCAGAAAGAAATGTCTTCTAAAGAAACCTTAGACAGTGTGAGTGAGAGGATGCTGCTGCTCAAAACAGGTATGCATGGAGTGCATCTAAAGAGCTGTTGGTGAAAGACGGTGACATTGTTTGGGTTAGAAAGGTTGGTTTTGGTAAAGATGGCGGTTGTTCTTCTAGCCCCAAGAGAGCTGTAAGTGTGGGAACACACACTGTGACTGTAGACAATGGTATATGTTGGAACAAGCAGAAGATACCTGGTGTTACACCACTTCTTCTCTGGGGAGAACATTGATTCAATAGGGCTGGGAACCATCACTTCGGACTTATCACTTACAGTACAAGCCACACAATCTCACACTAAATGCTCCACATCTTTGTACAAACTTGGCCACCAAAATGTTGCTGTACTCTTCTTTTCATTGCTCGCATACAAATGTGCCCTTCAGGTATCAGATTTAAAAGCTTTCCCAGCAAACCTGAAGGAACAATCAACAAATCTGAGTGAAAAACCAAATCACTATTAATTGAAAGTTCCTTAGACACATGCCAAAACTTTGCTCTGCTTTCATCAACAAGTCTACGCCCAGACACCCTTGCACAAAGTGCTCCTTCACCTTTCCAAGGACTGCATCAGAATACACCACCTCCAGTCACTCTTCATGCGAAAAAGCATCTTCGTGTGACTATGCACTGAACACACATTTACCAGATCATCATCTCAACTCTCATCTATAATCTCATGATCCCCTAGAAGACAGGAAAGACAATCCGATAAAATGATCCCAGCTCCAGGAACATACTCAAACACATAATCATATTCCTGTAACCTGTACTGCTACTTGGCTATCATGTGAGTTGGTCTAGAATCACTTTTAGTGGTAAACAAGTCTATTAGGGGCTTGTGATCAACACACACCACAAAACAGGTTCTGCACAGATATGTTTTAAAATGAGTTACACCCCACCAGCACACTAAAGCCTCTATCTCAATAACTGAATATGGGAACTCAGCTCCCCTAATCTCCTTGAGGCGAAAGCAGCAACTTCTTCCTTGCCATCATGTCTTTGTAACAACACAGCTCCTAAACCCCTTTCACTTGCATCCATCATTACAATGCTTACATCATTAGAATAATAAATGACTGGGTAGATGACACGGGGGTTTTGGACCCTTGTCAAATGAGTTTTAGAAGTGGGGTTGGGACGACAGAGCAGTGCCTGAATTTAAACTTAGTAATTGGCAAATATACCATCGCTAGGTCGTTACCAATCTACTTAGCGTTCATGGACTTATCGTCCGCATTCGACCTAGTTAATAGGTCCAAATTGTGGTCTATTCTTTTAGATTATGAGCCCCTTGTACACTTTCTGGCCCACCTGCATACCGACACAAAAGCACAAGTAAGGATCGGGATGGCGGGGGAAATATCAGGGCACATAAAGGTAGAAAGAGGAGTCAGGCAGGGGTACGTTTTAGCACCCCTGTTCATTATTTACATTAATGGACTAAATACATTTTTAAAACTGGCAACTACGGATGTCCCAAAAATAAGGGGGGGACCGCTACAGACTCTGCTTTATGCAGATGATGCGGTGCTTATGGGCCTTACACCAAACGCTTTACGTAGTTTGGTTAAAAGTTTTGCACAATATATGGATAAACTAGATCTTAAAGTAAATTTAAAAAAATCTTTCGTTATGTCTTGTGGCCCGGGGAAAAGACAGCTTAGTGTTATTTCGGTGGTATCAGATAGACTATTCCACTAATACTTTTCCCTATTTAGGAATGGTTTTTGCTGCGAACGGCTTGTGGAGTGGACATTTGGTCCACGCCACGAGCAAGTTCTCAAAATCCATTAATTCTATTCTTAGCCTCCCACGGCCTAAGAAAGTAGGTGCGACAAAAGCAATGTAAAATGTTTTTAAGCTACAGTGCGTCCCAGTAGCAACATATGGGACTGAGATATGGGGTCTGGGCAAAACACCTAGTATCCAGACCAAGGAAAATCGTTTTTGTAGGAAATACCTTGGAGCCCCTATCTCCACCTCGGAGTATATCTGTCATTGTGAAATGAATTTGTATTATATATCGGATTTTATAGCATCGAGACCAGCCATGTTCTGGCTGGCTATTTGGAGAAATAAATTGGCCTCCCTAACCCATGAAATCATAAAAGATTGTCTCAATTGCGAGAGAGGGATGACAATCCCTTGGCTCTCTGGAGTTTTTAATAAATTGAGTAGTGTGGGTAACGGTCATCTTTTCATTGACCCCAGTAAGATTGAGCCTAAAGACAAAAATGAAATAAAGTTTGCACTGTATGCACTTCATAGTAAAGATAGATTGGCGGGGGGGTTAACTAAATCAACTATCCAGGCTTACGTGAATAAAGATCTGTATATACAACCAATTCCATTGTATCTCACATTGCCAATGACAAACTGGGAAAGATCACTCCTGTTCCATTTAAGGGCAGGCACAGTTAGATTTTTACTATGTTTTCCATTAGGTTACTCTTCAATAAGATCTGAAGATAAATTGTGCCCATGTGATGGTGTGAGTTTACAAAATGATTTAAGTTTTTTCTTCTTTTGTAAATTTTATTTAAAATACATTAAATGCTTTCTAGTTCCATATTTTAAGAAGCACAGACCACTTTCTCGGGAGCAGTCTTATTTGATGCTGCTAACTCTGAACAATGATGAACTGATATTCCGTACTAGCACTTTTTTGAGAGTCATTACCTATGTACGTAAAACAATGGAGTACCCTTAGTAAATTTCTGTACTATGGCTGCTAAATAATCTGTAATTTTGTAATGTGTGTTGTTTTAAATGTATTTGGAATCATGGCTATTTTATCTTTGGGATTGTATATTTTTACTGCTTTTATGGATTTGATAAAATTTGAATAAAGATTTTGATTCGATTCGATTCGACTTCAGTACGCAGCACACAGCAAAATCCTTTCAAGCAGGGGGACACAGCTCACAGCAAAGTCCCTTGTCCTCTCCTTAGTCAAATCCGCAAACTGCAGGACAGACCCAGAACACACAGCAAGGGCAGTCCTTCTCTTCAGTCTCTTCAGCTGTTCTTCTTTGACAGAGGTTCCTCTTGATCACGAAGTAGTTTACATTTTTTTCCAGACTTCAGTTCAGTCTTGAGTTTGGGGATTTCAGCTCTCACATTTATACCAATATATGTCTTTGAAGTCTTTGTGTTCAGGGGGCAATGAGCCCGGTCCAAACCAGACCTGGGTGATAGTGAGGGTCTGGGCCCCAGATGCTCCTCAGGAGGTGGAGCCATCCTTTGTTGGCAGCAAAACAGCCCTCTTCACATCCAGGGGGCTACTACTCCCCCCACATCAAATGCAGGCCAGCCTGTTGCTGTCTCACCTCCTCCTCCATGGGGTCAGGAAATTTCCCAGACCCTATAGCATCCAAACCCAGACAGTCAATACACAATCAAGCAGAGGCATGCAGGATGGTTAGGACAAGAAAACAGCCACTTCTAAAAGCGCGGTTTCTAAACACACAATTCAAAAACCATCTTCACAAAAAGATGTGTTATTACATTCTAAGTTCAGGCACACAAAACTCCAACTCTCCATCTCATGCCTATAGGAAGATATGCTGGAAACATATGACACAGGATTCCCCATTCTGTCCTTTAGGCAAGATGGCCTTGCAACAGTGAAAAACAAATTTGGCAGTATTTCACGGTCAGGACAGGGTACACACCTCAGTACATGTCCTTCCTTTCACATACACTGCATCCTGCCCAGGGGGGAATCTTGGGCCTACTATAGGGGTGTCTGATGTGCAAAAAAAGGGAAGGGTAAGGCCTGGCAAGTGGGTGCACTTTTCAGGACAACAAGGCAGTTAACAAACTGTGCGCAGGCCCTGCAGTGGCAGGCCAGAGATCTCTTTTTAGGGCTACTTGTGTGGGTGGCACAATTAGTGCTGCAGGCCCACTAGTGGCATATGCATTACGAGTCCTGGCACACATAGTGCACTTTACTAGTAAGACAAACATACCAATTATGGACAACCAATTACAATAACACTTTATACAGGGAGCACTTGCACTTTGACACTGATCAGCAGTGGCAAAGTGCCCTAAGCATCTAAGTCGGCAACATCATGTCAGAAAAAGGTCTAGGAGGAAGCCAAAAAGTTTAAGGAACTTTAGTCAAAAAGTGCCAGGTCCAAAACACTCCAACACCACATGTAGGTACCAGTCCTGTAGTCACTTGTCGCCTCTAGAAAGTGTTCATCACAACAGTAAGGTAAGTAAGTCTTCTTTTATTCTGTGACCACAGGGCACATCCAGTCACTCTCATTCCAACTGCTTCTCTCCTTTAAACCTCCTTTCTCCAACATTCTATAACCCAGTGTTCACACATGCCTATGAGTTCTATGAAAAGATTCTAATCCAAGACCCAGCAGACACCTTCCAAGATGGTCTAGTATTCAATGAGATTAGTAAAAACCTTGGCAAGAATTCCATGTGATGAAGTTAAGCGTGAGCTTGGCTACCTAAGAATCTGATGAGATGAGGGTAGTGCACTAGGTTGGTATGTAACAAAGGAGATTAGGAGAGCATCCAAGAGGTGCACTATTTTATAAGGCTAAAGGGATGTTATATAATGGCATATCATATGATATTAGGAGTGCAAAAGGCACTCTATTTGACGAGCTTAAGGAAGTGTACCAGCAAAGTCTAACATTGTTCAGATTAGGACAGCTCCATGCAAATATGCAATTTCTTTGGATTTAGAGGTTTACCAGACTGGTGTTACAGCTGTTGCGATTACTGATTTAAAATAGAATGTTAGACTGTATTGTCTGACTGGATTGTTGGAGTGAGCCATGCTCTTACATATGTGACAGGATTCTAGGAGTGCACTAATTTGGTATAATATTTGATGGGGTTATTTATAGGTGTGTGCTAGGCTGATATATTATCTGGATGAATTTATTGTGGAAGCCGAGCTCAGGAGTGTGTCAGGCCACTATAATATTGGATGAGATTATTTGTGTGTGCAACACTACTATATTATTTGATTGATAATATTAGAGCTTTCCAGGATATGTAATTATCTGATGCGATCAAAAGAGCACCTAAGAGCTAGATTAAGGTAAGGTGGTAGATTAGCTAATAAGACAAGGAGAATGCCTAGTTTGAAAATTATCTGAAAAGATTCAGTGACCGAGTCAAACTGGTTTAATATCTAATAAGATTAGAGTCTGATGTTCAAATTATCCATTTCCAAAAATGTTGGCTCTCCAAAATTTCAAAGGCACTTGGCAGTGTTTGTTCAATAGGTAAGGCGGCAGAGATTGTAGGAAGGCTATCATATAATGCCTCTTGGCCTCTTCCCACACCCCATGATTACGGATATTATTCAGACGAGATCGGTCCTCGAGATCGGTGATTTTCTGTTGGAGGTGCCCCAGTTCAGCACCCCATTTCGGCTGCTGAGTCGCTTGCTTGTTGAGATCCTGTAGACTGCGATCCACTGCATCTAGATGCTTGTAAACAGTGACAAAATAGGTGTGTATGGACATATTTTCAGAGAGCAGATTATTCATTGTCATTGAACTTAGACATTTTGGATTCCAGCCTCAAAATGTCTTTAAGGATCCTGCTTCACACCTGGAAGGGCCTCCGAGAATAAAAGTTGGTGTGCCACCTTTGGATCCGATGTATGGCAGTCCGAAGGTAATTGACTGGGTAGCGCAATAAGAATTCATGGGTGGGTGTCCATGGTGATGCAGAGAATTTGAGAAGGCCCCCAGGCAGACAAAAGTGATCTGGGGGAGTGTAATAGCAACCTTGGATGCAAGAACGGTCCTAAAAGCAAGCGGACTGTCCGCAACAGAGAGGTCCCACCTGGCAGCTCGACCATCACAATGCAGGTTAAGGTCTCAATCTCAGATCCTCTGACCATTAGCCTTTAGCCGCATCTTTCTACATAGGGTGCCAGGAAAAAGAAGCATCAGGGCCGTCGCTAGGCTGGCAGATGTTGACTGCCAACAGAGTGCTGCTGTCGATCATTTGTAGGGTTGGGGTAAGAGGGGAAGTCATCTCCGGTGTACCCGGGAAGCCGGTACCTCTTAATGAGAGGTCTCCCCATATCCGTTTGGGGACCTGTGCTGCCACAACACAATGTTGTATGGTGTTTAGTGATGGAGGTCAGCTGTCAGGATGGGAGTAGAGGCTGAGGTGGGCTGACAATCAGAAGAGCCGCGAGGCAAGAACAGAACCTATCCGCCCCTTGCAGGTCGAGCGGTCATTGCAGAGGCAGCTACATAGGGTCTGGAATGAGGCCGCCAGGTTTGATCTTGGAGAGAGTATGCCTCAGGGCCCTCTCACCGTACTTACAGGTCTGGAAACAGCTCACTATGTGGTTGGGTTGTAGGGTGCCATCTAGTGCTCTCCTAGAGCCCGGAGTCACTTCTGCAGGGCCCTGTCTGCAGTAGACAACACCTCCGTCAGGTCACCAGGCCCTAAAGTATTTCACAGAGCCGTAATCTGGCTCCAATTTCCAAATAGCGATTCATCAAGGGTTTCTAAGCCCATTTTGCGATTCAGTAACCTGTTACCGAATCACAAAATAAGTTTAGTGTGCAACGCAAAGCCAAGTTGCAGTCAAAAACCCTGTAATTTAGTGATTCCCAGGCTTTGTGGCAACAACATGACTTAGTACATCAAGCTCATAGATCCCTTTCAGTATCTGATTAAATTATCAAAGTATATGATGCTGGCCTTCTTTAATATTGGTCTAGACAATAGGAGAGTGATTGACTGGCATAATGTGCTATGAGATTATGGGACGGTGCGAGGCTACAATATGGTCTGTTATGATTATGTGTATGTCAGTCTGGTGCAATATCAGAGGAGATCATGCTTGTATGCTATCTGGCGTCATATACACTACAAATAAACAATAACTTCGAATTGGTACATGCTTGTACACCATCAAAAAAGTGCATTAGCGTTTACCCGATTAATTAAAAGACAAATTGCAACCAGCATTACATGATATGTTTTTGCACCTGTGCCAAAGTGGATGAATCGATTAATCTGTGTAAGGAAATTCGGCAGTCTGTCTTTATAAAATCTAAGGAACGCACAGGAGTATGCAAAGAGTGGGTAATGCATGTCACAAATGAATGGGTGTGCCAGCCCCGCATATTGTAACGTGTTTGAAGGACTCTGCTAGTTTGTAATAAGGCCTGAGTTGTTAATCTTCCTATCTGTCTGCACAAAATGAACTTTTTTTAAGTGTTCATTATGTAAATTTAAATAAGTAAGAAATAATTTATACATTTATTAAAATAGGTTGGTTTAGAAGTGCAACAACAATAATGATAAGTATGTGATGAACATATCAAAGCAGCTGTGATTTTTCAGTGCATGTTTAATGTTTGCTTTATAATATACCTAGTGCGCTACATAAAATGTTAACAAAATAAATATAAAAATACACTTTAAAAATATTCCCATATAATTTGATTAAAAAAAAGTAATGTAAATACATTTTACAATGCCTTGCAACACAATTAAAAATACAATTTACATTAACAAAACATGGACATTCAAATCCTGAAAGAGAAATGCAATTAATCGATGTTATAATTTATTTATCACACATCTGTCTGTTGATGCTTTTAATAATGCAGAGGGTGCAGTCGTTCCCCAACACGGTGACCCAGACGACAACACACGTTTCCACGGACGACGCAAAACAAGCATGTCTTCTCTGCTATTTTAAAACCCAGAGTTTAGTGGATACAGCAGTGCATGAAGGGAACAGATTGCAAAGGTAAATCATTAGTCTAGCTGCCATTTCAGGCAGAAAAGAGTTGGGATTTCTGCCTAAATCCCCCGGTGCGCAGCTGGGGCGCAGACGGAAAGCTGTCCAATTTCACAGAGCATTCCCAATCCCCCTCAGGATTTAGGAGGCTAAGGTGCTCAAAGGCGCCTCTTATTGCCTTGCCAGGCAGAGTGAGCACAGGTACGGTCTGTGTGCTGATGAGAATATCCAACAGGGGAAAACGGACGGCGGCCCACAATCACTGCACAAACAAGAAAAAATGGGAACGGACAGGGCAGGCGATGATGGTGCAGCACAGCCATTTTGGACCAGGGTGGAACCTTGCCTTAGGAAGACCAATTATAGGACATGGGCAATGCCTATGGGTCTGCTAAACATCAGACATATTTAAACTAAATGTGCGTGTTAGACCTGGCCCTTTTTGAAGGTTTATCCCCAAACGTTTTGCCTTTTGCCTCCTATTTTTCTGACCCTGATTTTGATGGCTACATGATTCTGGGTACTTTAACACTGATGATCAGTGCTAAAGTGCATATGCTATAAATTTGTGAATATGATTGGTTATCAATGATTGGCATATTTTATTTACTGGTGAGTCCCTAGTAAAGTGCACTGAGTGTGCCAGGGCCTGTAAGTCAAATGATACTAGTGGGCTTGCGGCACTGGTTGTGCCACCCACATGTGTAGCCCTGAAAATGTGTTTCAGACCTACGACTGTAGTGTCTGAACGGACAGTTGTAAACTGCCATGTTGACCTTGCAAGTGCACCCATTTGCTCCCAGATGGAGTAATGGAGTTTAGGCTCTCACCTTTTAGTAAAGGTGGTTTTAAATTGTGTGTTTGAAAATGCCGCTTTTAGAAAGTGGGCATTTTCTTGCTTTACCATTCTGGGTGGCTCTGACTGTTTGTGTGTTCAGCGTCTGGTTTTAGATTGACAGAAGCTGGGGATGTGGATTCACTCTAGACAGTCACAAGGGGGTTTGAGTTGTGTCCTGCCTTGCCTGGGTGACTCATCACTGGGCGGAATAGACCTGGTCTGCATTTAGAGTGGTAGGAGGAGTTTTGCTAGCACCTGAATAGGCTGTGTCTCCTTAGCACAATGCTATCTCCACCCCCCGTGGTCATGCTGAACCAGGGAGGACAAACTGGTTTGGACTGAGCTATAAGGAGGAGTACTGCCCCTTTTCTGTGTGTGCTTTCCTGGGTTGGCCTGCAGTTGCAGGTTCTGCCAAGGAGAGAACAAAGACTGGAACTTTGCTGTGTACCTGCCTGTTGGACTTGGCCTTTTCCCCCCAAAATTTTTCGCTTTTGACCCCCTTATCTAGATTGTCTCCCCCATGGGATTAAACCTGTATAGGCCATGAGTGGTGTGAGACCCCTGGTGAAAAATGTAATTACCTGAAATAATGTGAGCACTTGTAAAATCCCCCATTTTAAAACTGCACCTGATTGAAATGTATTGTATTTAAAATGGATGCCATGGCCCTGGGTTTTGCCACTGGACTGCCATAGGTCAGCGGTCTAGATAATATTACCCAGCTACCCCTAGTTTTTGGAGGGAAAGCCTGGCACCCAGGGTGCTCACCCCCTCCCCTAGAACCAGTTTAGGCTAGATGTGCCAACATTCTAGAAGGTCCTGGCACTGCCTGGGAGGAGGGTATAAATAGGGAGAAGTGTCACCAGAGAGTCAGTCAGCGCTGGGACAAAGAAGAGAGGGGACCTGCTGTGAGGTGCTACCGCCACATGGACCTGTGAGCTGGGCCCTGCACCCCTATAACCCCCCCCTCTGCTGTCCCATGGGCCCCTGACAAGGGAGGGCCCCTATCCAGGTCCCTGTCACTGTGGGAACCGGGAATTACGCCAGCGTTGAGATGAAGAAGTGCCCAGGAGGTGAGAAATAGGACTGTCTACTCCCTCTGGTGAAGCTGGGCCCCTGTGGAAGTGCTGGACGGGGAGGAGCTGCCCAGGGAGGAGTGTGCCCTCAAGGAACTGTGTCTCCTAATCTGCCCCTGGATTGCCTACCAAGCGCTGTGGGGAGAGAAGCGCTAGGGCCGGTGTGGCCCCCGGACTGCTGCTGGCCCTGGAAGTGGTGTGGGCAGAGGGAGGAGCAGTGCGCTGTGAATAGCGCCATTCTCCTGAGGAGAATCATGCTGGAGGAGCCTACCCTCGTGTCAGCGCGCTGTCTGCTATATAAATAATTAATTAAGAAGGGAGCCTACCCCTTTATCATAGCCGGAGATTGTGAGGGGACTGCTTATCAAGAAAGGGAGCCTACCCCTTGTCCTTGCCACGCGCTGCGTGGCAGCGCCGGAATTCACCGCCGCCGTGAGGAGACCCCCCCCTTGTTGGGGTGTGTAACGTTGCGGCAGCCCCCGATGTGAGGAGAGGGCCGCCAGAGTAGAGAAAGGGCCGCGCTAGGCCCTGAGGCCGTCAGATCCCTCGTCACGTGACGGGGGCCCGGCCGCGTCATCGGCCCGCCCCCGCCAATGCCGCACACAGATTGGCCAAGCGGCCGCACCCCCTGAAGGCCGCGCAGCCATTGGCCGCCGGCCGGAAGAAGCCAGGAAGAAGCCCGAGGGAACCCGGGCAAAGCCGTCGCGAAGCCCTGGGTCCCCGTGAGGGAGGGGAACCCAGGTGAAATAGTGGAACGGGGCCCCCGTGGTCATGAGGGAGCCCCGACGTGAAGCGACCGGAGCGGGACCCCACCCCGCCGGTCTGAGCCCCTGTGTGTGAGGCCGGGAGGATAGGCGGGGCCGGGGCACACTGTCGGTGCCAGCCCCGCCTCCCCAAACAAAGCCGGGAGAGAAGCCGGCTAGAAGATTGCCTCGCCGGGCAGGGCCCCCACCAGAACAGCGCGTCGCCTGCAGGGCTCCGTGAGGAGCGGGAGCCCTGCCATCTGCAGCACATACTGCGGCCCGCAGGAGCCACCGAGTGAAGGCCGGTGAGTGGGGCCTTACTGAGACTGTGAGGGGGGGGGCTGGAGAGAGCAAATCGGGGCATATATCGGTGCCCACCCCCCAGGACCAGTGTTGCGTTGTGGGGACTCACCCCCAGGGACAGGGGTGCCCATAACGAGGAAAAGCGAGCCCCCCTGGAACCGGATCAGGGCCAGAGCCCGTGAAACACTGGGAGAACCCGAAGCATAGGAACCCCTGAGTAAGGCGCTGCGGGGAAACTCCTTGCCAATGTGGCCCCTCTAAGGAAAGGCTTGTGAACTGGGCGGGAGCCTGAATTACCAGGTTGAGGACTGTCTAGGAGGGAAATAACCCCTGGGTAGGGGAATAACCTAGCTTGCCTGGCCCTGTTAGGACCCTGAGGCCAGTGGTGAGGCCTAAGTGTTGAGACAGTGAGAATTAGGCCCCCCCTGGTTCCCAGTTGTTTAGGCCTGGATTATGTTAAGTGTTCCAGCCGGGGCGAAAGTTGTAGATGCCCCGGAGAAGCGCCGTGGATCCGGCCGCATGAGTAAGGCCTATACCTAATGTCGAGGCCCTCATGCTGCCCCATATTAAATCTGTTTGGGCCTATTGCTATTGTGACTGCTACCTGCCCCCTGAGGTTACTGCTGGGTTGCTAAATATTTAGGCCCCAGGTTAAAGGTGATACCGGCCTGATCAATCTTAGGAGTATCTTCAGTTGCTGATGCAGGGCTTACCCCCATGGGAAAGGTTCCAACGGCTAATGAAATGCCTTACATTTAAGGAAGTGATCTACATGTATTGAAATGTTTTTCTCATTCAATGCCCTGCGGATTCCTGCTAAGGTGTGTGCCGAATGGTAAATGCGGTTAGGCTGATGTGTTAGACCCACAGGGATGATGGAGTAAACCGGGTTGTGCCCTATGCTGGCCTGACGAGTTATTCCAGGCCCCTGGCTACGCCCCAAGTTTGTGAGCTGCAGTACTGATTTCTTACAGGTGCTCCTGTCTAATATGTGCTGTGATGCTCCGTTGTTTTTCCCTTACAGGGGTGGGGTTGGCGTTAACACACAAAGGGGGTATACGTATGTCAAGGTTGTATCTTACATTTTCAGCCAACCCCCTAAGGATGAGAGCCCAAGTTGGCCCCGCCAGATTGGCTCCAGGTCTAGTGTTTAGTTAACCATCCTTTTCCCTTGCAGCATGGACTTATGGACTCATCCCTTTTGTCCCATGTAAATAATTCCCCATGATGTATTTGGCTCTGGTGCCAGTTGGCGCCTTGTTGTGATTACCAGTGTATTTTTCCTTTTTACCTTGCAGGTTGGAGATATCACAAAATGTATTCTTTTTCCAACCAAAGGTGGTGTCGTGACTCTTTTGTAGTGTGATTGGTGTGTCGTCTGTGGGTACTGCGTGAATGCTTCACATGTCCTCGAAGTTTGGCCTGCCCGCTTGATGCCATGCTACCCCCTTGGAGATTTGGGCAACCCCCATTTCCAACATTTGGTGGCAAGCGGTGGGATAGGACTTGTGTTGCGCAGTACCACAGCGGCCACGGGTTACACTGCAAATAGAGCTTTGGATGTAATCCGAGCCTTGTTGTAGGGATTATTGTTGTTTGCTAAATTGCTTCCTCCTGAAAGTGTTTGACAAATGTGTCCCCTTGGTCCACTGTGGGTGTGTCCCGGGTGTATCTCGCCACGATGGGGTTGATTTACCAGGAAGTGGAACTGATGGAGTACACCGAACAGGAGGTGATAGACTTCCTCCTGGAGAGAGGGATACCCCCAGTAGGGAACATTAGGAGGAATTTGTTCCTCTATGAGGCCCTCAAGAGGGGAGAGCCCTTAGAGATTGGTGGGGACTTGTCTGACTACCCCCCCGAAGTTTTGAAGGGTCAGTGGGTTAGAGACCAGAGAGAGGGCTCCCCATCCAGAACCCTGGGAGGTAATTGCTCCGATGAGGAGGAGGAAGAGTCTAGCAGGGCAGAGACGCCAGTAGCTGTGGAGGACACCGAAGATAGGGAGTCTCGCACTGGGTCCAGCCCTGGGGCTACTGCCCCATCCCTTTCCCTGTCCCCAGAAGAATGGGTAGATAGGAGAGAAGTAAGGGAGTATCAGCTGGCGCTGGCAAAGCTCAGGCATGCCGAGGGCTTAGCGCAGCTGAGGGTAGAAGAGCAGCGACTAGAGACTGAAAAAGTCCTAGCCCAGGAGAGGATGGCGGAGGCGGAGAGGGCCTTCGCCAGAGAGAGATCAGCTCAGGTGGGTAGGTTGTCCCCTGAGAGTGGTTTTAGGAGTCTGGATTCACCGAAGAGGGTGGGATCCAGTGGTGGCAGCGAGTGTAGGTCCAGTGCAAGGAGTCCCACTCCCGAAACCCAAGAGACTGTGCCTGATTCCCCGGAAGAGGAGGACGGGTTAGTATTTAGGGGCAGGGGAAAGCTGTTCCATCAGTCCTGGGGAGAGTTCGAGGAGGAGTGTTGGACTGTACTGGAGGATTGGGTGGTGAGGAGAGCAGTGGAGGATTGGGAAGGGCTGTGCCAGGCCGTTATCCGGGAGCACATGCTGAGGAGTTGTTTCCCAAGACTGCGTCACCATCTGGTGCGGTGTGGGTTCTCAGACCCCAGGGAACTTGCACGGGAGGCAGACCTCTGGGTAAGTGCCAGAGCGTCTGGGAAGGCTGAGGGGAGTGATCCTGAAGGGAGTGAGACCGGGGGGTGTCCCGAGGTGCCCCAGCTGTGGTCACCGGGCCTGGAGTGTTCTTTAAGAGAACCCCAGGTTGGGAGACTAGGCTGTCCCGATGTGTCATCCAGAGGAAGGGATCCCCTCATGTCAGGAGGACCCGGAGCATCAATAAATGGAGCTCCAGTGGTTCGGGGGTCTGACCGGTCACAGGGTTTAGATCCTGGACTGGGGTTCCAGGTTAAGGGGTTGCCTGACCTGGAGGGTGGGGTACCTGTAATTCAGGTCCCTACCAATTTGACTCCCAGGGGTACTACTCCCAGTGGGAGGGTGCGGAACTCTGGGAGGGGGTGCGGAGGGAGGAAGGTCTCTTCTCTGTCACCAGCTCAGCCACAGGGCGCAGATCCTGGGTTGGGTGGCCAGGGACAGGGGTTGCCTGCCCTGGTGGGAGGGACCTCTGTAACCAGAGTCCCCCCGGAAGTGACTCCCAGGGGTACTTCTCCGGGTAGGAGGGTGCGGAACTCTGGGAGGGGGTGCAGGGAGAGGGAGGACTCGCCCCTGTCACCAGTTCAGCCTGTGGGTTTCGATTCCAGGTTGGGGAGAGAGTTGTGTGAGGGTGTCCCCAGGCGTAGGAGATGGAGGAACCCTAGGAGGAGAAGTAGGGGGAGGAGAGCCTCGCCCCTAAGGGCTGGTCAGTCTGAGGGTGTAGACCCCAGGTGGGTGGACCAGTGGCAGTTTGGAGAGAAGAGAGTGGTCCAGGAGAATTACAAGCCTGAGGCTAGAGCCTCCCACTCTAGGAAGGAAAAACATCCCACTAGGGAACACCAGTGGGGTGGTTTTGTTGGTGAAGGGAGGGTTGCAAGAGAGAACCATTGGGTTCCAGAGTGGAGGAGAGACTGCAGGTGCTCCTGTAGTTGCAGGCCTGCGTCCACCTTTTTCCGCCCTAAGCAGGGAAGCCCATCAAGGCATTGATATGTCTACCCTGGCTTGTGGCTGGGGGGAGTTGTGTTGGACTTGGCCTTTTCCCCCCAAAATGTTTCGCTTTTGACCCCCTTATCTAGATTGTCTCCCCCATGGGATTAAACCTGTATAGGCCATGAGTGGTGTGAGACCCCTGGTGAAAAATGTAATTACCTGAAATAATGTGAGCACTTGTAAAATCCCCCATTTTAAAACTGCACCTGATTGAAATGTATTGTATTTAAAATGGATGCCATGGCCCTGGGTTTTGCCACTGGACTGCCATAGGTCAGCGGTCTAGATAATATTACCCAGCTACCCCTAGTTTTTGGAGGGAAAGCCTGGCACCCAGGGTGTTCACCCCCTCCCCTAGAACCAGTTTAGGCTAGATGTGCCAACATTCTAGAAGGTCCTGGCACTGCCTGGGAGGAGGGTATAAATAGGGAGAAGTGTCACCAGAGAGTCAGTCAGCGCTGGGACAAAGAAGAGAGGGGACCTGCTGTGAGGTGCTACCGCCACATGGACCTGTGAGCTGGGCCCTGCACCCCTATAACCCCCCCTCTGCTGTCCCATGGTCCCCTGACAAGGGAGGGCCCCTATCCAGGTCCCTGTCACTGTGGGAACCGGGAATTACGCCAGCGTTGAGATGAAGAAGTGCCCAGGAGGTGAGAAATAGGACTGTCTACTCCCTCTGGTGAAGCTGGGCCCCTGTGGAAGTGCTGGACGGGGAGGAGCTGCCCAGGGAGGAGTGTGCCCTCAAGGAACTGTGTCTCCTAATCTGCCCCTGGATTGCCTACCAAGCGCTGTGGGGAGAGAAGCGCTAGGGCCGGTGTGGCCCCCGGAGTGCTGCTGACCCTGGAAGTGGTGTGGGCAAAGGGAGGAGCAGTGCGCTGTGAATAGCGCCATTCTCCTGAGGAGAATCATGCTGGAGGAGCCTACCCTCGTGTCAGCGCGCTGTCTGCTATATAAATAATTAATTAAGAAGGGAGCCTACCCCTTTATCATAGCCGGAGATTGTGAGGGGACTGCTTATCAAGAAAGGGAGCCTACCCCTTGTCCTTGCCACGCGCTGCGTGGCAGCGCCGGAATTCACCGCCGCCGTGAGGAGACCCCCCCTTGTTGGGGTGTGTAACGTTGCGGCAGCCCCCGATGTGAGGAGAGGGCCGCCGGAGTAGAGAAAGGGCCGCGCTAGGCCCTGAGGCCGTCAGATCCCTCGTCACGTGACGGGGGCCCGGCCGCGTCATCGGCCCGCCCCCGCCAACGCCGCACACAGATTGGCCAAGCGGCCGCACCCCCTGAAGGCCGCGCAGCCATTGGCCGCCGGCCGGAAGAAGCCAGGAAGAAGCCCGAGGGAACCCGGGCAAAGCCGTCGCGAAGCCCTGGGTCCCCGTGAGGGAGGGGGACCCAGGTGAAATAGTGGAACGGGGCCCCCGTGGTCATGAGGGAGCCCCGACGAGAAGCGACCGGAGCGGGACCCCACCCCGCCGGTCTGAGCCCCTGAGTGTGAGGCCGGGAGGATAGGCGGGGCCGGGGCACACTGTCGGTGCCAGCCCCGCCTCCCCAAACAAAGCCGGGAGAGAAGCCGGCTAGAAGATTGCCTCGCCGGGCAGGGCCCCCACCAGAACAGCACGTCGCATGCAGGGCTCCGTGAGGAGCGGGAGCCCTGCCATCTGCAGCACATACTGCGGCCCGCAGGAGCCACCAAGTGAAGGCCGGTGAGTGGGGCCTTACTGAGACTGTGAGGGGGGGGCTGGAGAGAGCAAATCGGGGCATATATCGGTGCCCACCACCCAGGACCAGTGTTGCGTTGTGGGGACTCACCCCCAGGGACAGGGGTGCCCATAACGAGGAAAAGCGAGCCCCCCTGGAACCGGATCAGGGCCAGAGCCCGTGAAACACTGGGAGAACCCGAAGCATAGGAACCCCTGAGTAAGGCGCTGCGGGGAAACTCCTTGCCAATGTGGCCCCTCTAAGGAAAGGCTTGTGAACTGGGCGGGAGCCTGAATTACCAGGTTGAGGACTGTCTAGGAGGGAAAGAACCCCTGGGTAGGGGAATAACCTAGCTTGCCTGGCCCTGTTAGGACCCTGAGGCCAGTGGTGAGGCCTAAGTGTTGAGACAGTGAGAATTAGGCCCCCCCTGGTTCCCAGTTGTTTAGGCCTGGATTATGTTAAGTGTTCCAGCCGGGGCGAAAGTTGTAGATGCCCCGGAGAAGCGCCGTGGATCCGGCCGCATGAGTAAGGCCTATACCTAATGTCGAGGCCCTCATGCTGCCCCATATTAAATCTGTTTGGGCCTATTGCTATTGTGACTGCTACCTGCCCCCTGAGGTTACTGCTGGGTTGCTAAATATTTAGGCCCCAGGTTAAAGGTGATACCGGCCTGATCAATCTTAGGAGTATCTTCAGTTGCTGATGCAGGGCTTACCCCCATGGGAAAGGTTCCAACGGCTAATGAAATGCCTTACATTTAAGGAAGTGATCTACATGTATTGAAATGTTTATTCTCATTCAATGCCCTGCGGATTCCTGCTAATGTGTGTGCCGAATGGTAAATGCGGTTAGGCTGATGTGTTAGACCCACAGGGATGATGGAGTAAACCGGGTTGTGCCCTATGCTGGCCTGACGAGTTATTCCAGGCCCCTGGCTACGCCCCAAGTTTGTGAGCTGCAGTACTGATTTCTTACAGGTGCTCCTGTCTAATATGTGCTGTGATGCTCTGTTGTTTTTCCCTTACAGGGGTGGGGTTGGCGTTAACACACAAAGGGGGTATACGTATGTCAAGGTTGTATCTTATATTTTCAGCCAACCCCCTAAGGATGAGAGCCCAAGTTGGCCCCGCCAGATTGGCTCCAGGTCTAGTGTTTAGTTAACCATCCTTTTCCCTTGCAGCATGGACTTATGGACTCATCCCTTTTGTCCCATGTAAATAATTCCCCATGATGTATTTGGCTCTGGCGCCAGTTGGCGCCTTGTTGTGATTACCAGTGTATTTTTCCTTTTTACCTTGCAGGTTGGAGACATCACTAAATTTATTCTTTTTCCAACCAAAGGTGGTGTCGTGACTCTTTTGTAGTGTGATTGGTGTGTCGTCTGTGGGTACTGCGTGAATGCTTCACATGTCCTCGAAGTTTGGCCTGCCCGCTTGATGCCATGCTACCCCCTTGGAGATTTAGGCAACCCCCATTTCCAACACTGCCTGAGGAAGAATCTCCAAGGTCTTGTGTGTGCTTGCCTCCTGTTCTGAAGTCTCAGGGCCACAAAGACTTCACCTACACCCACTTACCAGCACCTGGACTCATCTGTAAACTACTGCATTCAAACAGGCACCAATTCCAGTTCCTGGGCCCTGAGAATTGTGTGGTTGGTGCTGCAAAACAAGAATAACAACTCCGATGCAGTCAGCACCACAGTCAGTGACATCGCAACTTGCACTGAGGCCGGGGGCACTGATTGTGAAGTGCATGATGCATCACCCCACCTGCACTGCAGCCCTGACACCCTATGATGCCTGCCGACACCTGCAGTTATCGGCCTTCCCAACGCCAGTGCTTGCACCTACACTGCCAGCACCAGCATTACGTTATTGTGGAGTTGATAACCAACAAGGGTGACTTCATGAACTCTTCGACACCACCCCGCTTCCCCGAAAGAGATGCCTCACCATTGATACTGCCTAACTTCCCCTGTCCTGGATAAGATTCCTTGCCTCCTCACGGACTTGAGGCCTCGCCTCCCCCATGGCAGAAAGGAACCTGCTTCGCCTCGGCACTGACGCCTCATCTCCACAATGCCATGCATCGTCTGTCGACTTCATTTTTAAGGTACTGTTGTATGGGGGTCCATGTGACTCTGTGCCTGGCCCGCACACCTCGCGGCCGCGCTCTATACTTTGGATTTGTGATCTGCCACAATATCATAATAGCCCCAGTTGGAGCTATTTTGTTTTTACAGTTCTATTTTTGAAGTAACAACCTTTAAGTGATATCTTGATACATGTACATTGGTTTTGTATTGTTTTCGTCTTGTTTGGTTTAGATTAAGATATTTTATTTTTCTAAACTGGTGTGGTGCCTATTTGTGGTGTTTTCACTGTGTTACTGTGTGTTTGGAGTACAAATATTTTACACATTACCTTTGGGATAAGCCAGTCTGCTCATGCCAAGCTACCAAGGCTACCAGGGGTTATCTAAAGTGTGTAATCCCCTTACATCGACTAGAAGGAAGCATCCCTACTTCGACAAAGGTGCCCACCTTTGCCAATTAGAGACCCCCATTTCTAGCAACATGCATACCTAGAGGGATAGGTGTCGCTAAAGTCTGATTGTTTCCTAAGAACACGTGGTGGGGTTCAGGTGCATTTAACATTTAGCTCCCAATCCACTCACACTTCACATAGCTGCACAGAGTAATAACTTCAGTTATCACCAGCAACCTTGATCAGAAATAGTAGTATTTAAAATGTCACTGGAAACTCAAGAAGACAGAGCATGAGACAGTGCACATGATCTGCCTGACGATTACCTGTAATTCTGCATGTTCACTGTAACTGACCACAGGGTTATGTTATGTTAACTTGGATTTGTATAGCACATAATCACCAGCAGGTCTCTTAGTGTTTTGAGAAGATAGCCAAACCCACTAGCAGTTACAGATGTAACGCTTGGAGGGATGTTATGCTGTGTCAAGAGCCTCCCTAAACAGCAGAGTCTTGAGTTGTTTTCTGAAAGGGAGAAGTGCGGACATTTTCAGGCAGAAGATTCCATAGTTGGGGAATTAAAACAGAAAAGGCTCTACCGCCTTTAGATGTGGTTTTGAACTGGGGATGGACCAGGAGGCCTGTCTCAGACGATCGAAGTGAACGTCCTTGCACGTAGTGCCCTAGGCGCTCCTTGATGTAAACTGGGGCATGGCCATGAACAGCTTTGTGGGCGATGCAGAAGCCTTTGAACTTAGCTCTCTGTTTAATGTGGAGCCTGTGCAGTTGTTGCAGCAGGGGGGTAGCGTGAGCTCATCTGGGGAGCCTGAAAATCAGCCTGGCTGCATCATTCATGTCAACTGCAGCTTTTTGGTAAGTTTCTCTGGGAGACCAATATATATGGCATTGCCATAATCTGGTCTGGAAACAATCATAGCTGACACGACCATCTGTAGTGTGGCTGAAGAGAGGAGCAGGGCAAGTCTCTGCAGCTGTCTCAGTAAGCCCACACATGTACCGACCACAGCAGAGACTTGATTAGCCATAGAGAGGTTGGCATCAATCTTGATGCCTAGGCTTTTTACAACCAGAACTGGCGTAGGGGTGGTGCCCAGCTCTTGTGGCTAGAAGAGGTCAATCCAAGGTTTAGTTTTAGAGGGCATGACAAGGACCTCAGTTTTATCAGGGTTTTTAGCGAGTTGGCTGCAATCCAACTGACTGTGTATCTGACTATGTATTGCACATGGGCATGGACTTGAAGGGAGTTATCGATCTAGAGAATCAGTTGTGTATCGTCCACATAATTAAATACATGGCAGTCCTTATGCACCAGTGCAGCCACTAGTGGCCGGAGGATGATGTTGAACAGGAGAGGCAACAGAGCTGAGCCCTTGGGGATACCACAGGTGAGTGCACCAATGTTCGATACCTGCTCACCCAGTTGAACACTTTGAGAACGACTGGATAGAAAGGATTCAAGCCATTGGTGTACCAGCCCACGGATGCCCAGATCGAAGAGTCATGCCAGAAGCTGTGGGTGACTGACCGGGCCGAACGCCGCTGACAGATCCAATAGGACCAGGCACTCTGCTTTCTATTAGTGGCCCGAGCCTAAGTTTGTCCAGAACTGAGAGCATCACCAGTTCTGTGCTGTGATGGGCCCTAAATCCGGCCTGCCATACCTGCAGCATCTGTTGTTCCTCAGTAAACAACAATATTGTTTTGAGGAAATGTAGTTCCATTAATTTTACCAGGAAAGGGAGCCGAGAAATAGGCCTGTAGTTCTTTAAATTAGCTACATCTGCCCCTGGGTTTTTTATTAGGGGGATGACCCTGGCTTCCTTCAAGCTGGCAGGCAAATAGTCTGTCACCAGGGAGCAATTGAGCAGATCAAGGATCTCCCTCTCTATCCCGGGAAGGGCCATTAGGAATACCCTTGGGGGGCAGGGGTCCGCCGGGGAGCCTGATTTAACATGGGTCATCAGGAGTGACAGGGAGGCACGGTCTAGGAAAGGAAGAGAGGTGAGTTGCTTGCCGGGTGTGCAGGGAGCTAGATCCCCATCAAGGGGGCACTGGTGGGTTCAAATGTTGCCAATATTTTCTCAAATGTCCTTGACTTTTTGAAGGAAGAAGTCCTGACACTTGATACAGTCTGCTGGCTTGGGTATGGATTTCTGATCTGGTTTCTGGCTGAGTTCTTTCAGGATGGCGACAGTTTCTTTCTGTTTATTTGAGAGATAAATACATGGCGTATTTTGTTATCTATCTGAGGAAAAAGAGTGCAGGACACACACTGTTTCTATAAAGCAGGAACCATGAAGTACTTATGAGATTGATGCATTTTTGGGGCTTTTAGTCCAAGCACATAATCATCATGCTCTGTCTAATATTTTCAGTTCAAGGGGGCCTACAGGTTAGTTTAAGGTTTGCACTAAAGGGCCTACTGAACACTAGGGATGAAAACACAGCTCCCTGTAGTTTATTGACAAGTGTCCAAGGCACAAAAATACCTTTATTTGCACATATACCTTTTGACATTATTTCTTAGTAGCAACAAGGAATTGCCCTGGTGATCCTTTCTGACACACACCTCTCATTAACAATCATGAATGGATGCTTGATTGAAAGATTTGCAATTAAATGTGAGTGAGTGAAAAACAGCACTACCTTTCTTCATGTGACAGACTTGAAGGATGTCTCTCCAGAGACAAGTCCAATAAACACGATAATAGTAAAATAAAATTATAGCTCAGATGTTCGGTGTGCACACAAGGGGGCCAATTATAGGACATGGGCAATGCCTATGGGTCTGCTAAACATCAGACATATTTAAACTAAATGTGCGTGTTAGACCTGGCCCTTTTTGAAGGTTTATCCCCAAATGTTTTGCCTTTTGCCTCCTATTTTTCTGACCCTGATTTTGTTGGCAACATGATTCTGGGTACTTTAACACTGATGATCAGTGCTAAAGTGCATATGCTATAAACTTGTGAATATGATTGGTTATCAATGATTGGCATATTTGATTTACTGGTGAGTCCCTAGTAAAGTGCACTGAGTATATGCTACTAGTGGGCTTGCAGCACTCGTTGTGCCACCCACATGTGTAGCTCTCAAAATGTGTTTCAGACCTACGACTGTAGTGTCTGAACGGACAGTTGTAAACTGCCATGTTGACCTGGCAAGTGCACCCATTTGTTCCCAGATGGAGTAATGGAGTTTAGGCTCTCACCTTTTAGTAAAGGTGGTTTTAAATTGTGTGTTTGAAAATGCCGCTTTTAGAAAGTGGGCATTTTCTTGCTTTACCATTCTGGGTGGCTCTGACTGTTTGTGTGTTCAGCGTCTGGTTTTAGATTGACAGAAGCTGGGGATGTGGATTCACTCTAGACAGTCACAAGGGGGTTTGAGTTGTGTCCTGCCTTGCCTGGGTGACTCATCACTGGGCGGAATAGACCTGGTCTGCATTTAGAGTGGTGGGAGGAGTTTTGCTAGGACCTGAATAGGCTGTGTCTCCTTAGCACAATGCTATCTCCACCCCCCGTGGTCATGCTGAACCAGGGAGGACAAACTGGTTTGGACTGAGCTATAAGGAGGAGTACTGCCCCTTTTCTGTGTGTGCTTTGCTGGGTTGGCCTGCAGTTGCAGGTTCTGCCAAGGAGAGAACAAAGACTGGAACTTTGCTGTGTACCTGCCTGAGGAAGAATCTCCAAGGTCTTGTGTGTGTTTGCCTCCTGTTCTGAAGTCTCAGGGCCACAAAGACTTCACCTACACCCACTTACCAGCACCTGGACTCATCTGTAAACTACTGCATTCAAACAGGCACCAATTCCAGTTCCTGGGCCCTGAGAGTTGTGTGGTTGGTGCTGCAAAACAAGAATAACAACTCCGATGCAGTCAGCACCACAGTCAGTGACATCGCAACTTGCACCGAGGCCGGGGGCACTGATCGTGAAGTGCATGATGCATAACCCACCTGCACTGCAGCCCTGACACCCTATGATGCCTGCCGACACCTGCAGTTATCGGCCTTCCCAACGCCAATGCTTGCACCTACACTGCCAGCGCCAGCATTACGTTATTGTGGAGTTGATAACCAACAAGGGTGACTTCATGAACTCTTCGACACCACCCTGCTTCCCCGAAAGTGATGCCTCACCACCGATACTGCCTAACTTCCCCTGTCCTGGATAAGATTCCTTGCCTCCTCACGGACTTGAGGCCTCGCCTCCCCCATGGCAGAAAGGAACCTGCTTCGCCTCGGCACTGACGCCTCATCTCCACAATGCCATGCATCGTCTGTCGACTTCATTTTTAAGGTACTGTTGTATGGGGGTCCATGTGACTCTGTGCCTGGCCCGCACACCTCGCGGCCGCGCTCTATACTTTGGATTTGTGATCTGCCACAATATCATAATAGCCACAGTTGGAGCTATTTTGTTTTTACAGTTCTATTTTTGAAGTAACAACCTTTAAGTGATATCTTGATACATGTACATTGGTTTTGTATTGTTTTCATCTTGTTTGGTTTAGATAAAGATATTTTATTTTTCTAAACTGGTGTGGTGCCTATTTGTGGTGTTTTCACTGTGTTACTGTGTTTGGAGTACAAATATTTTACACACTACCTTTGGGATAAGCCAGTCTGCTCGTGCCAAGCTACCAAGGCTACCAGGGGTTATCTAAAGTGTGTAGTCCCCTTACATTGACTAGAAGGAAGCATCCCTACTTGGACAAAGCTGCCCACCTTTGCCAATTAGAGACCCCCATTTCTAGCAACATGCATACCTAGAGGGATAGGTGTCGCTAAAGTCTGATTGTTTCCTAAGAACACGTGGTGGGGTTCAGGTGCATTTAACATTTAGCTCCCAATCCACTCACACTTCACATAGCTGCACAGAGTAATAACTTCAGTTATCACCAGAAACCTTGATCAGAAATAGTAGTATTTAAAATGTCACTGGAAACTCAAGAAGACATAGCATGAGACAGTGTGCATGATCTGCCTGACGATAACCTGTAATTCTGCATGTTCACTGTAACTGACCACAGGGTTATGTTATGTTAACTTGGATTTGTATAGCACATAATCACCAGCAGGTCTCTTAGTGTTTTGAGAAGATAGCCAAACCCACTAGCAGTTACAGATGTAACGCTTGGAGGGATGGTATGCTGTGTCAAGAGCCTCCCTAAACAGCAGAGTCTTGAGTTGTTTTCTGAAAGGGAGAAGTGCGGACATTTTCAGGCAGAAGATTCATTAGTTGGGGAATTAAAACAGAAAAGGCTCTACCACCTTTAGATGTGGTTTTGAACTGGGGATGGACCAGGAGGCCTGTCTCAGACGATCAAAGTGAACGTCCTTGCACGTAGTGCCCTAGGCGCTCCTTGATGTAAACTGGGGCATGGCCATGAACAGCTTTGTGGGCGATGCAGAAGCCTTTGAACTTAGCTCTCTGTTTAATGTGGAGCCTGTGCAGTTGTTGCAGCAGGGGGGTAGCGTGAGCTCATCTGGGGAGCCTGAAAATCAGCCTAGCTGCATCATTCATGTCACCTGCAGCTTTTTGGTAAGTTTCTCTGGGAGACCAATATATATGGCATTGCCATAATCTGGTCTGGACACAGTCATAGCTGACACAACCATCTGTAGTGTGGCTGAAGAGAGGAGCAGGGCAAGTCTCTGCAGCTGTCTCAGTAAGCCCACACATGTACCGACCACAGCAGAGACTTGATTAGCCATAGAGAGGTTGGCATCAATCTTGATGCCTAGGCTTTTTACAACCAGAACTGGCGTAGGGGTGGTGCCCAGCTCTTGTGGCTAGAAGAGGTCAATCCAAGGTTTAGTTTTAGAGGGCATGACAAGGACCTCAGTTTTATCAGGGGTTTTAGCGAGTTGGCTGCAATCCAACTGACTGTGTATCTGAGTATGTATTACACATGGGCATGGACTTGAGGGGAGTTATCGATCTAGAGAATCAGTTGTGTATCGTCCTCATAATTAAATACATGGCAGACCTTATGCACCAGTGCAGCCACTAGTGGCCGGAGGATGATGTTGAACAGGAGAGGCAACAGAGCTGAGCCCTGGGGGATACCACAGGTGAGTGCACCAATGTTCGATACCTGCTCACCCAGTTGAACACTTTGAGAACGACTGGATAGAAAGGATTCAAGCCATTGGTGTACCAGCCCACGGATGCCCAGATCGAAGAGTCATGCCAGAAGCTGTGGGTGACTGACCGGGCCGAACGCCGCTGACAGATCCAATAGGACCAGGCACTCTGCTTTCTATTAGTGGCCCGAGCCTAAGTTTGTCCAGAACTGAGAGCATCACCAGTTCTGTGCTGTGATGGGCCCTAAATCCGGCCTGCCATACCTGCAGCATCTGTTGTTCCTCAGTGAACAACAATATTGTTTTGAGGAAATGTAGTTCCATTAATCTTACCAGGAAAGGGAGCCGAGAAATAGGCCTGTAGTTTTTTAAATAAGCTACATCTGCCCCTGGGTTTTTTATTAGGGGGATGACCCTGGCTTCCTTCAAGCTGGCAGGCAAATAGTCTGTCACCAGGGAGCAATTGAGTAGATCAAGGATCTCCCTCTCTATCCCGGGAAGGGCCATTAGGAATACCCTTGGGGGGCAGGGGTCCGCCGGGGAGCCTGATTTAACATGGGTCATCAGGAGTGACAGGGAGGCACGGTCTAGGAAAGGAAGAGAGGTGAGTTGCTTGCCGGGTGTGCAGGGAGCTAGATCCCCATCAAGGGGGCACTGGTGGGTTCAAATGTTGCCAATATTTTCTCAAAGGTCCTTGACTTTTTGAAGGAAGAAGTCCTGACACTTGTTACAGTCTGCTGGCTTGGGTATGGATTTCAGATCTGGTTTCTGGCTGAGTTCTTTCAGGCTGGCGACAGTTTCTTTCTGTTTATTTGTGAGATAAATACATGGCGTAATTTGTTATCTACCTGAGGAAAAAGAGTGCAGGACACACACTGTTTCTATAAATCAGGAACCATGAAGTACTTATGAGATTGATGCATTTTTTGGGCTTTTAGTCCAAGCACATAATCATCATGCTCTGTCTAATATTTTCAGTTCAAGGGGGCCTACAGGTTAGTTTAAGGTTTGCACTAAAGGGCCTACTGAACATTAGGGATGAAAACACAGCTCACTGTAGTTTATTGACAAGTGTCCAAGGCACAAAAATACCTTTATTTGCACATATATCTTTTGACATTATTTCTTAGTAGCAACAAGGAATTGCCCTGGTGATCCTTTCTGACACACACCTCTCATTAACAATCATGAATGGATGCTTGATTGAAAGATTTGCAATTAAATGTGAGTGAGTAAAAAACAGCACTACCTTTCTTCATGTGCCAGACTTGAAGGATGTCTCTCCAGAGACAAGTCCAATAAACACGATAATAGTAATATAAAATTATAGCTCAGATGTTCGGTGTGCACACAAGGGGGCCCATTATGATGTCGGGCGGATTGCCCCCGCCAGGCTGGCGGGGGCAATTCGCCGACATCCCCACTCGTTCCCCCCCACCATATTAGTATGGCGGGGGGGACCTCGGCGGACAGAAAAACCGTCCGCCGCTTTTCCGCCTCGGTCGCCTTGCGGGCGGGGCGGAAAAGGAATAATATGGTGGCGGTGTCTATCAGACACCACCAGCCATATTACAATGGGCTTTTACCAATGCCGCCACGGAAAGGCATGCGGTCTTCACTCTGGGGGCCCCCTGCAGACCCCCAGAGTGAAGGAGAGGTGGGGGTGCACACAGGGGGGGTACCTGTGGTACCCCCTTTCATTTGCATTTACAAAGCAGCAGGCACCGCGCGGTGCCTGCCGCTTTGTAAATGCAAATGCTGCAATGCATTTTTAGCATTGTGGCGGGCAGTGCGGTGCTCAGCACCGCCCGCCACAATGCTAAAAATACAGGATGTGCCCGCCACTGTGGCTCGAACATCCTAATACCCCCCACGGGACCCCCGCCCTTATGGCGGGCGGTCCCTATTAACACGAGGATGGCGGTCGGGCAAAATCCGCCCGCCATCCTAATGACCCTCAAGGTGTTCTCTTTGTGTGCCCTTCGTGTGGTGTAGTAGGAGTACTCAGGTGATAGGCCTTGGAATAAATGCTTCATCCTTAAAGAGGGGGTCAGATCCTATTGGGGACAGTGTATGAAGAGTTCTCTTACCACAGGGTATTATCCCGGATTATTGAGTGAAACACAACTGGCTTCCAAAATAAGTGCCTCACCTTGGTGTAGGGTAAATACGAAGGCAGCATGGGAAGTTATATGTGAATAGTATGTGTACAATATCAATGGCGTACCTTACACCAGCAGTTTTTTTCTAAAACTCCTATCCCAAACTGTAACCTGTTTCTAAAACTAAGAGCATCTAAACCGCAGACTCTGTACAAACATCAAATTCTCCCTGTGCACAGAGGAAGCAGATGGTCTAAAGGATTCCGCAACCTAGGGATTATTATTAAATATGGTCTTATGTAGGAGTTCTGAGCACCTGTGGGATAGTTTTAAAAAAATTAGGAATTTATTCGATGTGACCCCTCCTGTTATAGATGTGGAAAAAAAGAGCCATGCCTGTTCTTTTGCGTTAGAAAAATAGAACTTAACAAGCCAAGGGCTCATGAGGAAGGGGTGTGGCCTCCTCTTACTCCCTATTCAATTCTTGGGCAAATTTAAAGGGCAATCTTGGGTTTGAAAACAGAACGGATGCCTTGCAGACTGGGAGAACCGAAAAAAGAAAGACTAAAATGTACTAGGTTCTACAAAGTTATTCAAAGAAAAATCTCCAAGAGCAAGGGTATACGGAGCTGGATATTTCCAGCCACTGCTGAAATCTATGTTTGCCCAAGGATTGGAAGTATACTTTGTGTGGCGTTTACAGCACATGGTAATTACCATATGTAATAAAGTCCTCTGATCCAACATGTCAGAAGCTTTAGTAGGGCCAGGTGCCAAATCATTTGTGGGATCTCTTTTTGCAAGTGGCAGTTTCTAAAGAAGAAGAGGTACTCTGGAGTTAGAGAAATAAGCTTTATTTTTGTTCACCGAGTGTTTTTGTCATATTAGCTACAGCAATAAAATGTATTAATAATATGAATATTATTTGAAACCATGTAACAGGAGAGCAGGGGCACAACATGTTTGGGACCTTGGTGAAAGAGTCCTGGCTGTCCACTCTTTGAGACAGCCTTGTTGCTGGTACTTAAAGGGAAAAATGCCCATTAAATACCAGGACATGTGTTTTGTGTGCTAAAAGTACCTAAACTATGCAAGTTATACATCATTTAGAAGGGTTAAACTTGTAATAGGTTATAATTATCTCACCAGAGAATTATTAAATCCTTGGGTGTCATATCTTATCGGGAAAATTGTAGTAAGGAACTTGGGCCCAGATGTATGTTGCCTTTTTGTGTTTGCAAAAGGTCCTATTTGCAGAATCAGCCATTTGTGACTGCAAAAAGCTTTTGGTCATGTATGAAAACAAAATTGTAATTCAGTAACATGTTACTGAATAACACTTTTGGTTTACAGGGGTAAGTTTAGGGCATCCCTTCCAAATCCTAAATTGGAATTGTATGTTTTAATGTTTTGCTACCAAAATTAATTTGCAAAACATTAATACGTTTCCAACTACATGCATATAGTAGTAACCTCTTGGCAAAAGGAAAAGGGTCCTGACTCACTCCTTGCCCTTCGGGAATGTTGACAAAAACCTTTCTGACCAAACAACATTTCGGACCACTTCCCACTTAAAGCGCTCATTTTTTAAAGGCATCCATTTTCCATTAAAAAACACATTGCTATATTTAAAACCAATCACAGAAACGTGGTCTCCAGACTTCAGCACCCTACCAACTCTGCAATGGCTGTGATTCATAGTGGGTCATAATTTGCAACGCACCTCATTAATATTCAGAAGGTAGGTTGAATTAAGACCTACTAGGCGTCTGTATTGTGTAAGCCAACCTATTAGAACCATAGTCTCTCAGAGTAGGGTTGTGAGGGGAGCTGCAGCATCCCCAGAATGACCATGCTGGAGTCCAGAAGGTGAATGAGCAATAAAGATTTATGTACACTTTGTTTTCATCTTGGTGCATGTACTATGCATTCAACAACAGAGACCAAATGTCAGGCTATGTCTCCTCACAAATTGCTGCCATTTTCTTTAACAAGGAATTGATGTTTACTTTTTGTGTGTTATAATTCTTTATTAGCAATTTTAAAATATAATAACATCATAGGAACATCAGTATCGGCCACATAGAAACAATGACCACATTAAATATTGCAGCAAAAAGTTGTGTTTCTCTGATTGTAAAGTAAGAGAACTGTGTAATATGAACTATGTGATAATCTTACTGCGGTACTGCGGATATGAAAGGAAAAGTAGTATGATCTCATTTTCTAACTAACGCTCAACAAAATGTAAATACCCGTAACTGTGTATATGCATATCAGCATCTAAGAACACAGAAATGAAGCACCTCTTTGTAGTTCGAAATTATGATGAAAATGTAGATTTTAATACGATCAGAACAAATCAAGTGTAAATGATTAATAGTATTCCTATAGGGCAGGCAGCTGGGTTCTACCAAATTTTGCCCTGAAGAAGCCCGTTGTCTGGCGAAACGTGTTGGCTGGTTTTGTTCCTGTGCATACTTCAAGATACATCATAATAAAAGAAAAAGTTCGACACAAGAAGAATGTTGTCAATTTGAATATGTACATGTGATTTGTCTGTTTTATGTTGCCTCTCATCCACAAAGTGCTGCAAATGATTAATATTCATGAAACCCAATTTCCACACATTATCCTTTGCTATTGAATTGTATAGGTAAAATGGAAAATATGCTGTTTGACAGTGTGCTTCAAAGTGCACAACTAGCTATATATCACACTGTTAGAAATTGGATTACTGGTTCGCTGGGGGTTGAGCCCAAGTTAAACAGCAACTACAGCCTAATCAGGGTAAGGGTTGGGCAAACCTCAAATTATCTTGTACTCAACCCCAGGTAGCTTGGCACAGAGCAGTCAGGCTAAACTTAAAGGCAATTTGTAAAGTATTTGAGCAACACTTTAAACAGTAAAAGAGTGTAAGCACCACACAAAATGATCCCACGGCAGGTTGGATTAATAGAGCAGAATGTATTAAATAAAACAAGTCCAAAACAACAAAACTCCAATCGGTGAAACCGGAGTTATGAATCTTTAAATAATAAACTGCAATATAGCACCTAAAAGCATTAAGCGCCAACCAGGGATATCTGGTCATTCTGGACCGGGTCAGAGTCAAATGGTCAGGCCGACATCGATGGAGCTTGGGTCGGATGCAGTGACAGAGTATCCTCCTCATAGTTTTTCTTCTCCAGTTTTGTTCCAAGAGTCCCATTCACTAGGGAGTGGGCCACAGGGAGCTAGAAGAGCGTCACTGACAGTGGTCGGTGTAATGTGAGGTGCAGGCCAGGCTTCACGGGTCGACAGGGTGGAGCCTCATGTTCGTGGTCCTCCATGGTTATCGATGCTTGCTGCTCGAAGAGACGGGCTGGTGGCGGCTCACGCTTATTTTCAGTGCAAGAGCCAAGGTTACAGTGCGAATGAGCCCATTCTCGGTTGCAATGAGCCCAATGAGCCCAAAATCTTGATTTAAGAGCCCACTGAGTCACACCAAGGATTCATCATCTGAGGGGCACCAATTGGGGTTCAGGAAGTCACTGAAAACGGATCCAGGAGCTATAGTAGAGCCTTTTATGTCCCTGAGGCTAAGATTAAGAGGACAACATACTAGCCTTTTGAGTCTCTCTGGGGCTTTGGGTTCAAGATAGTTTGCAGGTCCATGTCTTTCTCCGTAGACAAGAGAGCAGCAGGTCGGCATATCAGGGCAGTAGCTCCTCCAACGTAACAGTCCAATAGAGTGGCAGTCCTTTCAGCAACACAGTAGTTGTTCTTCTTGGCAGAGTATCCACAGGTCCAGTTGTATACTGATGAGTTGGTGTCTGAGGTCCTTCTCTAATACATCAGTGCACTGGTTCTTTTTTTTTTTTTTTTTTTGCAGAGTTTTATATAGCGCGAACTAGAACCGAACCGAATCAGTTATCAGAGCGCTTTACATAGCACCAGTTACGTTACATGAGGACACACTTTCATTTTAGGCGCGGGGAGATTAAGTGATTTGCCCAGAATCACAGGAGGTTTTTGGCGTCGTTACCGAGACTCGAACCCAGATCCCCAGGTCCGAGGTCGAGTGCCTTAGCCGTTAGGCCAACCCCTCTCCCCAAGTTCTGGAAGGTGGGAGAAGCTTCTGTACAGTGGCTGTGTAGTAAATGGAATTCCGTGCCTCCCTTGTCCTGAACCAAGCTGGCTGAAGTGACAATGCGGGGTTGTTAGGCCCTTTGTGTGAAGACAGGCTATTCAGTTGCAAATGGGGCTGTGCTAAGCTCTTCCCTCCACCCTGCCAGCAGATGGCTCATTCAAGCACACCTAATCCCTCTATTGTGTGATGGTCTGGGAGGAGTTCACAAAGTCTAACTGTCAGATACACCTAGTTATGTGACCCAAGACAGGCTGAAGCCACCGAATGGCTAAGGCAAGAAAATGCCAAAGTTCTAAAAGTGACAATTTTAGAACTGCAAACATGTACTGCTTATCTCTTCCTATTGAAATTAGACTTATAAAATGTATTAAGGAAACTCCAATTTTAGCTTATGTGAGAGACAGGCATTACAGTAGTGAAAAACGAATTTAAGAGTTTTTTACTACCAGTACATGTAAATTTTAAAAGTGCATGTCCAACTTTTTAAATAAACTGCACCCTGCCCTATGTGAATTATATGTATTAAAAGGACGGGTTGGGCCTGGCAAAAGGCTTATTTTGCTGGTTTGAAATGGCAGTTTATCACTCTATACACATGCTCTGCAAAGTCAGGCCTGAGACATATTTATTGGCTACACAAGTTGGTTAAGTGAGTGGTACAGCCAGTGGTGCCAGTCCTCTAGTAGCATTTCATTTACAGGCCCAGGGCACATGTAGTGCACTTTACTAGGGACTTATAAGTACATTAAATATACCAATTGGGCATAAGCCAATTCTTCCATGTTTTAACAAGAGAGCAAAAGGACTTTAGCACTGCTTAGCAGTGGTGAAGTGCACAGATGTACGGAATGCTGAACAATGCAAACATTCATCCCCAGTCATCAGATCTGCGTTTAATCAATCATTAGAGCAGGGTCAAGACTGATTTGCGTATGGCTGGGTCCTAACTGGGTTGGGCCTTTGAGCAAAAGAACAATGGATTAAACCTAGATCTTTTTGACTGGGTGTGAATGTTTGCATTTTTCAGCATTCCATCCATTATTTGTTCTTTTTGCTTTTGCCGCCCTAAATTCAAAGGGTATGCCCAGACATGGGTCCCATGCTCACTGCGCAGCTTGGGTCAAGCTAGCCTGACTGATGAAGAGTGATAACCTGAAACTGGTCACAGGATACTTGTTTTTAGTCCAGGGAGGACCCAGCATAGCAGTACGGGCTGGACTGTTCCGATGAGCAGCAGGGTCAAGACTGATTTGTATGATGAGTCCAAACTGGGGTGATGTGGTGAGCAAAAGAACAATGGATTAAACCCATATCTTTGTGACTGGGGGTTTATGTTTGCATTGTTCAGCATTCTGGTCATTGTTTGTTCTTTTTGCTTTTTACGCAGCATTCCAGAGCATAACAATTTGGAAAATACATCCAGAAGAAACATTTTGTGGTGGTTTGCATCACTTTTGTGATACAAACCTGCTTCAAAATTGTAGTAAATCTGACCTCAGATATGCTGCTCTTGGCTCAGCTCTCTTACATCTGTCTAAATGTCTCATGGTAACAGTCAAGTTAAAAAATCACTACCAATATGCACCATAAGGATTGGAAACAAACTAGGTTGGACAAACTGTGGAGACTAAGATTAGGTAGCCAGCATGCGCTGGGAAGAAACAGACTACTGAAACAGCCGAATGCCTGGTTGAGGAGTAGGAGAGTAGGGGTTGCAAGTACTGGGAAGCAGTCTGCAAAAGCAGAGGGATGCATGCTGAAGGAGCTGGAGGAGGTAAGGTGCTGAAGGAAGCTGACAACAAAAGCAGTGAAAAGGGGCAAGTGACTAAAGACGAAGGAAACTGTTGCAGGAACTTGGCCTAGATTGCAAAATAGGAATGAGGTAGACTACAGGGAGCTGAGGGGGTCATATTGTAGAAGATAAGGATGAAGGAATCTGGACATGGGTGAGCTGGATTGTAGAAGCTGGCAGACAACAACAGGAAAAGGACAGAGAATGCATGAGTTACAGCAAGCAAGCCACCATAGATGTACGCAACTTGGGAAAATCAGAGAAATAGCAGTTGAACAGAGACTGCAGAGTTGTAGGTTCCGTAGTAGGACTGGAGAAAAAAGTTTCCCGGGTCAGGGGGAGAGGTTGTCTCACTGAAGATTAGAAAGTACACTACAAACATTTGTGAAAGCAGAAAGTTTATGGAACAGGATACCGGAATTAAGGTAGGCAGGCTGCATGAGGTCGTTGGGACAGGCTGCAGCAGGTGCTGCTAATGGAGAAATACTCTAGGAGCTTGAGGAAGAAACTATCGGGAGCTGCTCTGTGCAGGCTTGGCAAGTTGCATGGTGCTGGCTGCAGGAACCATAGTGAACATCCCTGCGATGTCTGTTGAGGAGGTATAAAAGGTGCTCGATGTTGAGCATCCAGATGTAGGCTTATTAAGCTGTGTATTGGCTGACTGACTCATTTTTTTACGAGTAACCCTAACCTTAACCTCCACTTTAACCTTCACCCTAGCCCTATCACCATCTCTTACCTTAATAAAACCCCAGTCACATCCTTGACCATAACCCTTGCTATAACCTTTACCCCCCTAGAGAAAGACAAACAAGATTCCTAGCCCCTCCCCAGTGCAAGAGCAGCCCCTACAGTTTAACTTCTTCCACTCTTGCAAACCTGGTCTACATGTTGGAACCCCAGGACCTACCCTTTTGCTAAACGTCAGCTAGCCTGTAACTGAAACAATTAGCAAACCTTAGATAGGTCCAGAATGGTCATCCAACAACTATGGAGGTTCTGAGTGGTGAATTAAGACTTTTGTAACAGATTGCCTTTGGTGGAAAAAGTTCCACATGATGTGTGTTACAAAGTTTATGGTAAGCTCCAGGAGTGGCTGGTGCAGGTAATGATGGGGTGGGGGGGGAGGGGTGGAGTCAGCAGACGACGATGGAGAATAACATTAAAAAAAGAAAACCACTTACCTTGCATTCTCCGCATCACCCACACAGTGATGCAGAGAGCGCAAGGTACGTGGTTTTCTTTTTTTTAAATGTTATTTTCCCTTGTCATCTTCTGTCGATTCCCCACCCACTTCGCCCCATCACGCTTACCTGCACCAGCCGCTCCTGACAAGCTCTTTCTCACCCTTCAGATGATCCCTTACATACTCTCTGTAATATTCCTCTCAAGTTTCTGCATTCATTACCAGCTCTCTCTCTGTCTCTTTGTGCTGCTTCTCCTTCGAAGGTTATCTTTCTCGCCTGATCGCTCCACACAAAGACAGAGACCATATTTTGTACACTGAGTAGCAACTGGCCTAATAAAGGGAGACATCTTATTACCCTGAATTTAAAAACAAGCCCTGGTACAAATGATTATATTAAAGAACAGTTTCATTTCTGCCCATTTTGAGCTAAGGTCTTTTTTATATTCTGAATATCAGATGTGCTTTCCTTAAACCTGTGGTTCTTTTCAATGTTGTCCATCTGTCTGGTGAATGTCTAAGAAAAGTGATTACACATTTTCGACCTTGGATCCAACACACTGCCTGCCACTGGAGAACATAGCTTGTTTTGAAAACCTCGTTTGTTTTCTCCAAGCAGTGATCCTAGAAGAGACTCCACAATTAGAGGAAACAACCTGCGGTTGACTGCCTACATCCATGGCATGTTTACAGTGTAAAAGACTGCTTGTCAGTTTGTGGTAGCATCTATTGCTTATGAGCAGCATCTTTTGACACTTAGAATAACTTCCCTGCTTACAGTACAAAGTAACTTGGTGATTTAGTGAGCCATAAAAAAGCCCATTGCACAAGCTATTTCCAGACATCTAGAAATTTGAATGAATTTACAGGAAGTCTTTGCTTCAATCCTAGCCGGTTATGGCACTTCGGTTTATATTAACTAAGATTTTGTGCCATGTTAAAAGTGGTGGAGATTGATGCAAAATTGATGCCATTTAATTTCCAGTGGAAAACTTATTTTGCGTTGGAAAGTCACTTGCAAGTAGGGCAAACTTACCACCAAGGAGGCATTCCATGCATTACTTAGCGCCAAGGGGACGTTCCATGGGTAGTTAATGGGAATTACCATGCAACCAGCCATAGTTTTTAATGCAAAACCATATCTACTAAAAAAAGTACACTAGGTTTTGCATAAGAAAATAATGCCCTTTTGAAATAGATTCTATCAAGGGGAAATGCTTTTATTTCTCCTCTCTTTTCCACGCCATGTTTGTCCCTGCACTGAATTACTTTTGAATCTAGACATTTGGCACCTTTGTCAAGTCGCTGGTCACACCTGTCTGCAGTTAATATAGTAGAGAATCTAAATCGTCAGCAATGGAACTGCGGGTCGATACTTCTAACTTTAGATTAGCAATACAAAGTCAGAATATTAGATCACATTTTATATCCCATGTAAATCTTTTTAGCTGAAAAAAATTGCATGTTTAAACAAAGTTTAAAGGTTAGAATTAATACTGCGGTGCATCCAAAGAATCAACCAGTCTTTCAATTTTCTTACAATGTCCCTCAGATTAAATTAAACACTCTAAACCTTTTTTTTCAAAACTGATGGTGGCAGAATAAATGTAAATTGTGCCTGCCTGAATGCCTGGTGTGAAGACGGACATCTGTGCTTGATTTAACAGGCCAACTATCCTCTTAGAACAAAGGTTTCTGTAAGGCGGCAACACACAGAAACAAACCACTGTTGATTTTCGCTCCCATTTCAGAAAAGATATTCGAAATATGAAGCACATTTCTTTACGTAAAGGGCACGGATGCACAATAAACTGGATACGTCAGTCTTGTGCTTAGGTGCTTCCCTACTTGGCCAATGCTAGGGCTTTTTTTTAGTTATCACTTTTGTAGCAGAGCAATGTTCCCTGTCTCGTCGCTGATGGCTCTGCTGTTTTTGCGCATGTTGTACAGAGCGCGATTCTGCTCAGGCCTCAGAGATGCAGGTTGCCCTGTTAAAGTGAAGCAGGAAGATCACTCTGACAGGCAGATAACACCAAAATAATCTTCAGCGGCAGCCTTGCTTTTTTTCCCCATTTCATTTTTCATTTATTGTGTTCCTCGGCAAGACAGACTCGATATTGTATGAAATAAGAAGAGAGGCGAGAATTGAACTACCAATCACAATGATCAAAACATTGAATTAATTCCAGGTAACAGCAAGTGATGACGAAGTGACAAAGAAAAGCGGTTGCAATACACTGGGCAAGAAAAATACAGACTATTAAACATTCGTGTTCTCCTGTTCTCTTCTAGGGAGGATGGAAGTCTGTAGAATGTACTCCGGAGGAAGCACAAAAAGACTTTGATTAATAGTTTAAAAAATATAAATAAAATGCAATGTCATACATTATAGGGAGTTTTGATGCAGCCCTAAATTAGTCTAAAATCCAAAATCAAAAAGTTACATGTTTCATATCTCATATAAAAACAAATGCCAATAAGCCTGGTTTATTATTGAAGGCGCTGTTTGTGTCATTGATTGGTTTAGGCACTCACAAATTCCTCATATATGCACCCTGTCACTCAAATTTGCACTCATACATCCCCTCATTCATTCACTGACTCATTCTTGTAGTTAGTCACACTCCGACACAACCCCAATAAAAGGCACATAGACTCAACATGTGCAAGATAAATTAAAAGTATACAAGAAGCAAAAATTAAATAGGCTGCTATATGAATACGACAGGCATATACTTACAATCCTAAAACTAAACATTGCAGTGGGTATCTGCCTTCCAAAGGTATTGTAAGTAGGCAATTATTGTTTTAACCCGTTGGCCGCTGGCGCGCTTTTGCGGCAGTGCGGGCGTTTTAAAAAACGGGCGGGGCTGCGTCGGCCGTTGAACATGCGCAGCACCAGACAGGTAGTGCTCCGAAAGTTCAACGGCCGACGGCAGCACTTAACGGGTTAAAGTTCAAGCATGGCCGCCACATTTAGAACCATCATGTTGGCCCTCTTGGAATGGTAAAACAATGATACACTATGGAAAACAGCATTCCATAATGGTCTTCTGGTTTAGAGGAAGTAGCCACAAGAGATGCACATGGAATGAGCATAAACCAAATGCCCAATTAGCATTGCCTGCAGAGCTGAGGGATCTTTTGAAGAAACATGAATACAAATAAACAACAAGAAGTAAAGACATGAAAGGGGAATTATAAAAGGAGAAAATGAAAAAAGAAAGGACTGTCCAGCCAGTATTGACAGTGAAGCACACTAATTTTTAGGCAGATGTACATATGGAATTAGAAAATGACGTCATTCGCAATGCAAGAAAGCCAAATGACTGATGAGGACTGAGCCATTACCCCATGTAGTTTACTGCAATAGACTGAGGCAGGCTGATCCAAAGACCCATTATGTATCTATTTATATATTTATGTGTGTGCATATGTATATAGATAGCTAGATAGCTAGATAGCTAGATAGCTAGATAGATAGATAGATAGATAGATAGATAGATAGATAGATAGATAGATAGATAGATAGATAGATAGATAGATAGATAGATATATTGACATGAGATGTCACAGATTAATTTGCAGAGGATAGTTCTGGTGTTGCATACAGCCTTTGATGAACCTTTTTGGGGGAGAGGATTTGCACTGTAATAATTATTATTAGAACATCTTCAAGTATCTTGTAATAAAAAATAATTACATTATTTATATGTTTGGAAATGTAAAATTATTTAATCTGCACCTAGCAACAACGGTAATGTAATGGAGCCGTCCCTCAAACAAAAATTATTTCTCCTGGAACAATTGACAAAAAAAGAGATAAACAAATGGTGGGAGGTCACTTCCCTCACCAATTACATTGAGGTAAATAGAGTGCCCAGAGGACTTAGAATTTCGATAATTCCCACCTATGAGAACAAAAATCCGGAATTATTGCAGGAATGGTAGCACACTACTCCAGGACCCATAGAGGATTAGTGTTGAATTAGTATAGTGAAACATGTAGGTACATATTAAGTGGTGGATAGGTTAGTCAGTTATTTGGATTTGGAATGATAGCAGAAGGATAGAGGAGGACAAAGGTTTGTATTTATATTGTGCCTGTTGACGCATGCTATTCAGGAAGCCTACAAAGGATTAGTGGTGAATTAATATGGTGAAATCTGAAGTAATTTCAGTGGTAGATATTAGTCAGTTACTTGGAGTGAGAAGGATAGCGGAGGGATAAAAGGGGAAGAAAGATTTGCATTCATATAGCACTTGTTACCCCTGATGGGTGATGAATCGCTTTTCTGGCGAGTAGCACGCCACTCCGGAACCCATAAAGGATTATTGTTAAAAATTAGTATAGTAAAAAAAATATGAAGTACTTTGAGTAGTGGATATGTTATTCAGTTATTTTGGTAGTATATTAGTATAGTTTAATATGTAATTTGAGAAGTGAACATGTCAATCTGCTAATTTCAATTGAAAAGGATAGTGGAGGGATAAAAGAGTGAAACATTTCTTTTTTATTTTTTTAGGTCTTAGCAATAGGAGGAGGCTTTTGGATGAGTAAAAATGAGTTTTGGAGGGGAGGACTCAGAGGAATGAGTTTACAAAGGTTGGTTTTAGAGGATCGGTATAGTAAAAGAGGTGTCAGGTGATGCAAGGAGGGGTAGAGTAGGAGAGAGTCTAGAACGGGTTATTTTGGCAATCATAGTAGTGGTTTGGGATAAATGAGAGAGTGGATGTAGAGGATATATTGATAGATATATAGGATGAGAGATAGGGTAGTGCATTGGAAGGAGTAGTAGAAGAAGTTTGAGATGAGTCAGAAGGTTGGGCTGGAAGATATATTGAGCGAAGTATAGGCTGAGAAATAGGGTAGTGCATTGGAAATGCTAAATTAGAAGAAAGTGATAAATATATAGATCCATAATTACATTGAAAATATATAGATACATAAAGGAGGTAAGTATATGTAGATTAAAGATATTGATAGAGGCAAGGATGAGAAATAGGGTAGTGCATTGGATATGCTTTTTCAGGACAAAAGTAACAGACACACAGATCCAAGTACATGGAAGGTACATTGATGCACAATGTAAGTATGTACATGTAGACCAAAGATGATTTTTATTTTATTTTATTATTGTTTTTTCTCTCAACAACATAATTATTTTACATGTTTATACAAAGTAATACACAAAGATAGGTACATATCTATAGTGGAAAAAAATGCCTGTATACAGAGGGATATGCTGTAAATTTCTGTTTGCGTATGGTGCTTATGTGGGGATGAGCCAAATCTTGAGTAGTTTTCTGAAGATAAGGTGGTTGTCGATTAACCTTATGTTGGGGGGTAAAGAGTTCCATAGTTTGGCTGCTTGAACAGAGAAGGATGTGCCACCCATGGTTTTTTTCTTGTGTGGTGGGATTTGGAGGCGAGATGCTCCTTTAGAGCGGAGGTTCCTTTATTGAATGTGTTTGGTGACTTTATTCCTGATGAAGAGCGGTCCCATTCCATATATTGCTTTGTGGGTGATACAAAGCAGCTTCAACGTGGATTTTCTGGTAACCAGTAACCAATGCAGGGCTTTTCAAGGCAGGGGAGATGTGGTCTCGTGGTTTGATATGCGAGAGTAGTCCGGCAGCCGAGTTCTGAATCCGTTGTAGTCTTTTCATGGTCGTTAAAGGTGATCTGTGGTAGAGGCTATTGGCGTAATCGAGTTTGGACAGAACAAGGGAGATGGTAGCTTGGACCTTGTGTGTAAATCCCAAATGAGGGAAAATTAATCGCAACGTTTTTATAGTAGCAAAGCTTGATCTTGCTAGTTTATCCACTTGGGCATTCATCCACAGCTTGGAGTCCATGGTCATTCCGAGGTTTCTTACTTCCTTCGATACTTTAGGCAGTGATCTCAGTTCATCAGGCCAAGTGGGTTGCAATGTTTCCAATAGCCACACGTGAGTATTTCAGTTTTTGAAGCATTCAATTTGAGATGGCTCCAGGTCATCCACTGATCCACGGCTCTGAGACAGCTGAAAGTTGGTGATTTTCCAATGTCTTTGGGGCATTCCAGTTGAAGGAATATTTGTGTGTTAGAACTGGGATTTCTGGTTGGTTAAGGCTTGCGCCAAAGCCATGCAGAAACCACCACTCTAGTCAGGGCAAGGGAGTTACACGCCAAAGATAAACCCTGCTCACCCCCTTGGTAGCTTGGCACGAGCAGACAGGCTTATCCCGGAGGCAATGTGTAAAGCATTTGCGCACGCACACAGCAACAACATCCTTTGTCTCAGGCTGCAGGGCAGAGGGAGAACCAGTTACAACTGGTTCTTGAGCACTTTGTTGTGCTCAGCCCCTTTCACTATTCACAGGACAGGCTAGGGACATCAGACGCACCACAGGGGGTGGAGCCAGCATTTGTGGAGGGAAGGCCCAGCCCTATTCAGGTCCCAGGTACACTCCTCCCTCCCATCAACATGCAGATCTCTCCATTCACCACCGGGGCAGACCCATCCTGACTCCTGGAGCCAGGCACACCAGCCAGATCCAGCCAATCACAAGCCAGACAGCCAATTCACATTCACTGCACAGACATGCCAACTTCTAGAAGTGGCACTTCCACACCAGACACAATAAATCTGCGCACATCGTCGCACAGCATTTAATCACATGAGTTCGCACATACCAAACTCGACCCTGCACTCCCCACACATCAGGAACTACCATAGACACACATATTCCCCATGCATTCCTATGGGAGGGCAGGCCACTCACCACACATACACAGAGAGCTCAAGCCCTTTACACTGTACCACAGTGAAAAAGTGCGCAGAGGCCTAAAATCACCAACACCAGGTTACAGAAACAGGCTAGGCAAAAGCAACAAGTTTCGGGGTGAACCTGCCAAAAGGGCCAAGCAGCTGCACCGTTTAGGCGCCATTTAAGAAAGAGTCCCTGAGAGGGGCAGAAGTGGCACAGTGGTGCCAGGCCTTCCACAGCTGCACAGCACTTAGTGCCAGCTGCAGCGTTTAGGCCCTGTTATTGTTCTCAGCTGCCCAGCAAGTAGTGGGCAGCTGCAACGTTTAGGTTTGTGCAGATGGTGCACACCTGACGGGCGATGCATCGGCAGCGCGCCCTGACATTCTGGACACAGGGCATTTGAGCCCCTTCTTGAGATGGCCAGGGCACTGGTATGTGGATAGGGCGCAAGGCCCTAATGTGATTTATGTGCTCTAAATGTGGCGCAAGGTGATTGCCTACTGTATTTATACCGGTTAGGCCTAATGTGATTTATGTGCTCTAAATGTGGCGCGCAAAGTGATTGCCTACTGTATTTATACTGGTTACACCTAATGTGATTTATGCGTAAAGTGCAATGCCTTTATGCCAGTGATACCTCTAACTATCTTTTCATGATTAGGAGGTTGTTTTGCCTAGTAGAGTTTATACTAGTGAGGTTATGTGTCCCTGCGTGATCTATGCCTATGGTGATTAGTATTGCGTAGTGTGTACCTACCTTTTACCAGTGGTTACTGGTTGTGTTCTACAATTGTTATTTTGTGCTACAGTTACTCTAAGTGCTATTTCTACTAAGTGCTGATTCTGACAGTGGTCCACGTGGCCCTGTCCTGGTGTAAATAATCCCCTGGAAATTCTGCCCAGTGCCAGTTGGCACACTGTAATTGTGTGATTATGATCTAATGTGTTTATTGTAATACAAATGCTATTTTTATATATAACCTTGTGTGTAGTTCCTTTTTGTGGTATGCCTAGTGTGTTGCTGCTGTGTGTGTTGCGCAAATGCTTTACACATTGCCTCCGGGATAAGCCTGTCTGCTCGTACCAAGCTACCAAGGGGGTGAGCAGGGGTTATCTTTGGCGTGTAACTCCATTGCCCTGACTAGAGTGTTGGTTTCTGCCTGGCTTTGGTGCAAGCCGTAGCCATCAGAAATCCCATTTCTAACATTGGTGATCAGCGGTGAGGATTAGGACTTGTGTTTGCGCAGTACCACAGCGACAACTGGCTACATTACAAAGCTCTGCATTTTAGATAGTCAAAAGTTGGGGATTATTGTTTTTGGTTTTATTTTTCCTCAAGAGTGTCATTGTCAAATGGTGTTCCTGCGCTTTATGTTTAGTGGCAGAAGAGAGAAAATGACAGGGCGGGACGCCAGTAGATAGGGAGTTCCTTCCTGGGTCCAGTGTCCAAATCCCTGTTCCTGTCCCCAGAGGTGTGGGTAGAATGGAAAGAGGGAGTGTGGAGGAGAAATGGCTAGCTCAGGAGGGTGGTTGTCCCCTGGTGTAGTGTGTGTGTCTGGATTCCCCAGTATGGTAGGATCCAGTGGTGGCAGCTAAAATGTGTCCTGTGCGTGAATTCCCATTCCCAGTTCCCAGAGTACAGTGCTCAGTAAGAGGGGCACAGGTTGAGAGTCAGGGGCAGTGAGGAACTGTCTCACCAGTCTGGAAGGGGCGTGTGGATGAGTGGTGTGTTGAACTGGAGGAGTTGGTGTGACTTCTTTTGGTGATAAAAGGAGCTTGCATGGGAGGTGTACCACTGGTGGTGAGCAGGAGGACCTGCAGAGGTACTGGACGAGAAGGTGGGCATCTGGCAGTGTGCTAGATGTCTTGCAGAGGCATTGGGGAGTGATTCCAAAGGGAATGGCTGGTGTATCTTATGATCCTGTGTAGGGAAAGAGGTTCATGTGTAGCCCAGCTAGGTCCCAGTAGAATGAGAGGGGTATAGGGGCTCACATCCTGTCTCTATGGAGGCAGATTGAGTGTGGGACGGTGGGTTCCACGGTGGCCCGAAACCCTATTTCAGGGCCTGGAGAGTTCCCTAAGGGAGCGCCAGGTCGGGGGCCCAGGATGTACTTACAGGTCATTTGAGGAGGATCTTCCTGTGTCTGGAGGGCGGGGACTGTCTGTAACCAGAACTCAGGTGGTCCTGGTGTTGGGCAGTACCGCTCCTAAGTGGAGGGTGCAGAAGTCCTGGTTGAGGAGTGAGTGGGGGAAAGAGTCCCCCAGTGGAAGAACCAGTGGGTCAGGGGCCAGCCAGAAGGGCTGAGCCACTAGTGAGTGACCATGGTGATGCCACTTCTGTCCTTTTGTCCTGGGGGATCTCTGCGCCCTGTCAGGTGGACAGGAGGTCGCGAGGTTAGAGCCAGGCAGACTGTCACATGACACATTAGTTATGTGTCACCCTCAGGGAGGGCATGCGTGCTCCCCGTGAAGTCCTAGTTCGCTGGGCAGTTGACCGTCTAGAGTGCTTGACCATTTGTGAGGCCTCTGGAGGTCGTTCCCCGAGGAGGGGAAGGCCAGGTTCCGGTTCAGCCTGACCTGGAGGAAGGGCATCTGTAATCAGTGTCCTGACCGGTTTGGCTTCCAGGGGTACCGCTCCAAGGTGGGAGGGTGCAGAACTCTGGAAGGGGGTGCAGAGGGAGGGCGTCCTCGCCTCTGACCCCAGTGCAGCCTGAGGGTTTAGACCCTAGGTTGGGAGATTAGGAAACTTCCAGGTCAAGAAGGAATCTTTGCCAAAGTAGATCAGCTGAAGAGACTGAGGAGGCTGCCCTTGCTGTGTGTTCTGGGGCCCACCTGCAGTTTGTTGTTTCCACTGAGGAAGAGGAAAGAGGACTTTGCTGTGTGCTGTGTCCCCCTACCTGCTTGAAGAGGGACTGTGCTGTGTGATTTGTACCTCCGACGTGAAATAGTCTCCAGATCCCAGGCAGTAGACCAGTGATGGAGAGAGGTCCTGAACTGGTGGGAGAGTTGGGTTCTGGAGGGTGCTTCCCTGGGAGGTTAAGGAACCCCAGAAGTAGAGGTAGGGTGGGGCATTCTTGTCCGTGACCTCTGGTCAGCCTGAGGGTCCGCACCCTAGGCTGAAGGATCAGTGGTAGTTGTAGCTACACTGAGAGGGAGAGTGGAGAATTGCTATTGAGTGGCAGGAGTTACTACCCCCCACTCTGTAAGTTGGTCAGGACCTGTGACATCTGGATGGCCTAAGGCCTGGTCCAGGCCGTGGACAACTAGAGAGTACCAGTGGGGTATCCTAGTTGGGCCGGAGAGTTCTTGTTTGGAGGAAACCATGTGGGTTCAGAATGGCGTAGAACCGGAGGATGTCCCTGCCGTGCGGGCCCGCGTCCGTGTTCTATCGCCCAAAGCAGGGAAGCCCATCCAGGGAGTGATTAGTCTACCTTGCGTTTTGGCTGGAAGGGGGTTGAGGCGTGGGTTCGAATCCCACCGCTGCCACCAATGTTAGAAAAGGAATTTCTGGTTGGCTAAAGCTTGCGCCAAAGCCAGGCAGAAACCACCACTCTGGTCAGGTCAATGGAGTTACACGCCAAAGATAACCCCTGTGAATAGGCAGAGGGGCTGAGCAAAACAAAGTGCTCAAGAACCAGTTGCATCTGGTTCGCCCCTTGCCTGCACCTTTGGAAACAAAGGATTTAGGTGTATAAAAGAGGGGCTTTGACCCCATGAAAGTGTTCTTGTCTTGACTTGAAACAACCAGGGGCGTGCTGCTGCTGGGGACCAGGGGAAGGCTTGCCTCCCTGGGCCCTGCCGTGCCCCTGGATGCCTGGAGGATCTCTTGCTTGGGGTCCCCTTTTGCTTTTTCTTGATGCCCCCAGGGCCTCTGGGACCATTGGCCCTCCAGTATTGCTCTTGCCAAGACTTGTGATAGCCTAAGTGCCTTGGGACCACTGTACTTTAAAAGCCCCAGGAGGAATGCGTGGGTTTTTGCAGCGCAGCGCAGACTGATGAGAAAAGGGAATATCCGGCGAGGGATTCCCCCAGAATACCTTTGTGTGCAACGGGCGCCCACCCCGCTGTTGTGCCGCTGCAGACTTTATTTAATGAATAGAGCGGGTGCCCACTCCGCTCCTACATTTGTTTTGGAGGGAGCCTACCCCTCTTCTGCCGAAAGAATCACCGCCGCAGCCCTTGCGAAAAAAAAACGGAAGTCAGGCAGGCCCGCCCGTGATGTGGGTGGGGCCTGCTATAGAGCAGAAGTGCGGCCGGAGAAGAGGAGGAAGCGGGGCTCCGTGGGGGGAGCTCGGGAGCCTACCCCACCTCCTCGAGTGCCCGTGATGAGTCCCGGGTCTCCCAAGAGGGGAGCCTGGGTGAAGAAGGTGAGGCTGCAGCGCGGGGCTTCCAGGAGCAAGGGGAAAACACCGTGCCACAAGAAAAATGCTGCCGGATCCCCCTCCGAGGCTCTCAGGAGTGAGAGAGCCCCGCCGCAGAGAGGAGGACCGGAGATGCATCCCGGCGTACTGAGGGGCGCTGACCGACGCAGCCTGTCTGTGCGGGGCTCCCGTGAGAGGAGGGAAGCCCCGCAGGCCCCCGCCATGACCGGGTGGAGAAGTGCTGCCATCCAATGAAGAGAGGAGTCCCCCGTGAGCAGCCCGGTAAGTCAAAGAATGGCTGGGGTACTCCATGGGTGTTTCTGTTCGTGCCGACTGCGGCACTGGGGGGCAGATGGGGGTTTGGTGGTCTCAGTGCGAGGCCCCCGAGTCTTGAGCGGCCCCGTCTAGCAGAGGGCCGCTCCAACGGTTGACACAGTGGCAGGAAACATTTAGGGCGGCCCCGGATGGCAGCGGGCTGCCCCAGCGTTTTACTAGTGATCTCCAGAGCCTGTGTGGCTCTAAACTGACCATAATTGTCTAAAGGGCCCGGGGGTGTTCTCAGGGGTCCGTGCTACCCCAGTTGGCGCAAAAGGAGTCAAGGAGCTACAGCGCTCCAGGGGACATGTGTAGCTTTAGAGCCAGAGGGCTCCCACGATGGGCAAGTTTCTTTACAGAGCCAAGGTGGCTCCAACGTCCCCATTTTATTTCTAGAGCTTAGATGGCTCCGTGTGGCGCATTTTTTCCTGAGGGCCGTGGAGAGCCCATGTCGCATTGGTAACTTTCACAGCTGCCCAGCAAGTAGTGGACAGCTTCACCGTTTAGCATTTGAGAAAGAGTCCCTGAGAGGGACAGAAGTGGCACAGTGGTGCCAGGCCTTCCACAGCTGTGTAGCACTTAGTGCCAGCTGCAGTGTTTAGGCCCTGTTATTGTTCTCAGCTGCCCAGCATGTAGTGGGCAGCTGCAACGTTTAGGTTTGCACAGATGGCGCACCCCTGACTGGCACTGCATTGGCAGTGTGCCCTGACATTCTGGACACAGGGCATTTGAGCCCCTTCTTGAGATGGCCAGGGGACTGGTATGTGGATAGGGCGCAAGGCCCTAATGTGATTTATATGCTCTAAATGTGGAGCAAGGTGATTGCCTACTGTATTTATACTGGTTAGACCTAATGTGATTTATGCGCTCTAAATGTGGCGCAAGATGATTGCCTACTGTATTTATACTGGTTAGGCCTAATGTGATTTATGCGTAATGTGCAATGCCTTTATGCCTGTGATACCTCTAAGTATGTTTTCATGATTAGGAGGTTGTTTTGCCTAGTATAGTTTATACTAGTGAGGTTATGTGTCCCTGCATGATCTATGCCTATGGTGATTAGTATTGGGTAGTGTGTACCTACCTTTTACCAGTGGTCACTGGTTGTGTTCTACAGTTGTTTTGTGCTAAAGTTACTCCAAGTGCTATTTCTACTACGTGCTGATTCTGACAGGGACCCACGTGACCCTGTCCTGGTGTAAATAATCCCTTGTAAATACTGCCCAGTGCCAGTTGGCACAGTGTAATTGTTAAGTATGGACGCAAAATCCGCTCCGCTAGCGAAATTTGCGAATTTTCGGCAATATCGCAATCCGCGAATCTTGCGAAATTGCCGAAAAATTCGCGAATTCGCAAGCGGGTGGATTTTTTTTGGGGGCCCCAGGAAGCATAGTTAAGGCAGGTGCTCGAGTGGAAGCTAACTTTGTAACCATTTTAGAATGGCGCCGGCAAGCTGCCAGAGTGCTTGCTGGCGCCATTCTAAAATGGTTACAAAGTTAGCTTCAACTCGGGCACCTGCCTTAACTCTGTAAGTTCTTCCTGTGGGCCTAAAATTAAACCTCAACAGGAAGCGCTTGCAGATATAAATAACGCAGCTGCCCTAGTGGAAGGTCAAATTCAGTAACGTTTTAATCAGCCCAAAACATTAGTGAGCATGGTCGAGGCTGGGCAAGTGTGCTTTAACCCCATATCTGCCGTCGAAAATTATCTGTAATATCCTAAGGAGGTCTTTGCATCCCTGAGTTTCTCAAGCGCAATCCCCGTTCCTGTGACCAGGAGGCTGCTTTCTCCTCACCTGCTGTCCTGCTCGTACTCTGACCCTTTATACACAAGAGGCATGTGAAAACGCATAGAAGCCCCGCACCACACACTAGCGGTATCGAAAGTCTTCCCGCCCTTTCCCAACTATGACGGACAGCTCACTCAAGGGACCACCGCGCCTTTTGGCGCTGTGTCAAAGTTACAGGCACACATGGTTAGTGGAGACAAATCTTCTGGCCCTATGCAGCTGCAGTGTAGGAAAAGCACTATCATTTACCCAACGAGGTAGCACTTACTGGATTAGCCAGTAGTACTCCAGTTGAGTAGAGGTATTGCGCAAAACGGTGGCATCTTCGTGCATAACTATGAAGGGCAGGATTCATTCTGGCACGAGGCTCCTGTCACAAAAATTAAACCTCAACAGGAAGCACTTACAGATATAAATAAAGCAGGTGCCCGAGTTGAAGCTCAAATTCAGTAACCTTTTAATCAGCTCAAAACATTAGTGAGCACGTTTGAGGCTGGGCAAGTGTGCTTGAACCCCATATCTGCAGTCGAAAATTAGCTGTAATACTCGAGGGAGGTCTTTGAATCCATGAGTTTCTCAAGCGCAATCCCCGTGTAGTGCCTGTGACCAGGAGGCTGCTTTCTCCTCACATGCAGCCCTGCTCGCTCTCTGACCCTTTATACACAAGAGGCATGTTGACACACTATAATGGATAGCTCACTCAAGGGACCTCGGTGCCTTTTGGCGCGGTGGCAAAGTTACAGGCACACATGGTCAGTGGAGACAAATCTTCTGGCCCTTTACGCAGCTGCAGTGTAGGAAAAGCACTATACATTTACCCAACAATGTAGCACTTACTGATTAGCCAGTAGAAAGTACTCCAGTTGAGTGGAAGGAAATTGAATAAAAAATCCACGATTTGGTGGGAAAATCCACGAATTCGTTGACTTTTTTGCAAAATTCGCCCATATTTAGTAATTGTGTGATTATGATCTAATGTGTTTATTGTAATACAAAGGCTATTTTTATATATAACCTTGTGTGGAGTTCCTTTTTGTGGTGTGCCTAGTGTGTTCCTGCTGTGTGTGTTGCGCAAATGCTTTACACATTGCCTCCGGCATAAGCCTGTCTGCTCGTGCCAAGCTACCAAGGGGGTGAGCAGGGGTTATCTTTGGCGTGTAACTCAATTGCCCTGACTAGAGTGGTGGTTTCTGCCTGGCTTTGGCACAAGCCTTAGCCAACCAGAAATCCCATTTCTAACAACCTCTATTGCCTTTTTCTTCTTTCCTTTTCTTTTCCTTTCATTTACAGTATTCACTATATTCACTTTAATCACAATCAGTCGTGTACCTGTGTTTACTAAGGAATTTATTAACAGAGGATTATGTTGATAAGGAATATTGCATTTTTGATAAAGTTTGATGAATCATGTGCACATCAACATACAGGACTGCATACAAATGCTTAAAAATAATTTTATTAACCCCTTCGCTGCGCCGCAAATTCGGCCGCAGCGCGGGGGGTGGCTTGCGAACACAGCGTTCCCTGACTCATGACGGCTCCACGCCATCATGAGTCATGGGCGGCATGTGCTCATGACGGCGTGGAGCCGTCATGACCCCGCCCACTCACTAATTCACCCGCACAGGCGGGAAGTTAGTGCCGCGTGGGCGGAACCGCAGTTGGATGATAGCTCCACGCCATCCACGGGCGGCGTGGAGCTGTCATGAGCATGGAAGCGGTTAATCGTGATTTACATTATGATGTGATGAAAGGTTGGTTTCCATTAATTAATTATATAATGTGTAGAATGGACCAACAGGGGATATACTATCATCAATGGCTATAATTTGCATAGATGCTTGAATGGCAATATAGCAAAAGAATTTATGGTATCTGTTTACAATGGGCTAGTAATATATTGGAAATGTTCTCAGCAATTTTGTTTGAAACTGGGTATTTGCCCATGGATCTTAAATTACAGTGTGCTGCATTCTGACAGATTGGAAATGGGGTACATTACCCAAAATAGTTTGCTTTGTTGACATTAACATATGATTGATACGGCTGGTATGCTTAAACTGTTGATCCCATTTATATAGTGAATGCTATTTACTATTCTTAAATTATTTAGCATAATTTTTCATGAGCAGGATATCAAATGAATTTAAAAACATTGCAGAGCATTTACTCTATTGTATATAATTAAAAAAATCTATGTATGCACTTTTTTCTATGTTGCAATATTTCCTTACTTTCCATTAACTCTGACCTGTATTTCTATGGGCGATTGGGCACAGGTCACTAACTTGATGAAGGCCTCGCCGTAACGCGTTGTTCTGTTTGTGACACAATAAAATCAATATTGTGCCTGTCCTTTGGTGTGCCACTGGAAATTCTTTGGGAGTTCCTGAATTATTTTTCCTTTTGGAATATGTATAGCACAATTGTGACTGCTGCTGGCACCGGCGTCTTCAGGAGGGTGAGAGGCTGACCGCAACAAACTGTTTTGGATATATATATATATATATATATATCTGTACATATATTCTTTTTTTCACAAAAAGACAATAGTTAAGGGAGCTTATGATTAGGTCCAAATTTCACTCATACAAATCCATAGAAATTCAGAAGTTATAGTTACCTGAGTGAACTTTAACTTACACCCCGCATGCACTACTTCAGACCTCATATATTACATCACTCATGACATGGTCAGTGACATCACTGATGGCATCACTGATGATATCATCCACGGAACCACTCACACACTGTATTTAATACAGAGAAATACCAATTAACACTTAAATGCCTACTGATTTTAACATGTGTTTTTCCAATTAATATTTCAGGGATAATATGTTGATCATAACTTTTCATATTAAACAAATCAGACCTGTGGCACCAAATATTTGTTTTCTGTTGAAAAAATCAGGGATGTAACTTATATCATTGGCTTTTCACTACAACCAACTAGGATTCATATACTGAATGTAATCTTTCCCACAAGGCACGAACCAGGCATACAGTCATACAATTGCATTGTATACATTACAATTGGCAAAGCAAAATACAGTTTTGCCTAGGAGATCCTAACAACGATTCTTACAGTACAAATTTCCCATACTCACGGTTTGAAAGAGAGGGTAACTGGCACATAAACCTTTACCTGCTATGGTAATCTGTAAGACTCCAGCTAACAAATATCTCTGTGGGATTTACAGCATAAATCAGTCCATCCTTAAATGGATTTTTACTTACATGCTTTTCACCATCAATATGTCGGGGCTACTGCCTTTATCAAAAATTACCTTTACAAGCAATTAGACCTAAAACCTTTTTCATTGGCTTGCCACCATAGCCAACTCAGACCTAGTGTGTTGAATCATAGGCCATCCCATAAGGCAACCATTAGGTATACTGTACCAAAATTCCAACTATGTACAAACTACACTTGTGAAAATAATATAAAATGGCTACTAATAGAACCTATTCAGGATTACCATAGTGCAAATTGTCTACCCACATGGTTTGTTTGGGTGGGTTACCAGCACCAAAGCCTTTGCTTACTTGACTAATCTGAGAGATTCCATGTAACAAACCAGAGAATTTAGCACAGTGTAATAACAATCCACTCATAAAAGTCTATTGCGTGTTACACATTAATTTCACAATAACTATGAATAGTCTACTTGCTTTGCCGTACTTTTTTATCATAAACAGGTCACACCTAAAGAATTGGACATAGTGGAGAAGTGTGGCTCACTGGTAAGAAGCGGCAGACCCTGAAGCAGAGATCAGCCCGGGACCAGGGTTCAATTCCCGACTTGGCAGGGTCTTGGGTCAATGTCCGAGGACTCAATAATTCTCACCGAGGTGCCTACGCTAACCATGGGTCCCACTCTGCAACTCTGGGCAATAGCTTGCTTAATCTCCACAACGGCCCCATCAACGCCGGGGATGCCTGACTTCACCTTGGAGGTGCCCAGGAGGGACCATCTCACAGGGAAAGCCATGACGGGTTCCCCAGCGGTATACAGTGCCAGGACATTCCGAGATGGAGTAACAGTGCGCTTTACAAGTATACTTACCTACCTACCTACCTACCATACCTTTTCTAAGTGAAATGATAAGGCCTCCAACCTTTACCAGTGGCTTGACGCTTTACACAACCCAGGCCTACTGAAGTGTGCATTAACTGGTGGCCATTAGGTGTACAGGTATACGTTTGTGTGTATGTACAAAATTACAATTGGCAAAACAACATACAATCACACTCAATAGGGCCTAATAAGAACCAAGACACTACAATTCTGCTCCCAGGGTTTGTCAGAGTGGGTGACCAACACCAAAATCCTTGCCTACTATGATAATGTGTAAGACTACAAGTATTAAAATACCTTTCTATGACTGTAACATAATGTGATAACAATCCACTGTTAGAGGCCTATTCACTTTACCATATGCTTTTCAAATTAAACAAGCCATGCCTACTGCCTTTGCCATAACTTTTCATAATAAATGGAACAGACCTATGTGAAGGGGCATGACATTTTTTTGCACACCAATCAAGCCCTAAATTGTTATAATTAGCTTGTCATGATAACCAACTCAGGCCTGCTGCAATTAGTGTAAGCTTTCCCAAAAGCCATCCATCAGGCACACAGTCATAAAATTGCAAATGTATACCAAATTACAGTTGGCAAAGCAAAATGCCCTCTCTCCTAACAGCGATTAAAAATGATTCTCATAGTGCAAATCTTCTATGCTCGTGGTTTGGCGGGGAGGGTAACCAACCCCAAAATCCTTGCCTATTTAGGTAATCTATATAATTAGATTGTAACAAAAATCCTCTCTGTAGACTTTATTAAAATAATAACAATTCACCCTTAAATGTGCTTGGACTTTAACCTATGCTTTTCACAATCAATATGCCAAACCTACTGGCTCTATTGTAACATTTCATAATGAGCAATCATGCATATAGCCTTTATCATTTGCTTGGCACTATACCCAGCTATACATATGCTTTCCAGAAGTTACAAAATACCTACCTACAGTCTTTATCACAGTGTAATAACAATATGTCCTTAAAAGCCTATTGTTTTTATCACATTTCATAAGTAAATCAGCCATACTCGCTTCAAAAAGGAGGCCAACATCTTCCTAATGGACAAATTCCTCTTGTAATTCATGCATTACAGTCACCTCAGCAACTTTGTTCTACCTCCTATTAGGGCCTCACCGTGTTTTTTTTTGATAATTTCCACCCAGCACCTCTGGGCATCCCACCCTGGGATCTGAGACCTCTTGTGTCTTGTAAAATGTATCTACCTGTTTTTATCCCACACGTATACACCCTGGGATATGAGACCACTTGTTACTTGTAAAATGTATCTATCTGTTTCTACCCCAAATGTATCCACCCTTCCTAAATCTTATGTATACCACTTGTCAATCCTGTAAAGTGCTCTGATACCTTTACAGGTCTAGTTCGCACTCTCTAAAACACAAAAATAAATAAATATATAAATACTGTTTTTTTCCTAATATTTCATAATCAACAGAGCAAATCTATGAAATCTCTAAAGACTTTACCCAATGAACCAACATAGCCTATTCAAGTGCACACAAAGGTGCAACCTTCATGCATTCAGTTATAAAATTACAAGTATGCACACAATTACAATTGCCAAAACAGCTTGCAGCCCCTCTCAATTGGGCCTAACAGGTGTTATCACACTGAAAGCCTCCAGGGGTTGTCAGAATGGCTGGTCAGCACAAAAACCCATGCTTACTTCAGTAGTCTATGGGATTACAATAAACAAAATACCTGTTTATAGCCTGTGACAAAATGTGATAACAATCAACTGCTTACTGACTTTAACATATGTTTTTTCATAATTAATAAGTCAGAACAACTTCTTTTGTCATAATGTTTCATAATAAGTAGACCAGACCTATGGTATCCGGCATACACATACCAGTTCACCAAACAAGCACGTAGCTTGCCACCGTAGCCAGGTCAAGCCTTCAGTTTTGAGAATAAGCTTTTCTACATGGCAACCATCAATAGACATAACATAGAAAGGCATACAACATTACAGTTGGCTAAGCAAAATACTCTACTAAGATAATCTAATAAGGATTCTCAGAGTGCAAACTTTCTATAATCCATGGTTTGTCGTACTGGTCTAACACCAAAACCATTGCCCAGTCCAGAAGGTTGTGAGATTGTATATAAGAAGAAATACTAATTTGTAGATTTTAATATAGAGTAATAACAATCCACTGTTAAATGCCTATTGACTTTGCAACATGCTTCTCATAAAAAATATGTCAGGCCTAGAGCCAGATGTAGGTAGGCATTTACCGGTCGGTAACGGCCGAATTCGGCCGTTACCGACCGGTAAATGGAATTTGAGATGTGGGGGGCATTTTTTTACAGAATCGGTAAATTTACAGATCGGTAAATTTACCGATTCTGTAAAATACCGAATCGGTATTTTTACCCATTCGGTAAATTTGATATGTAGGTGGGACTCTTCTGAGTCCCACAAGCCTTACCGAATCGGTATTTTACCATCAAATTCAATTTGATGGTAAAATACCGATTCCGGTGTACATGCACATGTGTGCATGCACACCTGTGCCATATGACAGGCAGACCTGCCCTTAGGGCAGGTATGCCTGCCACATGGCACCCGAACCTGTTTTGGGGGTGATAGAGGGTGTCAAAGTGACACCCCCTGCACCCTTGTGAAATTCGGTATTTACCGATTCGGTAAATACCGAATCGGTAATGCCCATTCATTCCTATGGGCTTCAAAGCCCATAGGAATGAATGGGCATTACCGGTCGGTATTTACCGAATCGGTAAATACCGACTTTTACCGATTCGGTAAATCCACATCTGGATTTACCTACATCTCCCTCCTTATATTTTACCGATTCATAAATACCGAATCGGTAAAATTCGGTATTTATGAGTCGGTAAAATATATTTACCTACATCTGGCCCCTAGTGCCTTATCATAAAGTTCATAATAAAGAAATCAGGCCTATAGCTATGATCATTGGCATGCTTCCATGACCAACCCAATGCTTCTGTATTAAGTGTAAACTTTGCCCCAATCAAAAAACTGCAATGGAAGCACACAAATTCAGCCCAACCAAATCTAGCACTCATGGGAGCCAGCATGTTTGGGATCCTAAAACCCTTTCTCAGTAGGACAATGAAAGCTCTGTTTTTTTTATCACATAAGGTCAAATGATAGTTGAACTGTCAAGCCGGCACTAAAAATGTATGTAGATTAGTGTAGACCTGGGCTCTTAAACACAAAACTCTGCTCTGAAATCTAAAGTCTCTTCCTATCTGTGCTGCTGACATAGAAAGAAACACAGTTAATTATCTACTTATCTAAGACACTGATAGATACCAAAACGGGGGCTTAGCCAAAGATCTTCTCCAGGAAGTGCTTCTTAAAACCATTTTGTAGGTTAATCACATAATGTCCAGTGCCAGCTGCACTGTCAAGCTAGACCAAAAAGCAAGTATGCATAACACTGTTACTCCATATGGATACTGTTGCTCTTCTGAAGTTGCTTTCAAAACTTAGAGGTCATTCATTTTCTGGCTGGCCAGCAGCAAGGACACTGGGGTAGCAAAGGTCTCACCTCTGCCAACAAACACTACAGCTATGCATTTATAGAGATCTTCTGTGTTGCCAGCTGGTGTGGGAGACCTGTCACTGAAACTATAACACTAGCCTTTTTGGAATTCAAGGACAACTTCCTTATGGAAGAGTACATGGATTCCATTGAATTCCAACTGGCAAAAACCCTGTACATTAAATTTCATTTTGGGACTTTAGCATTTCTCACTTTCACTGTCAACTGGAGGCCCTTTCACAGTGAACAAATCTTACCTGTTCTTTTTATCCTCTGGAGAAAGAATGTACTAATAATATATATATATTTTTTTGCCAGCGTTATTCAAATGATAGGAATAAGTTGATACTTTGACTTGCTGGAGTATGGGAATTAGGAATTATAGGGCTTTCTCCAGAGTCTTCAGATCTGACGCAATTACTTCGACTTAGTTTGCTTTGTCCCATTTTTTATGGGGGGGGTGGGTGGAAAATCAGGCAGAGGAGTGTTGGTTAGTGAGTTCTCCACTATAATATCTACTGTTGCCAGTAATGAGATTTGCTTAAGTTTTTAGCTTAACCATGTAATTTATTGACTCTTCCTAATGAGGTACTTCCCGAATTCATGATCATGTCAATGGCTTTGGACACACTGAGGAACATTATGATTGATGATGATTTCTCAATTTGCTACATGAGTCATGATCCTACGATTTTCATAAGGTTTTAGGGACTTTTATTGGTTTTTATATTTAATTTTTTTATCTGAATTGCATTCATGTGTGTACTTTTATGGCACTATCTGCCGAATAAAGATTAGGATGACGAAAATATTATGTCTACCAGGACTCCATGTCATGTCATGGATGTGCCACTCTGCTTTTTTGTGTTTTCTTGAAACAAACCCCAAAACAGAGGTTCCTTCTTGATAGAAAAGTCACTGACTTGTTGGGTGTTTTCATCGTTGTGTGTTGAGGTAATTTTTGCTTTTTTCCTTTTAGCAATGACAATGACTTGCCTTGTGGTAGATGGGTTGGCACCTGAGATTTTCTGACAGGGAAGATATCTGAGTCTCCAACCTCAGAAGCCTAGCAGTTCACCCGACTCTAAATGACATAGTTTCAAAGTTTATGCTGATTTCATGATTAATTAAAATCATAGTAACATTACAATCTAGAAAAACCCTAGCAATATGGAGAGAGTGTACCATATAATATCACATGATTAAAATAAAAACATTAATTCATACTAACACTAGATAAAGAAAAAGGGCAAGCTAAGATAAGTATGAATAAAAATGCAAGTGCGTATCATAGCCAATAAAACGATAAGACCCTTGTCCTACATATACCAAAGTTAAAGTGCAAGAGGTATCAATACCATTAAACAGACAAAAGTGACAGTGATCATGCAACAATGCTAGTACCTCACAGTTTCAGGATGGGTGTAAAAAGGCACAGAAATGAGTACCGTAAGCTCAAATGGACAAAAATAGTCTGATGCTATTTCAATTGTAAACCATTCCTTTCATGAACTACACTATCCACAAATAAATCTCCTTTCGAGAGAATTGAAATGTTGTCCTGCTTCCAAGCCTAATATTAACTAAATGCACATAGATTTATTTAAAATTAATATGCAAGCTGAAACTAAAAACGTTTTTTGCTGTCAATCCGAAAGGTATGTCAAATCCTGTGGAAGTGGCATGTACAAAGTGTCACAAAATAATTTGTGACATTAAAGATATACAACTGTTACCATCACTAGTTAATGAAGAATCAACCCCAATCCCTATTTCTCACATTTTCTCTGATTTAGGCATCTCGACTGATCTTAGCATTGATAGCGGTTTGAAGTCAAAATCCAACTTTTGCCTGCTTCGCAAAATGACAGTGTTATTCACACTTTTTATCAACTTCTGACTACAGATCTTTTGATAGGGAAGACAAAACAATATATCATACTAGGATCAGCAGAGATAACCTATCAGAGGGGGACAGACACACGCTGACCAAACTGTGTTGTTTATGTTTACAGATTTGTAAAGCGCATGGCTGCCCGTAAGCGTCCCAGCGCTAGTGAAAAAGAAGAGGGTGGGGGGGAAGTGAGTTAGGGAAACAGCCATGTCTTTAAGAGTTTATGAAAAGAGAGCAGGTTCGGTTGAGCCCAAATATCCAGTGGGAGAGCGTTCCATAATTTGGAAGCGTTGTAGGAAAAAAGACAGCCGCCGGTGCGGGCTCTCTTGATTCTGGGTACTGAAGTGAGGTGGAGGTGGGATGATCGGAGGCCTCTATTGGATATGGGGGGGTGATAAGCTCCTTCAAAATCGGGGGGGCTTTTTTGTGCAACATTTTGTGTGTGGTACACAAGGCCTTAAAATGCACTCTTTGTTGAATAGGTAGCCAATGGAGGGCTTTGAGGGAAGGTTTGGCTGAGCAATGGCTACGCGTGCCTGTGAGGAGGCGGGCCGCCGTGTTTTGCACGACCTGGAGTTGTGAGACCACTTTTTTGGGGGCTCCAAGGTACAAGGCGTTTTCATAGTCCAAGCGAGACAATATTAGACCTTGGATCAGGAGTTTTCGAGATTGGAGGGCAACAGTGGTAATATTTTCCTAGAGGCCGTAGGAGACCATAACAGGTACCCGCTGTTTTCCGGGCTTGGGAGGAGAAGGTAAGGCCTTCATCCAACCAAATCCCCAAGCTCTTAATTTCACTATTAGGAGTTGGAGGAGGTCCCATACAAGGGGGCCATAGGGACTCGGGACGGTAATAAGATGGGTTGCCCAGGATCATGATCTCCGTCTTTCCGCTGTTTAGCTTCAGATGGGATCTATCCATCCATTTGGATATTTCTCCGAGACAGGTGTAGAGGTCAGGGGAGAGGTGGCTTTGCTGACTGAGCGATACTACCATCTGGGTGTCATCTGCGTAGGTAAGTAGTTTAATCCCAGACGCAGTGACAATCTTCTCCAGGGGGGACATGTAAACATTAAAAAGGGATGGGCTCAGCGACGAGCCCTGGGGAACCCCGCACTGTATGGGTATACTTTTAGAAATGAAGTTCCCGTCCGCCACCTGGAAGGACCGGTCTCTCAAAAAGGAGTTCAGCCAAGACAGAGCGACCCCTGAGATTCCCATTTCCTTGAGCCTGTGAACCAGAGTGGAATGGTTCACGGTGTCAAAGGCCGCGCTGAGGTCCAGGAGGATCACTGCCACTGACTCTCCTTCGTCCATGATCTTTCTTGCTTCTTCGACCACAGCAACCATTGCAGTCTCTGTACTTTGGCCCGGTCTAAAACCCGTCTGGGAAGATTTAAGTAGTCCATTCGACTCCAGGTAGTCGGAAATCTGAAGATTAATTATCTTTTCGGCAATTTTGCTGACACCTGGCAGGAGAGAGATTGGGCGGAAGTTGTTTAATTCTAATGGATCAAGATTAGGTTTCTTGATCAAAGCTTTGACAATGGCCTTTTTCCGACTAGGTGGCACCATACCGTGGGAAAACGAAGTATTAATCAGGTGGGTCAAATAGGGCAGAATGGTCAGAGTAACTAATTTTAGAATATTTAGGGGGGCAGGATCCAGGGGGATCCACTTTTGATTGATTGTAAGACAGACGAAAGTTTGTCAGGGGTTGCAGGAGCAAACCGATCTAGTTTGGGCATCTGAACATGGGAAGGGAATTCCAGTGGGTCTTGAGGGTCGAGAGTCTCGGGAGAGGAGTCAAGAGGCTCAGGGGGGGGGATGGGAGAGAAATGAGGATTTTTTTGATTTTGGTATTAAAAAAATCGGCTAGTTCATTACAGTGGCTGGTCGAAGGGCCCACAGGAGGAGGGGGATTAGGAATTTTAAAAAGTTTTTTTACTATTTGGAATGTCTCCCTGGAAGAATTAGCAGAGGACCTGATTTTGTCATCAAAATACATGGACTGTGCTGTTTTAAGAGTTTTTTTATAGGTAAGCATCATACGTTTATATTCTAGCTTTTTTAAAGGTTCAAAGTCCTTTCTCCACGCCCTTTCCGATTTTTTACAGAGCTTCTTTTGGAGGCGTACTTCTGTGGTGAACCAGGGCGAGGACTTTTTACTTCTGGGTTTGCACGTGGATTTTTTCGGCAAAGTCATATCCAGTGTTTTCCCTATCCACGTTGAAAACTCGGAATCAGCTGTTATGGGGTCAGGGACATACAGTGGGAGGGAGCACTCCAGGTTGTGCTTCCATGCTTCTGGGTCCAGTTTTGCCCATGGGCGAATAGGTTTGCTCGGTGGGGGTCTATGACAGGGGGGAGTGGGAATCTGCCACCTAAATAATACTAGATGGTGGTCTGACCATGGTATCGGGGATGGACTGGAGATAGAGAGGTGAGAAACATTGGAAAAGATCGGGTCTAAAAGGTGACCCAACCTATGGGTAGGAAGGTGACTTTCCAAGCGGAGTTGGTGAGTTGCAAGATCTTCAACGAGATCCGAAACCAACTTGTCTTCCTTTTTATCAAAATGAAGATTGAGGTCTCCTAAAATCATGAAATTTGAGTGGATAGTAGCCAGCATGGATGAGTGTTCCATAAGTGAACTGCAAAATTGACCTACTGAGCCCGGGGGGCGATATATGAGAAGGCCCGATAGGGATTTGCACGAGGACATTTGAATTGTGAAAAAAACGTTTTCACATTCTGAAAGGGGACTGCCTTGAAAACGGCAGGAGAGAGAATCCCTATAGATAATGGCTATTCCTCCTCCCTTGCCTTTTACGCGATCTAAATGCTGTATGAGGAAGCCTGGTGGGAGAGACCTGACAATATATGGATCAGAGTCAGGTCCTAACCAAATTTCCGTCAGGAACAAAATGTCCAGCTGGAGATCTTTTAATAGGCTATGGATTTCTTCGGCATGTTTAGAAAGTGACCTACAATTCACTAGAGCCATGCGGGCAGCCATGGTGGGGGATGAGGTAGGAATGTAGGTGGAGAATTTAAAGGAGCAATGAGGACAGTGAGTGAAAGATCCGTCGAGTGGGATGGGATGAGAACAAGATGGTACTGTGTTCTTGCTTATGAGAAGCAAAGCTTCTTTAGAGTAAACGAGGGGAAGCTGGTGAATATCTACCAGAGTACTGGACTCTGAGCTCTGCCTAGCGCGGACGAGTGCAGATGGGCTTACCTCTGGCGCACCTCGGGCGCGCCATCGACGGGCCCGCTGCGCTCGTCCGCTGCGCTTCCGAGATGGGAGGGGCATTTTGTAGTGCTGGGCCTACGCCCAATATGGCGCCTGCCTGGAATGGTTTGAGCCTAGTCCAGTGTTCCAAGGGCCCTAAATCGGCCGCTGTGAGGCGCGTTGACTTTCAGGGCGAGTCAAAGAGGAGGTAGGGGCAGGGCGCGATTTCAAGTTAAAGCGCAGTAACACAGCGCTCGACGAATGTTTAAAAGCAACACAGTTTTAGATTTACGATCATTACTCACGGTGCAAGTTTAAAATCGGGTGAAAGGGCTGTTTTTAAAATAACACACAATAAGTAATCCGATCAACTAAATGGTGCAAAAATAAAGTAAATTACACAGGATGCAGACAATTGCTTTTCCCTGACTCCCGGCTTCCGCCTCAAGAGTCTTCTAATATCACCGCAAGCCGCGTCTGTCAGCTCTATATGTAGTGCTGGGCCTAATCACCCTGAGCACTAGCCTGCTGACCTGCGGTACGCCCAATATGGCGCCTGCCTGGAATGGTTTGAGCCTAGTCCAGCGTTCCAAGGGCCCTAAATCGGCCGCTGTGAGGCGCGTGGACCTTCAGGGAGAGTCAAAGAGGAGGTAGGGGCAGGGCGCGATTTCAAGTTAAAGCGCAGTAACACAGCGCTCGACGAATGTTTAAAGCAACACAGTTTTAGATTTATGATCATTACTCACGGTGCAAGTTTAAAATCGGGTGAAAGGGTTGTTTTTAAAATAACACACAATAAGTAATCCGATCAACTAAATGGTGCAAAAATAAAGTAAATTACACAGGATGCAGACAATTGCTTTTCCCTGACTCCCGGCTTCCGCCTCAAGAGTCTTCTAATATCACCGCAAGCCGCGCCTGTCAGCTCTATATGTAGTGCTGGGCCTAATCGCCCTGAGCACTAGCCTGCTGACTTGTGATACGCCCAATATGGCGCCTGCCTGGAATGGTTTGAGCCTAGTCCAGCGTTCCAAGGGCCCTTAATTGGCCGTTGTGAGGCGCGTGGACTTTCAGGGCGAATCAAAGAGGAGGTAGGGGCAGGGCGCGATTTCAAGTTGAAGCGCAGTAACACAGCGCTCGACGAATGTTTAAAAGCAACACAGTTTAGATTTACGATCATTACTCACGGTGCAAGTTTAAAACCATGTGAAAGGGTTGTTTTTAAAATAACACACAATAAGTAATCCGATCAACTAAATGGTGCAAAAATAAAGTAAATTACACAGGATGCAGACAATTGCTTTTCCCTGGTTCCCGGCTTCCGCCTCAAGAGTCTTCTAATATCTGACTGCACTTTTGAAAAAAACTAATCAAGGAAGCAGATAAGGGAGGTAATGTGGTACTTATTAACACACAGGATTACATTCATAAACTAAATAGACAACTGTCAGACACCACAGCATAGGTGCACTTGAGTTCTAATCTCCTACATCAAATTACATCTACAATAGTAAGCAACTTAAGATTTGGAGTGATCAATGTTTTATCAGCGACTTAGAAATCAGATATATGTTCATATTTTCCCCTAGGGGTCCTTGTATCTATGCTCTTCCAAAAGTACATCAACCTGGTCACTTTCTACCAGGGAGGCCAATCATATCTGGAATTGGTTCCCAGACCGAGCGTATTTCGGAATAGATTGATATCTTTTTACAACGACTGGTGTGCAATCTCCCCTCTTATGTCCGTGATACCAAAGATCAATTAAATCAGCTAGTTGATTTCAATTCGTCAGATGATTGTTGTTTTTTTACCTTTGACATTTCTTCACTTCACACCTCTATCCCCAAAGAAGCAGGTTTAAATGCTAGCCAACATTTTCTCCCATCTCGAGATGCTACTATGTAAGAACACACATTGATGTTAATGTAACTAATTACTTTGGTTCTAGACAACAATGTATTTTTGCACAATGGCAAGTTTTACCGTCAGTGCCAGGGTGTGGCCATTGGGTCGAAATTTCCCCCCTCTTTTGCCAACCTTTTTATGGGTTGGCTAGAAAAATTTTACATTTGGAAAGATTCCTCAGGGGATTTGATGTATCATGTGGTGTATTGGGGACGCTACATCGATGATGTGTTAATGATTTGGACTGGCTGTCAGGCCTTATTGGGTGATTTTTGTTCACTTCTCAATAAAAATCAGTGCAAATTTTATTTACATATCAACATAGTCAGTCAGAGATAACTTTTCTAGATCTCAAATTGTATACCAAGATCCAAACAATTTTGTATTCTCTGTATAGAAAGTATACTGCACGCAATTCTATATTACACGCCCAATCTTCAAATCCTAGATCTCAGGTTTTTTCCATTCCTTTTGGTGAGATGACCAGGATACGACGTAACTGCAGTGAAGAGACGGTTTTTCACTCTGAGAGATAAGGCTCAGATAAGATTTCTGGAGAGGGGACATCCAACAAGTATTGTCTTGCCCGCCAAACAGCGGTTTTTAAAAACTGACCACAAAAAACTACTCAAGGATAGAAAGAGAAGTACAACTGAATAGAATAGAGTTTCTGTGATTACACCTTGCCATCCTCTAAGGAATATGTTCTACAACATCATGCGTAAATACTGCACATTCTCAAGGTTGATCCTGGTTTCAGAAATGTATCTCGGATACATCTGGGTTCAACTATAAGAGGGGAACCTATTTACGCAACATACTTTGCCCTAGCTTTTCCAATCCTAAAAAGACCAACACAAGTCTAGATTGGTTACCATCTAAGCCCAAGGGTTTTAAAAAATGCGTACAATGCAATATGCGTCCACATACCCTAGAAAAGACCAAATGTTTTCAGTAAATAATGACCTTTGAGTACAAAATAGACACTTTTATAAACTGTAACACCACATTTGTGGTCTATTGTGTACAGTGGGTTTGCCAACGCATTTATATTAGCAGTACCATTCGCTCCCTGAAAGAAAGGATACAGGAACATATCTGTGCTATTAGGAAAGTAAATAAGAATTATCCCCTAGCTGTGCACTTTCACAAATGCCACATGTCTGCAGACCTATCATCATTAAGATTCCATGGTGTGGGGGTTGCACCAGATCACCCGAGAGGAGGGAACAAAGTTAAATTGCTGAGACAACTTGAGACAGGATGGATTACTAAACTTTGGGCTGTGAAGTATGGCCTAAATTCTGACAGAGAATTATATGTGTTCCTTGATGACTAATAGATCTTGTCCCCCCATGTGTCTGCAAAACAATTGACCATTATCGGATTGTAGTTGTTGTCTTCTACAATATACTGTACAATATGCTTTAATTTGACGGCTAATGTAATTGGAGAATGTCTAACATGCCAATATGAATCATGTCAATTTCAATTACATTTTTATGAACTACACTATACTGTTACACATCTCTCGTGGGCGAACTTCCTGTTCTTTATCCTCAATAATAATGATCACAACCCTTAGGGTGTTAACTACTAAATAAACTCTCCGCTATGCTTACTTTTTATGTTTAGTTCTCTGTTTCTTGAGCATGTCAATATAGACAATTTTGTTTCACATTCGTGACACATTTTTCATTCTATGCAACTAACATCTTTATTAATTTTATTTCATCGTTATATTCTTTCAAATTTCTGTACTTCCCTTCTCCTCTGCTCACATTGCTGGTTCGAGTTGCTGGGTCTCCATGTGGTGTTACGCCTTAGTGAATTTCATCACTGATATGGCATCTCTCAATATTAGTTTTAACACAATGGACTTTTTATTCATGTCCTCCCAATTCTAATTTTAACTCAGTTGGCTTTGGCTAGAGCTCTGGTCCGTTCTTGTAGAATCATATTTCATGCGTGTCATTTGTACAGTGGTTAATTTGTAAAACAAAAGTTGCAAGGGCTCTACTCAGGAGGCAGCGCTAACAGGAGAAATGTCCTTGAGCGAACTGCCTCTCGACTAGAGTCCCAGCACTTATTAACCTGGAGAGAACTTGGCCTAAGGGCTAGAGCTGCCGATTTTGAAGCTGGAGATCCCAGTTTGAGTCTTGGCATGGCTCAACATTCTGTGAGTTTAGGGAGAATCATGTGCCTTTTAGATAAATGTGTCCTTAACTGGTGCTATAAGCACAGGTGTTGAGGATTAGGTGCCGGTGCTGAGCACTGGAAAGCACCGGTTTAAATTAAGCACTGCCTTTGTATACACTCAAATATAGTGCCCATGCTTCTGTGAATGCCTCATCAGCTGTCCTTGTTTTCAATTAACTTTCCCTTACTTGAAAGAGCTGTCACACGTGATCTGCTCGTGTACAACGCTCATATTGAAGTTGCTACTGTTCATGCAGTTTTCCTTGTGTCTAATACATAGTTTTTTATTTTACTATGAGTCCTTTTGGAAACATTCTTCTTACCCTTTTTGTTTTTTGTTTTGTGTATGCCTCTTTGTAGTTACTGACACTTTCTTATATCAAAGGCTTTTCATGGCCTCTTCTGCTACTGTGGCATAATGCAATGAATCGTAACCTATCAGAGGTAGTACGATGTTTGCCCCTATGATTATTTATATAATTCCCAAAACAATTTTTTTTGATAGAATATTTATCTCATATTTCTTTTTTTATACTCTATTTATTGGTATTTCAAGAGAAACAACATAGGACATACAATGTCCAACATTTTGGCAGTAATGCCCCATACAACTGAACTGCATTACAACACTCCATATCCAAGAGAATATTTCAATACAGACATATTACGCCACATCCTACGCAATTTACTCCGGTTTTACTCTGACTGTTCATCTAAGCCCAATAGATAGTCCACTAAATAGTGCCAATAGTCCTTAGGTCGTGCACGTGGTGGCAACTCTTCTTCATACAGTTTGAGATTGTCCTTACAGTATATCATATCACTTACCCATTGCTTTGTTCGTGGCGTTTTCTTACCCCCCCAACATATTGCTATATTTCGCTTAGCCAATAGTAGTGCCAATACACAGAATTTGCGTTTTTTCTCTTTAACATTTTGTAGTATATTTAGAAGACATGTCCATATATTACATTGCATCTCAATTCCCACCATCTTACTCAGCATATCTGTCACTTCTAGCCAAAACTGAGCCACCCCCCTACAATACCATGCCATGTGTATGAAATTTGCATCATCCATCCCGCATCTTGGACATCGCGAGTCCTCACGCAGACCATATTTGTGCAGTCTTTGGGGTGTGTGGTATGTCTGATGTAAGTATCTGATGTGTATAAGCTTTAGGTTTCTATTTGGTGGTAGTATACTAGTAATCGTGCCAGCCGCACACCACTCTTCCTCTGATAGAGGTGTTTCCAGGCACATATTCCATTTTTGAAGCACTTTGCCTGCAGTGTCTCCTATTTCAGCCTGCAATGAAGTGTACAGTCTAGATACTAGATGTTTGGGGTTGGCTGATGTGATGAGTAACTGCAGCGTCAGTAATGTGTCTGGTTCAGCAGGATAAGTGGGGTAGTGTGCTTGCAATGCGCGCTGTAGCCTATAGTACGTAAATTTAAATAACGATGATTGATTTTGTATATATTCCAGGTCTTCTAATTTCTTAATTGTCCCCTCCTGATACAGATCTCCTATGGTGTCCAATCCCACTTGTTTAAGTAAGTCCATTCCCACTGCCTCTTGTGTGACCGAAAAAGCTGAGTGATAATGAAGTGGTATTTCTGGTGTGTATATCGGTTGTTTACCCACTTTTTTCGCTATTACCTGCCATGCTTCCGTTGTAGCATCCACTGTATTAATATCTTTTTTATGTAAAGCCGGTTGCACGTGCGATAGTATTGCATTCAGTGGTACCGGGAGGGCATCTCCTTCTTCCACAGCTACATGTGTGATGTAGGGAGTGGGGTGAAACCAGTAGTGCGCATACTGTGCTTGCGCACATAGGTAATGCAGTAGAAAATCAGGGACTTTAAATCCTCCTTTTGCATACGGCAATGTTAGTGTGTGGAGGTTTATTCTAGCCGTTTTACCCGCCTAAATCAATTTTAAGGTAACCGATCTGATCTCCTGGAACACTGGTTTCGGTGGTTTTATCGGAATGTTATTAAAGAGATAAAGTAGTTTCGGTAGCAGCACCATTTTTACTATGGCTTCCCTGTCTGCCATAGATAATGGCAATTGTATCCACCGATCTATTTTCTTCTCCAGTCCATCTAATACTCTGCCATAATTTGTGCGAATCACCTCTTCGCCCCTGTCCCTGTGGAACCAGTCTCCCAGGTACCACACTGGATCCGTTTGCCAGTCTAAGGGGTAATCTAGGTGGAAGGGAAGGGTGCTATCAGTGAGGGGTATAATCGTGGATTTCATGCAGTTAATGTTTTGTTGTTGTTGTATAAGCTTTATTCGAGACAATTCTCATAAAAGCACATAAAATCAAAAACAGTTACACAAATACATAGTCACAGAATTAAAAATTCATTAAACACAGTGCAGCTCATACTACATTACACATAAATCGAAGTATACCAATTACATAAAAGTTTATTAAAAAGGGAATCCCTGGTTACCTGCTACCCCCCAAAGACCGTCGTCTTATCGCCCAAGCCCAACCCATGTATTTGGCTACCCCCATGACTATCGATTCCTGGGTTGTTGTACATAAAATTCTTAAGGCCACTGTACTATCTCGTGTCCCCAGGTTTTTACATACCGACGAGAGCCATTTTCTCCTCGGATTTGCATAGGCTTGACATGCGAAGAGAAAATGTCCTATGCTCTCCTCGGCATTTTCACAGGCAGGACATAGGTTGTTAGTGGGTCTGTGCCAGCCAGATGTCAATTTCTTAAGGGGGATAGATCCTGACCTTAACTGAAAGACAAGTTTCCTGTCCATAGGTACCGTGATATTGGCCCAGTAATTTTCTAGGACAGGAAAAATTTTAGTCTCCAGGAAACGACCAGACATAGAATCTGCCCTGGTGTCGTTCAGCATCTTGCCACCCACCCAATCCCAATATTGCTCTTTGAGGGCTTCTTTACTAGGGAAGATTTCTCCCACGGGGTTGTTCCAAAGATTCGAAAACCCTAGATTTACCAGCATGGTCTTCAGATGTTTTAACCATTTTATCTTATGGAAGATATCTTCCCTAATTATCCACAGAAAGCCCTCTGCGTACTGTCTTATTTCTGGAGTCGTCCAGAGGCGTCTCCAGTAAAGAACTGGTCGCAATCGTGCTCTGTCGACAATCGTACGTCTACCTAGCTCCAAGAACAATGGGATTAGGGGGGTGCTCTGTGGGAGTCCAGTAATCCCTCGCATGAACTTGTTCTCGGAAGTCTGAAGAGCCACCAGACTATTCCAAGCCCATAGTTCCGTGCCATATAAAGTGGCGCCCAAAACCTTCGCATCGTACACTGTCATTGCGGGTTTTATAGGTTTTGTTTTTGATTTACGGTGTTCCCCCCTTAGGGCACCTGAAAGCTGCTGGTGCTTTAGGACTACTTTATTCACATGATGCGTCCAGCCAGTCCCCCCCGCGATCTGCACTCCCAAGTACGTGAATTCATTAACTATATCAAGCCTGCTGTTATTTAGGGTTATCTTAGGATAGCTCCTGCGTCCTGCAGAAAAGGCCATTAGTTTGGTTTTTACTACATTTACCTCTAGCCCGTGCTCCAAGCAAAAAGCATCAAAAATGCTTAATGCACGTTGCAGCCCCATGGGGGTCTTAGACAAAATAAGAGTATCGTCGGCGAACATCAGGATCGGAACCCTGGTGTCCGCTAACGACGGGGCATCTACACTAGCCTTCAACATTCTCTCGACTATCCCGTTAATGAATAGCGAGAAAAGTAGAGGGGCCATGGAACAGCCTTGCCTAACACCCCTTTCCACAGGGAAGTCCGATGTTATCTCCCTACTTCCTCCCCACTGGACTCTAGCAAAGTTGGATTCATGCAGTCGCATGATTAATGTTAGCAGATCTGCAGGGATCCCCAGTTTTTGGAGAACCGACCATAGCTTGTACCGGGGGACTAGATCGAACGCCGCCCGCAGGTCGACGAACGCGACGTACAGGCTGCCCCTTCCCAGTTCGACGGTCTTCCACCGCAATATGGTGAGGCGGAAGACCTGGTCAATGGTACTGGTTGCTCGCCTAAATCCCGCTTGATATGGGGAGAGGGCGCTATTATCTTCTACCCAGTCCATTAGCTGGTTTGTTACCATTCTCCCAACAATTTTCTGCATGGTGGCTATTAAACTTATAGGCCTGTAATTAGCAGGCAATGAGCGATCGCCCTTCTTGTGAATGGGGATAATGGTTGCACCCTTCCAAATGTCTGGGACCACTGCCCCCTTTGCTAGGGCATTTGCTACAAGGAGGGTGTATCTCGCCCATTTAGTCACATCATGTTTGAAAATATCAGGGGGGATACCATCTGGACCTGGCGCCCTCCCACATTTCGCGGAACAGATGGCAATTTCTGCTTCTCTAAGGGAGAATAGATCTTCGGTTGCATAAACCGGTATTATATTGTCAGCTGCCACGGGTTTATTGCTTTCCGCGTACTGTGGCCCGAAGTAATCGACCCAGGCTTCCACTGGTACATTGTTGTCAGGTTTTGCTGGGCCCGCACCACTACCCCACTTGATAATTTTCCAGAATAACATGGAGTCTTTATTATCAGAGGCTTCTTTCAATTGGGCCCAATGGTCTTCGTCCCATTTCTTTTTGGCACGATAGATTGCTAATTTGTACAATTTCCTATTCTTTGTCACTGTAGCACGGTCCCTGTTTCTAATGGCATGCCCCAGGTCAAGACGTGCTGTTCTACAGTGGTTATCAAACCACCTGCCCACTTCCTTAGTTTTCTTCCCTTTTGTTTTCTTATTAAAAAAACATGGTCTCAGAAGGGAGAATAACTTATTGTGGATTTCAGTGATACCGTTGTCCCCTGGAACACTGGGACTGCTGCTTCAATCGCGGAAATTGCACGATCAACCTCATTGGTAATGTATGTCATGGTGGCCTCATTTGCTAATACCTTGGACCATTTTAACCTTCGCTCATCGTTACTTAAAAGAGGGGTTTCATCATGTGTCTCAATAGGGTTTCCTAAACCGGTATTCCACCACCTATGGGACACACATAGGGGGTTGTGGTCACTTTCAACCCGGGGCCTAACAGCCATGTCGACAACCCCATTCCACAGCTGGAGACCACACAGTATATAGTCAATTCGGCTCCTATTAATACCATTGTCAAAAGTATAGCTGCCCTCCTTGTCACCAGGTGTCCTGCCATTAAGAGCTCTTAGGCCATGTTCCAAACAAATTCCATTTAGCAATAAAATCTCTTTTGTCCATTGCTTCACAGGTTTTAGGTTTAGAGATGGTACTCCCCAGAGATTATCCTCTTCACTCTCCATAAGGTCATTTGTACAGTCCAAGGGTTCAAAAGTCCTGTTTAGATCCCCAACAATTATCTTTTCATTTTCCTGGGAATTGGCCTCCATGGCATCAGACAACAACTCGATGGTAGATAGACTTGTTACTTTGTCTCCTCTCACATAAACATTGTACAAATCTATTGGTTGGCCCTTAGCAACAGAGATTCTTAGTGCTTGTAAATCAATGTTCCCTACGTCTAGGATTTTTATCTTAATGTGCAAATCCTGTCTAACCCAAACAGTTAGGCCACCCTTGGGCCGCCCTCTTCCCCCTTTTGAGGCTGGTATACAATAATTCAAATAACCTAGGCAAAAGAGTGGATCACAAGCCCAGGTTTCTTGGAAACAACAAATGTCAAAACCACTTATAAAATCCACCCAAGGTTGGGAATCCAGCTTGCTAGCCAACCCGGCGACATTCCATGATAAGAGGGTACCAGTATCTACATTTGTCCCATCCCCAGCTTTGACAAGTGGAAATACATGGGCTGACTTTGGGCTCTCCATTGGACTAGTCAGCCTTTCTAAATCATCTGTTGGGTCCACAGTTAAAACATCTATTGCAGGGTGTAAGACATTTGTGTTTAGTGTTCCCAGTCTTAATCCACCTTCTTTAGCCACACACCCCGCCTCAATGTTGTTCACCAATAAGTTTGTAACAATGATATTGCCACAAACATCACGTAGCCCTTCTGCTTCTTTTATAATTCCACCTATGCTATCAATGCCAGTATGTCAATACCCCCTAATGTTTAGTCCAGAGTGATACCCAAATTTAACGAATTCCCTTAGTAGCGGATTTAGATTTTCTTTTGGGTCTCTTACATAGAGTAGCACATCATCGGCATATAGCGAGATGTGAAGTGGCCTTTGGGGGAATTGCAGTGCAGAGTGTTTATATTCCTGTCTTATTTTACATGCTAGCGGTTCTATGGCTATGGCAAACAACAGGGGTGATAGTGGGCACCCCTGCCGTGTGCCTCTTCCTATCTTTATTGGTTCTGAGACATATTTGTTGACTCTGATCCTCGCCCTGGGTTTAGTATAGAGGAGCGCTATCCATTGCAGGAACATCAGTGGGATACCCATTCCTCGCAATATGGTGTGTAGATACGTCCAAGCAATAGTGTCAAACGCCTTTACAGCGTCTAACAGTACCGCTGCTGCTTTCGTCCCCGGGGATAAGTAGTGTGCCAGTGCAAACAAGGTCCTCGTGTTGTGGGATGTCGATCTAGTTGGGATAAACCCTGCTTGATCCGGAAGGATCAGTCTTGTCATTAAGACTTGCAATCTCGTCGCTAATAGTTTAGACAGTATTTTGGAGTCAACGTTGATTAGAGATAGTGGCCTGTAAGAGTCACACGTCTCTGGGTCCTTGTCCGGATTTAATAGCGCTACAATCATTGCTTCCCTCAGGGAGGCCGGTAGTATACCTTTCTTGTGTGCATCTCCCAGCATAGCCACTATATGTGGGGCTAGTAAGTCCACAAAGGCTTTATAATGTTCCCCGGTGAATCCGTCTGGACCCGGCACTTTTCCATTTGGTAGTGTCTTTATTATCTCTGTCACCTCTTCTACTGTCACCGGTTGGGAGAGGTATTGTCTCTGTATATCCGATAACCATGCCAGCGCTATCGTGTCACAGTATTCATCTATTTCGTTTGCCGGTGCGGTCTTGTCAGTTTCGTACAGTTTACCAAATGTATGTTGGAATGCCTCTAGTATACCTTTAGTGTCATGTCTCCGCTCCCCATAATTGTCCTTCACTGCCTCTACCACTTGTGGTAGTTTCTGCACACATATTTTAGCTGCTAGTGTCGCACCCGGTCTCCCCGCCTCTCCGTATCTTCTTGCTACCTGTCGTTTGTGCACGTATGTTAGTTCTGTTTCTGCTTGTTTTTGATATTCTGATATTTCGAGCCTAATTTGACCCAGAATAGGAATTTGACCCGGATGTTGTGGCTCAGTATATTTTAATTCTAGCTTCCTTATATCGGCTTCTTTTTTCTCCAACTGTTGTCTTAAGTCTTTTAATATGCCCGCATTAGTGCTAATACAGACCCCTCTAATTGTGGCTTTGAAGGCCTCCCACAGTAATCCAGCGTCTTTCGTTGTGGCCGGATTGATCTCAAAATATTCCGATATTGCTTTACTTATCGCATCACGATAACATTCGTCCTGTAGGGCTTTCCCATTAAAGCGCCAGCTGAAAGGAGGAGGCACATAATTAGGCAGATTGATCGTGAGCAGCACTGGGTTATGGTCGGACAGTGTCCTTGGGAGGTGTTCTATTTCTTCCAACCATTGTAACACTTCCGGCGACCCAATCCAGTAATCTATTCTAGACCAGCTGTTAAAGGCCGCTGTGGTGTGTGTAGCCTCTTGTTTGTTTGGATGTCTTATTCGCCACAAATCCATTAGATGCTTATCTAGCATTATGTCTTGTAGTGTGCGTAACGCCCTTTTGTGTGTCTCTGTCGATGCTTTGGATCTGTCAACATCATCATTCAGTGCCATGTTAAAGTCTCCCCCCCATAATATCGGTACATCTGGTAGGTCGGATAGCCTCGTCCAAATTGTTGTATAAAACTGTGGGTCGTCTATATTCGGAGCGTAAATGTGCAGGAGGTTAACTCTATGGCCCCTTAGTATGCCCGTGACTATGACATATCTCCCTTCACTATCTGTATGTGTTTGTTCCATTTTGAACTGCAACCCTCGACGTATCAATATAGTTACTCCTCTAGAGTAGGAAGAGTAGGCAGCATTATATGAGGCTTCCGCCAATCGATGTCCAATGCGCGTTTGTGTGCGCGGGTCTATGTGCGTCTCTTGGAGATATGCTACGTCAACATGCAACCGTGTTAGATATGCCAGCACTTGTCTGATTTTTTTGGGGTTGATTAAGCCACGTACATTCCAGGACGTCAGCCTAAGTTGTTTTACATGCCTATCCACCATTATACCTTAACAGAAATATTATCTTTTTCAGGATGTGAAGAACAGTCTTGTTCCTAATGCGTGACGCATTTAGCCCACATATTTTATTGAACAGCTTATTGGTCCCATGGAGTTTGGCAGTGTTTCTCAAATACAGTCAACCAACATTCCCCAACTCTCCCCCACCTCCCCAAACCCACTTCAGCACCCCAATCATGCCAAAGACATTCCCTGAGTGTAACAAAAACTAACATTGGGCCATGGTGGGGGGACACCCCGTGGGGGGTCCGCTCGGGTTGCACGACTTCATCCAACATAGTGGATGTGGCCAGAGTGACGTACATAGTGCAGGTGCATCAGTACATTCTATGCATGTTTTCCCCTACTTGTGGGAGTTGACCGCAGCAGTGCCTTGTGTTCCCGCCTCCACATCCCCGTGTGGTGCACCGCAGTCTGACCAGCACTATCGTATTATTCTCCCATTGAGCCACTTTGAATACTCAAATATCATTTTTAGCATGGCAACATTACACAGTTATTGTGTGGCCGCTTACTCTGCACAGCAGCGGGCATTGTACGTTACCATGCTATTCCAGCGTTCTTTCCACAGTCTGTGCGCTGTGTAGCATTTCACTGTCCCATCTCCACAGCCATTTACCATATCTCACCCAACAGCCAATAGTTTAGTATTCACTTGCGCCATCTTAGTTTCACACAATGACAGTTATCCAGTGTTCAATTTATCTGCGGGTTGTTTGTTGTGCATTTGTCTATCTGTGAGCTCGTTCTCCGCCTCTCATGCTACACATTATGTATTTTCGCCCATTGTCTTCATCACAACATAGTGAGATTCTTTTGTGTTGTAATTCGAATTTTGCCGGTTTTCGGGTGTCAATCCGAATCTTGGTTTTGCTCCTGGCGCCTTTGTTCTCTTCTCCGTTGACCCAATCGTTTAATATAGTCATTCGCCTCTTTTGGAGTTTGACATATCACTGATTTATCTCTGGTTATTTTTAACCTCGCTGGGTATAGCATCGCGTATGTTATTTCCATTTCTCTCAGTTTCTGTTTTGCAGATGCAAATTCCTTTCGCGCCTTTTGTACATTTATGGTGAAGTCCGGATAAAATTGAAGCTTATTACCCTGGTGTTCAATCACCTGCTTTTCTCTTGCCAGCTTCAGTATTACGTCTCGGTCTCTGTAATTGAGGAGACGTGCCACGATTGGGCGTGGAGGGGCACCCGGCTTCGGTTTTGGTGCAAGTGTTCTGTGCGCTCGTTCAATGATGAACACTGTGGTCAGCTGGTCGGCTCCAAAGATCGATTTCAGCAGATCTTCCACATAGGTCTCCATCTTCCCAGTGTTGGTAGACTCTGGAACCCCCGCTATGCGTATATTATTTCTTCGGGATCTCGCCTCCAACTCCTCCGACTTGTTTTTAATGACCTCTAGCACTCTGTCCATCTCTGTGCATTTCTGCGTCGTTGCATGTGATTCGTCTTCCACTGCCGATAATCTTGTCTCTGCTTCTTCCAGCCGCTCTCCGTGTTTGTCGAGCTTCACAGCCATTTTATCGACTCTCTGTGTGATGGAGTCTAGTTTACTATGCACGTCCTGTAAGCTTTTATGGATGGCTCTTAGCGTTGTTTCCATAGTGCTTTGTGCCTCTGCGTCCGTTTCCATGTCCACATCTGATGGTGCCGTGGCCCCTTTCGTGGCTTTTTTATTGTCAAAGGGTAGTTTTGATTGTACCTTCTCCGGTTTACCCATTTTCTTTGATCAATAAGTCCCAGCTGCCACTTGATATCTTGCGCTCGGCCGTATACAGGGGGTGTGCTAATCACTGTTCCACACTCCCAACTTCTATCTCTCACCACCAGAGCAGCAGTATGCCACTGCCGCATTTCACTGTTAACCACACACTGTATTTACTGAGAGACCAGCACGTTTTGTAGCGCACGATTGATATGTGTGATTCCCCAATGCACACTGAACCACAATTTCACCGCCTGAGGTTGTGTTTTTCAAGTCCCTTGTTACTACGCGCAGTTGTAAGTCTTGCTGCTTGATTGCGCCTTGCGTATGAATCACCTCTGTAATGGAGGCCGTTCAGCCACTGCCGCCTTTTACCGCCGTGTGTAATTGTACTGTCGCGTTCGCGCCTTTTTGGTGCGTTCTTGTCTGCAGCGCTTCTTTTCGCCTCGTGCTTGTTACAACCCAGCCTTGACTTACTGGCTAAGCGCCGTATCGTCACCTGTATCGACGCTCTTTCGAGCTATGTCTCCTCAGTACGACGTTATTTGTCTGTTTGACGCTCTGTCTTCACCGCGTTTCACCTGCCTGTGGGCGCCGCCATCTTGTGCTTCCAAGCTACACTCTTTCGCCGTATGGTCTCACATCTATTTTCACACCATACGAGTTTCAGTATCTGGTCATATTCGTATCACGCTATTTCATAAGTGATGTTGACAACCAGTGTAGTGCTACGGTGCCGATATTGCTACGCCGATCATTTACATTTAACAGCCGTTCGTTGCGTACATTGCCTAACAGAACTTTCCAGTCTATTTTTGTGCCGTTTATAATTATATGGCCTCCCACACACCAGTCTCAGTGATAGTCGAGGCTCCACTTAATGCTTTACACCTCCCGTTACGGTCATCGGGCTCTGCACAGTACAAATCAACGCTGGTGGTTAGTTCAAGAGTGCTCACCTCCTCTTCTCTTCATGGCGCCGCCATTTTAGCCGCAGTTGTTTACCAGCCACGTCAGGTTCAAAAGCCGTTTACAAGCTGGGTAACTCATGTTACAGCACTCCACTCTTGTCAGCACGTTCTCTGCACCTTCCGATTTCGATTCATGTCGTTTTCAGTACATTTAGCACCGTTTGCACGCTATTTATTCCCGTTGTTTGTCTCTGGCCAGTGGAGCTGTCTCAGGAGGCAGCCATTCCGCTGTGCGCCCTCTAGCGCCCCCCTCATATTTATCTCATATTTCTAACGGACTTTTGACAAACTTATCTTGGTACCATTAGAATGTGCATTGTTTTTTATATAAAAAAATGTCAGGACTTGATGCTGTTGATATGGAGCTTTTCTTTGCAACTGATTCAATATGACATCTTTCTAAACACTAATATGTGACGTGTGCTAAATAATGTCAATTTACAGAGGGGTATATAACGTGTTATCCTCTTGCAGTTTAAATGAGCATGTAGCTAGACAGTTAGCTATAACATTTCTTGTCGTATTTTTGTATACTAGCCTTTTTAGCATGTGTGATGCTGGACGTGATTTTGCTGTATAGATGCTTCATTTTCTCCCTCTTTTGCCTGCATAGCTTTTTAGGAGAGTAGGGTCTGCTTTCCTATGGTCACCCCATTTTTTTGCTTTTTGCTTCACTGGTTTTCGACTTAATGTGGCTGTGGGCCTGCTGATCAGACCCACAGCCCTGCTGTTCTCTCAATAAATTTCACACCATGTACTTTAGGTACATCACCAATTGGGATTTGTGTCACTCTTATGAGTCCCTGTACAGTGTACTATAGGTACCCAGGGCATAGGTGCACCCAAGGCCTACCAGGGGCTGCAGCATATCTTTTGCCACCCCTGGCTGGCCATCCAAACTGACACAACTGGCTGATCACTCAGCTGGGGCAAGGTAGTGTAATCACCCCTTGCTTAGATATAGTATTCCTATGTCTAACCTTATATCTGGACACATATACACCTATAAGTCACTCCTAAGGCAGGCCTTAACAATCCTGAAGGCAGAGTGCTTGGTTTTATGTGAGATGGTGCTCTAGCATGAGCTGAGCCTGTCTGCAGCTTTCGGAACCATGTCCTTATAGCTGTTCTAGGATAATGCCATACCATATACTCTTAAGTGCATTATGAACCTTGCGGTTAAATGCTATCTTTGGTTTGGCTTTATTAAAACATGTTGTGTAAGGTGTCATATGCTTTGGAATACTACCCCCTCGCCAGTCCTGGCGACGGGGGTAGCATTCCACCCTTCTAGAGGGAGAAGACATGTTACTTCCATTAATCCCAGTTAAAGTTAACCAGAGCCTCAGCATCACAAAATGGATCTGCTGCCACTGACACAAGTCTGACCTCCTGCTGCTGGGAGTCCTTCCAGTGAGGGAGGCTTGGACAATAGGTTTCCTGTCACAGGGAGGTGCTAGCACCACCCCAGACAGGCTATAGTGTATTGGGGCAGGGAGGGCTGAATGAAATGAGAAACTGCCTGGGGCACACAAGGTGTCCCATGCGTAGTCCTGTTCAAACCGGTGCTGGGGCACTCTAGCCCCAGCTCTGGTGTGAAACTGGACAAAGGGAAAGGGGTGTAACCACCCCCTTCTTGGGTCCCACCCATAGGAGGGACCTAGCAGGTAATCCAGCCCCTAGATTTGGTATATAGGTAGGAGCTGTGTCCTTAGACTTTAGATATATCCTGACTGAAACTCTGATACGAAACTCTGGACCTTCGACATCCTACTCGATGTAGAAGACTGAAAAATCTCCCTTGTTGTCAAGGAGTGACCACCCTGTGCAAGCAGGCACCTTCAATCGCTCAACGGTTTGCTTTGTCGTTGCTCCCGCCGGAGCTTGAACACAGAGCCTGACAAGACCTAGACTTCCAGACATCCAACAGCCCGATCCACAGCCACAGGCGACGAGAGACGTGGGACCGGCAATCTTGAAAAGCCAGCAAATTGCTTTCCGTGCAACTTCTGAGGCACCCTCGAAGTTGTGCATTGGGGATTGAGAAGCCCCAGCCCCGAGCACCAACTGCTCCGAATATCACCGCTCCACACTCACCGAGTTCTGCGTGGGGTCCTTTTGCATTTTCCTGCTCAATGCGTCTGTCCGGTCCCTTGCCTGTTGGCTAGTGGCCTCTGTGACGACGAAATCTGAAATCTACACCACTGGTCTGGTTACTCCAGACGGGCCCTTGCTTCCCTATGAAGGAGCAGCCCCTCAGTCCTTGCTGGCCTGAGTAAGAAGCCATCTTTGATTCATGCATGGGTTGCATTTGCCAAGGCCTGTTGACTCCGAATCGAGATCCGACACCGCCAACAGCGAGAACCTTTGTGGGACAATCCGTATCCAAGTCCTGGTCATCGTCGACACCTCCTGGTTCATGTGGCTGCAGAGACAAGCTTCTTAGCATCACCTGATTGCTTCCCGACATCGCCTGGTTCCTTCCTGGTTCCTTCCTGGTCACTGGCTAGTGACCCAGACTCTGTCCCCTCTGCTTTCAGGTACTCTTCATCCTCGATCCACCCTTGGATCCAACCGGACTCTTCCCTCCTGGTCGCCTGCAGCATCTTTTCTCCAAGGCTCCATAGAACTCCACGACAAAACCCGACACACTTTGACACCTATGCACCCGCTTCCTGTGGGTGAGGTAACATGAGTACTGCGGTGCTCCTGTAAAGAGTAACTCTCCACGGGCCAGATGTAGGAGCCCTAATACCGGACGGAAACGGACGATTTTGGCCGTTTCCGACCGGTATTAGGGTTTTCAGATGTAGGGGGCAGAAAATTACAGAATCGGTATATTTACCGATTCGGTAAAATTACTGATTCGGTAAATTACCGAATCGGTAAATATACCGTTCTGTAATTCCAAATGTAGGTGGCACAGTTTACAGTGCCACAGGCCCTTAAGAGTCGGTATTTTACCACCCAATACTATTGTGTGGTAAAATACCGAATTCAGGTGTGCATGCACATCTGTGCATGCACATCTGTGCAATGTGACACACAGACATGCCCTTAGGGCATGTATGTGTGCCACATGTCACACAAGCCTGTACTTGGGGTGCTAGAGGGTGTCAAAGTGACACCCCCTGCACCCTTGCAGGATTCGGTATTTACCGATTCGGTAAATACCGAATCGGTATTTCCCTTTTCATTCCTATGCGCTTCAAAGCCCATAGGAATCAATGGGAAATACTGATTCGGTATTTACGGAATCGGTAAATACCGCATCTTATAGATTCGGTAATTGTGTTTTAAAAATTACCTACATCTGCCTCCTCCTAATTTACCGATTCATAAATACCGAATCGGTAAAAATCGGTATTTATGAGTCGGTAAATTAGATTTACCTACATCTGGCCCCACTTGTCCTAGTTTCAAGTGGTTAGCTTCTAGTCCAGTCGGAAGACTGCTAATTCTTTATCTTTGTAACTTTACGCACCCATTGACTTCCATGTGTGCACGCGTGTGCATTTAGACACTGCACCCGCATCCCATGGGCCTCATGCTCCCTAACTACTGTTAGTCCAATGTAGCCCCAGTGATTCCCAAGGCCCTAGGCCTTACCATTGTTCGTGACGTGGTTCTTATACCACTATTTTAGTATATGGTTTAGCGGGCCACCAGGGCCTATCCATATTTGTGCAACTTTTGTATGTTATATTAAGTAACTTGTTATACGCTTGTGCTTCTGTTCTCATAAAGAGTTCAGGGGATTGATTTAGAAATAAATACATATATATTTTGAATATATAACCTGTGTGGTGTCCTTTCATTTGGTATTAAAGGGATTGCATATGGTAAAACAGCTGGCTTCACATGCCCTCTTGAGTTTAGCCTAAGACTGCTTTTGTCCATGCTACCACTAGGATAGCTGGTCTATAAGGTTGACTTTACAACCATCACCATAAGGGTTGTTTGGACTGGTGCAAGGTGCTCACTAGAATAGTGAACATCATATACCAGGCCAACTTCTCACAAACTTTCCACACTATGTTATGGATATTACTGGATTCCCATTGAACCACTTTGCTATTTAAAAACTGGTCCAAATCTTCAGATTTTTGTCCTCGGGTCTCCGAGGTAGAAGTGATTAATCTACACTTTGATTGCCAGATGCTTTTTATCATGCATACGTTTCTACTCATGAATATGTGATGATACTGTGTATTTTCTTTTTTTTGCACAGCACATGGTTGATATTGTTTATCATTTATGGTTTTGAGTTTTGAGGTTACACACGTAGGGGTGTGTTTTCACACTTCTTTATTTTAAATATTTCTTTTCTCTGCTACTAAAATCTTAGACCTTTTTTACTATTGCGAACACATCATAAGTATCATCACACTCTAAAAATAGTTTTTCTTCTCTTTGAGATCTATCTTCTTTTGTGGTTTATTATTTTCCTATTTGTTTAATTTCTTTCATTTTGGTTGTAAACATGCAACATGATTTGAGAAAATTGTTATCTGATTAAATTTGGATCGTTGCTGTTCTTGTCCATAAATTCACTTTTTGTAACCATATGAATTCTTTTGTAATATGGATTGTGGTCCTAAAAATATATGTTTTTTTTAAACTTACAGCCTTGAAAAAGTCATTGATACGACGAAACACATGCCAGCTGTTCTAATCTTGGATTTCACCAAAATTAAACACCTAAAGAAACAATAAAAGTTTTAGGACGTTTAAACTCATCTGATGTTTTTCATACTTTGGACCCTTCTCCATTGACCTTCATTCGTTCTTTCATTGGACAATGCCTTTGCGACCAGTTGGGGTGACGGACTTCTTACTTAAATCTTGTAGTGCTCTGGAAATGTTTATCAGGTATCAATACCAGTCAACCTTAGGGATAATCAGACCTTCAATGGGGAAAGCATCCCATGACAGTGCTTACTGAAGCAGGCGTTAGATTTTTAAACTTTACTTTCAAGGCGTAACCTTTTTAAGCATTGAGAAGCAATAGCCATGAACTTAATAAATACTGCGGTCATTGACACAAGTTACCTTTCAGGCATTCAGCTACGGCTGTGTTTCAGGCCATGATACTCAAATGTATGAAAATTGGAAAAAGATAATAAAGTCTAAGTGAGTATGAAAAAGGGCATAAACATAGGACATGTAAAAGTGATTTCTTAATAAAATCAAAGCCCGTGCAATATGCATCTAAAGTGCCTGTCAGACAACTGTACTTGTACGCTTTCAGTGGGATTAAGCTGAATCTCAACCGCATTAGCTGTGACTTTACTTTAAGGCTTATAGGAAGTGATAAGTATGCTGGAAGAGTCGTTGGTTGGTATAAAACAGGTTTCAGGTCTGCATACTTCTTAGTACTAATACAACCAAAGTACTTATGAGCTGATAAAAACCTTTCTTGCTTCATCAGTAACATTGAAAGACTGTTTGGAGGCAGTGCAGACTTCAAGAGGTCTCTAGCAGCAAGTATGTCAGTAGCTGCCTCAACAAGGTTCTGAATATCTGATTTTTGGCCCTGTATAATGTCCCACAAGAGTCTTTTTCATCGATCCATGTTCAGCCATTGCAAATTTGAAGCACAAGGGTGGAAAACTAGTGGACAAGACATAGTTTTGATGGACCAACAAATGTGTGCTTGTGCAGTACAGGCAAGTACCCCAAATACGCACCTGTAACTAACCCTGGGCGTAGTTTGCGAAGTAGCGCTATGCGTAGCTACACAAAGTGCACTTCACACTACGCGAACTGCGTAGTAATCTGTTAGCGGTGATTGCAAAGTGCCGGATGCTTGTCCGCACTTTGCAGTCATTGAAAATGGCATCTTGCACAGTGAGAGCTGTCGTTTTCTGCCGCTCGAGTAAATTTTTACTTGAGCACCAGCTTTCTCACGCAGACTGGTAGTTTCTCATCGCGAGCGGTCGCGTGCACGCGACCACTCGCAATAAGAAACCTGACCCCCCGCGTTGAGAATCTCACCGGGAGGTTTATTTTCCATGCTCGCGATCACCAACTTAATGTTGCTGATTGCGAACGAGAGACAAGTCTCGCCGGGGTGTCATTTTGCGCGCTCATGGTCGCCAACTTGACGTTGAGGACTGCAAGCAAGCAAAAAATGACCGCTATGCGTGTTCGCACTGTGCTACGTGCAATTTGTGTAGTGCGAAGTAGCGCAAACTTCGCAAACTACGCAAGCGTGCCTAGTACTTTGCCCAAGGTTACCTGTAACACTGACATTGGGCCCGGTTAAGAATCAGCTCATGATACAGTTTAAATAAACAAATGCTCCATATACTAATGGAGGCATCAATTTGCTTCTGATAACTTTGTGGATTGTAGTCAAATCCTGGGCCAGAAATATTTTGAGGAAGGATCTGGAAAGCAAACATAAGAGCCTTAGCTGCTGTTGCAATAACCTATATGCGCGGAATTGGAAAGACTTGTTCAGTGTTCCAAACTCCTGGGTACCTAATGATTGGTATTTTTTCGATCTTCTGTGAGTTTATGAACCAAGCTCCTTTTTTGATTTTCTTATTATCTAAAATGTGGATGTTAGTTTTCAATGTATTCATACAGAGTTTATTTATCGTACAATATTCATCCTGGATTTCAAGACTCTTGGAAGACAATTGCAGTCTGGTCCATACATTTTGTGTCATCAGCGTATTGTAGCATATGCACCTTCCTCCCTTGGTATTTCATTGAAAAACAGTGTACACTACCAAGGTGGACATTCAGGTCCACAAGATACAAGTTAAAGAGTAAGGGAGCCAAATTGCATCATTACTTAAGGCCTACGTTGGTGCAAATCTTAGCTGAATAGGCCCATTTGCTGGACATTCATACCTTGGCCCATGTATTATTATGAATGCTCCTAATTGTGTCCAATGAACAAAGTGAAATACCCCATGCATCCAATTTAGCCCTCAACAGTTTTCTATTTACTTTGTTGAAAGCTGTAGCAAAGCTGATAAAAGCACTTTAAAGCCGGCCATTTCCCCTCTTTGTCACCTCATTGATTAGTATCAACGTTCATAGTAGATTAGTCTTGGTGCCCTGTCCATTTGAGATCCAATTGTGTGGTGGGAATTATTTTGTAAAGTTGTGCTCAAGACTTCAGCTCCTTGTGGAGGATTTTTGCGCGACATTTCCCCTCTACATCTAAGAGGGCAAGAAGTCTAAAGTTTTCCGTCTAATCCTGTGCACTCTTTTTGTGTATTGGGACTAAAAATAAACCTTAAAATAAGTTGCTGTAATTGACTAAGGGAGATGGACTCAACCTAATTGACAACTAAACCTCCTTTTTTGTCTATGACGAAACCAACGCAGAGTAAGCACTTGTGAAAAAAAGAATTTTACTTAAAAATTAGATCCATATGAATAATTGTTGCTAGGTAATAAAAAGGAACCTTGTTAACTCTCTAGCACCCTCGCACTCTGTAAGCAGTTGTTGAACAGGGGAGACAAATAGGTAGACCATTTGTCAATTGCTACCCTAAAGATGGTCATTGGGACCTCGGACATTTGCTGTACAAATGACCGCCAAGGCATTCCAGGCCATTTCATCTGTAATTTAAAATGAAGCACCACCTACTGCGCTGAACATTCCATCAGAATGCGACTGCTGAGAAGCCTCCTGGTTACAAGATTGATCAATGCATAACGTAGAAACGTGTGCCGTCCAGTTGGCCATGGATGTTAAACAGCTCCTCTTGTTTTTGCTTCCCAGTTACCTTGTATTCCATGAGCCAGGAGTTCTGAGAGGTCCTTGTTTTTATTGCTGAGACTAAATGTAAGCCATTAGGTTTTTAAGTCATGCTGTCTTTTCTCATAAAGGAGTCGCCTATAGCTCTTATCCCCTGATTTAATCTATTCTTTCCAAGCCATGTTCATTTATTGGGTCCTTTCGTGCAGCCCTTATACATCTATTGAGCTCTCTTTTAAGTGCTATAAGTTCATAGCTATTCATCAGAGCAAAGCTTGTTTTGTAGAGTGAACCGTGCTGAGGTTGCCGTTTTACTAAAGAATCTCGTAAATCTTAGAACTCTGACCAGGAGTCAGTTAGGGTAAAAGCCATATTTGAAATAGGCGCTAGAAATATTTAAAGGAATTGTATAGTTGGAGATTCTAAATTAACAGTCCACCTTATTCATTTGATTGGTTCCAAACCTGCTTGCGCTCCTTGTCGTTTCCCTATGTAAGGTGGCAGGGATCCAACGCAAAGAGCATGAAAATATTGTATGAGAACTTAATGAGTTCTGGTTGGTTTTAAAGCCCGAAATCCTGCGAGAAGTCTTCGATCGTGATCCATATTTAAGCGCGTCTCTCACACCTTTCTCGAGAGGTATGCGTGGATGGAGCGGCAATATCAGGGGTACACCTTCCATTCAGGGGGCCTCATTTATGAGGCCTTGCGTGAGTTTTGCGCTTCCGATGCGTCACTTTTTGTGACGCATCGGCGGCGTAAAACATGCCTCCTGATGCGCACTATTTACAAAGTGACGCATGTAAGCAGATGCGTCACTTTGTAAACCCCTGCGCTACATTATACCTGCGTCAGGTATAATGTATGCAGAGGGGGCGTTCACCCGCAAAAAGCCTCGTAATAGTGACACAGTGAAATCTATGAGATTTCACTGCGTCACTTTTAGGACGCTGTTGCGTCAAAATCTTGCGCCTGCCTCACAGCAGGCGTAAGACTGACGCAAGCCCTTTCACATGGGGCTTTCCCCATGTGAAAGGAAGCATTGCTGGAGTTGCGTCACTTTTGTGACACACTCCGGCAATGCGTCACTTTTGCGCCAACAGATACGTCAGAAATACTGACGTATCTGTAACTCCTTGCGACATGATGCGTCATTTTATAAATATGACGCATCAATCATGTCGCAGGGAGAGCGCAGTGAAAAGTGGCGCATCGCTGTTTTCACGCAGCGATGCGTCACTTTTCATAAATGAGGCCCTGGGAGCGCAGACCCATTCTGTTTTATCATTGTGAACAGTTCGGTAGCAAATTTTAAACATCTCATGGAGTAGGGGTGGGTTAAGTGTGGAATGTTCCTTAATTTGTCCTCCACGTCCAGTCACTCGTAATCATTCCTCAGCTTTAGAAGTTCTGCATTTAAATCACCAGCTAATAGCCATGTTTAATTTAGGTCATCCTGTCTTAAGTCTTGCAGTGCATCATGAGATATTGTGTTATAGACAATTTTTTCTCTGGACTGGTATTGATATAAATGTTTACCAGTACTAGTGAGTTTGAATGTTTCCCCTGTGCAACCAAGGACACAAGTTTAATGACAATGACAGCTCCCTGTAGTTCTGCAGGGTTTAGGTTTAGGTTTTGGTTTGTTTATTGTACAGTTAATAAAAACTCACAATGTGAAAACTTACATTTGTAAGGAAAGCCTTATTTGCAATTAAAATATAGGAAGAGAGGGTGGTCACATTTTATAAGATCATAAATGTCTCGATTTCATTTTGGTTAAGACCATAAAAATTGAAGGAACAAAGTACTCCGAGTGGGCTAGCATAGCGTGGCTTGGCAGATGCTTTAGGTAAGCTATGTGGCTGTTTCGTGAGTCTTCTAGCCACTGTATCAAAGAATTTTGTTAGTCTGCAATTTAACTGAGTCTCTTTTGGATTAAAACACAACATCACAGCCTGCCTACAAATAGTTATGCCCTTTTGGTTCCATAAGACCCGAAATAGGGAGCGCCTTATGTCCATGAGGTTTGTACAAATACAAATGATGTGTATTAGGTCCTCTTTTCCTGATCTGCAGAGGCGGCAACGATTTTCTGAGCATTCCCTTTTCCAAGGTGCCAAGTGGGGGAGTATTAGTATGATGCCAAGGCGCAGGTTTAAAACTTGTTTTTTGTCATCTGCGTGAGGCCCATTTTTAGATATTCTTGCGGCTTCAGAGCGTTGTAGTCTTTCAGCACTGCCCATCCGTGAGCCCTCTTGGCCAGGGTTTCTTTGTCCTCTATAGATGATATCATCTTGGTTACTGTCGTTACCACTTTTTTGAAGCTTTTGATATCTGTCGGTGACTCCCAGAGATTTATTAGCCCCAAGGTCTCCAGTGATTCTTTTGGGTACCTCGTTGCGGGTGAGTTCTCTCGGGTATAGAGTTCAGTCCAGAGTTGGGTGTTTAGAGATCCTTGGTCGGCGTCTCTGATTTTTCGCCAGCTATTTATATATGCGCCTCTTCGCTCCACCGTTTGTTTCTGTAGGCCGAATTCGAGTCGGATTTGAGCAGGCGAGGTGTAAGTGGTTAGATGGAAAATTGCCCTGTATGCTCGACTGATGGTGTTGTCTAGTGTTGTGGCGTCTTTTCCTTGCATGGATTCGCTTCCGTATATGAGCATGGGCTGTAAGCGCGCTCTAATCACCTGCAGAAGGGGGTCCAGTGACCGGTCAGGGACAGCTTTCTTCAAGGGCTTTATTGATAAATAGAATGTCGTGCCCTTCCGACGATGGCCTCTGATGTTTAAACGAGCCTCTACTGTCTAAAAATACGCATAAGAATTTATAAGTGGCTACCTGGTCTAACCTCCGTCCGTCCAGAAACCATACAAGTTTCTTTGTTTTGTTGTAGTTCATTGACATGACTTTTCTTTTATTTAAGTTGATCTTTAGTGCGTTGTTTTTGGAAAATGTATTGGTGGTATCCAGAAGATGCTGGAGTCCGATAGGGGACCAACTGATAAGGACCAGGTCGTCAGCGTATAAGAAGTTTGAGAGTGAGATGTCGCCCAGCGGGGGAGCATGTGATTTGGTCTTCTCCAGTTCTCCGGGGAGATCTGCGAGAAAGAGGTTGAACAGCATATGGGCTAGGACGCAGCCTTTCTTCAAGCCTTCGGTGGTATTGATTTGGTTTGAGAGGGGCGTTCCAGAGCCCAGTTGATCTTGACCCAGGTGTTGGTGTGTAGCATTATTAGCTGCTGAAGGAGTGGCCCGGGAATCCCTCATTTTTTCAGCTTCTGCCAAAGTTTGCTCCGGTCTTCATGGTCGAACGCGGTGCTGCAGTCTATGAAGCATAGAAATAATGAGCTCTTAGTAGATTTTGCCACGTCTGTCAGAAGAGTTAGCGCCATGATGTTAGTCGTTGTGCCCTGGCCTCTGCAGAATCCGGTTTGGTTAGCTGGGATGATGTGCTTTATGTTATGTTATGTTATGTTAAATGGGTGTCTTATAGAGCGCACGGCTACTCGGGCAGAGTGTCCCGGCGCTAACAGATCTGTAGTGAAGAGACCAGGGAGTAAGAAACTATAGGCCATAAAGCCACGTCTTAAGTTCCTTCCAGAAGGCCAGCAGATTGTCTAATTTTCTAAGAGACCAGGGAAGTTTATTCCAGAGTTTTGGGGCCAGCAGTCTGTAGGAACGTCCACCAATGCGAGCGCGTTTGATGGTTGGAAAAATGGCCAAAGCGTGTGAGGCCGAGCGGAGAGATCTGGAAGGGAGATAGAATTGAACTCTTTTCCTTAAGTATACAGCACCAATGCCATGCAATGATTTAAAGGCCTTGGTCAGAGCTTTAAAATGGATACGCTTCCGCACCGGCAGCCAGTGCAGCGAATCGAGGAGAGCTGAAGTATGAGCCCTACGGCTAAGGTCAAAAATGGCCCTCGCTGCTGAATTCGGAACCTTCTGGAGGCGTGCAAGAAGGTACTCCGGAAGACCCAAATATAGAATGTTGGAATAATCGAGTCTGGAGCCAATCAATGCCTGAACTGTAATTCTCCTGTGAATGTGAGAAAGGAGAGGAAGAAATTTCCTAAGGGTACGCAACATGGCGAAACACTCCTTTAAGGTTGCCCAGGATATTAGTTCCTCCAGTATAAGGACCATGTACCACTTTGCCTCTGTGTCGATTAGGGCTATAAGTCGATAGCTACTTGGATTGCTCCTTTCACCCTGTTTGTAAATTGGGTTTATTATAGAGCCTCTCCAAGTTGTTGGACTTCTTGCTGTTTCCCTACTTTCCTGGAAGACTGGCACCAGTGTGTTGCTCCAAAAGTCGGCGTCTTGCTTGTATATTATTGGCGAGATCCCATTGGGGCCGCGGGCACCCTCGAGTTTGCCTTTTGAGATTTGTGACCTGATCCTAGTCACTATTGCTGCGTGTGTTTTTTCCTCTCTGTTTGCAATTGGTGTGAGTCTTGTAGTTGCTTCCTCGTCCAGATTTGCGATGTTGCACAGCGGTAATTTTATGATATAGTCGTTATTAGCTTCGTTTTTATGTTTGCCAGTTTTGTTGGAGCTTGGATGCGGTCCAATTATCCGGGTTCCGCCTCCAGGCGAGTTTCCCACTGGGTTTTGGGCAATAAAGTGAGTTGATAAGTAGTGTGCCAATTTGGGTTCAGATATGTTAGAGTTGATGCTTTTGTGACCAGGCCGTTGGAGGCTGTGGATTGACTTCCAGAATCTGGAGCTGTTCTTCTGTTTCAAGTCATATACAATTTTTACCCAGAGTTAGTCGTTCAGTTGGTTTTTCTTTCCCAGGTCTTCTTCTTTAGCTGTGCCTTTAGGATGCGCAGCTTCTTTTGTGGAGCTTCATTGTGTGGTTGTTTGCAGAGCTGCCTAAGAGTCTTGTTTATTTTCCATTTTAGGGTTTTTATCTCTGGTGATGTTACCTTTCCGAATATGTTCCACGGTGTGTTCCCTTTTTGGGTTTTTTGCTCTGTGGTGTGTGTTGCTCCGAGTTTCGTTACTAGTTCTTCCCAGGCCTCTAATGTTTTTTTTTTTTTTAGCTGGTTATCTGGTGCATGATTGTTTTTGCACAAGTTGTTAATTCTACAGCTTCGTCAGTCTTGCACCTTATTCGTCTGTAGTTAGTGGTGTACTCTGTTCCGATGATTCTCCTTGCTTCTACATCATTCCCGCTGGACATGCCTAGTTTCACTTCTAGTGGCAGATGGTCACTTTGGCCACTCCCTCCTACCTTGAACGAGCTTATTGATTCAGACAGTGGTAGTGTCGCAAGGGTGAAGTCGATATGAGAAGAAGTGGTTGAGGAGAAATATGTTGGTGCTGTGTCCTCTGCGAATCGTCCATTAAGTACTCTCAGGTTTAGCTGCTCGAGGTCTTTCAATAGTTGGTTTGAGCATCATGTTTGTTTATTTGGAAAGGCAATACATTGGGTTGGTATTCCCCTCGCGATGTCCATTTCCTGTGTCATTTCGTCGTCTGGTTTTTCTCCAAAGAATTGAAGGTTAAAGTCACCTGCCACGAGTATGTTCTCCATATCCCTTTCCTCCATGAGTCTTGCCAGTTCGCTAACAAGTTCTCTTGCCCCTGTTTGTCTGCATTTCGGGTGTATGTATGTGTTTATGATGTATAGTGGTTGAGTAACCTGATTATTTATGATTGTTATAACTAGTGCCTGTATCGCACTAGGGGGAGTGATCTTGAATCGCTTCTAAACTACTTTCTTGATTTAGGGTCCTTTCCAATGAACTGGAAAAAATCACTAGTTCGACCAATTCTGGAAAAACCCTGGCAAGACCCCACAGAGATTAAAAACTGCCAGCCTATCTCCTGCCTTTCGTTTCCATCCAAAATCCTAGAAAAGCTCTAAATGAAGATCTGGTAGAATTCCTGGAGTCAAATGACAAGTTGGACACATCACAACATGGCCTTCGGCCTAGGCATTGTAGAGACTCAGCATTAATTGCAGCTACTGAGGAGATCTGCATCCAGGTAGATGGGGAGGGAAGGTAATACTCCTTTTGCAAGACCTCTCAGCTGCGTTTGATACTGTAAACCATCAAGTACTCATTCAGCGACTAGCCGAAATGGGGATTATGGGTGGGGCACTGAGTATCATTAGATCATTTTTATGAAACAGAGAGCCAACCGTACTGTTGGGGTGTATATAAATCCCACTCCTTTGCTCTGCCCTGTTGGGAGCATCAGGGATCATCGTTATCCCCAACCCTGTTCATTGTCTATGTTACCCCTCTGGCAAAACTCATGTAGTTTTACGGCTATGTTTTAATGCGGATGACACACATAATAGTGGTGTAATTATCAACCGAGCTAGAGGTCATGGTGAGGAAATTTAACAACCGTATGGCCCGCATCATTAGATGGATGCAGAAAAATAGTTTCAAGTTAAATGTCCAAAAAACTGAGGTCTTACTATTTAGAAGTGGCATCTCATTTTGGAACAACTCCTGGTGGCCGGATGTTGTGGGACCATGTCCATCCCCTGTGAAAAAAGTAAAAAGTCTAGGATTCGCACTACAGAATCACAAAGGGGGTTCCAGCTTGATTCTGCGATTTTATTTGTGAAGTCGCAAAATATATTTTGCGAATTCGCAATTTGGTCACTTTTCTTTTCATGAATTGCGGATCTGGAAATTGCGATCGCAATAGCTGTTTCGCAGCTATTGCGATCGGAATTTGTGTTGATGAATCTACCTGTTAATCTCCCCGTGTCTAACAAAAATGAATGTGTCCTCATGTTATGCAACTGGTGCTATGTAAAGCGCTCTGGTACCCAATATCTTTGGGTCAAGTTTGCGCTATATAAAACTCTGTAAACATAAAAAAAAAGGTGAAACGAGGAGAAATACTTTCTTTCTTCTTGTTTTTGCTGTTTCTATGTGTGCTGCCTTGTGCAGCACACATAGAAACAGCAAATTGCCCATAATTGTTTGTCATTTAAAAAAAGGTTGTTTTGCAACTTCTCAGTTTGCTGCCTTAAGCAGCACACATAGAAGTTACAACACAGCATTTAAAGATTGTTTATGTGCAGGAAGGGGGACCAAGCTCAGTTTGACACAATTTCAAACCCTTTCCATCCTTGATTTGCTGCACCATGTCTACTTTCTCTACACGAATGAAATAATCAAAAGCCTTTAAAATGTGTTATAAGCTTTTCTTATTTCCTACTAATTCTGCTAAGTGTCTTGTTCACTCTTCACAGGGATTTAGAAGAGGATACAGGGAGAGCACGAGGCCTTGTTTTGCCTACAATGCCATATTATGTCAGTGAAAAGTGCACTAAGTGGGTGCAGGTCATGCCAAATTTGAAAAATGTATCTGGGGGGATATTTTAAAAGTAGTTGAAAAATTGATTCTTCAACCTGGGTCTATTTTTTGATTTTCTAATGGTCTGCAGATTTTGAACAACATTAACGAAAATACTTATTAACTGGTGTCTTGTGGTGTAAACGTTATATTATGCGTAGCAAGCATATATTTTGCAAACAACACTGATAACATAGAATAATTCAACTAGACACATTTTGGCCTAAAGTGCTCCAACCTGGCTGATTAAAATTCATGATCTGGCAGACTAGGTGATTCTGTAATGATGACAAATGTGTGGGCAAAAAAGATCCTTTCGCCGAGCAAATCTGTGACTCATTCAGGGCACCTTGACATTTCCAAATCTCAAAGAAATGGGGACAGCAAAAATGAAAGGCCTGCAAAGTGCTATGAGGAACTCAAGGAATCTCGGGCCTGAAGCGTAGTGCGCACAAGCCCTTCAGTACTGAAATCATCATTTACAATATTTTTGACCCACGGCAGCGCAGGAAACCTTCCTGCTGCGTTGCTGTGTGTCAAAATAAAAGGGCAGGAATGTGCTGTTTCTACAAGATACAGAGCATTTCTGTCCTTCTCCAATGCGCTGGTGCACAAACAGCAGCAGTGCGCCAGCGCAGACACTGTTTCGTCATTTTGCAAGGGCGGCTGCACTGAGGTAATGCTTGCTTTTGTGGAGGAAGGGACGCCTTCTGGCACAAAAACAATCATTAAAGGCATTTTCCTCTTTCTATGCATGCTGCAAAATGCAGCACACATAAAAAGAGGGAATAAACGCAGAGAAATTAAAGTATTTACTCCGCTGTGCACCTCCTTATGCCTTATGCCTCCCCTGGGGAGGCATAGGATTCTGACCCATTCACAGGTTTACAAAATGTTGTAAATCTGTTAATGCGTCAAGTTCCATGGATGTTTCATGCAGAGCTTTGCGTGAAAGGGAAACATATTCACAAGGTATTGAAAAGTCACACAAGGTGACTTTACATGAACTTGTAAATATGGGAAAGCTCATTGCGCTGCCGGAACGTCAATAAAAGTGATGCACCGGCAGCACAATGGGATTGTTAATAATCCCCTGTGAATTTAGGCTATTAAGAAACCCTACTGAGTTGTTCCTGGTTATTATGTATTTTGACCAAGCAGTGACCATATAATAGTGTGTGATGTCATCAAAAACCTCTGATCTAACTCCATTTACAATAATTGCTGCATTATAATTTTTTGTTCAATTCCAAAAACGTGAATATCGGATATGTCAGATATACTGGAACAGATTGTGCTCATAATACCTAGGGTCATCTGTACTAAAGAGTAATTCGAAGATTTTGTATTTAGGTAGTTGGTTAATTAGTAAGAATTATAATAATATTTGTATTTATTGTTTTAGTACAGTTCATCATTTTTAATGTGGAGTTTATCATTTTTAAAACGTATTTGAATGTTTGTAATTTAGTGGTGGGCAGGGCCGGACTGGTTACAGGAATGCTGCTGAGCTGGGGGCTGATTTCGTTCATGGAGACCTGTGTGTGCTAAACGAAATTTGTTTTGCTTTAAATATTTCGAAACACACACAGGTCTCCATGAACGAAATCAACCCCCACCGCAGTGAAATGAGCCCCCAGCTCGGCAGCATTCCAAACTGCCCGGTAGTCAGTCCGGCCCTGGTGGTGGGTTGTTAGGTTTGTAGGAGATTAGGGTGACAAGTTATTTAGAACTGTTTTATGTAATCTAATTGACTAAATAATTGATAAAGGTTTAAATGGATTTGATACTTAATAATAGTTTTATCATTCATTTTAAATTAGTTAATTTAATATTATTCATTATATATATATATATATATATATGAACAAGGCTCTTGCGAGCCGAAACGTCATGAGACTTCTCCTGCACCTTTAATAAAATTGGAGCACTACAATGGTCCGTGTCCGTTGATCTTTTTCCTGGCTGGAGGAATTCCAGAGCGCGAACAAGTGACGGTGTGTTTGATATATATATATGTATATATATATATATATCTATATCTATATTCACTGAAAACATATATAGTTAGGAATTAGCATTTACAAAACCTTGAAAATTCACTGAAAAAACCATAGGTTATAGACCATATATAGTTAGGAATTAGCATTTAAAAAACCTTATTTTACTCACACAAAACCATTGAAATTCCATATATAGTTAGTTGCACTAACTATATATCGCGCACCCGCAATCCACTGCTGATGATGTCACATATTACATCATTCATGACATGGTCAGTGACATCACTGATGACATCACTGATGACATCTCAAATGACATCACTGATGACATCATCCAGTGACTGTGTGTTTCTGAAAAGTTTAAATATGTTTTACATATTGAAGAATGAGTAGATGTAGAAGTGTCTGGATGAAGGATTTAGTAGGTGCGTGACTGACTGTATGAGTGAGTGATTAAATGTGTCTCACTGAGTGCATGGGTTAGTGACTAAACTGTCTTAATTTGTGCATCATTATGTCTGTTGTTCTGTAAACTGCTGCATGTGTTGGTCAGTAGCTATATGAGTAACTATATGGGTTATTGATTGATTGCCCAAGTATTTGTATGGGAGACTGAGTGTGTGTGTGGCTGGCTGGGAGGTGTGTGACTCTGTGCAGATCAATGTGTACTTGTATCAATGATTGTATAAGAGAGTAAGTATGTGTTAGTATATGTTTCAAAATGTAAGGTGCTCTATGTTTAACTGTATAGATTAGAAAATGGAAGTGTGATTGATTATTTACAGGACTGACTAGGTGTGTGAGGAACTCCATGGATGAGTGACAGAGTGTGAGAGTCTGTATAGGTGTATGAGTGCATATGATAGTGTTGTAAAGATGAGTGATTGTATGTATGAATGATTGTATGGGTAAATGAGTGAATGTGTGTGTAAACATAGGAATCACTGAGTGCGTATGTAGTAACTAGTATTGGTGTGTCAATGGTTTCAAAAATTATACTCTGTATTTAACACTTGGTGTAACAGAGGTTATATTAAAGTGTGAGGAGATGCATTGTATTGTCACATGAATGATATCATCAGTGATGTGGTCATTGATGTCAAATGAGATGTCATCAGTGATGTCATCAGTGATGTCATCAGTGATGTCATCAGTGATGTCATCAGTGATGTCACTGACCATGTCATGAATGATGTAATATGTGACATCATCAGCAGTGGATTGCGGGTGCGCGATATATAGTTAGTGCAACTAACTATATAGGGAATTTCAATGGTTTTGTGTGAGTAAAATAAGGTTTTTTAAATGCTAATTCCTAACTATATATGGTCTATAACCTATGGTTTTTTCAGTGAATTTTCAAGGTTTTGTAAATGCTAATTCCTAACTATATATGGTCTATAACCTATGGTTTTTTCAGTGAATTTCAATGGTTTTTTAATAGCAAATATCATAAGCTGTCGAATGTCAAGTACGTGGTAAGTGAAAACATTTTCGTGTTTATGCACACTGATCTGCTTTGAATGGTGCCCCCCCCCCTCATTTCTATTAGGAGTACTCTCTCTTTGCACATAGTGAAGGGTAGTTAACGCAGGCCTTTGCCCCCGTTGTAATACGTCGTGCCTGCTTCTCTCTCCATTTGATTGATTGTTATCCAAGTATTTACTGTTTTAGAATTGGTTCTCTTTGGTTCATTCTCTATTTACAAACAAACACAGAGTCGCAATACTCTGTTTAGTCTTTGCAGATAACGAAAAATCGTGTAAAAAAAAAAGAAAAGGAATCGAGCAAAATCAGTAGGCCACTAATGGGATCTCTTTTTGACCTCGCTAAAATAGAAACATTAGGAACAACCCCTCATGACAAATACAAAACTAGTGAGATGAACTGAACTCCACACAATGATGGCTGCAAAACAGCTCGGCTCCGCCACCCACCCCGCCCAAAATAACGATAAAGAGCGGCTGCCATGATTGGTTGCGGAATGGCCACGACGGAGCTACGAAATTGTGCTGCTCTCATGCTAACCCCAGCTTCAGTCTGAAACATCCAGAAACACTGTAGACTACCAATTCGATCAGTTCCGGTAGCGCCCCAATGTAACCCGGTAGAGAAGAACTAGCCCTCCCCTCTTTGACTGATGGTTCTTGTTGCCTGTCCCTTCTGTTGTCATTTAACAGAACTATTTAGCCTGCTGAAAGGGGTTGTGTTCCGACCGCTGGTTGGTGGAGACATTTTGACTATATTCTGGACCTGCGTTGCCGCGTAATGCGTCATATGACGCGCCGCGTTAGCGCATCCGGAAGTCATCCGGGGCGCGCAGAGCGTAACGTAAGCATAACAAGTCATGTGACTTGTTAATAAAACTTTTCATTGGTTCATTTTACTTTTCTTATTCTAATGATGAAAGGCTTGGTCATATGACCTAAAAATTACGCTTTTTATTACTTCCGAACATAATTTTTTCTTAAATATATGTTATAATGTTCCAGGCTAATGTACTTTCCCGGAAAATTTACAACTGTCCTGCAAGTAAAATATATTCTTTTTTCGAGAAAAAGAGCGTTTCTTCGTCCCATGACGGAGCCGTTGAGCAAAAGAGGGTCGACCTGCTGTCTTAGTCGCCGATACGCCTGAATATGAGATTCTTATCGATCACTTTATGTTGCAGGAGTAGAAAACACAACAGCCCTTGACCATTTATCTTCACTGCGTTCCTTCGTATTATACCTTTTACCCTTCATGTAATTGGTCTGCTTTATTTCACTTGCCTTTTAATGATTCTAAAACAGTGACTATTATTAAAAACTTTACCAATGTATATACTACTACCATGTTTTCTTTTAAAAACCTTTATTGTGAAAATTTCATTATACAAATACGAGCCTATAACCACGTGGGCCGGCCACGGAGCAAACTGTAATCGTATATGATGAGTAGACATTTACACTGTAGAGGAACGTAACGGGCGGGCCATTAGGTTGCAAGAACTAAGGTGTCTAACAGTTACGGAATCGGTGGACGTACATTTTATAATTAAAATACGACAGGGCCAGTTACAATAAAATTATCTAGATATACATTTGCGAGCAAGTACCATGGGTGACGTTAATTCGAACTTTCAATAGTACAGTAATCAATAACACATCAGAACTTAATATCAATAGGGATGTCGAAATATTCAATCAATTCTCGTCCCCGCCCGCCATGTGCTTCAAAACTGCATACGTATCTCGTGATTTCAAGGTTCTGCAACCAGTACACAACAAGGAGTTACGAGTCCCATTTATTCCGGCGCCATTTTGGGCGAGGACGGGCCGGTCCAGGATATAGTCAAAATGTCTCTACCAACCATCGACTATGATGATGTTCATATGCTGTATTTATTAGAGTAACACTCATCTGTCTACATGAAATTAATTTGCCACAATCTAAACATGTCATTTTAATCTTTCCAAAGTTCTTCTAAATATTTGGGACCATTTCCCTTGCCTCTGATGCTGTCAGTGCCACTTCTTTGATGAATGTACTAGCAGGTCAGGGGTTCTCCTCCAAATCTCTCTTTTATGCAGCACTATAATTAATTGGTGCCACCTCTCCATATGACGATGCATGGTATAGTTACCACAACTATATTTTTTTTCGGTTCCTCTGGAGAGTTCATCGTGGCAGATGAAGCGTGTAACGTACCGGGCATTTACCTTTTTTTGCATGTACAGGAAAGGAAAAAAAATCGAGCGTCCGAGTTCTAAGGTGTCCCAGGGCCATTTTAGTGGACCAGGCCCAAATCCAAAAAACAGGCCGCCATTTTGAGAGTCCTGTTGCAGCCGCCTGTCGCTGTATCATCAAGAGCAGCCGAAACTCAGCTGAATCGCAACTGAAACGGTAAAGGGGCGCCCCACTACAGCAGACGAGCCTCCACCTAGGAAGGCCCGTTCACGCCGCCCCCCCCCCCTTCGGGCACCCCACGCCGTTATTCGGAGCAGTATTGTAGGATGGCCACACCAGTGCGGCAACTTGCTAGACATCACCTCGGTGGTAACCGAATCTCAGCGCCTTGTGGTGTCTTCTATTCAGAAAACATTGTTGTGCTGCCTTCGACCGATTCGCCGCAAGTGCGCACGCAACTCAGCTGCATAGCTTGCTAGACACCACCTCGGTGCTAACCGAATCTCAGCGCCTTGTGGCGTCTTCTATTCCAAAAATATTGTTGCGCTGCCTTTGGCCCCATTCGCACATCGGTCCGCTACTGCCGCCATCTCACAGGCCAACGGGGCGCCCCACGCCGACTTTCAGCATTGTAGGATGGCCACACCAGTGCACCTTACTAGACACCACCTCGGTGCCATCCGGATCTTGGAATCTCAGCGCCTTGTGGTGTCTTCTAGTCAGAAAATATTGTTGCGCTGCCTTTGGCCCCATTCGCACATCGGTCCGCTACTGACACCATCTCACAGGCCAACAGGGCGCCCCACGCCGACTTTTACCATTGTAGGATGGCCACACCAGTGCCACAACTTGCTAGACACCACCTCGGTGCCATCCGGATCTTGGCATCTCAGCGCCTTGTGGTGTCTTCTATTCAGAAAATATTCTTGCGCTACCTTTGCCCCATTCACACATCGGTCCGCTACTGACGCCATCTCACAGGCTAATGGGGCGCCCCACGCCGAGTTTCAGCATTGTAGGATGACCACACCAGTACAGCAACTTGCTAGACATCACCTCGGTGCCATCCGGATCTCGGCGCCCCACTGCAGATGAAGTGCCTCTCAACTATGAAACCACCACGGTGACATCCGGATCGTGGCGCCTTGTGCTGGTATTCACACATCGGTCCGCTACTGACGCCATCTCACAGGCTAATGGGGCGCCCCACGCCGAGTTTCAGCATTGTAGGATGACCACACCAGTACAGCAACTTGCTAGACATCACCTCGGTGCCATCCGGATCTTGGCATCTCAACGCCTAGTGGTATCTTCCATACAGAAAATATTGTTGCGCTGCCTTTGGCCCCATTCGCACATCGGTCCGCTACTGACGCCATCTCACAGGCCAACGGGGCGCCCCACGCCGACTTTCAACATTGTAGGATGGCCACACCAGTGCGGCAACTTACTAGACACCACCTCGGTGCCATCCGGATCTTGGCGCGTTGTGCTGCCTTCGGCCTATTCGCACATTGGTCCGCTACTGACGCAAACTCACAGGCCAACGGGGCGCCCCACGCCGACTTTCAGCATTGTAGGATGGCCACACCAGTGCTGCAACTTGCTGGACACCACCTCGGTGCCATCCGGATCTTGGCGCGTTGTGTTGCCTTCGGCCTATTCGCACATCGGTCCGCTACTGACGCCGCCTCACGTGCCAACGTATTTTCTCCGCATTTTATACCCTATGCCGCATAACAGGTCATGTGACTTGTTTATAAAACTTTTCATTGGTTCATTTTACTTTTGGTTTCCTAATGATGGAAGGCTTGATCATATGACCTAAAAACAACACTTTTCATTGGATGAAAACTTTTTTTTTTCCCAAACGATGAAAGCCCCACCTTGTTTCTGGATGTTTCAGACTGAAGCTGGCGTCACCATGAGAGCACCACCATCTCGTAGCTCCGTCGTGGTCATTCCGCGAGCAATCATGGCAGCCGCTCCCCACCAGAAGCCTACAGGAGTCGGGGGCCCCCAAAATTTTTGATGAATCCTCAAGGCGGAGGGGACGCTTTCGAGAATGGGGTCCAAGACCTAGCAGACAAGCGTCCGATTTCCAAGGTGTCCCAGGGCCATTTCAGTGGACCAGGCCCAAAAAGGAAACAGCCTGCCGCCATTTTGAGAGTCCTGTGACAGCCGCCTATCGCTGCACCGCAAGAGTGGGCGCAACTCAGCTGAATTGCGGCTTTTGACACAGTGGACCAAAAGCGGACGGAATGGCAACTGAAACGGTAAAGGGGCGCCCCACTACAACAGACGAGACTCCACCTGGAGAGGCCCGTTCACGCCGCCTCCCCCGGGGCGCCCCACGCCGTTATTCGGAGCAGCATTGTAGGATACCAAAACCAGTGCGGCAACTTACTGGACATCACCTTGGTGCCATCGTTCTGCTGCCTTGGAACTATTCGCACAACAGTTTGCTACTGATGACCCACCACCCGCGACGCCCCACGCCAGAAATCTGGACGTTGTGCTGCGTTGGGACTATTCGCACAGCCGACCGCTACTTCGTTGTTTTTCCCTAAAAATGTTTATATGTTATTACTGTTTTTGTTTTCTTGTATATATTTATAAGTTATTAAAGTTTTATAATCTTACTACTTTGTTGGAGTGCTATATATTTTTAATGTGACACATAATTGTAAAAACTTTGATGTACAAAGAGTCATCCCTGGAATCTTCCGCTTCAGGCTCGGTCCCCTCCCCAATCACAATACAGGATGGTTTTCAGATAATAGGAACGCGTCTGCTGTGACGGATCTCATCGAGTGTGGGCCTTGATCTACTATAACTCCTTTGAAGAGGGGTGATTCTTTACAGCTGGGGCCATAAACTACATCTGCAGGGCTAGCTGATACCCTAGGACCGGCCTGGACAATCGGACACAGAGGAAAAGGAGTGTCAGAGGGTGCGGTAGTGAATAGGGCGAAAGGGAGGTGTCGGGCGGGCACAGGGTGTGATTCTCAGGGAAGAGCAGCGCAGATGGGGGGTGGTTTATTACCCATGCATAAGACAGAGAGCGGGGGTGACCACTGCCTGGGGGAGATGCTTGCGAGGGTGGGGAGCCATGCTAAGGATCGACAGCGTGCACAGAGTGGGTCTGGTCAAGGCATCTAAAATGACTGCCGTGCACGACAAAAGTGGGGCATTTGAAAAAAGGCAAGATGGCGCAGACAATGTTTTTCAACACTTCCTGATTTCCTTCGAATCGAACGTTAACAGACGTTGGGGCATATTACCAAAGTTAAGCGATATTTATCCCTAACGATGCTTAGCAACGATTTTTTTACCGCTAAGCATCGTCAGAAATTATCGCAGATAAACCTTGCTATTATCAAGGTTTATCGCAAATACGATAAAAAACGACCGCAATGCATTAATATCGCTGAAAACTCAGCGATATTCATGCATTACCGAGCTAATGCTCTTAGCCATGTTATCCACCTCCCATTGGATAACATGGCTAAGAACTGCTCAGGGCAGGTGCTAGCTTTTGGAGATATTCGCGCTTATCGCGAATATTTCCAAAAGTTGATAATAGGAGATAGCGATGTTAGCGACTGTTTCCAGTCGCTAACATCTTGGCATGCCCACTTTGCATGTCATTAGTGATAAATATCACTCACATGCAAAGTGGGGCCCAAGATGGTCGCTATCTCCTACTAGCCGTCGCTAACTGGTGTTAGCAACAGCTAGGTAATACAGATATAATTTTATCTCCGCGAAGCGGAGCGCTGTTACAGATATATATCTTGTTTTTGAACGTTAATTTCTCAAAATCCACTGAAGCACATATATTGAGACCTAGCAAAGGCACATCGAGCTACCAGTCCCTACAATTTTGCCAAGTTTCGTGCAAATCCATTCAGCCGTTCGATTATTATTATTATTTTTTTTTTGCCCCGCGGGGCCCTTTTAAAACCTCCACATCAAACCTAAGAGGTCAGGGAGGATCTACTATGCCCCCTTATGGTCATTTGCCCCTTCGCTTTGGCCTCCTCTTCTCTCGATCCTACCGAGAGACAAGATGGCGGCCGCTACGGACTGTTTGCAATGTTTACAGACGCCGGAGAACCAATCAGCTTCGCAAACCTCCGTTACGCGAAGCGGAGCGCTGTTACAGATATATATCTTTTTTGAACGTTAATTTCTCAAAATCCACTGGAGCACATATATTGAGACCTAGCAAAGGCACATTGGGCTACCAGTCCCTAATATTTTACCAAGTTTCGTGCAAATCCATTCAGCCGTTCGATTATTATTATTATTTATTTTTTTTGCCCCGCGGGGCCCTTTTAAAACCTCCACATCAAACCTAGGGGCTCAGCGAGGATCTACTATGCCCCCTTATGGTCATTTGCCCCTTCGCTTTGGCCTCCTCTTGTCTCTCGATCCTACCGAGAGACAAGATGGCGGCCGCTACGGACTGTTTGGAATGTTCACAGACGCCGGAGAACCAATCAGCTTCGCTTCACAAAGCTCCGTACCGCGAAAAGTCCGCGAACCGGAGCGCTGCCCGGTCCGCTGTTACAGATATATATCTTTTTTTTAACGTTAATTTCTCAAAATCCACTGGAGCACATATATTGAGACCTAGCAAAGGCACATCGGGCTACCAGTCCCTACAATTTTGCCAAGTTTCGTGCAAATCCATTCAGCCGTTCGGGCTAAAAGTGAGGCCAACCGCCCTATGGAAAACTCAATGTTAAAAACACGTTTTGGGACCCCCCTTTTTTCTCGGCCCCCCCTTGACGAACCCCCCCAAATTTTCAAGGGCTGCTCAGAAACAAAATGTGCCATTTTCCTGAAAATTTCAGCCAATTCCGTCCACAAACGCCAAAGTTATTAGACATAGAATTTTCAAAAATCCCATAGAGAAAAAATCCTAACTATATATACCTACTGGCGACCGCCAGTAGGTAATATATATATATATAGATATAGATATATATATATATATATATATATATTTATGCAATAGGTATCTTGGAACGAAGAACACATCCGCACCCTAGGAGTCATTGAAATCCAATTTTACACATACGATCATAAAACCGGATTGCACTGACTCCTTAACAGTGGGTGTGTTTTTCGTTGCAATATATCTATCGCATATTAGATGGATTACAATAATTATTGTAAGTATTGTGTCTTTTTGTTTTTAATTATATATATATTTTTATTAATAATTAAACTAATTTAAATATAATGTTGAATACATCCGAATATTTCGATATACTTACCTATTTTGTGATAATATTCATCTCCTCAATAGTTTTTCGATATTTTAAAGTTCATATATTTTTTCAATATTTGTGTATTGTGATAATTTTGTTCCCGATATTTTGTCATACTGTTGTAAAATGTAGCAAAATGTACCCTAGTGCGCTGGCGTGAAAGGTCAGCGGTGCTCCATCATTCGTCTTAAACATTTTTTTAATGGCCACATAATTTCTAAAAGTGTAATCTCTGGCCTCCTGTGGCTTGTCACATATCTGTTTCTTCAATGTGGTGATTGTTCGAATTATTCAAATTCAAAAAAATGCTTTGTTAGGCATGAACTGTTCTCTTCGAAATAATATGCTATTAGGCACATGCTATGATTTTTGTACCGGCAGTTTTGACATTTAGCTCGCTACCTTCTAAAAATAGCTAGTAATTATACACACCAGCTTTGTATGAGTGAACCACAGCAAATTGCGCTCAATCATTTAACTGAAAGGCTGTTTTTCTAAAACAGAATTCCAGCAGGTCTATGCTCGATGAGAGCATGCACTGCTGTCATCATCCCCAAAGACACTGAGCCCATTCAGGATAGAAAAGGAAACAACACAGCCTTAGACTTACATCTCCACCTGAATGTATTGTTTTGTTTTTGTTATTTTCGAAACATTCAGAGTTGCACGTTTGCAAAGCTGTGCCTTGCATACGTTTCTATGCCCACTACCTGGAATTCCATGTACATTTCTCTGAGAGTCAAATTCCCCCTATGCAAAGTTCTGCAGAGTGAATGGAGTCTCTTGAGGAAGGCACTTTTTTGAATGACTAAAAAAGTTTGCTCCTGGAAAAAGACTCCTAACCTACACTGCCAGTACATCTGGGGGTTGATCTATTCCTCTTTTCAATCTACCCAGCCCTTGGCTGGAGTAAATCTCCAACCATTTTCAGAGTTGGAAGAAGTCAGGTCATTTTTGAATTTGGAAATACAAATTTAGATGTTTGTGGGAATCCCAAAAGTTCCAAGGCAACCTATGCCTTTTAACTCCTACTTCACATTTCTAGTGTGGGGTTTACTACTGCACTCTTGGCAGAGTAATTTGCAGTTGTAAATTAATTTACTCCTCCCAAGAATCCGACCAAAAGTACATTTGTGAATAATAGGCCCACTGAGCTTAAGTGGAAGGGTTAAGGAATGGTTATTATACCGCTTAAGAACTTTTGAAAATTACTGCCAGAATAGTACTAGTCCCCAATGTTCAGATGTACTGACATTGTAACATATGCCTGTACTGATTTACAGCTTCTTGGGAAATGTTCTGGATTTGACTCATATGCAGTGTTTTGGGACTGCCAGAATGCTTTTCCTGCAAAGCTTGACATTTTTCCTGCCAATTATTTCATCTGCACCCTGGTAGACCAAAGATTGGTGAAGGAATAGGCACACGTGGCTTGTAGTTGCTAGTGTGACTACACTGAGGCTTGTGATCTTCAGGGAAACCTCTTTGCCTCTGAAGGCTTCAATCCAAATTCTGGCATTGTAGCAGTGTTTCTCTTTTGCTGGCTCTTTGGTTCCAATGATTTCTGTATTTTGGGTGATTGCTAACCCCTATTTCCTGATCCTGACCTATTTTGTAGTGTATCCCGGTTTCTAGACCTAACACCACAGGTTTTCCTATTATTGAGCTAACCATTGATAACTGATTTCTTAAACTTTCACCCCTCTTTGCAATTCTTGTCCTGATTTCGCTGGTTCCTTAGTTCCCAGTGTGCTAGTCTTCTTCTCTGCTTCCTTAGTGCTCAGTATTCTGCCTTCCAGTCCCTACAGCTTTAGTTCTCAGATTCCTAGCATTGTTTGTTTTATTGCTTTCTTGCAATTGTTCCCTTGGATTTCCCTTCATTCTTGTTAAGCATTACTCCTCTAGCTTCTTTTTTATTTATAGTTTTCCACCGTAGTTGTTACCACCTTTGCTGCTCCCGTGTGGTCACCATGATGTAATAGCACAGATGAAAATGTGGGTGGTGCTTATAGTCCACTATTGTCATAAAGTAACTTTTTATACCATCACCAAAGGTATCAGCCTTCATATCCTGTCTTTACATGTATGTTCTACACATGGATAAATTAAGCTAGCAAATGCAAGTATGGATGAGAAACTTACTGAGTTTCAGAACTCCGATGCGCTTACCGCACACCCCTTTTACTATAAATGTTGATATCTGTATGCCATGCTTGTTATGGTTGTTAGTTATTCTGAAAGCTGAATAGTTTTTCTTAGTTGCCGTTATTTCTGAGCTCAGACTTTTTGTTACCCTGTACTGAGCTTCTCCACTGTATATCTTTTTTCCTCTAAATTCCTGTGTGATCATGGGCCTCTCCATTACCAATATTTTCCTCCATTGTTCCACTGTTCCATCAGTCCTTTCCAGAGCCTTGGCATATGGGCAATTCCGTTACTCTGAGTCGATTCCTCCTCATTCCAGTCATATCCACCCTCCCTTAGTTAGTACTGGAACAATAAAATGGCCAAAGAGGTAATGTAAGCTTGCAAAATACAGTGTCAGCCTGGTCTTTTCCCTGTCAAAACTTCAGAGAACCATGACAGTCTACAGTGGTGTAAGAAACATGGGGGCATATTCTCAAGGAGCCATCGCCGAGTTAACCACACTTTATCGCAGCCAAAGTCGTGATAAATTTATCTCTCCATTCACAATCTGGTGCTAACAGCCCATATCACCAATTTACCGGTGATAGCAGCCGCAAAAAACATCGCCACAGATGACCCCAGCAAATATCGCTAATGAGAAGCAGAGTAGGCTTTCTCGTGCAAAAAGCAGCAACAACACCACTCTGCAACATTCTCAACTACCAGCCAGATCGGTGATGAGAACCCAAAACAGGCGATAAGGTGCATTAGCAGCAGGAAATTAACACCTGCTCTGACCTGGTGTAAAGTCGGACCACAGCCTGCACCAGAAAAGTGAGTCAAGGCCAGAGCCACACATGAAGGGCACCAGATCCGTCTGCCGATCCCGATGCTGCTTGGCTGGTCGGGGCTCGGCTGGTCGGGTCTCAAGCTGTCGGTTTCTCCGTCGGCTCTGGCTGTGACATTGCCTGACATGGCCACATCGAGTACAGCTTTACGAAACAAACGAAGACGCCGTACGCAGCCCACGCGAGAGGAAGCTCTGTTGCCGATATATGGCAAGTCTGGCCGCCACTCTGAATATCTATACGTTGTACCGAATTCACACAGTGGACAAGGCTGTTATATCTTATCGGCAGCTTCAACACGCGGCCCACCGAATGGTCCAGTGAAACTACGTTTCCCAAAAAACCAACCGACCGAAGACAACCTGTAAGCCGCGTGTGGTTAATAGTCAATACGGCAAAGTAAGCGTCATACCATGATTGCCTTTCAACATCTAAATGAAGGCAACAACTATCTCCCCACCCTGCGCACTGTGCGTCCCTCTGCTAAAAAAGAACATCATCGTTGTGACCACATTTTATCAGCATACTGATGGTACAGTCCTGATGAAGACACAGCTCACGTGTCGAAACGCGTCGACAGGAAACCATCCACTTGTATATTGTTCAATGAATTTTTAAAATGTTAAATCATGTATACTTATGTAACATCACAATGAAGGTTGCATCTATTCTTAATATTGAACAAACAGTTTTTATCGAATGATTTTTTATGAAAAACCTCAAGGCATTAAAACCAAGTTTATACTTGAAAGCAGTTGTATAATGTTTTTTTAGATGTTTTGTATCTGAACACGCTAGTAATTTATGTGTATGCCTGGGTAACTTTGTTTACATATATACACATCGAGTACAGCCCCACAAGTTAGGATGGCGCCTAAGAACGCTTCCAGGGGGACCCGTGCGGGAAGAAATGCCGCCGCATCCGAGCCAGCTTCTACCACTGAAGGAGCGGATACCACTGTGATAACAGCGGAAACGGCACCATTATCTCTGGAGAAAAGTGACCAACAACTCGGTAAGCAGTTGATCCACGCCCCACTATTTGTTATTTCAACTGGCTCTTTAATTGCCAATGAGGGAAAGCTTATTTCAGGAAATAATGTTGCCGCTAATAAGAACTTTAATAATTCTGCGAATACGGCCATTACCCCTGTGAAACTTTGCAACAATGTTGCTACTCTGGCTCAGTCTACAAGTAGCCGCCCTATTTCTAGTTTTCCTTCAGTTAAGCTGTCAGAAGTGCTCAATATTCTGAAGCATACCGCAGCAGACAAAACAGTTAAGGTTTGTGATGTAAGCTCAAGGGGCCAGAACGATCCTGGAAATCTCGAAAAAAGCAGATATTAATGATTCAAGAACCACTGAACTTACAGACCCATCAGACAAGCAAGATAAATCATTATCTGAATCTTTTCTGGAAACAGATCTGATACAGACCTCAAAAACATTAAATTTGGGGTGTCCTTCTATGGTTGCTTCTACTGAGTCTGAGGGGAACGATTCAGAGGTGGAGTTAGTGGCTGAAAGGGCATCTCTGGCTATAGAAGAGAGGACTGATGCTACTGGCAAAGGGGACGAGGTATGCTCCAACAACGACTATGAGGAACTTTTTGAAGAGGTAGAAGACTCAGTTAGCTCCCCGGTAGATTCAGCTAGACTTTCTGACTGTAAGAAGGGGAAGGTTAAAGCAAAGAATAAATTAAAGAAAGGGAGGAATCCCAACATTGCTAACACCTCCATCTCTACCTCGACATTACGATGGAAACTCATTGTCGATAAGAGCCCTCTTCGGAAATGGATCCAAACAAAAGGTGGGGTCAAGAGTATGGCTTTGCGCCTCTCCGGCACCCGCGGAGGGCCATTACTTGAAAGATTGCTCTTTATCTAATGGCTCTACCATATCTTCTCTACCCACCGTGCATGTAGGCTCAATACTGGCCTTATCAGAGGGCAATCAGCCCTTATCTGTATCTAGAACCACAACACCAGTAACAGCAGTAAATGCACTATGGTCTGCTTCAGTGGCCGTATTAGGGGTGAACAATCATATTTCAAGCTCTGAATTAACCCAAGTGGTCACCCCACTTACAACCCCGCTCACAACCAGTACAACTAGTGCGATTGCTCCTGAAGATCTAGAAGATACTCTTTCCCCACTTAGTCTGATACTACAGACATTAACGGATCACCGACAAGAAGTACAACAACACTTCCTGCAGTTGAGGGAAGATAATAGTAAAATGCAAAATTCACTACAGGAGATGGCCGGCAAGCTCGGTGGAATAACCCAGGAGATCGAAGGACTACAACAAAAGGTGATGGGGTTGGAAGAAGCGTCTGTTCGCACAGAGACTCTGGCAAATAAACACGAGGCACAGATTGGGAGCTTACAGATCAAGCTGGAAGATATGGAGAACCGGCAAAGGAGACAAAATCTCAGTCTTTTTGGAAGACCAGAAGGGGCAGAAGGGGCAGACCAGAGGGCGTATGTAGTCCAACTGTTCCAGAAGGCTTTCCCAGATTTGTCTGACTGGGACTGAGACTCACAGCTCCAAAGGATTCATAGACTACCGCTAAACCAGAGAAACAAGGGGGACCAATTCCCTCGCCCCTTCCTGATTTATTTTGGGAACTTCCTATTGAGACAGGCAGTCTCACTGAAAGAGAGACCTAATTCCCCTGTCACAATAGAATCTGTCTCCTTTTTTGTAAGATCTGATCTAAGTAAAGCAACAATGGAAAGAAGCTGGAAGTTGCGCCAGCTTATAGATCCATTTAAATCTCTGGGGGGACAAGCTTTCATCCAAGAGCCAGCTCGTCTAAAACTAATCAAGGGCGGTCACACATATTTTTTCATGGATGATAAGGAAGCGGAGCAAGCACGCTTCAAATTAACATCTTGAAGACACGGTGGGGGGGCAAAGGTTTTTAGCTTAGTATGTTAGAGCTTAATTACTTTGTAATTTAACGCCTGCGGTCAGGCGAATGGCAATCTAAGCTCTCTTATCCTCTTTAAAGTGAAATGGAATTGGAAATGTAGCTCTATGAAGGCTTACTTAATGGTGATCTGTTCTGTTCTATTCTTTACCTTTTTCTCTATTGTTTTGGTGTTGAAAGGTCTGGTCCCCATTTAGGCAATATGGTAATTTTCCCCTTTTTTTAGTTACTTGCAATTAGAATATACTATAACTAGGCTTTCCTGTTTTCAGTTTCTATTTTTGGTAAATTCTGGTGGGGTTTTTCCAGTGTTTTCAATATCTTGTTTCTCCGGTGTTTATGGAACGTTTTGCTTTTATTATTGCTTGCTTTCTGCACTGAAAGAACATGGTATATAGACAGTGTGCTTATAGTGTATATGAGGTCAAATAGATTTATGCAAATTAATCTTATTGCAGTACACCATACAATACTTCTTCAGTGAGTCTTTGGGTCATGTGTGCTCGCTCTTTCCTTCCCTAGTAAACTTCTGTGAAAAGGCACTCTCAGCATTCTTAGCCCATTGGGCTGAGGACCATCAGCTAAGGGACACAGTTGGGATTACTCTTTCTTTGATGCCACATAAAGTACGAAATGATGAATATTTGCGTTTTAGTTCCTGTGCATTAGAAACCAGTGCACCAGAATGGACTAAAAAGTCAATAGCATTCCTCATTAACTCTTAAGATTGTAAAGATGCTTTCAGCATACCATCTAACAAGTGTCAAGGATCTACTACAGGGAATCACTTCAGCTCGGGTATCAATTTTGACAGGTCATCACACACATATTTTCTATATATGTAGCTGAATCACTGCTAATACAAATAATATCACTCCAATCTTTGTTGAACTTGGAAAGAACCTTTTTTGCAGAGCATTACAAGTGACACTGCGTTCAATGTTTTCCAAAAGTCTGGTGTCATGTTTTCACCACTATCCCAGATGCTTGGTGATATATATACTTGTCACTATACCTTGCATTGAATGTTTAAAGCCTGAGGTGTTGGCAATTCACCTACTATCATTACTGACCCACTAGAAACTATGGTCTGATGTCTTAAGACTTTTTACCCATTCTCTGTGGGTAAATGTGATGACACATATTAGGAAAGATTTTTATGAAACCAGCCACTTTACCTATCGGTGAAAGAATCAAATGCAGCCAAAATATCAAATATGAGTTTGATATTTCCTGAGTCTCTATAGTTTATAAAATATTTAAACTAGACCTAAACCATGAAACTAAACCCTGCATCTTTAGACCATAGGCCACAAAACTGAAAAAGGAAAAGGAAGAAGAAACAATATTTTAGTGGCATCCTCAAAGAACAAAACTCAAGCAGAATAATGTTAGCCAGTATTTCTTACTGCTACTTGTATAACAAAGTTACATTGTATTGACCCCTTCAGGAAGAAAAAAATGACTTTCACTCTCTTTTTCCTTTCTTTGAATGGCATTTAGTTTGTGGTTGTTCAGGTGTTTTTTCAGTGTTTATATGTTTTTACCGGTGAGGGCTATTTTTCTTTCAGAGGGGTTTAATCACTTATTATAGGTTTAAACCTAAAACCCCACAGCCTAACTATAACTTAACCGAAAACTGTTAGACAGAATTTTTTTTCTTTTTCCTCTTTGTATTGATGTAGGGTTGTAGGGGTGACCTCCGATGCTGTTACTCTGCAGGGCTGCCCAGTCAGCGGCAGCAGGATATAGAGGGGTATTCTCCCCTAAGGGACAAGGGGAGGGGTATGGGGTGGGTGGGCTTAGGGGTGGTTGGCTTCATGAGGAGGGTAAACATTTTAAAAGTAACAACATGAGAATGAGGTTTGTAAAATTTGATAATAGGGAGAAAGTTATATGTATGGTTAGAATGGAAGGGGACAACACATCAATGAGATGTATCGATTGAGATGTCTAGCCTGGAATGTAGCAGGTCTTAATAGTAGGAATAAGAGACGACTAGTTTATGAGGAGCTAAGAATGTATAACCCTCAAATAGTTTTATTATCAGAGACCCATATTTCCCATAAAGACTGGAAGTTACTGGGGCAATTAGGCTATGATATAATAGTCTGTTCAGCATTGAATGTCTCAGTACGAGGTTTGAAACAAAAGCAGTTTAGAGTAGAAGTTGTTAAAACTGCCCTGGATAATGGGGGAAGATGGGCTGTTGCTTAATTAGTTTTGGAAAAAAATATGTATTTTGTGTTATACATGGACCGAATACAGATGATCCTTCTATTATGGACCTGTTGAACATCGAGCTGCTGGAATGTGAAGGAGAGCGTATATTTATGGGGGATTTTAATTGCATAATGAATTATAACATAGATACCACTTGACGGGGAGCTTTTCAATTGATGCGCAGGTCACGAGCCGCCATTATAGAATTGGGGCGCATACACAACATAAAGGATGCATGGCGCACAATACACCCTAATGTGGCAGGGTATACTTATTACTCTGCACCACACAAGTCATGCTCACGTATAGATATGGCTTGGGCTTCGGATAAGACCTTTATAAACCAGTATCAAGGGTCACTTTTGACCACAATCCAATCCTTCTCTCTTTCAATATTTCACAAAAAAGGCAGGGTCCAAGGCCATTCTCGTTTCCTAGATATTTATCATCAAACAAAGAGTTTATCTTACAACTCAAGAAACATCTGATAGAGTTTATTGAAATAAATATTAATTCCGCTCTACCTACTGTGGTGTGTGATGCCTGTAAGGCCAGTATAAGGGGGTTTGCGCAACAGTTTGTTTGGAGACAGAACTTAGAGTGTAGGAAAGTAACCGAAACGATGATCACTAATATATTGTCACTGGAAAGCCAATTAGCGGAGGCTCTATGTCAGGGTTAAAAAAATATAGTTGAATTGGGTTATAAGCTGGTGAATCTTAAATCTGCTCTAAAAGCCACATTTAGAGAAAAATGCAGTGTACAATTGCATAAATATAATTTGTCTCAATACGAAAGTGGGGATAAATTGGCAAACTTTTAGCATATAAAGTTGCGGATGATAAGGCTAAAACTTTGATAAAGACAATAAAGGGACCTAATAATTTGGTATATAGCCAGCCTGTACAGATACTGGAGCAAATTGTCAATTACTATAGAGCCTTGTATACTCCAGGAATTATCCTACTATGAATGACATACAAAGGTACTTAGATGCTAATATAATAAAGAATAGGGAAATAGAAGGATTTGATGTATTGACCGAGAATACAACTATGGCAGAGATTAGACTCACAATTGCTGCTTTGCCATCGGGTAAAGCTGCTGGGGCGGATACGTTACCATTAGAACCATACAAACTCTGGTTGCAATCTTTTCCTGAAATAAACTTCCTTTAAACTTAAAAAAAAAAAGAACTATACAAACTCTGTACTGATGAATACTTCCACTCTTTAGCCTGGTAATCAGTTGAATTGGCGCAGGCGGACAAAACAGCATTTGATGTGGCAGAGATAAATTCCACCCCACTCTGTATGATACTGCTGGATGCTGAAAAAGCTTTTGACCGAGTGGGGTGGGACTATCTCTGGACAACAATGATAGCCCTTGGCTTTAAAGGTCAATATCTAAGGTGGATACAAGCTCTATATCACCATCCAACTGCTAAAATTAGCTATGCAGGGATGATATCCCCATATTTTATAATATCTCGGGGTACACGGCAAGGGTGCCCTTTGTCACCCTTGCTGTTTGCACTGTCTATGGAGCCATTTCTTTTTGCTTTACAGACTCAATTTCGAATGGCTCCTTTTGATTTCCGCCTGAATTCATTAAAAATCACAGCTTATGCTTTACAGATGTGGTAGAAGCTTTACATGGGATAATCGAGGAGGCCAATAGGTTCGGAGCAGTGTCCGAATACAAATTAAATACCAATAAAATAAAACACAGATATTAATGAACTATAAATCCCAGGTCCCAGTACAAGGGGTATGTAGAGCAGCTACATAGCTAGGTGTTAGAATCTCTTCTAAAATAAGTGAAATGATTGTACTTAACTATGAGGCTTTACTTAAGGAAACAGCCGTTACACTGAAAAAATGGTATAAGGTGCGGCTTAGCATCATTGGTCTGATCAATTTAATTAAAATGAAGGTACTGCCTACATTTCTTTATTTATTCAGGTCAATCCCATTACGTGTTAATAACTCCTTTTTTAAACGGTTAGATGGGATTCATAGCACTGTCGTTTGGGGGTATAAAAAAGCTTGTAGATCAATTGCTTTGCTTAAGCTTTCATTAAATCAAGGGGGGCTTAACTTTCCTGATTTTAGGTTATATTTTTTGGCAGCTTTTCTTGGTCGTCTCCGTAGCCTATTCAATCCAAATAACCAATACTACTTTTATAAATGTATGTTGGGTGAGGACTCCAATATGTTTTTAGCTAAAGTGAATGACCCTAATTACCTCAAAAGGGTCAAATTCAAGACTGCAAGAGAGAGTGTAAAAACTTGTTTTTTGATTCTCACTATATTCAAAACTTCGCTTTTTCATCCTAAACTCCCTTTGTGGGGCAATCCAGGACTTCCTGAAATGTTTCATGATGGGGTTTGCAAAATCTGGGCTACTTCTGGAATAAAAACTTTGGGGGACCTTCATGGTAATAATGGCTTTATGGACTTTGAGATATTAAAGGTTCTTTATAATTTGACTGAAGCCATGCTGTTTAAATATTTACAAATCCGCGATTATTTTATACGCAGTATGAATTTGAGAACGATTTCAGACTCAGATATTTGGAATTGTTTCTATTCGATCAAGAATAAATCATGAATTAGTGAGGGCTATAGATGTCTCAATTCCTATAAGGCTGATGATTGTGTGAAACTGGCTGAGAAATGGAGTATAAGATTGGGCACAAACATAACTGCTAATAAGATCTCTGCCACTTTCGGCAGTATTAATAGGTCAGTATAGTCCTCTAGTTTAAGTCTACAACAATATAAAACAATATGCTTCCTGTATTATACACCAGAAAGAATATCAAAAATGGTCCCTTAATAGCCCAACCAGCGATCGGTCTAAATGCCCCAAATGTGATTTAATAGCAGCCGATTTAGAACATATGCTATTCTCATGTCCGGAATTGGCTGAGTTTTGGCTAGGAGTTTCTCAGGTTCTGAATCAAAAACTTGCTAGACCTTTCTCTCTCACTGCATCAATGATATTGTTAGGTGTACATACTCTGAACAACCCACAGAAAGATATAATAACTATTTTACTCGCCTGTGCTAGATTGATTATTGCCCGGGTATTGATATCACAGAATCCACTCCATATCATGGAATGGTGGTCTTTGATTAAATAAACATATGCTATGGAGTCCTCATTAGCTAAAATAAGAGGAGTACGATCATTAATGAAACTGGACAAAATCTGGGGTACTTTCATTTAAGATTTTATCTGTGTTTTGTAAGTATCTGCTACTCTTGTCTTGCAACTGATTGATTTTGTCTGGAAAAATGTACTATCTGTTTCGATTTTTAATTAGCTTTCCCCTTTCTTCACTCTTTGTCTTTTCTTTTTTCTTTCTTTTTTCTTAATCCCTATTACTTATATGATTGGAATGTATTTCTCATGCTATTAATAAAAAAAATTGAAAAACAAGAAAGAAGGGCAACAGATGCCATGGAGCCACTGACCATGCAGATGGAAGCACCAACAGGGCCAGAACACCCACCGCCACCCCCCCAGGACACCCTTCCCGGACCAACACCAAGGCAGCACAGACAAAGACAGCGACCCTCAGAAAACGCACCAACCTCACAGACCCAACACTAGAGAATGTCATTGCCCACCACAGGCTCAAAGGGACAACCATCCTCCGCATCCCGACCACCATTGCCTACAGGCTGACAGTACCAATACAGCGGACAACCAACATCCCACCTCAGACAGAGCTGCTGGATGTGCTGCACGTGTTGGCTTCTGGTACCCTCCAACCAACAACCGCCTGAGTCAGAGAAGTCTCACAGCTAGCCCAATCCAAGCCCTCACAACGGTCATGGATGAAACCATCAGCTGGGTGCTACACTATCTATACTTCCCCCACACTACGCAGGAACATCTGGAGACCAAGCAAGTCATCTACGCTACAGCTGGCAACCCGCATGTGTTATAGGCAATTGACTGAACACATGTCCTACTTGCGCCCCCTTCCTACACTGCACACAATAACCGCAACAGAAAGCGCAAGTATTCCATCAATGTCCAGGCAATAGCGGACCACCGGGGAATCTCCACCAACGTCAACGCCAACCACCCAGGCAGTGTGCATGATCCCTACATCTTCCGACAGTCCATCACCAACCAGAGCTACCAGGATGGCACCCACGGAAATGCACTGCTCGTTGGCAAATACCAAATGAACACACCACAGACCTCAACTCCACAATCATGCAACTCACAACACTGGTGGCGTCTGAGTCTATGGATTATGGGGTTGTCTTCACCCTCATGTAGCTGATACCGAATTGGTGGTGGAAACGAGGCTGTAGCATTCCACTCCTCCATTTGCTGCTTCCGGAGGGCTACTGCCCTCTGCATCATGTCCTGGAGGACACCTTCCACTGTCCCCCGCAATCCTCCGCCACATTCCCCCTTGGACATCGTCGAGGACTTGCTCAGTCCCTACCTCAGTGGACCAAAAATTACCGTTCCATGGCAGTGTGCCAGTGCTGGCCCATGTGCATCCGGGGCCACTAACTCTCTGCAGCTCAAGTCAGGAACCCTGTCTGATTGAATATTGGATGGCCTCTGAGACGATGGCCTTGGGTGTCTATGGCCCTGTGCTGCCCGCGTCCTCCGGCCTTAACTGCAGTCCACCAGGGCTCAAACCTCAAATCAAGACATGACCGGCCTGGGCGTCGCATCACTGTAGGAGGCACACACCACCATCGCCAGGACCACCTCCAACTGCGGGAGTTGCTCACACCTGTTGTGGATGCCATCATCTGCCTTACACCCTGTTCAGCAATCCAGGTGCCACTGACTCAGTGCACCGCAAGCCATGGACCATTACTTATTGAGTTTTTTGCTGTGGAGAGGTTGTGCAGCAATGTTACCTCAAGCAGTATGGGAGTCCTGGGACGATGATGAGGGAGATGATGCATGTGTAACACACCCCACTGCAGCTGCATCAGGTATTTCCCGAAGGGACACAATCCTAGACAATTTGCACACATGAGCAGGCTCAGCTCTGGTTCCCCAACCTCAGTGCACTGCAACTCACGGACACTTCTGTTTGCATAGTGGGTGACTTCAGTACTTGATCTGGCTACCTCCATGTTGCTCAGCAGTTGTCGCTGATTTTGCTGGTGTTTTCAGTTTCGGTTTTGATGGTGTTCACTGTTTAAGTTGTTGCCAGCACCAAGCACTCTGTGCGGGCTGGCTTACACTCACCCCAAACACATCCAGCACAGGTATCACTGCACATGTGGTCCTGCCAATAAAGGGGCCGGGAGCACCTGCCTGTAGCCGGTTCCACATACTGTCTGAGTGTGTCCCTGTGGTCATGTTGTGTGCATGAGGGCCCTGGGCCCTATGACATTACATTGAGCTGTGTACAGCGGATGCAGGCATGTCACCGCAAGCTACGGGTTAGAGCTTGGACATGTAGCTTTGTCGTCACCCACTCAATACGGTAGAGGAGTCGACAGGGCCGTCATACACAGAGCCAGCATAGGTGTGTGAATGATAATTGAGTACCTCTGGGCGTGGTTCTGTACTGAAAATGTGCATATGCATGCGTCTCTGTAGCAGTGTGGGTCTCCTTTGTGGGGTGTAGGTGGTCTCTGAAGGTTATTAGACACTCATCTATGTGATCTAGTTCGTCTTCCATGGGTTCTGACCCCACCTGCACCTTTTCGGCCATCTCCTTTTGGCAATATGACACCTGGCATTGGAATGGCATGTGTGGCTCGGTGGTGTGTTGTGAGCCAGCTTGCGGGTGATTCCTGCTGTGTGGTCTGTGCAGGGGCTGGGTTCTTCTCTATATAGCTTGGCTGCCCTGGTGGTGGGTTGCCTGGTATGTCCATGAGCTGTTGTAGGGTGTCGGTCTCGAAGGTGTGGTGGTCCGCTCCGGCATCACTAATGAGTTGTCTGCTCTGCTGGATGTGTTTTTTGTCTCTCTGCAATGTGAAGGGGAGATACATGTTGACATTGTGTTGACATGTATGTTGGCGCATTGTTCTTGCTTACATGCAGACTGTATGGCAATGTACATTGTGACTGTTTGGGAGGTGCTGGATTTTGATGGTGCACAGTGAACATTTGGACTACATGACTGATGTGAGGTTGTACGCGTACATTCCCATCTCACAGTTTCCTGCTCTGTCGGATGTGGTTGACCTGTTTCTGCGCATGTACGGAGCCAGTTGTGTCGTCTGTTCTCCAGTGTCGGCATTGCACATTGTACCACATTGTCGTCAACGTGGATGTGCTGTTCTTGCTATGTGTGTGTGCTGCAGTGTGCCACAGGGATCAGGGTCATGATCCAGGGTTATTGTGGGTGTGCAGTCTGCTACACATTGTTTTGCATGTGTGCCATTGTGCCCATCTCCCTCCTGCCCCCAGTCCCTGGTCGTTACTCCCCATGTTGATGTTGTGCCAGGTCCTCTCGAGCTGTGTCCGGACTCCAAGCTCCTTGCACCATCTCCACACTGATGACTTTGGCCTCGGTTTCCTTCAGCTCCTCCTGTGGGGCAGGACTCCCACCTCCTGTCCCCGTTGCTGCCTTCCTGTTGGCAGCAGGTTTGTCCTTTGTTTGGTTTTCACTTCATGCCAGCGCCTCATGGCCTCCTTGACACTCCGACTGCATTCATGGTAGTCCAATTGTGGGTCAGTTGATGGTTGTGATCTGTCACCTCCGTGATGCTGATCTGGTTTGCCTGCGGAGTACACCCTGTTTTCCTCTCCCTCTTCTCCTTGGCCTTCCCCGAGCCGGTTGTTCCTTACTAGTGGTCTGTGGGGCATGTGGGGTTCGCGTTCACTTCTGCACTCGGTCAGTGTGCATCCATGCTGCTACGCACTTTGAATTGTTTTTGGTGTATTTTTTGGTTGCTTTTATAGTGTATTTTCCCGCCAGGCGTGTGGGATTTGCGGGCCTGCAGCTGCTTTTCGATGCTTTTTTTTATCGCGATTGGCCTCATCACAACTTTTTTTGCGTTCGTGTTTTGCATTTTTGTGGCTCTGCGTTGGCTTTTTTGCTGACATTTGATGCGTTGTCGGGAGCCTATCGCATGGTACCTCCGTGTTGTGAATACTTAGTTAACACAGCATCATTTTCCAGCAGCAGACTGAGATGTTGAAAGTTGCGTTAAGTTACTTTTGTGATGGTTATCACACGTTCTTGAGAATATCCCCCTTGATCAATTAAGATTTGGTGATAAGGTGAAATCGGTGTCTAGGCACTTTTGCTAGACTACCAGACCTCATTAGGGAATACATACCCTGAGGTCTTCTCTGTCTCCCAACTATGCTACACTCATTACTATGTCAAAGAGCTTCAGTGATTATGAATTACTTTTCTGCAGTCAACAACATAGCAAACCCAACATGCTCACTACACTTGATAGAATGCACACCATCAGCCGCGGCCCGTGGAGGGAGTTACGGTGGGGCAGGGAGGCGGGCAGGGGGAGGGGCAGGGTGGAGGGTGCTAAAAACCGGCATGTGGATGATTGCAGGTAAGTAAACAATTTAATTCATAAAACGAATTTAGTAGTGTGCACTGCGTCACACTTTGCGATGCAGTGCGCGCTCCGAAATTCGTTTCATTAAATAAATTGTTTACTTACCTGCAATTATCCATATGCCAGTTTTTAGCACCCTCCACCCTGCCTCTCCCCCTCCCCGCCTCCATGCCCCACCGTAACTCCCTCCAAGGGCCGCGGCTGCACACCATGCATTTTAATTCCATTGTTTAGGACAATGCTCCAGGCACAAATGTCGCTTGCCGACTTGTATTGGGCCCTACCCCAAAGTACAAATGAGAAATTTCAAAATGAGCAGAGCATCGTATCGTGCTCACCATAATAAGCATAGTCTACAAAGTTGTGAGGCCAAAAAAACATTTGTAATGAATTTCTTATCACCTGCTTTATTTTATTTATTTATTTGCAAAGTTTTATGTAGCGTTGGCTAAACCCGGAGGAATCAGAGCGCTTTTCATGAGGATCAGTGAGTTGCAGGTTACATAATTACATAGCCGGGGTGAGCTAAAGGATGAGGCAGACGGCGTTTCCCAGCAGCACTGTAAGCAATGCTCTTGATGGAACTTTGACGATGCCCCATGGACAGAAATCATAACTGCCTGTACCTACCGTGGTGGAAGAGCAACCTTGGCTGATACCAAGTGGAGCTGTCCTATGCAGCTATAGAAGAGTTTGGCTCTGGTTCACCCCTCAGCCGGCACCTACCCAGCCGGACATCTGACATTGCTTTCCTCACCTTCCCTTTGTGTTTCTGTTGTATATAATTAGTAGCATAGTCCACATTGTGTCTTTAAGTAGTTTATTTCCATAAATGATGTTACAAGATTAGAAGAAGATGAACCCCACCAGGAGCAACCTCCCTGCCGCTCAGCCCTTCATCCAACTGACAGTCTTTCACACTCAACATTCTAACTAGCTCTCACACCAAACATTCTAGGCTGAGTAGCAGGAATACAACATATCTCCCTTCTTTAATAGAAAAACAATATACAAATATAAATTCATGGAACCAAATCAAAACATGCAACACAGCAATTAACATTCACCACTTCTCCCTTTGTCAAACGAAATGACAAACCTCACACACACGTTACACTCAAACCGAAGCAACAAACACACCACCATGTCAGCACACGACATACAAAACCCAAGGAACCAAACAAGCCAACTGGCCAGGCTAGGGTTCCAACTCCCAGCGTGACAGGGAAACATCGATCAATTATAGACACACTATACAGAACTTGTAAATGTGACATCAGACACGTCACACAGGTCAAATGTAGAAACACTATACGGAATTTGGAAATGTGACAATAATCATGTCACACAGGTCACGCGCTCATACTCACAGGTCACGCGCTCACACTCTCATCTCCACAAAAGAGGAACTAAGCAGATAAAAATAAAACATTGAGTGACCTATTCACACACTGCCATCCCAGTGCAGTCATTCCAAAGAAGCAAAAACGATATTGTAATGAGTGGCCTAAATTTTGACAGCCATCTCATGCGCAACATAAAACTAAAGAGTGACTTAATGCTTCTAAGTAGAAAACATGAGTGACCTAACACTTAATAGGCATCTTATGCACAGCCATAAAATAATGAGTGACTTAAAACTACATCTCAGTCATCTGATAAAAAGTAGAAAGCATGAGTGACTTAATACTTAAAAGACATCTCATGCACAGCCATAAAACAATGAGTGACTTAAAACTTAGCAGTCATCTCATGCACCACAACAACCGAATGAATGACTTAATTGAACTTAATAATTGACTGTCATTTCATGCACACCCTGAATCAACGAGTGACAGTTATCTCATGCTCAACAAAACCATGAGTGACTTAAAACTTGGTGTCATCCCATACACAGCCACAAACCAATAAGTGACTTGGACTGAGCAGTCCTCTCATATATCACAACAAACGAGCGAATGACTTAATTTTTAACAGTCATCTCCGAAAATACTTCAAATCCAAGGGTGGCTTCAAGTTCAATACGCTAATTGCTGTGCCAGTTCTCTCATTGGCGCATTTATCCCAGTTTTGGGCTCACTGCCCCTAGTTCTCTCATCCATTTTTCCTTTTTTTTTTACACCGGGCCTGATCCTTGCCCCGACCAACATTTCCCACCAGAATGCCGATGTACATGGCAAACAGTACCTTCACTAATATCATGTCGAGTATCCTCCAAGAAGCAAGCTGTGGTTTCATGTCGCCAAGATTAAGCCGTCACTGCCATCACCGGAGGAACGCGTTGCTGCTACTTCATTTAACGACGTGGTTGGCAAAACACTATAGCAACAAGATTGGCAGCAAACAACCATGACAAGCACAAGATGGCGGCATGTTCAGCACACCTTGCCATATGACTCAAGGCACGCTAGATTAGCAGGGCGTCCTTCGCAAACTCTGAGCTGGTAGTGACTTAGGGTAGAATCGGAGAACAGACACACTGCGCGAACAGCAAAACCAAGGAAGTGGCACACGCCCAATTTGTAATTTGAACCACAGAGTGACAGTTTTGAAAGTCTGTTTGCCGCATATAAGATGATCTAAACTGCTGCTTTCTTCCTCCGAATCATCACCAATCTCAAATGTTAGACTCTGGGGCCCGAACCTCCTCCCCCGATTAAGCTTGCCCCAACAAACGACTCCAAATGTCACCATGTGTCATTAACTAAAACACCAAATAGTCCTGATTTGCATTTAAAATTGTGAATTTATTAATCATTAGGAAGCTCACGCATCAATTAATATTGTTCTCCTCACATGATGGCAAGAGATTAACTTTGCGGTGCCAGGTAAAATAAGAAAACCGTTCTTTCCATACAGGATTATTCAATTGTCCCAGGACATTTATCAACAAGTTAGGTATAAAAATATATTCTTTTATATTTCTTTTCATTGTTCAAGCTTTGTCATTTTAACATCAATACAATGAATTTTCTTATTATTTAGTTCTTAAAGACTGCTACACTTTAGTTCATTCTGCCATTTAACTTGAGCTATTACAAAATATGATTGGTTTCTCTTTTTACATGGTAAATGCATAGATGTGCAATGTAATTGCATGTCGTTGTCATTGACATCGCGTAGTGATACCTGCGTTGTAATGGCATGTGTGGTATTAGTATGCGATGTAATGACATACAACCGTCTTTGGGAGTGGCTTAGAGTACCCCAATAAAGCCAGTATGGGGTCTGGTATTATTTGCGTGTCTATGATATCACATAATTCTTTAAATACCAAGACCCAAAAGTTGTTAATTCCAGGACATATCCAAGCTAAGTGGAAAAAATCTGCCCTGGTTTCCTCACAGCGATCATATTTAGCCGTGTCTCCAGTCCATATCGACACAGTCTCTCCGGCGTGTAATATATCCTATTTAGGAACTTAAAATGGATGAGGCTGAGTCTCCCATTTGTGTTTTCTCAGCAGTACCTCCAAGTGACATCATCTAGCTCTCTTTCTAAGTCAGTTTGCCAAGCAAGTCTCGCCTTAGTTTAGAAATTTTCCTGGTACACCAGTGATAGTTTGTAAATTTTTGACACAATTTTGGTTGGGGAAGCAGCCTTTTTACTATATGTCAGTGGTGTAAATTTAGATGGGTCATCTAGATTGTTGCCTAGGGTGTCGGCCATTGCATGCCTCATTCTGTGAATTTGAAATCTATGTAGTAGTGTTGCATTGTTATCGGGCCCAACAAACCAACAAACTGTTCACACGTCTTAGCCTTCCCCTCCAGAAACATATCCCCAATAGTTGTCGCCCCCATAGAGCTAAGCGCTCTACTCACTCCTGTGTCTCTGCACAACGGAAGCCAATGGCACCACTCTAGGGGGGTTAGCGGGGAGTATAATATCGCACCAGAATGTAACTTCAGCAGGTGATGCCTGGCATGTCTCGTCGCATTTATGGAGTCTAGGAACCCTGTCTTGCAGTCAGGAGGTGTAAACAACATGGTATGTAATGGAAGAGAAGAGGCCGCCACTCGCTCTATCTGTATTTGCGGCGTTTCTGGTGAGCCGTGTATCCATTGGTAAGCGTGAGCGATTTGTGCCGCTCTGTAGTATAAGTCAAGATACGGTGCCCCCAGCCCACCTAAGCAGTAAGGGAGTGTAAGAACATCCCATCAGACCCCGGATTGTTAACCTGCCCATGCAAGTTTAGTCAGTAGTGTGGTAAGTGTGTGGAAGAAAACCCCCGGGAGGACCTTAAGGACATTGGAGAATAGGAAAAAAAACGTGGGAGTATTACCATTTTCATGATCGAGATTCACCGGAGCAGTGACAGTGGTAATCAGATCCATTTCTCTATGTCAACCCCCAGCTTACTGACAGCCACCCCGTAGTTCTCACGGAACACCACTTCCGAGTCAGTATGTATCATTATGCCTAAGTATCAGACTGGCTCGGTTGTCCACTGTAGCGGGTATTCAGGTGTAAAAGGAACAGTAATCGGGGTAAGAAGGAAGATTATAGATTTAGCCCAGTTTACTCTGAGGCCCGAGATCGCACCAAATTTCACTACTGTCCTTGGTGTAGGAGACAGATTATTCTCAGGGTCTCTAACATAGAGAAGCGTGTCATTGGCATACGTGGTAACTATGAGCCCGTAGTTCGGGAAACGTATACCCCTATGGTTATGGTACTCTTGTAGGGTGCAGGCTAACGGTTCCGCCACCAGCACATATAAAATCGGGGATAAAGGGCATCCCTGTCTTGTACCTCTGGTGATGTGTATCCGGTCTTTGACTGAAACGCCAATTTTTATTCTAGCGGTTGGTGAGTTATACAGGACCCCTATCATTTGTAGGAAAACATTTCCCAGTCCCATCCCCATCAAAACAAGCTTCATAAATTGCCACTCAACCGAGTCAAAAGCCTTTTCCATGTCCAAAAAGACCGCCACTGCCTGTACGTCTTATGTGGTGTAATGTATCGCCCCAAAGACCGTTCTCAAACTGTAGGACAAATTCCTACCTGGGACAAATCCCGCTTGTTCTGGGGCCACTAAGTACAGAACTAGCGGTGTCAATCGAGTAGCAAGGATTTTTGCATAAAGCTTAGTGTCCACATTTAGTAAGGAAAGGGGTCGATATGAAGAACATTCCGCTGGAGATTTATCCAGTTTCAGTATCGCTACAATGACCGCCTCTCTCAGTGACGGTGGCATAATGCCATCCACCACCAGCGTAACCAAGTGTGGCATAGATAGGTCTTTAAATTCTTTATAAAAAGAGACCATGAGCCCATCCAACCCGATTTCATCCCTGCCAACACTGAAAAATGTCCTCTTTCTCCAGCGGGCGCATTAAGTATTCACGGTGTTCGTTGGTTAGCCAAGGTAACTTCACATGAGTCAGATAGTCTGACATTTCTGACTCCACGCCCTCGTTACAGGAGCGTTACAATGTCGAATAATACTGTTGGAACGGCTCTAATATTGCTGTCTCCTCAGTTATGACCTCTCCCTGTTAACCCCTAATTTCCAACACCACCGTAGCTTCCCTGCATTTCTTCAGGAGGGAGGCCAGGACAGCGCCCGGATGCTCCCCCTCACCATATGTGCGTGCTGTCGCATATTTACCTAAGTGCTTGAGCTCCGTGTCTGCCGTTTCATGGTATTCATCTAATAGATTTTGAACATCGCTGCTTCAGTGTCTGTCGCGCCAGCAACCAATTGGCTTTCTAGTGATTTAAGGGAGGCCTCCAAATCGGAGAGTCTCTTTCGAAGTGTTCAAAGTACCCCAGAGTGCTTTGACATGGCTATCCCACGAATATAAGCTTTGAAAGCTTCCCAGACAGTTGCAAATGTGTCCACCGAGCCAATATTGCAGGTAAAAAGGGATTCTATCGCCTCAGCAATCTCTGACCTAAAAGCAGCATCTAGCAGTGAATATGGGGGAAAACGGCAGGTAAAAGGGGGAAGCCGTTTCTCTGGGGTGACTACTACTTAAAGTATAGGGGAGTGATCCGAGTAAGTACGAGGGATCACAGTACAGTCCCTTACACTCGCGTATATGTTCTGAGAAGCTAGTCAATAATCAATCCTTGTATGCAAATCCTAGTACGCCGAGTAGTGTGTTTACCTGCCTCTAGTCAGGTTTCGCTGCTGTCATACATCCGTCAGTTCTAATTGCGTCATCACATCTGCAATGGAGCAAGCCGCAGCTGTAAAGCGCCTGTCTGGGCCTCCCGATTGATCTAGAGTTGGAATCAAGACACAATTAAGATCGCCTCCCCAGAGTTGAGGTTTCCCGGCGTGGGCCTGCATCTTTTCTGTGAGAGAAGTATAGAATCTCGGGTTATCATAGTTAATGCCATAGACATTAACCAAAATCAAGTCTATTCCCTTCCCTATGCATCATAATTTAACATATTTACCCTCAGAATCCGAATCAATTGGGTCAAGTTGAAGTCGAGATTTAGGATTCACCCAAGTGATCACCCCTCTCGTATGAGTAGTGAAACCCGCCCCATGAGTGTTCCCTTGTAAACTTCTGCTGCAAAACATGGCACTGCTCAGGGGTGGGTGTGACTCCTGTAACAGGGCAATATCTATTCTATGTCTCACCAGGTATGCTATGACCTTCCTTAGCTTTCTCTGGTCGTTGAGGCCCCTAACATTCCAAGTTAGGGTTCTCACCTCATTAAGTGCATCCATATCACGCTCACTATGACACATCATCGTCCTCGACAGGTATCAGTGTGTAGCTTGGGCTGTAATGTATGACTGTTCTTCCTAATCTTCCTAACCAGACATTCCTAAAAATGCTGCAATGTGTCTGTCTCAATTCCCCTCTGCCCCCCACACACGCCAAGCTTCCCCCAACTGTGCATTGGCAAAACCCCTCACAAAACCCCATGTCATCATAACAAATTCACATCGAACAACTCTGAGGTTATACTCAAGTTGCGGCGCATTCATGTGGGCAGATGTTGCCAGCCCGTGCTGCAATTAAACTTCGTTAGGCTAACTGTCCATTATCACCTGCCAGCTTGTCTATCAGTTGCATTAGGTATCGAATCAAGTGTCCCAGCCATTCTCCCTGTCATCTTATGAGGTACATCGCTCATCCCAGAACAAATTGTATAGCTTGACATAATTTTTGAGGCATGCTATTCTTCCCCAACCCTCCGATGAGCTACATCGGTGCGCCCGACTGTAGCCCTGCAGCAGTGTATGTCACAACAACATTTTTATCAAGCCACCCTTCAAATGCCCCCATCTTACCTGTCAGGAAGGAGGGATCTCCCGCTAGTCCTGTTCATCCAACCCTCATCCAGCGGCTCCCTCTACCGCAGGATGCTCCTGGCTCCTCAGTCGTTCTCTTGCCCACTCCTTCAGTGCTTTCTGGAGCGCCTTGGGATCTGTGAAAATCCTGAATTGTCCCTGCCTGTTAACTTGTAGCCTCGCCGGATATAACCTGGCGTAGTCAATATTCTGATCTTGCAGTTGCCGCTTGAGTGGTGCAAATTGCTTGCGAGCTTCCTGCACTCGAACCGTAATGTCTGGATAAAGCAAGATCGCAGATCCCTCAAACTGCAAGGACTGTTTCTCTCTTGCTAGCTTAAAGGCAGAGTCCCGATCCCTGTAGTTCAGGAGTTTAGTGACGGCAGGTCGCGGTGGGGCCCCTGGCGTAGGTCTCGGGCCCAGGGAGCGATGTGCTCTCTCCATCACAAACATGGAAGAAAACTTGATGGGACCCAGAAAAGTAAGTAGCAGTTTTTCCACGAAGAGCTCCGTGTTCTCCACTTGTGGTAGTCCCGTAATGCCTATGTTACAACTCCGGGAATGGGCTTCAATGTCTTCCGCCTTTTTTTGCAGGGTTTGTAGTGCTTTGTTCAACTGCTTGTGCGCAGTGTACATTTCTGTCTGTGCCTCTTCCACTTCAGTAACTCTGCACTCCGCCCTATCTATCCTGTCTACTTGCTTGTCCATAAGTTCTGTCATTCTGTCCATACGATACGACAGAGAGACCAATTTAGAGTCTATGGTGGACAGACTGGCCTGTTAGCTTTTCTGAATGGCTGCCAGCATGGTACAGATATCTCCTTCAACCTGCTCCGGGTTCTCGTCTTGCATGTCATGGACCCCTGTGGGGTGTTTTCTCTGGTCTTAGATTTTCGCTGGTCACAGGATAGTTTCGACCTTTGTTTTGTCGACTTTCCCCAATATGAGAACATGGGTTCCAAAATCACAACACACCTTATTGCATGGCAAATGGTGCGACCTAGGTTCTCCTCCACTCGAGCTTGAGAAGCAAGTCGGCCCAAGAATTTCAATAGTGCAGGTTGCACCAGCCATTGTATCACATCACTCCCAAAAGGCAGATCAGCTAGCTTTCCAGCCAGAGCAGCGTGTAAGTATATTTAAGTGAGCATTGTGGGTTTATTTAAAGAGTTTTATATAACACTGGCTAGACCCAAAGGTATCAGAGCGCTTTACATGAGATTCAACAATGCAACAGAAAAAGATCATCAATTACACATTACATCAAAAAATAGGCAATACATTAGGTGAGAAGAGAAAGAAGAGAGAAAAGTAGTGGAGGGGGGAAGGGGAGGTGAGAAAGGGAGGATAAGGGAAGAGACAACAAGGAGAGACAAAAGGAAGTCTGTCTAAAGACCGACTGGATAGGTGACGACCAAGGAGGGAATCCCCGGCCCATCTCCCCTATAGCTAAACCAGGTAGCTCCATTGGGCATCAGACAAAATAGTTCGGTCTCAAGTGACGCGGGAAGAAGTTCACAAAAAAAACAAACAAGGTGGGGGCAAAGGGCAAGGGCAGGTGTGGGCAAAGGACAGAAGTTGGAAAGAGTAGGAGCGGAGAGGGGTGAGGGAAGGGAGAGGGGGGGAGATGAGGTCAGGAGAGACGCAGGAGCGTTTGCCCAAAGTCCGGCTGGGTAGGTGATGATCAAGGAGGGAGACCATGGTCCATCTCCCCTTTAGCTAGCGAGGGCCAGAATAAGGGAAGAGACAACAAGGAGAGATGAAAGGAAGTCTGTCTAAAGACCGACTGGGTAGGTGACGACCAAGGAGGGAGTATGTGTTCATGACAAGAGGCTCACTCCAGCCACACGTCTCCCAATCGCCAGACTGTTTTGTTTGCTCCACAGTAGGCCATAGTCTGGGCCTGTGCTTCCCTCCCCACGCGTGCTCACACGTTAGCAGCTGGTGCGATCGGTCCTTGTGCTCCAGATATCCCATGGCTCAATGGCGGTCCTTTATCAAGTATGAGGGGAATACAGCTGGCCCCTCTCTGCCCCATTTCCACCCAGTGGCTTGTATAGCCCCGGGGGAACTAGGCTCACATGGATCTTTCTGTCAGGCTCCGCGTTGATTAATGGCCAAGTACTCATCACAGCCCCTTCCCGGACGTGGTGCACCCGAGACGAGTTGAGCTCTTGTAGTCCCTGCTCAGCTCTACATCCATAGCCAGCCGATGGGGTCTACACACCTTCAGACACACCCTAGGCCAGTGGTGGATAGTGCTGCACTTACTGTAGCACCGGGATGCATGGGTAGAGAGTCAAGGAAAGAAGGGTTGGATGTTAGGGGGCAATTTTTTATGCAGGTAATTTTGATACTATTTACGAGAACCCTGGGATTTTCTTAGGCTTACCTCTAGTCAGGCATCAGGTTCCTGAACCTGGAGATCACATTCAGTGAACAAACCTCCCTTTCTCAGCAGGATCACTGCTGATGTATTGGAGATCCTGAGATAAATCGCATTTCTGGTGAATCATCAGGATTTCACCTTTTTAACAAAATTGAGGTAGAATAGCATGTTCTTCAGTTTATCTGCTGCAATTCAGAGGACTGGTACATTGACCCTAAGATGTTGTGGATGGTTGTGAAAAAGAGCAAGGAGCTTTTAGGAGACTAGCCATTTGCACATTCACCCATTAATTCACCACTTTTCTCACGTTCAAAATGAAGACAATTTCTTTTTAAATGACTTTGGTCACCAAGAACTTCAGTGGTACAAAAGGGGGTGGTGATGGACGGAGCATCTGAACCAATCAAACACTCACACCCAGTCTACAGATCTGGGTTTAATCCATCACCGTTTTTTAGTCCACTCTGCCACCCCAGTTCAGACATGGCCATATGCAAATCAGTCTGACCCTGTGCCTCATGGGAACAGTCCAGCCCGAACTGCCAAGCCATGTCTTCCCTGGACCGGAAACAAGCTTGTGAGGTCCGGTTTCTGGCATTTCAGCCATCTTCAGCCCGGCTTGCTTGAATCCAGTGGCAAAGTGAGCAAGGGACTCACGTCTGAGCATACCCAGCCAACTTATTGCGAACAAGTGGTACAAAAGGGGGTGGTGATCAACGGAGCATCTGAACCAATCAAACACTCACACCCAGTCAACAGATCTGGGTTTAATCCATCACCATTCTTTAGCCCACTCTGCCACCTCAGTTCAGACATGGCCTAATGCAAATCAGTCTGACCCTGTGCCTCATGGAAATAGTCCAGCCCGAACTGCCAAGCCATGCCTTCCCTGGACCGGAAACAAGCTTCCGAGGACCGGTTTCTGGCATTCCAGCTGTCTTCAGCCCGGCTTGCTTGAATCCAGTGGCCAAGTGAGCAAGGGACTCACGTCTGAGCATACCCTGCCAACTTATGGTGAACAAAGTGGTACAAAAGGGGGTGGTGATGGACAGAGCATCTGAACCAGTCAAACACTCACTCCCAGTCAACAGATCTGGGTTTAAACCATCACCGTTCTTTAGCCCACTCTGCCACCCCAGTTCAGACATGGCCATATGCAAATCAGCCTGACCCTGTGCCTCATGGGAACAGTCCAGCCCGAACTTTCAAGCCATGCCATCCCCTGGACTGGAAACAAGCTTCTGAGGACCGGTTTCTGGCATTTTAGCCGTCTTCAGCCTGGCTTGCTTGAATCCAGTGGCAAAGTGAGCAAGGGACTCACGTCTGAGCATATCCTGCCAACTTATGGCGAACAAAGTGGTACAAAAGGGGGTGGTGATGGACGGAGCATCTGAACCAATCAAACACTCACACCCAGTCAACAGATCTGGGTTTAATCCAAGAACTTCAGAGCAACGTGTGGTTTGATGCGCATGAACTGAAAGCAAATTGGCAGATATCCGTTTCTCTAGATTGTGGTGACAGGTTAGTTTTTTTCACTGTTCTACAGTATCGAGAAGTGTAAATAACATTTGGGCCAAGATAAAGCTGTGACCTGCAGTTTCAGTTGCCTATTACAGTTAAATAAACAATATCATTTACATCCAAAAGAAATTGTGTTTATTTCACTGTTTATTACAGTTCACTCTGTCCATAACTTCATCAATGCTCTCTTTTACAGCCTTCCTTTGAATGAACCATGAGTCTAACCTATTGAGCTGAAAGTGGAGGCACATTCAGTAGTATACCATTGGTGTAATAGGCTCTGGTGCAACTAAGGAAAAACGGACGCTTTGAGTACTGTTGAGGCAGTCGCATTCAGTAATCTCCAGGGTTCAGAGGGCCCATCAGGGTTCTAGAACTGTGTGCCACAACACCTGCTGTTGCAACAATGGTAACTACTGCCCTGGGCACATCCATTAAACATTATAGTTAGTGCCTACACCTTATAACTTAGAGTTACAAATGGGTTATTTCACTTATATCACCACTATATTTATATCCTAAAGCATTGAGTTTGCGTTATCCTCAGCTTTATTGATAAGAGAATGAGACTCTTTCTTCCATGAAGCCCAGAACAGTACCAGTATAAAACAAGCATTTACAATGCAAGAGGATTCGCATTGACATTGTTTTGAGCTATTGGCATTGAAAATGTTATTGTTTTTTTTCCCTTCGTGAAGCATTTTAAGTAATGGCATTGTAAATGACAATGTCTTTTACCCCCTGTTGACCCCCGCATACAGACATACATAGAAACCACACTACAAATGGGCACACATGCATGCACACGCTGAGAAACACATGCATCCCGTGAGACAGACACACTAATACATAGAGGCACACGGGTGCACCGAAGCACGTGATCACACACGCAGGCACACTGAGCCACAGGCACACTGAAGCTTTGGGTCTGAATAGCCCCGTTCAAACCTGGCTGAAGCCTCACATTCTTTTTGCCTGCCATTTGATCTTGTACAATAAGGTTGAAGATGAAATAAAGATACAACAAAATGTGTGCAAAGGCAACGTACTGGCACCCCTTTTGTACTTTTGGATGTAAACCCCATGTTTTCAAGACACCAAATCATAACACTCTGGTGGGGAGCACAATCCTGATCACCACTTACTGCAAACAAAAGTCACTGGGCTCCAGAAAGAGTAATTCAAGAGGTGTAAGGATAAGGAAGGAGGCCAAAATATATAGGGGTCTGGCGAAGTAGAAATTTCTTAGACCCAAATAAGGAACACTTTTGTCATTTAAATCAAGAAACACGTGAGTGTCTTAACAGACTTCGGCTGCTTTCATTTATCCTTTTAGATAGTGTTCTTCCTTCATGGAGTAACTATCCTGTACTTTTATATGTTTATAGAGGAAAGGATATATGTAAATGATAATGAGGGATGGGAAAGAGAGAGGGGGAGTGAGAGAAAGAGAGAAAGAGGAAGGGAGTGAGAGAGAAAGAGAAAGAGGGAGAGTGTGAGAGAGAGAAAGGGAGAGAGAGAAATAGTGAGGGAGCGAGAGAGAAATAGTGAGGCAGAGAGAGAAAGAAGGAACAAGAAAAAAGAAAGAGAGAAAGAAAGAAGCAACAGGGAAGAAAGAAAGAAAGAAAGAAGGAAGGAAGGAAGGAAAAAAAGACCACAAGAGAGGGACATAGAGAAAATACAAGAGGGGAATTTTTAGGCTAGAGCTAGAGAAAAAGTGTGAGAGAATCAAGTCAAGAGAATTTAAAAAAATGCTCCAAGTAGATTGCAGAACTGAAGGTGTGAGGAAGAAAATGAGAGCATGTGATGGTAACAGAGGAAAACCCGTGAGAAGTAGAAAAGAAAATAAGAACTAGAGTGTAAGGGAGTGTTTGAAAGACCATGAGGCAGTGGAGAAGAGTGAGCGCACATAAGTACTAGACATTCCCATAGTCAGAGACAGGGTATAAGAGAAAGAACGTCAGTGTGAGGGGAGGGGGTTGAAGGCAAGAGGTAGAGAATATTAGCAGGGAACATGCGAAGAAGGCTAAAAGAGAAAAAGTAGTAGTAGATACAGTGCATCACTTGTGCACCACAGAGAGAGCAGGACTGCCCCCACCAGGGCCGGACTGGCCCTAGCGGGCACCAGGCATTTCCCTGTGTGTCGCTAGGGTGGGGGCTGGTTTTGGGCCCCTGGGGGGCCGTTTTTGTTACCGGGGGTGAGCAATATCTGCCCCTGTAACAAAATCGGCCAACATCAGCCCTCGCAAACTGCTAGGCTGCACCCCCTTCACCCCAGGGGGTGCCAGCCGAGCAGCTTGCCAGGGCCGGTTTCGGTTCTTAGTCTGGTCCTGGCCCCTACCCTGTCCACATGTAAGATCACATGTTCAATGGGTTTCAGGCCTCGGAGGCATCTACCTAAACCGCCTGCCTCCAGTCTGACCTCGGGAAGTACTTCCTGTCTCACCTTCACTATCTAGCTTTCACCGGCAGCACAAGAGACATAGCCAGTGAAAGCTAGATAATGAAGGTGTGAGAGTATGCGAGGGAGTGAGATAACTTATCATACTGAAAAATGAAAGGTGTCATGAAAAGACTGAGATATAATATTTGTGACAATATGAACAAGAGAGAGTGAGCATGCGAGGTAAAGCAAGAAGAGGGGGGGCCCAAGAGAAAAGAAGAATGAAGGATTGCGCAAAAGAACTTGAGTGAGTGAGAGTGCAGGAAACAAATGGGGAGAGCATAAGGAAAGAAAATAAGAAAGGAAGAATGTAGGGTATCGAAAGGGGTTGGGAGCAAGAGCAGGTGAGAGAGCGAGACTAGGGAGAGGCAAGAGCAGAGAGAGAACTAGGATGGGGAGGGAACTAGGACGGGGAAGAATGGAGAGGTGAAAGAGGGACGAAGAGCGCGCGGGGCAATCGAGAGAAAATTAACACAGAGCGAAGGAAAGAAAGTGAGAGGGTTTCTAAAGAGCAGGGAGAAAAATACTCTACTCCCTCTTGGCACCTTACCCCCGTCCCTCTCAATGCGACCTCCTCCTCTCACCACTCACTGGACGGTCCCTGCGGGAGGTCTGTGCTATTCTCTTCCAAAGCCGCTTAGTCTTTTCTCCAGACACTCACAGGTCACCAGAGATGGCTCGGGTGCTACCACATGCAGAGCAGAGAGGGGGTGCTGGTGCCTGGAGCGCTCAGTCCCAGGACCACCTGCATGGTTCGTGAGCCCCCGCACGACCTGCTCAGCACGGTTTATGTGAGAAGGGGTCTGTGTCAGGAGAGAGCAAGACTGCCCCCCTTCCGTCAATCCACATGTAAATATCACATGTTAGATGGGTTTCAGGACTCAGACTCATCACCGTTTAGCATCTACCTAAACCACCTGCCTCTAGTCTGACCTCAAGAAGTACTTCCTGTCCCAGGACTTGGACCCCAGAACACACACCAGCGTCATTGGTATGATCTGACCTACGGAGCCCTCGGATGGTACAGTCCTACAGCCAGAGTGTTTTAAATGGACCAGCCCGGTACTGTACCTTCACTTCTCATTTTGAAAGGGGGAGAACCTGCACTTGTCAGCAGAGGTACAATACTTTCACTTGTACAGAACCGTCACTTCTCAGAAGAAAGCGAGCCCAAGAACAACAAAGCCAAAATATCTCCACTTTGCCCTGGAAAAGTACAGATACGTTGTCACCTCACTGAATCCCACAGGAAGGTTTGCTAATCATGCTCTATGCCCATTCATTCTTTGGCCTCTCTGCAGAGACTGCAGACACAACTGTCATTTGACTTGGTGCCACCCACAGACAGCATAGAGGTGGAAACGATTTCTTCTTCGATTGTGAAATAAGATGGCCGCATGCACGCATCCGGGATTACTGTGTACACACGGATGAAAGACATAAGCTCAAGCGAGGACATGCATTAGCCCAACATCCCCTAGGTTTGCCTGCTCGCCCTGGGCATCTTGCCTAGCCTCGGGTGTTTCGCAGGCCCCCTCTCAAGTAGTTTGCCACCTGCACACTTCTTACGCAGACCCTGTGCATGTCTCCCTCAGGCAAACCCCAAGTCTGATGCAGGTCTCCGCTACCGCCCAGCTCTGGGTGTACCGCAGTTTTCCTCCAGCCTTTGGCCTCCTCCACAGCCATAGGTGCCTTGCTTGTCGACCTGCCAGCCAGTGGCATAGCCAGCGTGTCAAAAGCTCTAGTACAAGGAAGGGAATTGTCCATCTCTGCTGTTTTTAATTATAAATTACAACAAGAATCTGGGCTCAATGGGTCCCTCAGGTCTCGGGCACCCACTGCACTGCACCCCTCCCCCCCTCTCCTGCTGAGGCTTGGGTGCAGCAAGCGAATGGTCCAGCGGGTGGAGTGGCAGTGGAGATGTGGCGGCACTGTACACCCATTAGAACATTCTTTTGATATCCAACTGGGCACTCTGGACTGCCATTTCCTCTCCTTGCATTGGGGCCCATGGCAGCCTTGCTCCCACTGCCCGCAGCCCCAGACCCTTACGCTCCAACAGGTCTCTTATCCAGCTGTGGGGTACAGAGGGTCTCCTCCCACCCGTGAGTCTTCAACAATGCTCCTGCCCAGCACTGTGTTTGTCTAGGGCCTCCTTTCCAGCCTTGGGGGTCATAGAAATTGCCCCTAACTCTGGTCCTCCTTCCTGTCATGTGCCTGTGCACATCGGGTCTCTGTGTCTCCGGCCCTGCCTTGTGTATGTCCTGACTGTCAGTCACCCCTGCGTCTTCTCACAGAAGCCCCATGCCAGCTTTTGGTGTAGATGACACCTCTCTCCCATTTACAGCTTAGCCGCTGATCCTGGCCGCTGTCACTGCGCCAGACTTTGCTTTCCAGAGCGGCAGCTGCTAGAAACCCCCAACTGCGTAGGATGGCGCTATGGAACCGGACCAAGGACACACTTAATATCAAATACTGTACTAGATCGAGGACGTGTCAGTGCAGAGGCGTGCCTTAGGGGGCAGGTTCAGATGAGGAAAATGCTGGTCATGACAAGTCCATTACGCACACAGCAGTGTGTTTATTTAAACATCGCGCTTTCACTTTAAGTGAAAGTGAAAGCGCGATGCAAACACAAGTTACAGTTAAAACAAGCATCGATCTCTTGTCTTTATGGAGCCATGTGTTTCTAACTAGAAACACATGGCCCCACAAAGATAAGAAAGTGCTTTGCGACAGCAGCAAAGCAGGCGAGCCAGTCCTGCGTGAACCAAAAACCCTCATTTCCATTGGCAGGCCACCGTTTAGCATAAACGGTGATGCCAGCCAATGGAAATGAAGGGTGGGGCTTCAAGCGTTCTACTGAAACTCCTTGTTCACAATAAATCTTGCCGAGGCGAGCAGCGCTTTGAGCTGCAATGCCACGCAAGACCTAAAAAGAAAAACTGAGAGTTATGTTCACTGACATTCCACGTAAAGAACTAGGGCAGTGCATAGTCAGGTGTGAAGTGGAGAACAATAACAAACTTGTTGCACTGGAAAGCCGTAGGGGTATCATTGGCATTATTATTGCTATATAAATAAATTAAATCTAAAGAAGAGAAAATAACCTGTTTAAATTACCTCAGGCCCAAGATACAATGACATTACTTTCGAACCACAATAAATTCCTAAAGGAAAAAAACTGGTAATTTTGACACTCTTTACCATTGAATCCAAATAAAAGATAATAGATAAGATTATGTGACAGAAATTCAAGAGAACTTATTTGGCGCAGGATTAGCAATAAAAGAGAACAATTGTGAAACATTATGTTATTTCATTGGCATTAGTACAGAGCTAACTACAATTATATTGCATCCCCAGTGGGTGCGTCATTTGGACCTTGAAAGCCATGAATTGATAGTGTGTGCTGTTTGTTTGCACGTGGCTGTGTAAAGTGATTAAAGAGATAGTGTGACAATGTTTTATGGTTTGTGTAAATTAGTGTGACATTAAATGATGCGTCATCTTGAGAGATCCTTGCAGTGTCTTGTGTAAGGACTTTACCATATCCCCCCAACCCCGGACTCAGTTATCAATTGCTTCTTGATCATAAAAAATACTTATTCTTTGTGCTACAGAATGCAGGCAGGTGCCTTGTGATGCCATGTAGTAAGCATGTGGTAAAATTATGCTAGTTTTATCAGCGTGTTTCTAGTGTGTTTTTTTAATGTGATATATGGCAGTGCTCTTGATTTAGAAGTGCTTAGCAAAATATGTCTGAGTTTGCTCGGTTGTAGATGTGTGATTGGATCACTGGTGTGCAGTGTTTTTATAGAGTATAGGGTGTTTTGGAATTCTCATGAAAAACAAAATAAAGGATACTGCATGTGATAAGGAATGTCAATAATGCGTTGAATATGGGCTGTATTACTGGCTTTGACTTTAGGTGGCGAGATATTGACAAAAAATGCTAAATGCTTTTGAAAATGAGTCTCTGGTTTTAAATGCATGTGGTTTTGAGCGGTTCCTTCTGGAGGAGACTTTTCAAACTTGTAACAAGTCATAAAAACATCATTTGCTAATGGTCACAATTGTATAGTTAGATGAAGTAAGATACGCCATTGCACACATCAGTTTGTTGCCTAAATCTAACACACTTACATACATGGAACACGTACAAAATCACTATCTGTAGCCCTCTCACAACATGCACGGCTGACCTGCTTGGTAGGGGTGTTTAACACCCATGCCCTCCCAAAGAGCAGGTGTTTCAGAATTATATTGCATCAGAGATCTCAAATGATTGAAATCACTTGCTACAGTCACATTTAATCATCCACTGATGAATTGAAAAACAACAGTATTATGTGAAATTGTGTGGGTTTAGATATGACAAGTCTTCCACATTAAGGGTACGCATACTGAGACTTCTAATTCTGACAGTCCAAAGATTTCATGCATATCATGTTGGAGGTGTGTTACCTCCTGACTCAGTCCAGTCCACTTCATGTGCATTCATGGCCATTCTTAAACCACAGGATGGTGACTGTCAGCTAGGCTAGAAAGAGTCTCAAATCTGACAACACTGCACCGCTACACTCAGGTTTCTGTGCATACTTGCAAGTAATCCGTAAAGAGGGTCTGTGAGTTGTATTCATGTCCAGGCCATTACTTGTGGACCCATGTGTGGTAGTGTCAGATTGAGTCATCATAGCATTTGTGCAGATGTTGTATAAGTGATGAACTTCCAGAATAAGGCTATTTGGATGATATGTGTGAGATTGGTTTGTTGTTTGAGGGGTGTGTGCGCCCTTCTTATGCAACAGCCACAATCCTTGTCAGGGTAAATCACAAAAGTCACAAAAATAATATGTGCTTAAACCTCTGGTAGATTGGCACAAAACTAGTGAGGCTTAACTTAGAGGTAATGTGTGGAGTATTATACAGCACTCAGACAGCAACATAGTGAAAACACAACACAAGAAAAATTCCAAACTATTTAGAAAATATAGAGTAAAATGTAAACATTATTTGACACCTAAATGACGAAAATCCAATCAGCAGAACCAGAGACATGAATTTTTTAAGTGTTTAGTGCATCAAAGTGCCAACCACAGGCTTCTAATGTTGCGAGACTGGGATGAACTCGAAAGTTATGGTCTAATGCAGTGGGGTGCGGTTTGGATACAAGGAGTGGATTTGGTATGGTCTCAGTTTACCTTTGGACTTCAAAGGAAAGTGTCTGCTAAGGTGAAGTTCAGTGGGGCAAAGCAGCCAGCGGTGTCTGAAGATGAGACACCATAGTCTTTTATCCGCTGGATGAAGTTGTGGTGAAAATTCGTTTCTTAGGACTTAGTCTGTTGTTGGAAGTCTAAGATCTTCAGTGGAACAAAGCTGCAGGCCCCATCTGAAGAGTCTTCCAGGAGGCCGGATACCCCTCCAGAGAAGAGCCACTGAACAGGATTTGCTGCTCTGAAGTAGTACGTAGCAGGAGCTACCACAAAGCCAGGCTGACTAGTGATGTACAATAGAGGGATCGGCAAGCAGGTAGCTCCTGTCTCCTCTCGGTTCTCAGAGCACTTGTTGGCTCAGTATTTTCTAAGTCCTAAGGTTTGGATTCGGGCTATCTGGGCACCTTTATCACCACTTCCAAGTATTCAGGACTGGATGGGCACTACATGGAGGGTCAGGACTCACTCAGGCTGGGTTCAGGTGCAGGTTTAAGATGGTTGGAGCCATTTCTGCCCCTGAGGCTCTGATCGGGAGGCCAGTCAACCAGAGCTTAGAGTCACTCTAGAACTCCTGGGTTCAAGCAGATGTCTCAAGCAGCTGGGCAGTCCTCCTAGGGCAGAGGGCTGGCTTCAGCGAACAACACAGTCCTCTTGCTGCAGCATCGCAGTCCTTTGAAGACTACAGCAGGCCTTAGGCAACAGGGTAGTCATGTGAGAGTCCTCTGTAGGTCCATAAGTGAACTGAAGTCGAACTGGGTCGGAGGGTCCTATTTTTATTGATGTTTGGTGATAAATTACATTCTGCTGAGGGAGTTGGAAGAGTTCCGGCGAAATTCTGCCAAATACCATGTGGCAGAATTTGTCTCACACACAGCTCATCAACAGTAAGTTAGCAAGTGAGAACTGGTGTCCCCTAACATAATTTTCAGGCACTAGGATGGCCTCCGGTGAGATTTCCCTAATGCGGGCGGTAGCGACCATGGTGGGAAAGCTGACACTTGAGTAGAAAAACTATTTGAGATTTGATGTGGCAGCAAAACCAACTTCAGAAGCATGACCCTCTGGTGCACTACGTGGTGCCATTCATGCTGATTTTTCATAGTAGAACAAGCTTTGGGCACTTAACATCAGCACGAGCAGCGCAAAGTGTCGATTTCTGCCTGTTTGAGGAACTCATGGAATATTATGGAGTTTTTTAGTTCAAAAGGATTTTATTAAAGATATTAGAAAAGCATAACACAATAAAGTAAAAATAGCATATGAACAATGCTTAATATACACATAATAGCTGTGCAACTATAAGACCAAGAATGGTTCAAAATGCAAAATGGTTCGAAATATAGGAAAGACAATGCTTAAACACAGTAGAATAATGTCTCGTGAAGGAAAGTAAAAATATACATAAGCAGTGAAGAAACTATAATACAAAGTAATAAATTGCATTCAATAAGAAACAACAACGTCATGGAGTTTTCATGCAGCTCTGTAGAATTCTGCATCTAATTTTGAAACCTGGTGTCAACTTTAAAGTGAAAGAAGATTCATAAGTGGTCCTTGAATTTCCTGCCTTTTTTCCCAAGCTCCACTGGTTCAGGGGTCACAAAAGGCTAGTGTGAATTTCTGTGTGTGTGTGAAATGTGAGTAGTGCTGTGCTGAGCTTTGACCCTCCATTCTACATGGACAGCCCATCCTACCAACATCTAGTTCAATTTGTGTTACTGTATGGCCAACTACTCATGTGACCTAGGATGCAGGCTTCAGGCACCAAATCGTTAGCCAAGAAAAAGCCAGCTTTCTAAGGGCCCCATGTATCAAAAATTCATTTTGCATTCCCTAAATAGCGAATTTTAGGTAATCACTATTTAAGTATTGCAAAATGGTATGTAAGAAAATTGCGAATACCTAATAGCGATTCCAAAGATTCGCATTCGTAATCACGTAATCACTATAAGGTAACAGTACTCCATTCATTCCTAAAGGCCCATAGGTGCGAATGTTTTTGCATTACTTAATTTTAAATTAACTAATTGGTAATCACAAATTAGGTAATTTAAACCCATGGGTTCCCAAAGCCTATGGCCCCCCTGAAGCACTCCAAAGAGAGAATGTGCATATGTAAAGCAAACACATGTCCTAGGGGCATGTGTGAGCTATATGGCACTTTGTAAAAATGCATTTTTTGCGCATTCTCAAATATTACACATGGTTACTATCGACTTTGAATTTAGCGATTCGCACCATTTATGAATGCAAAAATGGTTTCATACATGTAGCACTAACAGTGGTATTTTCAGAATTGTGACTTAAAATGTGACTTTTCTATTAAGGAGGATTTTAAATTACAGTCCCTCAGACACCAAACATGACTTTTATACCTTTTCCCCAACAAACATTTTAACTTTTTAAATGTAATAGGCTAATACAATGTTATCCAATGGGGAGGTAGACCTCACAGCAGTGAAAAACACAGTTGTAAGCTTTTCACTACCAGGACATGTAAAACTTAAAAGTACATGTCCAACATTTTAAATAAAATGCAATCTGCCCTGTGGGCTGCTTAGGGCCTACAATATGGATAACTTACATGTATTGAAAAGGGAGTTTTAAGCCTGGCAGGAGGTTTATTTTGCCAAGTCAAATTGGCAGATTAAAACTGCACACCCTCTGCATTGGCAAGCCTGAGACATCTTATAAGGGACTACTAAAAGTGAGTTTTACAATGAGTGCTGCCGGCCCACTATTACAATTTATTTATCAGCCCTGGGTACATGGTATACCACTTTACTAGGGACTTATAAGTAAACTAAATTTGCAATTCAGTTGTAAGCCAATGTTACCATGTTTTAGGGAGTGATCACAAGCATTTTCGCAGTGGTTAGTAGTGGTAACCTGCATAGAGTTCTAATTCCAACAAAAACAAATGAACCAAAACAGGAGGGGAAAAGGCAAAAAGTTTGGGGTAAGACCAGCCTTTTGATTGATAGGTCGAATAATATGTAAATGGTGTAATCTCTAGATCTAGGACACTCCACATGATATGTGAGGTGTGTCTCTTCTAGATCTAAGCTATTCTATATCAAGTAAATTTTGTCTGATGGTGCAATGCAGAATAAATCTTATATCTGAGGTTCCCTCTATACTGGAATATATGAAGTGTTAGGGGAGTCATAGATTTACATGCTTACTCTTAGACTCCCAAAATGTGATATATTTTTAGGAGAACCTATAAGACTAATGAGGGATTAGCATGCATGGAAAAACATGTTAATGGCCTGCTGAACTCATTTGTGAAAGCTCAGATCTTTCTCCACTCGTTGCAGTCTAGCATTAGGGTTGGGTATTCTACTGAATCTACCCTTTTGAGGATAACTGAGCTTCTGAGGCAGTGCCTGGATGAGATAGAAACAGCTACGCTCATCTTATTAGACCTTAGCATGGTCTTTGATACCGTGTCACCTTCCATTCTGGTGGTAAGATTGATAGCACTTGGCCTTGATGGCTTAGCTCTGGAATGGTTTCGATTTTTTCTTAAAGACTGGTCTTTTCAGTTTTTTTCTTCCTTTTCAGGTCCATCTCACAAACACATTCCTCTGGAGTCCTGCAGAGCTCTGTGCTGAGCCCAATGTTGTTTAACATCTACATCTGCCCTCTGGCGGATGAGGTAGAGAGTAGTGGCTTGTCCCTGTTTCCCTATACAGATATCACCGAGATCATCTTCACTCTGTCATCTTCTCAAAATCATGGTTTTTATGACCTCAGTTTGGGCTTGAGTTGCATCTCCTCTTGGATGAATACCAACTCACTCAAGCTCAATGGGGAAAAATTGAGGTCATAATTTTGGGCAAAACCCCCTCTGGGGACCACAACATTGGACTGCTTCTCTAGGTGCTTTGCCCATGCCATCATCAAAGATCAAGAACTTGGGCTTCCTTGTGGATGACATGTTATATTTGAAGTCAGGTGGCCAAGTTGACAGCCCCTTGTTTTGCCGTGTTCAAATGGCTAAAATGATACACTGGCAGATCCCCGTTTCTGTGCAAATGACGGTCATCAAGGCCCTTATCATCTCCAGACTAAATTATGTGAATGTGTTGTATCTAGGAGCCTACAAAGCTACTATCCATCAACTGCAGTTAGTGCAGAATGCTGCTGCTATGTTTCTCTATTGGTTGCCCAAATCTGCCTCTGTCTCAAATCTTCTTCACGAGCTGCACTGGCTCACGAACCTAAATCAAATAAAATTCCTTAAAATGTTCAAGGCAAATGCTGGATCTGGACATCTAGGATCTGGTACTCCCTTATCATCCCTCTTGTTCCCTGAGATCCTCACATTGGTTCTTGTTTACAGTGCCTAGGTTCTGTTTGTCTCGTATGAATGGGCGTTCTTTTGCTTATCTTGGCCCAAAACTATTGAACTCTTCCAGAATCTCTGAGGAACTTCCCCTCTCTTTTTGTCTTTTAAAAGGGCCTCAAACCCTGGCTTTTCTGATTCTGCTTATCCAGCTCTCTGCAGCCTCCCTTTTTGCTCTGCACTGGGAAACCCATTGGGGTAGCTGTGTGCATTATCCATTTCAATAATAATAATAATAATTAAGCGTGTCAGCAGGTTCAGTGTACAGACCTCAGTGTTAGGATGTGATGATTATAGTAATTTTAAGTTTAGAAAGCTTGTTGCACTTAAGATAAGACTATGTAGAAGGTTGGTAAAAAAAATTGCAAGTCTTGCCAGAGTCTGTACCGTACCATTGTACAGAATGAACACAATAAATGCAATTCACAACTCTTCAATAGGACACCTTTAGATTGTGAGTTCAAAGTAATATTCAATCCGTCCACAGAGTGTCCCTTCCAAGTAGATTTAAATCATAATGTATAATTGAGAATGTGTGATGAATTGGGAAACTAAAAGTAGAAGTGTAAGACAACGCTGCATGCAGTTTGAAAAGTAATAGGCCATGGGAAATCACTAGATTGTTTTTACTGCGACTAAAGCCCATGACTTTTTAGAAAAACGTACAGTTCTTCAACAGTTTTTCAAAGTTTTCTTATGGAGGGTGAAGAACAAAATCTCTTTGTGTTAGGTGTGCTTAAACCGGGAAGGCTGTCAACTATATTATGAGTGACCCTTCAGAACATATGGCTTTATCAAATTTAAGAAATACAAACTATGCTCACTATTTGATGGGCAAACCCCTCCTCCAAGACCCCTGGAGAAATACCGTCTCTTTCACTATATTGTTCTATTACTCTGCAGGTATTTACTCTCCACCTGTGTCAGAGTTTACTGGTCACTGCTGAGCTTCATGTCACTTCCATTTTACAATTTTAACAGCAACAACTGACCTCCTCAAAGAAACACCTACCTGCTCCTCTTACCTGGAGGCCAAGAGGTCTATCCTGTGAAGAAACAATGGACACCGCTGTATCACTCTATCACGTCATTTTGATAGAGACCAACATCCAATATCTAAATACATCCTTGTTCAGTTTGTCCATCCATAGACATTTCCACAAAACCACTGCTGCAGTGATTCCCAGTAGCGTCTGCTACGGGGCAGTAGCGTTGAGGCAGATTTAAGAAAAAAATTTAAATTCACTTACTTGCGCTGCTGGCTGCCTCTTTGCCTCCATCCTCTTAGATCCAGCAGGAAGCAGACTCCCCATGTCAATCACGACGCTGCTGTCACCGTGAAAGCAGCCTTGTGATTGGTCTGAGCGCCGTGGTTCAGCGCTCAGGCAGGCGGTGGAAGCCTGCGCATGTTCTCCACCCAGTCTGTACAAAACATGCTAAAGTGTGCACGACAGTTTGGCTCACCACTCCTCCCCCTGCTCTATGGAGAGCCCCACCCAGCATCTTCAAAGCATTCTGAAAAAGAAAATAATAACAATGTGGAGTCACTATCATTTTTTTTCTCATGTGGGGTGACGCTCCTCCACCTTAGCGGAGGAGCTGCCGCTGGTGATATCACTGATAAAACTGGGATGAACTTAGATGAAAACTTACGGATTTTTGCACAGTTGCTCAGGCCTCTTTAAATTGTACTTCCCATTAAATCATGTTTTCTTCCTCCTTAGGAACTGTGGATCTCAGTTCCTCTGTGCATTGATGCTGTACGCGATATGCAAATGAGGTATGCATGCTGCTTCCGGTAGTGTGAGGGAGGCTGTTAGATGAGCTCTTAATATAGAAAAGGTGACAATATCGAAGGCTTCCTTCCTTTGTAGCCAATGTCTGCGTGCTTGGTTTTAATCCATTGTGTGATTATTATGTCAATAACCTCTGGTTTGATGAGAAGGGAATCAAAGGATGCAGTGAGCCACATTTCTAGTGCAAATTAAAAAGATTTCACTTTATTAGCAGGAGCTGTGGGAGAACAAGACTCGGAAATGGTCGACTGGGAATTTGAAATTTAAGAGTTGATGGCCACGTGTGAGCATAGAAATTCACAGAGACACCAATGATTTGTTGAATTGGTGTCTGAAAGCTTTAACTAGTGCACAGCTAAACCGCTCTGATACATGTCTGTACACACTAGATATGAAGTGTCATATTTACCAACATTTTGCATCTTGGTTGTGTCACCTTTGTGGCACAGCTACAATACAAAATGCTAGTAGATCTTTATAAGCCAGGCAAGCGGCAATTTGCGCCACCTTGCGTGGCTTTGTAAAGGAATGTAACTCAAAGCAGTACCTTATGCTTCATTGCGTTACGTTTTGTTCTGGGAGACACTCTATGGGTTCCTGTGCATCTACTCTTGGATTAAACACATTCCACGATTTAGAAAGGTTCATAAACGTGGGATTACGTGAAATTGTTACACCTCAATGAGGAGGGCATTTTTTTTTCTCCTCAGTATAAAGAGAAACAAAACTCAAGGAATTGTTTTTGTGCAGGAAGGTATCCCTTCCTGTAGAAAAATAATTCTGCTTGTTCCGCAGGCACTGTGGTGCAAGGGTGCCTGCGTTGGAGCTAGGCTGCCTGAAGTGCTCCAGGGCTATGAGAGAGCAGAAGTTGTCATATCTTAGTATGTATCGCGCATATCTGCCCTCTTCCTTTCTCGCCCTAATAGTGGACAAGCCACTGAAAGCTTGAGCCAGATACCTGGCTCTGGCTCAGTTTGTGGTCCTCTTGGACCCTTGATTCCAATACGATCTGAGACTTTCTGTCCATTCTACCCTCTCCCTATCAAACTTTGGACCATCCCTCATTCTCCCTCCCACCCTAGCAGAGGATGTGCTGGCAATGCCACTGCTAAGGCACTGGTGCATTTCAATTAAAGTGAATCCCATGTCTTTTGCGGACCCTGGCATGACACTTTCCAGTATCACATAGTTCCCCCAGTCTCAGATTGCTTTGCTTCCTCGCAGCTAGTCATGTCTTTCCATGCTGTGTATTTATTCTAGCGCAAAGTAGAGGCACTTCTTTAATATTTAGGGGCATATGTACAAGCCCCTATGGCCACCACAGCACCACTTTTACCGACGTTGCGGTGGCGTAAGGGGCTTAGCCTTACTTACAAGGCAGTTTTAAGCCACTTAACGTGGCTTAACGCTGCCTTTTAAATAAGGCCTCCTTTCACACTATGGCTAGCGTGAAAGGGGTGGGCAGTGGGCAGTGGGTGTTGCGGTGGGCGTTCCACCGCAACACCCATTGATTTTGATGCTGCCCCCTATGTATAAGATTGCCATACATAGGAGGCAGCGCCAAAATTCCTCGATTTTGCTATTCCCATGTGTGCTGCCTTGTGCAGCACACATGGAAAAAGCAAAATGCAAAGGATTGTTTATGTACTGGAACGTCCCCCTTCCTGTACATAAACAATCTTTTTAAAAAATGCACATTTTTGACTTTCATGTGTGCTGCACGAAGCAGCACACATTAGAGTGACAAAATGGCATTTTAGGATTGTTTCTGTGCAGGAAGGGACACCTTCCTACACATAAACATTCCTCCCCTGCGCGTAGACTCCCTTTCACTATGGTGTACGGGTGCCTGCGTTGGCCCTAAGCTGTTAAACTTAGCGCCATCACAGGGGGCAACGCAAGGCTGCACCACATTCTTGTAAATGTGGTGCAGCCTTGCATTCCAGAAGTGGCGGAGAGAGGTGTTAAGCCAGCAAGGCTAACGCCTCTCTCTGCCACTTCCTTGTACATATCCCCCTTATTTGGTAGTCATTGCCAATGCAGCACACTGCTGTGATCCCACATACACAGTAGAAATCATCTTGGGTTGCTCCTACATTCGCAAAAAGAGGGTTGAAAAAGCACACAGGACGATTTCTTGTTATTACAGATCTCAAATCAAATAAGCATTTCTTCAGGCAGTGGAGATGTTAGCGACTAGAAAGAGGCTCGAGGGAGGGGAAAGACCTTGGAGAAGAAGAGAGAGAAGGCTGTGTTTAGGATGAGACAGGTAAGAATGATGAAGAAGCAGGTGATAGAGTCAAAGGGTAGTTGAAAGGTAACAGTGGAGGTGAGATGTGGGAGAGGAGAGACATATAGCAAGTGAGTGAGGAGAGTAAAAGCCAGGGAAAGGTACTAATGAGAGCGAGAGGTAGAGGAAGGATACATGGTTGAAAGATGATAAGGGGAAATGGGAAAGACTTGGAAAAAAGGCAGAGAATGAGTAGTGGCAAGGGAGAGCAAAACAAAACAAATATGGCAAGGTAAGGAAAGCGAACATTTTTTTTGACAAAAGAATATCCATAATTTGACAGAATATATATACATTTTATGTAGAATTTTGCAAAATACAATTGATATATTCCTCAATTACATAATATGGAGACATTTTCAGCAAAAAAATATTAATCTCTACACTTATTCTGTGATAACAGGTCCATTTTCTATGATAAAAAATAACAAGCGTGTTCATTAGTATTACATTGATTTTGTTGTGCCTGTTTTGATTTATTTTTTAAATCTTTTTATTTATGCGCGAAAAAAGCAATTTAGTTTATGGTGGGGGGGGGGGGGGGATTATAGGCAACCAGCCCTTGGATCCATTGAAACATACATGCATCATATTAAAACGGGGCCCTCTTTCTCTGCAGCCAGTTCTGATTGGCTGTCAGTGCTGAACCCAGCCTGCTTTTGTTTTTAACATTTTTGATTTGCCTCTGATGGGTTCAGTCTGGGCTGATAGTGAAAAATCCCTTGTGTGCTGCCAATTTGCTTTGCTGACGAATGTTAGTGGACGATGTGAAAAGGCCCTTCTCGCACTTTTACAGTACTCCACAGCAGCCCATCTGAAGCGGTGTTGCCTGCGCAAATAGGGAGGTTAAAAATGCGAAAAAGCCTGCACTTACTCGTGTGAGCTCTATGTGAAAGTCTCTGACAGCCAAGCTCTGCACCTTACTTTTTACTCAGTGAGAACTTGTGACCAAAACCCTTCTGTTTTGTTAATACTTATATATGTATATATACTCAGACCAAGCTTCTTCTAGAAATGTCTTTGTCAGTTCAACTCAGGTGATGCCAACATATAAACGAGTGCCCTGCCTTACCCTTAGTATTTTTTTTTATATGTCCACTTGATTTAACGTATTATACCATGCATATTCAGTAATTTAGTTCCTCCGAGATCTTAACCTAAAACACTGCCTTTAGGTGGTAAATGGGAGATGGCAGATAGTAAAGGTAGTTGCTGACTTGCACTAGGTGAAGGCAGGAAGCCCAGCAGCCATTGCAGTTCCCCGCTTGGACAAACTTTGTGAAGCAAGGCAATTTTATTCCTTCAACAGGCTTCTTTTTCCCTGCTCATCACATTTGATAGTACACATAAATAACGTCATTTCAGGATGTGCAACTTAAAGAAAAACTCTCCCTGTACGGTTTCAAAGTTTGACCATGTGTACAGGTTTCAGGGCAACTGACTTGCCCCTTGTTTCATGAGTGACACTACCATCAGGTCCGGAGATACAGTTTACCAATTATTTCATAGTTCATGGTGAGAAACTATCACTTTTAATAGTTGTCACTCATTCTACCAAATTGAAACTTTTCCAAATCCAAAAGCTTACTTTTTCATTTTAAAACCCTTTTCATATTTTTATGTGCCTAATATTGTGTAGCTTAACTAAGACACATTTTGCTGGCTCAGCTTATGCGGAGGCTCTTAGATCCCAGTCAGACCCCTGCCTCAGCTCTGATTCAGCTCTCCCCATTAATTCACTGGCTCAGCCACCTCTACTAGATATGTCATTGAAGATGACAATTGAGGAGAACATTGAGGGGGTTTTGGTCAGCGGACTAGCACTGGAGGTACATGTTGGATCTGTGGCTTCTCAGCTGCTTGGACACCCGAGAACTGTGATACTTTGTGAGGTACCATGGTTCCTGGTGCGCTAAAAACACCATAAGAAGCCCACAGATGTGGGTTTGGAACTCCTGTCACCTGGACCTGTTTCCTTTCCTGCTCCTTGACTCATGCTCCTTTTCTACTCAACTCCAAATGACAATCGTCTGCCTGAGGGTCTGCAGGTGTCTTTTAAGGTGACACAGTAGAAAGTCCACTTCAGATTTTCATTCTATTTTCCCTTTCCGTCACAGCTTTTCCACCCATGGTTTCTTTCTGACTTTCCCAGTCTATTATATTTCGTGTCATGTGGTGTTTGATGTCATTTCCTTTCCTTGTCCTTTTGCCTTTTAAAGGCTTCAGACTGGTTGGAGGGTGCATTGCAATGAATCTGTGTTCCTTCCTTCATTTCCTTGCTCTCGCCACTTGCTGATCATGACTCTTCCCACTTGGGATTACTTTGCCAGGTTTCTTGACTCTTGGTTTTCTTTTACCCTATGAAAACTTCATCAGCAATTACTTTTTTTATGCCTTTGGCTTTTCCCTTCTGAGATGGTGGCAGCTTCTCGAGGACACTCATATTCCAGACTCTGGTGACAATGTGGCCTCTGGAAGCAGTCGCCCTTACATTGGACAGTGGAAGACCCAGATCTGGATTATGAGGAGAAGTGTCAAGCCCTGAACAATGTAAACCTTTCCAGTATTAGACGTCTGCTTCCAATTTACCCCCCACTGGAATACATTGTAACAACTGATTGACAACTGTGCAGTGGCCAATTAGAGAAGATCTACACTATCTTCTGTTCCCAGGAGGCCAGATGTAGAGAGTAAGAGAAAATGACACCCATATGAGTATGCCCCTTGCTACTGCCCTGCAAACTGCATGCTTCTCCTGGCGTCATACTGCAAACGACTTTTCATAGGTCATCGCTTGTCTGACCTCACTGTCTTGTTCTATGTTCACTTATTAGCACTCTTTTTATCAGTTCTTTTGGATTTGTTCAAAATGTACATTGTAAGCAGCTGATTTAGAGTTCTGCAGCCAGACTTTGTGACTCTTGACTGAATATCAGGTGACAGCAGCCATTAAATCCAGATCAGGCTTTTGTAATGGTTCGTACACAGTTCCTCTCAGTGATCTACTATGCAGGGCAAGAATGGTAGAGGCTATTCACCTTTGATTGAGGTAGATAAAGTTAGGAAATGACTCCAAAGACTAGTGATAAAGGTGCTTGATGCAAATTGGTTCCACCTACTTAGTACACCATGATTTTTTGCATTGGATTCCCCCTAGTTTTTGAACTTTTATGGTGAGTGAGTCTAACTATCTGCATCTTACTCTAGTAATTTCATAGTACAATGGACTTCACATGTTTACTGCCAGTGTCTGCCTTTTAAGATAAATGCAAAAGGAGCAAATGATGGAAAAAAATGCAGAACAATGCAATCATTCACCCCCAGTCACAAAGATCCGGGTTTAATCCATTGTTCTGTTGCTCACCACGCCACCACAGTTTAGACACAACCATTTGCAAACCAGTCTTGACCCTGTTTCTTATGGGAACAGTCCGGCCCAAACCGCCAAGCCAGGTCCTTCCTGGACCAGAAACAAGCATCCTGGGAACGGTTTTGGGGCATCACCCCATCATAATCCAGGCTAACTTGAACCAAGTGACGCAGTGAACACGGTACCCACGTCTGGGCATTCCCTTCCCACTTAGTGCGACAAATGCAAAAAGAAATACTGATGGACGAAATACTGAATAATGCAAACATTCACCCCAGTCAAAAAGATCTGGGTTTAATCCATCATTCTTTTGCTCACCACCCCACCCCAGTTTGTACCCAGCCATTTGCAAATCAGCCTTGAACATTTTCCTTAATGGGAACAGTCCAGCACGAACTACCAAGCCAGATCCTCCCTGGACCACAAGCATCCTGGGACCAGTTTTGGGGCACCACCCCTCATTAGCCACGCTAGCTTGAATCCAGTGGTGCAGTGAGCACGGGACAATTTGGATTGTAAATTAAAGTTCTCTTTAATGGTAAGGTCAGATTTAAAATAATTATTTTAGATATGGCATTTTTAGAAAGTTGGCATTTTCCTGCTTAAAGTTTCTGTGAGTTTCCAGCTGACTGGGTGAGTGCTAGTTCTCCCACTGAGAAATGTATATTGGAGCCAGACAGTGTGCTAAAGGGCTTGGGTATAGAGCAGACTGGGTCTTCTGACAGGATGGGTGGGAAGGAGCTTTGCCCTGCCATGATTACACTACAAAGGGACTTTCCCCCAACATACAAAAAGAGACATGACACTAGTCTTTTTTGTCACTAGCCAGGCTGGAGCTAAACACAGGGAAGTGGGGAGAACTGACCAGAACCAGTTTTTAGGTTAGACGAATAGAAGAGACTCTATATAAAAGTGGCATCCCCAAAACATGAAGTAGAGAACGACTGTGGCCCTGAACTGCAAAAGCAGTGAAATCGTGGACAGCTGGAAGGGTAAGCTCCCTGATACACTTTTGGACGAAGGACTCTGCAGCTGACCCCAGTACAAGTATGTCTCTCTAGGGCCAGTGATGCTGCCCCCCTTAGTCTCCCAGAGGACAAGTTGGAGGAAGACCTGAACTTCTGTGCCCCAGCAGATGGACAGGAGCACCAGAGAAGAAGAAAGCAAAGAAGAAAGTTGGCACGAGGAGGCAGTGAAATCAGATCCCCACAGAATTCATCACCATGGAGGTGACGGGCCTGCTAAAACGGCTCCAGGTGGATGAAGCTCACTACAAGAAGTAAAATGAGCCCAAGAGCATCTAAATCTACTGCTACCTACATCGGTTGGGATACGTTGAGCAGCCATAGAGATGTCATCTCCTGTGCTCTGCACCTAAGGTGTGCAGGTAGCAGGCAGGGCAGTTGGATGTCAGATTCTCACACTGCGCCCAACCCACCTACCAGCACCTGTGGCCCAATGGGCAGAGGCACTTAAGATTCTAAAAAGAAAGAAGAAAAATAAAAAAACAATAAAAAACAATGGCGCCCGGCTCCAGAACACAAGCGGGAGGATCCCATAATGCCTTGCAAAGGTAATTTAAATAGGTTGTCTTTTGTGTGATTATTTCAACAACACCCCACTTCCCCGGCCCCTTAGTAACTTTGAAAAATTTACCCTATGTCTTCCAGATCCCAAAATGCATGAACTGGGGAGACTTTTCTTCATTTTTTTTTAACCATTCCCAAAGCTGGGATTTTTCTTCTACAGCCTGGGAGTGCAGAGACCTCTAGTGGTGTTTTCTATGGCTGCATTTTATGTGGCCTAAAGGTGTGTAGTGAGAGTCAAACACATGTAATGTTCATTTTAACTACTTTATTGACAGTATATTGCTAACAGTGGTTTTGCCAAACATTGGAGTGCTTTACTGATAATAATGATTTGCATTTACACATGGTTATTGATTGTAATGATATGATAACGATTTTTACCATTTCGTTTTTGGGCTCATGCTGTGGTTGCCCCAAGACTAAGCCAATAGGCTTGCCTTATATTATTGTTGTGATGACCCCTTGACAACTCCAATAGGCTTGCCTTATAATGTGGTGACCCTTGACAAAGACAACACGCCTGCTGTATTTAAATTGATGTCCCCCATAATGTGATTTTCCAGCTGTTTTAGCGGTGGGGGGAGTACTGAGAATTAGGGAGTAGCCACACTACATTAACTTGAACTTGTGTAATCTCCATGGTTATACCCTTTTACATTCATTCAATCAATCCATTAATCAGGGTTTGTAAAGCATGGCTACTCACCTGTGGGGGTCTCAAGGTTCTGGAGGGAAGGGTGGCTGCTGGTCTGTTGGTGCTTAGGTGTTCAGTCGAAGAGCAGGTCTTGCGGTCCTTCCTGAATTGGGTCAGCGACAGGGATTGTCTGAGGTGGGTAGGCACGGTGTACCAGGTCTTGGCGGCGAGGGAGGAGAAGGATCTTCCACCAGTTCTAGTCTTGTGGATTTGAGTGACGGTGGCCTGAGCCAGCTGGGCTGAGTGGAGGTGTCGGGTGGGGACGTGGAATGAGAGGCTGTGCTTCAGGTATGCTGGTCCTGAGTCATGAAGGGCTTTGAAGGTGTGAGTGAGGAGCTTGAAGGTGATTCTTTTGTTTACTGGGAGCCAGTGGATTTCTCAGAGATGTTCGGAGATGTGACTGCGGCGAGAGATGTCGAAGGCCATTCTGGTTGCGGCGTTTTGAACGTTCTGAAGTTTCCTGAGGCGTTTCTGGGTGATGCCAGCATAGAGTGCATTGCCATGGTTGAGTCTGCTGCTGATGAGTGCGTGGATGACTGTCTTTGTGGATTCACTGGGGATCCATCTGAAAGTCTTTTGAAGCAGGTGTAGCGTGTGGAAGCACGATGAGGCAACAGGGTTGATCTGATGATTCACTATGAGTGAGGAGTCCAGTATGATGCCGAGGTTACATGGGTGGCCTGTGGGGGTGGGCTGGGTTTCCAGTGTGGAGGGCCACCGGTAGTCGTTCCATGCTGAGGGTGAGGACACCAGGATCAACATCTCTGGGACGCCCCTTGACTAGGGCAGCTGTTGCACTCTACAAAATGACTAAATAGAAATAGAAATAGAAATCATGACTTCGGTCTTGTCTGAATTCAGTTTGAGGCAGCTGCTCCTCATCCAGGTGGCGATGGCCTTCATTCCAATTTTCAATTTCAAAGCTTTATTCGACAGCATGTCATAAAAGCAAAATTATACTTACAATCATTAGACATAATCATTATAAATACTAACAAAGTAAAAATACAATGTTAAAAAGTTATTAAATCTTGAGGCTGTCATTACAAGTTAAAAAACAATTGTTCTAAAAAGATGTTTTTTAAAAAAAAACTGATGTATACAAAAACATGATCAATCATCTTATTGAGAGTCTTTAAAAGATCATCGGCTAGAATCTAAGGATTTTAAAGTGCGGGTGCGAATGATCCAGGCCCACCTTAAGAATTTGGCAACAGCAATCGCTAGGCAAGGTGAACAGTCAGTCTCCAATATCCGTAGCGCCTCAATGTATCTCCGGGTGCCCATGTTAATACATATTGGTTTTAACCACTTGCTACGAGGGCATATATAGAGGGGACATACAAACAGCATACGGGGTACATTCTCAATCAAATTTTTACAATTATGGCATTTGTCATCCCAATTTGCCGACCACTTATAACTGAAGGCTTTTACAGGTAGGGTTCCAGTTCTAAACTGGAAAAACAGCTTTCGGTCAAGCGGACTCTCTTTAATATCCCAGTAGGCTTCACAGAGTGGGCGAGATTTAAGATCAAGGAACCGTCCTGTTAAATTAGTGTTTATACAGGTACTATGGGTGGACGTCCATATCATTTCCCAAACCATTTTGTTCAGAGTTGGTTTTGGCGGGAAACTTGGGACGTCTGCATCTACCCATAGATGATCAAGCTCCAACTTTGTTAGTAAGCCCCTTATCTCTTTAAGCCATTGGATATGGTGAAAACGATCAGCCCATATAATATCCTTTAGTGCAAGGGCGTAATGCGCTAGTTCTGGAGTTGTCCAGATACGCCTCCAGTACAATAGGGGCCGTAACCGTGCTATATCCTCGACTTTTTTCCTGCCGAGATCGTATAAAAGCGGAATGGTAGGAGTACTTTGGGGTACCCCAACTAAACAACGTAGGAATTTATTCTCTGCCGTTGTCAGTTGGGTTAGATTATTGAATCCCCAAAGTTCAGAACCATACAAAGAAGCACTTATGACCTTCATATTATATATCTCTAGGGCAGGTGTAATTGGCTTTGTAAAGGAAGCTTTATGCTTTGTGGCTAAGGCACCCGCTAGCTGATGGAATTTTAAAACAGCCATGTCAATATGGCTTTTCCAGCCCATATTGCTCTGGAGAGATATTCCCAAATACGTGAATGCCTCTACCTGTTCTAGTGGAGTTCCATTAAAATTAATTGTACCTTTGAAGGTTTTCCGCAGACTCAGGGACATGAACTTGGTTTTTGAGGTGTTTATCTCAAGTCCACGCAGTTGACAAAATTCTCCGAACGCGTTCACAGCCTACTGGAGCCCACTCGGGGTCCGGGAAACTATCAACGTATCTTCCGCGAACATGAGGACAGGCACGGGGGCCCCGGCCAAAATCGGGGAATCAGTGGGGGAACGGTTAAGATAGTCCACAATACTGTTGATGTATAATGAAAACAGCGTGGGCGCCAATACACACCCCTGCCGAACACCACGCTCGACAGGAAATGAGTCAGTCCCCTCACCCTGCATCCCCAATCTGATTCTAGCGTAGTTGTTCTCATGCAGGCGGACGAGAAGGGTCAATAGTTCCGGAGATATCCCTGACTCAACGAGAACCCTCCAAAGTTTGGAACGGGGGACTAAATCGAAGGCCGATTTTAGGTCTACGAAGACCGCATAAAGAGTCCCCTTGGTCAAGGCCACATTCCTCCAGTAGAGTGCAATGAAATAAAAAACCTGGTCAATTGAGCTAGTACATGGCCGAAAGCCGTCTTGGTATGGGGACAAAATATTGTGTTCTTCTATCCATTGTTGCAGTTTATTTTGTACTAAACGACCCATAAGTTTTTGGGCTGAGTCTATAAGACTGATGGGTCTATAGTTACTGGGTAGAGATTTGTCTCCCTTTTTAAAAACCGGTATTATTTCGGCGCCTTTCCATGAGGGTGGGATTGGCGCACCCCTAGCCATCGAGTTAGCTAGACACTCAAAATACCTACACCAAGATGATCTATCACTTAAAAACACGTCAGCAGGAATGCCATCCATACCTGGGGCTCTTCCCCCAGTCACACAATCTAGCGCTATGCTAATGTCCTTGGTTGTAAAAAGCTGATTCTGGTAAAAAATAGTTGGGGGCAGTGGGCAGTCTTCTTCAGTTGAGTTTCGTGCATATTGTGGTCTAAAGAAATCTACCCACTCTTGTTTAGCAACATTATTTTGGGGGGCCTCAGCTACACCTCCTCTGTCCCATTTCACAATGGCCCAAAATTGTTTTGAATCCCTTGCTCCACAGGCCAGTTTCAAGTCACGCCATTGATCCTCATCCCACTGTTTCTTAGCTGCCTTCTGGGCGAGTCTATAGATCTCCCTTGCCTTCCTTACTTCTATGGGGTTCTTGCTCCTTATTTCTATACACAGATTTTGGCGGGCTACTATACATGCGTTGTTGTACCACCTCTCCTTCGGTAGTTTATTATTTCCCTTACCTGCTTTTATAGTTTTCCTAAAAAATAATTGAAGTTTTGCGAATAAGTGGTTATGTGCCTCAAACATTATTTGGGGAAAGTCTAACTTATTAATGTGAGTATTTAAATTAGCCACTTCTTCAATAACCATGTTTTTTAAGGGCCACCAGTTTCTCAGGCTTCTCTATGAAACTACCCCATTTAATATGACGCATATTATTGGAAGCGACTATGTCCAAGGTGACCTTCCCACACCCCGGATTCAATTCTTTAGTACCCATCTGCGCTCGGTAATCCATGCAGAGTGGGTTATGGTCGCTTTCCATCCTAGTTTTAACAGTCATGTCTATCAGACTGTACCACCCCCTTATATCCAATAGGATGTAATCTATGCGACTGGAATACCTACCATTGTCAAAGGTATTTTTCCCCATGCGATCAGACGGGGTGCGACCATTTGCTGCTCTAAGCCCTCTACTTAAACATAGGGCCTTCAGCTGTATTGCTACAGCTGACCATCTTTTTACAGCAGGTAATTCGAGCTGGGGGACACCCCATTTACTGTCCTCCTCTACAGCGAGAAACTGATCCTCTTGGCCAAGGGGTTCAAAAGTGGTTTTAAAATCTCCACCTACTATAATAGACACCTGTGTTGGAAGTACCTCAAGTTGCTGGTCAAGAGCAGAGATTACCTCAGAAGTTTGGGTCCCTCCTGTCCCCCTCGCATAGATGTTAAATATGGCCACCTGTTGACCGTTTTCCCATGTGATATTAACTGACAGGATATCATTTGACGGGGAACTAATTTGGTGTACCTTGCAACATAGGGCTTGTCGAACCCAAATAATCAGGCCCCCAGCTGGGCGACCTTTAGATTTTTTCGTTGCTAACGCATGGAAATTGAGAAACCCCACACGATAAACTGGAGCCATAGACCAGGTTTCCTGAAAAAGGATGACGTCGTGCTGGTCAACAAAACTACACCATTCAGGGGAAGATATTTTATTATCAATACCAGCCAGGTTCCAAGAAAGAAAAGCAACCCCTGGCCGAGTACTCGATGGATCCCCCGGGTTTTCGGCTGCTAAACTCGCGCCCTCAATCCCTAGATGATGTTCGGTGATTGTAGGCACGAGGCTGCAGTTCTCTAGGGAGGCCCCATCTGTTTCGGGGCAGTCATGTTCCCCAACTGGGTCCGAACAGGTTAGTTGGCATAGGTTCCTGCTCTCTATACACTGTCCAGTAGAGTGGGATCTTTCCTTTGAGATTGTATGTGGTATAGGGACCGTGTTAATTTGTGACTCACTCCTATCCTTGGGACCGTGTTTCTGCCAATCTCTGTTACCACCATGGTTCTAGATCTAACGGTCCTCAAGAGTCAATCACATTCATTCGGATCGGACAGGGCCCCAAAGCGATTTTCCAATCTAATACCACCATCTCTGATTTGGGCATCCCTCCCCTCTGTCCTCAACACAGGGGCACGTTTCGACCGTGATCTATTATGGTTAACTACACTCCATCTTCTACTGTAGAAGAAATCAAGGGTTAATGGGATCATATCAGAGTCCCTACGTTGCGGGGGGAACTAGTTTGCCAATATATTTGGAAGTACCTCAGGACTAGAAAAATTCAAGGCTATACAGTCACCCTTGAATTTTTTTGGGTAATCCCCAAGCCATGCTACCCTTCTGGCCATAATAATTTCCCCTGCCAACTGCTGTTTTCCCCATGGTGATATCTTCATGTTTTTTGTCAGCCAGTGGAGTGCTTTATCAATTAAAGAAGTTGTTGTCTCTACCTGCCCAGGTGTTAAAGAAGGAGCGTTTGCCAGGACCAAAACTAAAGGAGAAGCTTCAACTACAAATTGAAACGAGTCACACTCTTTCCATGGTTCTTTATGTGTTGTCGGAGGGGCCTTTATGACTACAGTTTGACCCTCCTCACCTACTGGGGGCTGGGTGGGCGGGGGTTGCTGAACTACGTTCTCACTATCTCCCTCCCCTCCTCCAGGGTGAGCCTCGTGATTTTCACAGCCATTTGACACCAATGCTGATAAGCCACCTAGTTCTTCCAGAGTCTTGTTGAGGAGGGCACCCAGTCTATTGACCTCTGCAGTAAGCTGGTCGACTTTAACCACAAGGGGTTTAACAATGCCCTTGATCTTCAAGTCGAGCATGCTTGCTAATTTTTTAATTAGGTCATCCTCCAGTTTCTCAATAACACCCTTCCCTACAGTAGCCTCATCGATATCTGGGATTTTGGGTGGAGAAGCTAATCTTCTTCTAGCTGAGCGTGATCCCCCTCATTTAGACTGCACTTTCCTGCATGCTCTAACTGGTCTAGGCTTAGGAGTCGGTCGATTATGTTCTCTAGTATCCAATGATAAATCTAAATCAATTGTAGGCGCAGTGTTTAACTCAGGGGAATCACTAGCAGATAAATCAGGATTCACAATAACGCTACTATCTTCCCTTGCCGTTAATTCAGGTGAGGGTTGCGCATTAGGCAGAGTGAGGGATGTAGGAGATATAGGGGAACAACTTAACCCTAATGACTGCCGTCTCTCACTAATGATTTTGCTCACTACCTTCACCAAATAATTGTCCAATGTATTTAGCACTAGGGAACCCTTTTGATTAGACATGGCTGGGATAATAATAAGGATAGTGCAGTTAAAAATAAGCGTTACCTCAGTACACAAGATAGGGCACAGTACCATATACAGATACTTAAAAGGTATTTAGATGTAGGTCTCACTGTGTAAGAGTCACAAAGGTCCTCCACAAAAGGATCAAAGTCCCTGGCCCAGCCCAGGCGCGTCCTGTCCCGGACTGTCACAGACTGTCCGCCCTTTGTCCGGGCTTCGTCCGGCACGTCCTGCGCGCGTCCCGCGGGACGAGGGACAGAGGGAGCCATTATGCGCCTCCTGGCGCTTGCCTCTGACGCCCACTGCTGGTCACGGGGGTGGGAGGGGCCCGGCGGAGCCAAGCCCGGCCGGGGAACAAGCGGAGCAAAGTCCGGCCCTTAGCTGCTGGTGCAGCGGAGATCGGCAGGGCCAAGCCCGGCCCTCTGGAGCGCTGAAATCGGCAACTGCAGCACAAGAAAGACCCCCTTCATTCCACTGTGGAAGTTGTTTCTGGCGGTTGTTGGTTCGTTCGTGAGGGAGAGAATCAGTTGGGTGTCGTTGGCATCCTACATCACTTATACCATTATACTATTTAACATAATAGTATTTACAATAATTGTTGTTACATCTTTTGTGAGAATATAGTGCATGGTAGAGTGGTTTGTTATAGTTAATGTGTGGCTATTAACTTGAATTCATTTTGTATGGAGGTGCTAAAGTTATAATAATTGGGAGGGGCTTTGTAAATTATCAATTGAAGGTATAAGTTTCTAATTTTAAATTTTTTGTGCATTTTAAATGCATAAATATTATCAAGAACATTTATTTTTAGGTAACTAATATCGTTAAGAATATTAATTTTTTTAATATTTTCAGGAATATAGTAGTTAGAAATATGCTTTTTGATTAGTTTAATATGTTTTAGTGCATATATTATCTTTATATTTTATCATTGTATAATTGATATAATTTTTGTTAAATATAGTTTGTAATTTTAAGTGATTTAGAATTTTTTATTTCCTTTCTAATAGTAATTTCAAGTGTTGGAGTGGGTTGGGGTGTTTTTGAGTAAATGTAATTGATATGCATTTTGTACATTATGTTATATTGATTTATTTCCGTTTTATTTTAGGTGTGGCTTGCTACGTTTGTGGTGGTATAGGCAGGGAAGTTAATGAAGTAATGATTAAACATAATTTGTTAAAAAAGTATTATTTTATTTGACTAATAATTATATATAATGTGTAATAATAAAAAAAAACGTTAGATTTTAGGTGTGGGCTGCTGGGTTTGTAGGTGTATAGGGTGGGAAGTTTATTAAGTAATAATTCATTAACAATTATTTGTTAATTCATTACTTAATTGATTATTAAATTATGTAAATCATTTTGTACTTGTTTGCTTTAGTTATATTTAAGCTTAGCGCTGCTTTGATTGTAGGGGTATAGGGTGGGAGGTTAATTAGGTAATAATTAAATAACAATTCTCTTTTTTATATTAATTGATAATTAATTATTCAATTCAATTATTCATTAAGTATGTACATCGTTTAATTGTTTAAAAAAAAAGCTTGTGAATGCATGTTGATCATATTAAGTGTTTTATAGTTGTTTTTTTAATAAATCATTAGGGTTATTCAAATATGTTTGAAGTGAAGTACTTTCCCTACTGTTGTACAGACTGGAGTGGGAATAGTAACTTTAACCCGTCTGAAGTCCAACTCTTTCCCTACTGTTATACAAACTGGAGTGGGAATAGTGAATTTAACCCCTCTGATGTCTAAAGCTTTTCCTACTGTTGCATAGAATGGAGTAAGAAAAGTAAACCTTTCCCCCTCCAAAATCTAATGCTTTACCTATTTTTGCACAGACTGGAGTGAGAATGATAAATGTTACCCCTCTGAACTCGAACGCTTTCCCTACTGTTGCCCAGACGGGAGTAGGAATAGTAAATCTAACTCCTATAAAGTCCAATGCTTTCCCTACTGTAGCACAGAATGCAGTGGGAATTGAGTGATGTCAGTGAGGTCATTGACAAGTACATCTTTGGGGCATAAGTTATATTAAGCTCAGGTACCAATAACTACTGAATTTCTATGGCTTTGTACGAGTGAAATTTGAGCCTAAGTAGAACAACCCTGTAACCTTTGTTTTTTTCAGTGAATTTCTATGTTTTTTTAAATTCTATTTCCTAACTATAATTTCCCTGTAAACTTTGGATTTTATAAGTAAATTTCTACGGTTTTCTAAATTCAATTTGCCAAATATAGCGTCCCTGTAAACTTTGCTTTTTTAAGTTTTTTTTCTGTTTTTTTAACTAGTAGTCACATTTGCAGAGTGGTGGAGAAAGGGGTAGAGACTCTGATAAGCTCACATCAATCCAGCTGTGTGGGACTTACTGGCAGTAACAGGAGGGTTCCTCGGTCTCCAAGGACCCTCAGCATCCAATGGGACTTTATCACCCAACCAGTAGTGCTCCAGAAGGTGTGTTTGCAGATTGGTGGAGAATGGGGGCGTGGCCTCCCAAGAACTTTCAGCAATCTGCTGTGTGAGACTTACTGTAGGTAACCGGAGGTAGTCCTGACCCCCAAGGACCCTTGACATCCAAGGGGATTTAATTCCCCAACCAGCAGTGTGGCAGGAGGCGCATTTGCAGAGTGGTGGTGAAAAGGGATGAGCCTCCAACAACCTCTCAGCAATCCCGCTGTGTGGGACTTACTGAAGGTAAGAGGAGGGGTTGCTGACCCACAAGTACCCTCAGCATCCAATAGGGCTTCATTCCCCAACTAGTAGTGGACCAGGAGATGCATTTGCAGAGTGGTGGAGAAAGGGGACGTAGCCTCTGATCAGCAAGCTCTCAGCAATCCCACTGTGTGGGACTTATTGGAAAGTAACAGTAGTGGTTATTGGTCTCCAAGGACCCTCAGCATCCAATGGGAGTTCATCCCCCAACCAGTAGTGTGCCAGAAGGTTCGTTTGCAGAGTGATGCAGAAAGGGGCATAGCTTCCAAAGACCTCTCAGCAATCCTGCTGTGTGAGACTTACTGGAGGTAACAGGAGGAGCTCCTAGCCCCAAAGTAACCTCAGCATCCAAGGGGACTTCATGAATGAATAAATTACATAATTTTTTAGAGTGTACAATACCCAAAGTGTCTTAGCACTATACGGATCATAGCCAGGACAACCTTCTGCCCATGGGACACATCTGGCATAGGTAATTGATCTATTGAGTAAACAGCCAGGTCTTCAACTGTTTTCTGAATTGCTGCATGGTGGGTTGTGAGCATAAGGCAAGAGGCAAGGAGTTCCATAGTTCCCCCCTACTGTAAGAGAGCATTCTTCCACCACATTTTGCTTTGTTTATTCTTGGTACAGTAATCATTCGGGCAGAGCTTGACCTAAGGTGCCTACTGGGGATATACCAAGAGAACCGATCCTGAAAAAAAGGTTGGACCAGTTCTGTAGAGGGCCATGAGGATTATGCACAGGGCCTTAATTGTTATCCTCTTATCCACCGGTAACCAGTGGAGGCCATGCATTAAATGAGAGATTGGTCCAAATTTAGGGACCTTCAGTAATGTTCTTCCTGCTCCATCAGACATGTAGAAGTCCCTAAATATAAGGAATTCAAGTAGTCCATCTTTGAAAAGATGAGTGCCATCATCTCTGTCTTCTAAAGAACCAACGGAATAAATGGAAGATTGTTCCTAAGAACCTTTAGCTTGAAAAATCCTGCTGAGGTAACAACATTGATGTCTTCTGAGAAACATAGTTTGGTGTAAAAAATGACTGCCAAATGTCTTGCCTTCTGAGCTGGCATCGGTAAAGCACCCAGCTCTGACCGCCACCATAATGCATCCCAAAAGGTGGTCTCATTTCTAAAAAGCAGAACCTCTGTTTTTTCTGAGTTCAGCATGAGACAGTTTCTCTGCATCCAGTCTGCAACATGGGATATGCATCAAAAGAAATTACTTGCATCCTTTTCCACATCTGATTATATAAATACCACTATGTGTCTATCATCAGCGTTGGAGAATACAGCCAGGCCAAAACTGTGGCTAAGATTAACCAGAGCAGTGACATATACATTAAACAATATGGGGCTAAGAGCAGACCCCTGAGGCACCCCGACAGGAGAGAGAGAAAGGCCTGGAAATTGCACACCCATCCCTGCCCACTGTTAGTACAGTATTTCTAAAACCAAGTGAATGAAGAAGTTTAATGAGAAGTGTGTGATGGAGTATATCAAAGGTGGCAGAGATCCTGTAAAATTAGTGCTGCTCTTGCACCCTTGTCAACTACTCCTTTTAGCTCATCCGAAGCTGCCACCAGAGCTGATTCAGTACTCTGGTTTGCTCTAAAACCATATTGAGAGGAGTCAAGCAATTGGTTAGCATCTAAAAAAGATTGTATTTCCTCGTTCATTGCCTTCTCCAAAATTTTGGCAGGAACGGAAGGCGGGAAATGGGTCGATAACTTTCGCCCTGAGTAGGGTCCAGAGAGGGGTTTTTTCACCAGTGGAAGGATGGAAGCCCTTTTCCATATAGGTGGAAATTGTCCAGAACTCAGTGTCTCATTTAATAAATGCAAAAGAGGTCCGGCCGCCAACCAGTATTGCTCCAGAAGGCACGTTTGCAGAGTGGTGCTAAAAGGGGGTAGGCCTCCAACAACCTCAGCAGGAGGGGTTGTTGGCCCCCAAGCACCCTCAGCGGCCACGGGGTCTTTATCCCCCAACGAGATGTGCACCAGAAGGCTGCTTTGCAGATTGGTTCCGAAAGGGGGTGGGGCCTCCGGTGATTTCCCCATGCCAAGCATTTTTTGTTAGTGTTTTTATTTTATTAGGTGAGGTGGCTGTGTGGCCCACTCCATGCCTAATTTTGGCCCCAGGGACCCCATCCCCATCAAGCCTGGCCTTTATTAACAAAAAGTAATACTCCTGGGGAGGTGGATCTCTCAGCCCCCCTACCAGACCCGATTATGGCACCGGGGAACCCATGTCCAAGTGGCCGGCAATTAGAGATGGGGAGGGAGGCGGCAAAGCCTCCCTCCCTGGGCAAAATGTAGCCCCAAGGCCCCATCACCCATGGCCTACCCATTTGTTCTGGGTATAGTGGGACTACGTGGGAGCCTGAAGGCCCACAGTCCCTGCCAGCTCCCCACCTGTGGGAGCCAGCACTGCTTTCAGACATAGGGAGCTGTTAAGCATGCAGCACCCTGTATCTTAAAGCAATTCCAGCAAACAAGAGGATTTCTGACCTCTTGCTTGCTGGAAGCGGAGCATGTACTGTGGCTTGGCGGGAGCTGTAAAAGCTCTTGCCAAGCCACATCAAACAACTATGCCCTGGGGTGGGCATCCCAGGATATAGCAGAAGCCGGCCCTGAGTGATGGTGGTTCCCAAAGCAATCTATGGCTCCAGGTGGAGAGGGTCCGGTGGCTCACTCCTTTCTTCTTGTGGTCGTACATCTGGCTCTAGATTACCTACTAATGAGTCATACTACTTCTAACATATACTATGTGAGTGGCTGTGTGACTGTGTATATCCATGACTGAGTGGTTCTATAGGTGTGTGACTTAGTGTGTGTTTGCTGTATGGGTATATAATTAGGTGGGTAAGTAGCTGTGTGGGTGAGTGACTGACTGTATGAGTGGCTCTATTGTGTCAGTGGCTATATGGGTGAGCAAGTGGTTCTCTGAGTGGATGTATGGGTGGGTGGGTGAGTGACTGTATGGGGAGTGAGTGGGTGTCTGAATGGCTGTATGACTGAGTGACTGGGTGCGTAAGAGGCTGTTTGGGTGAATGAGTGGCTGTTTGAGTGGGTGTTTGATTAAGTGAGTTAGTGTGTGAGTGGCTGTATTAGAGAGTGAGTGCTTGTGGGAATGGATATATGGGTGAGTGAGTAGATGTGTGAGTATTTGTAAGGATGTGTGAGCAGGCATGTAACTCATCGTATGAGTGCTTGTATGGGTGAGTGAGTGACTGTGTTGAGAGGCTGTATGGGTGAATGAGAGGGTGTGTGAGTGACTGTATAGGTGAATAAGTATATGTGTGAGTAGCTGTATTATTGAGTGTGTGTCTGTGTGAGTAGTTGTATGAGTGAATGACCGGTTCTATGAGGAGCTGTATGGGTGAGTGAGTGGTTGTATGAGTGGCTGTATGAGGGAGTGATTAGGTATGTGAGTGGCTCTATGAATGAATAAGTGGTTGTGGGAGTTCTTGTATGGGTCTGTGAATGGGTGTGTGTGTGGGTGTGTGAGTGGGTGTGTGAGAGGTTGTATGGGATGTGAGTGGGTGTGTGTGGTTCTGTGGATGGTGCAATCAGTGATGTCATTTGAGATGTCATCCGTGATGTCAACAGTGAGGTCAATGACTATGTCATGAGTGATGTAATATGTGAGGTCATCAGCAGTGTATTGTGGGCCATAAATTATAGTTAGCTCACATAACTATAACTGCTGAATATCCCAAGATTTGCATGGGTGAAATGTGAGACTTTCTATAAAATCTCTGTAGCCTTTGTATTTTTAAGTGAATTTCTAAGGTTTAAAAAAAACATATTTTCTAACTGTAACCTGAAACCTTTGAGTGTATAGGTCTGTGACTGGGCGTGTGAGGAGAGGGTTTTGTAGGTGTGAGTCGTTCCGCAGGTCCTTCCGCACCCTTGCAGCTAAGAAATGGAATTCCCTTCCCATGAATATCAGACTAGATAAAAATGAGGTCTCCTTTAGAAAACTGGTGAAAACGTATCTTTTCACTCTCTAGCTGCCTGTTATATGTCTCCATCCTCCTAAGACTCTCTCTCCACAGCGCGGGGACACGCCGGGAGGCGTCACCAGGCGCTTTACAAACCCCTTTAATAATAATAATATATGGATCTATGTGTGGGTGTTTGAGTGTCTTAGTGGGTGTATAAGTGTCTACGTAGGTGTCTGAGTGGGTACACAAGTGAGTGTCGGCGTGAGTCTCTGAGTGGGTCTGAGTATGTGTGCGGGAGTCTCTGAGGGGGTCTGTGAGAGGGTATGTGAGTGTCTGAGTGGGTCTGTGAGTCAGTGTGTATCTCTCTGAGTAGGTCAGTGAGTGGGTGTGAAAGAGTATGAGTGGTTCTGTAAGTGGATGCATGAGTACCTGAGTGAGTCTTTGAGTGGGTGTACATGTCTGAATGGGTCTGTGAGTGGGTGCATGAGTGTCTGAATTAGTCTTTGAGTGGCTGTGAGATTGTCTGAGTGGGTCCGTGTTTGGGTGCATGAGTGCCTGAGTGCATTTATGAGTGGGCTTGAGAGTATCTGAGTGGGCCTGTAAGTGGGTGCATGAGTTTCTGACCTGGGTCTATGAGTGTATTTGAGAATGTCTGAGTGGGCCTGTGAGTGGGTGTATCCCTGTCTGAGTGGGTCTGTTAGTGGGTGTGTGAGTGCCTGAGTGCCTAAATGTCTGTGTGGGTATGTCCGCAGCTGTGTGTTGGACATGGCCTTCTTAGGGGCAATTTCCCCAAAACAGTTAGCTTTTATCTGGGCATTTTCCCACTGTACTGCAGTGGGAAAGTGCATGCAACCTTCCCACATACCTCAGGGGCTGACTTGATTGATTTAGATTTCATACCTGTAAGGGCCCAGTGAAAGATTACACCACATACCCCAGGCGGGGGCAAATGGGCTGATATGGAGACGCTGCACTTATGGTACCACCTCCAGAATAGCCTATCAAGAATGTCTCATGCTCAGGTTGGGTTGGCTAATTCCAAGGCCAACCCGGAGGGAACGGGTCCCTACCACCACACCGGGGTAGGTGAGGGGCTCGATAGGTAGAGGTGAGGGTGTACTGCTCTGAGAGGGATGAACCCCCATGTGGGTTTTCCTTACCTAGGGAGTCACCTCTCGGGTGGGGCTGATGTCCTTAATAGGTCTGTAGGGCCTGGGGCTCTTTCCCATTGTTAAGGCAGCAGGAAAGTGCACATGCCATTTCTACACACGTTAGGAAGGGGGGATTCTAAACATAGGTCCGGTCTGCCAGTGCAGGCCACTGTGTGTGTGCACTCATACCTACTGTAGTGGTAAACAAGTGCCATTGCGGGCTGGGGTGCACACTGACATATGTGATTTTGTACAATCTGTGTCCAGCCTTCCATTGCAGGATGGGGTGGGGCGCATTTACACCAGTATTATGTGGCCAGCCTGCTATTGCAGGCTGTGGTGTGCACTCACAACAATGATGCCGCTAAGTGCGTGTCCAGCCTGCCATTGCATGTTTAGCTTAGAAATGCCACTACAAGAACTTGGGCATGTCGCTGCTCTAAACACTCTGATATGTGCCTTTGTGCTGAGCTCTAGTCCACACTGGAGGTTGGGGAGCACATTTGGGCATTCTCCAGCAACCGCTATAAAACACTGGGCATGCAATTGCAACAAAAGACCTCTGCAATTTGTGGGCCTAGAGGGAGATATTGGAGGAAGAGGTTTTGACATTTGGCTTTTGAAGCCAGATTATGGCCCACTAAAGATTAGGGTCCATATTCTATGACCGCATGGCAGACAGGACTCAAATTTATTGGAAGCATCTGTGGTTCAAAAGGGAGACTCTTTTAACTACCCCCACTTCAATGACACTCTATAGTGTAACTACTGGTGCCACCCTTTAGAAAAGGGTGAGATATACTTGTAGGATTGTAAAATGAGAGAATCTGGACTATGTGGTGCACATTGCCAGAGGACTCTTTTGTGCACTAGAAGGTTTATTGCCATTGAAAGGGACTGGGTGTCCTCCTGAATAGTGGCTGGCCTAGGCCGACTACCTGCTGCAGTGGGACACCCTGAAGTGTGCTCTCCAAGGCTTGTTGCACTAGCCCCTTGTTCTCCCAGAGATCTCAGGGACATCAAAGATCTCCTAGGAAGGACCCACATCATCTACCTATGACACCTGGAAAGTGGTGCCCTCTCAAGTGCCCACATCGTCTGCTGGATTACAACTGGTAGCGCAGTGTGAGCTTGGATCTAAGTATTGTGCTTAGAGACCAGATTGTCTGATGCAGAGCCCCGAAGTCAGGCCCACAACTAAGGCATGTGACCCCCTCATTATGGGGACCTTGGCAAGCATAGGTGTCTTGTTGGGGGTGAGCAGATTCACTGGTTTTGGGACCCACCTGGGCCGCTTCGTCAATCATGGCTCATCTCTCTTGTGTGACAGACTAACTGCATGCTCATTGCGTGCAATGTCCTATTCGCAGGTTGAAATCCTTGGAGAAGGGGGCATATGCCTAGTAGTACTTCATTCTACCTTACGAGACATTGCCTAACTTGCACCTATGTGTGTGACCGGAACTGTCTGATGTGAGTAATGTCAACGTGCACCGGACATGTGCCTAATTTCCAGGGAAAGCGATACAAAAGGGGATGATGGACGGAGAGTTTCATTTCCAGGGAGGCACGGACCTAGTAATTCTTCACTGTGTCTGTGACTGGAACAGCCTGGTACAACTAATATCATCGCACACCAGACGTTTTGCCTGGATTGCCTAGTGCGACCAAAGTCACCCTGCACTGGACGTGGTGCCTCCTCTGCAAGGAGGTGCTGTTTTTGCAACTCTATGTCATGTGACCGAGATGGTCTGGTGTGACCCGAATCATTGCACACCAGATATTGTGCCCCGATTGCCTGGGTGCAACTCTGATTGACATGTATCTGACAGGGTGCCTCTTCCTTCCAGTAGAATCCCCTCCTCTGCCTTATACATTATTCCTAAATTGTCCCCTATTTAGCCCCAGAGGCAGACCTACTGCACTTTCCTAACCTGGCCTTCCTCGATGACATTGTGGTACCAGATAGTATTGCCTGGCCAGGGCTTCGGTGGTGAGATTGATTCCCTGTGCTGGAGTAATGCTCCCATGTACGATTGGAAGCAGATCATACAACTACAAGACCCCCGTGTGCTTTATGAAACTGGGCTGGTGCTGGAAGGCCATTGTGGACCACGGTTGCCGTGACGGACTATTGCCCTCAGCCTGTTTCTGCTCAGCTTCCTGTGGCTGAACTTCTCAAGTGGCTGCAAACTCCTTTTGCTGGGGGCTAATTATTGACTTGGCTGCCTACCTCCCACCTGCTTCCCTGGGATGCTGACTACTTTGGCCACGAGCAGCCCAGTGCCTGGGTGGAGGACAGGGCTTCTCCAATAGGGGGGGAGTATGATCACTGAGGTCATGTGGAGGGTGGGGGAAGGCTCGGTGGCCAAGGGGTCTGCAGAGTGTTACCAGTTGAACAGCTGGTTATCAATAGCACTGCATTAGGGTGCTGGGTGCATACATGTACGAGCGTGCTCCGTTTGGACCTGACTGATAGCCATTGAACCATGAAGTAGTGCACAGTGTGTGTGTGTGTGAGTGACTGTAAGTGTGCCGCCTGTGATTCACAGCCCTAGCTGGGGGGTTACCACATGTGTTGATTTCATGTTAGGAAAGCGTTACATTTGACACTGGTGTTACCTGCGGAGCCTTGGCCCACGGTGCTGCTAAAAAGTGGTATAATTCTGTGTATGTACATATTGCTGATATTGTTGTCACCCGGGGTACACAGTTTAACTGTGTAGTGTTGACTTATATTCATTGTGGGGATGGCCTAGGGGGAACAACGTATTGTACTGCATAAGGGTGTTGGGGGGGGGGGGGGGTGAGATTGTATCTTTCCCAAGTGTGCATATTTCTAATGTTATTTGAACCTGACTGGGCCTAGTACGGCTAGAAATAACTCACAATGTGATTTATGTCCAAATGTACACGAGGTTCATGTTATGTCAATTATTCTGTGTGTGAAAAAATACAAATGTCATTTACATACATCCAGTGTGAAGTCTCTTTTGTGGCTCTCAATGTATTTATCGTGATTGTGTGCAGTGCCAATGCTTTAGAAATAATAAGCCTGTCTGCTCAGTGCCAAGCTTCCCAAGGGTGAGCGCAGGTTATATAATGAGTGTAATCACCCACCCCTGACGGGAGTGTTAAGTTCTGCCTGGCTAGGGCATCGCCTCAGCCATCCAGAAAGTACCAGTTCCAACACTGTGTGAGTCCACAACAGAAGCACACCTGCCCCTTTATCCAACTAGAGTCCACAGTTTTACACAAAATATCTACTCAAGTGGAGTACTACCTTCTGGTTATTTTGTACCTGCTACCTTGTTGGGATATATCCAGTGTGTATTCTAAACTACATCTGTGTAATGGACCTCGAGGAAATGTTTCCAGTGACCTAGTGTGCATTTCGGCAATGTGAATGTTGCATCTGTGTCTTCATCCAGAAACCTTTGATAACATGAATCCTCCTATATCGAGGACAACAAGACTGCAAAGAGATAAATCTCCAACAAACAACGGCACTTCTTATTAGCTATATGAATTAAGTGCTTCTTTTTTTTTATAGAGATGTCCTCATATTTCTCGGCATGGAGAATGTCACCAAAATCATCAGGAAATGCGCTTGGGGGCCTTTTGATAAGCTGTTCATCTTCCTACCAAAAGGTAGGAAGACCTTTGCATACTGCTATGGTTGATGGTGAGGCCTGACGACCTATTAGAAGGGAAATGGTTTGCGTAGCCCCCTTCCCTGAGCCCATTACGGCACAAGGACCCCATCCCCTGGGGCCCAGCCACAGTACAGTAGCAGAGTCGAAGGGCACTTGTCCCCCCTCCTTGGGCCAATTTCAACCCCGGGGACCCTATCCCAGCAGGGACCCAGCCATAAGTCACAGGCGGAGGGGGGCCATACGACCCCCCTCCCCAGGCCTGGCCTTGAAATACTGGGTACCCCGGAACACACTAAGGGCCCAAAATTAGCAGAATTGGGGACTGCAGGGGGAGCCGGAATTGCTCTCACACACTGGGAGCAGCTAAATATGCTTTCTGTTTCACAGGCCTGCCTTGGGGAGGTGGTGGTCCCGTAGATGGCCCGGGAGGGGAGCCGCATGGTTCCCCACCTAGTTTCATTCATTTGATAGGCCCAGAGGAGGTGCTAGTCCCCAGGGCCTAGTGCGCCATCTGCTGCACCCCTTTAATAGGTTTTTTTATTGCCCCTGAGAAGTGGTGGTCCCCAGGACTTCAACGAAGCCCAGGAGAGGGGTTCACGTGGCCTCCCTCCATTTATAAAGATAAAGCCAGGGAGGTGGTGGTCCCTGGGACTCCAAGAGACTTAGGAGAGGTGCCCTGTGTACCTCTTTCTTTTTTTTTAAAATGCCCCCTAGACGTGGCCCACCAGGTGGCTCTTTTTAGAACAAGTGCAGGAGCCTGTGCTTTTTTCTACCCCAGACTCGTGGATTCGTCACAATTTATGGCAAATGTTTTATTTAATAAATGCTTTTTTGATCTGGCAGGGTCCGTCCCGGACCCCAGGACCAGAGCTCAGATGTCAGGGTATTCCTGCCCTGACCCTTATCTTTTTTTAACGTTTGTTCAGGGACACAGCTGCAGCAGAGTCCCAAGATTGCTGCCAACACTTTCTTGTTGAATTTTTAGCAGCCAATGAGATTTCAGCATAGGAGCTGGAGGACCTCTGAAGATCAGCATCATCCCCAGATATCCAAATCTCATTTTCCCTAAATATCTCTATAACTACTGAATCAATTTACATCCAATAACCAAAAGCACTATTTCTGTACCAAGAGCTAGCTTAATACCAAATTTGGTGTAATTCCATCCAGCAGTTCGGGCTGTAGTCGTGTTCAAAATTCCTATGGTAATTAACATGGGAAAAGCACTTTTTAACCACCCTTTTTCTCAGTCCCGCTTGACGAATTGCCTCGAACTTTCCTATGGAAACATGGTTCTAACTATAACTATATAAATTAAGACATCCATTCGTGGTGTTGCAGCAATACCATGGGTGCTAATGCAATCATGGAAAATGAACCCTCAAGCACCCCTGAGGGAGTAAAACAACTTTAATTGGGGTGTAGTGGCTCCACTCCAGGATTTGGGGCCCACTGCCACTTCATCTGCTGCAGTAATAAATGGTATGCACCAAAAGTACATTTTTCCAGGTAAAAGAAACACACCCTTGGAGAAAACTATGTTCCTAGCCTAAGAAGTGAAGTAATCTACTGGTGTTCAGGAAATAATTAGAAATACTAGACTAAGCCGCACTTAATCCCTTCCTGAGCTGATATACCTCAATAATAATATGCACTTGCTGTGAGAAATACCTTCAGGAATCACTTTTGGTTAATTGGTCATGTTCTCTGTGGGAAGACAGTCATATACCATCTACAGATGTCTCCGTTTATTACTTTGTTTCCAGAGTTTCCATTGTACATTAATACATAGTTCTAGGGACAACCTAAGTAACACCTAGAAGAGGAGAAACACTAAACTAGCACCCAGATTCATGAAAGTGCCATTCTGCGAATAGCAATTAGCGAGAAATAGCGAATCGCAATTTGAAATTCTCAGAATGGCATTCATGTAGAAATGCGATAGAAAAAAGCGAATCGCAATCGGCCGCAATTGCCGATTGCGATTTTGCCACAATCGCTTAAATTTTGCAGAATCTGCATTTTTCCATGTAGAAATTGCGATCTCGCAATTAGCGAAATCGCATTTTGCGATCTCGCTAACTGCGAGATCGCAAAAACGGGAAGTCGCATTACGAGCCCATTGATGATATCACAACCAGGAAGTAGGCTTTTCCCACCCACAAACAGAACACTGTGCCAGACAGTGGAAGCAGCATTCTGAAGAGCTCCAAACCTCTGATTGTGCAGCACCCCAGCAGGACACAAATCCTCAACATGTTCCAGGAAGCAGCAGGGAGCAGTGGGCAAGGGAGGAAGAGAAAAATCAAGTTCTCTGAACAAGAACTAGATTACTTGATTGAGGGGGTCAGCAAGGACCATGGACGCCTCTTCGGCAAAGACTCCCGGAGGGTGCCAGAGGCAGACAAGTGCCGGATCTGGCTGCGCATCCGCACGAAAGTAAATTCGGTCGGGGTGACCCAGCGGTCAATAGATGACCTCAAGAAGCGCTGGTACGACCTGAGAGGTCGTGCAAAGGAGCGCATTGCCGAGAGGCTTGGGGAGCGACTGGCCACCTGTGGAGGGGATCCTATTGCCACACCAAACACTCCATTGGAGGACCTCATAGAGGACACCCTCGCACCAGAAGCCTGCGTGGGGGTAATCCAGCTGGACTCGTCCCGACCCAGCAAACAATCAGAAGGTAAGTGCCATGCGACTGCGACCCTGTCCCCCAACAATGCCCATGACTCCTGAGCTAGCAATAGGACATCCCCAGTAATGCAGGCCATGCACACCTGAAATGCCCCATTGCATTGTGGTAGTTGTAGTGAAATCATAATTCCCCAGATAGCTCAACACAGCCAGACCTGTCAAATCAAAGTAATTCCAAAAGCCAGTCAGGGAAGGCAAGCCTGCATGCATGTATCAACATCTCATGTGCAAGAGACATAACATTAATCATGCACCCTTTTACATTACAGGTGCTGTCGACCAACCCAGCACTGATAGCGAGGCCCTGCACATCGCTGAGATCCAGGAGGACACTGAGGGTGAGGGCCAGTCTAACCAACAACCCGGTCCATCACAGCCACCTGCAGTGCTTCCACCACCACCACCCCGTGTGGACAGGGCCACCCCTGCAGCCACAGGTGTCCAGCCAACACCCCAACAGACACCCACAGCAGTGGTACAGGCCACACCACCAGCGCCTAGGAGGCAGACGAGGCGCACAGCTGGAGCAAGAACACACTCCAGCGCACTGAGGCGCCAGCAGCTTCAGGCCTCAACAGACACGGGCAGGGCACTCCATCTTCCTGATCCTGGCCTGGCCATTGAACGCCGCATGCTGGCGGTGCACCGTACCCAGGCGCGTCACCTGGCAGCAATCCATACACAGCTGCAGGCGACTGGCCAAAATGTGGCCCAGATGACCGCTGCTGTCAGGGAGAACAGCCAGCTGCTGGTAGCCCAGCAGGACATGACCCACCGCCGCCACCGCCAACTACTGGCCCGCCTGTCGGCCTACCAGGTCGAACCACATTGTAGGTAATGCTACGTCACAGCTGTCACGCAGGTCACTTGCCATGCAGGGCCAGATGGTACAGTGTTGCCAGGATGTGGCCAGGTCACTTGATCTGCTAACAGCAGCAGTGCTCGGCAGCCAGCCCACTGGCCATGGAGAACCAGGGGGGGCCTGACGATGTGAGCGAGGTTGCGTCGACAAACAGCAGCATATCCTTGCCACCTGTGCCTGTACGTTGCCGCAGCAGCAGGCCCACAGCATCATCTCGGGCCAACACCGTCCCTCAGGACCCAGAGAGACGAATTGGTGCGTCTCATCGCAGCTGCCAGTGAGAACATGGTAGGGCCATGCTGGACACCTCTGCAAGCCCTCTACCCCTGCATGGGGAGGTATGAAGAAATACTGTCCTCATGTGACACCAAAGAAACAAAAGGCCACTTTATTGTGCATTAACAATGAAGATTTATGGTCTGACTTAAATCCAACTCATGTCATTATTACATTTGTCATGCATGAGTGCAGTGTTGTGTGAGGGGTATGGGTGCACTAGAAAAAGTTAATAGTGATGTGGTTGCGGCGCCTGTGTCCTTCAGCAGGATTTTCCCCGCGTGCATGACGCACATGTGGAGGTGGGCGGTTGTCTCCCTTCCGACTCACTGCCAGATATCTCCCCTGGTATCCTGCGCTTGGTAGCAATGTTGTGGAGTATTGCACACACGGCCACGATACGGCTGCATACCTCAGGTGTGTATTTGATGGCCCCACCAGTCTTGTGAAGTATGCGGAAACGGCTCTTCAATAGGCCAAATGTCCTCTCTATGCAATTTCTTGTGCGTATGTGTGCATCATTGTAATGCCGTTGCTGTGGTGTGGCAGGGTTGAGGTATGGGGTGAGGAGGTAGACCGTAGGCACTGTCACCTGAAGGTAAGAAGCACAGGGTGAGTGCCTGTTCTGCGCAGATACATGATCAGAGTGTACTATTTGGGGGCATGTGTACTTACCTAGTAGGTGTCCTTCGCCAAAGTGTCCCCTGGCCAGTCGTGTGTGCATGCCGCTGTGCCGGAAGATGAAGGAGTCATGTGTGCTCCCCGGATATTGTGCCACTATGTCCGTGATGAAAGTCTTGGCGTTGCACACCATCTGGATATTGAGGGAGTGGTAGGACTTGCGGTTGCGGTACATGTATTCCGTTTGTGCTGGTGGGCAGATGTGGATGTGGGTAGAGTCAATGCATCCAATTACATGTGGGAATTGTGCAATGTTGTAGAAATGAAGCTTGGTGTCATTCAAGTCCTGTTGGGTGGTGGGGAATGAGATGTAGTGGTGTGAGCATTGCATCCAGGAAACTCCTTAGGCAGCGGGACATGGTGGGCTGGGATATCCCCCCTGCAACAGCGACTATTCCCTGGAAGCTTCCGGAGGCCAGTAGGTGCAGGCTGCACAATCCCTGGACATGGGTGGGCACGGCATTGGTCCTCCTTGTTGGGTGCTGCATCAGGGGGTCTAGGTCCTGGATCAGCTTAATGATCATTGCCCCATTCAGGCGGTACTTAGAGTAAATTTGCTCATCAGTTTGGCCCAGAAGGGTGATCCGCTGGCGGAATATTCGCTCCTGGATCCTGCGTCTGTTCTGTGCTGCTCTCTGAAGCCTTTTCCGCCTGACCACCATGTAGAGTCCTGGCATTGTGAGAGTCCTCATGCTCCAGCTGCGCCCCCTTAAGTGTGTTTGGTCAGAGCTGCACCTGTTGGTAGTTTGTTAAAGTTTTTTGATTTTTTTTTCTCTCCAAGGTTACCACCTGGTTTGGGTTCTCCTTAAATTGCGCCTCGCAAATAGCGATTTTCGGGTTTTTCGCATTTTGCGATTTTTCTTGAATAGCGATTGCGATTATTTTGCGATTTCGCAAATTGATTTGCAGAATCCATGGTATCTCGCAATTTCAGATTCGCTAATGGGCTTCTTCCTGGATTCTGCGAATTTATTTGCGAACTCGCATTTTTACATTAGCGAATTCGCAATTATAGAGTTTTCACTATCAAGAATTCCTTTTCTTCAAATTGCGCTCGTAAATGCGAGCGCAATCTGGCTTCATGAATCTGGCTGTAGGTTCCTTAAACCTTAGACCTCATACTTTGAGGGATACATCTTCCCCTTGGCATTTTGCTCAGGGTTTTAATTGGTGGTAGCAAAGATCACATTTTGGCTGAAGTAGCTGCACCCAGGGGTGATGTCTTCTGGCATCCCGTGAACATTAAGTCAGTGAATTCTGATAATCAGGACTATTTATACTATTTATTTTCAGCATCTTACAATCAGTGAATTATTGTGGCCACATTAATGATCCATCCATGGACATACATTAGAATGAGAGCGTCTTGGTGATGTCTCCTGTGCATCTTTATTAGGATTACCTGCAGCTAATTGTTTTATTGTGTGTGTTTTTGTGTGTAAATAGTATACATAAGAAGCATGGAGGTTACCAACGGAAACACAGTGACCAATTACCCCCCTTCACATTCATCCAGAACTGTCTGCCTGTGATTCTGCCTGTGATTCACACATTTGTTCACTAAAGCAGTCCCACTAGCACAACTTCCTTATGTGATGGAAAGTAGATACCAGTGGCCTCATTTATGAAAAGTGACGCATCGCTGCGTGAAAACAGCGATGCGTCACTTTTCATTGCGCCCTCCTTGCGACACCAATGATGCGTCATATTTACAGTATGACCCATCATGTCGCAAGGAGTTACAGATACGTCAGTATTTCTGACGCATCTGTAGGTGCAAAAGTGACGCATTGCTGGAGTGTCACAAAAGTGACGCAACTCTAGCAATCTATCCTTTCACGTGGGGCAAGCCCCATGTAAAAAGGGCTTGCATCAGTCTTACGCCTGCTGTGAGGTAGGCGTAAGATTTTGGCGCATTTGAGTCCTAGAAGTGGCGCAGTGATATCTCATAGATTTCACTGCGTCACTTCCATGACCCTTTCTTGCGTCAAAACGCCCCCTTGCAAATATTATACCTGCCGCAGGTATAATGTGACACAGGGGTTTAGAAAGTGACACATCTACCTAGATGCGTCACTTTGTAAATATGGCGCAACAAGGCGCATTTTTTACGCCACTGGTGCGTCACAAAAAGTGACAAACAGCCTCATAAATGAGGCCCCAACACTTTAGAGCAAACACCAACAATCTCCTGAAGACGACACTCAACACACTCAGACTCACCCGACTAGTGAAGGACCCCATCCACCCTGCCAGAGATCATCTTGCCACCATCTTTACCAATTTCAGCATCATCACAGTGGACAAGCCCTACCCTCTCACATGGATTGATCACACCATGATCCACTTCAACCTGAACACCTGATACCAATGCAGAACCAAACCTCCCAAAACTGCCTGACACAAGTGGAACAGGACAACAGAAGAAAATTAGAGCTACATGCCTACCAACCCCAACACCATGATGATCTGTCTTAAACAATCACTAACTTCAATGCCTGGATCACCTCATGCGCTGATTCCATAGCCACGCTCACAAACACCACAAGACTGAGACCGCAAACGAGCTGGTACACAGAAGAACTGAGACTTGCTAAACAGCACTGCAAGTAGCTCAAATATAGATGGAAAAAGAGCTGCAGTAATTGGCAGAAGCACTTGCAAATCAGTCCTCTGGTTCTACCATCAGCAAATCCAATTCAGCAAACAATCAGCACCAACTGAAAACATCGAATATAGCTCCAAGGATGCCAGTGAAATGTTCACTAAAGTGAAGGATTTCACTGCACCCACTGCCTCCTTCAAAGCCGTCACCTTATCACAGTATCTCTGCACCCAGCTCTCACTCTGCTTCAGCGACAAGATCAGCAACATTTGCAAAAATGTCACCCCCAGCCAGACCCATTTTTCTTTGTAGCCCTTCAACTGAGCACACCACAACCCACCATGATCTGTTGGCCCACCATCACTGCAACTGAAATTGTATTGGTTATGCGCTCCATCCACTCAATAGCACCATTGGATTCCTGCTCTTACTTAATTTTTGCTACAGGATTGGACTTCATCTGCTCCATATTGACCCTGATATTCAACAACTCAATCACCCCAGCCCCCTTCCTGGTTTCCTGGAAACACACTTTCATTCTTCCCTCTCTGAAAAATACCCTCACAGACCCAAAGATAATGGTGATAAACCCAACCAATCTCCCTGCTTCCCTACCTGGATAATCATGTAGAAATTCATCTACAAATGACTGCCTGACCATCTCCACAACCACCACCCCCTGTATCCCTCTCAATCAGCTTCGGGCCCAACCATAGAACTGAGACCACCCTTAATGTTGCTACTTACAACATTCGCATGATCATGGATAGAGGAGGCACCAATGCACTTATCCTTCTTGGTCTATTGATCGCTTCCGACAAAGTTTTCACACATTCTCGCCCAACACCTCCACAAAGCTGGCATCCTTACACCTCTGGCACCACAAATCTCACCTATGGAGTCCCCCAAGAATACTCATTTAGCCTCATGCTGTTTAATCTGTTGACTGCAGCGCAAATTCTGCCACGGTGCAGGCAAATTAATCAGTGGGTGGGGTTCGGACGGCCTCCGGCCGTCCTCTGCACACGCCCACTGTGACATCGGCCAACCAGGGGTAGTCCGACGCATGGAATGGGTTAATGATGACACAGAACTCCTGACTGATTTATTCAGAACAAATGAAATCAGTATCATCTCTTACACTGATTACTCCCAGCTCAGCCTTTCTATCTCTGACGATGCCACCAACACTTGAATCAAATTTGCTACCTGCATGTCCTTGGCTGTCAACTTTATGAAGATTAACTGCCTGAAGCTCAACTCAGACAAGATGGAAGTGGCTTTCTTCAGCAAGGATACCTCACTGTGGAATGTCTCCTGCTGGCCTGCTGACCTTGGTCCAGCACACAGCCTGGCAAACCAAGCCAGAAACCTTGGAATAGGGGTAATCAGTGTTAGACAACTAAACTTTTGATGGGCAGCCAAATTAAATCGGTCACCTCCTCTTACATCCATACCTTTAAGATCCTAAAAATAAATCTTCAAATGGCTCCTGCTCAACAAATGCAGACTGTCACTAGACTTTGTCACCAGCAAACTTGACTATCGCAGTGCATTCTTTGTCAGCATCACCACTCAGCTCACTACAAGACGATAAGTCATCCGAAATGCAACAGCAACACTCACACTCAGACTCCCACCCTCTATACACATGTCCTCGCATCTCAAAGATCTTCCCCATCCACAAAAGGGCACTCTTCAAGCTCCTCACACACACGTACAAAGTCCTACATTATCTAGACCCCTCAACAGCTATATCAGATTCAACATCTCAGCTGGATACCTTTGCTTCGCCGAATGCCTACTAGCCATATTTCCTGCATTCGTAGAGCCTAGATAGCCTCATTAGTAATTAGCACACTATACCAGTATTGATAACATAACATCTGCAGAGCCAGGTTCAGTAGACAAGCGTTCTCATATCTGGCTCCAGGGCTTGGAACGACAATCACCTACACACTACAGCTACCCCACCCTATGTCTTGACTTCCACAAGAAATTGCAGACGTGTTATTTTCTTTAGGTTCCCTTCTCTCCAGTTCCTGGATATACTAATGGGTGTGTTACACACTACAAATAAAACTTAACATAACGCAAGAAGATGGGCAAACGTTCACCCTGATAAAAGAGTAAAAAGCTTTTCCTACCTTAATGCTTGCCAGTTCCAGCTATAGTGATGCATTGCATCTGAATGGCAGTGCACGACTGCTTAACTGCAAAAGAGACTGTATCACTCAAGCACTTCAAAGAACTACATCACCACAGACCTACCAGGACCAAGCAGTGGTGATTGACAAGTGTAAAACTGAGGGTTACCATTGCCCCGAGCACAGGACTATGTAATCCTGTTGGACTCTGCACTTTCTGCAGGATCATCCCCGAAATGTCACTTCCTATTTTTGCTGAATTTGTTCTTTTTGGCGTTAGGACTCTGTGTAATTTACCACTGCTAACCAGGGCTAAAGTGCTTGTGCTCCCGCCTCTAAACATGGTAAGATTGGCTTATACCCACTTGGCATACCTATTTACTTATAAGTCTGTGGTAAAGTGGCACTACATGTGCACAGGGTGTTTAAATTAACTGCTACTTGTGGATCAGCAGCCACAAGTAGCACCCACCCACTTAAGAAGGCATTTAAACATGTCTTAGGCCTGCCATTGCAGCCTGTGTGTGCACAGTTTGAATCAGCAATTTCGACTTGGCAAAATAAACCTTATAATAGGCCCTGACCTTCCTTTTTTGCTACATATAAGTCAAGGTTAAGCCCTGGAAAGCCCCAAGGGCATTGTGCAATGTATTTAAAAATTAGGACTTGTACTTTTAGGTTTTACATATCCTGGTAGTGAAATACTCTTAAATTAGTTTTTCAGTACTGCAAGGCCTACCTCTCCCATAGAATAAAATTGGAATTACCTTAATACATTCTATAAGTCTAATTTCCAAATGGGAATAGATCACCAGTTCATGTTTGGTGTCTCTCTGTAATCACAATGTAATATCCTAATTTATGGTGAAATCGGATTTTAAATTACGATTTTGAAAAGGCCACTTTTAGAAAGTTGAAATGTTCTGGTCACCTGACTGGGTGTAGCTAACAGCTGGGCTTTGTGTATTCCTCCTAGACAGCAACACACAATAGGAAGCATAGGTGTGCCTGGATGGGCCATCACTGGCAGGATAGGTGAGAGGAGCTGGGCACAGCCCCACTTACTCTTGTATAGCTGTGTCTTACCTCCACACAAAGGGCTGCATACCACCTGTAGTTTGTCTGGAAAAACAGGATGCCTTTGGACTCTAGAAAATTCTCCTCAACTTCAAAGGCACAACTGGATATAAATACTGGACCTCAGACACAAACTGTCCAGTGCACTGCTGGACCTGTGAAAACTCTGCCATGAAGGACTTCTGTGCAGCTACAAGCACTGCCATTCTGCTGGACTGCTGCTCTGAAGGACCATAACATCACATTAAATGTGTGTTTGACGTAAGTAATTCTTTATTGTATGATTACCTAAAATCATTTACAATTACAATACATGTTACTTCATAAATAAGTACATTTGGTTGGTTAAAAGGTCTAAAGAAATGCAGCAGAAAAAAGGAGTGAGACTGAAAGGCATGGGAGCGTTGACATGCAAATGTGGAATACAATGTCATGCAGGCATACGTGTGATTATTTTGTGCCCAGGGGGACGGATTGAATGGAACATATGTGAATCGTGAGTGAACAATGAAAGGATGTAAAAAGCAGACGGAGCGACGTCACCAAATAGGACTGAGAGGCATCAGTGCGTGAGCATGCTGAAGAGTGTCATACAAGCAGGCATATGATTTTTATATACATAGGCATGTGTGATAAGTTGAGGGACACCAAACCTCCCAAAGCCATCTATACAGTGTTAAATGATGAATAATAGTGCGAATGGGTGAAGTACAGAGTTGTGACACCAAGGATCTTACCACAGTTGGTGATCTGTGGCTCATGTATAATTTTGCTGTCATCATCAGTTCTTGCATTGATCGCAGAGTCATTCCAGCTACCGCATAAAACATACCAATTTGTGCAAGATCCTTCGGCACTGTAGTGGTGTAGATGAACATTAGAGCCTCCTTTGCTGATCTTGCGCCATTTTGAATGAATATAGTACTTAAATATAGGTGCCTCGGGCTTAACAGAACTGGACAGTAGCAGATAACGTGCTCAGCATATTCTATATGATATTGGCACAATCGACATCCACTGCTTCTTGATTATGTATTTTTCAATGTGTGTTGGACTTGGCCCTTTTTGCAGGGCCATCCCCAAACTTGTTGCCTTCCTCCTGGTATTTTTTCTAACCTGTGTTGGTTGTTTAGGACTCTGGGCACTTTATCGCTGCTGTCCAGTGTAAAGTGCATGTGCTCTCTATGGTAAACGTGGTAAAATTGGTCTACACCTGTTTGGATTATTTAATTTACCTATAAGTCCCCTGTAAAGTGGTATCTCATATACCGGAGGCCAGTAAATTAAATGCTACTGGTGGGCTTGCAGCTCTGCTTGCGCCAACCAGCAAAGTAGCCTTTCGAGCCTGTGTCAGCCCTGTGCCATTGCAGGGCCTGCGTGCGCATTTTACTGCCACTGTGATGTGGCACATAAAGTGGGTGCCACGTCTGTGACTCCCCTTTTACTTCATATCAGTCACCCCTAAGGAAGGCCCTAGCTATCCCTATGGGCATGGTGCGCTGTAGGTAAAAGGTAGGACATGCGCCTCAACTGTATGGCATGTCCTGGTAGTGGCAAACAGCCATTCTGGTTTCTCACTACTGTGTGGCTACACTCTCATAGGAATGCTTTGGGGATTCCCTGATATGTGTTTCAGTGGTAATTCCTGACATGAGAAGAGTAGCATGGTCAAGTTTGGTATGTTTGGAATAGTGGTAATAAATGCTGTATAATGGTGCTCGCAGATTTATTATCACTATTTTAGAAATGCCACTTTCAGAAGTGGTACAAAAGGGGGTGGTGATGGACGGAGCATCTGAACCAATCAAACACTCACACCCAGTCAACAGATCTGGGTTTAATCCATCACCATTCTTTAGCCCACTCTGCCACCCCAGTTCAGACATGGCCATATGCAAATCAGTCTGACCCTGCGCCTCATGGGAACAGTCCAGCCCGAACTGCCAAGCCATGCCTTCCCTGGACCGGAAACAAGCTTCCGAGGACCGTTTTCTGGCATTTCAGCCATCTTCAGACCGGCTTGCTTGAATCCAGTGGCAAAGGGGACAAGGGACTCACGTCTGAGCATACCCTGCCAACTTATGGCGAACAAAGTGGTACAAAAGGTGGTACCACTTTGTTCGCCATAAGTTGGCAGGGTATGCTCAGACGTGAGTCCCTTGTTCACTTTGCCACTGGATTCAAGCAAACCGGGCTGAAGACGGCTGAAATGCCAGAAACCGGTCCTCGGAAGCTTGTTTCCGGTCCAGAGAAGGCATGGCTTGGCAGTTCGGGCTGGACTGTTCCCATGAGGCACAGGGTCGGACTGATTTGCATATGGCCATGTCTGAACTGGGGTGGCAGAGTGGGCTAAAGAACGGTGATGTATTAAACCCAGATCTGTTGACTGGGTGTGAGTGTTTCATTGGTTCAGATGCTCCGTCCATCACCACCCCCTTTTGTACCACTTTGTTCGCCATAAGTTGGCAGGGTATGCTCAGACGTGAGTCCCTTGCTCACTTTGCCACTGGATTCAAGCAAGCCGGGCTGAAGACGGCTGAAATGCCAGAAACTGGTCCCCGGAAGCTTGTTTCCGGTCCAGAGAAGGCATGGCTTGGCAGTTCGGGCTGGACTGTTCCCATGAGGCACAGGGTCGGACTGATTTGCATATGGCCATGTCTGAACTGGGGTGGCAGAGTGGGCTAAAGAAGGGTGATGTATTAAACCCAGATCTGTTGACTGGGTGTGAGTGTTTCATTGGTTCAGATGCTCCGTCCATCACCACCCCCTTTTGTACCACTTTGTTCGCCATAAGTTGGCAGGGTATGCTCAGACGTGAGTCCCTTGCTCACTTTGCCACTGGATTCAAGCAAGCCGGGCTGAAGACGGCTGAAATGCCAGAAACTGGTCCCCGGAAGCTTGTTTCCGGTCCAGGGAAGGCATGGCTTGGCAGTTCGGGCTGGACTGTTCCCATGAGGCAAAGGGTCGGACTGATTTTCATATGGCCATGTCTGAACTGGGGTGGCAGAGCGGGCTAAAGAACGGTGATGGATTATACCCAGATCTGTTGACTGGGTGTGAGTGTTTGATTGGTTCAGATGCTCCGTCCATCACCACCCCCTTTTGTACCACTTTTAGAAGTGGTCATTTCTGTGTGCTATGTGTCTTTGTGCCTGCCTTTTGTGTATTGTATGTCTGGCTCTGGAGTGAAAGGGGCTGGGGAGTTAAGTGGCTCCGGAGGGGCTGGGTGATTCAGCACTAGGCTGAATAGGCCAATCTGCATTTGGAGTGGTGGGAGGAGTAGCACCTGGGCCTGGATAGGACTGTGCCTGCCTTTCACAATGTTGGCTCAGCCCCTCTGAGGTGTGTCTGAGGCCAGAGCCTACACTAACAAGGAAGGTGTGATTTATTGTAAATGCAATGTTTAAGAGCCCCCAGAACTGGTTTAGACAGGGCACAAAGCCCTGTGCCAGGGCAGGACAAAGACCTACATGAGTATAAGTATTGGGGCTGTGACCCCATATAGTGTGCTGTTGTTCTTGCTTAGGGCTAAAACAGAAGAGGGCAGCAAGGACTGCTGTGTGCCAGGGGGAACCGCCGCCTGCAACTACCTGCTGCCTGCTGGGTACCTGAAAGGGCAGCCCTCTGCCAAGGGGCCTTGCGTGCAAGCATGCCTGTGCCCCCATTTTCTCTTCCCCCTGTGCTGGGGGAAAGTCGTAGCACTGGTGAGAGCTCTTGGATTCTGTTGCCCAATGATCGGGCTTGGGAAGGGCTGATCTCGAGAGGAGCGCTTCTTGTGGTCTCTCCCATGTGGTCTGGGCCCCAGGTGTAGACTCACACTGCACTGAAGTGTGTCGTGTGCTTTGTTGGTTTGCACTCAGGAGCGCTGTGCCCTGCATTCCATTTTTTGTCGGGAAGTACCTGTGGAGCAGTTTTAAAGCATCAACAGAAGTGCCTACTTCTCCGAGGCTGAGCGCGGCCCCTCTAGCAACTTGCCATAGCAACGAGGGAGCTGCAAGAGGAGCCGCAAGAAGCTAGATGAAGACGATATGAGAAAGCCAGGCCGAGGACGCATGGTCATGGGAGGGGATCTGGTACGGAGGAGGAGAATCCACGTGCTGCCTGTACCTGACTGTGGGCGGAGCCTGACCACAAGAAGGAGCCTTGCATGCTCCTGTAGCTGGGAAGAAGTGCCTGAGCCTTGCGGGCTCCAACCCACAATTTCTAGCCTCCCCCCACCTGTGAGAGGGAGAGGCGGGTAACCACTGGCCGCAATGAGAGCCAGACCAATGGAGACCTCGCTCCACGTTCTTCAGCAGCTGGTCCTTTACACAGAAGCAGAGCAGCTGCACCGTGTGGTTGCAGGCAGCCACGGACCAGCGTGCCAGGGCAGAAGGCCCTGGCCCCAAGGAGGACTGTTTGCTCCGTGCCTCCTGGCCCAGAAGGGGGTCCATCCAGACCAAGGAGAGTGGATCGATGTCAGCCAGGGATACAGCTACAACCAGAGGCGGGTGAGTTTTGACCTCCCCCACTCCTACAGGAGAGTACACCACAAATGTTTACTTTGGTGATCCATTCAAAAACTATATGAGTGGCTACAGGAAGCTTTTAATATCCTAATACAACTAAAAACGAAAGCTGGGCAAGACGTGTTCAGGATGTATGTACTGTGGCCAGGGTTTACCCTTGTCTTGCTGAGGTGGCTATGGTATGTGGCATTCGGGGCAAGTACCCTAAAGAAGAGCACCCATTTTGCACTGATTGCAGTGCTCATGAAGTAGCGTGAGCCCCTAATGAGTAGTTAGGGTGGGGCACCGTGGCTAAGGTTTATTTCCCTAATGCTTTTACCTAAAAGTGTGCATTGCTACCAGTGGGTCGTGGTGCATGGCTGATGTTGGTGCTGGATATCCTTAGGGTGCACTGTGGCTGATTATGTTTTACCTAGTGTGTTGTGCCAAGTGCACCCTTCCCATTAGGTATTGGCGATCCTAACTGTAAAGTGTTTATGACAGTGGCCTGATTGGCCTGAGGCTTATATAATCCCTGTGCAGGCATGACTAGTGCCAGGTGGCAGGGTGTATATATGTGATTATGTTCTATTGTGTTTTAGGCATACTACTAAGTCTATTATATATATATATATATATATATATATATATATGTGTATATATATATATATATATATATATATATATAACCTTGTTTGGAGTTTCTTTTGTGGTGTGTCTAGTGTATCGCTGCTGTGTGAGTGCGTTGCCCAAATGTTTTACACATTGCCTCTGGGATAAGCCTAACTACTCTGCCAGGCTACCAAGGGGGGGGAGCAGGGGTTATCTTCAACGGGCAACTCCCTTGACTAGAGTGGTGGTTTTTGCCTGGCTTAGGCGCTTTCCCTAGCCAACCAGAAATCCCATTTCTAACAAAGTGTATTTGTAAAGCACAACTACCCCCATGGGCATCTTGTGCTGAATCATAGATGTTTATTGTTACCCAACTCAATGGTAGTCATTTTATCGACTTCATGAGGAAAAAGGACAGAGTGAACCCACAGGGATTTGAACCTGCGACCAGGAGGTCAAACACAGGCCCCTCCAGTGGGCGTATTAGCTCACCAAGCTACCAGACCCAGCTAAAGGATCTTCTACTGTACTGACCTGCTGCCTTCTTGCCAGGGGGAAGCTGAAATGGACCTGCAACTTTATCTTGAACCCTGAACCCCATAATGACTCCAAGGGTTAGTCTGCTGGCCTCCTGATAAGAGCCTCAGGGACACGGAAGACTCCCCAACCAGCGACTGGAACCAGCTGCAGCAAGTTCCTGACTCCCAAGTGGTTCCCCTCAGCTCATGGACCCTTTGTGTGGCTCAGCGAGCTTAAATCAAGCTTTTTGGCCTTTTGTAACTGCAAACGGTCCTGTTTGCACCGAAACCTAGCCGCTCGCACTGAAAAAAAGCACAAACCACCCCCAGCCATCTCATCACACTGAAGCATGGACTGCTCAAGGGGGCTTGCAAGCGCAAAGCTCCAGCCCACCCATCCACAATGCTCTCCTTGCTCCTCGTGGCCCTCTCCAATGCGAACGGGGCTTACAAAAATAAGAAGGTAAAACTTCAGAGGGACTAGCTTGGAACTCTATCCAAACTGTGCTTCAGCGTAGTTGGCCTGAACTTTTGAATCTGTCCAGAATTACCAGATATTCGAGTTGGTGCTTTGGGCTTTTTTGCACTAATTGACATTTTATCCTTTAAAAATTCACAGCTCTGCTTCTAATGATTGGATTTGTGTAATATTTGTCTTGTTTTATTTTTTTAATTCTGCTCTATTGTTCTAACCTTGTGTGGGATCTTGTTTGTGTGATGTTTTCACAGTTTTACTGTTTGAAGGCGTGCACAAACACTTTACACATTGCCTCTAAGTTAAGCCTGACTGTTCTGTGCCAAGCTCCCAGGGGGCTTGAGCACTGGTTCATTTGGGGTTTCCTTGTGTCTTCACCCTGACAGGGATTGTGGTTGCTGTTTGACGATGGCTCACACCCCAGTCAACCAGTAACCCAATTTCGTACACATCCTTATTGTAATTTTGATATTTGTGTTTCTACAATGTATCAATTTCACCTTTTAAAAGTGCTCCCAAGGGCTAAGCTCTTACTGCTCCAGCAGGCCACGACATATAGTGAAGGATGTCCAGCTTTTAGTTGCAGACAAATTGTTATCAAAATCATATTGATTCTAGAGCTAGGGCAGTGTTCTGATTGGTTAGGGTTAGGACTAGGGTTTCCCTTGGCTAAAGAAATCACCTGATCACTAGAGCTATTTAAGGTCAGGGTTAAGGGAGTCTCAGTCCAGGCATTGAGGCTAAGGGTGGCGAGGACAAGGCCAGCTGCCTGTTTGAGCCTGTTCGAGACTGGTCGGGACTTGGCAAGGAATGCCTCCCAAATTTACAGGCACCAACACCTACCCCAACCACACCCATAACCATATTACCACATTTACAGCAAATGTACACCACTCATTTACTAAAAACTAACCCTACACACATTTCAATGTCTCAGCGCCCACTACAGACCCCATTTTGTCACTGACAAACCTATATTCAGCCTGCCATCTTTTCACACACCAACACCCTCATCTTTCTACCACAATAATACAACCACACAACACTTACACTACACTGCATCACACATATTACCTCTTTCAGCAATCAAATTTAATACACTGGTACAGTCAAGAATATTCGTTTTTAATGTGTTTGGCCTGAGGATAGTGTTTTCAAATAACCGGGCACACTGAAACAAGTCGACATAAGGATATCAACACATGTTGTATTGTATTGTTTTTAAATTAGTGATGTATACATTTGTGTATACATTGTGTACAATTCAGTGGCTTTTCAAGACTGTAAAAAAGAAATCCCTTAATAGAAAAAAACCTTTCGGGATTGAAATTCACCCCAAAGCTTTGAATTGATTTGTATGGACTCACATTGAGCTGTAATAATTTGCAATAATGCGGTTTTAATTGTTATTATTCTATATAAAGATTTATATGCTTTTAACATTATTGCCACCAAATGAATATTAAATTAGTATTATCAATCTACTTGTTGCTAGACTCTCTAATAGACTCCCTATAGTTCAGTATAAATTTGAGGACAATTGTCACGTTTAGATAGAAAAACATCGAAAGGGAAATAATTTTTGTTACTTTACCAGTGCTGCATGAAGCCATTCCTCCAGGCTATTGAACAATCACACAAAATCGTATAGCTGTTGTGTGCAGAAAAACATTAAATATCACTAAAGCTGATCACGTCTCCATACAAGGTTGTGAGGCCCTCTTCATCAGATACCACCCAACACCATCATCCTCCTGTAACTTCCTGCTCCTTTACAGACCTTCACCTAGCAATGCAACATTTCCAGACACACTTCTGGACACAGTTTCAAACCTGATAACACATTAACACTACACACCGACCTATCCATTCTGGGTGACCTCAACATTTGGTTTGACAAACCCAATTTGCCCCATCTAAAAATAATCATCACTGGCCTTGATGCACTGAACCTACATCAGATTGTTGACAAACCCACACACATTGCTAGACACATCCTAGATGCCATTTTTGCAATTACAGAACTAGTTACCTTTCAAACAATAGCTCAACTCACGTGGTTAGACCACCATTTGCTTACTTTCCAACATAAAACAACACAAATCAACACACCTAAAACCACCTTAATTGCATCCACCTATCGACCGTGGAACAAACTCTATTTTGAACACTTAGAAACACAGCTAAAATCCAGTACAGATCTAGACACAATAAATTCCATTCAAAAACTATATAAGTGGCTACAGGAAGCGTTTAATATCCTAATACCACTACAAATGACACAACAGAATAAAGGAAAACAGGCACCATGACAAAGTTAAAAGAGATAAAACAACAAATTAGAAAGCTGCAACGTGCCTGGCTCAAAACAAACACCAATCTAGACACAATTTGAATACGGAAACTTAACAGATTATACAAGTCAGCTGTCAAAAAAGCTGAAACAAAATACTATTCAGATAGAATTCAAAATGCTAAATGTGCAAATAAAGAATTCTATAAAATAAATAAACCAAGCAGCCTCGAGGGAGCTCATCCCATTACTCAAGATTTCACACACAACTGGCAAATTATTACAGGGCCAAAGCAGACATATTGGAATTACAGTTAAAATAAAGAAAAAACACCAGCACTAAGCATGAGCGTAAAATCCGTTACGCTCGCGGATTTTGCAAATGTTCGGTAAATTCGCGATCCGCGAACTCCCGCGAATTTACCGCGAATTTGCAAATCCGCGAGCGGCGGATTCCGGGGGCAAAAGTTCAAGCCTTGCTGGCCTGTTGTAACTAATTTACGATGGCGCCGGCAAGCTGCCAGCGCCATCCTAAGATAGTTACTAAATTAGCTTCAACAGGAAGCTCTAATAGATAAGATAAAGCAGGTCATCGAGCGCCTGCTTTATTTTATCTATTAGAGCTTCCTGTTGAAGCTAATTTAGTAACTATTTTAGGATGGCGCCGGCAAGCTGCCAGCGCCATCGTAAATTAGTTACAACAGGCACAAAACGGTGGCGTCTTCTTGAATAAATATGAAGGGCAGGGTTCATTCTGGCACGACGGTCCTGGCACAAAAATTAAACCTCAACTGCAAGCACTTACAGATATCGATTAAGCATGTGCCCTAGTTGAAGCTTAAATTCAGTGACTCATTCATCGGCCCAAAAAACAATCGTGAGCGTTGTCAAGGCTGGGCACATGTGCCTTCTTCCCTAATATACCATCGAAAATCAGCTGTGATGCTGGACAGAGGCCTTTGCATCCTTGACTTTCACGAGCGCAATCCTCGTGCTGTTCCTGTGGCCAGGAGCTTCTGTATCTTCATCTGTTGCTCTGATCGGTCTCTGACCTTTAATGCACACAAGAGGCATGTGCACTCGCATGGAAGCCCTGTTCGTTTGGCCCCGCCCACACACTCGTGGTGTGCACCGTCTTCCCGCCATTTACCCACTATGATGGACAGCTCACTCAAGGGACCCCTGCGCCCTTCGGCGCGATTGCATAGTAACACACACCTGGTCGCTGTAGACAACTCTCTGGCACTTTAGGCAGCTGTAGTGTAGTAAAAGCACTATACATCTACCCAACGAGGTAGCACTTACTGATTATCTAGTAGAAAGTACTCCAGTTGAGTAGAGGTATGGCACAAAACGGTGGCGTCTTCTTGAATAAATATGAAGGGCAGGGTTCAATCTGGCACGATGATCCTGGCATGGAAGCCCCGCCCCAAATCCGCCGATCCGCAAAATCCGCGAATTTTGCGGATCCACGATCCGTGAATCCGCAAATCCGCGAATCGTGGATCCGCAAAATCCGCCCATGTCTAACCAGCACCCACCCTATTCCAAAACAACAATCCAAGAATATGCTAACCCAGCCTCTCCATTCCTTCCCACAAATTTCACACTTTGAATTGATGGACCTAGTCAAAGCAATGAGGCCTGCCGGCAGCCCTTCTGACCTGTGTCCATCACAAACCTTGAAGAGAATTTTCTCAAAACCTCTGCTGCCACACCATTAAGAAGAATCATCAACAATTCCTTAACTATGGGACTATTTCCAGAACTAATAAAGTCATACATATACCCATTACTGAAGAAAGCAAATCTGGGCCCACTGAACCCCGACAGCTACAGTCCAATTACAAATGGACCTTTCCTGGGCAAACTGGTAGAAAGAGCATTCGCCCAGATCTCACAATTCATTGAAGATAATGCAATACTTTCAGACTTCCAAAGGGGATTGCGTCCAGGAAGAGTCACAGAATCTGCCCTCGTTGCCATCTGGGATGACCTTAAGAACACAGATGACTGGAAAGGGTTGTTGCACTGCTTTTCTTTGACCTTTCTGCTGCCTTTTACACTGTTGACCTTGACACTCTGATACAAAGACTCTACGAAGCCGGCATAGAGAGGACTGCTCTAAACTAGATCACATCCTAGCTTCACAACAGAACTAATGTCATCCATACACCCCTTTCTCTTCCAAATCGTACTTCACAAAAGCAGGGTTCCCTCAAGGCTCTTATCATTTCATCCATGCATTTCAACATCTACATGAAGTCATTACCGGCACTGATCAATCAATTTCCCCTCACATGTTATAACTATGCAGATGACACACAAATACTCATTAAACTGGAATGCCCCAAAGACATTGAAAACGTACTATTTTTCAATTGTCTCAGAGCCGTGGATCAATGGATGACATGGAGCCATCTCAAATGGAATGCTTCCAATACATAAATACTCACTTGTGACGAATGAAAAAATTATGACCCACTCACCGCATGGCCTGCTGATCTAGGAACACCGCCTAAAGTAGCTAAGGAAGTAAGAAAACTTGGAATTACCATGGACTCCAAGATATCAATGAATGCCCAAGTGAACAATCTAGCAAGAACAAGCTATGTTACTATAAAAACTCTGTGACGCAGCTTCCCCCACCTGGGATTTCCACATAAGGTCTAGGCTACCATCTCTCTTATTCTGTCCAAACTTGATTACGCCAATAGCCTCTACCATGGATCACCTTTAACAACTATGAAAAGACTACAACAGAATCAGAACTCTGCTGCCAGACTTCTCTTACATATAAAGCTACAATCCCACATCTCCCCTGCCTTGACAGCCCTACATTGGTTACTGGTTGCCAGACGATCCACATTCAAGCTGCTTTGTATCACCCACAAAGTGATAAATGGAACAGGACCGCTCATCATCAGGAATGAAATCACCAAATACATTTAACAAAGAAGCCTTCGCTCTAGAGTGGCACCTCACCTCAAAATCCCCCCATACAGGAAAGAAAAACCTGAGTGGCACATCCTTCTCTTTCAAGCAGTCAAACGATGGTACTCTTTACCCCCAAACATAAGGTCCACGGATAACCACCTTATCTTCAGAAGACTACTCAATGATTGGCTCTTCCCCACAATACCACCATACTCAAACATAAATATACAGCATATCCCTCTGTATATAAGTATTTATTTGGACTTTAGATGTGTAACTACATATGTATTGCTTTGTATAATTGTGTACACTCATTATGTTTTTAAAGATATAGATATTCATTAGTTCTGCTTAACAAATGTACATATTACTTATAGTTACATTATTCTATGTTAAACATGTCTATAAGTGACTGCTTAAATAAGTACATTTTTTATGTATTTATCTACAATTGCTTCACTATTGAATTACAAAAAAACAAATACATTTATTTAAAGTACAGCAACACTTGAAAGTCAGAATTTATTAAATGCAACTTTAATCTACATAAATTACCTTTCTTATACATATATAACTTCCATGTACTTATGTATCTTTATATGTGTTACTTTGCTTCTAATTAAACATATCCAATGCACTATCCTATATCTCACATGATATCTCTCACAACATATCCTCTACCTCCACTCTGACTCATCTCAAACTTCATTCTACTACTCTCTCCAATGCACTTGCCTATTTCTCACCCTACACCACTCACAACATATCCTCTACCTCAACTCTCTGACTCATATCAAACTGCATTGTACTTCTCTTTCTAATGCACTACCCTATTTCTCACCCTTTACCTCACTCAATATATTCTCTACCTCCACTCTCTCATTCATCTCGAAACCCATACCAATACTATGCTCCCCAAAATAACCCTTTATAGACTTTTTCCTCCTCTACCCCTCCTTGCATTATATCATACCTCTTTTACTATCCCAATCTCCCAAACATGCCTTTTAAATCCCTTCCCTCTGTCTCTTCCCCTCCACCTCCCCTTCCCACATACCAAATCCCCTTCTACTGCTATGAACTCCAAAAAAGAAAAAAAAGAAAACTTTCTAGACCATTTCTTCTCTTATCCCTCCACTATTCCTTTTCAATCCAAATAACAGACTAACATGTCCACCACTCAAATTCATTTCATGTATCCCTATACTAATTGCCCGTTCCTGTTTGTGTTACGGAGTAGTGTGCTATTTGCCAAAAAGTACTTCAACACCTCACCAGGGATAGCAAGCGCAATATAAATGCAAACCCTTCCCTCTTCCATCCCTCCACAATCCTTTTACAATCCAAATAACAGACTAAAATGTCCACCGCTCATATCAAATTAATTTCATATTTCCCTTCGGTAATTCACCACCAATCCTTCTTGGGTTCCAGAGTAGTGTGTGACTCACTGAAAAGTGCTTCAACGCCTCATCAGGGGTAGCAAACACTTTATAAATGCAAACCCTTCTTTCTCGCATCCCCCACTATCCTTTTTAATTCAAATAACAGTCTAACATGTCCACTGCTCAAATTTATTTCATATTTCCTAAGACTAATTCGCCAGTAATACTTTTTTGGTTTCAGAGTAGCGTGCTACTCACCAAAAAGCACTTCAACACCTCATTAGGGGTAGCAAGCGCTATATAAATGCAAACCTTTCCATCTTCTACCCCTCCACTATAGTTCTCAATCCAAATAATAGACTAACATATCCACTACTCAAATTAATTTCATACTTCACTATACTAATTCACCACTAATCCTTTTGGGTTCTGGAGTAGCGTGCTACTTGCCAAAAAGGAGTTCAAACGCCTCGTCAGGGGTAGGAAGCGCACTATAAATGAAATTACAATGCAATACAGCACAATACTCTTATCTTCAGCCTGATGCTAGACCAAAGCCATTATAGACAAGAGGGTGGCAAATTGCAACATGTCCTTAAAAAGATCTTGTTGCTGGTAGACAGGGAGGGGTAACCGACAAAATGTCATTATTCCTTTGTCACTCAATATCTTGTCAGTTTACACATGCTCCAATTTGATGCCATTGAAGAGTTCTGCAATCTGAAGAAAGCGTGCTTTGTGACGGCTGTATGTACCTGTTCCCGGCATTACCGTGCTTGTCTACGATCTTCCAGTGTTGGGGAGCTTTCCGATGGATGGCCGATCTTTTCTACTGGTGCTCCCGGGATGATACCTTATCATCACTTGTTGTTTTTGAGGTTTCCAGCTTTGATTAAGCTCTCGAGCAACGTCTGCGATGGAGAAATCTTTCGACGAGTTCCCCTTAAGCAGTAACTCTCCAACTCCACATTTTCAATAGCCGGCGGCAGCTGGGCCCCCAAGGCAAATAAGCATGCGGAGTGCATTTCCTCAGAAGGCGCAATAAAACATATTTCATCATCTGAAAGAGGGTTTTGTCGGACGGATTTTCCACTTCTGGAAGAAGGATGGCAACCTTGCGCAAGGGCTCTGTCTCCGCGGCCGTATGACGGCGCCAGTAAAGTGCCCCCCATGGGCGGGCTGGTGGAAGCAGCTCGTTTCCTTTCAGGAGCTACTTCCTTGCTTTATTGCCTTTCATGCACAAAAGGGATGTTCCGTAAAAATTGCTTTTTCCCAAACAGGTAAATTATGTGTCTCATTCCAAATCACAGCACTCGGGCAGGGCATTGCGCCTTTGGAAATGCACACGTGCTCACAGGAGTGGATACAATATGAATATATTCATATGCATTTTATGCTCAGATCACCGCTTCACAGCAGCAAACACTAAATCTAGTGACACATATGCATTTCATTTACAGAGCTGCGTGAGAGGATATGTCTCACAGTGAAACAAGTTAGCGAATCCTGACGGGTCCACTCAGCTTTTCATCCTTCATTGGTCGATAAAATGAGTACCACAGAGTTGGGTAACAATAAGTATCGGTAAATAAACGTTTAGTTCTGTTTTTGACTGAATGACACATGACCCTCTCTCACCTGGAATATTCATAACGACATAAAATAGTGCTCTACGATCAAAGATAATATATTTTGTTGGGAAATATCCCCCACATCTCTCCCCTCACGCCTTCCTCCCTGTAGAAGAGGCTGTGCAGGCACATGTGTATCAGCAAGGGGATGACCCCCCTTTCCAATATACATATGAAGAGGAACAGATCAATATGACCTAAGGCAAACAACAGGTAAAACAAACACATAAAATCAAAGAAAATAAAATCTACTTTACAAACTCAAGCTTAAGCAGCAGAATGAAAAGTAGTTCACTTTGGAGGCGTAGATTTACTATTTAATATTCTCAATTGAAACTGAGCAACACTAGGGACAATGGTTGACTTTTGGGAGCCAGATTTATTGTTCCCAGTCCAAACTCTGTAATTGTAGAAAAAGTCTTGGCCATTGGGGGATGACGAGGGTTACATTTGTTATTCCCACTCCGACATAAGCAACAGTAGAGAACGTGTTGGGTATTTAATGGGTGAGATTTATTATTCCTACTCGAACATCAGCAAAAGTAAATAAAGTGTTGTATTTGGAGGGATCAGGTTTACAGTACCCACTCCAAACTGAGCAATGGTAGAGAAAAGGCTACACTTTGGAGGTGCAAGATTTAGCATTCCCAGTCCAAACTGAGCAACAGTAAAACACGTGTTTGGCATTGATGGGGTCAGATTTACTAATCACAATCCAAAGTGAGCATCACTAAATAAAGTGTTGAACTTTGCAAAGGTCACAGTTACAATTCTCAATCCAAACTGAGCAACATTAAAAGTGTTGAAATCTGGAGAGGTCCGGGTAACTACTCTTACTGTAAAATAAGCAACGGTAGGGAAAGTGCTGGACTTTGGAGGGGTTATATTTACTAGTCTCACTACATTTTAAACAACAGTAGAAAAAGTGTTGGAATTTGAAAAGGTCAGATTTACTATACCCACTCCAAACTAAGCAACAGTACGAAAAGCGTTGACTTCTATAAGGCCCAGGTTTACCATTCCAGCTTCAAACTGAGCAGTAGTCGGTACAGTGTTGAACTTTGGATGGAACAGATGTACTACAACTACTCCAACATAAACAACAGTAAGAAAAATGCTTGACTTTTGTAGGGTCAAATGTCCTAATAATTCCCACGCCAAACTGAACAATGATAAAGACAGTGTTGGCCTTTGAAGGGATTAGATTTACTATTCCAATCAAAACTGAGCAAGAGTAGCAAAAGTTCTGGACTTTAGAGTTGTCAGATATACTATTCCCGCTGCAAAATAAGCAACAGTAGGGAAAGGGTTGGACTCCGGAGGGCTTAGCTATACTATTCCCATTTCAACCCAAACAACAGTAGAGAAAGCTTTAGACCTTAACCCCTTCGCTGCTAGGCCTTTTCCCCGCCTCTGCTAAGCCTTTTTTTGGCTATTTGGGATAGTTCGCACATAGGTCCCTGTAACTTTTTGTCCACATAAGGTATCCATGCCAAATTTGCGTTCTTTTCTTCCAACATCATGGGGATTCTAAAGGTACCCAAGGTTTGTAGATTCCCCAGGTGGGGACCCAGAAATTAGCCAAAATACAGCTAAATTTTGTTTTTTGGGGGAAAAATGGGAAAAAAGGGGTACAGATGAAAGTGTCTGTTTTTTTCGCTGAAAATAGTATCATAAAAACGGTTATGGTGCTCAAATCACCATCTTTCCAGCTTTCAGGGACGAGCAGACTTTTGTCAGAAAACCAAACATTTTACACAGTTTTGGCATTTTTTTGGGACACAGCCTATTTTTGCTATTTTTGGTGCTTTCAACCTTCTTCCAGTTAATGGTAGAAATGGGTATGGAAGCAATAATGGATCCTGTAAAGCTATACATTTTAGAAAAGTAGACAACATTTTGAATTCAGCAAGGGGTAATTTGTGTAGATCCTTCAAGGTTTCTTTATCGAAACTAACCATTGAATATGGGAAAAATTGAAAATTTGTTGAAAAAAACAGCCATTTGTGTCAACGTTTTCATTTGTAACTTCTTCTAATTATGACAGCTGTTTGAAAGCAATATACCTTTACATCTGCTGAACCTTTCTGGTTGTGGAGATATATAGGACACGTAGGTTCACCAAGTACCCAATGAACCGAGAGCTAATAACTGAGCAGCATGTTGCAATGGTTTATTATTATGTACCGAGTATAAAGCAATTAATTTGGGAAAATATATACATGGAAAATTTGGTATGAGAGACACTTGTGCATTTCTGAATTTGGAACAAAATATAGAGTTTATAAACAGTAGATATTTGCACATTTCCAAAATTGTGAGTACCCATACTAGCATGAGAATATAGGTCATATTTCAAAATGACTTCTTTTTTACACATTGTCTTTCATTTGGAAGGCAAAAATGCATTAAAAGTCAATAGGTAATAACAGTTGCTCTACAATTATGTGTTACCCTAAAAGTCCCAGTAAAAATGGTACCTCACTTGTGTGGGTAGGCCTAGTGCCCGTGGCAGGAAACGGCTCAAAACACAATATGGACACACTTTATTTTTACTGTGAAAACTGATCCTTTTTTTGCATAGAGCCTGGCTGTAGATTTTGAACCCTAGCTCTGCGGGCACCTAGGGAATCCTAGCAACCCTATACAATTCTGAAAAGTAGAAACCCAGGGGAATCCAGAATGGGGTAACTTGGCTGGCTCCCACCAAGATCTATTACCCAGAATCCCTTGCAAACTTAAAAATATGTTTAAAAAAACACATTTTCCTCACATTTCTGTAGTGGAAAGTATTGGAATCTGCGTGGATCGACACACCTCGCATTTCCCAAAGTCTTTTGAGAAAAATGGTACCTCACTTGTGTGGGTAGGCCTATTGCCCGTGATAGGAACCGGCCCAAAACGCAATGTGGACATACCACTTTTTCACAGTGTACACTGACCTTTTTTTTTGCAAAGTGCCTAGCTGCAGATTTTGAACCCTAACTCTGCCAGCACCTAGGGAAATCTAGCAAACCTATACATTTTTTTAAACTAGACACCCAAAGAAATCATGAATGGGGTGACTTGGCAGGCTCTCACCAGGTTCTGTTTCCCAGAATACCTTGCAAACCTAAACATTTGTCCAAAAACACATTTTCCTATATTGCTGTGGTAAAAAGCTCTGGAATCTGTGAGGATCTACAAAATTCCACCAACCGCACATTTCCCAATGTCTTCCGAGAAAAATAGTACCTCACCTGTGTGGGTAGGCCTAGTGTCCACAACAGGAAACGGCCCAAAACTCAACGTGGACAAACCACATTTTCACAGTGAAACTGACCCTTTTTTTGCAAAGTGCCTAGCTGTAGATTTTGAACCCTAACTCTGCCAGCACCTTGAGAAACCAATCAAACCTATACATTTTTAAAAACTAGTTACCCATGGGAATCCAGGATGGGGTGACATGATTGGCTCTCACCAGGTTCTGTTAACCAGAATCCCTTGCAAACCTCATAATTTTTGTCACATTTCTGTGGTGGAAAGTTCTGGAATGTGTATGGATCCACAAAATTCCACCCACCCCGCATTCTCCAAAGTCTTCAGAGAAAAAAATGGTACCTCACTTGTGTGGGTGGGTCAAGTACCCGCGACAGGCAAGGGCCCAAAACCTATTGAGGCAGCATCAAAATTACCTGTCACAAAACAACCTGGTTTTGCAAGTGGGGTCCCATGAGTTTTTGGCCTCGGGCTCAGGGGCCATCTAGGGAAATCTACCAAACCCACACATTTCTGAAAACTAGACACACGGAGGAGTCTAGAAAGGTATGGCTCGTGTGGGTCCCCCAACATTTCTCTACCCAGAATTCCCTGCAAACCTCAAATTTAGCTTAAAAAATCACTTTTTTCTCAAATTTCTGTGTGGGTTGTTTCTGGAATCTGCGTGGAAATACAAATGTTCTCCTACACAGCATTCCCCCAGGTCTCCCTATAAAAATGATACTTCACTTGTGTGGGTGACCCAAGAACCCGTGTCAGGCAAGGGCCCAAAATGTACTGAGGAGACATCAAAATGACCTATCACAAAACAACCTGGTTTTGCACCTGGGTCACCTGGGTCACCTGGGTTTTCGGCCCCGGGCTCGGCGGCCATCTAGGTAAATGACATGGCCCTTTTTGCAGGGTTATCCCCAAACTTTCTGCTTCTTCCTCCTATTTTTTTTCTGACCTGTTTGTGTTGGTTTTAGGACTCTGGCACTTTACCACTGCTGATCAGTGCTAAAGTGCATAAGCTCTCTGTGTGAAATGTGTTATAGATTGGTGTTTCCATGATTGGGTATGATTGGGTATTTGATTTACTTGTTAGTACCTAGTAAAGTGCACTGAGAGTGCCAGGGCCTGTAAACTAAATGCTACTTGTGGGCCTACATCACTGATTGTGCCACCCACGGGAGTAGCCCATAAAAGGTAACTCAGCCGGCCATTGCAGAGTCTGCGCGCAGTTTGTAACTGCCATGTCGACTTGGTGAGTGCACCCACTTGCCAGGCCCTAAACCTTCCTTTTTCTACATGTAAGTCACCCCTAAGGAAGGCTCCGGGTACCCATGTGGGCAGGGTGCAGTGTATGTGAAAGGTAGGACATGCCTTGGTGTGTGTGGCATATCCTGATAGTGAATTACAGCCAATTTAGTTTTTCACTATTGCAATGCTATCTGTTCTCATAGGCCAGAATGGGCAGTTTGATTACAACATCCTATAATCCTAAACTGACCCAGGGAACAAGGTAGAAATTCGAGTTTAGTATGCCTATCCTTTAGTGAAGGTGATTTTTACATTTGTGTGTTTGAAAACACCCCTTTTAGAAAGTAGTTTTTTTTTTGCTCAGTCATCCTGTGTGCCTCTGCTGGATTGCCTGTCTGAGTTTTGGACACCAGATGGCTAGGAAGCAAAGGTGGCTCCAGATAGTCTAGGTAGGTCAGGAAACGGCTAAATAGACCATGGCTGTGATGGGGGAAGAGGGAGGAGATTTATTTCCTTGCATCTCAAAGGGCCTGGTCTGCCTCTGACAATGTCGTCCACACCCCATGCAGGGAATACACACCAGAGAAGCCAGAACTGGTTCTGGCTGGGCACAGACAACCTCTGCCTAGAGGATAAATGGACTTTTGGATACAAATACCGGGGCCCAGACCCCTGAACTTTAGAACTCTTTTAGAATAAGAAGACTGCCAATAAGAAAAGCTGCAGAAGCTGTGAGGGGGGACTAGCACTTTGCTGTGTGCTTGGCTGTGTTGGCCTGCAGTGGCTGCTTCTGTCTTAGGCAGTGAAAGGACTGGACTGGACTTAATGCAATCTACTCTTGTGAGGTTTTCCAAGGGCTTGAGGTAGGGCTTGCCCCCGTTCAAGAAGTCTCAGGAACAGCAAGGACTTCACACTCTTCTGCCCTCAGCACTGGGGACTGTGTGATTTGTGCTGCAATAGAAGAGAAGTGACCCGATGACGTCAACGACGCCACTGCCGACTCCGTGTCCTGATGTCACCGCAGAGGACACTGCCGCAATGCCACAATGTGACAGTGGTCTCACTGACGATGCCTGCTGATGCCGCCACTGAGCCGCTGCTCATACCGCGACCTGTGGGTACCGCACGCCGCACTGCCTTGCTTCACGGTGATGCCTTTGCACCACAGAGGGCACCGCCGCAACACCGCACCGCAACCCTGTTCTCACCGACGATGGCTGCTGATGCCACCACCGAGCCGCTGATCGCACCGCGACCTGAGGGCACTGCATTCCGTACTGCCTCGCTTCACAACAACTCCTTGGCCTCCCAGGCGACATTGCTCTATGCTGAGATCGACGCTGCTGCTTGCACTGTGGTTCAAGGTCACCACTTGTAAAGTTACACGATGCACCGCCCTCATCCCGCACCGCAGCCTTGGCCTATTGATGCTGGCGCCATCGACTCCAGTTCGTCAGCCGAAGACAACGCTTCAGCAACGACGACGCCACTGTTTGCACCATGACCTGACGGCACCATGACCAGCACCGCCTTCACCTCGCACCGTGACCGTGGTCTCAAAGATGACGCCATCTGAACACCGCCACTGAGCTGTTGCTCTCACCGTGACCTGAGGGTACCGCACGCCGCACCGCTGCACTTCGCATCGCAGCACCCGACGCCTGCCGATGCCAGCGCTCCTGAATCCATTAGAGAAGAGATCGACCTGACTTCAAGTGTGACTTCGAGGGCCTCCGACGACTCCTGCACCGACCTCCGGAACCAACGCATGCGGACGCCGTGTTTTCTGAAGCTCAACGAGAGGTCATTGATGCCCTGCATTTCTAAATTGTACTGTTTGCGGGTCTTCCTGACACCGTAGCTGGCCCGCGATGCCGCGGTCAGCCAGAACTGTTTGAATTTGTTTGCTCATGTCGCCGAGATAGCCCCGGAAAGAGCAATTGACATCAAGGAACTATTTTTAGAGCATATTTTGATAAGTGAAGATTTTGAAGTACTGTATTGTGGATTTTTAGCGTTTTTGGTCTTGTCTTAATAACAGTATTGGATATTTTTCTAAACTGGTGTTGTGTCCTTTTGTAGTGCTTACACTGTATTAATGTTTGTTATGTGCAAATGCTTTACACAATGCCTCTAAGATAAGCCTGACTGCTCATGCCAAGCTACCAAGGAGGTGAGCAGGGGTTATTTTAGGAGCGCAACACCCTTATCCTGACTAGAGTGGTGTCCTAGCCTAGAAACATCCCATCTCTAACAGGAAACCTACCAAACCATACATTTCTGAAAACTAGACACCCAGGGGAGTCCATCAAGGTATGGCTTGCGTGGGTCCCCCAACATTTCCCTACCCAGAATCTCCTGCAAGCCTCAAATTTAGTTGAAAAAATAAATTTTTTCTCACATTCCTGTGTGGGGTAGTTGTAGAATCACCGGGCTGACACAAATTTCCTACCACCCAGCATTTCCCTGGGTCTCCCGATGAAAATGGTACCTCACTTGTGTGGCTGCAACAGGAAATGACCCAGATGGTATTGTGGAGACTTTAAAATTAACTACAACAAAAGTACTTGTTTACGAGGGGCATATGGTTCTTTGGTCCCAGGCACACTGCCATCTAGGGAAACCTACCAGACCCACACATTTCTCAGAACAAGACACCCTGGGGAGTTCAATGAGGTATGGCTTGCGTGGATCCCCCAACGTTTCCCTACCCAGACTCCCCTGCAAACCTCAAATTTAGCTAAAAAAACACATTTTCCACATATTTGTGTGTCAATCAATCAATCAATCAAAGCATTTGTATAGCGCGCTACTCACCCGGAGGGTCTCAAGGCGCTTGGGGGAGGGGGGTCCGCTACTGCTCGAACAGCCAGGTCTTGAGTTGCTTCCTGAAGGAGAGGTGGTCCTGGGTCAGGCGGAGGTGGATGAGGAGGGAGTTCCACGTCTTGGCAGCCAGGTAGGAGAAGGATCTTCCTCCCGTTGTGGCTCTTCGGATGCGGGGAACGGTGGCGAGGGCGTGGCTGGTCGATCGTAGCTGGCGGGAGGGAGTGTAGAAGGTCAGGCGGTCGTTGAGGTATCTGGGGCCTTGGTTGTGGATAGCTTTGTGTGCATGGAGGAGGAGTCGTAACGTGATTCTCTTGCTGACGGGGAGCCAGTGCAGGTCTCTCAGGTGTCCGGAGATGTGGCTGTGTCGGGGGATGTCCAGGATGAGTCGTGCTGAGGCGTTCTGAATGCGCTGGAGTCTTTTCTGAAGTTTGGCTGTGGTTCCGGCGTAGAGGGAGTTACCTTAGTCCAGTCGGCCTGGATGACCGTCTTCCTGGTTTCGGTGGGGATCCACCAGAAGATCTTACGTACAATGCGTAGGATGTTGAAGCATGACGAGGAGACGGCGTTGACTTGTCTGGTCATCGAGAGGGAGGAGTCCAGGATGAAGCCCAGGTTGCGTGCGTGGTCCGTTGGTTTGGGTGCGCTGCCCAGGGCAGGGGGCCACCAGAAGTCTTCCCAGGCGGAGGGTGATGATCCCAGGATGAGGACTTCCGTGTTATCTGAGTTCAGTTTCAGGCGGCTGTTCATCATCCACTCGGCTACATCATTCATCCCTTCGTGTGGGTTTGTTCTGGCGGTTGCGGGGTCGTTGGTGAGGGAGAGGATCAGCTGGGTGTCGTCGACGTAGGAGACGATGTTGAGGTTGTGTTGGCGTGCGTTGGCCGCGAGGGGGCTCATGTAGATGTTGAAAAGCGTGGGGCTGAGCGATGATCCTTGTGGTACGCCGCAGAGGACTTCGGTCGCCTCGGATCAGAACGGTGGGAGGCGGACTCTCTGTGTTTTTCCGGCGAGGAAGGAGATGATCCACTCCAGTGCCTTCTCATGGATTCCGATGTTGTTGAGGCGCTGCACTAGGGTGCGGTGGCAGACCATGTCGAACGCTGCGGAGAGGTCCAGGAGGATGAGGGCCGCTGTTTCCCCGTTGTCGAGCAGGGCTCGGATGTCATCGGTGGCTGCGATGAGGGCGGTCTCAGTGCTGTGGTTGGCTCGGAAGCCGGACTGCGAGTGGTCGAGGGATCCATTTGTCTCGAGGATGGCGGCCAGCTGTCTGTTGATGGTCTTCTCGATGTCCTTGGCAGGAAAAGGAAGGAGCGAGATGGGGCGGTAGTTTTTGAGGTCGGTGGGGTCCGCTGATGGTTTCTTCAGTAGGGCGCTGAGTTCGGCGTGCTTCCAGCTCTCTGGGAAGGTGATGGTGTCGAAGGAGGCGTTGATGATGTCCTGGAGATGGGGTGCGATGACGGAGTCGGCCTTGTTGAAGACGTGGTGAGGGCAGGGGTCGGTTGGTGATCCGGAGTGGATGGAGTTCATCGTGCGGATGGTGTCTTCGGTGTTGACCGGGGTCCAGGCGCGGAGGGTGGTGGTGGGGGGTGTTGGTACGGTCGTAGGGTGAGTCGGCTGTGTGCTGAAACTGTTGTGTATATCTGCGATCTTGCTGCGGAAGGACAAGGCGAGCGAGTTGCAGAGGTCTTGCGAGGGGATGATGTCGTTGTTTCCGGCGCTAGGGTTGGAGAGCTCTTTGACGATGTTGAAGAGTTCCTTGCTGTTGTGGGCGTTATTGTTCAGTCGTTCCTTGAATGCGGTTTTCTTGGTGGTGTGGATCAGCTGGTGGTGTTTTCGGATGTGTGTGTGGAATCACAGTGCCGGCACAAATGTCCTACCACACAATGTTCTCCTTAGTGTCCCGAGTAAAATGATACCTCACTTGTGTGGGTGTTCAATGCAGAATTGGCTAAAAACATACTTTTTTAAAAATGTCGCGCTTAGAATTCTCTTCTTGGTGCTATACACTTATTCCCTATGTTTTGGGCTCTTCCCAGTCACAGGCCCTTACCCCACCCACACAAGTGATGTATCATTTTACGCGGGAGACTGAGGGTAACGCTGTGAGGTAGGAAATTTCTACCAGCACAGTGATTCCACCCAAAATATGTGGAAAATATGTTTTTTTCACCTAAATTTGAGGTGTGCAGGGCATTCTGGGTAGGAAAACGTTGGAGGATCCACACAAGCCATACCTCGCTGGACTCCCCGGGGTGTCTAGTTTTCATAAATGTATGGGTTTGGTAGTTTCTCAAGATGGCCGCCGAGCCCAGGCCCAAAAACCAAGGTAACCCCCGTGCAAAACCAGGTTGTTTTGTGATAGGTAATTTTGATGTCTCCTAAATATGTTTTGGGCCCTTGCCTGTCGCGGGTACTTGACCCACCCATGCAAGTGAGGTATCATTTTTATCAGGAGACCTGGGAGAACGTTGCGCGATAGGAAAGTTATGGATCAACATAGATTCCAGAACTTTCCCACACAGAAATTTTTCAACAACATTTGAGGTTTGCAGGACATTCTGGGTAGGAAAACATTGGGGGATCCACGCATGCCATACCTCACTGGACTTCCCTGGGTGTCAAGTTTTTAGAAATGTGTGCATTTGGTAGGTTTATCTAGATGGCTGCCGACCCCGGGACCAAAAACTCAGATGCGGGGTGGGTGGAATTTTGTGGATCAACACACATTCCAAAACTTTCCACCACAGAAATGTGAGGAAAATGTGTTTTTTTACAAATGTTGAGGTTTGCAAGGGATTCTGGGTAACAGAACTTGGTGAGAGCCAGACGAGTCACCCCGTCCTAGATTCCCCTGGGTGTCTAGTTTACAAAAATGTATAGGTTTGCTAGTTTTCCCTTGGTGCCGGCAGAGCTAGGGTTAAAAATCTACAGCTAGGCACTTTGCAAAAAAAGGGTCAGTTTTCACTGTGAAAATGTGGTGTGTCCATGTTGCGTTTTGGGCCGTAGTCTGTCGCGGGCACTTTGCCTACCAACACAAGTGAGGTACTATTTTTCTTGGAAAACTTTAGGAAATGTGGGGTGGGTTCCACACAGATTCCAAAAATTTCCACCACATAAATGTGAGGAATATGTGTTTTTTTTTTACAAATTTTGAGTTTTTTTCTTTTTTTGTTTTTAGACTTTTATATAGCGCAAACTAGACCCGAAGATATCGAGCATCAGAGCCCTTTACATAGCACCAATTTCATTACACAAGGACACATTCATTTTTGTTAGGCACGGGGAGGTTAAGTGATTTGCCCAGACTCACAAGATGTAGAGCGTCATTGTCGAGACTCGAACCCGGTTCCCCAGCTTTGAAGTCGACCGCTCTAGCGTAAGGCTACATCCTCTGTGCACAAGTTTGCAAGGGATTCTGGGTAACAGAACCTGGTGAGAACCAGATAAGTCATCTCATCCTGGATTCCCCTGGGTGTCTGGTTTAAAAAATGTATAGGTATGCTAGGTTTCCCAAGGTGCCGGTAGAGCTAGGGTTCAAAATCTACAGCTAGGTACTTTGCACAAAAAAGGGTCAGTTTTCCATCTGAAAATATGATGTGTCCAAGTTGCGTTTTTGGCCGTTTTCTGTCGCGGACACTAGGCCTACCCACACAAGAAGGGGCCATTTTTTCATAAGACTTTGGGGAATGCAGGGTGGGTGGAATTTTGTGGATCCACGCAGATTCCAGAACTTTCCACCACAAAAAAGTGAGGAAAATGTATTTTTTAAAACATATTTTGAGTTTTGTAAGGGATTCTGGGTAACAGAAACTGGTGAGAGCCAGACAAGTCACCCCATCCTGGATTCCCCTGTGTGTTTTTTTTCAAAAATGTATAGGTTTGCTAGGTTTTCCTGGGTGCCGGCAGAGAAAAAAAGTCAGTGCCTAGTGGGCTTTCTGACTCAATGGCAAGGGGGAAAATCTGGGGATATTGCCCAGATATGCCCCAAGGGGGAGTAGAAAGACTGTGGCTATTCTTTTGGGGGGTGGGGGCATTCGGATGTCTATTCTGGGAAGCCTTCACCCCTACTAATAGGAAAGCCAGCATAATCGCTGGCACCTGGTTTACTTTTTTCCCCCCCTGGAGGGTGCATATCTAGGGCTACGGACCCCAACTTTTATTGGCATTTTTAGGTTACGCTACATAGTACAATAGAGGCATCATCAATGCAAGCACGGTGGTATAGGCATATCAGTCATCCAAGCACGAGCACACCACAGTAGTATGCTATGTTTACAATGTTCAAGGCGTGCATCAAGTAAGACATGGAATATTCGCCCAAAGTTGGGTGAACCATGATGCTCCTGTCCAAATGCTAACTCCAGGACTGTCCATGAGAACCAGTACGCTGGGCTCACTCACAACCGCGTGTTTCAGGGAAGACCCTCCTGCTTGGGCTTACAAACAGATGATGTATTTCATGAAACAGAAAGAGAAAACTTTAACTACAGCGGCAAAACCACATTCATACGTCAACCTTTGTTCTACCCCCTCTCCTCTCCCCCACCACCCCCAGAGCATACACGCATCTTTGGGTCACGATTGCACTTGCATGATTGCCTTCGTGTCTCGTTAGAGCAGGACCTATTCATAGCAAATTAACTCGGCAGGAGAACAACATGTGGTATGCTCCCATCCTCGTGTGCGTCCCCTGACCCCTCTGTGCTACCCGTGTCTCTCTCCCCATCCAGTTGTTGTAGTGTATTAAGCATGTGCTCTCATCTGTCTGCTATGGGTTCCTTCCGGAGCCCCGTTTCCTCCCACCCGGCCCGGGCCCACGCCTGGAGGGAGGAAGTCCACGCCTGTACGCATGGCGGGTCACGTGCTTTCCACCTCCTCTTGAGGAGGCGTTTCGCCACCACTAGCCCCAGGTCCAGGAAACGAGACGACACCTTGTCTTTGTGGGGTCTCCTGAAATGATGTAAAATGTACGCGGGCCAGTCAAAGGGTGTCGTGTGGTTTGTGCATCTTCTTAGCAGTTCGCTAATGGCACTCCGCTCACCTTACATGCGATTGGGAACAGACTCCCTGCTTTTAGAAGTCCTGCCTTGCACCCCGTTCCACCGCGGTTGCTACAGTTTGTTTTGGAAGGTGCACGAGGCTCGATTGCCCCTCGGCAGGTTCACGAGGGGCGGAAACAGCTGGGTTAGCTCGCTAGTGCGCGAAACCCATAAAAAGTGCACGTCCTGCCGGCCGCGCTGCGGTTGTAGGCAGATACTCCAGGATTCTCTCACTTGCCTTGTTGGGGGTTCTCAGCTGCTGCACCGGTTCTAATATTGTGTGTTCGTGCTATTTTAAAATTTGAAATTCCTGTACTTTTTATTATTAGTGCTTTCTTGTACTATAAAATTCTCACCTTGCATGCGATTGGGAACAGTCTCCCTGCTTTTAGAAGTCCTGCCTCGCACCTCGTTCCACCGCGGTTGCTACCGTTTGTTGTGGAGGGTGCACAAGGCTCCATTGCTCCTCGGCAGGGTCACGGGGGCGGAGACAGCTGGGTTTGCGCTCTAGTGCGCGAAACCCATAATAACAGCATGCCCTGTCGGCCGCGCAGCGTCCGCGCCCCGGGCGCACCGAAGGCGAGCCAAAGTCCATCTGCGCCCATCCGCGCCAAGTCCCAGCCAGACGCCAGGGATGCTGGTTCTCCATTGCCTGATGGAGGTGTCGCTTTGATTTACTCCAGAGTGGAACTATTGGGTATTTGTAAGGCCACAGTCCATTGCACACAGTCCATGGATCACAATAGTCTGGCTAACAAACTATCCCCCTCTTGTCCGCACTGTGATTTCAGAACTACAGGAGGAGGAGAGGATAGCCCAGTTTTCATTAAGGCCATGGTGAAGGTAGTTGTGGGGTTAGTTCCCTGATTAAAAACAATGTCGCCTTTAAAGATTTTGTTTTACAGCAGAATCCTGATTGGATATTTATAACGGAAACATGGGCAAATGATTTCTCAGGCCCTGATTTGGTAGAGGCAATCCCTGATGTATATTGCCTCACAAGATTTGATAGAGTAGGCAGACGTGGTGGGGGATTGGGCATTTTATGCAGGGACTTTTTCACCTGCCGTTCTGAACCATCAGGCCTTATACTTCTCTATTAATACTCATCCCACAGAAAGTTTTTCCGGAGTGCTTTGCTATCAGCAACCACGATCTAGGGCTTCTTTTCCTCAGGATCTCTGTAAGCTTTTGGAGCCGTACTTAGATAGGAGTAGTTTCACCCTTCTTGGTGATTTTAATTTTCACCTAGAGAATTCTGTAAATCATGATACCCTATCCCTTTTGGAAAATATGAATGGTTGTGGCTTTTCTCAACTAGTCACTTTTCCTTCCCATGTGGTGAGCCCCACCATTGATGGGATTTTTCCCAACGATCGCCGCATTCGGTTAGGAGAGCCTCTTCTGTTGGCTTGGTCAGATCATTTCGCCATCCCTTTTTTTCTGAAGGTGTCGGGGCTCTTCCAACCAGATAACACAAAAAAGCTGGAAAAGCGGAATCTGAGGTTGATTAATAATAAGGATGTAGCCTCCGCAAATTTTCATATTCCAGGCCATTTAGGTGCCAATTTAGCGGCTATTGAGCTATCCAAAAAGCAGTAGAAGTACTGGATAGTTTAGCCCCCTTAAAAGTCCACTACGCAGCAAGGAAAAGATCCTCTGCCCCGTGGTTTTCTGATTGACTACGTAAGCTGAGACAGGAGTGTACGAGGCTGGAAAGATCATGGCGCACTAAACCTACAGCATCAGGTAGAAACCTGCACAAACAGTGTCTGAAGGTATACAAGGCGGTCATTTTGGAAGAGAAGGGAAGGTTTTTTGCTAAAGTTTTTGAGTTTAGCAAATCTTCTAAAGAGCTCTTTAATATGGTTAACTCCCAGATTACTCCTACAATCACTCGGGTGAGGTGTCACAGGAACTCTGCGACAGGCTCTCAGCTTTCTTTCGGACAAAGATCCAAGAGATATCCATTCAGTTGGAAGCCCAAAATATTAACCTGGACTCAGACACTCAGTATGAAAGTGGCATGGGGAAAGCCCTAGTAACATTGAGCTCCCAAGCGTACTCTCCTTCCCGCGTCTGTCTCTGGAGAGTACAGACCGTCTGTTAGAGGGAACTAAGTCCGGCTCGCATATGGACTCTTGTCCCCTAAAAGTTTTAAAGAGTGCAAAAGATGCCATTTTACAGCATCTTACCACTGTCCTTAACCTGGCTATTTCTGAGGGGCCTGGAAGGCGGCGGTAGTTAGGCCTCTCTTAAAAAAGCCGTCACTGGACTCGCTGGAATTGAAGAATTATCTACCCATTTCTCTTTTGCCAGCTCCAGCCAAAAGTCCCATCTTAATTATCATTTGAGTGCCTATTTGAGAGACCACCAAATTCTGGATGGCTCTCAACATGGCTTTAGAAATGGCCATAGCACCTAAACTGCGCTCACCACGGTGCTTGATAACATTCACACTCAGGTGAATGCAGGCCATACTACTCTGCTGATTCTACTGGACCTGACCGCAGCTTTTGATACCCTTTCTCCACTAAGGCTTGTGGATCGCCTCAAGGAGATAGGGGTTGGAGGCTCAGCTCTAAGTCTTCTCGCCTCCTTTCTTAGTGATCGGACCCAATCGGTGAAATTGGGTAATTACTACTCTGACCCAACCACCTTGCTACGCGGGGTGCCTCAGGGCTCTTCACTGAGTCCTACACTGTTTAATATCTATGTTGCCCCGTTAGCAAGGGTGGTAAAATCGTTTGGTCTGGAAGTGCTATCATATGCGGATGATACGTAGATCATGGTGTCCATCACTCATAACATCAGTGAGGCTGCCTGCAATTTTAAAAGCTGTATGCAGGCAGTATCATCATGTATGGTCAAAAACTATCTTAAATTGAATGACGAGAAGACAGAGGTTCTCATTTTTGGGGACAAGGTTAACATCTGGTCCGGGGAGTGGTGGCCCGAATGGTTGGTTACTTGCCCCGGCCCTGTTTCCCATGGTAAGAACCTGGGAGTCCTGTTGGACAAATCTTTGTCCCTTAATCTACAGATTAGTAGGACGGTGGCTACTTGTTTCGGGCTTATAAGGATCATAAAGAAGATCGCACAGTACCTCTCACTCGCTGAGCGTAAACAAGTTGTTGTTGCTTTAATACTCTCCAGATTAGATTACTGTAACGCCCTCTATTTGGGTATTAATAGGGGATAGCTGGAACGTCTGCAGTTGGTGCAAAACGCTGCGGCTAGGCTGGTGACTGGAGTTACTAAACACTATTCAGTCTCATCCTCCCTTCAGTCTTACCATAGGGTCACATTTAAGGCTCTTTGCCGTACTCATAATGCCTATTATGGCCGGAGCCCGGACGGTATTAAAGCTTTATTTCATCATTACGTCCCTACTAGAAACCTCAGGTCAGCCAGTAAGCATTTTCTTACGGTGCCTAGATTTAAGCGGCTGAGATGGGGCGGGAGGTCCTTCCCAGCGATTGCCGCTAAGTTGTGGAATTCTCTTCCTGACGAAACTGCTGGACAATGTTCACAAAGTGTGTTTCGCAAAATGTTAAAAACTTGGCTGTTTCCTCTGACGTTGGTTTAGGGGGGCCTTGGCAGTCTGCATTTATCTTCCGCTGTTAGCTCCTTGACGCCCTTTGGCAAAGTTAGCGCTTTACAAGTTTTATGTTCATTCATTCATTCTCCAGTAAGTGCCCAGCCCAGGACAGCTCCACACTGTGTGCAGGAATCCCACCCCCAGCTCATTGCACCTGGGGCAGAATGCATCAGTACGACAGAAATACTTGTTGATCAGCTCAGGCGTGAGGTATGCCCTGTGGACAATGAAAAGTTGTATCTGGCGGAATCACATGTTTCTGGGGATGCGCACCGGGCTTTTAAGGACCCTTTCCCACTCTTTGTCAGTTAGTGGCCGTCCCAGATCCAGCTCCCACTTGCCTCTAAGGGGATCCAAATTTATTGCCGCATGCGCACGTTTCGATGCCGCAAACCAGCGAACCAGGTGCTTGCCCCTTCCCATGACATGGAGATACTGCATAGTTAAATGACGTTCAGGCTCTGTCGCCACATCCCCCCATCTGGCAGACAGTTTCGCTATCAGCGAATGATTAATTAAGAACCCCGCAGGGGGGAGCCCCTCCTCTGTTACCAGCACCTCATACGCCACGAGTGCCCCATCTCTATAGAGATCGCCAAGTTTCTGGATGTCAGCCTCCCGCCACGCCGTGAGCATGGAGGATGTGAGCACCCCTTCACAGCCAGGAGAGCCCTCTAATGGTATTGCAGGTACGTAGGGAATAGTTCTACGGGTAAGGTGCAAGGCTCTGTGGTAGCACTTGTATGCCACTGCCAGCAAGGAGCGGACTAGGACGCTCTATCACTGCTATCGAGTGGAAAAGCTTGGTTATACGTTCTAGCGAGTATGGCGGCATTGCCATAGCTGTATCTTCCCTACCTCTATCCGCCAACCAGGGGCGATCCATTGTAGGTGCGCAGCTAGGTAGTAGTGCTCAAGGCAGGGGGAAGCCAATCCCCCCCTGTCTGTTGGCAGGAAGAGTTTCGCTAGCACCAGCCTTTGCCTGGAGGTGCCCCAGAGAAAGTTCTGGAGCAACTTGTTGAGCATGGAAAAGAAGGAAGCCGGGATGAATAGAGGTAGGTTGATGAAGTAGTACAAGAGTCGGGGGAGCATGACCATTTTGGCAAGAGCCACTCTGTCCGTGGTCTTCAGCGGGAGCGTGGTCCAAAAGCGTATCTGGGACCTGAGTGCTGCAACCGCCCTCCCAAGATTCCCGTCGAATAGGTCAGCCGGGTGACGGTATATCTGGATCCCCAGATACCGAAAGGCGTCCGCTTTCCATTAGGGCTTGTGACCTCGAGGTGGTATCCTGGGTCTGCGGACCCTTCGCTGAATGCATAAAGGCAGGATTTACCCGCATTTACTCTGCGTCCTGAGACATCCGCAAATGTATGTAGCAACTGGGCCAGTTGTTCAGGTATGCTTCCCACATCCCTCACAAACACCAACAGATCGTCCGCATAAAGTAACACCTGATGAACTGCGTCTCCCAGCGGTAAGCCATCACCAAGTGTCTGCCGAATGGCCGCAGGTAGGGGATCGATAGCCAGCGCAAACAGCAGCGGGGACAGGGGACATCCCTGCCAGGTGCCCCGGCCCACCGCCACCGCCTCTGAGATGTAAGGGCCCAGGCGCATTCGAACTACTGGGTTATTGTAGAAGAGATCAACCATTTGCAGAAAATCTAAGTCAAGCCCATAGCGCAACAGTACTGCTGACAGGTAACCCCACTCCAGACAATCAAACGCCTTCTCCAGGTCCAATATCAGGCACCCAGCCCTATGCCACTCCCTCGAGGCCTCAGCCGCCACTCTGAAATATCTCCTAAGGTTCAAGGATGTGGATCTCGTTGGTACAAACCCATTTTGGTCATTGTAAATTAAATGAGGGACCACCCGCGCCTACCGTTCCGCAAGTACCTTATCGTAGACCTTATAGTCCACGTTAAGCATTGCCAGCGGCCAATATGAGCCCAGGACTGTGGGGTCCCATTCCGGCTTAGGCAGGGAAACCAAGAACGCCTCCCGCATAGAGGGGGAAATGAGCCTTTTTCTATCACTGTAGCGTATACCTTGTGAAGTAATGGTGTCAGGACTTTCCTGTGTGCATTATAGTATTCGGTAGGCAAGCCATCCGGCCCCGGGGTCTTCCCTGATGCCATAGACTGAATTGCCTCTCCGACCTCTTCCAGTCTGAGGGGTACACCAAGTGTGTCCCTCTGTTCCTCAGAGACCTCGGGTAAGTGGATAGAGCCCTGGAACCCCTCCAAAACATGCCTGGGGCCAATACCCCGAACCCTATACAGCTGTGTGTAGTAATCAGTCAAGGCTCGGTGAATTTCACGCTGCGTATACACCATCTCTCCCCTTGTTTACATAGAGCTCCTATCGGGGCACCACGCCCCTCCCGCTGAATCAGCCAGGCCAGCAATCCCTTGCTGTGTGTGTGTTCTTTACTCCTGAGGGGGAAGTCGGGAGGTTACTCAGCTAATGTACTGCTTGCGTTTCTGTAACCCTCCCCTGATGTGCCACGGATTTTGGAACCTGTTTTAAAAATTTTTACTTACCTGCATTTGCACTTTGCCTCGATTACTGAGTGCTTTGAAAATAGTTTTCCCCGCAATTCCCGCACTTTGGGCCAGCTCTCAGCCGAGTTAGGTGCTGAGTCAGCCGGTCGCGGGGATAGTTTAGGAGCGGCCATTTTGGTTTGGGAGGAAGTGCTTCTCGCAGTCTAGCGCTGAGTATAAAAGGGGGCACTTCTGGCTTGGCTTATTCCTTGCTGTGTGTGTGTTCTTTACTCCTGAGGCGGAAGCCGGGAGGTTACTCTGCTAATGTACTGCTTGTGTTTCTGTACCCCTCCCCTGATGTGCCACGGATTTTGGAACCTGTTTTAAAAAATTTGACTTCCCTGCATTTGCACTTTGCCTCGATTACTGAGTGCTTTGAAAATTGTTTTCCCCGCAATTTCCGCACTTTGGGCCAGCTCTCAGCCGAGTTAGGTGCTGAGTCGGCCGGTCCCGGGGATAGTGTAGGAGCGGCCATTTTGGTTTGGGAGGAAGCGCTTCTCGCAGTCTAGCGCTGAGTATAAAAGTGGGCACTTCTGGCTGTGCGTATTCCTTGCTCTGTGTGTGTTCTTTACTCCTGAGGCGGAAGTCAGGAGGTTACTCTGCTAATGTACTGCTTGCGTTTCTGTAACCCTCCCCTGATGTGCCATGGATTTTGGAACCTGTTTTAAAAATTTTTACTTACCTGCATTTGCACTTTGCCTCGATTACTGAGTGCTTTGAAAATAGTTTTCCCCGCAATTCCCGCACTTTGGGCCAGCTCTCAGCCGAGTTAGGTGCTGAGTCAGCCGGTCCCGGGGATAGTTTAGGAGCGGCCATTTTGGTTTGGGAGGAAGGGCTTCTCGCAGTCTAGCGCTGAGTATAAAAGGGGGCACTTCTGGCTTGGCTTATTCCTTGCTGTGTGTGTGTTCTTTACTCCTGAGGCGGAAGCCGGGAGGTTACTCTGCTAAATGTACTGCTTGTGTTTCTGTACCCCTCCCCTGATGTGCCACCGATTTTGGAACCTGTTTTAAAAAAATGTACTTACTTGCATTTGCACTTTGCCTCGAATTTTGAGTGCTTTGAAAATAGTTTCCCCCTCATTTCCCGCACTTTGGGCCAGCTCACAGCCGAGTTAGGTTGTAGTGCAGTTCCTATATTCCCAATAGGCTCTGCGCATTGGAATAATATAAACAGCAGTGTAGACGTAGGACTGAGGTCGACTAGGTCTCTACTGACTATATTAGACTTAATTAGTTTTGCCAGCTAGCTCAGAGGTCACTAGAAACTTTCTCGAATAAACAAGGAGGAGTTTATCTTCCCTGGATAGACAAGAAGGGATTAGCTTCTGACAACCATAAAACATGACAACTTTGCTCCCTCAGAATAAGAGTGTATCTCTAGAGTCGTGTGAAAACAATAGACAGCTATTTTACTCAATCAATCGTGCACACTTAGTTTCACCAGAGTGCAGAGAAAAGAGAGATGGGCGTTTTCAATAAAAGGTGTTATTTATTGAGCAGTCTTCTTTCTCATGCAAGAGAAATGAATTGCCACAATTGCAATACTTAGCATAAAGTAAAGTACGTACAGTAAAAGGAGTATTATAAAATAATACTGTAAAAGCATTGATATGGTTTCTTAGCCATATCATACTTTAAAATAGATAAAATATATACATACATATATACATTGACTAACGTACTCAACTGGTGCTTCTAAATAAGCCTACCCCGGTGTACCTGACCTAAGCCTAATACGTGGGAAGGAGTAAGTAAGTAGCAGTTTAAGTTAAGTTGATTTTGACAAGCATCTGAGTCAAGAATTCTCTTTAAGGGTTTAGTCAGCTCCGTACCTGGGTAATAGAAAGCAGGAGGTCTGGTATCTCTCTCTCAGGACTCGATATCCCAGCAGCCCGCAAGGGCGGCTGAGAACACCGGAGCTGGATTTCTCGGCAGGAGAAAAGACAGCGTCTCTCTCAGTGCATCAAAAAGGAAGGGGCGGCGTCCGTGGGCTCTCCGCATCAGCTGGGCTCTCGGGCAAGTAGATAGCCGCTCTGCTCCAAACCACTGTGTCTTTGCTTAAGGCAACGTTGGTATATTTATACCTGAAAGGTGCCGGGTTTGACGTAAGGTTGGACATAAGACGTCAATAAAGATGTCACTAAGAACTGGCGTTCTTACAGTGCTCACAGGAGTTCTAGGACAAATCAAAACAAAAGCCATGGGGAATTCCCAGGTTGCTGGAGGTTTGTTTTGTTTAGAGTACTTTTTTGTACTTTCTAGGAGTCTGGGGAAGTAGCCTTGCTTAATGTGGACCGCATGGGCTACGACTAAATATGGATATGATTCTTATGCATTTATAAGGATATTATTTATTATAACCACATAAGAGCATAAATCAGAAATATCGAATTAGGGTCCTAGATAGAATTACAACAAGGTGCTGAGTCGGCCGGTCCCGGGGATAGTTTAGGAGCGGCCATTTTGGTTTGGGAGAAAGCGCTTCTCGCAGTCTAGCGCCGAGTATAAAAGGGGAAGGGCATGCCTCCACGCAGCGGACGCGAGCAGCTGACGCGCCGGACCTGCACCGGAGTCGCGCCTGAGTCCAGCCCGTCTGCTCCCGTCAGCACCAAGGAAGCACAGGGAGCCAGGGTGGCTGTACCTCGCATTGTTCTTCCTGCTGACTGTGAGTTATACTCCCTCTCCTCACTACTCTCGGTTAGACCCCGCCTGTTACCCTGCCACCACACTAAAGCTCCTGATTATATTATTTGTGGCTGTAATCCTACTCTATCTTCGGGTACTCGACAGCCCCGGAAACATCGGACAAGAGTGTCGGCAGCTAAGGTGTCAGATCACCCTGAAATGGAACCTGGCTTTCTTATTAACGCCAGGTCAATGGTTAAAAACAACATAGCCCTTAAAGATTTTGTATCTCAGAGGAATCCCCCGTGGGTCTTTATAACTGAGACATGGGGCTCTGAGTCCGCTGGCCCTGATCTGGTTGATGCTATTCCTGAGGGCTATGCCCTGGTTAGGATGGACCGAGAAAGGTGCAGAGGTGGAGGGCTGGGAATTCTCTGTAGGGACAGTTTTACTTGTCGTATTGATCCCCTCTCGTCCCCTTCGGATAAATATGAAGCTTTATACTTCTCTATAGTGTTTGCTCCTACGGCTTCCTTCTCTGGTATCCTCTGTTATAGGCCTCCTGGCCCTAGGGCCTCCTTCTCTGATGAGATACTTGAAATGCTAGTTCCCTTTATTGATAGACCTATCTAACCCTCTTGGGTGATTTTAACTTTCACTTGGAGGCAACAGAGGACAGAGACACGTCGGCTCTGGTTGAGGGCCTGACTGCCTGTGGGCTGACCCAACTGGTAGCTGGCCCTACGCACCGGGCTGGGCATACGCTAGATGGTATCTTTTCCAACGACAACAGGGTGGTGATTGGGACTCCAATTCCTCTATCTTGGTCAGACCATCGGGCAGTCCCTTTCCTGCTAACTATTTCCACCTTGGCCTTAAACATGTGAATATGAATGTATGGGACACAAGAAGAAACTATAAGGAGGTCTGTAATAGTTCCTTAGCCCCATTTCTGGCGGAGGTCAATCCTTCCCTCCTGCCTGACTCTAATGCTGCGGCATGTAGCCTGCACAATGCTCTAGGCAGGGCTATGGACAGTCTAGCGCCGCCTAAAAAACATTACTCAGCCAGGAAGAGCCCCTCTGCTCCTTGGTATTCTGAACGCCTGAGGCTGCTACGGCAGAAATGCAGGCAAAAGGAAAGATCGTGGCTTGCTCAACCCACCCCTTCCGGGATTAGCCAACATAAACAGGCTTTAAAGGAATACAAAAAAGCGATAATAGAGGAAAAAACTGGTTATTTTAGCAACACCACGGCCTCGCTTACATCTTCAAGAGAGCTCTTTAAGGTTATTAATACCCTGTCTACACCTAGATCTGTAAATTCTGATGTTGAGACACAAGAGCTTTGTGACAACATTGCGAATTTCTTTCATACGAAAATCGCTGACATACACATTGCCCTTGAAACTCAAAATCTTGATTTGGATACCACTCAGGCACCCATGTCCTCCATGCCTCACCATTCTGTCATGGCTCGGCTCTCCGAAGCAGGACCTTGTCCCCGGTTGACAAACTTTCCTAGGCTGTCACTTGAAGAGCTTAATTGTCTCTTAGATGCTACTAAATCCTGCTCTCCTTTGGACCCCTGCCCTTTAAAAATGCTTTAGGCATGTAGAGAGGTTGTCCTTCCCCCTTTGTTGGAAGTCATGAATATGGCCATCTCCGAAGGAAGTTTTCCCGTCATTTGGAAAACCGCAGTTGTGAAACCTCTTTTAAAAAAGGCCTCCATGAACCCTGAAGTTTTAAAAAAAATTCGACCCATCTCCCTGTTCCCTGCCCCTGCCAACATTTTAGAAGCCCATCTCAATCGCCATTTGGCTTCTTATCTGGAGAGGGAGAATCTGTTGGATGTCTCCCAACATGGGTTTCGTGCTGCTCACAGCACGGAGTCCGCCCTCACAGTTGTGGTCAATACTATTAGATCACAGGTTGACAGAGGACAGACCACGTTGTTGGTTCTGTTGGACCTGACAGCAGCGTTTGACACTCTGTCCCCTTTAATCCTGGTTGACAGGCTAAAGGGGATAGGGGTGGAGGGCCATGCCTTGAATCTTCTCTCCTCTTTTCTGTCCCCCTCTCAGGTGGTGCAATGTGGGGTCCCACAGGGCTCTGCTCTGAGCCCTGTATTGTTTAACATCTACGTGACCCCTCTTGCTAAGATTGTAAGATCTTTTGGGTATCAGGTATTGTCATACGCTGATGATACTCAAATTATTGTCTCAACAAATCTGCTGATAAATGACTCTGCCCTCAAATTCCAAGCTTGCATGGAGGCTGTATCGCATTGGTTGATATGTAACCACCTTAGGCTGAATGGAGAAAAGACGGAAGTCTTGATCTTTGGAGGGAGTCAAGAGCTGTGGACGGAGGACTGGTGGCCGGCCTCCTTAGAGGACTGTCCCCAGCCTACTCATTCTGACAGGAATCTGGGCATACTTATAGATCCTGCCCTTTCAATCGATTGCCAGGTCAACAGAACAGTGGCCACCTGCTGCACTATCATTCGGACTTTAAAAAAGATTGCCCCATATCTGTCATCTAATGCGCGCAAAAAGGCAACAGTCGCCCTGGTTTCATCCAGGCTTGATTATTGCAATGCGCTATATGGGGGCATTAACAAGAAATCTCTTCAGCGACTCCAGGTTGTCCAGAATGCCGCTGCCAGGATGGTCCTTAACCTCCCTAGGCGCACTTCTGCTACCTTGGCTAGGAAAGATCTCCATTGGCTACCAATTCATGCCAGGATCTCTTTTAAAATTATTTGCCTGGCCCATAGGGCGGTCTTTGGATCAGGATCTGAAGGGATTAGATCTCTTGTTAGCCCCTATATCCCCAGCAGACCCCTTCGCTCGGCCTCCAGAAATCTGCTCATCATCCCCAGATTTAACAGGGTGAGATGGGGAGGAAGAGCATTTTCCATCTTGGCTCCAAAATGATGGAACTTGCTTCCATCTGAACTTTCCAGTCAACCCGCATTAGGGGTTTTTCGTAAACTTTTGAAGATCTGGCTCTTCTCCCTGGCTTATTAAGTTCTATGGTATTTCCCCCTATGTTGTTCTATGTCTGTTAGTTGTCTGCGCCTTGATGCCCTTCTGGGTTAAGTTCTGCGCATTATAAGATACCCATTCATTCATTCATTCATTCAGTCGGCCCGCTCTATCCGCCCTAGCAGGAGTTCTGGCTGTGTGCGCTGCATAATTGTGACACCTTAACCTCTCCAGGAGCACCGCGTGTCTGGCGCGAAGGTCGCGCACACCTTCCCCCTCCCGCTCATATTGTAGGAGCTCAGCTTTCAGGCGCGCCAGAGAGGTGGAGAACGCTTTGCGTATATTCCACGTGGCCTCCATGCAGTGCCCTCTGACAGCTACTTTGTGTGCATGACACTCTACCATGGCGTTGCTTACAGTCCCTTCATTGGCGTCAAAGTAAGCAAGGATGGCCGTGCCTAATGAGGAGCGGAACTCCACATGGCTCCACGTGGGGACAGGTGGGCGGTCTGCCTCCAAACTAATCTGAAACCACAGAGGGTTATGATCGGAGTGTGTTCTCCCCAGATATTCTGATTTGGCAATAAGTGGGAGCAGGGGCTGAGTGCCCACCATTCTGTCCAACCGAACATGCAAATCATGGACTGACGAGTAGTAGGAATAGACCATGTCTAATGGATGCTGTATGCGCCATAAGTCATGTATCTCCCAGTGGGACAGCCAGCTCTGGAATGCTTGCGCATTGGACGCTACCGCTGTAGCTCGGAGGGGAGGGAAGGACCGGTCCAGGTGTGCATCCAGCAACATATTGAAGTCCCCACCAAGCAGCCAGGAAAGTCCAGCATACGGATGGAGGACCTGAGTCAACTGCGTTAGGAAGGATGGTTGGTCTGTGTTCGGGGCATAAAGTGATCCTTGGAGGACCTCCTAGCCATTCAGCTACGCCGCGCCACGGAATACCTGCCCTCTCGGTCCACGCTCGTTTCCTTGCAAATGAAGGGGACGCCCGCCCTTATCCATATCAGTGTGCCCCGTGCATGTACAGAGAAGACCGTACCATATATTTGCCCCCTCCAGCGTCTAAGGAGTTTATCAAGTTCTGTCTGGGTCATGTGGGTCTCTTGCAAGAGGGCATTCCCAACCGCGTCCCGCTGCAGGTAGGAAAAGACAGAGTAGCGTTTCAATGGTGTGTGCATACCACATTTGTTCCAAGTCACCATGTTAGTGTGCATCATGTGTCAGGATGTGTCACTCCAGCGCAGACAGGGGAGTCGCCCAGGGAGGGAGTATCTGTGTGCCGCAACTGTAATAGAACAACTGCAAACAGTGCAACTAGTGGGGCGAATTCCCAACGGGGCATACGTCCAAACCTCAAGGTGAACCACCAATGATGAAGTGTTGGTCAAGCGTGGTAGCTAGTGGGGTGTGTGTAGTGTCAGTAACTAATCTACATTGTGCCCCTATCTTAAGCCTCCTGTGCTCGCTAGAGGTGCGTAGTGAAGCACAGGTTGGTCAGTCGTGTAGGTTCGGTGTGGAGCACAACTGTGGAGGCCCGCGGGTGCAGCATTTGTGTAGCACATCATACCCTCAAGCCAGCGAGACAAGCCTTAGAAATACTCATACATTACATCAGGTGGTAGATAACGTGCTCAGCATATGAAACATTTCAGCAGCATGCGCGCAGACATATTAGAAAAATACAATGTACAGAGTGTTCAGGGGCATGTGCCCTGAGAGGGCGCCTTATTGCATCACTTAATCACATGATCTGGTCCGCTGTTTGGGGTGTCACTTCCGGCATGTTCAAGTCTTCGGAGAACATGGTGGATGGGGATGACAAACCACTCATTCCCGGTTCACTGCGTATATAAAAAACAAATCCCTGGTGCAAGTGGGCTTTCTGCCCCCCGGGGGCAGATCAGGGGCTATTGCCCCCATCTTCCTCCTGGAGGGGCAGCGAGTCTTAAGTGTTCTTTGGGGGGGTAGGGAAGAGACATTTGCATGCCCATTCTGGGCAGCCCCCACCCTGGGCCTATAAAAAAAAAAATCCCAGGTGTCTAGGGTGCTTTCTGCCCCCAAGGGGGTAGATTGGGGGTAATGCCCCCATCTGCCCCTCAGGGGGGCAGAAAGACTGGAACTTTGTGGGGGGGGGGAGGTGTGGGAGCATTGGCATGCCCATCTTGGGCAGCCCTTACCCCTAAATTCACCGTACCAAAAAAACCGGATGCCTAGTGGGCTTTCTGCCCCCCAGGGGCAGATTGGGGGCTACTGCCCCCATCTGCACCCAGGGGGACACGAAAGACTGTTATTGTGCAGGAGGGGATTTGGCGTGCCAATATTGAGCAGCCCCACCCCTAATTTACATAATACAATAAATCCCTGGTTTCTGATAGGCTTTCTGCCCCCCGGTGGGCAGATTGGGGGCTACTGCCCCCATCCGCCCCCCAGGGCGACAGAAAGACTGGAATTTTGTGGGGGGAGGGGTGGGGGCATTAGCATGTCCATCTTGGGTAGACCCCAACCCGAAACGAAACATAAAGAAAAAAACTTGCCGTCTAGTGGGGTTTCTACAGCCCCCATCTGTGACCCAGTCGGGCAGAAAGACTCTAATTGTGCAGGGGGTGGGGGCATTGGGATGCCCATATTGGGCAGCCCCCACCCCTAATTTATGGGTTAAAATAAATCCTTGGTTCTAGCGTGCCCCCATCTGCACCTCTGGGGGGGCAGAAAGACTGAATTTAGCCGAATATTTATGGGGGGAGCAAAGGCCCTTGATCAAGGGGCCGCTCCCCCCTCCCTGGTGCCTAGTGGGTTGATCCCTACTTGGGGATCGCCCCCCTGGTGTGCTCCCCAAGCAGGGATCCACTAGGAGGTTCTCCCCATTCTAATTATACACTCCCTTATTTCCACGTGCTCGGGTGCTGGGATAGCCCCCTCAGCACGTAGAAAGTGAAACTGAAATGAGCCTCAAGGCTCATTTTAGTATCGATTTCTATGCAATGAAGTCAGCGCGGCATGCACGATGATCTTCATTTCGCAGAAACAACATAGACAGCCTTGGGAGTTGGGGGAGCCCTTCCCCAGGGGAAAAGGAAATCCCTCTAGTGCCCACACCAGAAGGATTTCCCCTGCCATGTGTGAGGACGGCCAGGAGCCATCCTGCGCACACGAGCACCGTGGCGCAGGACGGCTTAAAGAGTAAAACTTAATACATCTAAATTGACCTGACCAACAGTTGAAAATGTCTGGGCCTTTAAACAAATCATGTGAATTACTCTCAAACCCAATAATAAAAATTCATAAAAACACAGTAAAAAATATTTAAATATAAAAAAGTAAAATAATATTTCTACTAAGAACTATAAACACAATATATTAATTAATTACAATCAGTGCATATCAATGTCAATACAATGTAAAAATTTAACTCACAAGTAAAAAATGCATAACAAAAAATGTCAAACCAAACCTTTAAAGAAAATATACAAATTTATTAAAAAAACTACTTATTTAAAAAATGTATATAAATAAATGAAACATTTAAAACATCAAAATGAATAAAGTCAATATAAAGCTAAGCACTTGATTTACAAATTTTCATTTCTTATTTAATATGCTTGGAATACATAAGTAATAAATGTTGAAAATTATTAAAATGTATTTATAAACACTTCTACCCTACTGCACTACAAACCACAGAAGGCACCAGAAATAAAAAAGATTAAAAATAATGTTTATCTCATATATACTTATTAAACACAACAGACACAAAATAACTTTTACTTGTGGAAAATGTTTCACGCATTGTTAGGGAATGTAAACTGCATTTCAAGATCATTTTCTCTCCTGTCAAACCCAGCTATTGGCCTGATTATTATGTCATTAGTAAACTCTCCTGAACGAATCGGTTCAGGACTAGTTTCTAAAAGAATCAGGTCCTGCAAGCCCGGATGACCAATTAGGATGCTTCCCAACTTTGTTCGGTCAGACTCGCATTGCCTTCCATGGGAGCCTGTGTTCCAAATTAGAACACAGGCTCCCATTGAAAAAAAGGGTGGTTGGGGAAAACCTTGCATCCTGTGGTGGGCACCCCATGGTGCCTGCCACATTGTACATGGTTGGAATGAGGGTTTCTTTGTGAACCCCCATGGGACCCATTCGGACACCTTCAGATGAATAAGGGCCCGCAATGGTCCCCCAAAGATGGTTTCCGGCAGCCGGTTTGTCTCACGAAGACCGAATCGGACTGGCTGTCCGAATCAGTCATCGTAATCGCTCGTCCGGAAACAGTGTCCATCGAGCTGTACGAATCGGCTCTGAAAGACTCAGCCGGACCGTATGCCTTTTGGAATTGATTCTGATTGCTCGTACAGTTTCTGGGCATTGTAATCGGTCATTGGGAAATTTGAATGATTTGTTCGAAAACATGGGTTCTGAATTGGATTCCGAGATACTCTATCCCATCCGGAACCTTTCCTAACCACATCGTAAATGGGCCCTATGACGTAAAAGTTTTGAAGATATTTTCCCTGTGAATTTACCTTTTGCAGAGTTTTTCTATGCACAACAATAAATGAATGCAGACATTTTCTCTGCAAGTTTGTCTATATCGACAAAATTAGGAGTGTTACTTCAAAAGGGAAAGCATAAAACTTTGGAACTTCGTGAAGTCATTCATAGAGCTTTGAGAAGGTTGTGAGAAAAAAAGCTTTACAAATACACACACATTTCCATTATTTCATATCTACAACAACAACACTGAATCAAATCAGTTGGCCAAAACTGACCCCATCACTCTGTGGCTTACCTGCCTAAACATCCTCTTTCTCCATGCTCGACATGGTGGTTTTGCCAAAAGTGGATCAGTGTCCTTAACATCTGTTGCACTGAAGACTGTATGTCCCTTGTGTAAAGAATTTTAAAACCAAGTGTGTCCAGCTCAGCTCTCCAGTCACATATAGCTATCATCCAGGTAAATAATCGAGTGTATGCCTCTCTCCTTCAAGAATGTTCAGAGTGGCCATAGCACCTTTTTGAAACACCACAACACCAATGTAAGTCTGTAACTGTATAAATTGGTATAGCTGTCCTCTCTACTTCTCTACTGCAAAAAGATTTGACTGCACTGGGCCAATGTCACCATGAGATAACCATATTTGCAGTGAAACACCACCAACTCTTCTCCTTCCTGCAAATGTTTCATCAAAAAATGGTTGTCCTCCATCTTGAGAAGTCTATATATAAAAAAAAAGTAAAGTCCACATTTGTAAAGCGCACAATCACCCGTAAGGGTCTCTAGGCGCTGGGGGGCCGTCGGGAAGATTAAGCGAGCTATTGCCCAGAGTCACATGGTGCTGGGCTAACCTGCCGCCGGAGCCGGGGATCGAACCCTGGTCCCCAGATTCCAACGTCAGTCGCCCTGGCCGTCTCTCAAATTCATCACTGGATGATAGCTGTTGTCCTTCTTCTTCAACACAAAAAGAGTACTCACAGACCCTCTGTACCTGTCTCCTATGACTATTATTGGTCCTACTTCCAGCATTTGCCAGGCTTTGGTATTCACAAGTTCTGTTGTACTTGATTTAGTATTGAGTGCATTGACTCCCTTTCCTGAGCTGAAGCCTCCAAATAAACTACCTTGAAACCTTTCACACTTTCTAAAACCCATTCTCTTTTGTAATATTAACAAATTCCTGTGAAAATACTTCAGCCTACTTCGCACCTTTTCTTGGCATGAGCCATTAATAGACAGTCTATTCACCCTGTGTGCGAGTGTTAAATTGATCTGTTGCTGTGTTACTTCTGTTTCTTATTCCCCTTCCTCTTTGTGAAAAAACAATTATTTCAACATTAAATTCTCTGGTGGTTCCATTTCTATGATGGTAATATTTGGACCTTAAATAATATGGCCTATTTAAAGTTCCTTTTACCAGGCATTCCCAAAAACTCTCCCACAAAGGACTTGTATCATTTGATCAGTACTTTAGCCAAATGTGTAAAAGTTAACACATATTTATCTGAACCACCTCCAAAATGTAAACTTTTAACCACTGCACTTTCCTCCCTGTGGTGTGCATACCAAATATCGGAGTCAGAATATTGATGGTACCAAATATCAAGGACAAAACATCAAAAGAAAAATATTGACAGGTAAGTAAGTCTAGATTTTTTATACTTAACTCTACATATACATAACTAAGTGGTACATATCTCTTCTAATTATGTAGATGTGGAGTTAGGAATAGTAAATCTATGCTTCTATACATACACTTTCCTTTCAATATTTTGCCCTTTGATATTCTGTCCTCGATATTCTTGTATGTTGATATACTTCATATCGATATTCAGTAGTAAAATCCCTTCTTGCTAGCCATAGCCCCATGCTTGGATTGTATTTTCATAGGAATTGCCTTCCTTCTTTCTCTAATTAAACTTTTGTAATGACCCTGAATTAGCATTTCCTAAGAAATAGATGGCTGACTGGTTTCATCTTCTCAATAAATTAACACCCACCTTAATTCCTTCTATATGCACCTCCTCTGCCATGACAAATATGCTTGTCAGTGCACACAATATTGTCCAAATGCCTACCCCAGGATTATTTTATTGAATGTTTCAGGTTGTTCCTTAGGATTCTTCCCAGCCTAAGCAGTGACAAACGTATATTTTTGGGATAGAAATTTGAAGTTGTACAGACTTTTCATCTCTCACATGGTTGAGCACTTTGCTATGTCTTCCAGTTTCGGATCTCATTATTGAAAGGCTTTCTGATCTATTCTTTAATAAATTCAATAACATGATACATAGGCCAGAAGATGGCTCTGTAAGAGTGTCTTAAGTTATTTGTACTTAACATCGTAGATCTAAGAAGATCTTTGAGTACTCCTTTCTTTAGTTGGCTTTGTATGTCCTCCTTATCTTCCTCATCTCAAAGCAGTTCCAAAATATGCTCATCACAGTCAACATCTACATGTTCATCATCTGCTATCATAATCAACTAATTTTCCTTTCAAGGCTCATTGTGTGCTGTCCAGGTGTTCTTCCCCTTCTGATGACCAAAGCAGTCTCTGCTTCACTATCCTTTGGATTTCATATCACTTTCTTTCCGGTGTTTCAGCTTATTGATTGTTTTTACCCTTTTTAGAAAAAATGTGTGCCTCATATGCCCCTGACAAAGACTGAAATTCATCCTCATACTTTTTAGTACTCTTTCTCCTACACAAAACCACCTGTACACCCTCACCAATGCTCTCACTTCAGTTTGTATCATCCTCCTAGCGAGGTCCTGTTGTACTAATTTACTAGTCTATTCGTCGACTGTAAATTCTTTCTCTGCCATCCTCCAGATTAACTACAAATTCTTTTTTTGTTTTTTTGGGCGGTGCAACCTTTCAAGCTCAGAGTTAATTGGGTTATGAGTTTGAGCGTGTAGCACGCTTCCTGTCACAAGCACTTACTTGGACTATGCTCTTGAACACTTGCATACCTGTTCTTCGCAGTGACATCTACATTCATGCACATACACTTGCATTGAATATGTTGTTGGATCTTCTCAGTGGTGGCTGGCATGTTTTTCGAGTTGGGGAGGCAGGCAAAAGTGTGATCAGTGCATGCATGCAAGGTGAGTGGTAGTGTAAATAAAAATAAATAACCACTTACCCTGCATGACGTCCGATGTCCTACGTCCGTATTCTGCTTTGTCTCCAGCAAATTCCCCTAACCAATCCTAATGCTCTCACCCGCATGAGAGCAGCATCAGGATTGAGGGGGACTCTCTTGGCACTCCCGAGGGAACTGGAGGCTTGCGCTTGCTCTAACCCAGCTGTCTTAAGACAGCTAGTCTAGAGAAGTTTAAAATGCACCTGTCTGTCTGCCCGTCACAAGACAGCCAGCCAAAAAGACATGAACACTTTAAAACGAAGTGCACAGCTCTCTGCTGCCGATAAGCAGCGGTGCTGCAGTGCAGCAGTGGCCGGGCGCCCCCTTACACTCAGTTCAGTACTGGTGGATGAAAAATAAAATGGTAGATAAATGAACTTTTTTACCATTTTATTTTTCATCTCTGGGCTTTCCAGGGGGGTATTTTTGGCAGTCGGGTGACACTCCACCACTATCATTGATGAGCCACCCTAAATGTTCTGGTGCATTGAGTGTTTCCAATGCTTTCTCTGTGTGTTGGGTTGCCTTATGTCATGACGTTGGGTGTCAGCTAACTCTAATTAGCTCTTTTCTCTAGCAACATCAATCCTGTTTATCGTCTGTCTCCATATGTTGGCTCTTCTGATTGGACCGGATATCTACTGAGGAAAGGGCCTTCTCCGTCCATGGTACGGGCTGTGCGCAAAACACCTCCTGTTTCTGGATATGTCACAGGTGGGAGAGAAGGAAAGTTAACAGCTCAGTGGTAACTGAGGTTATTGAAGGTTGTGGTATGAACTTGGTTGAGCCATATTTTTCCAGTCAGCGTCGTAAAGAATATTTTTTTGCTTTAGCAAGAAATTTAACTCTGTTTCAACTAGATGCTATCAGGTGCTTCTCAGCAAGTTAACTCTGATACCGGACATTCTGACTTCTTTTTGGATTCAGTGTTCTGCATTTTTTTTTTCAGGTACTCTAGGAATACTCAGAAATCATTTTGAGTACTGAAGTATTCCGGGTGTATTTGGGTGCCAATTCAGGTGCTGGTGTAGGTTTAAAAGTTTTGGAGTTTTTTTTCTTCTTTTTATGTTGTGGGTATAGCTGGTTGCAACTCCTTTATTTCTTCTTCTGTTTGTGGTGAGGAGATTGCCCGTCAATTAGCAAAGCAGAACTTTGCACTGTCACCTGAAGAAATTATGCAAGAGTATGTGACAGGTCGTTGAGTGCAGAAAGGACAACCTCTCTCCTCCTTCATTGTTTAGGGCCTAGGGTCAAAATGTGTTTGAACATCTTCCAAACCTCGAGTATTCAGATTCTGAGAGAATTAATAAATGTAGTGTCTGTATTAGAAATTTTGACAAAAAGTATTTTCCCAAAGTTAGAGCAAGTCTATAAAGTTGCCATTTTGAGTAGAGAACTCAGAAACATTATGAATCTGTAGAGAGCTATGTTACTGACTTACGAAAGCTGGCCTCTCCTTGTCAGCTTGATGGTGCTTTAGAGGAATGTATAAGAGACCAATTTCTGTTGGGATGTAATATAGAGAAGGTTAGGGAGAAATTCTGGCAAAAGGGTGATCCAAATTTGGATAAGGTTCTGCTTATAGGCAAGACAATCAAACATTCAATCGCTTGTGTTGATGTGATAAAAAGAGAGAATGGGTGTTTATTGAAGAAACATGTCCATAGTATTGTAAAAATGAGAGTTAATTATGTAAATAAGAAAAGGTTTACAGGAAAAGGTTTTAGATGTGGTAGTAATGGTTATATGGCAAATTATAAGATGTGTCTGGCATGAGGGCAATGTGCAGGGTGTGTGGTAAGAAGGGTCACTATGAAAAGAATGTTATATCATAGTCTAAAAAAACAATGTTAAAGAGGTTGTGGTGAATGATGATTGGGATTATGATGATCTGCAGTGTGATGAAATATTTTTACAGGGCCAAAATATAGGAAAGCATGGACCTATCGATTATGTTAATGTCAAAGTGTCAAAAATGAGAATGCTATTTGATTCAGGTGCATAAATCTTGCTTATACCGAGAGTGTTTAAGAGTAATATCTTGTTAACAAGGTGCATCTATTTAAGCAAGACATGAAACCATTAGTGTATAGTGGTCAACTGATCAAAATGGTAGGTTATTTTGTTGGTGAATAGAGTAAAAAGGACGCTTCACTGCTGGCAAGATCTCTTGTAAGAGAGATAGTATATTCATCTGGTTTCACAATGGAAATTTAGAGTTGTGGTGGATCCCAATAGTTCTCCTCCGATTGTTTGGAAGGACAAAACATTTTGTGAGGTTAAATTAGTCCAGGAGAAGGAACTGAGTGATTATGTTGAAGTTTTGCATCCAGAATTCCCAGATGTTTTTTTGTGATAAATTGGGGTGCTTGACTTAAAATAGTTATGAAAGACAGTGCCATCACAGTGGCACACAAAGTTCATATAGGAGTTCCTTTTTTCTATGAGACAGGCAATGATAGATAAGTTGGACAGACTAAGAAAAGGAGGGTATCATTGAGAAAGTGAAAGGTACTGAATAGATGCCTTAAGTAGTTTTGACTTGCAAAGCTTCTAGTGAGATAAACATTTGTGTGGACCTGAGCGGCATGAATAATGCTGTGGTTGTAGACAAGTATCCACTTCCAAACGTAACAGATTTGTTGTTACAACTGGATGGTGCTATGGTGTTCTCCACTTTAGATCTTAGGTGGGCGTATGACCAAATCTGATTGGAGAGTCATTCCATGGATCTTACAGCATTCAACACTTTATTTGGTGTGCTTAAATTCACTAAGATGCCATTTGGCGTGATTTTAGCGACTTCAGCTTTTCAGCGAGCCATGTTAGATGTGTTGGGTAATATTTCAGGTGTCAACATTTACCAGAATGCTATGATTGTATATGGAACGACACAAGAAGAACATGATCATCAATTAAGGTGTCTACTGAAGAGGTTTAGGAAAAGAGACTTCACTCTCAAGGAGTTCAAATGAAAACAGAACAGTTTATTTGGCCCACAGGTTAACTGGTGATGGTGTGAAACCTAATGACGATTTAGTGAGCACGATACACATTTGTCTGTTCCAGAAAGTAAGGATGATTTTATCAAGTTTTTGAATATGGCGGATGACTACCGTTAGTTTATCCTTCGGTTTGCTTGAAAGTCAAACTTTCAATATGAGAAAATTGTTAAAGAAGGTCGTGACTATTACATGGTCTTTGCAGTATGGGTTGAATTTATAGCACTAACAAAAGTCTTATTGAACTTCTCTTCATTATCGGCCTGGGTGGAGCTCGTGGAGCTTCTCTCTGTGAGATTCTGGGTAGTTCCGTGAGCAGGCAGAGCATTGAATGCCAGTGAGTTGCAGCAGTAGGATGTCATGTACCAAAGTTTATGGTCCTCCTGTTCTCTCTTTTTTCATCCCTTAAGATAGCAAGCATTTTCCACAATTCTTGAGTGATGTGCCTGAAAGTGTAGATGGAATGCTCTGGCCCCTCTGCGTGCACATCGATCAGACAGGAACTTCAGCCCACCCATGTGCTGGCCACTGCAGCTGCACTGTGCCATGGAATAACTCTGCACATGCGCCATCTCTGTCTCCCAGCTCACTAAGACAAAGGCCTGTCCTGTTATTTCAAAGGGAACCCTACCTCTTCCATTCGACCCTGTAATTTGAAAATTTGATGGACACTACAAATGCGCATGGTGCATTCTTTTGACTCTCCTTACCATGAAGCACTTTTGCGAGTTGTTGCGGATCATGTATCTGGCCCCTGGGCGGGCACCAGCCCAGGCTTTGGTCCACCGCCTCACTGACCTCTGGCTGGTCGCCGACTACCACCCTATCTGATGTATATGTGACTATGTCGCAACCTGCCTATTGTCCTTGCTCTTAGCCAGGCTTTCCTGACCCCATCAGGATTTTTTACCATCATTTCTCCCGGGGTTGGATGGGGTCCTTTGTTGTTCAGTCCAGGCGCTTCTCCCGTTTCAAGTCTTTGCACCCTGAAGAAGGTGAGACCCATTATTGGGGTCATACACCGAAACGCGCGTCGGCGCTGGAGTCCTTGTTTCTCACTTGCTTCCCCCCGAGTTTGTCAACTTATGTTAATGAAATAACATTTCTGTACAAATGAGTTGTTCAAAACTTTTATGTTCAACATATAAAGTGACACTGTGTTGATACCATCATTCCTTCAATTAGACGCATGTTAGACACATATGGGGGACCACTACTTGAATGTTCATCTTGTAAAGTTCTATTGGATCTGTATGTTTTTGTGGGATACATGTGAATGAGTATGTATTGGTTTGTTTGAATGAGTGTGTAGATGTGTGTGAGTTGTGCCTGGGCAACTTGCTTTGTTCATTAATTTCCTTGATACATTTATATTTATTGGGACTTAATATAATAAATGTAATATAACTTATTATTTATTTCTGTGTCCAGCTTCTGTGGGGGTTATGTTCTTGCAGTGTATGTATAAAGACCAGTGACAATTAGCACATTTGAGTATTACTGTTAGGCAGTGGGGTTTGCCTTGTTGTGGGCATATCAGCAACAGCCGGCGATAGCTATCGCTAAGCGTGCTTAGCGCGAGGATAATTATGGACGGCTATCGCTGGATTTTATCACTGAGATAGCACGCTATCAGCGATGCATATCTACAAAACGATAAAAATCCAAGCGATAACTGCTAAATGTGCTATTATCGCTGGAAATCCAGCAATAAACGCACAGCCAAAGGCGATAGCTTGATGATAGGGCAGGTTAGACTTAGCCATAATATCCGCCTTCCTTTGGATATAATGGCTAAGTTAGATTGAAAGCAGGCGTAAGGAAAGTAGCGATAAGCACGGTTAGCGCTACTTTTCTTATCGCTGTGCAAGTTAGCGTGCAGATTAATAATAGGAGAAGTGTCGGTTAGCGACATTCCCCACGTTATTCTGGTGTGGAACACCCACTTTGCATATCATTCGAGATGCAAAGCTGGGCGTTAAGGGAAAGGGCGCTGAGGCATGTCTTTGCTGATAGTGCGATAGAATTATCGCCGCTTTTCGCCCGAAAACGGACGCTAAAGCAGCAATAATTCTACCATGGCCCTTGCTGATATGGCCCTTGGTTTTTCCAAAGGCCTGTCCAGTGCTATAGACTTTAAGGTTTCAGTTTAACATGACATTGGACACTGAAATTGAATGACTATACTTGTGGTGACCATGTTTGATGGGTTAAAGTCTGTACATTTCCTATGACGGGGCGCACAATGAACAGTAAAAGATCTTAAAAACAAAACAAGTTCCTAAAAACTGGAAGCTTTAGGTATTATTACACGTTCTGAACATAAGACAAGCTGTGTTCAATAATCTTCATTGTGCACTGTGCACTGAGTGTACAGTGCTCGCCACTGATGCCATCCTATTATGTGGCCTCCAGAACTGCATGCTTTGCTGAAAGTTTAAAATACTTTGAAACTACAGTGTGAAACATTCTGCACAACAGAAGTAGAAGAGGTTGTTCACAAAATGAAGACAGAATCTGAAAACAGTAAACCATGGGCTGGAGAGCTCACACCACAGAACCCATCAGCTCATTACTGGAGGCAGCGCTGCTAGTAATTACTAGTTTTGTCCATTTTTAACAGAAGTACTGTGAGTGCCTTGTGATGTGCTACATAGATAAGCTTTTCATGAAATGGCATTAAATGCTGCTGGAAGATACCTAATTGAAAAGACTCAGGATACAATGGCGTAAGGAGGGCTACACTGGCATGCCTGCCTCATCTCTTCTGGCTGGCAGTCTCATCTCCCTGCAGAAAACATTATACTCTCAAAATCATTGATTGCAGAGAAGGAGGTTTATTTTTATTCAAAAGCAGGTAAACAAATCGGGCCCCTTACAAAACGTTCAATCTCGGTTTGTATGCGTTGGAGCGAGTGTGATGGGACTGTAGTGGAAATGTTTGAAAGAGATATAAGGCCTGGGTTAGTACTTTATTTTTACCGCAGCCAGCCTCCCTAACCACCTCAGAGGCAAGCGCCGCCAATGGGCCACAACCTTGCGGATGCGAGAGAGGGGGATTGCATAGTTCACCTCCACAGTTTTAGCAAGACTTTTGTAGAGAACCAGCCCGAGGTAAGTTATACCCTCCTCCACCCAGTCGATAGGAAAGCGGACCTGCAAGGTGTCGACCATTACTTGTGCAGCAGTAAGATTGAGCACTTGAGACTTCTGCTGATTTCTTTTAAAACCAGAGACCTGGCTAAAGGCCTGCAGGACGTCCACGATCGCCGACAGCAAAGTCCGGGGTCAGGCCTATGAGAAAATGACATCATCAGCGTAGAGGCTAATGTGATGGTGATCTAACCCAAACGGGACCCCCTGTGCCAGCAGGTTGTCCCAAAGTCATTGGGCGAACGGCTCCATATTTAGGGCAAACCCGAGATGAAGCCGGACTGGTCTGGGTCGACCAGACCAGGCATGAGGGGATTCAATCTATGGGCCAGATTGCTGGAGAATAGCTTTGCGTCAATATTCAGCAGGGTAATCGGTCGGTATGAACTACAGAGCTCTGGATCTTTCCATGGTTTGAAAATGTAAATGTAAATGTATTGGGACTTATATAGCGCACGTATCACCCGAAGGCATCAAGGCGCTTGCCTTGGGAACCCGTCCTGGCTTTTCCCTGTGAGATAACCCCTACTGGGTATCCCCAGGGAGAACGCCAGGCATCCCGCAGCGGGTGGGCCGCGGTAGTGGAGATTAAGCAACTATTGCCCAGAGTTGCAGCGTGGGACCCCATGATTAGAATAGGCACCGAGGCGAGAATTATCGAGTCCGTGGAAATTTTGGGCTCAGGACCCTGCCGCGTCGGGAATTGAACCCTGGTCCCGGGCCAGACCTCTGCATCAGGGTCTGCCGCTCTAATCAGTGAGCCACACTCCTCCTGACCAATGCAGTAACTCACAGCATGGAGGCCATGAGAGAGCCCGTGTCCACGAAGGAATTAAATAATTGGGTGAGCAGCGGGACCAACTCGACACAGTAGGTTTTGAAAAAAAGAGCGCTGAAGCTGTCAGGGCCCGGTGGCTTAAGGGGCTTCAGTCTGGCAATGGCAGAAATCATCTCCTCTATTTGTATGGGGGCCTCCAACCCTTATGCCTCGTTGGGAAGAAGAGGAGTGACCGCAGCATCAAGGAGGTACGCGCCACGGTCCGCCAGGTTGGAGGAGTAGGCGGAGTATAGAGCCTCGTAAAAGGATCAAAAGGCCGCCACTATCGCCATTGAGCAATATAATTAATTCTTATCATTTTGATTACACCACTGGAACCATTGTTCTTGATATAACTATCCCTGCGCCATATTTGACCTCAGACTAGTTCTCTCCCCGTATTGCCTCACCTGAGAAGCATGTTAGCTGCGGAGACAGTGAGCCAACATGTGGCCACCCTTATTGGAGCCTACATAGTATTTGTGCTTCAGCCCCACCACAGCATATTCGGCCCGATCAAAATCTAAGCATTTCATCTGGAGTCGCTCCTTCTCCAGCTGGCGCCAAACTCTGGGGTTGTCGGTACACTTATGAATGGCTTCCAGCTTCTGTACTTTAGCTTCTATTTCCGGACATTTAGTCTGTCTAGACTTGTTCTCATAAGCCACTTTGGCGATGAAAGCCGCTCTGTCGACCAATTTAAGTGCCTCGCATACCGAAGACAGTGGTGTAGAGCCATTGTCATTCATCACAAGATAGTCATCAGGCAACGCCTGACAACGTTCACTACAGTCGGGGATCGAAGCAGTGACTCTCGTCGGCGCCAGTGTGATGAGGGTGATGGTGTGGATGGGAAGCACAGGGTCAGGGTGATATGTAAATGATCTGGAAGGGAGCGGGTATCAATGGTGGAGTCTACAGTACAGGGCCAAGCGGCCTGATTGACGAGGAAGTGATCTAGATGGGCATATGTGTTATGGACCGCGGAGTAGTAGGAGTAATGTTGTACATCAGGGTGTAGGCAATGCCAGGCATCCTTGATCCTCCCATCACTCAGCCACTTGCTACCACTCACTGAGATGGCCCCAGCCCCCCGAACCTCGAGCCATAACGGTCCCACCCAGTTGAGATCACCCCCCACCACCACCATGGAATCGGGTGTGTGAAGGATTTAAGCAAGTGAATCCAGCAACAATTTCTCTTGGTGTTCATTTGGGGAGTAGATAGAGGCTATAAGTAAGTGAGAGAACCCTATTCGGAACCGGGGTGCTAGGAGGCGTCCTTTGATATCTGCAACTTGACCCACCACCGAAACCCTAAATCACTTTGAGAGTAGGATAGCTACCACGCCCGCTTACATTTCCCCGAGGATCAAAACTGCAGGGGAAATTCCCTATGATGCATGCAGTGAGTATCGTTATGGCGAAGATAGGTCTCCTGAAGAAGACATATGCCACCAACTGAGTGTTCCAGCAGGGAGAGGACTGCCTTCCGCTTAGTAGGGTTATTTAGGCCTACAAAACTAGCCATGTAAAGCCGCTGCTAGGGCCGCTAGGAACGTGCTGTGAGGCAAAGCACGGGAGGGACCCCTGGAGCATAAGCGTTCAGACACAGCTTGGTAAAAGGGCATTAATGTAAAAGCTGACCTGAGAGAGGGCCCCTTCAACCCGTAAGAGGAAAAACAGACCCAAAACAATCAACCAGTAAGCTGGGCAATCCCATGAAGTCCATTGTGAAGCTGGTCAGGGAAGGATGGGGTACACCAAGAGAGCGAGCACGCTTCTATTCAGCGAGGAAAAGAGAAGATTCCCCGTTTCCCACCGGGCCAGAGGCGAGTAAAGTGACCCCAAGACATATCCCAGTCAATCATTAGAGTCCAGGCCGTCCCCCTTCTCACCTGGATCCAGGACAGTAGATTGCTCTTTAATCATTGTGGCGGGATCAGGGCGAAGACGGCCCATGCCTCGACGCCCCCACACGCCCCCAGGAATTCTGTGAGTCCGGCTCCAGGGCATTTGGCAGGGAGGGCAGGACGTCGATGCTTAGGCTCAATACCATGCAGGCGTCAGTCAGGGAGGAGACCTGGTGTAGGCTCTCACCAGTGCAGAAAATAAGGCGGAATGGATGGCCCCACGCGTAAGAAATTTTCTGGGGGCGCAGGTGGTTGGTAATGGGGCGGAAATCCATCCTCTTTTGCAGATTACTGGCGGCCAGATCCTGGTACAATTGGTGGGAGTGATCTCGTAAGTGCAGAGGCTGGTTCGAACAGGCCGCCTTGAGTATCTCCTCTTTCACTGTGAATTCATGTATTCACACTAAAATGTCTGCGGGAGGACGGTTCGCCCGCTGAGGAGGGCCCACGCGGTGGCAGCGATCAATCTTGACCATGGATTCAGCTGACATATCCCACCAGGTCGTCCCCCTCTGCTCTGGCTGGGATTGCTCGGATGCGGACGCTGATCATCCTGGACCTATTCTCCAGGTCCTTGGTGTGTGCTTGGAGGTCCAGGTGCTGGTCACACAGTCATATAACCTCCTGCTGGAGTGCCCTATCTCTTCGTCTCTGGTGGTCGCCGAGTCCTCCAGGGAAGGCACCCGCTCTCCCACCGCATCGACGTCTTGCTGCACCTCCCTCAAAGCAGCTTGCAGGTCCATTTTGTAGCCAGGATTTCTTCCCTCTGTGAAGCAATCAACGCCTCCAAGAACACCCTAGTGACTGTAGAATCCGGGCCATCGCTGCCTGCTGCCGGGTGAGATCCTAAAGTGTCCCCGGCAGACTTCTGGAGGAGGTCCCGGATGGACCGCACTTTCTTGGCTTTAGCGGTAGTCATCATGGAGGCCCCAACCGGCGAAGGGCCCAGAGGGGAGGGGCCGTGCCCACCGGGGGTCCGTCAGATGACAAAGGAAGCAATCCGGCCCCTCGCAGAGGCTCCGCACTCCCCAGGTGCTCCACTGGTGGTGTCAGCACTCTGTTGAAACTCAGCAAGACTGCGGTGTAAGAGCGGTGTCGGGCGGCAGGCCTAGGCCCCCGGGGCTCCCCTCAGCACTTAGATCCGAAAGCGGGTCAGGTCACGAGCTATGCAATAGGCGGCACCAGGGATCATCAAACCACCAAAGCCCGCAGGTGACCAAATCGCAACAGGAATTAGAGTCTCCGGGGAGGCGCCGCACACCGGACCCGCTGGGCACGCATGGGATGCAAATTCTCTCAAATAGTCCCTAGCGGTGTTTCACCACCTCCTCCCAGGGCTTCCACAGCTCGGCCCCATGGAGCTGGATATCAGACCCCAAGTCTCAATGCGGCGGTCGCTACAGAAGGGCTTCCCCAAGCGTACCCCCTCCCTGTGCTCCACGCCTCCGCTGTCTTTTATGCGCCGCTGGGCCCTGTGCCGGGCAGAGTCACCTGGCCACATCCGTCCACGTTAGGTGATCCTTAATGATCGCTGCGTGTTGTTCCACCAACAGTGGGAAGCAGGTGCCTGTAGGGGCCCCGAGGGACCTGATGACGACTCCCGGACCCCGAGTGTGCAGTCCGCTGCCTCATCCGCTGTGATCTAACACGGGCGGCCCCCAAGAACGTCCTCCGCAGTACCCAAGTGCCTCAGGCCAGCCTCGCTCCATAGCCCCGCAGCAGGCCGCCGTCAGCTAGCGTCAGACAGGGAGCCCCAACCAGCCCCGGAGCAGGGCCCAGGGGCTCTCATCCTGCACCGCGCACCTTCCAGCTGCCACAGCGCCACCAAAGAGGACACGCACTCCCCAGCAGCCTAGGGAAGCATTGCGGGCGGGTACACAAGTCTGTGTGGCTGTCCGGGCCGGGATAGGCCGCGCCGCCAGCTCTGTGTCAGGCGCATGCCACTGCACTCCGCTAGGCCCCCAGAACGAGAATCGGGCCGCACTTCACCAGGCCCGCAGGCCGAATATCAGGCGAGGGGTCCAGGGGCACCCTCAACAACACCGAAGAGGCGCCGGGGGCCACCGCAGTCAGAGGCCCAATGACTGGCCGCGTACCAAGTTCTGCGGCGCTCTGTCCTCCTCACCACAGCCCAGGAACTGCCGGCTTCCACTTGCTCCAGCCTCTCAGGGGTATAAGCTGCCCCTCTGCTCTCGACCCCCAGATGATGCCACCGGGTGAGCTGGGTGTTGGGGGATGCTAAGGATAGTGCTTAACGGCCCGGCAGAAGCGGAGCTCAGGAATCGCACGTGCGCTCACTCGCCATCTTGGCCACGCCCCCATTTTTTTTTGTTATGTTTAACGTTGACTGGAAAATTAGGTGAGCCAGATGTTTTTGTTCAACTTATCTAAACTAGCAGATGGTCACTTATCTGAATGGTTCCCAAACTGTTTGCCATAATTTTTAAAATGCTTAGAAACATAATCAAAATGTTGCTGCGGATTTCTCCCCAAGAAAGTTTGGATAAATCTGGATTGGGGTGATGCCTTTGACACCGTACTCAAGGGCATTAATTTACTATTGAACAGGGACAGAATGTGTCACCTGCATGTAGCATACCTAGAGGCAATCACATGAAGGCCATAGTGAATAATTAGTGCTATGTAGAAATTAGTGAATAAATGCACTGATAAAGTAGTGAGTTATGGCCTCTCCCTTGATGTGTCCGTAAAATTGACCATTTTTCCTGAGTTCTTACCCTGAATTGCGACTATTTGTCATGAAAATTTTACACTCCCGTCCAGCATTTACCTCCATGTCAGTTGGTCACCCTAATACATAATGCCTACATATAAATCGGTCCTCTAATTACGAATGCAGCATCGCTCGTGTTGCTCTGGCTTCTATTTTGGTGCACAGGTGCATCCCAGCTCATCGGTTTGAAGCAGAGAGAATATCTCTTAGGCTCATCTGAGAGATTTTCTCCAGGAAATTGTTATCCAGTAACAGCTGGACTAATTATAAACCTCTAAGGCCCCTAACTTCCTTTCCTTCTTCTCGCGGTAATGACGCTGAAAATAAAAGGGGAAGTGGAAACTTGCATTTGAAGGCTCGAGCAAATTCTTAAGAAGTCCTTTGATGATCTCGCTGTACAAATACAAGTGCTAAAACAAGCATCTCGAAGCAAGGTACTTGATGGCTCTCGCTAAGTGCTTTTTGTAATGAAACGTGGCTGGGACTTGAGTGAATAAAGCTCTGTTCGCAGCTCTCTGCATCTTTGGGCTAACTGCAAGAGGTTAAGACTCATACTTACACTCGGCAAGTTAAAGGTCATTTGTTGCCATGGTGAGAGCGGAAAACAGGAGCAGTGGTTAGAGCTAGCGGTGAGGGACATTTTTCAAGCATCATAATCAAAACCAAGTAGCCCATCTGGAGAACTCTCTCCTATTGTCCCTCAGTCCAGATGCACAGTGATAAATAGCAATAGATGCAAACCCTGCCCAGCATTTTGCTGGAGCATGAGAGAAGTCTGCTTCTCGCGCCCCAGGATAGTCTGAAAGGGGCGGGGCATGTTCTCACAGCTCGGGACGTTTAAGGGTGCGGTGCCCACTGACTAAGTACGTGACAAATTGTAGCAGTTATCGTTGGACAATAATTCTCTGCTGGGACGTCAAACACAGCCATCACCTATATTTCACGTACAGTTTAAAAATGTTCCCCAAGACTGCATAGACACATAAATGATTATGTATATTTAATCTATATTACCAAAGCCACTTGGAACATGCTCTGGGTTAACCTTTGAAAGCTACCCAACCCAACATATTTCAGAAATAAACAAACGTCAACCACCTTCCCAAACAATAACAAGTAAACAGGACATCGGGCATCCAGAAACGCGAAGCCTTGATTGACGCATAAGTATTTCACTGTTTCTGAATAACCCACAATATACCCAAAAAAAAGCATCGAGGCCCTTTGATTCTATAGAAAATCCACTCTGTGAATTTCGAACGACCCGATCCATCTTCCTGCTTAATGCAGGGCCCCTTCTCAGCAGCTCCTGCACTCGCTAATGCACTCTGAGGCCTGTCTAATTGAAACATGAAATAGGATTTCAGCTTTTCAGCAGCGTCCAAATATTGTAAGAGCTGGGCCATCCCGCTGGAGCATCTCCCCGCCAGGAAAGGGTGGAGGCCAGATCGATAATCCCTCTATTAGATAATTGAAATCCATTTTTGATTTAGAGTCCTACAGTGCACTTAGGCTGGAGTCGGCTCTGCCACGCGTGGCCTGCATGGCCGGTGCACAGCAGCGGATGCTCCGCGGGCCGCACTCAGAGGGCTCATATTTCACCATATTCCTAGTTTGTAGTTAGTGCTCCTTGAGAGGCCTTCTACTGCAGGGTACTGTAATGAAAGTTAAATGTAAGATATGCGAATACATTTAGGACATCATTCTGGCGGCAGTGTGAAAACGATGCGCCTATATTTCACTGGACAATAATACAGAGTTTGTTCTGGTGTCCGGTACTGCCAGATCATCACACGTTCCACTGATCAGAACTGGTGACAGCGCAGTAATAATGCACGTTTTCCCGTTCTGATCCGCATTTTTTTACTGGCTTAAAGTTTGTTTCATTTGCTAGAATTTTTGCAGGAAACACTGCATGCATTGCCAGTCAGTGGCGTAACGAAACTTGAGGGGGCCCCCATGCAAAGTATGTGGAGGGGCCCCCTCCAGACTCAATCGGGAACTCTTCAGACAGACTACTGTGCTGAGGGGGCTCCCTGGAGCTTGGGGGTTACGGGGCCTGTGTTACCCCACTGCAAACATCCCCAGAGACCAACAAACACTATCACACAATGACTAAGACCACAATAAAATACCCAAAGGTAATCTACGCTACCAGCTACCAAGAGACCAACAAACACTATCACACAATTACTAAACCCTACCGTCAAACACACCCAGAGACCAACAAACACTATCACAGTAATATATCCTACCAGCTACACAGAAACCGACAAACACTATCCCACAATGACTAAACCCACCATCAAACACCCAAAGGTAATATACGCTACCAGCAACTCAGAGACCAACAAACACTATCACAGAATGATACATCTACCATCAAACACCAAAAAGTAACATACGCTTCCATCTACCCTGAGTCCAATAAACACTAAAGCACAATGACATCAAGAGTTTAGCCATTGATATTAGAAATCAGCAGTAATGTCAGACATCCAAATTGCAATGTGTTCTACAAGGCACTGAGTCAATAATACACACTGTCATTCACCTAGACATGACAGAGACTATCAAACACAAACAAGCCGACTCAATGCCTACCACCAGACGCATAAACACCAGTGGATACTATCAGAAAATGGATCACTAAGACACAGACTCTAGAGTAAAAACAGATCAACAAACAGTATTAGACAATGCAAAGAATAACAGACATATTTAGAGATAAAGATCAAATTAGACACAGACCACTAGAAACTATCACAGTCGGAGGTTAACATTCAGCAAAAAGTCAAAAGAGAAGCATTGAGGCACCCTTGGCATCAACCAAACACACAGACTGAAAAACACAGCACTCAGGCAGCAAGGACCTAGCAGACACAATCAAGTTCAAAGAGACCCAAACACACCATCAGACACTCTGAAAACAACGCACGCTCTCAGTTACCCAGAGACGAATCAACACTTACAAACACCCATTGGAAAACAGACACTGTCAGAAACCCAGAGACGAACCAACACTGTCAACTAACCACAGACAAACAGACACTGTCAGACACCCAGAGACGAACAAACACTGTCAACTAACCATAGACAAACAGACACTGTCAGACACCCAGAGACGACCCAACACTGTCAACTAACCATAGACAATCAGACACTGTCAGACACCCAGAGACGAACCAACACTGTCAACTAACCATAGACAAACAGACACTGTCAGACACCAAGAGACGAAGCAACACTGTCTACTAACCATAGACAGACAGACACTGTCAGACACCAAGAGACGAAGCAACACTGTCAACTAACCATAGACAGACACTGTAAATTACTCAGAGATAAACTATCACTATCTAATACACATAGACAAATAGACACTGTCAGACACCCAGAGACGAACCAACACTGTCAACTAACCATAGACAAACAGACACTGTCAGAGACACCCAGAGAAGAACCAACACTGTCAACTAACCATAGACAAACAGACACTGTCAGACACCCAGAGACGAACCAACACTGTCAACTAACCATAGACAAACAGACACTGTCAGACACCCAGAGACGAACCAACACTGTCAACTAACCATAGACAAACAGACATAGTCAGACAACCAGAGAAGAACCAACACTGTAAACTAACCATAGACAAACAGACACTGTCAGACACCCAGAGACGACCCAACACTGTCAACTAACCATAGACAAACAGACACTGTCAGACACCAAGAGACGAAGCAACACTGTCAACTAACCATAGACAGACAGACACTGTCAGACACCAAGAGACGAAGCAACACGGTCAACTAACCATAGACAAACAGACACTGTCAGACACCCAGAGATGAACCAACACTGTCAACTAATCATAGACAGACACTGTAAATTACTTGGAGATAAACCATCACTATCTAATACACATAGACAAATAGACACTGTCAGACACGGAGATGAACCGTCACTATCAAATTCACATAGACAGACACTGTGAGACACCCAGAGATAAACAGTCAATATCAAATCGTCATAGACAAACAAACACTGTCAGACACCCAGAGATAAACCATTTCTAATAACTACCCATAGACAAACAGACACTGTCAGCCATCCAGAGATAAACCGTCAGTACCAAATACCCATAGACAGACACGGTCAGACACCCAGAGATGGTCTGTTACTATCAAGTACCAGTAAACAAACAGACGTTGTCAAACACCCAGGGATGAACCAACACTATCAAAAGTCCCAAATATTGTGCAGCGGAGGGTTGATGCTTTCGAGGATAGTGGAGGAGAAGGGAAAGGGTGGATGGCGGTGTGTAGAGTGGTTCGTAGACCAGAGGGTTCACATAAGTCCCTGTCACTCCTTCGGTGCAGAGAGGGGGTGCCTTCAAGGGCCCCATTCAGCTCAAAGCCATGTGTGTTTGTGAGACATTGGTGACTCGAGTCCCTTATCACATTCAGGAGGAGGGGCGTCTTTCTGCATTGTGACTTCAGGGGCTGGAACCAGGGCTCTGTGAAGAAGAAACTGTGAAAAGGACCAACAGAGGCCTTTGGCTTCTTGTCTGCAGCGGGAGGGGGGGGGAGTGCTTTAGGAACGGCAGATCGTCTGGTGTCCTTTGCTTCTTCTGACCAGCTGTGTATAATTACTTAACCCCTGTTTACTTTTGATGACTCCAGGGGAAGGCATCTTGTGACTTGACCCCAGTGACGCTAGTGACGCCAGTGACGCTCTTGCTGGTGCACAGCAGGAGAGGATGAAGGGCGAGGCGGCAGTCAGTCCGTGTTTTGCAGCACACACGTGTATGGAAACATATGCTTCACTTACACACTAACAGTGCAAAACATTTCAAAACAAAACAGCAACTTTGAAAGAAGTGGTGTGAGGGAGAGGAGGTAGAAGAGTGGGGTGGAGGAAAGGGCGAGCAGAGAATGAAGAAGTTTGGGTTGGGGAGGGCAGAGGATGAGGAGTGAGTGACCCGGGGAACGAGGGAGAGGGCAAGGGGCCCCTCACAGCTCACTCACCGTCTCCTCTCTGGTGCCCTTGAGACCCAGGAGTGAGGGCAGGGTGTCTGTCACAGCTCACTCGCCTTCTCTGGGGCTCGGCTCGGTAGCTGGTGATGTCCGCAGAGTGAGACCCTCAGAGGCCTGCACAGAGCATCCCTCGACTCTGAGGGTGAGGGTCCGAGTCCAATCTGGTGAGTACAGCTCACAGTTCACACCCGTCCTCAGAACAGGGGTCCTCAGACAGTTATCCTTTGACCCGACCCTCACCCCACTTCCTGGAATCGGAAGAGCTCTCCTTGCTGGTGTAGCAGCCCAGGCTCCAAAGAGGCCTGGCCGGGGACGCGCTGGTGCAGCAGTTGCGCGCCGTTCAATTAATGAAGTACGAACCTCTAAGGCCTGGCCGGGGCAAAGGCTGCGCCTGCGTGCTGTGTACACCATTTAACTTATTAAGAGGCTGGGGGGCCCCGGGGGGCCCCTGGGGAGGGGATTTGGGGCGGGGCCCCCCCGCAACGCGGGGGCTGCGGGGGCCTGTGTTACGCCCCTGTTGCCAGTGCGATATTGCCTCACAACTTGTAACCCTGATTCCCACAAACTCCCATCCGAAAGATGTTTTCGTAGGAAACTCGTGGCCTAAAGCACGATTGTTTTTTAACTATTTATAGAGGAATGGGAGAAGAGGAGATTGGTCCCCGAATCTCATAGGCACTGGAGAAATACTATCACTTCACGGGCCATATACCAAAATGGGAATCTAGTCACTTCAAGTAGCTCCTTGCCATGCATACCACCTCCAACCATTCCTGGTATTCTAGGTAATATCACTTTGCATCCTAAGACTTGTAGAGGTATGCTGGTCCGGTGTTGTGGAGGGCCTTGTGTGCGTGGTTGAGGAGCTTGAAGTGGTCCTCTTGTCGACGGGGAGCCAGTGCAGGTCTCTCAGGTGTGGGGTGTGGCTGTGTTGTGGGACGTCAAGGATCAGTCAAGCCGCGGCGTTCTGGATGCGTTGGAGCCATCTCAGGAGCTTGGTTGTTGTTCCTGCGTAGAGGGCGTTCCCGTAGTCCAGTCTGCTGTTGACGAGGGCGTGGGTGACGGTCTTTCTCGTGTCGGGGAGGATCCATTTGAAGATTCTGCAGAGCATTCGAAGGGTGTTGAAGCAGGACGAGGAGACTGAGTTGACTTGCTTAGTCATGGAGAGGGCGGAGTTGAGGATGATCCCTAGGTTGCGTGCGTGGTCGGTGGGTTCTGGGGCTGATCCCAGCGATGTAGGCCACCAGGAGTCGTTCCAGGCTGAGGGGGTGGAGCCGAGGATGAGGACCTCCGTCTTGTCTGAGTTCAGCTTCAGTCTGTTGTGCTTCATCCATTCAGCGACGGCACTCATTCCTCTGTGGAGGTTGGCTTTGGCGGTGTGGGGGTCTTCGGTGAGGGATATGATCAGCTGGGTGTCGTCGGCATAGGAGATGATGTTGAGGTTATGTTGTCGTGCGACACAGGCGAGTGGTGCCATGTATATGTTGAACAGTGTCGGGCTGAGGGAGGATCCCTGTGGGACGCCGCAGATGATCTCGGTGGTCTTGGAGCGGAAGGGTGGGAGGCGGACTCTCTGGGTTCTGCCGGAGAGGAAGAATGTGGTCCAGTCCAGGGCCTTCTCTTGGATTCCAGCGTCATGGAGGCGTGCTGTTAAGGTGCGGTGGCAGACCGTGTCGAAGGCTGCCTATAGGTCCAGAAGGATGAGGGCGGCTGTTTCTCCTTTGACCATCAGGATCCTGATGTCATCGGTGGCGGCGATGAGGGCGGTCTCGGTGCTGTGGTTGCTGCGGAATCCGGACTGGGATGGGTCCAGGATGTTGTTTTCTTTGAGGTAGCGGGTCAGCTGTCTGTTGACAATCTTCTCCGTGACTTTCGCTGGGAAGGGGGGCAGGGAGATGGGCCAGAAGTTCTTAAGGTCCTTGGGGTCCGCCTTGGGTTTCTTCAGTAGGGCGTTGATCTCAGCGTGCTTCCAGCTTTCCGGGAAGGATGCTGTCTCGAAGGACGCGTTGATTGCTTTCCAGAGTTGGGGTACGATGGCTGTTCTGGCTTTGTTGAAAACGTGGTGGGGCAAGGGTCTGAAGGGGATCCGGAGTGGATGGAGTTCATGGTCTTGATGGTGTCTTCATCGCTGACGTTGGACCAGGTGGTCAGGTGACTGGTGCGGGTGGAAGTCGCAAGGGTGTTGGTCTCGGTGGTAGGTGTGGGGGTGTGGGTGTTGAAGTTGTCGTGGATGTCGGTGATCTTGCGGTGAAAAAAGGTGGCCAGTAAGTCGCACAGGTCTTGTGAAGGTGGGATGTTGTTGGTGTTAGAGCTGGGGTTGGAGAGCTCTTTGGAGTTGTGTGCGTTGTTGTCTAGGCGGTCCTCTTGGCGGTCCTCTTGGCGGTCCTGATGAGTTGGTGGTGTCTGCGGGTGGCGTTCTTGTGGGCTTTGTAGCTGTCTGGTGTGCGGTCGCGGAGCCATTTCTTCTCCAGCTTCCGACAGGTGTGCTTGGAGGTCTGGAGGTCTTCGGTGAACCATGCAGCTTTCTTGTTGGTGTGATTGGTTGTGGAGGTCTTGAGTGGCGCGAAGGTGTTGGCGCAGTCGTTGATCCACTGTTTGAGGTTGGTGGCGGCGGTGTTGGGGTCAGTGGGGTCGGCGGGTGGCCTCAGGGCGAGGGTGGTGGTCAGTTGGTCCCCCGTGATTTTGCCCCAGCAGCGGCGGGGCCACTGTTGGGTGCGGTGGTGTGTGGTGGGTTTCCTGAAGGTGAAGTGGACGCATCTATGGTCGGTCCAATGGGGTTCGGTGGTGTGTGTGAAGGAGACGTGGGGACTTGCGGAGAAGATGGGGTCCAGTGTGTGTCCAGCGGCATGGGTAGGTGTCGTCACGAGCTGTTTGAGTCCAAGGTTGTCGATCAGGGCGGTGGAGTTGGTGTCGTTGTTGTCCTCGAGGTGGTAGTTCAGGTCCCCGAGGAGGATGTAGTCCATGGAGGCGAGGGCGTAGGTGCTGATAAGGTCGGCGATGGCGTAGCTAAACTGTGTTCGTGGTCCAAGTGGTCTGTAGACGAGTGTTCCTCTGAGGGTGGTGTTGGGGTTGGTGTGGATCTGGAAGTGCATGTGCTCGGTGGTGATGAGGGTGTCGTCGGTGTTGGTCGAGACTCTGAGGGTGTCTTTGTGGATGATGACGATTCCTCCTCCCACTCCGTTGGTGCGGTCTCTGCGGGAGATCTTGTAGCCCTCCGGGATGGCTGTGGCGATGTCTGGTGCCGAGGTGGCGTTCAGCCAGGTCTCCATCAGGAAGGCAATGTCCGGGGTGGTTGAGTCTAGGAGGTCCCAGAGTTCGATGGCGTGCTTGCGAGCGGAGAGGGTGTTGAGGAGAATGCATCGGAGGTGGTCTTCATGGTCCATCGACCTGGCATCATCAGCATTTGCCAGGCTGGCTTCAGCAAAAAGAACCTGCTGCCACCTTCCACCTACCCACTCATACAGTCTGACTCTTACAACTGCAGGTCGCCGTGCATAACATCTGCCTCTACTTTATGTTGACATACTCCAGCAAGATGCGATTCAAATAGAAAATATTTGAAGGTTGCAAAAACGTACCAGATCGGTAGATGGAGGGGGGTTGGGGATAGTTGACATCTGTCTGTACTACTAAGTGTTGCAAAAATACTTTGTAAATGAGTGCTTTTTGAGTACGGGGACAACTTGACCATCAGACTTGAAAATAGGTTACTCAATAAAGCAGGAACCTTAAGACTAGTGGACATAAATACATTGTCACATACTCTCTAGAGACGGTCAGAGTGACTTTAGAATGCTGGCACAGTGCCCTTAAATGGACCCACCAGCCTGCCAGGCTGATGTAAGAGTCACTCTTGTGGTATGGGACCTGGGCTGGTTAAAGAACAGTGCCAGTCTTGCCATATTTGAATAATGGGATCTCATTGGCATATCTGGGCTTGGGGATGTATGGCAGGGGATGCGAATAAAGTCATTTTCGCAATTACAGGTGACTTTTTTGTTTTTATTTATTCCAGATTCATATTAACGTTAATTTTATGATACATCATATTTCATGTCATAATAAGAGAGTTCCAGTTTTCCATTATTTCTAATCTTTGACATTCACATTGCTTGAATAACCAAGGATTACATACATTTAAATTACTCATAAAAATCATCAGTTAGTGCAAACAACCACGTAATAGGACCATATTTTGCTAAACGTACTCGCATCCCCACACATTTTACATAAATGTATACTCTTTCTTTTTTAAGTTTATGTACCCATTCTTAAAAAAGTGGTTGGTTCTTTTGATTGCCCCTTCGATGTAATTATAGATCTTGCAACCACCATGGGTACAAACCACACTTTCCTTGCTAATTTGGTTGCTCGCCCTAGATGTCTAGACCCCCAAGTAATATTGAAATTCGGGGTATCTGTATAAATAAGCACTTGCCCATACTATCCACAATCTTGTCCCAAAATGAGAGCACATGATTGCAGGGCCAGATCATGTGTAGCCAAGTTCCAACTTCTTCAAATCTTGGGCATTTTTGGTTCAATGTTTTGGAAGTTTTAGCCCTTTGCTTTTATAGGAAATAGACCAAATAATATGAGAGAAATGGATAATTTTTAGGTCGAGCTTTCAAGACCTGTTGTATCTTCCGTGTGAGCTTAAAACCCTTTTTACTGCTTTTCATTTGTTTGTTTCAGAGTCCTTAAAAAAGCATTGCTTGCTAGTGGTCAGTCATTCAGTCAATCAAGGCTCTTTATTTTGCTTCACTTCCTTAGCATAAAAAGTACATATATATAGAAAGCAGGCATGACAAATAAGCACAAAATTCATGATCCATACTGGGACCAATTCTAAAAATTCATACATTAAAATTTTCAAGCAGAAAACATAACTTCACATTCTTTTACTTTTGAAAAGGATTGAAAAGATATTTCATCAAGGCAATACATTGATAAAATTAGCATTGATAATAAAACAGTAATACATCCAATGTGCCTGAACTATCATCAAATCACCTCCAGAAGAATTGTAAACAGTTGACATGATACATTTTAACTATGGCAGTTAAAAAAGGAGCGTCCTAATTATACAATTTATTGGAAGACATAGCTACAATGGGTCGTCCTACCAACTCATCAACTTTTGTCTAACAAATAATGGGATTGCCTGCACTGCAAGCAAGCCCAAATGTATGACACTTCTCCATGACATACCAATGAGCCATCAAGCTGTTAGATAAAAAGTAATGCTTGCCGACACTGTCCAAAATGATACATGTGCAAGAGAAAGGCAATAAAGCTCTCATTTGGGTGGAGTAGAATATACAGAAAAATGGAAAGTGTAAATCTGACTGTATTGACACACTGTCGCAGGGACATAAGCTAAGATCACTTAGTGAAGGTGAATTTGCGGAGAAGCCAAGCATCATTCGAATATAAGTAATGTGGAATCTTATCAAAATAATACTATACTGCAAATTCTGCCTTGAAACTAAATAAGACTGCAAACCTTGTTTACAGGGGGGAGGCACTTGATACATACTAACAGTGACTTTATTCCTGTTTGCCTCCCATCTATTTGAAGCAGCCCTTTCTAAGATAAATCTCCCAGAGCCACGCCTTTGTAATTAACAAACATGTGGAAAGAGACTCAAATATTTCTAAATGTCCCATCTCCTTCAGAGATCACTTAACGTATTGCAACCAGGGGATCATTAGTGTTATTGTGTGTCGATTTAGATACCGTATATAGATTTCCCGATTCATGCCCTTATATAGGTATAATTCTCATTGCCCCTAGATAGGCATAGAAATCCAGTCCTTATTTAGGCATTGCTCATGCTAACCTAATACAGGCATGGTCAACTACATCCGATCCTCTTCGTCACAACAAGTTCTTGGAAAACCACTCTTAAGCCTTTAAGACTTCTCCTTGCCTGGATATTAATTTCTCCAAGAACTCATTTATTATGCATGAACATCTATTCCCTAGGGGTTCATTCATGACGTTCTTATGCCCGACTTGTACATCAATACTGGCATTCCTAAACACCTTCAAGGTATAAATGTGCCTTCACTTGGTATGACAGGGCACGGTGGGGTTCGGCTACCTACTTGCACGACGAGGCTCGCCACAGCAAGTCCCGAAAGAAGTCAAGTCCACAACCGACGCACTGACCAGATGCTGTCATCCTCCTCGCCGAGAATTCAGCTCCAATGATTCTGACTCCCCTTGCGGGGTGTTAGAGATCGAGTCCCAGGAAAGAGATACCAACCTCTCTCATTCAGAGGTATGGAGCTGATTAGAACCTAGAGAAACTTTTGGCAACTCTTCGCATAACTAAACCAGACTAAAACAGCACCTACTTCTTCCCTCATACTACACTTAGGTTTGGTACAATGGGGTAGGATTATTTTAGAAGCACCAGATGAGTATTTTAGCCTGTGTTATTTATGTATGTTTTTTAATTAATATATGTGGTAGCTACCAGACATGCTATTACAGCATTATTTTATCTTACTGCTAACACTGTACATTTTATACTTCACATTCTGTCTTACGATTGTAGCAGTTCATATCTCTTGCATGAGAAATAAGACTGTTCAACTCTGTAGAAACGAAGCATGAGCGATTGACAGAGTATCTATTGTTTCCACGACTCTGAAGATATTGTTCCGACTCTAAGGGAAACAAAGTTGTCATGTTTATGCGGTTGGCAGAAACTAATCCCTTCTTGTTCATTCGAGAAAGTTTCTAGTGACCTCTGAGTTAGCTGGTATACACAAGTAATTAAGTTTAATGTACTCGATAGAGACATACTGACCTCAGTCTTATGTCAAAACTATAGTGTATATTATTCAAATGAGCAGAGCCTATCAGGGATCTAGGAACTACCCTACAGTGTGAAATCAAGTTTCAAACTATCCCTCAATATGGTTTGATTCAAGGTATATGTCTACCTTCGCCATATTGAGTGACAAAGTAAGATTGGCGTGAGCCGAATAGTGACTGTTATGCAGCATAAGCTCAGCTCACTGAGACATTTGAAATTCGAACAACTACTGAGCAAGGCTAATAGTCTTTTGCCATAAGCATCCTCAGCTCTCTGGAGCAGATCAATATCCACAATGCCCCAGACTGCAGCCCTATAGGTAGCGATGGAGTGAGCTTTAGCTGGATATATGTCTAAAGTATTGGGGATATTTTTCAACCCCAATTTCTTTGTGAAATTAAAAATTGCTGCAATGCTTTTTTCTATCAACACTACTGTATTTGAGACCACATTTTTCCAGGAAAACATCTCATCAAAAAGTATCCTCAAGTAGAACAACATTTCAGCCACCTCAACCCTTCCATGTTCTATGTGGAAGACTGGACTTTTCTTTGGGCATGACCTAGAAATGAGTATGTAAGTCTTTGATTCAGTCACATGGAGGTCCAGGTTTTCTATAAATGTGGTATAATACTCTATGAGTCTATGCAGTGCTCACCCTGTTCTGGAAATGAGCACTACATCCTCTGACTAGAGGAGTATAGGGAGAGGTCCTGAATTAATGTCTCTGGAGCTCCCAGCTAGAACTGCCTCACCCCTGTTAGTATAAAGAGAAAAAAGGAATTGGGGTGAGGATGCAGCCCTGTCTAATGCCCCACTCGATATCAAAGGACTTTGTACACTCCCCATCCCTGCCAAGATAAACACTCGTGGTTGCCCGAGAGTACACCTGTCTAACAAAGTTCCTAATGGGGACATCAACTCTCATATTCTCCATAATAACCCACAGTTCGGAATGGGAAACACAATCAAATGTGATCTTTAGAACCATGAAGACCATAAAAATGTGGCCTTTCCTGATCTCCATATATTTAGCTATCACCATGCTCAAATTAAGGCACTGTTTAATAGTTTTTTTTTTTTTTTTGGCCCAACTCACTTGGGGTTCTACCCGCAGAAAACACTCCGCATTCTGCGGCCTGATTTAAATTTTGAGTTAACATTGAACTAAGCCACCCTCCGTCCACAATGGAAGATGTACCAGGTCTTAGTTTTGACGACGATGCCATCGACGAGGCCCTCAGGGCAGCACCCACCCTACTCACCTTCTCGGCGGCTGCTGCCTCCGGCGCTACTAACGATGGCTGGGTCATACTTACTGAGATGAAGAAGGAACTAATAAGGATCACGATACATGGTATAATGATGACCGAATACCTGAGGAGTAAAATCGCCCCACAGGGCCTCATTGTAAACATCATACCTAGACTCTTCTTGGAAGACAAACAGTTTAAGGTCGACTGGGTACAGGTATCCTGGAAATGTACCAAAGATTTACTCTTCCTTATCGTACAAACATCCAAACGGCTGTCAGAGGCACTACTAGAGAAAATCACAGCTATAGAAGCTACGATGAGGAGCGCAGTCAAACAAAAATACCAAGGCTAACTTTACCACCAAACTAGCTGAGATCAACCAAGAAATGGCAGATCACCACAAGTACCTCCTGAAGCAGAAGACAGCCAAACTGCAGAAAGACATTACAAAATTTGAGAAAGAGAAAGTCTATCCTTACTTAAAGGAGGGCTTCAAGAATAAAAAGACAAGCTACTCCTCAGACGAGTATTCAGACAACAATAGCCGACGTGGCTCGTCCAGCAGCGATTCCAGTGGAGGATATAACCCTAGGAACAACAGGGCCCCACAGAATCCCAATTGGCAACCAGGATACCAACAAGGACCAGTATTTCATGGACCCCCACATATGGCACCCCCGTGGCAATACCCCTTCTACCAACAGGGCCCACCTCAGTTCTTCCCCTCAAACCCGCCACCTTTTCAAGGCAGAGGTTGGGGCAGAGGAAGAGGGCGAAAGCGAGGCGGACAGAAAGGAGTTCAGTGGCAAGATCAACCAATACCACAGACGACGGTAGAAACCAGGAGCACGACCAGGGGAAGAAGAGTCTGACTGTAAACCTCTCGAAAAGGGAGCTGACGCCAGCAGAAAATAAAGTTCTAGAAAAAGGACTTGGATTCGTCCCTACTCCCATCCCGGACAGCTTTCATGAAATGATTGAAATCAAACAACTTTTCAGGAAGATACGGCTGAGAGCCTTCTTTGATGGCCAACCAGAACAAGACACTCCAGATACAGGACTACGGAAACCCTCCACGTTTACACCCACCGATGGGATGGTCCCCCCTGAGATCCTGGCCTTTGAGAGAGCGGTTCTGAACAGCCTCAGCAACAAACCACAATGTCATCAATTCAACAACTTGACCAAGGCGGAGAGACAGGCCTCACAGGCCCTAGGAAATGACAACACAATTGTCATAAAACAAGCAGACAAAGGGGGCGCCACAGTCATCCAGGACTATGTGGAATATGATCTGGAATGTAGAAGACAGCTTTCCAACAGCACCCACTACAGACCTCTTAACGTAGACCCAACTAAACGCCTGTCAACTACCATCATGAGTCTTGTCTTAGAGGGAGAAACCAATGAATGGTTATCCAAAAAGGAAGCAGAATTCCTCATCACCAATGATCCAGTCACGCCCTACTTCTACACTCTGCCAAAGATTCACAAGGGGGTCACCCCGGTGCCTGGTAGGCCCATCGTGTCTGGTATAGGGTCCCTCCTGGAACCTCTATCCCAATTTTGTGACGCCTTTCTGCAACCTATAGTCAAGAAAATCCCTTCTTTTCTTCAGGATACCAGAGACGTCCTACGCCTCATTAATGACATGGATGGGAGGGAAAATGTCGACCTCATAATGACATTGGACGTAGAAGCCCTCTACACTAATATCCCTCAGCAAGCAACTCTTGAGGCAGTGGAATCGGCTTTGAGGGCGGAGGAATGGACATCACCCACCCCAATTTCCTTTATCATGGCTCTGGCAAGTATAGCCTTAACTGAGAACTTCTTCAGATATGAGTCGCAACTGTACCACCAGATCCGTGGTACTTCCATGGGCTCGACCTTCGCGCCGAGCCTGGCCTGTATTTACATGGCCACCTTCGAGGAACACTACATCTACCAAGCCAACACCAACCCATTCCTTGAACACTTGTCCCTCTGGCGTCGCTACATCGACGACATCCTGATCCTTTGGAAGGGGGACCGGACGAGTTGTGAGGCCTTTTGCACATGGATCAACTTCCAAAACCCGTTTCTGAAATTCACAGGAACCATCTCTGAGGTATCACTCCCCTTCCTTGACTTAACCATCAGGCTAGACCCGACGGAGATCACCACCACTCTTTACAGGAAAGAGACCGATAGGAACAGTCTTCTCCCATACCAGAGTCACCATACCAGGGCCCTGAGGGATAATTTGCCCTTCGGGCAATTCCTTCGGATCCGCAGAAACTGCACATCAGTGACTGATTACAAACGCGAAGCCTCTACCTTACAGCACAAACTCCAAGAGAGGGGGTACCCCACCAGACTTCTGAAACAATCAGCCAAACGAGCACTTAACAACAACAGAGAAGCCCTGTTGGAGACACATCCTAAGCCAGTAGATGATGCCATCACATGTGTAACCACTTATACCAAGAATTCCACCTTCATCAAGAAGACCATTAATTCCCATTGGGGTACCCTGAACTCTGCTGGCTTGGACATCCCACGTCCACGCTTTGCTTTCAAAAGAACTGCCAATCTTAAGGATACCCTGACCCACACTCGACCTAAGAAGTCTAGTACTCACCACCTGAACACACTCTGGGGCCTTCCACCAGTGGTGGGCCACTTTAGATGTGGTAACTGTACTGTCTGCCCACAGTCCATACAAAGCAAAGAGTTGACTTTATCACCATCCTTCACGTGGCATATGACCAAACATACCAACTGCAACAGCAGTAGATGCATATACATGCTCACATGCCCCTGCGGCCTCCAATATATAGGCATGACTATGTGCACCGTGAAAACACGTATAATTGAACACAACAGCAACATTCGTTGTGCCAAGACCCACACAAGGCTTTATGAACACTGTAAAGAAGCCGGACACTCAGCAGATAACATGCAATGGGTGGTTTTAGAATGCCATCCATCCATCATTCAACAATCACTGTACAGACTGGAACAGAGGTGGGTGCACCGTTTACAATTAGACACATGCAGATTGAATGACTCCGTCCCCTGGAATCAGCTAGCCAAATAACCCTCATGTGCATCCTTCCTCACCCTTATCTTGCTCAACCAGGGTTGATGTCACTGTTGGACACCGAATGTAGACAAACTGAACCATTCCACACTAGCATTCTGGTGCACTTATGCACCCCAGTTGGACTAGATCCCCCTTGTCCACATAACCCTCGATGGCATCACCGGCAACCAAAACCCCTCCCAACAACCCCCCCCCTTTCCCCCCCTTCCCCCCGGGTGGGGTTTGTGTCAACCACGCCGCGGTCCGCTTTGCCTGGCAACCATTGGCAACTGCCCCGTGAACTAACTTGACTGGCTCCTTGCCGGCACCCAACGACCCAATATACCCCCTCATTACCCCCTCACCTCCTCTGGGGCCAAGCTATTTGTGGGGCACCACTCGCCCTGCGTTGTTGATGGCAATACCGACGAGGGGTCGCTCACTATTGCCGCCTTCGCTATCCCCGAGTGCCTCCCCCAGGGCTGCCTGCAAATTCCCAAACCGGGCTGGCCTGCCGTGAGACCACGGTGTTCAGTTAATGACACATGTATGCTTTGTCATAACCTGAACCACTTCACACACAATCCCTGACAGCTAGCAAAACCTCCTTCTCCAACTTGAGAGGCCCCTGATTGGCTGCCCTGCTCATGCGTCACGAGACACGCCCCCCCCCCTCACGCTCGCAAACCCGACATTTAACCGGCGTGTGGGTGTTAGCGCTTTACCGGCTGGTTCGCGTTCCACTACACGCCTGTGCGAGTGGGGGTAGGTTGCTAATGGCGCCGTTTCTCCGTGGCTAAGGTAAGCAATCAGGGCCCTCGCCCCTGTTCCACCATTGTGCCCCTTTGACGGCCCCCCAGGAGACCGCTTGGGGCTGGTTACTCCGCCCGGCTGCGGTCAATGGTGACTGCCCCCGTTGGGTCCAGCGGCTCTGCTTTTCCTGCCGGCCGGGCCCGCCACCTTGTTTTTTATCACACGGCCCTGCCAGACAGCCGGCCGCTCTCCCGACCAGAGGCACACTTGGTTGGCGCCGACGGGCACCGACGAGCAGAGTCGCGGACTGGGACTGGGACCCAGCCATACCGATCGGCACAGCCTGACGAGACGATACCCCTTGTGACCAACTGGTGACCCCGTCTCTCTTCCCATACTCCCCCTACCCATGAGCTGGGTCTTACTGTTTGTTCCCACTTTTCCCTTGCTGATTGTCTCTACAGGTTATTTCCTCTAGCGCACGCCCCACCTGAATCAGCCGCGCAGATCGAGACAGCTTTGACATTGGTAAGCCCCGACCACCGGCAAGCACCCGTGCTGACAGGCTACCTGTTAAGCCCATATATATATTTTCCCCTCTGGCGGACAGTGGCTGTTCAATGTTTAATGTTAACGACCTATTTGTTTGACACAAGAGGCGCTATTACCATCATGTAACATACCTCTTGCAAAGATCAACATATTTTTTGTTTTTTTGTAACTGTTATGTCTTTTCTCACGTATTCCAAAGACTACATGTTCCAAAGATTTCTTGGGACCACTTTGTAACCGAGAGTCTCTCTCTCTCTCTCTCACTCGCCCTGCACAAACTTAACGGTCCCAGGACCGAGTGAATCACAGATGCCTGGGTGTTGCATTATTATTAATTTTTGGGATACTCCAAACGCTTAGATTCTGAGCAACTATTTACATACAATACTGATGTTTCCCGTTTTTATCCCTAGGTCTGACGGTGTGACAGTACTTTTGGCTAAACTCCGGTCATTGACCAACAAGGTTGTATAAACCATACTCCTGAGCTCTCCTAAAGGGCACTTATCAAGTATATGAGCACTTTTTTGGTCCTGAAGAATTGCCCCGTGTGGGCATGAAACATGTTGACCATGTTGGAGGGTTGAAATGAGGCCATACTAATGGTTACCCTGGGCCTCTATACCCCTCTTTTCACTTTTTAACAAAGTGGCTAGCCACACCAATAAAGTTTTCTTAGTGGACTACCCAACTTTTTTTAAACTCACATTCTGCTCACTACTCCACCTGTTTTTTGTACCTCACACACCAGAAAATCACGGCAAGGAACAAAAGAACTCCGACAGAGAGTAACACACGTTGTTACCCGTCAAGCATTGCAGCGCCGGCTTGACGCAGGAGCAGGAAGCCGATGATGCAAACAACATCATAAAGGGCTGAATGAGACATGTCATCCAGTCCTGTAGTTGTATGAGGTTTCTTAGTTCCGACAAGGGACCTGTTGGCTTCCCATACTTCCTTCTCCTTCACTACCTTCACTGAGAGAGAGACTCCTTTACAGGCTTTTATCTAGGGCAACTTTGTACAATCTCATTTGTTACACTGTTTAATAGTTCCCTTTCCCTTTCTAAAACCATACTACGTTTTTGCTAAAATGTTTCTTTCCACTGGCCACTCCTCCAACTTGTGAAAAAGCAAGCACCCCATAACTTTAGACATGCTAGCCATCATTGAGATCGGTCAATAATTTTTAGTATTTGACTCCCTTACTAATATATGGGTACTATTATAGGTTGCTTCCATGGCATTGTTGTGCCTGTCTTTGCTATTGCATAAAACACCTTCGCCAGTAATGGTGCCCATGAATCCTGATGCTCCAGAAAAACATCAACAGGTACCCCATTGTCAATCCTTTCTCTATGTTCCCCCTTTTTGTCTTTCTTTCCACCCACAGAGCAGAGACCAAGTACCAAATCCATATATTTATCTGTTGTTTGGGGGGGCAGTTTTTTTTATTTATTTCCTGCTTGTGTTACACTGTGGTGGTGTTCAGCTTCTATTGCATCTTACCTCCCACCCCCTCCATCCCCTGTTGTGAGTGCCTTCCTTACAACACCAGCTGCTCCTACCGCTTCGTTGCTTGTTTTTTTTAGGCTTTTTGCAATTTGGGATCTTGACAGTCAGTTGGGCTTCTTTTGGTAAGACATACGTTTGGTTTTGGGTTTCCTTTTAAAGGGGATTGGGCTTGTCTGTAGCTTTTTTTTACTTTTGGATGTCGAATGTCGATATTGTGTTGGACTTCTTTTGGTAAGATATTTCTTTTAAGGGGGATTGGGGTTGATTTAGCCTTTTTGCAATTTTGAAAGTCGACCATCACCACACTGTGAGGTGAGAGCTCCCTTAAAGTCCTTAGTGCATCTACCTAGCATTCAACATCATGAAGGAACTCTACAACCCCAGCTCCAACACCAATGACATCCCACCGACGCAAGCCCTCTGTGACTCCCTCTCCACCTTCTTCCACCGCAAGATAGCAGACTTCCACGACAGCTTCAACACCCAGACAGCCCCAACATACAAGAACACAACAGACTCTCCGCACACCATCGACCACGACCCCCTGCTCGCCTGGGCTAGCATGAGCGTCAATGACACCATCAAGACCATGAACATAATTCACTCCAGCTCTTCGTCAGACCCATTACCGCACCATGTCTTCAACAAAGCAAGCAGCTCCATCGCACCCCATCTGCACAACGTCATCAATCTTTCCCTCGAGACCGCGACCTTCCCAGAGAGCTGGAAACCCACCGAGTTCAACGCCCTACTCAAAAAACCTAGGCAGACCCTAGAGACCTCAAGAGCTTCCGGCACATCTCTCTGCTCCTCTTCCTGGCCAAGGTCATTGAGAAAATCGTCAATAGACAGCTAACCCGAAACCTCGAAGAATTCAGAATCCAGGACCCTTCCCAGTCAGGGTTCCGCAGCAACCACAGCACCGAGCCTGCCTCATTACCACCACCAACGACATCAGAACCCTGCTGGACATCAGTGAGACCGCAGCACTCATCCTCCTAGACCTCTCTGCCGCCTTCGACACCGTCTACCACCACACTCTACGTGCATGCCTCCACGCCACAGGGTTCCGAGAGAAGGCTCTGGAATGGACCACCTCCTCCCTCTCCTGCAGAACCCAAAGCATCGGCCTCCCCCATTCCGTTCCAAAGCCTCCGAGATCATCTGCGGCATACCCCAGGGATCCTCCCTCAGCCCGACACTGTTCAACATTTACATGGCCATGCTCTCACATGTCACCTGACAGCACAACCTCAACATAATCTCCTACACCGACGAAACTCAACTGATCCTCTCCGTCACTAAGGACCCCATCACCGCCAAAGCCAACCTCCACAAAGGAATGAAGGCCGTTGCTGACTGGATGAAGATCAGTCATCTGAAGCTGAACACGGACAAGATGGAGGTCCTCATCCTCGGCTCCAACCCTTCAGCCTGGGACGACTCCTGGTGACCGACGGCACTGGGGGCAGCCCAGACACCCACCGACCACGCACGCAATCTGGGAATCATCCTCGACTCCACGCTCTGAATGACCAAGCAAGTCAACGCTGTCTCCTCCTCCTGCTTCAACACCCTCCGCATGCTCTGTAAGATCTACAGATGGATCCCGACAGATACAAGAAAGACAGCCACCCAGGGCCTCGTCAGCAGCAGACTCGACTATGGAAACGCCCTCTACACAAGCTCATCAAATGACTACAACGCATCCAAAACGCCTCGGCACGATTGATCCTCGATGTACCACGACACGCCCACATCACCCCCCACTTGAGAAACCTGCACTGGCTCCCCGTCAACAAGAGGATATCCTTCAAGCTCCTCATCCACGCACACAAAGCACTCCACAAGACCGGCCCAGCCTACCTCAACAGACAGTACTATTTCCAAATCTCCAACCGCCAGCTATGCTTCACAGACCTCTCACTCGCCACCGTCCCGCGAATCCGAAGAACAACCCCCGGCCGGAAATCCTTCTCCCACCTCGCCACCAAGACATGGAACAATTTCCCACTGAGCTCACGACAGACCCAAGACCTGCTGACCTTCAGGAGGATACTCAAGACCTGGCTGTTGAATCAGTAGCGGCCCCCGCCTCCCCAGCGCCTTGAGACCCTCGCAGGTATGTAGTGTGCTTTACAAATGATTGATTGATTGATTAGCATTCAAAAAGGTGCATCACCACAGTTCACCATATAGCGAAAGATCTAGAATTTGTTACAGACTCTCCCCAGCCCTTGTGCTGTCAGTCGTATTACCACTGGTTTGGAGGAGGAAGGCTCTTGATGACAACAGTGGGCCACCATGTTTGCCAGTCACTTATGATTTGTTGTCCTCAAAGTCAGTGTTTCCTGTCCTCCATGACACTCGCTTTAAGCCTGTCTGCCATTCATCAAAGCCTGCAGGGAGACATCGCATTTTCCATTCATCCATAGATGTGGAAGGGAGAAACCTCAGCCCACCACTCGTTACTTGACACATCACTAATGCCTACACTTCCAGCCTTTGACGTTCCCGTCCTGCAACCTTTTGTCCTCTTCTGTCTGCCACTTTTCCCCACATTCCCCCTCGGTCCCGTATTGTCTGGTAGGTGGCCATGCTCTTCCAAAGTTCTTGCTTTGCCTGCTTAGCGATAAATTCTGTGATTTCCCTTCCCCACCTTCATGTTACATTAATGCCAACGAGAGAATACTTACTCTAACACATCAATTATGATTAGCGGCTGTGAGAAGCCCTCCCCAGGGAGAGAGGAACTACCGCAGAGGCAGCAGAAAGGCGCACAGCTGCCTCCCATCTCACAGCCAATAACCAATAATCTACCACCAGGTAAACAACTGGTAGCTTCCTTTCTGTTCTTTTCTCTCGTTTCATTTCTATTCGACTTTCTCTCGCAGGACCAACTTATCCCATATCTTGCTTTCTTTTGTTTTGAGTCTCCGCTGCTTCTCTCCTTCCACACTCACTTTTTCTTCTTTTCCCTACGTTCTCTATCGCCACGTCCTTCTATGCTTTCTGCCTATGGCCTCGTGTGTGTCACTATGAGGTCCAAGTCATTCTAAGCGACCCATTCCCTTACCAACACATGCTGTTTGTGCCTGAAACGGGATTGCAACTCGAGTGTTAAGAAAACACAGGTTTAAGCACCAAAGAACAGGGCTCAAACTCCCACCATCACCACGTTATGCCCAGTCTGATGTTTGAAATGTGCTAACATTTGCACCAGACAGTATCAGTTTTACTAGAGGTGTGCAAATGTTTATAACACCCATGAAATTCACACTATTAGTGAATTTTGCATTATGTGAAATTCCACAAATTTTGAAGCGGTGAATTGCCACAGTTTTTCCGTTGTGAGACTGCCAAAGTAGAAAATGTCTCAACATAGACACATTGGAGCTGAAACGGTCTCACAGGAGACGTTTTCTCCTCCAACCTGTCCTCTTTTTTTATAGTTTACGTGTGACTTTGATAAGGTGAGATCTGGTATTTAATATGTATGCAAATGCCACAAAATACAATTTGCATGATTTCACACATTTTTCACAAATAATTCATGATCAGAAAATCTCAGTTTCTCTCACCTGTGATACTTACTACAATTAAAAAGGTAAATCCCTGGTCTCTCTATTTTACAACAGCTTTGGGTGCATTGGGAGTCAGGAAAATATGAGAAGATGCTGAGTCATACAAAATTTGCAATTAAGCACTTTCTTTGTCTGACCATCACCCAGGAACTCATCCTCTATTTCTTTGAATTGTTTCCGAGTCATTCTCATTCTGTTGCCCCTTCTCTCAGATTTACTCATTCTCTCTCTCTTGCTTCCTTTATATCACCCTCAAGCACACACACCCACACAGGGCCTCATTTACAAAACAAACAAATTACACAGTGCAGTGCAACAAGCCATTTTGAGGAGCAAGAAATGTCATTTTAAAAGGTTTTTTTTTGGGTATTCCAGAATTACAAGGCGCACAACCGGAGTGTCCGTAAAGTTACAGTTTGAAACAGAGGTATTCAATGGTTGGTACAGGCAATAGGGCGAACGGTAAAACCTCACAACCGCTCAACGATGGACCAAGCTTGGTGCATACAAGAACAAAAGGAAAACCACAATGCCCCTGCACTTGTACAGAAATGTAATTGAGGTGTATGGTAACAACACTGTCAATTCGCTAAGTATAAGGAAAAATTAGAACAACATCCAACTCATACAAGTAGCTCAATAGTTGGTGATCATCTTTAAGACAAAATAGGGAATGAACACCTTTACACAGCAGTTCTCCCTCTTGAGTTTCCCGGCGCCGTCCTCGGAAAACGGCGCCGGGAAACTCAAGAGGGAGAACTGCTGTGTAAAGGTGTACCCGCCTTTCGTGTCTGTTGACAACGTCACTCTTTTGGAGTTACCTGTTAATCCTCTCCTCCCGGTTCAAATTTTGTGCTTTACTATTGAGACTTATCAGGTCTCGGAGTGTGACTTCACTCACCCAGTGAAACTCCGCCATACAGGATCCCTGGAATATACTTAACCGAGGTGGCCTTTGCACCTCACTAATTAGGCCCTGAAGATTCGCAGTCTGTTTCCCTGCGATGAAACACGTGTTGGCCTACCTAAAGGAACAATAAACGAAACTTTTTCGTACCAGCAACGGATTACTTCCTGAACTTCATTCCCTATTTTGTCTTAAAGATGATCACCAACTATTGAGCTACTTGTATGAGTTGGATGTTGTTCTAATTTTTCCTTATACTTAGCGAATTGACAGTGTTGTTACCATACACCTCAATTACATTTCTGTACAAGTGCAGGGGCATTGTGGTTTTCCCGTCATTTTAAAAGCACAGGTGTGCTTTGTATTAACAACAATACAACTCATTTGTGTGCTTTCCTCTGCACTGGTGGAGAATTGGCTGCCATGCGCTGGCGCAGGCAGCCTTGCATCATGTTGCAAGAGTGCCTGCATTGTGAGAATTATTGTTTTTGTGCAGGAAGCGACACGTTCCTGCACAAAAACAATAATTGATGGCATTTTCCTCTTTCTATGCGTCCTGTAGAATGCTTTACAACAATTGGTAAATCTGGGAATGTGCTACAAATGTTGTAATTCAGGTACTATTTCCCAACGTCGACTCTGCCTTTGTTTATGTCTCCCCCATAACAAAAGAAAGCTATAACCAACTAGTATTAGAAAAGGCAGATATAAGTTGCCAGTACTACAAGGACCAAAAAACGAGAGCCCATTTTTTATGTTCATTCTTTTTTTAAAACGGGTCATTCAGTTGTACATAATCTCTTCTTGGTTATATATAAGGCGTATAAAACTTTTTTTATGACAACTTTTCAACATGCTGCACAGCAGCCATGCAGCTCTACAACATAGCTTAAAGACATTGTAAAAGCCAATAGCTCTGGCTAAACACTTATAGGGTCCCAAAGGTGAGACCTATTAGCTATGCCAAATCTTGTTTAAATAAATGACTGATTAGCTCTCTAGTGTTTTCGATATCAACCTCGGAGAGGGTGATGAATACACTGGAAACCTGAAGATATACATATCAATACCAATATTTTTTATTTACGGTCATTGCTTGAATGCTTTCTCATGATATAGGCCCTTATTCTGATATCTGGGGGTTAGCCTGCCACCTGCTATCACGACAGTCAGCCGACTACCCGACAAGCAGATGGGGGTGTTGTAATTCTATCTAGGACCCTAATACAATATTCCTGATTCATGCCCTTATGTGGTTATAATAAATAATATCCTTATAAAGGAATGAGAATCATATCCATATTTAGTCATAGCCCATGCTGTCCAAATTAAGCAAGGCTCCTAGAAAGTACAACGAGTTCTGTAAACAAACCAAACCTCCAGCAACCTGGGAATTCCCCATTGCTTTTGTTTTGATTTTGTCCTAGAACTCCTGTGAGCACTGTAAGAATGGCCAGTTCTTAGTGACATCTTTATTGACGTCTTATGTCCAACCTTACGTCAAACCCGGCACCTTTCAGGTATAAATATACCAACGTTGCCTTAAGCAAACACACAATGGTTTTGGAGCAGAGCGGCTATCTACTTGCCCGGGAGCCCAGCTGATGCGAGAGCCCACGGACGCCGCCCCTCCCCTTTGACGCACTGAGAGAGACGCTGTCTTTTCTCCTGCCGAGAAATCCAGCTCCGGTGTTTCCAGATACCCTCGCGGGTTACTGGGATATCGAGTCCTGAGAGAGAGATACCAGACCTCCTGCTTTCTATTACCCAGGTACGGAGCTGACTAAACCCTTAAAGAGAATTCTTGATTCAGATTCCTTGGCAAAACCAACTTAACTTAAACTGCTACTTTACTTACTCCGTCCCACGTATTAGGCTTAGGTCAGGTACACCGGGGTAGGCGTATTTAGAAGCACCAGTTGAGTACGTTAGTCAATGTATATGTGTATGTATATATTTTATCTATTTTAAAGTAACATATGGCTAAGAAACCATATCAATGCTTTTACAGTATTATTTCATAGTACTCCTTTTACTGTACGCACTTTATTTTACTCTAAGTATTGCAATTGTGGCAATTCATTTCTCTTGCATGAGAAAGAAGACTGCTCAATAAATAACGCCTTTTATTGAAAACGCCCGTCTCTCTTTTCTCTGCACTCTGGTGAAACTAAGTATGCACACTTGACTGAGTGAAAAAGCTGTCTATTGTTTTTTGTTTTCACACAACTCTAGAGATACAATCTTATTCTGAGGGAGCAAAGTTGTCAGTTATATGGTTGTCAGAAGCTAATCCCTTCTTGTCTATCCAGGGAAGTTAAACTCCTCCTTGTTTATTCGAGAAAGTTTCTAGTGACCTCTGAGCGAGCTGGCAAAACTAATTAAGTCTAATATAGTCAGTAGAGACCTAGTCGACCTCAGTCCTACGTCTACACTGCTGTTTATATTATTCCAATGCGCAGAGCCTATTGGGAATATAGGAACTACACTACATGGCGCCCAACGTTTGGTAAGGCGATAAATCTAACGCAAGACGTTAGAGTAACTCAGTCGTGCTTTTTCACACAGACCCTTTTTCCCGTAAATACTCCAAAAGACGTCTGGAGTGGGTAAAAGGTTAAAATCCGCCGGAACTTAGTAGGAAGAGATTCCTGTGTATAGTTTTTGGTTTAGTCAACGTTGAAGGATACAGTGTTCCAAAATATTGTGCACCTAATCTTTGTTTCCCTTGAAACTTGATCTGCAACAAAAACCTTTCTGTTAGTAACAATGACGGAAAGTGAAGACGAAAGGGAGACAGCTAGAATAGCAGCTCAACTCCTAGTGGATGACACAAGTCTCCGAGAAAACGACCCGAATGTTATAATCATTCCGGTAAATGTAAGAAAAACTATAACTATCAAACTTATAGAAAATGGACTGACATCAAGAGGTGGTACAGTCATATTCGTGGAAGAGGCCCATGAATATCGGCAGACAGAGGTATTCTATTCATGGATAAACTTTCCAGCAGCAAACGCTGTAACACACGAATTCCACTATTACAAAATAGAGGAACCTCCGGATGTATACACTCCTTTCGAGGATGTTGAAATCCCTATAAATTACCAAGAGCACCTGCTCTGGTTTAAAGGCGCCCTAAAACATCACAATCACATCACCAGGCTCGGTCCAACAGGTAGACCAGGAGCAACGTGGCTGGTTCTAGCCAGCTACACACCACACCCCAACATTGATACAATGACAGATCGGGATCTTTTAGCTGAGCTAAAACAGATAATTAAAATACATAGACAATTAGTCCAATATGTAATGCGGACGTCAACAGTCCAACCAGCAATTAACATTCCACATCTGTCCCCTCATCAGGGGAACACAAACAAAATAACACCTCAGAACATACAATCCTGTCTTGGTAAAACACCCGCAAAACGGGAACAAATTCCATTCTGGTTAGCACAAAAAATCACTCAAATAGAGGCAGTATTTCCTGATACTACACCTACTGAGAAACACAGAATTCTGACTATCCGTCTTTCAATGGGGATCGCACCACATGTGGAGGACTGTGACACTTGGGGCACAGTCTTTGCTTCAATTTACACAAAAACACATGGTGTTCCGTCGATGGCGGTAATACCAGATGTGCTAAGACAGATTCAAAATGAATACGGTCCAGAACCTGCTTTAACTCTGGGTATGAAATTACTGAAAGACTTCAAGCAGGTCTCGGCTATATTATTAGCCAACATAAAAGGAGAAGCAGCAACTGTGGCGATCCGCCAGAAATTGAAAGAAACAGATATAGCAGAACAGCCATTTGAACTTGCCAGAATCATAGAAAAGTCCTATGAAGAACTAGGTAGAGATAGTTTGAGTGGGAAACCAGTAAAACCCCAACTAACTGAAAATCCTGAAAAAATCTTTATTAAAAATAATCTAAATACTCCAAAAAAGAGTTGGGATGGAAATAAACAATCCACTCCCAAAGAAAAAAGATTCCAGTCCAGAGGAAGGTCTCCTCAACGAAGAGAAAGATCTCCTGACCGAGGAAACAAGTCTCCCCAGAGGGAGCCCTCTGAGAAAAGATACAACCTTAGAAATAGGGATAATTTGAAAAAACCTGATAGATATCAAGATATTGATACAGGTCCCTCTCGATCTTTTCAGACTTCCTCGCAAAAATCGGAATGAAGAGGACAGTCAGAACACAGGGAAGAGCACGTCAAGTCCAAAGACAAGGAACCTGCTCATCAAAGTAAAAAATTACAATTTCCAAGAAAGAAGGTAGCCAGCATTAAAATAATTAAACATGCCGAGGATACTGAGGACACAACTGAAAAACGGAGAGTGGGCCCAGACAATGCTAGACAGCGCAGCAGAAGTGACCATAGCTCGCAAGATCCTGATGAATCTTCTGGAGACAGTGAACATGAATGAATACATTCAGGTGGAAACTGCAGATACCAGAGTTAGCGAACCTCATAAAATATACAAGATAACATTGCGTATAGAGGGGGACAAGACCAGGAAAGTAAGGGGTCTCTTTTGGGATAATCTTTTGAAAGGCTATGACATCCTTTTAGCTGAGAAAGACTGGCCACCAGAGTTTGTCAGGGAGGGCCCTCATGGCGAAGAAATGATTATACCTGCCTTCTCAAACCATATTCCAATTCATAGAAAATATACATATGCAAGAAAATGGGCAGTGGCCCAAGCTCCTGCATTATACAAAAATCATGTAGGATGGGATGAGGACTCTCCTCCTCACAAAATCCAGTTAAAATGTCAACCCACTGCACAAAGGCAGTACCCAATTAAACAAGAAGCTAAAAAACAAGTCAGGGAGATCTTAGATCAACTTGAATACCAGGGGTTGATTGAAACATGCACCTCACAAATGAACAATCCTTTGTTTCCTGTCTCCAAGCCAGACGATTCATATCGTCTAGTTTTGGACTACAGACACCTTAACTCATGTTGCAAAACATTTGCAGTACAAAATTCACACAGTGCAGCACTAATGAATAACATTGTGCGCAAAAAATACAAAACGACATTAGACATCTCAAATGGATTCTTTTGTCAAAACATTGCACCTGAAAGCAGGTATTTGACCGCTTTCTCAATAATGGGGTCACGGAAAAATTTCTGTCGACTCCCACAGGGATTTAAGAATAGCCCAGGATTATTCGCAGCAAGAGTAACAGAGTTACTACAAATATATGATGATGAAGCATTATCTTATGTCGATGACATCTATCTAACAGACGATGACCTGGATACTCACTTGAAAAGAGTGAACACCATAATACTTGGGTTCGCAGCTGAGGGTTACAAATTCAACTTTAAAAAGTCACGAATTGCCCATCTAACTGTCCTGTTTTTAGGATATGAATTATCAAGTGAAGGCAAAAGCCTAGCAGACAACTTCTTAGAGAAGTGCGCTGTACTCGAAGCACCTAAAACGCTGAAGAACTTACAATCGATACTAGGTTTCCTGAATTTTGGAAGAACGTACATTCTAAATTATGCAGAGAGGGTTAAACCTCTCTATGAATTATTAAAACCTGATTTCAAACCAATCAATTGGACTCGGAAACACACAGAAATTTTGAGATCATTGCAAACAGACATGTTAGCTAAAACTAAATTGCAAACTCGCGAAAACATACGCAACCTTGTAATCCGAGTCATCCCAGGAAGATGCGGATTCACGTACCTGACCTCTAATGAGGGAGAAACGGTACCAATAGCATACAAATCACACTTGTACACACAAGCTGAAAAGACGTTCAGTCTTACAGAAAATATTGTAAATGCGGTTCAAACTGCTGTAGCAAAAGAAAGAGCCCAAGCACAAGGCAAAAAGATAACTGTTTTAACAGCAGAATCAGCCTTTGAGGCATTAACAAGCCCACGCAATTTGACTAATGTGGCATTAGATCCAAAATGGATACAATGGGAAAATTCTCTTGCTGCAGAAGACGTGAAATACTATTTTGACCCGGAAATGAAAAAACTAAAAAATCTAAAATATGAAGAAAAATATCCTCTGCCAATCGAAATTCTGCCTCTAGAACAGTACGCCTGTATAATGTATACAGACGGATCCGCACAACCTGCAGTTGGGGGTAAGCAAGCTTACAGTGCTGCGTGCGCGGTTGTTAAATGCCGGTGGCACGAAGGAAAATTGCGACCATTGGTAACTATGACTCAATGTGTAAAAGACAATTCGGCTCAACAAACTGAACTACTAGCTTTAAAGATGGCGCTCGATATTGCCGATCGCGAATTCCCCACACTAATAGTGTGCGATTCGCATTACTGCGTCAAATGTTACAACAATGACTTGCAGAACTGGGTTCAAAACGATTACAAAGATGACACAGGTGCCACAATAAAGCATAAAAAGCTTTGGGAACAGGTAGTTCTTTTGCAGAAAGAACTACAAAAGACTCACGTGATACATACACTGAGTCATCAACGTGATGGCGTTCACGTGGCAGGGAATTCATTGGCTGACACAGCCACAGCGGAAGCAGCTCAACAGGCTTCCGTAGCCACAAAAAAGCGTTCAGATAAATACATAGACGGGGAAACGATGCTGGCGGTAAAAACATCTTTGAAAGGCGACTGTACAGCATTATCTGTGAGCTATCCACTCAATTATACATACATAATTGATGCAAACTCCGTTCCTTTTGCTCAAATCCCTGGAGTGGGGGATAGAGTAATTCCAAACACGAACAGGAGAGTCTTCTTGATTCAAGAAGCACATATGGGATTAGGTCTAAGGCATCAAGAGATCTTGAAATCTCTTAAAGAATTACAATCAGAATTCTGGTGGCCGGGGATGAGCCTGCAAAACTATACATTTGCAATGGGCTATCCAAACTGCAACAGAGATCGCATTCGCTAACCAACCGGAGTAATGCCAGTGTGGTAAATAAATAAATAATACCTCTATTTTTGAATGAATATATGAATAACAGATAGCTCAATAAATAAGAGTCAAGATTCGAGGTAGTAGGAGTTTGCAGGTTTAATACAGCATAAAGGACAGGAACAGGACAACCTGCACGGACAAGATCTGGGATGGCTAGCTAGCACGGGACAGGATTGGACTGGCGTAAGGGAATGGGTAACATTTAATAACAGTGCACAAGCATATATACTAAAACAATTGCATTACAATACATATGATAGGCGGAGCAGTGGGTGTGGTCAATAGCAGTCGCGAAAGATAAGGGTGAAAGTGGGTGTAACAAGAGGCGTATACATAGACATGTGATGTAAACGTAACAGAATATGTCATAAATGGGGCGGAAACATGGAGGGGGCTACCTAAGGAGCCGGGACCTCTAACCTAATGGTGCGCGCAAACTGACAATGACGTGTTACTAGGAGAAGCTGGGGGCTATGAACTCTGTGCTAGGAGTAGAGACCGAAGTCTGGAGAGTCAGGGCGACATGTACCTAAACCCTTATCTAGTATCTAATGTTTAGAGGACATGTTGATATAAACTAAGAGTCAGGAGGGGAGAGGCTAACAGACTCTAAGACTGGAGCATGCATTATTCTACATGTAGTGCGTGATGAAGAATATTAAATGACCATTAATACAGTATTTCTCTTACATGGAGACGTAAAGGCTAGACAATGACGGAAACTATTGATGCGATTCAGTAGCTTAGGAATGCAGAGAAGGAGGGCTGGACTGATAACTAGAATCATAACATACTCTTGGCAGACTCGTAGGCAGAGCCAGGCTGAACCGGGCACTGCGAGGCAGGAAGTAAGTGAAGGGTCGAGGATACAGGTGGGGGCTGTATCGCTCCTCAGCGAGGGTTCAGGAGACAGGAGCTGAATCTGGTGTCCGGGCTCTTTTGAGGCCTAGAAACGGGGACTTTTCAATTAAATAACGTGCACACTGAGAAACGTGGCAACGTAACTTTACATAGGCCTAATACTCGTAGCTTTCACGAGAACTGGAAACTAGCATACTAGTGATGAACACAACTGTAATTGCGTCTTTAATCAAACATGGGGGATACATATGCATATTAATCATGCACACATAACATAAGATGGAGGACACGTAGGGACACAGAACATGGCAAAATTTACTTTTCCACATTCCCTCCTTGTCACTACGTTTCCATCAGGAAACATCAATATTCATGATACCATCTATCATTTCATACAGTATCATTTGCTCGTCTCGAATATTCTTGGAACGGGATTTAGAACGGGACTTGGGGCTAGGAATACAAGAGGTAGCACAAATGCCGCAAATCGCAGGGCCACATTGTAAACAGAGGCAGCAACTGAATATGATCGCTACTGCAATACCCAGAAATGACAATACTTTCCATCCCCAGGCGGAAATTATATTCCAGAACCAACCGGACCATGTCCAGGTGCCTGGATCTTGGTGTAACATATGGGCAATATTATGGAGTCTGGTAATAGCTGAATAAACAGACGGTGCGTTATTAGGAATGAAAATGCAGCAACTAGATCCGATGACTCTACATGCCCCGCCCCTATCGGCCAGTATGACGTCAAGGACGAGACGATTCTGGAGCACGACAATTCTCATAAAGGATTGCTCTTCGGTTAAGTTACCTAGAGCAGAGGTAGTCTCAATCACTACTGCTTCAAGGGTTCTCGTTAATCTACGTATCAGTTTACTATTCACGACAGTACCTAAGTAGGGGAAGACACCTTTATTGATATCTATGTATTGTTCTAGAGCAGTTTCAGTATAATCGACAATCGGGAGGTCTCTCTTGTGTCTAGTATGTACTAGGTGGGAATTCCTATGATAGTCAGGTGGGGCTAGGAAAACTGGTGGCAGTAGGAAGGCAATGTAACAGGTTCCCTCCCAATCGAGGGGCAGACGGACATATGCGGTCTGACCACAAACAAAATAAGAATGACGTGAAGCTTTGAAAATAGATTTCCTACTGTCACTATACTTGACAATAGTAGTACAATCACTATGACCTACATGTATGGAACCATTATTTCTGACACATAATTCGCCTTTGACTGGTAATACTGATATAGCAGGTAAGTCTGGAGTAGTATCAGACTGAACATTCAGGACCATAAAATTCGAAGAATAATTACCCAAATTATAAACTTCATTTTCTAGATCTAACCCTGTTCTGTGGGGAAGACCTTGCTTGTCTGGAAAACATGTACTGTTAAGAAAAGACATATCTGTTGAGGATGACGTTAACGTGGACCATGCTCCACACGAACCATTATGTGAAAATGGATAAGGAAAGAGTGGCAGAACTCCCTTCGGTGTCTGGAAAGGGGGGAGTCGACCACACACCCAACAATTAGTGGCATTGCTGGTCTGGTGTGAATAATGTAACATGCGGATGAAGGAATTATTACGCATAGCAAGACGATATGAGAGTTCATGAGGAGGCAGATCACTAAACGTGTGCTCTACTGTAACATTAGCAGACTTATTTACATGAGGAACTGGAGAATACAAATAAAAGGCATAACTTGTGCAGGAAATCATAATGCTAAAATATAGCAGAAAACATAAAATAATAATGCAACTTTTAGAGTTCTCACTAACTCTCTCTCTGTGGGGGTCTATTATATACATGTCAGAAACCGGTCTAACCGTTTCACCTAGGGGAGGACTTAGACAATCAAACTGGCTGACTTATTTTACTAGACCTTAATTTAAGCTTATACTCCTGCTGCGGAGTTTTCTCTAACAGGGAGGGATTCGTATCATAGTCTTTTGCGGGACAGTCCTTAAGAATAGTACTTTGGCAGTCTTTACAATCCTCGGAAATGTTCTTGGTAACAGGTTTTAGTCCAAAAATTTTTTCACATGTGACAGGTGGACCCAGCCCTTCCTGCCTTCCAACTTGACGGCAGTACGGGTGGCCAGGAGGACCTGTTTGGGTTCCTTCCAGCGGGGCTCCAGCGGACTTGAACGATCAAAGTTCCTCACAAGAACCATGCATCCGGGAACGATTTCATGCGGTGCCACCTCGGTATTGTCTGGAAATGCGGCGGCAACCTGTGAACGACAAGAGTGTAGGGCAGACATCAAGGAAGCTAGGTAATCTGTCAGCATATTACTTGAAACATCGGTAATACTTCGAGGTCTAAGTGTACCCCACATATTAGGGGGGCGGCCGAATACGACCTCGTACGGGGACAGACCTGATCTGGAATGTGCGACCATGCGCATATAAAATAAAGCAACTGGCAGAGCTACTAGCCAGTCCACACCTTTCTCTTTACATACTTTTGCAATTCGAATTTTCAGGGTCTGGTTATGTCTCTCTACGAGACCGGCTGCTTCAGGATGGCGTACACAATGGAACTTCCACTGGTACCCTAACAAAAGGGAAACATGTTTCATAAGCTCAGATGAGAATGGCTGGCCGTTGTCAGAATATACGACTCTTGGGAGTCCGTAGCGGGGGAAGAATTCACGAACCAACTGCTTGGCAGTGGTCGTGGCTGTGTAATCTGGGACTGGATATGCTTCTGTCCACCTGGACAAAGCGCATACAACTACAAGGACATACTTGAAACCTCGACATCGCTCCATCTGAATATAATCCATTTGGAGGACTTCAAAAGGGTGGTCAGGGGGCTGGAATCCACCTTGTTCCACCGGGACACTTTTACCTGGATTAAACTGGCAACATATCATACAAGTACGGACTTTCTGTTTGGCTGCAGCTCGTAAATGCTTGTTGAACCAAATGTTCTGGATACTATCTAACATAGCTTTTTCTCCTAAATGTGCTGGACTATGTGCGGTATTGATAATGACTTGAACCATAGAGTCGGGGAGAAACCATGTGGCTCTACCCTTCGTTACCCATCCCTGATCTGTCTGGACCCCTCCTTGTTCGGACCATTTCTTGATTTCATCGGGAGTAGCATGTAACTGAATATCTATGACATCTTGAGTAGGGTCCTTAACTGTCATACATGTAGTCGGATCTGGAGTATGTGTCTGTATCGGATTAACTGACATGTCTGGAGTCTGTGCTGTAAGCTTGGCTGTGCGATCTGCTAGATCGTTACCTTGAGAAATAATATCAGTAACTTTCGTATGTGCTTTGCACTTCATGATAGCAATAGATGTCGGTAAGTGTATGGCATCTAACAGAGCTTGAATAAGGAGACCATGCTGAATCTTGGTTCCATGAGAAGTCATGAAACCTCTCTCCTGCCAGAGCACTCCAAAGTCGTGTACGACTCCAAATGCGTAGCGTGAATCTGTGTAAACATTAACTTTCAGGTTCTTGGCGTGTATGCAGGCTTGTGTCAGAGCAACTAGCTCTGCTGCTTGAGCAGACAGGGTGTCAATACGGTGTGTTTCTATAACTTCAGTGTCAGTAGTCACTGCATACGCGGCTACTAGTTCTCCTGTACTTGTTCTCATACATGAACCATCCACATAAAGTGTCAGGTCGGGATCTGGTAATGGAATATCTGTCAGATCTTGTCTTGGCTTTGTCATAATATTAACTACTTCCACACAGTCGTGTGTGGCAGGATTTGAAATAACTGACGGTAACAGTGTAGCAGGATTTAGAACGTTGCAGCGTCTGATTTCTATGTGTGGCTGGAACAGTGTCAGTTCATAACCTGTCAAAAGTGCAATTGTCAAGTGCTGAGTCTGTGTTCGGTTTAAAAGAACTTCCACGGAGTGTGGAACTTGTACTGTCAAGGAGTGTCCTAATACTATGGAATCACTTTGTCTGATAGCTAGTGCTGTGGCTGCAACTGACTTGAGGCACGCAGGCAGAGCCTGGGCTACAGGATCTAGTGTGCTCGAAAAATAAGCACAGGGCTTGTATTGTCCTGCTTGATCTTGTGTGAGAACAGATAATGCTGTACCTTCGCGTTCAGTGACGAAAAGTGTAAAAGGCTTACTGTAGTTCGGTGTAGCTAGAACTGGAGCTTGGCATAGAGCTTTCTTTAATTCATTGAAACTAAGTGTATGTTCAGATGTCCAAGGGAGGACAGTCGATACGGCTGCCTCCTGTGTCGTTAACTGTATCAGTGGCTTGGCTAGAAATGCATACTGAGGAATCCATTGTCTGCAATAAGAAGTGAGGCCGATAAAAGCACGTACCTCCTTCTGGGTCTTGGGCTGAGGAAGACTCGCTATTAACTGGATACGGTCAGGTGTCAACTGCCTACCCCTCTTGGACAGTAAGTGGCCTAAATAGATCACTTGCTGGACACAGAATTGAAGCTTCGAAGGGGACACCTTGTGCCCCATCTCGGCGAGGAAATACAAGACTGTAAGTGATGCTCGCTCGCAAGCACGTTCAGAACGGGCTGTGATCAGTAGATCATCGACATACTGGAGCAGGGCAGTGTCAGTTGGCATGTGAATGTTGTCTAGTTGTCTCTTAAGTGCTTGACTGTAAATACTTGGACTTTCTGTGAAACCTTGAGGAGCGCGTGTGAACATATAGCTCCTTCCATTTAAACAAAATCCGAAAAGAAACTGGCTGTCTGGATGAATGGGGACACTGAAAAACGCGTTCTTGAGGTCTATGACTGTAAAAAATGAGGCTTCAGAATCAATAGCTGTCAGTAGGGAAGAGATATCTGGGACAACTGGGTACTGGGGAATAATACATTTATTGAGTTCTCGAAGGTCAATCACTAATCGATATACTGGGGGTGCATTTGGATCAGTACGTTTCATGACTGGAATGATCGGAGAATTACATACATTGGAGTCAGTTTCTACAACTACTCCTTGAGCAATGAGCTCGTCAATAATTTTGGATAAGGCTGTTACAGCCTCAGGTGGCAATCTGTACTGTCTGATTCGTGGTAACACTACACCTGGCTTGAGAGTCACACGATGGGGTGTGATTCGCATATAACCTACATCAGTTGGACCTTGCGCCCATAGATGCTGCGGAACATTAGACAATCTTGGATCAAAATCTCGTAATACATAGTGACCTTTGAAGTCACGTAAGAACAGTCGTATTCCTTCTGGGGAGCAGCAAATAACTGCACCTAATTCTTTCAGTGTTTTAATACCTAACAGATTTTCTGGACATGACTTCGTAAGTAACAGATCAGTAGTGCGGGACAATGGACCTACTTCTAGAGTAACTGGCTTAGATATCTCGTTTACAATAGGCTTTCCTGAAAATCCAAGGGAAACATTTCTAGAGCCTGAGAGCGGAGCCCCTGGAACTTCGGCGTGACTGATGGTCGTCCTACTTGCCCCTGTATCAATCAGAAACTTTCTGTCTTTCCCTAATACTTGACTGTGAACATAGGGACCCTCTTGATCTACAGGTATCTCGATGAGAGGCAAGCCTACCTCCCTCTCTAGGCTGTTTCATGAATATGGCTGATACTCTGGATACTCGGACTGTGCATACTGGTACATCTGCTGTGTAACATGCTGTGTTGCAGCAATAGGCTGCGGTGCTGGAACTGTCTGTTGTGCATTCTGTGGCTGAGAAGTCTGTGAAACTTGTTCTTGTCTAGGCGGACGTGGTCTTTCTTTAGTCTTACCGGTAGCTATATTGTGTTTCAGAACTGCACACTCGTTTATAAAATGACCTGGCTGTTTACAATAATTGCAGGTCCCTTTAACGGGAACTGCAGGATGACTGGCTTGATTCGTACCCCTCTTCTGACTGTCTTGAGGAACAGATTGTGCAACTAGTACTTTCATTTTCGTGTCTTTCATACGTTTTCTCTCATGATCTTGCTCTTCTCTGATTCTATTCTGGTGGTATTGAAGCATCTGTAACATCTGGGACGGGGTATTAGCTTGCCAGGTACTTTCGACTTTCAAAACTCGATTCTTAACTTGTGGACTTGAATTCTCGACTAGTTTAGTAACAAAAAGATGAGGGTATGACTCGCTACTTGTCTTGAGGCCACTGTTAATACTAAAGCATTTCTCAAATCTAGAATAAAAATCACTAGTGTCTTCATCTTGTTTCTGTTTACAGGCTGAGATTGCATCCCAGTCTTCCTTTTTAGTGGCTAATAATCTTGGCAAAACTTGTATTAACAGTTCAGGTAATTCTTTACATTTCTCTCCAAGACCAGTACCTGGTACTCGTATCTTATCTTCAGCTTCTAGAACTGCCCAATCGATCTTTTTCTCTCCCACCTCCCATTCTTTTTCCTTGAGTTTTTCATATACCCCTGCGGGCAACAGGACTTTTAACATTTTAATAATATCTGGATACGTGTATTCTCCCATACGGAGCATGTCTTTTAATTCTCGGTGGAACCCTGCTGGATCTTTGTCATGACAGGGAATTAATTTCTTCATCTCTAAGAGTTCCATTTTTGTAATCGGAGTGTAAACAAATACTCGTTGCATTTCACCATCTGCTGTCCTGACTGGGTGTACTTCTCGTAACGGATTCTGTCTATCTATGTAAAAGGGTTTACTTTCTGGGGGTGAGACATGAACAAAATGCGGGTTCAGGAACGTTCTATATTTGTGGCGCTGTTCTAGAATAACACTAATTAAATCGGTACCTAGAACTTTCCATCTATACTGGAGTAACTCGTTCAGGACATCGTGTAACGGACCTGGATCAGAATGTTGACCCTCATACAGAGTAATGAGGTGCTGGATCATATACATACCCACCAGTCGTTGCTCGGCTGGGGGCAATTTCAGAAACATTTGTGCCACTATTTCGTCTGGAAAAGTGGTAGAATCAGTAATCCATCGGACTGCCGATCGGGCTATTTCTTGTTCATGCATGGTACTGAGTTCACTATAACCGATTCGTGATTTCAGAATGTGATCGGTAGCTTGAAATACTTGTTCTAGAGAACCTTGTTCTGGTGCTGGGTGATGAAAAATTTTCTTGTGTTCTAGGCGTAAATGGCGGTCTGGAAATCTAGATTTTCCTACATACGCTATTCTAGTGGGATTCTCGTCGTCTACCTCTTCTGTAGAAGAGTCATTCTCCTTCTCGCTTACTTGTGCTTCTTTGCGTTTCTCGTGTAACCTTATTATTTCTTTACGAATTCTCTTGTACATACTCTCTATACTACTGATGGTTCTGTGCTTACCCTCGGCTATATTATCACTCCACCTTGTCAGGATTCTCATTTCGGCCGGATCTTTGGTCGGATAATCTTGTTCCCTTATTAAACAATTAATCAGAAACTTTAATAACATGAGCTGGATCTCAGCTTTCCTTTGAGACATGGCTTCGCCAATACTTTCTGGATCATCCCCTGTACGGATGAAACGATATATTCTGTCTAGATCTTCTTTCATATTCGGTAGGGTATCCAAATACCCGGTCACCCGTCTTACACGGATGGAATATATAACTGTACTATCATCACCTGCAACTGGATCATAGCGGCATTCAGTAAGAGCTCGTCGGATATCTGCAACGGACTTGTATTTGGGCGTACGCTGTAACGCACATTCATGTAACTCGACTAACGTTACACGTTGGTGTGGCGGCGGGGTACCAGGAGGACCTCCTCCTGCGGCCCCTATACTGGAATCTTCGACTGATACTCTTCGTGCTGGCGCGGCGGGAAATTGTAATGTAGGCTGGACCGGGGGTACCGTAACAGGTACTCCGGTGACTGGAGGAGCAGGATTTACATTATTTACAGGAGCTGGCGGAACAAGATTTGCATATTCTGGGACTGTGTCGTCCAAATAGGACGAAATAAAAATATCAGCTGCGGTCGGTTTGTGACGTAGCTTGATCGGAACTAATGGTGGCGGGAAATTACTGGATGCCTCCGGGGTTGCTTTTGGCAAGCCCTCGGCAAGAAGAGGGTACATACCCTTAATGAGGGCATTCCTCTGTCTGTCTGACTGTTCGGTTTTAACTCGTTCACCTATCTCGATTAGTTCCCTTTCTTGGGCTCGTTCTAAGGATTCTCTACTTAATTCTGACTTTCTGATTTCTTTTTCGGTTCTTTTATGAGATTCTTTGCGCCATAACTCGATGGCATCTTTCTGTGACTGTCTGGCTTTCTTTTTCCATAATGCTTCTTCTACTCGCATGATGCACTCGGCATCCCATGTACCTGATACGGGCCATCTATACTTTTCTTCTAACTCTTTGGTATACTCTACCCATAAATCTAGATATAATATGGCACTTATGCCATGCTTCTGATACATAAAATGACCTGGACTGTCCCTAGGCGGGACAGGAACTGCTGCTTCTAGCAGACCTTTTCTGGTTTTTAACTGACGTAGTTTGGAAAATAGCGGCATGACTGGACTGTAATCTAGACACAATACAATACACAATGAACACGATAATTACTCCACTCTCATACCACGACATTGAAATACATGAAGAACATTTAAAATAACAGTTCGAACAGAATACTACCTGGAATACTGAAAACAGAATACATGAATCTTCTCGAGAACAGAACTGACTAGAACAGAAACTAGATGCACTGCTAAAACAGTACGAAACTTACCGGTCTCATAAAGAGACACGTCAGGACCCGCATCCACCGAAGTGGACACTTCGTTTTGGGTCTGTGTACCACCAAAACCCACGGACCAGAGTCAATTAGATTGACCCTGTCTAGATACTACCCCAGCAACGGTACTCACCGGGCAGCAAGAACGGAAGGCCTCGGACTGGACTGGAATGCTTCGACGCCGGACGGACGAACTTCGGACTTCAGTTACGGGTGGGCCTCCGGATACCTCGGACCTTGGACTCTCGGCTTGGGCTCTGGTCGGGACTCGCCGCGTTCCTCCACCGCCTCGTCTGGATGCTGGACCGCCACCTCCATCTCCTCCGTGGGCCTGAGGGATACTTGAAGCAGAAATATCTGCACGTGCACGGTATGGTTCCGTCACGGCTGCAGAGGGTCAGGGGGCCGGCGTGGCTTCACCGGCGCGTGGGGAAAGGGCAAGTCCCTGTTCGGGCGCCATTATGTGGTAAATAAATAAATAATACCTCTATTTTTGAATGAATATATGAATAACAGATAGCTCAATAAATAAGAGTCAAGATTCGAGGTAGTAGGAGTTTGCAGGTTTAATACAGCATAAAGGACAGGAACAGGACAACCTGCACGGACAAGATCTGGGATGGCTAGCTAGCACGGGACAGGATTGGACTGGCGTAAGGGAATGGGTAACATTTAATAACAGTGCACAAGCATATATACTAAAACAATTGCATTACAATACATATGATAGGCGGAGCAGTGGGTGTGGTCAATAGCAGTCGCGAAAGATAAGGGTGAAAGTGGGTGTAACAAGAGGCGTATACATAGACATGTGATGTAAACGTAACAGAATATGTCATAAATGGGGCGGAAACATGGAGGGGGCTACCTAAGGAGCCGGGACCTCTAACCTAATGGTGCGCGCAAACTGACAATGACGTGTTACTAGGAGAAGCTGGGGGCTATGAACTCTGTGCTAGGAGTAGAGACCGAAGTCTGGAGAGTCAGGGCGACATGTACCTAAACCCTTATCTAGTATCTAATGTTTAGAGGACATGTTGATATAAACTAAGAGTCAGGAGGGGAGAGGCTAACAGACTCTAAGACTGGAGCATGCATTATTCTACATGTAGTGCGTGATGAAGAATATTAAATGACCATTAATACAGTATTTCTCTTACATGGAGACGTAAAGGCTAGACAATGACGGAAACTATTGATGCGATTCAGTAGCTTAGGAATGCAGAGAAGGAGGGCTGGACTGATAACTAGAATCATAACATACTCTTGGCAGACTCGTAGGCAGAGCCAGGCTGAACCGGGCACTGCGAGGCAGGAAGTAAGTGAAGGGTCGAGGATACAGGTGGGGGCTGTATCGCTCCTCAGCGAGGGTTCAGGAGACAGGAGCTGAATCTGGTGTCCGGGCCCTTTTGAGGCCTAGAAACGGGGACTTTTCAATGAAATAACGTGCACACTGAGAAACGTGGCAACGTAACTTTACATAGGCCTAATACTCGTAGCATTCACGAGAACTGGAAACTAGCATACTAGTGATGAACACAACTGTAATTGCGTCTTTAATCAAACATGGGGGATACATATGCATATTAATCATGCACACATAACATAAGATGGAGGACACGTAGGGACACAGAACATGGCAAAATTTACTTTTCCACACCAGGACCCTTCTTTTAGAAAGCATTAGGCTATCTATACGCAAAATTCCAGCAGAAGAAATGCGTCCCATTTATGTTTAAGCAGAGACCAGCACTCGGCTGACGTCAGAACTGTTATACAAAGATTTGCGTGTCCATATCGGCACATATACGCAATTGGCATGCTACATTCTGACCAGGGTCCTGCTTTTAGCTCTCGGGCTTATAAGGAGGCCATGACCAGCATGGGCATTGCATTGCGGTACTCTTGTCCCTTCCATCCTGAGGGAAATGCGGTAGTTGAAAGAAAAAACCGGGACATAAAGCAATCTATAACGGCGAGGGTATTAGGCTCGGGTGATGGGTGGGCCCAACATTTAACAATTGTACAACGTAGTCTTAATAATCTGCCAAGAAATTCTCTAAAATGTTTCAGTCCATACGAACTATTGTTCGGGACTAGAATGCATATTCAGGACCTTGATAGTCAGACTTCAGTGGTAGACGAAAAATGCTTTGATATCAAAGATCGTTTGGCTATTTTACAGGACTTAAATGAAACAAGAAAAGGCCTGAGCAATGTAAAGTTAAAACAGCAGCCAACAGCCACTGGAGATAAACCACCTGTCCCAGCAAGGCCTGTCTGGATTCCAAAGATTGGGGATCAGGTCAGAGAGAAGATCGCGGTGAAGAAGGAATTTGGGCCTTCTTACAGAAAAGCAGTACCTGTCTTAGCTGCCAGCGGAACAAGATCAGTTGTACTACCGCCCCTTGCTGGTAAAAAGGAGAACCGAGTTGTATCCATCGACCTGGTAAAACCACAATCATGTGGCCAATAATAAGTAGTAGGCCCAGTGGACTCCCAAGAAATAGCAGAGTACAAAAATCTGCTACAATACAAGAGGTTCAAACTGAAAGACTAATCACATTCGATAAACCTACAGTGAATAAAAAAGGACTATGCAACAATGCCATGGAACTTGTGCCTCTTGAAACCCAAATTGCAACAGTCAAGAAACACCAGTCTACCACGATGTAGCCTCAGACTATGCTAGTGAAACAAAGAAAAATCCAAAAGCAAATGAAAATCCGGAAGCAATTCCAACAATTGACAGAACTGCATCTGGCTACTTCATCAATTTCGATAACTTTTCTGAAGATCCAAGCGAACCGGAAGAAACGCCAGCAAAGACAAAGACAAAGACAAAGGAACAGAACTCTTTCATCAACTCAAAGAAACCTACCTGATTTCTCCATGGATTGAATTTTGGATTGTGTTAGGTGTACTTTTCCTCCTGCTTTGGCTCATCATGGTTCTTTGTTTGGGAAAATTGATTGAAGGAAAATACAGTACAATGGACACAGCAAGTCAGAACATCAACTTGGTCCTAAAGCCACACAAGTCATCTCACATCGAGAAAAGAGAACTATCATCAGCGAATGTCACCGCCAATCCAATACCCGGTGGGGAAGCATTGGACAAAACGGATTATGAAATCTATGGCCCGGTTGAGCTCTTGAAATATCCACATCAGTTCAAAGTTTCATTAAGTGACTTTGTAAAACAGAGTACATTCTCTGATGATTGGGACTTTGAAAGTATTAATGATATGATGTCAGATTTAGTAATGTCAGCAAAATTTACAGAACATGATTACTTACAGGGTTCATCAAATTATGATGAAATGTATTGTTATAATCACTTTGCACATCACTATTTGCATAAATCTGCTCAACCTAGAAATGTTTTTACTTATAATCAATGGGAACATTGTGCAACTCCACCTAAAAGCAGCTTGAAAACATTTATGAGAAATTCCCATACTTCTCAGGGTTTAACACAAGTGATGCTGAAAAGTTTTATTTTAAAATGTTAAATAAGACAGGAATGAAAACAATGTTGACAAATACTAAATTGATTTATTCTGAAACATTTTATGAAAAAATGATTACATTCGGTTTTGATTTCTGGAAGAACAACATTGAAACAAAAACCATCTGGGGTACAAAAGATTGGCAGGTACAAGGTTTAGAAGCATTATTTCGAGCCTGCATGATCCCAGAACAAATAATATTCTTGAATGACACCATTCAACAGACAACCTGTCTTGGGCTAGCCAAAATTAAAGACTTAAACAAACCGTCGTCTATTCCAAAGCCCATACCTGATAATAATAGCACTACAGACATGGAGATAGACGTATCTAAAGTTTTAAACCAAAACAGAACACATCCTGATTAGAAAAAATGGTTGATCTGGCCCACAGACACAAATAACTGTCAAGATAGATTCCTGAACAAAATACAGGGGTTAAAAATGACCAGGCCAGACCCAAGATACTCCCAGAGACAACATGCAGGGATAGTTACAACATACAGTGTAGGCAAACTATGCCTTGAGTGGCTACAAAAATCCACACTGGCTGAAATTAAGCAACACTTGACTTTACTTAAAGACGGTGCTGACTTGCGTGATTTCATAATGGGACCACGCAAACAGCGTCAAAAACGTTTCATAGCGGCCGGTATATATGCTGCGTACAAGGAAGCTTGGAAAGTAATGCAAATTGAAACAGCAGAAAAAATACGAGAAATTGATCGTATTAATTTGGAAAAATCACTTTCTGTTGTGGACAATGGGTTAATGACTCTGTCCTCCAGAATATATTCACTGGACAGTATTGTATCATCTGCTATTGATATAATAGAGCAGGACTTACTAATGTTACAACACGGTCAGTCCCAATTGCGTTCTATTGTACAGCTTGGCTGGACGTTGCAAAATCTGCGTTCAGGCTACGTACCATGGCGTTTAATCAACACAACGTCCTTATTCTCTATCTTTAACCTTACTGATAAACAAATCAGTTTGGCACAAAAAGGAGCACATTATACGATTCTGAGCACTGAAAAACTTGAGAGATTATCATTGACAATGTCAGAAAGACCTGTCATTGAAAGGATAATACATGGAATAATTACAATTCCGATAACAACTTTCCAATTTAAATACTGCCAAGAGTATATACCAGCTGGCCAGTATGAAAGGTTGGGTAAAGGGTACATCAAGTCAACATGGAAATTACCTTATACACACACATGCTACAGTGAAAAGAAAAGGAATGTATTTCTTAGTGGTAACAAATGTAAAAGATCACTGAGCGGTACACTCCTTTGTGAAGGCATTAACTTGCACGGGACCTGCGATGGGTATTCAAATAACCTTTCATGTCACCTGCACGGCACTCCTACAACACAGATGGAGCCATTCTTTAGACGGCTTTCTAATGGGAGCTACATTCTAATAGTGGACCACAGCTGTTGTGGCATGGTGCCAGGAAAAGCCTATCTCGTCAACATGAGTTGCATGGTCACTTGCTGTATGCAAGTATTGTATCCAAACAGCACTCCAGATACGGAGGCAACAATTTGGCCTTCTTTGAATATCTCTTCTATTCGAATTGATACTTTAAGCAGAATAAAGACTGTTCTTTTACAGACAACTGTGCCCTTAACGTCATCAAAAGAAACGTATGATCTGCAAGTCACAAGGACAACGGCAGAGATACATACCCTTTTATCAACAAATTGCCCCGTGCATTTCGTAGAAATGCTAAGCCAAATCCTAAATATGTCAGACACCAGTGGTATCCCACATGTATTGAAGACAATTTTTTCGGGACTGTTAACACCCTTCGAAACAGTTCTGGGCATTTTTCCTAATTTTGTCCATTCTGTCTTTGGCGGCCTACCACTTCTTTTGGGACTCGTAGCAGGAATTCTATTTTTGATCCTTCTGTTCCGATATGGCAAACCAAGTCACAGACATGACTCCAGAAACGATGGAAGAAACGATCCTAGCTATACGCTATCGGGACCGCATAACTAAAGTCCTTGGATTAGCCCGGCTAAGAGATCTGAATATGACCTGGTTTCTTTCATTCAGACCCATCTGGCAGAATTGCATCTTACCTGTGCTTCGATGTATGCTATGCGGAGAAGAATGCGTGTTGGACATCTGTCTTACACTACCATCAGCAGTACCATTGGATACAGATACTTTGCTAAGTCCTGTAACGGCTCATGCATCGTGTTGTCCCCAACGGTTACCCATTCTGATGACGGCATTCGTTGAGACTTCACCACTACGATTAGTGCGGCCTTGGGGAGGCTGCCGGCCTGACGTACCGCCTTGGAGGGCCACATTACCACTCAGCGCCAACTGCAGACGCAGACATTACATCACGACCAGTGCAGACAAATACTGGGCACTGACACATAACCCTGCTGGGCCTGTGCGGATGCCTCCGGGTGAGCCTTCATACATACTGACAACCAAGGCCCCTTACCCTGCAGCCCACGGATGTAGGTAAAGAGGCGAGCTATCAGAGCAGGATACTTTAAAACCTGGCCCGAGGGAGGATCCGGCCAACTTGAGGCTCCTGCCCCTGACTGGTCAAGCTGGACATTGCTGGGGAGAGATCCCGGACGCCCCCACGTCGGTCTGTCCCCGTAAGTGTGGTCACAACTCCTCCACCCCTCTGCATCACAACGTGCACGGCACGCATAACAGTGGGACTGCAGCCGTTCACCCAACACACAACCTTCAGCTGGTGCAGGGAGACTCCATTTACTCCCCCAACACACCATCTACTCCACTGTGGGTTCCTCGAGGGTTGGCCTCCCTTGGTGAGGTGATACAGAAACACTTTGGCAGGATCCCACCTAGCTCTGGGCCCCTCAAAGGAAACACAGATCTGCTGCACTCCGGATTTAGGGTGCCATGAGAACTGAGAGGTTACCCCACCACCCGTAACACATAGTTGGACGTCGCAACCACTTGCGCTGCCCTGAGAAGTTGCATTGTGTACTCCTACGCGCCCTGAGCGAACAACTGCAGAGGCGGCCGGGGGTTGAAGGACATCCTCCCCATTTGTCCAGCAGGTAGAAACAATGGGGAAACCGGACACAAGACAGCCCAAATTAAACTTAGATACCCGCAAGACGCCCAGAGGGCAGCCGACCAACACAGACCAGGATGGTGCAGGATCAGGGCCACAGGGAAAGGAGGAGGTGGACATGAAGACGCTGCTCCACACGATGAAGGCAAGCTTCGCCTCCATCGTGGGCAAGATGGACTCCATGTGTGCAGAGTGGATCAAATTACAAAGTAAATTAAAAAGCAAGATGGGAGGATTAGGGAGGCTGAAACGCGCATCTCTACCCTGGAGGATGATCACTCGCAGGCTGCAGGGCAACTCACAGACATTGACAGATTGTTGAAAGTGATTGCCGCCAAAAATGAAGACATCGAAGCCCGCTCTAGGCGGAATAACATTCGCATAACAGGAGTCCCCGAGTCTACAAATACTGGAAAACTGGAGGACTACGTGGAGCGGCTGCTCACTACCTGCTTTGGTCATGAGGCATTCTCCAGGATGCTCATAGTGGAAAGGGTGCACCACACATTAGCACCCAAACCCGCCCCGGGAGCTCCACCTAGATCTATCGTAGGATGGCTCCTCAATTTCCGCAACTGCGATGTAGCCCTGTGCAGGGCGAGGGAACTGAAAGACGTCGGATTGGAGAATAATGCCATATCACTCTACCCAGATTTCACTCTCAACGTCCAGGAGGGGCGGAACAAATTTGTTCCTATAAAAAAGAAGCTTCAGCAGGAGGGGGTGGAATATGCAATGCTCTTCCCTGCTCGCCTACGGCTCACCTTTGATGGTAAACACCACATATGCAGCTCCCTGTAACAGACGGCAGACTTCTTTAAAAAGACAGTGCTATCGGCCAAGAGGGTGGACAGATCCCCTCCGAGATGACTTGGAGCAACATGAAGAGGACTGAGGGCATTGCACGCAGTAAGAAATGTCATTGGGGACAGATAGCTCTGTTAGTACTGTTGGCACAAACATATGCTTCAATATGCAGGTAACACGAAGTTAAACTGATATAATGCTTCCCGACTATTATTTGCCTTCTGATGGGCGGGCAAGATCCTGTCGGATATAGTATTGGCACTCCAGGGCCCCCCCTTCTTCACTCTGTCTTGGTGTGGGAGGAGCCGCAACACCCCCTAGGACAAACGTCTCTAAGGGAGCTCCACCTTCCACTACCTGTGGGATCTTTACTGTTAGGCGGTTGCCTTTCTTATGTTGATAAAGGGACATTGTCAACATGGACTGTCACATACCTTGAGATTTTCTTACTAGTTGTAAGCCTGATGCTTTATGTTTGCTGGTCCATGCACAGCGATCTTCATTCAATGAGATGGTCATTTTACCCCAAAACGTGGCCAGAACATTACTTGATCAAGGTCCTGGTGACACCGTTGTCGCAGAGGTTTCTTGATGTTTTAGGAGGGATACAGAGGGAGGATCCTATGCACAGCAAGTTGGGGTCGCCGTTGTGGGGGGAATGTTGGGATGGAATGTTAGGCATCACAGAGTTAGTAATGGATGATAAAATGCATGGTTGTAGCACATGCTCACATACAAGTACAGACTCATCACACCTACATATCAGTCGGAACTTAGGTAATGGTGGGTGAGAATCACACTCTGGACACCACCTCACACTTGGGCCACCTCACCTGGAACATCAGAGGGCAGGGCGATCCCAGGAACAAAGGTCACATACTAGCCTATCTAGACAGGCACCAAGTCGGTATAGCTATGCTGCAAGAAACACACACCCTCCCTTCCCAACAGCCCCAGTTCGCTATTCGATGGGCCTCACACAGGTAATTCTCCTCATATTCTGCTTATTCTAGAGGTACTGCAATACTGATAAAAAAGAGTGCCTTACAGTGAGGACGGCTTCTTGTTGGACTCACAGGGCAGGGACTGCGTGACGTGGGGGAGATTGGCCTCCACCTCTGTAAACCTAGTGTGCAGTTATGGGCCAAACGTGGATGACGAAGACTATTACATAACATTATGGGCGAAGGTAGAGAGCATAGGATCGACACATCTTATCTGGGGAGGGGACTTCAACCTCACGCTGCAACCTTCGCAGGACCGATCCCACCCGCTACCGCACCACTATACTAAGGCACAATGCCAACTTCAGCAAATCATTGCAGACAACTTACTAGTGGACATTTGGTGCCATCATCATCCAACACAGCGGGAGGACACCTTTCACTCGACAGTACACAACACTTGGTCTCGATTGGACATGTGGGTCACCTCACAAGACATAGCAATACACACCCTGTCCATGCGACATCTGGCACGAATATACTCAGACCATTCCCTGGTATTCATGGCCATACACCCACCTGGGCTATTATCCCAACCAAGGCAGTGGGGTTTGCAACCCATGGCGCTTTTGGACGTGGTATTTCAGACAGAACTGGGGAAAATACTAGAGGAATTCCTGTGCCTTAACGTTGCCTCTGTGTCCTCTCTGGCTACAGTATGGGAGGCTCTAAAGCTCACAGTTCGAGATCATTGCATTGCTAAATCTGGAGGCATACTCAGAGATATACGCACATCCATAGCAAACTAAGAATGCCATATTAAACAGCAAGAAGCGCACATGCACACAACCAGTGCCATGTCCACATTAGCCATGATATGCGAACTCCTCACTAAATATCAATCCAAGGCGGAGAGGGAATGCCTACTGCATGGCAAATACTATACAATGCACAAATACGGAGAGGGCAAACACCCCGGGAAGGCACTAGCCGAGACTGTCCACCCACCTAGAACCACGAATGACGTGCTGGCTATTGGGGTCGAGGTAGGTGTGCTCCATCAAGACGTAGCTGCCATAATGGATGTGTTCACAGCACACTATTGTAAACTATACACGACATACGCAACACGTCAAGCCGAGACCCCACAATATTTACTGCAGGTGGAACTGGCCTGGCTCAGCAACCGGCAGCGGGAATTCTAAGCCTCTGACCTAGAGGTGGACAAAATATAAGAAGCCATTATGCACATAGGGAATGGCAAGGTGCCCGGGCCAGACGGTCTAGGCATCGATTTCTATAAGACCTATATTGAAACGCTTGCCCCCTTTCTGAAAGTGGTCTATAAGGAGGCTGCCCAGACATGGACGCTTCCGCCTACCATGAGGGAAGCCATGTTGGTCTTGCTGCTGAAATCCAGGGAAGCCTCTGAATTCATGGACTCGTGTAGGCCTTTATCCTTGATTAATTGCGATGTGAAGATTCTAGCTAAAGTGGTGGCCTACCGCCTTACCCTTTTGATGGACAATCTCATAAGACCAGACCAAGCAGGCTTTATACCTGGGTGCTCCACCTTGCGCAATTTGAGGACCCTCTTTCCCATTATGCAAGGATTCGACCTAGAGGAACAGGCGATGGTGGTCTTTCTGGATGCCACCAAAGCGTTCGACTCTTTGGAATGGGAGTATTTATTCTCAGCTTTACAGCACATGGGATTCCCTTTGGGGGTTCCTTAAGTGGATTCACCTGCTGTACCACCAACCCCGGGTTTTGTTATTCCTGTACGCAGAACGCTCTCCAGCCTTCGGGATCTCCAGAGGCACGCACCAAGGGTGCCCCCTATCACCCTTATTATTCGCAATAGCCATGGAGCCGTTGGCAGCCATGTTGTGACACCACCACAAACCATATGCACTAGATTACCCTACTAGGCCAGTACTAATCTCGCTATATGCAGACGATGTCACACTATGTGCGAGATCCTACGAAAGGGTTAAAACCCATGATACGCATAATTATTACATTTTGGGCCTTCTCCGGTTTCACCATCAACTGGGGAAAATCCCATATTATGTCACTCACTAATAGTACCACCCCATTCCCCTTGGACTATCCACTACAGTGGTGTGAAGATGAGGTTCACTATCTGGGCGTCACTATCACCAAAGACAGATATGAGTTATTATGAGCTAACTATGGAGTGGTCCTTACGAAGGTGGAAGAGTTAATCACCAGATGGGTAGCTCCCCCGCTCTCCCTGGCTGGCCAGGTGGCCTTAATGAAAATGGTCCTCATACCCACATTTTTATACTTGTTCACAAATAGCCCATATTCTCTGGAGCGCCATTTCTTCACTAGGTTCAAGAGTCAGCTTATCCGCCTTGCCTGGGTAAGAAACAACCCCGAATCAAATTGTCCACCCTTATACTCCCATTTGCCCAAGGCGACTTCGAAGCACCCGACCCCGAATTATACTATTTTAGCGCCCAGGTGCACTTCGCGGCATATTGGTTCGAACCTCCCCCCTTTATGACGCATCTAGCCATCGAACAGGGGCTAATGGACCCCAATCCCACTCTCCTGGTACCTTGGGACAGACAGCACCTTAGCTGAGGAAAAAAGATCCACAGTTGCTTGCACTAACATCGCAAGGAGAACTCTAGCCAAAAGGTCCCAAACTCCTATGCTATATTCCTCACTCCTGCCCATACGCAACCAACATAACTTGCCAGTCACACAAGAAGGCATATGCAAACACATGCTCCTAAAACTCGGCATACACACTTGGGTGTATCTATTCCATGAGGAGCAATATAAAGATACTGCTGAATTATTTGGCGACACTGCTCCCACCGTCATGGACCGCTTTCAATATATCCGCTTGAAGCAAGCAGTTTGGGTCGCAACTCCAGGGTTTCCAGAGGAATCCCCCACCTTGCTTCCACTTCATCACCTGCTCCATGCGGGGGCAGCTCATGCTGTGTCTCGTACATATAAAGCCACAGTTGACAACACCCTGAAGACAAAGCAGGGATGGGAAACTGAACGGGGTCATCCCCTCACGGAAGAGGCATGGGCCATTAGCTGACAACAAACCGAGCGCATCACAGCCAATAGCAGATTCAGAATCATCCATTTCAAATTCCTCCATAGAATGTACTATACCCCGGCAAAACAGTATAAACTGCATTTATGAGACTGCGACCGCTGCAAGCAGGAAGGAGCAGGCTTTTTACATTTTGCATGGGAATGTGAGTCTGTAGCATGCTACTGGATGGAGGTGGAAACTGCCTTGGGGGACATGATGGTAGGACCCTTGACACTTATACCATAGATGGGTCTCCTGGGACACCTCCCAGGGTGCAAAGGTCACGTGAGACGCTTCCTAGAGATAAGCCTTTTGGTGGCCAAACGAAGAATAGCTTGCTGATGGGGCAGGGGCAGGGCCCCCAAGTTCAAGGACTGGTTAACAGACCTCATATATTGCCAAGAGAAAAAAAATATATATATCCTGAGTAACTTCACGCCCGCTCTAAACCCTGTGACATTTGGGAACCCCTCACCAGCTACCTATTATGGACCATTGCAACGGACGCTGAGGATAACTCTTCCCCGGCACAGGCTGACTGCCCCGCCATGACAGGTAGCTCACACGATACTGAGATCGACCCATAAGGAGGTTATTGTGTAAACTCGTTGTGTATATGACTAATGATGTGTACTGGGTTCTGTACAACCTGACCATAATGTTGCATTGCATTGCTGTCACCACGTAGAGTTAACGTAAAGCCCATTCATTTGTACTGTCATTGCTAGGATGATGTATATACAAAAATGTCAATAAACAAAGTAAAAAATAAAAAAAAGAAGCATAAAGTGAAATTCTCAAAATGATGCAAATGACACCAGTGTAATTTAAATTTCACCCAGGTCTCCTTCTCTCTGTGCTTCAATGATAAGATTGTCACCAGAAAGAAAATCTCATATGTTGCGGTGTAATCGAGTAATCGCTGAAGTGAAAAAAAAAGTGATGGGTGAGATGCTTCAATTAATTTCAGCCACTGATAATTACTTGGGCTGCATCACAGTCTATTGATTTTCTGTTCTCAATGCCACTTCGGGTTAGACCAAGTCATATGCAAATAAGCCTTGGACCCAGCCTGAACTGCCAAGCCAGCTCTGGTATGCCCAGATGACGTCCTGTACTCACTGTGCCATAGCACTCAAGCTACATCCTACTGATAAGACCCAAGTAGGGCGAAACCAGTCTGAGGTTGAATGTGGTCCCTTTTTTTTTGGAGGGGGCTTTGGGTGGCATTTCATGACAAACTGTTCCCAGGAGGAGCGGGATCAGTACTGATTCGCATAAGGCGGGCCTTGTCTAGAGTGGCATGGTGGGTGAAGAATGCAGCCCAACCAAATGCCAGTGACTGAGATTAATTTGAGCATTCCATCCACCACCTTGTTGCTGATTGCATAATCTCTGGCATTTTGTGTATCATTTGTATTGTGAAAAGCAGGATATTAATTTAGATTGCACAGGTGTAAACAAAACTTCACCTTGGCTTTGTCCTCATAGCGGCGTGGCACTCTATACATCTCATACAACTGCTAGAAGGAACTCCAAAAAAAACCTTGGAAAATCAGATGGGGATAAGGAATGAAAAGTGTGCAGAAACACTTGAGCTTCAAAACATGTGCTAAGTGATGTGTCCTTATCATATTTATGAAAAAATACATACTTTCTACTGAAAGAATACAGCATTTATGTAGACATGTTTGTGATTTTCTTCGCGAAATTTCAGTTTTCTGAAAAAAAAGTTTACTTTGATTTCACAAAGGAATCTAAATGCTCAGGAACATGAATTGCAGCCCCGGCTGCGGTATTCGGGTGTGCGAGGCTTGGCCCTACTGTTCATGGGAGGCGAGAAAGAAGAGAGGCAGAAATCCAGATGCAGCTTAGCAGAACAAAGGTGGGCTGTTCTATTTAAATTAGCTTCAAGATTTTTTTTATTTTAATATTTTTTGCCATGTGTGAACAACTAGCAAAATACAAAAGATGATGGACGAAATGTTGCATAATGGCAAAACATTCACCCCCAGTCACAGATCTGGGTTTAATCCCAAAAAAACAATGGATCATTTAGGCCCACATCTCTGTACTGGGGTGAATGTATGACATTGTTCTGCATTCTGTCCATCAATTGTTGTTTTTGCATTTGTCACCCCGAGTGGGATGGGTATACTCAAACGTGAGTCCCCTGCTCTCCACACCGCTGGAGTCAAGCTATCCTGGCTGATGACGGCTGATAGCCAGAAACCGGTCCTAGGATGCTTGATTCCGGTCCAGGGAAGACATGACTTGGCAGTTCGGCTGGACTGTTCCCATGAGGCACAGGGTCAAGGCTGATTTGCAAATGGCCATGTCTGAACTGGGGTGGCGTGGTGAGCAAAAAAACAATGGATTTAGGCCCAGATCACTGTACTTGGGTGAATGTATGACATTGTTCTGCATTCTGTCCATCAACTGTTGTTTTTGCATTTGTCACCCCGAGTGGTATGGGTATGCTCAGACATGAATCCCATGCTATCCACACCACTAGAGGCGAGCTATCTTGGCTGATGAAGGCTGATAGCCAAAATCAGTCCTAGGATGCTTGATTCCGGTCCAGGGAAGACATGGCTTAGCAGTTTGAGCTGTACTGTTCCCAGGAGGCACTGGGTCAAGGCTGATTTGCATATGGCCATGTCTGAACTGGATTGGTGTGGTGAGCAAAAAAACAATGGATTTAGGCCCAGATACCTGTACTGGGGAGAATGTATGACATTGTTCTGCATTCTGTCCATCAACTGTTGTTTTTGCGTATGAACAACTACGCATGTGCCATGCGAAGGCCTCTGTTGCCCTTTAGGCACAAGTGATGGTAGTTACATCAGGTGTGATATGGGCCCTTGCTTTAGTCGCTTGGGGCATATTAACTAGGGCATTGTCTGCCAAAAAAAGTGGAGATAATCTATTCGCCCTATTTAAGTGGGTGCTAGCATGCATTAGCGCATGTTAGCACCTTTTTACCCAACGCCTCCCTATGCATCTCTAATGAGATGCAAAGTGGGTGTCACTGGGCAGTAGAACCTTGCAAATATCGCTGATATGCACATCGCGATATTTACAAGGCTGCCACAGCATTAATCGGTATTTTCGGCCGTTACGAACCAGTATTTCGATAGCTACATCTGGCCCTTAGTGACTTAAATCCCTCCACTTTCCAAAGCCCCCACCCCCACTGATAATTTGTAGATTAAGGATAACATTATGAAATCAGTGTTTGCATTGTTAAAGGAACGTATTGCTCACAGACGAATGTACATCTATGGTGCAGGTAAACAATAGGAAAACTCAAGTTAAGATTTGCTACTAAAATACAGAAATGCTTTGAATGACATTAGAAACCCACAATCGTACAGTGTCCATGTTTGACAGAATCAGCATATTGAAAGTGAGTGTTTGCAAATAACCAATAGCAGATTCAACATTTCCAGCTATCAATGTTTCTAACCAATATACAGAATGTTAAACCTTTTAGGACTAGCATAGCAAATTCTTTGAGACGTTTACTTTTTTAACACAGTGGCCCGCATTACAAGTGACCTATACACATCCCCATTAAATCCTGATAATTTAAGAGAGTGCGTACTGTATTAAGGCTGATTTTCTGTAGGAAAACATGTGGTTACATAATTGAATTAATGCTATTTTGGAATAGGAAACAGCTAATTTTGGAGTTATTACAAATTCAATCAAATGCTGAAGTCAATGATTTGATACATATTATGTAAAATGTACTTTTAGAAAATTACTTTTTCCCCGCCTAAAGTCTCTCAAAGCTCATTTGCATTTGTTCTCCCACTGCTGCCAACCAGTAATTAGGATTTAAGAGGTGTGAAAACGGTTCTAAAAAGCAGAAAACAAAGGGGCATATTAGCAAGCTGAAGTATCGCCGCTTTTTCGGCGAATTGTGCCGAGAAAGCGGCGATACTTCCAGCGCCCTATTAACAAGGGCATGCTAACGCCTGCCTCAAGCCCACTTTGCATGTCAGCGAGAAACAAGGCTAATGACATGCTAAGTGGGCGTTCCCACGTCCAACCACATGTAAAATGTGGTTGGAGGTGGGAACACCCTATTACCAAGGCAGGCATCGGGAGAAGAAGACCTGCAATAAACTCGTTTATCGCAGGTCTCCCAACGCCTGCTCTAACCAGGTGTTAAGGCATTGATAACATGGGGGTGTGGATCATAATGCTGAATCCACCCCCCATATCATCAAGGCACACATTAGCGCGTGAAAACAACGTTTGTTTTCATGCGCTAATATTCCGTATCGCCGACTATCGCCGGATTTAATTTTGCCTATGTGTTGCACATTGATAATTACGCGCTAACACAGCGAAAAAATCCGGCGATAGCCGGCGATATGGAAATGTGCAATGTGCGCTATATAACGCACATCTAGATAATATGCCCCAAAGTCCTTGGTGTGTTGGGGTGTTGTTGTTTCCTTGACAGGATGACCAGTAAAGATAGGCCCAGGGACTAGATTAACTTCATAGGGACCTCTCCTTCCACAGGCAAATGTTAGCTTAACATGTTGGTAGGGCCCTTCCTTTGTTCCTCCATTCAAGTTGTCCAATCACAGTGGCCCTATTTTCAACCTTACAGTGTCAAATTCTGCTGGAGTGTCAAATACTGCTTGACAGGTCTGCTGGGGATTGCATAGAAGACTGGGGGTGCACTTGAATGCAAGGTAATCAGGATGGCAAAACAATTCCTGTGTATGCACTGTCTTTTTGCTAAATATCTCTGCTTTGTTCTACCAGACATCTGTCTCTTGGACTAACAGAGCCCAAGTGAAGGGCCTCAAATGGATTTTAGTGGGAAGATTGCCATAATACACTCCCTACCAAAACCATTAACGCTCATAGCCCAAGTTTGGTTCATCATGAAAATGCCCTAAGTTGGCACCAGGAACCTTTACCCCATTGGTTATAGCTTATTTATTTTTTCAACATTTCTGTCTGTATTTATTTTTTCAACATTTTATATGTGGTAACCTTTATTTATGTTATGCTTAGTGTAAAAAATAAAGCTGCAGTTGGTATATTTCCACATTTATTTAACTGGCAAATGCTGACTCATAATTTAATGTCCAATGAATTTTAGCCATTTAAAGTACAATACAGTAATTTGAAACCATTTGTACTGTAGAGGAGCTTAAATAGCTGTATTGTTGCAGTTATTTAAGCTTCATAAGGAACTCTTTATACTTTTTTTCAAACTCCTCTGCCTGTCAATCTGCAAAGCTATTGACCTCACACTCATGACTGATAGTACTGAATATCATCTAAAAGAAAAGCCTGTCTGCTGTGTGTCATAGCTATCAGGCGGTTGATCTCAGGTTAATTTAGTGAATTGAGGGTTCACCCTGAATAGAGTTGTGATTATTCCTTGAGGTGGGTAGTCATCTACTCCAAATAATAATCAAAATTTTACAGATATACTTTGCTTTGTAAAGGGATTTTTTTCTCACAATCTTCTAAAATTACCTTTCTATGTACTCCACAGCATAAGGAATTTGACACAGGCCTGTGGGAGCTGGTAATCAATTTGACTCACTGGACCACATAGGCAAGCTTGTTGTTGTTCTTTGATGCAAAGCAACACTGTACATAAGTTGCTGCGCTTCCTTGCGTCAAAGGGAGAAAACAAATGTGCCATATCTGCTACGATAGGAAAAAAACATTTTGTTCCTCAATGCTGGTGCACGTTTAGTAGCCATGTACCTACGAATACACCCTTGCGCCATCATGCAATGAATTTAGGTTTTCTGAAGCATAGAGTCTGTACCAGAAGAGTCGCTTCCAGTACAACTGTTCTTTAAGTCTTTTCCCACTTAGTATGTGAGCTGTACAATGCAGCACACATGCAAAGCTGAAGAATAAGCATTACACCTTACTCGAGAGGCATAAGATATAGTCGCAAATCCTCATCCACAAAGGATTTTATATGGAAATTTGGGTCAAAACCCAGTGGTGGTCGCATGGGGACGCTTGTGCACCACCCACAAAATACCCCTTTGCGCAAAGTGCAACATTGCAGAACTTTGCATTACTTTGGGGTATTATCCAATGCAAACCTGATTTATGTTGGATTGCAAATACCCCCTGACACTTTGCGCCGGGATTGTGTCACAATAGCGATGCAAACCTGATGCAAAGCATTAGTAAATCTGGGCCTTTGTATCTATCTGGTCTAGCTCCTCCTTTTCTCGTTCTGACTAATTGAGCCATTGCCTTGCTTCTGTGTTACAGATAACTGGGACTGGGACAAGTGAGTGACTGGGACAAGTGAGTGATTTGTAATACTGACCCACTTTTTCACTGCTGATAAATGGGGTAGCCCAGCAGGGTAGCTTCTTTTTTTATTTTCTTTCTCATGACTTTATATTTTTACTCAAATGGTGTAGACTGAGATTTTCTCCTGTCCTGAATAGACCCATAGCTGCTGAACCATGTGCTCGACATTTCGACACCTACGCAACCAGATTAAATTTTGATAGAAATAATGCTGAACCTTTTGTTCATGCAATGTATTTTGCTAGAGTAATGATTGATTTTGCTATGATTTCATTGTATTTGAATATGTCACTGTCAACACATTGATTGGATCGATCTGTGTACACCCTGTCTCATTTAAACTGATAGAAAAATTGTGTTTTCAATTATTGATTTCAAACAACCAAATACATGCTGTTGTGATCACACAGCCCTCAAAAGATTTGAGAGTACATGTAAATGTTGAAAAGTGAGTCCTTGTGCAGTACTATTGAGTAATTTCTTACAAACCCAAGCTCCTTTGGGATAGGAGTTGACCCTCTTTGTTTAAAAATGTTATTTATCTCCGGACATTCTCTTACTTCTGTTAGGCTATTTTTATTTGGAGAGTTTTCTATAGTGCTGACATGACCAGAGGGTATCATAGCTCTTTATAATAAGCACAATAACATAATAACAGAAAAATATGGGTGCATATTTACAAGGAGCTAGCACCCTTACAGTGTCCATTTTTTTAACGCAGCGCAATCAGTGCTCCACATTGCTTCGCATTTACAAACTGATACATTGGGCTCAATGCATGAGTTTGAGGAGGCCTGTGAAGTACCATAAAAAATAACATAAACGGCTATACCTACCAATAGCCCCAATTCCATTACCAAATAATCAGTCAGTTGGCAGTGAAGAAAGGTAAATAATTTAATAATCAAAAATACTCTATAGAGGAGTCTCTCCGTCCCTCACCCATCAGGTGCTCGGAGCAGACTGTTGGCTTGCATTCAAACATGAGGTTATATACTTTTCGGTCCAACACATACAATCACTATAAAAGGAAAAACACCAGTTGGCTCTCGAGCTCCAGGGAAGGACCATATATGGCACACATGATTAGTTCAAAGCTTAACTATTTATTACTGGGAAGGTCAGATGGGGTGACTCCCTTTCGTCTTGGTGCCCGGGAGTGTAGGCACAGCGCCTCCAGGAATGCGCTTATCGCACCCAAAGCCAGATGCGACCTTGAGTCTCAGGACTGTCGAGTAAACAGCCTACGTTCAGCTGCTCCCAGTAATTCAGACGAACTGGGGCTTGACAACTGCCGGAGACTAACAGGTGATCACAGCCTGTGCTTGTGCATAGGATCGGAAAATGGCATCTGTATGGTTCTCGGCGTTCTCTGTTAGCAATAGATACACAAGGAGCGAATAAACGTTTTCCTCCCTGCAAACGCTTATGAATATATACCTATATATTTTAAGCAAAATAGGGAAAGTATAGATGCATCATGCTAACATAATATAGATCTGATGCTCCTTATGTATGGGAAATCTATTTTATCCCTCAGAAAGGTCCTTTTAGCATGATGTAGCTAACTAAAACAGCTCAATCTTCAAATATTCCTTCATCAATCTGCATTAAATCTTTGAGCTTCTGCTGAACTAACTGAGCCTTTACTGCTGCTGGGGATGGACTGGCCAAGGAGGAGGTGAGTTTAGTTGTGCAATAAGAGCAACAAGAAGGTCCACATTGTACACAAAGGCAACACGTGAATATGATACCGGCTATACCTGCCAGCACTATCAAAATGTTCCATCCCCAAGTAGACAACAGACCCCAGAACCAACCAGAGAGGGACCACGTACCAGTCTCTATATGTATTTTGGAAGCCAAACGATGTAGCTTCTGGATAGCCAAATGAACGGAGGGGGCGGAGTCAGGAATATAAACACAGCAAGAACTGCCGATCACACAGCATGCTCCGCCTCGATCTGCCAAGATAACGTCTAAAACCATATGATTTTGAAGCGAAACGAGTCTGGTCGCTTGTAGCTCTACCGTCAGATTAGTCAATATTCCTGCAGTGGTGTTGATTACCACTTCAACTACACTGGACAAACGGCATACTTCTTTTGCTGGTGATTATAGGCCCCCAGATGGGAAACACTCCTTTTACAATGTTGGTAAAATGCTTTTCAGGAGTATCTGTCTGATCTATATCGGTAGTATCTATCATTCTTTTATTTTTCTTAACAGGCATACTTCGTTTATCTAAGCGGTGATCCTTGTGATAATTAGAAGGGGCAATATAGACTGGAGGGTACAGGAAGGACAGGTAGCAACGTCCAGCCCAACCTCGTGGAAGCCAAGTATCGGCATTTTCTCCACAGACAAAATATACATTAGGAGGGGTTAACAATGGAGGGCTTCTAAAAGTACGTAACTGATAAGTGTAATTACAGTGACTCTCTCCTACTTATAGGTACCCTACTCTCCTGAACACAGAAAGTAGAGGTACTGTTTAATATAGGCACTGGAATAGCCCTCTCTTTAGTAACGTTAAGGTCTTGAAAATGTTGAAAATACTGAGTGAAATTGAACTCAACAAAATCCAACATCTCATTTTTCAACCAAGTGGTATTTTTATGCGTTGTATGCATATTCATACATGCATTCGGATCTAAGGTTCCCTCTCCATTATTCCCGTCGGGGTCGAATCCTTGATGAACCTCAATATATGCTAAAATCATTTCATAATCTTTTTCCGAAAACCTTTGAGTGTGCACAGTATAATGCATATACATCATTGAAAGTATTTTAACCCAAGCCTCACAACTCCCCAGATGAGACAAGGGTAGGGATATGAATACATCATGCTTGTGCATAACAGATGGTAAAAGACCACAAATTCAACAATTTGTAGTATTGGTGGCACTGTGTGTTTGATGAAGCATTTCAACAAATACATTTTTCACATACGTCTGACGATGCCTTTCCTTATGTGGGGCTAAAGTATAAAACACATGTTCCGGAGGTGGGGCAGTTGTTCCTAAAACAGTATGCATAGGGTGATGAAATTCTAAATAGATAAATACTCCCATTAATGTGATTAGCAATATCGCTATAATAACTATGAATGCAATTTTAACACGTTGAGTCCAACTGGAAAAGACAGGCATATATGCAGGGAAATAACGCGGTACAAAAGGACGTTCCTCTTCAGGAACGAAATGAGCTAAGGGATACATACTAACTAAAAGTCCAAAAATAAACTCGGGCGAAGCAGTCCAACCTGCCAGAGTGTGCTTCTTTCCTGTGTCCATTTAGAGCCTCACAGGCAGGCTCCTATCGTTCATCACAAATAAGACCAAAGCAAACTTCTCACGTTGGAGTTATGTTCTCACACAACCCTTGAAGAACCTGGGCCTCTTTAATCAAGAAATTCAGTTTTTCTTTCTCAACAGAGCAAGCAAATGTTCAAGGCTCTCAGCTCGTTCAGTCCAGTGTCTCGCTCAGTACCCCAGAAGCGCATCTAACAGACATTCGTGGAACAAGTCTGTACCCTATCACTCAAGTCTCTGCCTCCCTCCCACCATATTCACCTGGGGTACCGCGTTATCTTCTGGGCAGCAGGTTGTATCGAGCATGGCCAGGTACTTCCTGGTCAGAGAACAAAACAGAGGATGATGAGTCCGGTGCAACAGGGGTACTGCGAGCCTCTCGTTCGACTATAGGGGCAACAGAATCATGTGTTGATGACAGAGCCCCTTCCGAGCCCGAGACACCTTCTCCTTGCCCTTCTCCAATTACCTGGGCATCAGAAAAGGGGACAAAATGAGAAACTCGCTCACTTTCCTGGGTCAGAACCCCTTCCTGGATTCGCTGATGATATGGAAGCGGGAGGGGTAGTTTTTTCAGATGTGACACATGGATCCAGTGACGCTAGCCATTCACCTTTACCGCCTTCCGCGTGGCCAACAAGATTTGAAATGGTTCAGACCAACGGGGATCCAAGCTGGATTTTCGCTGGTAATTACGGACCAGAACCCACTGTCCTGGCTCCAAGTGATGTCCGGGACCCTCTGGCAGGAGCATCAAAACTGCTGAGTCCTGCTTGATGAATGGAACGTAGATCTTTAGTCAAAGCATACAGATAGTCTGTCAACTTAGGATACTCTATATCACGAAATGTCCTGGGTCTCAGGACACCCCAAACATTTGCAGGGCACCCAAAAATAACCTCATACGGAGATAAGTCAGAACGGGAATGTGGGGTAACCCGTATTGACATTAATGCCAGCGGTAGAGCATCGGGCCACTTCAATCCGGTACTTTCTTGAATTTTTGCCAATTTGAGCTTCAGTATCCCATTATACTTCTCTACCAACGCAGCGGACTTGGGGTGTCGAGCCGCATGGAATTTCTGTTTAATCTGTAGTCCATTACCAATGTGACTGATGAGGTCTGCATTAAAGTGTCCCCCATTATCACTCCAGATCACCCGAGGCAATCCATAGCGTGGGAAGTATTCCTTTACCAACGCCTTTGCCGTTGCCAAAGCAGTATTTTCCTTGGTCGGGTAGACTTCCACCCACTTAAAGAAAACGCACACCACGACCAGGACATACTTCAAATTATTTACACGCTCCAGCTGGATATAATCCATTTGGAGCACCTCAAAAGGCAAAGATGGTGGCGCAAAGTTTCCACTCAGAACAGACTCCCTGCCCCCAGGATTATGTTGTAAGCAAACCAAGCAATATTGCACAAAATGAGCAGCGGTCTTTGGAATATTGGGATTGTACCACTCAGGATCTAATAATGCACAAATACCTTTTGCCCCAATATGAGCTGAACCATGTGCCAATCTTACCACCGCATTCACCAATGCATTGGGCAACAACCACCGTTGTTTTTCTGTCAAATCAATCCAACAATCATCTACATCTAATTTCCCCACTTTCTCTTTCCAGTGAGCCAGCTCAATAGGGATAGCTTCTTTCTGTATTTCACGGACACTCTCCATAGTGTTATTAAACATCTCTGTTTCATCCACCCACCTTGCAGAGCTACTCACAAACATTGAGGTCACTTTGGATTTCGCAGATTCCTTAGCTACTTGATCAGCAAAGGCATTACCTTTACCCACTGCATCAACCACTGCCTTGTGTGCACTGCATTTAATTATAGCCACCATCTCTGGTAACGTCAATGCTGTCAGCAAACGCAAAATCAAGGAGCCAAACTGTATGCGCTGACCATGGGATGTAAGAAAACCTCTTTCAGCCCAAAGTCGGCCAAAACTATGAGCCACGCCGAAGGCGTACTGGCTGTCGGTGTAAATATTTACATTCAATCCTTCACTTAGGTCAAAGGCCTGAAGGCCTGAAGCAATGCCACTAACTCAGCTGCCTGTGCTGATTGATAGGGTACTCGAGAAGCCTCAACTACAGTGTGAAGAATAGTTAACGCATATGCAGTAGTTGTCGTGCCATCTGGTAATTTGGAACAAGAGCCATCGACATACAACTCCCCTAGAGGGTCAGATAGAGGATTGTCTGTCAAGTCTACCCGTCCGTTCGTCTCTTCCTCCGTTCAAAATATACACTCAGGAACATCATTGTTCTTTTCGTTCGAAGGGAGGTATAGTAACGTAGCAGGGTTCAGAGTGGCACATCTTTTAATCGGTGCTGGGTCTTCGTTTCGTTCAATAATGTATCCACTGCGTGCGGTACCATCACTGTGAGATCAGTGTTCAGAATGAGCCCTTCCGACTGTCGAATAGCCACTACGACCGCAGCAGTAGCCCTTAAACAGCTAGGGAGTGCTCTGGCGACGTTATCCAACACCACCGAGAAATAAGCACAAGGTCTCTGCTTACCACCAAATCCTTGTGTTAACACAGAAAGCGAGCAACCATCCACCTCGTGTACATAAAGCACAAAAGGTTTTTGGTAGTCAGGGGTACCAAGAACAGTTGCAGAGAAAAGCGCAGATTTCAAAGAGTCAAAAGCATCTTGGCAAGCATCAGTCCAGGGTAAAGGTTCATGCACATCTTTAGTGGTTAAATTGGTTAAATACAGGAGAGGTTTAGTGAGAAGGGAAACATTAGGGATCCATTGGCGACAGTATGCCGAGTTATGCCGAGAAATGCACGAACATCACACTGAGTACGAGGTACAGGCATATTAAAAATGGTAGTCACATGCTCAGGGGTTAGTCTCCTACCCTCTTTTGACAGTAGATGACCTATGTAGGTCACCTCCTGTTGACAATATTGGAATTTAGAAAGAGATACTTTATTGCCATTAGCCGCCAAATGAGACAATAATTGTTCAGTGGCTTCCTTACAACCTTCCTCAGTGTCAGAGGCCTCTAACATCAACATATTGCAAAAGCACATTACCAGGGGCAGGACCAAATCATCCAACAATGTCTTCAAAGCTTGACTATAAATACTAGCCGCTTCTGTGAGTTCTTTATAATGAGCCGTGGGATTCTTACGGAGGTCAGGTAGTTGTGATTTTAGTGAGAGGACTTTGCTCCTCTTCCAGGGGGTGTAATCCCATTGTTCCTGCACGCGTGCCTCTACACGAGGTCTAGTCACTACATCCTGATAATTTTTTTATTCCGGTATTTCAGGGTGAAAGATAGGATGGACTTCTCGCATAGGGTGCTGAGAGTCCCATGAGGAATATTTTTGGTGCATCCGCCCTTCGATAACTTAATAAAACCTCAACATTTTTGTACACTTCCTCTGGTCTAATTTCAGACTTGTGAGCCCTGTCCCGAATATCATACATCACTTGGGGGGCCATCCTTCCTGCAAAACACTGTTCCCATAAAGTAATAAGTCATGTGTTTCAAGGTATGTTGCTGCATAACAGGCTCAAAGTCTCGGAGCGTGCTCTATATATCAGTTATAGTATAAATAGGATGTCGCATCAACTGGGATGACTGATTTTCAACCATCTGTTTCTCATTTAGTCCTACAGTCGAACGAGTAAACAACTTTTGTGTGTCCAAATCCCCCGGTGCACGAGCTGGAGTTGAAACAGCTAGGGATGGGGTCGTGCTCACGGACTGGGAAGCCCACGCAAGGGTAGAGGAAGACGAAACAACTGTGGACATAACAGAAGACGGCAACCTAACAGGCCACAAAGTAGCCGCCTCAGACACAGAGGGAGATAAAACAGAGGAAGTTCCCGGAAAGACAGGGGAGGAGGAAACAACAGGGGCAGAGGCTGAAGGGACCTGTCCTGGAGTGGGGGGAACAACGGGATATATACATTGTGGAGCCTAAGGGGGAGGTGGATGAGTATCCAATAAATCCTCCATCTCATCTTCTGCTTTGGTCCTAGCCACATAGGGCTTTTCCACTTGCAATCTAAATTGCCTGTCTGCACAATCAATTCCCTGTTCGGTTTGAGCTTTATCATAAGCAATGGCTTTCTGCGTAATCGTCTGACCACCCTTCATTCTGCATACTTTCTCCTCCTGTATACATCTATGCTTTGCTTCCTTCTGCCATAGGTTTAGGGAATCAAACATTGACTGTCGACTACGTTTAGAAAACAATCGATCCTGCAGAAAATGTATCTTTTTCTCATCAAAAGACCCGGTCAAGGGCCATTGCAACTCTAGATTATCCTTAGTATATTTATGCCATAGTGTATTAAACAGGATAGGTGTAATACCATGCTTTACATACATATCATAACTCGGGCTGCCCTCAGACGGGGCAGGTTGACTTTCAGCCAAGCGCGTATCATTAGGATGGCGACAACATCCAAAACAACTCAATTTGCTAATACACGGCATAGTGATAGTTGTCAGGTATTCCTCATCTATCTATATAAATAAAAATAAATGAATGTTTGTCTGTTTATCTGTCTGTCTGTTTGTCCTTTATGCATTACTACACCATTCATCCGATCGCCATGAAACTTTGGGAAGTTGTTGAGTACACTCCTGCGAAAGTTTCTGGCATAACATTTTTTTAAATATCGAAGCAAGATTAGAAGCTGTTCGAATACAAATTGATCAAGCCCGTTCTTCTCAAACGAACGAGCATCGAATCGCTCTGAAGGTGAATTCCTCTAATGTAACTCGGCCCTCCTCGAGCGCAGCTACGCGCGTTGAGGGGGCCGGAGAAGCTGCCCAAACATGTTGAATCAGTCTTCGTTGTGCTGAGACGGAGTGTTGGCGAGACTGTGAGGGATCGGGAATGAACCCGAGTCGTGATGGGGGCGCAAGGTATGAGCGTGTGAGTGCTGTGCTCTCGCGTTCAAAAGTATACCAAATGCGATGAGGCCTAATCTGGTCCGATATAGAACCGGAGGGGGAGTAGTCTAGGGTGAAAGACACAGGGGCCAATATCGAGTGCGAGACACAAGTATCATTAGAAAGCCTACACAAACCAGAGAAAAAAGTTAAAAGTTCACCTTAAAAGGTCATTCTGGGGTATTCAGAAGATATAGGCCAATCCCAGAAAACATAGGAAACTCTTAATACTAAATATCAATCCTATTTACATATATAGAAACTGTTAATACTAAATAACATCCTATTTACATATATACAAGTATCAGATAAGCAAAGCAGAGTAAATCAATAACAAGGATGTCGGAGAGATACTTATCTTTCTGAGCAGCAGCAACATTCCTTTCTTCTGAGATCGCAGCAAGGCTCGACTGGTAAGCTAGTTCAATCATAAAAACATACTTTCAAACATGGCCATGTTCAAACCTTCACAACATATTCAACATCACTCTTATTCGAACACATACACGGAACAATAATATGTACATACAAAGATATTCAAAACAACATGTCTCTTTTCTGTCTTTCCAAACAAAGAACAGAGCCCGTCGACTCCTGTTCATGGAGAATCAATCAATTCAGATTCCAGACCAACAGATACCAGAATCAAGCAGTCCAAAGACTACCAAAAGACTGTCGGACAGGTATAACCACAGACTGTCCTACAGACCATCCTGAAGTCTTCCTGGTTCACCCTTGGGACTATTCTGACTAAGCCCGCTTCCTTAGCACCGCTTCAGATATGTCCCCAAGGTTACCCAGGTTCAACCACAGGCCTTTCCGAGACCAGTCCGGCTGGGTGCGCACCACACGAGCCACACCAGGACGTCCGATTGGCGTCTCTATTGTTCACAAAACAAGTCTGTGGAGTGTCTACCCGTTCAGCCACAATGCTGCCCAGTCAGGCCCCCAAGATTCTCCGTGAGACACCGACCACCAAATCCTACACAGTTAACTGCTTCAAAAGCACTGCTCAATAGCACGTTCCAACAGACACCAAAAACAATCCACTCACCTGGTGCACGCAGGTACAATTGCGTATTCTCCACTGCTAATTCCTGAAGACCAACACGGTCAGCTCCAGGGTTATGCTCCTTAGGACTCCGGCGAAGGGTCACTAGTAGCTGGGGCCCTCTGACTGCTAGAGGGGACTAAGTCAAAAATGTTTGGTCCGTCTACCCGCTCGACCAGAGCTCCCCTTTCTTTGTCCTTTCTACCCGGTTACGAGAAGGACGACCCTATCACGGAGTCCCACCAGACTCGCCAACTGGAGTACCATAAAAAATAACATAAAGGGCTATACCTACCAATAGCCTCAATCCCATTACCAAATAATCAGTCAGTTGGCAGTGAAGAAAGTTCAATCATTTATTAAGCAGAAATACTCTATAGAGGAGTCTCTCCATCCCTCACCCATCAGGTGCTCGGAGCAGACTGTTGGCTTGTATTCAAACATGAGGTTATATACTTTTCGGTCCAACACATATAATCACTGGAAAAGAAAAAAACACCAGTTGGCCCTCGAGCTCCAGGGAAGGACCATATATGGCACACATGATTAGTTCAAAGCTTAACTGTTTATTACTGGGAAGGTCAGGAAGGGTGACTCCCTTTCGTCTTGGAGCCCGGGAGAGTAGGCACAGCGCCTCCAGGAATGCGCTTATTGCACCCAAAGCCAGATGCGACCTTGAGTCTCGGGACAGTCGAGTAAACAGCCTACGTTCAGCTGCTCCCAGTAATTCAGATGAACTGGGGCTTGACAACTGCCAGAGACTAACAAGTGATCACAGCCCGTGTTCGAGCATAGGTTCGGAAAATGGCGTCTCTATGGTTCTCGGCCTATTCTGTTAGCAATAGATACGCAAGGAGCGAATAAACGTTTTTCTCCCTGCAAACGCATACGAATATATATATATATTTTAAGCAAAAGAGGGTAAGTATAGATTCATCATGCTAACATAATATAGATCTGATGCTCCCTATGTATGGGAAATATATTTTATCCCTCACCTGTGCCAGGTATAATGTGTACATGGTATGCATTCCCACCTTAAAAGCCAGGTAGAACTGACACAGTGAAATTTACAACATTTGCCTCTTTGTTCGGACGCATTGCTGGAGTTGCATCAGTCTTACGACCAACTTCAGCATTGTGTCACTTAAGTGCCAAAAATGCATCAGAATTTCTGACAGAGTCATGAATCCTTGTTGCCATGAAGCACTGTATTGTAAATACAGTGCTTCCATGGTTTTGTTATGGCATTTGCAGCATGCACAAGAAATCTGACCCATTGATGCTGAGTTGTCAGTCTTGTAAACATGCCCCTTGGTGTTTACAGAGTATGAGAGATATACAGCTCCATTATGTACTAACTGCCGGCTATAAATCTTTAATGTGCATGAAGTTTTTGTTAGTGGTTAAATGTTCAGAGAGGGTAACCACTCAATCAGGATGTTTTTAGACTCAAATGAGTGTATCTGGGTTGTCCTTTGCAGTTTGTTTGCAAAGATATTTTTAGGAAATATCTCCATATGCCTCTATTGTCAGTTCAGCATACATAACAGAATGAAAGTAATGAGGAGTACCTAAAAGTAGGTAGATTGGATTGATGTTCATGACAATAGCCGTTGCAAATACTCTGATCATGCTGGATATGGTGTATTTATATGGTAGGAGATTGATTGACCTTTTCGGTTTGAGTATCTCTCTGGCAGTAGGGTTTTGACTTCTCCCTTGGGGCCAGATGTATCAAGTCTTTTTGCGTTCACAAATGGGGAGATTCGCCGAATCTGCTCCTTTGCGAACACAAAAATTGATTGATCTTCAATTGATTTTCAATGTAGCAAACCCAATTGTGTGATTAGGTAACCTTTTACCGAATCTCAAAATGGTTTGCGATTCGGTATTAGGAAGGGGCGTGTTTAGGGTTGTCCCTTCCTAATACTGAATCGCTTCGGTATGTATGAATGTTTTGTGACCGCAATTACAGTTGCAAAACATTCTACCACCTACTTCAAGCAGGTGGTAACCCATTCACAAAGGGGAAGGGACACCTTCCCCTTTGTGAATGTTTGTAAAACCATTTTTAAGAGCTGTCAGTGGTCCCACGGACCACTGCCTGCTCTTAGAAAATGAAAATAAAACTTTTCTTTTTTTTTTTTGTAAAGCATCTTGTTTTCTTTTAAGGAAAACGGGCTGCTTTACAAAAAAAGATTGCTTTATTTAAAAGCAATCATGGACATGGTGGTCTGCTGAGCTCAGTCAGCCACCATCCCTGTGATTTTTGCGGGTTCCTAGGGGGTCGCAAATTGCGACCTACCTCATTAATATTCATGAGGCAAGTCATTTGTGACCACCGAGGAATCGCAAAAGGTGTACTATACACCTTCATACATTCCATTTTGCGACTTCCAAATTGCCAATCCTTGTGATTCCCAATTAGAGAATAGCAAAATGCTAGCTTCATACATCTGGCCCTAAGTTCGTAAACTACGGCCTGGGCATGTGTCTCAAGAAAGAGCAGGCAGGCGATTTTTCCTCCTTAAGTTTGGATGGTGTTTTAATTCTACTGTTTCTCTAGGGAGGTTCTTATGGTAGATGAAAGCAGCATAAGGTGGAATCAAGACTATGCAGTTTTGGCAGGGTCGTACTGAGCCAAAAATTAGGCCCGGGGATGATAATAAAAGTGGCCCCCAGTAGCAAATCAGACAGCTAAAAAAAGTGGTCCACTGTGCAAATCAAGGCAGTTTTGAACTTATAATGCCAGGCTGTATTTGTTTTTTGCAATGCATGGGAGACTGCATACTTTTGTGCTTGCTGCAGGAAATGCTTGTGTTCATTTTATGGACATCGATAATAACAAGCATTTACAATGCAATGGTTTTGCCTTTTGAAACGTTTAAGCTATTGGCATTGTAAATGACAACATTTTTATTTATGTGTTGGTTTTGAAAACAGATAAATAAATGGCATTGTCATTTACAATGCCAATAGTTTAATCTCTGGCAAATGCCACACAAAAACACACAGACCACCACATACACACAGACCCACACACACCAACAGAGCCCCACCCACACACACACAGCCACACACCCAGAGCCACACACACCAACAGAGCCCCACCCACACACACTCAGCCAGCCACACACCCAGAGCCACACACACACCCAGAGCCACACACACACACACACACACACACCCAGAGCCACACACACACACCCAGAGCCACACACACACCCAGAGCCACACACACACACCCACCCAGAGCCACACACACACACACACACACACAGAGCCACACACACACACCCAGAGCCACACACACACACCCACCCAGAGCCACACACACACACACACACAGAGCCACACACACACACACACACACAGAGCCACACACACACCCAGAGCCACACACACACCCAGAGCCACACACACACACACCCAGAGCCACACACACACACACACCCAGAGCCACACACACCCACCCAGAGCCACACACATCCACCCAGAGCCACACACATCCACCCAGAGCCACACACATCCACCCAGAGCCACACACATCCACCCAGAGCCACACACATCCACCCAGAGCCACACACCCACCCAGAGCCACACACACCCACCCAAAGCCACACACACCCACCCACCCAAAGCCACACACACCCACCCAAAGCCACACACACCCACCCAAAGCCACACACACACACACTCAGGAGAGCAAGCACAGCGAGGGGGCAGGGAAGCAAGCACAGCCAGGGGGCAGGTAAGCAAGCACAGCCAGGGGGCAGGGAAGCAAACAGCTCCTTAGTGAGTTTAGTGTGCAGGGAAATAAAAGATGAACCCCTGGGGTCTTGTTTGTGTGACTCTCCAGCTGACAGCGAGCAGCACCCAATGTTCTTATAAGTGCAAATATTTTGCGATGCATTGGACGGTGCCAGATCCTGCGGCCACGGAAAGTTTGTCTCCAGACACGGTGGGAAAAAAGGTGGCCTTTATCCAAAGCCAAGGACGTAGCTTCCAATTGTGTACCAGGTGCAGTGGCACCTGGAATGGAGGGTGGGTGGGGGGAAAGGGTGCATTCAACCCTGATTAACCCCATCTTTCACCGTTGAAGCTGCTGCCAGCGGGGTCCATTCCTTCCTTGCACTAGGGCCCACGACACACTGGGTACTATGCCTTTTTCCAAAACTTTTTAAAAACTGTGCCCTAAAATTGTCTGTTGTCTTGCACAAGTCACCCTTTGTGCACCCTTGTCCTTATGCATACTAGCCCAGCTGTCTGGTAACTAAGACCTGTGCTTCTAGCCCTTGTGCGCGAGTAGCGTTTAAGAATTGTAAATACTAACTCTGTAATTGCCTGCTGTCATATAAACAACTGTTGTCAATGCACATAGCCAGTGGAGAACACCTTGATAAAGCCAGTAGGCAGAAGCTTATTGCTTGTGAAATCCTCTATTTCAGAGTCTGAAGGCAGGGACTGTTTTTCGAAAATCCTGTTGAAGCACATTGTGAAAGCCTAAAGTAAGTAGCGTATTGATTATGAAACCTTTAGTCAAACCCAATAGGCCGAGAGAGCAACTGATTTTTATTTATTAATTGCTCTCGTTACCGATTCCTTTCATATAGTCATAGGAGCGGGGGGGGGGTAGGGGGGAGAGGGGACATTAATCAATTATCCGATCAACCCCTCATGCCGAAAAAACACACAACTTCTACTACCCCATTACATGCACTCACTTCTTATACTTTGCAAACATGAATTGACTTCAAAAGGATTTTAACCTGTGACCTTAAAGGTTGCACGCTCAACTTTGAGACAAGCTAATTTCCTGCTGGGCTGTGGAACAACGTTCTTGACATCACTGTGTTTAAATGTCTCTATTCGCCTTCTTGTAAGAAAAGACAACAGTGTGGCCATATATTGCACAAACATTAAGTGTTTACGGCCATTAAGTTCTCCCATGGCTTCAGTGTTGAAGCTGGAGCCTTAAATATAAATCGCCCACATTAATCCAACCACAGTTAGAGCTCTAATAGGGAGAGGGAAATGAAGTGTTCATTTTACAGTCGCTGCATGGATACATCCAACTCACATTATTCATTTATTTTAAATTTAAGTACAGAAGGCTTCATACCCGTCTTATTTCATAATAATTCTTTTCGGCAGCGTCTAACTGATGTGAGCCTTTTTTTTGGGAAATACGTCAGTGTCATTTAGTAAACAAAATAATTACCACCATTTTCCCTGGGGCAGTGGGTGGAGTATGCATGTTTTGAAGGAAGCCTCAAGTGACTCAGTAAAGTGGATGAAGCCCAAGATGTTTGCCGGAAACATTCAAATTATGCCATCCGGAAACATTCCATATACAGAAAAAAAAAAATCAAGCATTGACACACAATAGTTTAAGCGTGGTCCCAGTGAAAGACATGTTATCACCGCGATCGAGAATATATGAGGGAGGGGAAGAGAGGAAGGGAAAGAGAGCAGAGAGGGATGCAGTCTTAAATCGGGAGACGGTCCAGAAGAAAAGGGGCGGAATAGGGAAGGAGGAGTTTGAAATGACAGAGGAGAAGCATGTACGGGGAGGGGGGGGGGGCGCGTGGGACTGGGAGTCTTAAGCCTTCAGCAGAGGATACTGACAGATAAGAGTTTATGTAACAGGCACATGGAAACGGTGCGAGTTTAATGTGCGTGAAAAGAAAATCCCGGAGGCACATTTTCCCTGGGGCAGTGGGTGGAGTATGCATGTTTTGAAGGAAGCCTCAAGTGACTCAGTAAAGTGGATAAAGCCCAAGATGTTTGCCGGAAACATTCAAATTATGCCATCCGGAAACATTCCATATACAGAAAACAAAATCAAGCATTGACACACAATAGTTTAAGCGTGGTCCCAGTGAAAGACATGTTACCACCGCGATCGAGAATATATGAGGGAGGGGAAGAGAGCAGAGAGGGAGGGAAAGAGAGCAGAGAGGGATGCAGTCTTAAATCGGGAGACGGTCCAGAAGAAAAGGGGCGGAATAGGGAAGGAGGAGTTTGAAATGACAGAGGAGAAGCATGTACGGGGAGGGGGGGGGGGGCGCGTGGGACTGGGAGTCTTAAGCCTTCAGCAGAGGATACTGACAGATAAGAGTTTATGTAACAGGCACATGGAAACGGTGCGAGTTTAATGTGCGTGAAAAGAAAATCCCGGAGGCACATTTTCCCTGGGGCAGTGGGTGGAGTATGCATGTTTTGAAGGAAGCCTCAAGTGACTCAGTAAAGTGGATAAAGCCCAAGATGTTTGCCGGAAACATTCAAATGATGCCATCCGGAAACATTCCATATACAGGAAAAAAAAAATCAAGCATTGACACACAATAGTTTAAGCGTGGTCCCAGTGAAAGACATGTTACCACCGCGATCGAGAATATATGAGGGAGGGGAAGAGAGCAGAGAGGGAGGGAAAGAGAGCAGAGAGGGATGCAGTCTTAAATCGGGAGACGGTCCAGAAGAAAAGGGGCGGAATAGGGAAGGAGGAGTTTGAAATGACAGAGGAGAAGCATGTACGGGGAGGGGGGGGGGGCGCGTGGGACTGGGAGTCTTAAGCCTTCAGCAGAGGATACTGACAGATAAGAGTTTATGTAACAGGCACATGGAAACGGTGCGAGTTTAATGTGCGTGAAAAGAAAATCCCGGAGGCACAGTAAGCTCGTCAAGTTACCGCAAACGGATTGTCTCGTTTCCTTACACAAGTCATCGTGTTTTAGGTGCTGGCGTCACGCAATTGGATCATTTTTGCTTATTCGGCATAACAATCGTGCTAAATGTCAGAGGGAAAACTGTAGTTCAGTTGCCTAATAAAGGATTTCTCTCACACCCCACTAACGTTTCAGACCCCGTTTGTCGACTTGACGCTTGAAAAGCACGGACAGCGGGAGGGGGGGCGGGGGGGGCGGCGGGAACGGGGACAGCGGGAGGGGGCGGGCAGACACACGGACAGCGGGAGGGTGTTACGGGGAGGCACACGGTAGGCGGGAGGGGGGAAAGAACGGCAAGATAGGCACTCACCTCGACTTCCTCCGGCGGCGGTCGGCCGCGTAATGGGGAAAACAAACGAATTAAAAAAAAAACGTAACTCCGCCCACCGCCGCGATGACGACATCGCAGAGGCGGAGAAGGGAAAAAATCTCGGGAACGCCCCCGAATCTGGTCCGGCCTTTGACGGACAGATTCGGCTCCCAATGGCTAGCCTCCATTTATGGAGCTAGCCAATGGGAGGAGGGGGCAGATACCCGACCCCACATAGAGGATTAGAGGATATCATTAGATTTTGCTAGCGCATGCGTACTTCGTACGCATGCATCGCTAGTCAAAACCTAAAAACTGGACCAACAGCCCATAAAGCAGGCCCACAGAAAGCCAAAACACTGGCCCACACACTGACCTGTGAGACCAGCCTTTGTGCACTGCCAGATTGGCCTATAGGCCAGTCTGACCCTGAGTTTTGGCATCCAACACACCCATTTGAGCAAAACATTGGGCCCTGATAAGACAAAGGTGCTGTCCCACAGCTGTTAAGTAATGTAAATAATTTAAGTTTTTCACAGGAAATTGTTATTTCACGCTAATCTCTTTTGCATCTTTTTATGGTTTTGGATCACTTTTTTATTAGTTTATCACCAGGTTTAATTGAAAAATATAACCAAGAACAATGTTTTGCAGAATTTGCCTTCATCTGCCTACCATACACAGATTTTGTCTTTTCTTGCCACATGATTTTCCATTACTTACCGCACAATTTAGTCAACGCTGCCAAATAATTTGGGGGAATATTACCAACAAGTAGCGATATTTATCGCTAAATAGGCTTAGCGATGATTTTTTTATCGCTGGATATGTTTGCAGAGAAAACATGCTATTAGCAACTTTGTTCTCCATTGTGCTAAAATATCCAGCGATAGCGGTGAAATACGTGAATATAACTGAGAATACAGCGATATTCACGCATTAGCGATGAAATGCTCTTAGCCATGTTATCCACCTCCCATTGGATAACATGGCTAAGAACTGCTTAGCGCGAATATTTCCAACGCTACGCCTGCCTTGCTAATATGCGATAGCGACGTTAGCGACTGCTTTCAGTCGCTAACTGGTTGGGTACGCCCACTTTGCATGTCATTAGCGATAAACATCACTGACATGCAAAGCGGGCCCCAAACCGCTCGCTATCGCCTAAAAGCTGTCGCTAACATCAGTTAGCGACAGCTTGCTAATGGGGCGATAGAATTATCGCCGCTTAGCGGCCGAAAACGGCCACTAAGTCGGCGATAATTGCCTATCGCCCCCCTTGGTAATATGCCCCTTGGTTTCTATTGCCTCAATAATTCCACTGACCCTAATCTGTCAGCATGCTCGTGTTCTATAGAAGTACAACTTTACCTACTTCAAAATGCGTTTGTGAATATGTATTTCTACTTCTATGCATTATAACTATGCATACATTTGATATATGGTCAAAAACCATGGTAGTTTCCAATAATGTGTATATGTGCTTTTAGGAGCATGTGTGTGCCTCTGTGTGAGCATGCATGCAAGTGCTGGATATTTATTCATCATAAAGTAGGCCTGGGCATATGGGGGTCACTACAACCCTGTGCTTGTGTTTGCATATGCAATTCTATTGTATCTGTGTCTCAAAGCTGTTCGCGGCTCATGATATGCACATCTTACTATGTATGACATGTAAGTGTTTGAATACACACACATGCTTCACTACCTATTTAAGGATTAAACAAGTCTAAACAAATAATTCCCCAGCATCGAGAGAGAGGGAGAGGCGTATTCATACTCCAGTTTGTGGGCGCACAACCCACATCTGTCAGAGATCCAGAAAGGTTGGAGCCTCGGGGTCACATCCATATTTGTGCTTCTGGGCAACTCACTTATTCTCCCCGTGCCTACCGAAAAAAAGGAATGTGTCCTTTTGTAAGATAACCGGTGCCCATGTAAAGCGCTCCAATACCTTCGGGTCGAGTTCGCGCTATATAAATCTGCAAAACAAAAGGCATGATCTGTGTGAGAGTCGGCTACACACGTGACTACAGGGGATGCCCTTGTCACCACCAGGGAGTGACGCGGGTCGGTTACCCGCCTAGAGGTTGCATATGAAGTACAGGCTAATGAACTCTGGAATAATGCAGGCCTTCATTATCCCACAGTGCTCTGCTCTGTGCTCTGACAAGCGTGACTGCTGGGGGCTTCCGTGCCTCCCCTCTGGCTCAGGGTGCTGGGAGTCTGACTGAACTGCAGCTAGCCTGCACTGAGGATGCCGCGTTCATCTGCATGTTAAATAACACCTGTGGGGAGAGGGAGATGGGACGCCTGGGCAGAGAGAATGGAAAGGAGCACAGAGAAAGTGAAACAGAGAGCGAGAAAAAAGTGAAGAAGTGATGAGGACTAGGCAAAGATGGATTGATGGGTAATGAAGGCAAAATTCACAGTTCCAGTTTAGTGTGACCAGAAAGCACCCCCAGACCAGATATTTCCCGTTTCAGATATACGGGAGCAGAGAGCAAGTGATGACAGAGCTTGAGCTAATACTTCGAAACTACTGAGGTCTGAGTTGCAGTTTTTGCTTGTATTTTCACGTTTTTGTGCCATTATAGAACACGACAAATGCTATGGGAATGAGCCACACTCAGCGCAAAACAGCCTGCAGGCCTGGACTGAGACCAAGGGGCATGTTATCATCAACGGCCAGCGATAAATAATTATCGCTGGCCGTGTGTAGCGTGCAAATAATTAACGCCGCATATCGCCGGATTCTAGTGAGCGCACTATCAGCAACGCGCATCGTCGAGGCGATAGAAATCCCAGGCAAAAGCGGCGGAAAGAGTCGAAATCGCCGGAATACAAGCGTTGAAAACCACGGGGCCCATTAGGATGTCGGGCGGATTGCCTCCGCCAGGGTAGCCGTGGCCACCGCCACCCTGGCGGAGGCAATCCGCCCGACATCCTTCCCTGCATTCTCCCCCGCCATATTACGATGGCCGAGGGGACCGCAGCGATGGGAAACACCGCCCGCCTGTTTTCCGCCCCGGTCGCCTTGCGGCCGGGGCGGGAAAGGGATAACATGGTGGCAGTGTCTATCAGACACCGCCAGCCATATTAGCATGGGCATTTTTCAATGCCTTTCCGTGGCGGCAATGCCGCCACGGAAAGGCAGGCGGACTGTGGGCCCCCAGTGTGAAGCACAGTAGGGGGGTGCACACAGGGGGTACCTATGGTACCCCCCTGCATTTGCATAATGAAAGCGGCAGGCACCACGCAGTGCCTGCCGCTTTCATCATGTAAATGCTGCAATGCATTTTCAGCATTGTGGCGGGCGGTGCAGAGAGCACCGCCTGCCACAATGCTGAAAATACAGGATGTGCCCGCCACTGTGGCGGGCACATCCTAGTGGAACTCCCGGGACCCCAGCCCTTAAGGCGGGCGGTCCTGTTTTCCGATAGGGTGTGCCCGCCATCCTAATGTGCCCCCACGTTAGGGAAAACCTTATCTTTAATGGGAGACGTGGACTCAGCATAACAATCCACCTCCCATTATACATATGGCTTAGTAAGGAAAATAGCAGGCATTACAAACCAGCGAAAAACCTGGTTAGCCAAGTCTTGGCAACATTCTGGGCTTCCCATTTGTCATTCATGCTTCCCCTGCCTCGCTATACACCAAAGAGAAGAGGTCTGGGTGGTCTCTCACCTCTTTTCTAATCTCTTTTGGGGACAGTATCCTGTGGGTGCACTGGTTGTGCATTCAGAATTCTGTGCTTGGCAGTTTGCTTGGGGTCTGCTTGTCTTCTGGGCTCAGACTTTCCACCTTTGTGCCTAGACTTTGCAGTTTCTTGCTGACTTCATCGGTGGGCTATGAATACTAACATAGTCATGGCTATGGAAGATTCATTCTCATAATATAAGAGATTAGAAGAACAAGTATTGAAGAGGTAATGTTTCAATTACATACCAGTCATCACTTTACCCCGAATTTTGGCTAGATTTAGGACAGATATTTGCTTTGTTAAAAAAACACATGTAAGTGCTGTAGCCAATGCGAGAGGGCTAAAGGAAGGATGGGTCCTTTCAAACCACTGTCTGCTAAGAGAAATTAAAATAGAGAAGTACTTATGTATTTCAAATTGGATAATGTATTCATAGTCATTGCTGTAAGATGTTTGTTAAAAGGGGAAAACACCGGTGCTATTTTCGGTGTTATCAGGCACCAATAGGGATGATGCGGGTTTAAAAAAATTCAAGGATGTTACGGAGCTATATAAGGCCATGTACGCCATCCACAATTATGGTGTATGACATTACAATACATGCTTTTACCACGCATGCCTTTACCATTTATTTTTTACATTGCATATTTTTTCCACACATTACCTAGGGGTGAATACAAATTGTTTCTTTCTCTTTTGGCACACCTTGCCAAGAAATTAGTGTGATGCTGAGTCCCAAAATGGTTGTCAGCACTTCCTGGTTAAAGTTTTCACAGCCAAGCAGAGCTCTGCATTTCCCTGCACACGCTCATTATTATTTGTGAATTAGCCGCAATTGCAGATATTCAAATTTAGATTTTTTAAAATTTCTCAACAAATGCTAAACGGATTTACACCAACTAACTAAAAGTGTGATCTGCGTAACCAAATATACCTTTCTGCCAAATTTAGGGGCCTATTAGGATGGCGGACAGAAACGTGTCCCGTCCGCCATGGTCGCGGCAAAATCACTCCTGACCGCATCGCGGAGAATCCGCGGGTGCGATTAGGATATTTATGTCAAGAACCTCCGACCGCCGCGGACGGATCATAACAAACACCGTCCACAGCGGACGGAGCACACCAAAGACCGCCGTAAGCGGACGGTTCCAAAGAAACACCCTCCGCCGTGGACGAACGGTGTGCAGTCTAAATATCGAGTTTTTATTTTCGAATGGACATAATATCGACTCCAGAATATCGAGATGGCAGTAATATCGAGGTAAGTAATATCGATGTATTTTTTATCGATTTTTATGTTTGTTAAAAAATATCGACTTAGAAAATATCGAGTTATTTATATCGACAGTAAAAAATATCGTTTTTTTGTGTTAGTGAAAAATATCGAAAGTTAAAATATAGAATGTCAGAATATCGAATGTCATGATATCAACTGTCATAATATCGATTTTTATAATATCGATTTTTATAATATTGAATATTTAAATGTACACTGTTTATAATGTAGAAATAGTTATTTTGTTTTTAAAACATAATATTTATTTAGTTATTTTTGAATTATAAAATATTATAATATTTTAATAAAAGTTAAAAAATATATTAAAAAAGTATAATAATTTTTAGGAGTGGGTAGTGGGTTTTTAGGGGAATAGGGTGGGAAGTGTTTTAAAATATATATTAAATATTTTTTTTAAATTAGAAAATGTAGAAAAATGTAGCAAATATTTCATAAATATTTAATTCAATAACAACATTTTTGTAAAAAATTTCTAATATTTTTAAGGAGCGGGTTGTGGGTTTTTAGGGGAATAGGGTGGGAAGTATAATATTGAATATTTAAATGTACACTGTTTATAATGTAGAAATAGTTATTTTGTTTTTAAAACATAATATTTATTTAGTTATTTTTGAATTATAAAATATTATAATATTTTAATAAAATTTAAAAAAATATATTAAAAAAGTATAATAATTTTTAGGAGCGGGTAATGGGTTTTTAGGGGAATAGGGTGGGAAGTGTTTTAAAATATATATTAAATATTTTTTTTAAATTAGAAAATGTAGAAAAATGTAGCAAATATTTCATAAATATTTAATTCAATAACAAAATTTTTGTAAAAAATTTCTAATAATTTTAAGGAGCGGGTTGTGGGTTTTTAGGGGAATAGGGTGGGAAGTGTTTTAAAATATATAATCATTTTTTTGTAAAAGTTAAAAGATTTTAATTTTTTTGAAATTATTTATGTTTTAGGAGAGGGTTGTGTGTTTTTATGGGAATATGGTGGGAAGTGTATAAAAAAATATTTTTTTAAATTTATAAAAAAATATAATTTTGATATTTGTTTTAAAAATTGTTAAAATAAATTTTCACATTTATTTCAATTAAAATTGTATAAACAATTTGAAATTTAAATTTATAAAAATATTTGATTTTAAAATAAATTTTTTTTTTTAATTTGTGTACTGAAGTACAATTTAAATTGTTAAAAAAAATAATATTTAAAAATTGTGTATGGATAATTTGTATTCATATTAGTTTTTAGTGTTATAGTGGAATAGGTTGGAAATGTATGTAAAAACACTTAAAATTTAAATGTAAAAATTAAAATTGTAATAATATTTTAAAAAAATATATATATAATTTAGAATTTTAAAATTTTAATATTTTTAAATACATTTCTAAATTAAAAAAATTATTAAGAAAAAAAATATTTAATTAAATGTAGTAATTTATTTCAAATTATAATTTAAAAAAATTTGAAAAATTCAAATTGTGTATGGAAGTAAGATTTGAAATCTATGCAAATAAAAAAAAATATATATTTTTACTTTTTTTAAGGACTATATGAATTAATATTGTATTTGGGTGTTATGGTTGATTAGTGTTGTATTGTTTGTTAAACTTTTTAAATATAAATTGAGAAATTTTATTAAAAAGTAAAATTAAATAATTTAAAATAATTTAGATACATTTTTTCTTAAAGATATGTAAATATTTATTATATTTTTAGATTTTTTAGTGAGAATTCTTTGCTTAAAAATTATATAAATTTAGATTTTTTTATTAAATAATATATTTTAATAAATTAAATTTTTAAAAAATGTTTAATATTTAAAATGGGATTAAAATTAAAATTAGTATGAAATTATTTTTTTATTGTATGGAAATAGTGTGGTATATCATTTTAAATTTAATAAACTAATTAATTTTTAAATAAGAAATATATTTTTTTTAATGTTTAGTACCATATTAAAAATAATATTTAGTGCATTGTGTATAATATTTTAAATAGTTTGAATGTTCTGCACCTTCCTTGAGTTTAAATTTGTTGGTGTGGGTTTAGTAATTTTTATGGGTTTAGTGTCCAGCACCTTCCCGGAGTTTATACTTGGTGGAGTGGGAATAGTAATTTATATGGGTTTAGTGTCCAGCACCTTCCCTGAGTTTATACTTGGTGGATTGGGAATAGTAATTTATATGAGTTTAGTGTCCAGCGCCTTCCCAGAGTTTATACTTGGTGGAGTGGGAATAGTAATTTATATGGGTTTAGTGTCCAGCACCTTTCCTGAGTTTATACTTGGTGGAGTGGGAATAGTAATTTATATGAGTTGAATGTCCAGCACCTTCCCTGAGTTTATACTTGGTGGAGTGGGAATAGTAATTTATATGGGTTTTGTGTCCAGCACCTTCCCTGAGTTTATACTTGGTGGAGTGGGAATAATAATTTATATGGGTTTAGTGTCCAGCACCTTCCTTGAGTTTATACTTGGTGGAGTGGGAATAGTAATTTATATGGGTCTAATGTCCAGCACCTTCCCTGAGTTTATACTTGGTGGAGTGGGAATAGTAATTTATATGGGTTTAGTGTCCAGCACCTTCCCTGAGTTTATACTTGGTGGAGTGGGAATAGTAATTTATATGGGTTTAGTGTCCAGCACCTTCCCTGAGTTTATACTTGGTGGAGTGGGAATAGTAATTTATATGGGTTTTATGTCCAGCACCTTCCCTGAGTTTATACTTGGTGGAGTGGGAATAGTAATTTATATGGGTTTAGTGTCCAGCACCTTCCCTGAGTTTATACTTGGTGGAGTGGGAATAGTAATTTATATGGGTTTAGTGTCCAGCACCTTCCCTGAGTTTATACTTGGTGGAGTGGGAATAGTAATTTATATGAGTTGAATGTCCAGCACCTTCCCTGAGTTTATACTTGGTGGAGTGGGAATAGTAATTTATATGGGTTTAGTGTCCAGCACCTTCCCTGAGTTTATACTTGGTGGAGTGGGAATAGTAATTTATAAGGGTTTAGTGTCCAGCACCTTTCCTGAGTTTATACTTGGTGGAGTGGGAATAGTAATTTATATGGGTTTAGTCTCCAGCATCTTCCCTGAGTTTATACTTGGTGGAGTGGGAATAGTAATTTATATAGGTTTAGTGTCCAGCACCTTCCCTGAGTTTATACTTGGTGGAGTGGGAATAGTAATTTATATGAGTTGAATGTCCAGCACCTTCCCTGAGTTTATACTTGGTGGAGTGGGAATAGTAATTTATATGGGTTTAGTGTCCAGCACCTTCCCTGAGTTTATACTTGGTGGAGTGGGAATAGTAATTTATATGGGTTTAGTGTCCAGCACCTTCCCTGAGTTTATACTTGGTGGAGTGGGAATAGTAATTTATATGGGTTTAGTGTCCAGCACCTTCCCTGAGTTTATACTTAGTGGAGTGGGAATAGTAATTTATATGGGTTTAGTGTCCAGCACCTTACCTGAGTTTATACTTGGTGGAGTGGGAATAGTAATTTATATGGGTTTAATGTCCAGCACCTTCCCTGAGTTTATACTTGGTGGAGTGGGAATAGTAATTTATATGGGGTTAGTGTCCAGCACCTTCCCTGAGTTTATACTTGGTGGAGTGGGAATAGTAATTGATATGGGTTTAGTGTCCAGCACCTTCCCAGTGTTTATACTTGGTGGAGTGGGAATAGTAATTTATATGGGTTTAGTGCCCAGCACCTTCCCTGAGTTTATACTTGGTGGAGTGGGAATAGTAATTTATATGAGTTGAATGTCCAGCATCTTCCCTGACTTTATACTTGGTGGAGTGGGAATAGTAATTTATATGTAGAGAACATTGATAGATACATATGTATACATTTTTTACAATAGTAACATTTTTGTGGGTTACAAAATGGTAATAGTTTCATTTTGAAATTAATAAAATGAATATTGAAAATATTAATAATATTAATTTTTACATAGGCAAATAAACAAATAGATATTTAAATACATACATAAGTTTCAAAATAATATTAACATATTTATAAACAGAAGGTTTAACACCAGGTTATATATAGAAATTTGTTTAACATATAAATTAATTACAAAGTGTACATATAAATAATATTTTCTTTTGAACAGTTAGTTAAACAACAGTGCAAATTTATATTTAAAGTCAAGGATATTTTAGAAATATTAAAAAAAAATGTTTAACATTTATTACATATAATATAAGACTGAGTTTATAATTTTAAATAGCTTTTTGCCATATACAGGGACTATTTTTTAACCGCGTAATGTTATTTTGGCTCATTTGGTGCTGGAACAGCTCGCGGTTGGATGCTGCTTCGCGTTGGAGAGGGTAAGTTTGTTTTCTTTGTATTTTATAAGTTAATGAAGTTATTTTAAGTGTATGTGTGGCGTGTTTAAGTTTATTTAGATAGTATTATCGATAGAAGATTGTGTTTTAGGTGTTAGGTAGAGTGTACGATATTTTCTTTTTACCGCGTTTTAGTTCTAGGTGTGTGAGGTATGCTAATATGTTTAAATGTTTGTAAATGGATATGTTTAAAGTATAAATATGTGTTTTTATATATGTATGGGTGTTTTTGTGAGGGTGGGTATGTATTTTTCTATTTTTCAGGTTATCGTCGTGTTTTAATGTTTTGGAGGAGGTACGTTTTTTTTTTAAAGTTGTGTGATGAGTATTATATACTCTTATTTTTACACACATACTTTGGTTTTCGGGTTTTCCAGGAGCGTTTCTTTTTTAAATTACTATTTTCGGGTTTTGAAGGGTACATCCTGTGGATTACATTGGAGAGGAGTCGCTATGGATTTGCTTGTATTTTTCCATTTTTTTGGGGTTTCCTTGGATTGTATGGACATTTTGAACGCTTTGGTATGAATTGTTTGACATTGGATTACTTTTGAAGGTGCAACGGAAATGTAAGTATTTAAAAAAAAAATTTTGGGTGGGAAAACTGTTTTAGTTTGTTATTTTGTTATGTTATATGTAACATTTTGTAAATACATTATCAGAATACATTGAATATATGTTTTTATTATGTATTTGATAGTTTAATTACAAATTGTTACATATGACAAACGAAGGAATTGTTAAATTTATAAATGTCTAATGTTGCATGTATAGTTATGTTATATTTTATAGAATAGTTTTAGCTATCATTGATAGATATTCTAGTCCTTTGCTAGTTGGATAGAGGGTAACTTGGCTTTGGAGTGTGTTATACATTTTTTTAGTTTCTTTGGTTAGTTTAGGCCCAATCAGTGTTACTGATTGCTCAATTCGGAGCTCTTGGTAACTCTGCTCTTTTTGTATGGATTGTAATAATTTGTGAAGGGTAGGTGTCCCTCTGCCTGTAGTTGATTGGAAGGCATTATGCCATCGTTCAACTGCATTGTTAGTTTTTGCTTCCTTATTTAGTGTGCTAAGGTAGACATTCCACCAGGCTATTTGATATTTTGGTTGTCTTCTATGGCCAGATCTGTGTAGTCTTCCTACCCATGTATCTTCAAGCATAGGGCTTAGTCTTTCTTCCTTCCTTTTATAGTAGGGGCTGTCTATTAATAAGTTATAGTGTTCAGTGGTCCATCGACATCCCAGGCTAGCAGGGAGAGTGGGCGGGAGAGGACACAGGTGAGGCCACAGCTCACAACCAGGAGTGTAGTTGCTCGGCGAGGTCGGGAAGGAGACCCACCCCATCCTGGGGCCGAGACCCTGGAAGCCATCGCCAGAGTCAATGCCTCCTATGAGCGGTCGCAGGCCCAGTCCGATCGGGCCCACCAAGACTCCCAAGAGAACAGCCAGCTGTTGCGGTCAATTGACACACGGTTTGGCCAAATTATGGACCTCGTGGGCCAGCAAACTGCTCTGTGGAGGGATTGGTTATCCCTTGCCACACCACCACCCCCTCACCCGAGTGCTCCGCGGGACAGGTCACCAACACCACCGCCAACATCATCTGACGCCACGGACAGGGAGGTTGACCCTGACCAACCTGCCCCCACAGCTTTATCCGCTCCGGTTCCAAGACGGAGGGGCCGTCCGAGGCTGGATGCAGCTGAGAGCAGTGGAAGTGCGCCATCTACCCGCTCGAAGAGGGGCTGCCAGTGACTTCACCCTTCCTTGAGCCTGCCATACACCCTGTCAACTATCCTGCCCCACAATGCAAAGCTTTGGCACACGTCTGTTGGACTAGGTGAACATCACACAATGTGGTGTCCCCACGGTGTTTTCATCTGCCATGACCTTCAACTCTCACTTACCCCCAACACCTACTTGTAAATATGCACCAACATCAATCCACAACCTGTAAATAAACACCACGTTAAGACTCTATGCTGTGTGACCTCCATGTTTTAATCACATGTTTGTCTAATAAATTGACATTACCAGGTGCAGGGATCAATGTTCTTGAGAATCATGCCACTGTGGGAGTGACCTAGAGAAAATGACAGAACAACAAGCACAGGTCAGGAAAGTGATTCACACCCATCACAACACAATGTACTGCAACATCCCACAAACCATACTCATCACCAATTAAGTGGATCACATGACACACATCAGGGAGCATTGCATGTACGACATCTCACACACACATCTGCTAACAGAGCATACCAGAACAGGCAGCATAGACACACCACACCCACACATCACCAGCAAACATCCACCACACATTGTCTAGCTGCACAAGAGGTAGCTACTTACATTCAAGGAAAATATCGATCAATGAGCTGACGCCTCTGGTCAACACCTTCTTCCTCCCCACTATCCTCATCAGTGGACATGGGTGGGATGGGAGCCGGAGCAACCTGTTGGTCTTTAGGGTCCATGATCAGTTCAATGTTATTGCGCAAGGCCAGGTTGTGGAGCATGCAGCAGGCAATCACGATTTTGCAGACTTTGCCTGGTGAGTATGGCAGGGCCCCTCCGGTTTTATCAAGGCAGCGAAACCTAGACATTAGCAGTCCAAAAGTACGTTCTATCACTCGACGTGTCCACCCATGGGCATCATTATAACGCATTTCACCAGGGGTAGTAGGATTCCGTATGGGGCTCAGCAGCCACGGCCGGTTTGGGTACGCAGAGTCGCCTAGGTGGGGGGATGACAGACACAAATATCATTACCAGGATTGGTGAGAACACCATGCCACACATACAACACTATTGTCCTCACAACACACTGACAACACAATTGTCCTCTCAGCACACTCACCTACAAGCCACGCACGTTCTGGACGCAGATTAGCCATCAGTTGGGGGACAATGCTGCTCCGCAGGATGTGGAAGTCATGGGCGGAACCGGGAAATCTGGCACACACATGGGAGATGATGTTGTCAGCCAGGCACACCACTTGCACGTTGATCGAATAGTAGTGCTTTCGATTCCTATATACAGGTTCACATGCCTGGGGTGGTATGAGACCAATATGTGTTCCATCAATGGAACCCACTACGTGTGGTATCTGGGCCAGGGGATAGAAGTCCCCTTTGACTGCTGCCAACTCTGCCGGACGTGGAAAATGGATGTAATCATCCTTGTATAGCATCATGGCATTCAGAACATCCCGCAGTACCATGCTGAACATGGATTGTGACATCCCCCCAGCATGACCAACTGTGTACTGGAAAGTGCCAGTTGCAAAGAAGTGAAGTGCCGCCATCACCTTTGCTGTGGGTGTGATAGCTCCTGGATATGTCCTGCGTGGCTGCAGATGAGGTGACAATTGTGTTACAAGCTCCTGCAATCTACGTCGATCAAGCCGGAATTTGCGGATCACCTCCTCGTTAACCATGTCCTCCAGCACAGTATATGGTCGATGCACATTTGGAGCCCTCCTGTGTGGGAGTAAATAGTAGCAGATGTCAATTGATCAACAACGCATAGCTGTGCCACACTATCACATCTTGACCAACACAATGCAAATAATACATGTTGCAGACAGGGATAATATGTGTGACGTGACCAATTAAAAGGCAATACTGCTAAATACACACACAATGTTCAACCACAAACCACATCCTGTGTGCAAACATGTCCAATGTAACGTGCACACATGTTGAAATAATATGTAACAACATCATGACTGAGGGCCCATATGTTGACAAGCGTCCCCCCAGACACACATGTACGTGCACACACAACATGAACATGGAACACACCCTCCTTGTCTTCATGCACACATGACCACACCTACAATGCTGGGCCTCCCCACATGCATGGGCACACAACAACAGACACACATACACAGAATGCATGTACACCCACATCATTGTTACTTGCACACACAAACCACACACTCACAACAGCTTATGAATGTGGGTACACACCCTTGATGTACTGTGTAGATGTGTACAAATGGAAACGTGTGTCCGCAAAACCAAGACGTCAACAAGTCGCCATGCACATCTGACGCAACTTGGGTGCACATCACTAGCCTTTGTTAACCACTGGTAAGTTCAACAGTATGAGCACACATGCAACAAATGGACATGAATGTCACACGTGGACATGGTCCATTGACTTGACATCATTATTCTTGCAGCATTCAGGACAGGTCCTGACACACATATACAACTATGAACATTACATGTGTGCGGAGACATGCAGTGTGTGTACATACGCCATCTGGGGATGCCTTCCACCAACACAGAAGATGATCGTTTACACAGCAATAAAGCATGACATATGCTGTATGGTCAAGGACCATCCCAGTCACACCCCGCAAAATGCATGTGCGCACTACCGCGACGGTGCATCATTTGAAACCAATCACTCACTGGTGTCGCTATGGCGATGCATGCATTCCGCGGGGGCGCTGCAGGTTAACAAATACATTTGAAATGCAATTTGAAATGACAGTTGATACCCCCCCTTATAGTCACATTGCTGCACCCACCGCTGCCCGCCGGTCCTGGCCGGTCACCCACTGCCAGGTGCAGGCCGGTCACCCACCGCCAGTCCTGGCCGGTCACCCACCGCCAGTCCTGGCCGGTCACCCACCGCCAGTCCTGGCGGTGGGTGACCGGCCTGCACCTGGCGGTGGGTGACCGGCCTGCACCCGGCGGTGGCTGACCGGCCAGGACTGGCGGTGTGTGACCGGCCAGGACTGGCGGTGGGTCACCGGCCTGCACCCTGCGGTGAGTGACCAGCCAGGACTGGTGGTGTGTGACTGGCCAGGACTGGCGGTGGGTGACTGGCCAGGACTGGCAGTGTGTGACCGGCCTGCACCCGGCGGTGGGTGACCGGCCAGGACTGGCGGTGTGTAACCGGCCAGGACCGGTGGTGGGTGACCGGCCTGCACCCGGCGGTGGGTGACCGGCCAGGACTGGCGGTGGGTGACCGGCCAGCACTGGCGGTGGGTGACCCACCAGGACTGGTGGTGGGTGACCCTCCAGGACTGGCGGTGGGTGACGCAATGTGACTGTAAGGGGGGTTATCAACTGCCATTTCAAATTTGCATAATCAAATGTATGTGTTAATCTGCACCGCCCCCGCGGAATGCGTGCACCGCCATAGCGGCGCCAGTGAGTGATTATTTTCAAATGATGCACCGTCGCGGTAGCGCGCACATGCGGTTGCCGGTGTGTGAACGTGACGGTCCGTGCACATGTAGCCAATGGGAACAGGTTACGCGGGGCGCGTAAGCGCATTCAAAAATTGCGGAAGCCGTGCACTGCCACACCAGGGCGAGTCATTGGCTCTTTTTGAATGATGCATCCAGGGAAAACCAATTGCTGCAGACGTGTGCCACTGATATGAGCTCAGGGCCCTATATATGTGTGAAGATTTTCTGCATACATTCACTGCTTCCAGCCACTGCTGCCTGCGACCGTCACCTCGACCTACTGCTCCAGAGCTATCCAACAACTGCTGCCTGCGACCGTCACCTTGACCTGCTGCTCCAGAGCTATCCAACAACTGCTGCCTGCGACCATCACCTCGACCTGCTGCTCCAGAGCTATGCAACAACTGCTGCCTGCGACCGTCACCTCGACCTGCTGCTCCAGAGCTATCCAACAACTGCTGCCTGGGACCGTCACCTCGACCTGCTGCTCCAGAGCTATCAAACAACTGCTGCTGTTGCGCCACAGTCCTGGACCTTGCCATGCAGAGAGTGCGAGAGATCCGGTCTCGTCCCTTCACCGCAGCGGAGTTGGATGTCCTTGTGGACGGTGTGCTCAGTCACTATGAAGGCTCTATGGTGCACCCGTACAGGTGATAAGTGCAGTGGGTAACATGTTGGTTGGCATGAGGTGGTCACTGACTCCTGGCTTCTGCAAGCTTGGCGGCGTGCTGTGGGACCTTCACATGTGTTGTAATGAGCATGGCTGCATGAAGATACGTGTTTCTACGATGTTTATGAATGTCAAACTGTCGACTAACGTCCCCCTCTTGTCTCCCATCCTGGTAGGTCAAGCTGCACCTTCGCAAGGCCGTGTGGAGGACCATAGCTTGTGATGTATGGGCAGTGGGGGTGTGCAATAGATGACACACACACTGCCACAAGCACTAGGACGACATATCCAGGCTCAGCAAGAATGTTGTGGAGATGACACTTGGGATTATTCCAAGATCCGCCTTGCCCAACGCACCATGACCCCTCTAATGCACCGTATAATTGCTGTGACACATCCTGACCTGTCCGCCCGGCTGAGAGGGGATCAACAGCAAACTAGCGGTAAGCAGACTGTATGTGTCTGTAACTTGTGAGTGCATGCATGTATTCGTGCTCCATTAGCGGAGTGAGCGTTAGCACCCATGTCCGTCAAGTGGACATACCAGTTGATTTGTAGTTGAGGGTTCCAGGACATGCCGCTGAGGTCTGTGGTCCCATGGCATGACATGTGTGGTGGTCTGCATGCACTTGCCCTGTTTGTATGATGTACATGTTTCACAGACACCCACGGTTCTATGATGTGAGGATGTCTGGTAGGGGTTGTTCGTGTGCAGGATGGGTGCTACATGTCAATCGACTGTAAGGAAAGGTGTGACTTTGTAACGTTCAGTACGTGAGTGTGGCACTTAGGTTAACATCTCTTCCCTCTCTTCCAGCTTTGGCCGAGGGCACTGACACACAGACGACGGAGATGAGTGGTGGCAATGCATCCAGATCCGAGATGACACACACGCAGACTGACACTGAGGAGGGCAGCCACGGAGAGGGGGACAGAACCGTCCATGAGGACTCACATGTGGAGACACCATCGTCCTCATCCTCAGACAGTGGTAGTGAGTCAGCACTGGTGTCACAGACATGGAGTGGGCAATCAACACCTTCAGTCGGTACACAGTACACAGAGCCCACACTGCCACCAACTGCAACAAGTATAGCTCGTGCTCGCCAGAGTAGGAGGAGCAGAGTTGCCTTTGGCGCAGGCACCGCTGCCCCTGCCCCTGTGCCACAAAGTGCACTTTGTGCTGAGGCTGTTGATCTGCTGCGACAGCTGTGTGTAGGGCAGACCAACATGATCAATGCATTCCAAGACCACGATAGGAAGTTGGGGCAGGTGGTAGCATTCATGGAGGGGATGCATGGCGATGTTGCTGGTCTCCACAGAACAGTTCAGTCATTAGCAAACACTGTGTCGTCAGCCATTCTTCTGTCGCATGGACAGGGTGCTGCTTCTGTTACCCCATCCACACCACTAGATGTCTCAGGGGAGAGTGAATTTTCAGACCAGGCATCATTTTTGGGGTATTGCACTAGAAGCAGCCACAGACAGCAAGGCAGGGCACAGAGGGCACAAACACCATCCCCTTGGGCAGGGAAATCTTTCACCCATCACGACATGAGCTACACTGGAGTTGACACACAGGATCCTCAAGGGGTGTTGGGGGAAAAAGATTCACATGTAACAGACGCATCCCCAAGAGCAGGGACACTCCTAAGGACAAGGACGCTTCAAAGGAAAGGGCAGCTCCCAAGAGCAGGGACACTCCCAAGGACAAGGACGCTTCAAAGGAAAGGGCAGCTCCCAAGAGCAGGGACACTCCCAAGAACAAGGACGCTTCAAAGCAAAGGGCACCTCCCAAGAGCAGGGACACTCCTAAGGACAAGGACACTACAAAGGAAAGGGCACCTCCCAAGAGCAGGGACACTCCCAAGGACAAGGACACTACAAAGGAAAGGGCACCTCCCAAGAGCAGGGACACTCCCAAGGACAAGGACACTTCAAAGGACAGGTACACTTCAATGGACAAGTCTGTTCCCAGGGACAGGGCACCGCCCAGGGATCAGGGACATTCCAGATACAGGATACCTCCTACGTCCAAGGCACATCCCAGGGCCACGGCTTCTCCCATGGACACGAGCTCCATCAAGGACAGTTATACATCACCCCTGGCTGCTCTGAGGCTGATGTTGTTGAAGGAACGTACAACACATGTGTCAGCGGTGGAGTCCCCACATACCTCAACCCCATCCACACCCTGCAGAAGCAGAATAAGGAGTACACTGTTGTTGCTTCCACCATTACACATGATGCAGAGGGCAGAAGGCAGGGCCACCTCAAATGTCAAGCAGGGTCCAGCACATCCCCAGAGAGCAGACCACCACAAACACATGATCCTTCTTTGATGTCTGATGAGGCCACAACACTTACCAGTCCAGTCATGTCCAGGGTGCCCCTACATTTCACCAAAGAAACGGAGACACACACCAGTGAGACCTGAGCACCCCAATGTCGCTCCAGTCCAGCTGTCCCCAGCTCCCAGAGCCACCCTGCCTCCTGGCCCATATATCCCTGTGGCTCATCATTTCAGTGGTCCTAATGGGTCAGCTGCCGTTCACTCCCATGTGTCAGATAGTGGCACTGTGTCTGTTGTTCGCTGTCATGCATCATGTAGTAGCACTGTGTCAGTTGTGCCCTCTCCTGTTTCAGGTACTGGCACTGTGGGTGTCAGCCAGTCTCATGTGTCAGATGCTGGCATGTTATTTGTTGGTCACTGTACAGGGACATGTCCTGGCAGTGTGTCTGGGTCTACGGCTCATGTGTGAGTCACTAGAGCTGTGGCTGTGTCTCACACTCCTGTTTGTGGTGCTGGCAGTATGCCTGGGGCTATGGCTCATGTGTCAGTCACTAGAGCTGTGGCTGTGTCTCACACTCCTGTGTCTGGAGCTGGCAGTGTGCCTGGGTCTATGGCTCATGTGTCAGTCACTAGAGCTGTGGCTGTGTCTCACACTCCTGTTTCTGGTGCTGGCAGTGTGTCTGGGTCTATGGCTCATGTGTCAGTCACTACATCTGTGGCTGTGTCTCACACTCCTGTTCCTGATTCTGGCAGTGTGCCTGGGTCTATGGCTCATGTGTCAGTCACTAGAGCTGTGGCTGTGTCTCACACTCCTGTGTCTGGTGCTGGCAGTGTGTCTGGGTCTATGGCTCATGTGTCAGTCACTAGAGCTGTGGCTGTGTCTCACACTCCTGTATCTGGTGCTGGCAGTGTGCCCGAGGCGACTAGTTCAAGCAGTCCACCAGATTCTGTGCTGTGAGGTGTAGCTCCCATCACTCACATGTAATTGGACTTTGTGTCTCGATTGTCCATTGTAACCACCCTTGCACTGTTGATGCACTTTGCCCCTCTCACGTGCTGCTTCAGATGTACCTGTTCTGTGCCATGGACTGTTGATGCACTTTGCCCCTCTCACGTGCTGCCTCTGATGTACCTTTTCTGTGCCATGGACTGTTGATGCACTTTGCCCCTCTCTTGTGCTGCCTCTGATGTACCTGTTCTGTGCCATGGACTGTTGATGCACTTTGCCCCTCTCAGGTGCTGCCTCTGATGTACCTGCTCTGTTGTAAACGCTGCCCTGTTGCTGTTCTGATACTGCATTGTGCCCTCATGTGCTGCCTCTGATGTACCTGCTCGGTTGTAGACACTGCCCTGATGCTGTTCTGATACTGCATTGTGCCCTCTCATGTGCTGCTTCAGATGTACCTGTTCTGTGCCATGAACTGTTGATGCACATTGCCCTCTCAGGTGCTGCTTCAGATGTACCTGTTCTTTGCCATGGACTGTTGATGCACATTGCCCCTCTCACGTGCTGCCTCTGATGTACCTGTTCTGTGCCATGGACTGTTGATGCACTTTGCCCCTCTCACGTGCTGCTTCAGATGTACCTGTTCTGTGCCATGGACTGTTGATGCACTTTGCCCCTCTCACGTGCTGCCTCTGATGTACCTGTTCTGTGCCATGGACTGTTGATGCACTTTGCCCCTCTCATGTGCTGCCTCTGATGTACCTGTTCTGTGCCATGGACTGTTGATGCACTTTGCCCTTCTCACATGCTGCCTCTGATGTACCTGCTCTGTTGTAAACACTGCCCTGTTGCTGTTCTGATACTACATTGTGCCATCATGTGCTGACTCTGATGTACCTGCTCTGTTGTAAACACTGCCCTGTTGCTGTTCTGATACTGCATTGTGCCCTCTCATGTGCTGCCTCTGATGTACCTGGTCTGTTGTACCTTGTGCCCATGCTCTTGGGTAGTGTACGATTATACCACTATTCTGTTTAATAAAGCAAGTCAATCATGTGTTGTGGTTTGTCGTTGTCATTCCTGGTTGTGTACTTGAATTGTTGATATATTGGTGCGATCGTAAAGGCAGTTTCACAAACATGACACTCCCCCTCCCTACGTCACAGCCCTGGCAGGTATTCCCCTTCCAACATCAATTGGTGTGTTGGCCTACCTGCGTCGTCGGCGGTGATGGGCCATGACTTGCTGGTGGTGGAGCACGAAGAGTATCGGAAATGCGTGTAGCGCTGGGTCCATGACGGCGATCTGCTTGTGGTGTGTATATCTGCAATGTGTAGTATCTCCGCTGTGGTGATTCCGCAGTGTTCAGGCAGGTTGTTTTTCCGCAACGATTTGATATGTGTTTTCCACCATCGTGATTTAGAGGACGGTCGGAGACGTCATTCCGTACGGCGGTGTGTCTGGATTGGTTCCGTCCTCCGTGGGGTCGGGTGTACTTCCGCGGCGGTGCGTGCTCTTCCGCCACGTACGGACATTTGACTGTGTTGCCCATCCTAATATGGCGGACGGAGTGCCCGCGGCAGGCGGACTGAAAAAAGGCATTTTCCGCCTACTCCAAGACGGCGGTCGTCCTTCCGTCCTCCATCGTAATCGACCCCTAAGTGTAAATCCGTTCAGAGGTTAGGCTGTAGTCGTGTTCATATGGAAATTAACATGGGAAATGCAAGTTTTTTGACCCATCCCCATTTCTTCAGCCCCCGCTTGACGGATCACCCCAATGCACAACAAGACTCACTATGACACTTTTTTGGAACAGTTCATGAAGATTCGTCAAACTGCGCCAAAGACACAGGCAAGTCAAAAAACACATTTCCTATGGAAACATGGTCCTAACTATACCTAACTGCTGGCGACCAATGTGTATATACATATATATATATATATATATATATATATATATGGCGTAGATTGTCACACCGAACCTCAAAAAGTCCAATATTAGCAACAAAGAGCCGACCCATAAAGTGCTGGTGAACGGTGATTTATTTCTTAAGAGCCAGCGCTGCCGCCATGACGCGTTTCGCCTCCAAGGAGGCTTGATCACATGACAAACAGCGAGCATCGAACTCGACCTTTTAAAGTGACAGTGCATTACATTGCGTCATGGAAATGAAGGAAATACTTTAAAACGTAATTGCTGCGCATACATGTATAGTGGAAAGATTGATAATGCCCAAGTGGGCTATCAAGATTCAAAATTGAGTAATATACATATTTATAACCAAGTAGACTCTTTTGGTAAATAACCAACAGGCTATAAAAACATGTAGTAATTACAAATATTTGATCTATAGAAAACACTATCATAAATCTGTACATGATAAGTAAATTCATCTATGTACATTTAAAAGTGTTACAAACCCACATATTACAGTATGTACAAGAGAATGTATAATATTTACAAATAATGCAAATAATGAAAAATTTCAATAGCAGCAAATGGATGACACAAAAAAATATTTTTTCTCAAAATGAAGCCCCAGTGGGCAAGTCACGGTAGTGGTCATAGGCATGTATAGTGCATAATATAAAGTGCAAGATTCAATAAAGTGCATAGTGTCCATCATTTGGTGATTCCAAAATTAAAATCAGAAGCAATTATATGCCAAGATAAAAAAAGAGAAGAATTCATCATATATACACCAGGAAACAAGTTTTACAGGGAACAGTTCAATGATCATTAAAATATCCGGACAGGCATACCCAGTCATATAAAGAAAAAGTTCTAAAGGCAGGTATAAAGGTCTTCCCTGTCATTAAGGCCATTTGGATTTTTGGTATTCAATTCCAAAATATATCGGGTCTCAAGGAGACGGAGCTTAGCCTCACGGTCACCTCCTCTCCTCGAAGCCTCAACACAATCAATTAGGAAGAATACTAATGAATCAGGGACACCTAGATGTTTGTCCTGAAAATGCCTGGCAACCGGATAATTTTGGTCATGTCCAGAAATTGCCCGTATGTGTTGGAGTATCCTGGATTTCTGGAAGCTTGGGTTCAAGTTTGTTTGGTATATATATATATATATATATATATATATATATATATATATATATATATATATATATATATATATATATATATATATATATATATATATATATATATATATATATATATATATATATATATGCAACAAGGCTCGCTCCAACCACAACTTCCACACGGACTTGCAACAAGAAGACGAGGTAGACCCAATTCAGTGATTCATTTTATTCCAGAACGCCACCAGCCATCACAACGAGTTTCGGCAGATTCCTGCCTTGATCACATATATATATATATGGTGCGTTCAAATTGAAGGACGGAATTTTGTGCCGGGAACCCACTGGAGGGTTGAAATCATTTCCAGAGGCTTGAATAATAAGGCACCTAACGGACCCCACTGAAGGGGTAAATCGGACTGCAGCTCCCAGCATGCCTCACCAGGGAGAGCATGTATTTGGTTAAAAGTGACAGCTGCAGTCAATCCTGTCACGTGCTGCCCAGGACCCCATGAAGAAGAAGCAGGAGCTTTGAAACGCGTCGGGGGAGATGTATGGCAAACCGGACTTTTAATTGCTGTTCTTTGAAATAAATAGTGTTGTTACACTGCACCAGCGGAGTGGCGTCCTTGTGTTCAGAGGCACATGGAATAATATATATATATATATATATATATATATTCACTGAAAAAACCATAGGTTATAGACCATATATAGTTAGGAATTAGCATTTAGAAAACCTTATTTTACTCACACAAAACCATTGAAATTCCATATATAGTTAGTTGCACTAACTATATATCGCGCACCCGCAATCCACTGCTGATGATGTCACATATTACATCATTCATGACATGGTCAGTGACATCACTGATGACATCACTGATGACATCATCTAGTGTCTGTGTGTTTTTGTAAAGTTTAAATACGTTTTACATATTGAAGAATGACTGGATGGATGGAAGACTGAGTGTGTGTGTGGCTGGCTGGGAGGTGTGTGACGCTGTGCATATCAATGTGTACTTGTATCAGTGATTGTATAAGAGAGTAAGTATGTGTTAGTATATGTGTGAAAAGTATGGTGTTCTGTGTTTAACTATAGATGAGGAAATCGAAGTGTGATTGATTCTTCACAGGACTGACTAGGTGTATGAGTGCATATGATAGTGTTCTAATAATAACTGACTGTATGTATGAGTAATTGTATGGGTGAATGAGTGAATGTGTGTGTAGACGTACGAATCAGTGAGTGCGTATGTAGTAACTGGTATTGGTGTGTCATGATGTCATCAGTGATGTCATTTGAGATGTCATCAGTGATGTCATTTCAGATGTCATTAGTGATGTCATCAGTGATGTCACTGAAGTATGGTGTTCTGTGTTTAACTGTATAGATGAAGAAATGGAAGTGTGATTGATTCTTTACAGGACTGACTTGGTGTGTGAGTAACTCCATGGATGAGTGGCAGTGTGTGACTGTCTGCATAGGTGTATGAGTGCATATGATAGTGTTGTAATAATGAGTGACTGTATGTATGAGTGATTGTATGGGTGAATGAGTGAATGTGTGTGTAGACGTAGGAATCAGTGAGTGCGTATGTAGTAACTGGTATTGGTGTGTCATGATGTCATCAGTGATGTCATTTGAGATGTCATCAGTGATGTCATCAGTGATGTCATTTGAGATGTCATCAGTGATGTCATCAGTGATGTCACTGACCATGTCATGAATGATGTAATATGTGACATCATCAGCAGTGGATTGCGGGTGCGCGATATATAGTTAGTGCAACTAACTATATATGGAATTTCAATGGTTTTGTGTGAGTAAAATAAGGTTTTCTAAATGCTAATTCCTAACTATATATGGTCTATAACCTATGGTTTTTTCAGTGAATTTTCAAGGTTTTGTAAATGCTAATTCCTAACTATATATGGTCTATAACCTATGGTTTTTTCAGTGAATTTCATTGGTTTTTTAACAGCTAATATCTGTAGCTGTAAAATGTATTCTTCTTTAAATCCAAAAATATATTTTATATGTTTATTAATCATTTTTTTTTAAAATATTTTTTTTTCTTCGTTCCCGCTTCGCGAATCGGGAAGCTTCCCGTTAGCTGACCTTGATGCCGCGAAATAGACCGCGAGCCGGTAAACGTTTCTTTACCGCAACTGCCGCGTTAGAAAACAACATCGTGACGCCTCCCGTCCGCATGACGTTTCGCGTTGTCGCGTGATACGTCATATGACGTGCTACGTTAGCGAACTGGTACGCTTACCGAGTCGCAAAGCACAGGTTTCTGGAAGCAAACCTGGAGGCCCTGCAAAGCGCTTAACGTAAACACAGCAGGTCATGTGACTTGGTAATAACACTTTTCATTGGTTCATTTCACTTTTGGTTTCCTAATGATGTAAGACTAGGTCATATAATCTAAAATGAACACTTTTCATTGGTTGAGAACTATTGTTTTTCCCAAATGATGAAACCCCCTCCTTCTTTCCTCACTCTGACTTTCATCTTTGTGAGAGAAAGACCCTTTGTTACCAGTGAGCAATGGCTTCTTTAGTAGCTTCAGCTGGTGCTTCCCCACCACCTCCACCACATCCAAGGAAGAGTGGACCACCTGCTCAAGTTATAATTCAGCAAGAAGAGGAAGAAGAAGAACAGGACGACGAGCACGAAGAGAGGCACTTTTTGCCTGAGGAGCCCAGGACGTCTCACCGGAAAGAAAACTTCATTTGGCAATTTTTTAAAATTCCCAAAGGTCAGAAAAAAGTAAATGCAAGATACGTAACTTGCCTTATATGTCAAGATAGACTGTCCAGAGGGACCGACAAAAAATACAGTTTCGGAAACTACACAATGCATCGCCATATGACTAGGTGGCATCCTAACAACTACAGTGCTGCATAGTTTCGTAACGACCTAGATAATCTCCCTATTATGGCCAGAAGATCTGTTGTACCGGAAGTAACGGGACCAGAGGGCAGGGAGATGGTGCCAAATATACAAACGAGATTTCATGAAGTAAAACAAGTCTGCGTACATTGCAGTGGATTCATTTGCTACGGAGAAAGAAGCATCACTCTGATCAACAGAGCTATTGACTATCATATGCAAGTTTGTACAAAACGCCCCAAATAATAAATACTTTTTTTTTGTTTTGTTGCTCCTGTTGAGCCCTTTACAATGAATCGTTTTCATTGCCCCCTCCAAGAAAAACCCCAAAAAATATAAAACTGTTCAGAAAAATTCAAAAAAAGTAAAAAAATGTTCAGAAAAATAATAAAAAAAATATAAAACAACAAAAACAATAAAAAAAAAAAGTTCTTTTCAGAACTACCTCCCCGTTATTAAAAAATTGGTACAATATTTGGAACTGTGCCAACCTCTATTTCTCGTAGTTCGCTTCCCAGTTCGCTCGCCGGTACGCGAACCGGAAGTGAACCAAAATTTTTTTTTTTTAAAAAAAGAACAGTAAGTATAAGGGAAGGAAACAGACACTTATGTTAAAAGAAAGACAGCTATAGGGGAGTAAACTAGAGATACTATTACCCGTAATCCACTGCTGATGATGTCACATATTACATCATTCATGACATGCTCAGTGACATCATCAGCAGAGGATTGCGGGTTTTTTGGCAACGTGCCTTATCCACGGTTTAATAACGCTGCCTTTTGCTTTATATAAGTTTTCAAATTGTATGAAATATATACCAATAGGTCGTTATGAACCTTTAGGTAGTGCTTTTCTTCATGAGGTCTGGTCGCTTCCATACACATACAGATGTTTCAAAGATGATCAAGAAGTTTATCTGAATGGAGAGGAATGCACTGAGACGCCAGATCATTCACTAATGTGTAGGCACATACAGTTACACGGTTCATGCAACAAACACCGACCAAATATGGCTTGCGTGTTGCAAGGCACGCCAGTTCCTGCTATCATCCCCACGTTCAAGTTGTTGGAAAATGGTAGTTATTTGATGCTCAATAATGAAGATTGTTCTGGGTTAATTAAAAGTATTCCTTTTATCGTAACAGTAAGTGAACGGGTTATTTGCTGCAGAAATGTTCTATTTCCTCCCACACATGAACATAGGGAGTTTTCAATCTGGCCACAAATACCAACCTTGGGAGCAGATTTCAACGGCATGGCAAGAATAAGAGCTCTTTTGTCTCAGAGAGAGGTGGCATTGAGTTCGGCCCGTGAAACTTTCGTGCTTCACATAGCGAACACCCGTACAGAGGTGCAGACCCTTTTCAATACTGATTCGCCATTGCATTTCAGCAAGATGGTTCGGACTATCTTTAACGCGTCCTCCACAAAGGCCCTGGCGCACTTTTTTAAAGTTGTTACCAGTGGTCTTGTGACTTCATTTGAGAAAATCTTTGGAGTCATCCCTGCTTTCTTTCATTCTATTTTCTCCACTGTGCTTCGTGGATTCCCATTTTTACTTGCATTACCAGCGGACGCTCTTGTGCTTTTTTACATTTTTAAATATGGATGTCCCTCCTGTGCAAGCTCCCACCCTGCAGCTGCTGACACTGTTCCGCAATCGCATGCTAGAATATTATGGCACAATGCCGTTGGCGATATTAAGCACGGCATATGGATTATCTTTTCGATTCTCCTACTTCACCTGTGTCCAGCCTGTATTTCACTGCCTGACCTGTATTTTCGATTGGGCCATTGATTTGTGTCTCTGCGGACCGGTTTCTCCTGACGTCGACTTTAATCAGCTGATGACTCCTATTATTACTCACGAGTTGGTTTGTCCTGGCGAAAGGATTATGGCTGTGGCATTGATGCATGGACTAATTGGTGCCTGGAATTTACTGGCGGCAACACAGTCTTTCTTGGAACAGAGCTTTCTTGAAAACCCACCGAGCTGTCCTCTGATGGTGATAGAGGATCCGGTGCTGGGAGAGCACGTATGTTCTTTTCCGCTTTTAAATTGGATGGCTGAACTCTTTTCGGATGAAGACGGTGACTTCCTATTGGAGGCTGTTGCAGCTTATTTTGCATACACAGTTATGTCATAGACCTTTTTCATGTTTGATATGCTGAGTACTAGCATTTCATTGACAATTCATTGAGTTATTTGTCAAGTTTTTATTATTTAGCTTGCCTATTGGCTTAAGACTCGATAAAGTACTTGGCTGTTTTATTTTTCTTTAGCATTACATTTTCCTAGTTTTTAATGTTTTACCTTGCGGACCGTCCACATATAAAGTTGCAATCTGCTCTCATGAGATGGCACTTCTATTATCTTATTCAGTTCGTTTCCGGATCATGGGGAGGTGTCATCTAGGTCCTGGATATCTTTACACCGTGTTAAGTTAGGATGGGCTCATTACCGGTTTAAACGCCATTTTTCCTTTTTTGCAACTTCTGCACACGACACTTAGTTGTTGCTTTAGCTTTCAACCTAGTAGTTCATCGTGGTTTACATAAGAATAATATGTTATTGCTCTACTATCTGCTTTGCTTGTTAAACTATATCTGTACAGCGAGTGCTGAAGTTTCAAGAACAACACGATACAGAATTGTTATGAGGTCTGATCTCCACGACTTCATACTCATAACATAAGTGCAGCTTCTGCCAATTCTGGGCATGAGGCGGGTTTTATATTGCTTTGCCGAACACACATACACAACAGTTGATGCGGTTCACATGAAGAGAGAGCTGGTGTATGCTGATGTGATTCCTTCAAATCTAAGACACTAAAGTATGGGCACGCCCTAAACCAACACAAACAGACCTTCTTAGCAAATAATATAATATGTGTATTAGGGAGGGTGAGATATAAGCAGCCGCGGGCCGTGGAGGGAGTTACGGTGGGGCAGGGAGGCGGGGAGGGGGAGGGGCAGGGTGGAGCCCTCTCCACCCTGCCCCTCCCCCTCCCCGCCTCCCTGCCCCACCGTAACTCCCTCCACGGCCCGTGGCTGCTTATAAGTGTTGCTAACTCTTATTCATTTACAGCATGTTAACATACTGTCACCATTCGCTTTTTATGTACTAGTAACTATGCTGGTAATTTTGCTACTGATAATATGTGTACTTGTATTATCTAAGATACTACGCCTGAGAAGACGGCATTAGTAAATAAACATTTCAAATACACATGTGTTCTTCTTAACTCCATGTTCTGGTTTCTAAGAAATATATAACGACCGACTGTTCATGTGTTCCACGTATCCTGAGGTACTATAAGTTCATATTCTGGATTGTCTAAACATTAAGAGTTTGTTATATCCAATGTGACACTGTACCTAGCTTGCTAAGGGGTTTTTGATTACTAAGGTGAGTTTTGGGGCACCCTAATTCGCCGAGGTTCCAATCCTCTGTCCACAGTTCTGTGTGAGAACAGAAACCCTGCGACAGGGGCACCCCCGACCCTTGCTGGAGCTTCATCACACTTGCGATACAACTCCAGCAATGCGCCACCTTTACAGCACAGATACATCACGCATCTGTGCTGTTTTTGCCCCATGATGCGCCGCATTGTAAATGCAGCACACCATAGGTGACGGAACAGCGGCACAGAATGACTAACACATCCCTGGTGATGCGCCAGTCATCATAAATCTATCCCTATGCTTCTTATCTTGTTAGAGATGAACCGCCATATGTATCATCAAAGTTTTTTGCATTTCCTAAATAGCGAACTTTAAGGAATAAATAGCGATTCTTTACCATTCCTAGTTTGCGATGAGCTATTTGCTAATTACAAATTACCCATTGATTTCCTTCATTTCCATACGGCGGTTGGACTCACTTTTAGCTCGAACGGCTGAATGGATTTCCACGAAACTTGGCAAAATTGTAGGGACTGGTAGCCCGATGTGCCTTTGCTATGTCTCAAGATATATGCTCCAGTGGTTTTTACGAAAATTAACTTTGAAAAATATATATTGGGCTACATTGGCCTATATATATGTTGGAGCCCAAATGTAGCCCAATGTAGCCCAATGAAGCCCAATGAAGCCCAATGTAGCCCAATGTAGCCCAAAGATGGCCGCCAGAGACAAAAAAAACAAATGTAGCCCAAATATCAGCCAGATGTAGCCCAACTATAGCCCAGTGACAGAATGACCAATCAGCTTCGCAAACCTCCGTTACGCGAAGCGGAGCGCTGTTACAGATATATATCTTTTTTTGAACGTTAATTTCTCAAAATCCACTGGAGCACATATATTGAGACCTAGCAAAGGCACATCGGGCTACCAGTCCCTAATATTTTACCAAGTTTCGTGCAAATCCATTCAGCCGTTCGATTATTATTATTATTTTTTTTTTTTTGCCCCGCGGGGCCCTTTTAAAACCTCCACATCAAACCTAGGGGGTCAGCGAGGATCTACTATGCCCCCTTATGGTCATTTGCCCCTTCGCTTTGGCCTCCTCTTGTCTCTCGATCCTACCGAGAGACAAGATGGCGGCCGCTACGGACTGTTTGGAATGTTTACAGACGCCGGAGAACCAATCAGCTTCGCTTCACAAAGCTCCGTTGCGCGAAAAGTACGCGTACTGGAGCGCTGCCCGGTCCGCTGTTACAGATATATATCTTTTTTTAAACGTTAATTTCTCAAAATCCACTGTAGCACATATATTGAGACCTACAAAAGGCACATCGGGCTACCAGTCCCTACAATTTTGCCAAGTTTCGTGCAAATCCATTCAGCCGTTCGGGCTAAAAGTGAGGCCAACCGCCCTATGGGAAACTCAATGTTAAAAACACGTTTTGGGACCCCCCTTTTTTCTCGGCCCCCCCTTGACGAAACCCCCCCACATTTTCAGGGGCTGCTCAGAAACAAACTGTTCCATTTTCCTGAAAATTTCAGCCAATTCCGTCCACAAACGCCAAAGTTATTAGACATAGAATTTTCAAAAATCCCATAGAGAAAAAATCCTAACTATATATACCTACTGGCGACCGCCAGTAGGTTATATATATATATATATATATATATATATATATATATATATATATATATATATATATATATATATATATATATATATATATATATATAAATATATATAAATATATATATATATCGAGGGCTATGACGAAGGCTAGATGCCGAAATGCATTCGCTGTGATGTTTCTTAAATAAATTTCCTCCATGGTGTCCCCCATTGCTGGCCTCTGCCTTTTCTTCGAGGAGGTTGTGTCGGATACTTTGCACGAGTGCCAGAATCGTGCCACAGAGGCCCCCGCATGTAAAGTACTACATTGGATGCTGGGATTTGCAGTTCCTCGAGGCTTCGAGGAGTGCCACAGGTGTGCAGTACTACTACAGGGGGCGGGGCGGATACTTATCCAATCCGAGAGAAGCAGGACACTGAAATTGAGGCAAATGCCATTGTGACTGTTGCTGAAACTATCGAGGGCGCTGACGAAGGCTAGATGCCGAAATGCATTCGCTGTGATGTTTCTTAAATAAATTTCCTCCATGGTGTCCCCCATTGCTGGCCTCTGCCTTTTCTTCGAGGAGGTTGTGTCGGATATATAAATATATATATATATATATATATATATATATATATATATATATATATATATATATATATATATATATATATATATATATATATATATATATATATATATATATATATATATATATATATATATATATATATATATATATATATATATATATATATATATATATATATATATATATATATATATATATATATATATATATATATATATATATATATATATATATATATATATATATATATATATATATATATATATATATATATATATATATATATATATATATATATATATATATATATATATATATATATATATATATATATATATATATATATATATATATATATATATATATATATATATATATATATATATATATATATATATATATATATATATATATATATATATATATATATATATATATATATATATATATATATATATATATATATATACCAAACAAACTTGAACCCAAGCTTCCAGAAATCCTTAATACTCAAGGACACCGCCGGAGAAGGAGACGACCCAGGATATGCAGGTGAAAGTTATTTTATTCCACTTTTTAGCAGCCTGTCAGCATAACGTTTCAGCCTGCCCAGAGGCCTTGATCACACAACGCTATTGGAGAAGCAGTCAGTATTTAAGAGCAAAGTGCAAATAGGTCAGTAACATGATTGGTTGTCACAATTGCCAACATGAATGGAAATGGAAAACATACTATTAATGGGTTTAAAAACAATGTTAAAAACCTCATAATTATTAGTATAGAATGCATACCACAAAATACGCTATATTGAAAAAGACAGCAAATCTGGCAATCCTTTAAAAATCATTAACGTATAAAAATATCCATGAATAAATTCATATCATTCTGGTCATGCAAATGGATATAGTTGAACAGAGACTAAGACTATGTCCTAGGATAATTAGACCCAAGTGGGTTAAATCTCTATCAACATCCACAACCCTATAGCAATATTAGTGCAATCAACATGTACCTTATGTGCAAGAAAATGTGCAAAACATGTGCAAAAAGAACAATATAAAAGACCAAACTCTTATATTAAAAAATCACTAAATGTTTTTGTTTAAAACCACTGTACTGTACGACGAAGGAGGCATTGCACCTATGTTCTTCCCCTAATCAAGAAATTACAGCAATGGGGACGTTTTTTGTACAACTAATTGTTTGTTATTCAATTCACAAAGGTGCTACTGGGATAATAAAGTATGGAGACTTGAGACAGGTATAGAAATCTTCGCTAGCGTTCAGGCCCAGAGGGGACTTGCAGTCTAAATCCACAACATATCTTGTTTCAAGAGCTCGTAGGATAGCCTTCCTAAGGGGTGGAACTGCATCAATAACAAAATATTGTAACTGCTGACTTTTGTTTTCATGATGATCCTTAAAATGGCGTGCTACTGGGTAAGTGGCGTCACTGGTGTTGATGGCCCTAATGTGCTGGAGTATCCATTTGTAAACCTGCAACTTGGTACTCCCAACATATTGCAGGCCACGCGGATACTCCAGCACATACACCGCGAACTCAGTCTTGCACGTCAGCTGTTTGTGGATGACTCGGGGGATGTCAGAAAAAGGTGTAATATATTCTGTTCTACTCACCCTGTGTTTGCAAGCCTTGCACGAAGAGCACTTTCTGAAACCCCTGCTGGCCTACAACCAAGTGGTATTAGTTGCTACCTCTGGACTTGACTTGACCAGAGCATTGCTCATTGAGCGTGCTTTTCTAAAGGAAATTTCAGGCTTAGCTGACATCATGCTGCCAATAACCGGATCATTGGTACCAAGTTCCAGTTTTTGTTAAGGATTTTACGGAGAGCTTGGTGCTGTCTGTTATACGTCAGTATAAATCTGACCGGTTGTTTGGTGGTCTTAGGTTCTGCTACCTGAGATTTTTTATGAAGCAGAGCCTCCTTCCTCGGAATGGAGTTTGCCTTCCGGATAGCCGTTTCTATTGCTATCTTAGTGTAACCTCTGGCCAAAAATCGTTTTTTACTGGCCTCCTGTGCTAGCTTACATTGGAATTCAGTGCTGCAAATGCGTCTGATACGCAGCATCTACCCGTAGGGGATACTGCGTATCAAATGCGCCGGATGATGACTCTTGGCGTGCAGCACTGTATTCCCAGCTGTAGGTTTTCTATAAAGTACCGTCTGCAGTTTGTTGTTATTAACCACAACCTCCACATCCAAAAAACAGACCTTATTTTGGCTGATATTGGAAGTAAAAACAAGATTAAATACATTGTTGTTAATCAAATCAATGAAGTCACTAGCCTGCTGTTTGGTACCACGCCATATAAAGAAAATATCATCAATATAGCGGTATCAGTGTACCACATGTTCAAAAAAAATATCATGGAATGTGCGATGGAGGACCTGCTCCTCCCAGTAGCCCATGTGCAAACAGGCGTAACTGGGAGAAAAACAGGCCCCCATAGCAACACCCCTGATTTGCTGGAAATACTGGTTGTTGAACATGTAGAAGTTGTTGTGTAAGCAGAAAGAAATCATAGCCATCAACATTTTGTTGTGTTCATGCATTTGGATAGGTCCATTTCCCAAATGAAATTGTATGGCTCTCAACCCATCAATATGTTGGATGCTGCTATATAAAGCTGATACATCCAGCGTGACAAGCTAACATTGTGAATCCCATAATACACAGTCCAAATTCCTTAAAAAAATCACAAAAATCCTGCACATAAGATGGTAAAGCCTTAACAGAATCCTGAAGAAAAGAGTCAATGTAAATGGTGGTGTTTTCCAACAGTCCACTTCGTGCAGAAATAATCGGTCTGCCAGGGGGGTTATCAAGATTTTTGTGGACTTTGAGGATCAATAGAAAACAGACATTACAGGATAATCCTTTTTGAGGAATTTAAATTTGTCCAGGCTCAGCAAACCTGCACTCCTCCAACCCATCAAGAGTGTGTGGAACTCTGCCTGAACTTTCCTGACAGTACCCATATCACAACATTTATAACACAGTACATCATTCAGTTGGAGGTAAGCCTCTATATATATATATATATATATATATATATATATATATATATATATATATATATATATATATATATATATATATATATATATATATATGTATATACATATTCCACAACGATGGGCTCATGACGACCAAGAATCGAGGAGCACACCGGGAATATATTTTGTATATTTATTGCCAGCACGTTAAAAGACCGAACAGAAGCGTTTCAGCACGTTTGCCTTAAAAAAAAGATAACTATATATATATTTTTTTTATTAACAACTCCTTTCTCCTTCCACAAATGAACCAGCACTCCAAATGAGTTTCACTCTATTTTTTTATTTTTCCAGTGATGGCATTCATGCATTTTGGCTGCTAAACGCAGCCTTGTTCAGGATACAGATCTCCATTTTCATTTACTTTAAATGCACACAATCTATGATAGCATAAATTGACATAGACAAAGGACAAACACCATTGCAACTGAAAACAGTACATTAGGTAAATGCAGGGGCCTTTTTGGAATAGGTTTTGTTTCACATGATACTCAATCATTTCCAATGCTAGTGCATAGTTTCATCATCAAAATACATTTGAAGCAGACAATTCTAAATTATTTGTAACCCGGGCGTAGTGTGTGTAGTGGGGCTACGCAGAGGTCCACAGAGTTCTAAACAAACTCCATGGAGCCAGCTCCGTTGCACTGCCCACCTCCAACTCCCTATTAAGAAGTAAGTTAACATTAATTAAAAAGAAACTTAAAACCACTTACCTCTGTAGTGTGGCGTCCCCGGGCTGCCCGCCTCCTCTTCCTCGAATACCGGTAATGCTTGAGAAAACTGTGCATGCATGCATGCCCGCACATTTCTTGTGAGCAATGCGCGCGCGCATGTGCAGTTCTCTCAAGCATTACTGGTACGGCGAAGAAGAGGAAGAGGAGGGCAGCCCGGGGACGCCGCAATACAGAGGTAAGTGGTTTTAAGTTTCTTTTTAATTAATGTTAACTTATTTCTTAATAGGGGGAGGTGGAGGCGGGGGCTGGTAAACTCCGCTCCGCTGCAGAAATTTGCCTTCTCTATGTTCTTCGCAGAACGCGAAGAAGGCAAATCTCTCCACACTCCATGGGCGGAGCGGAGGTCTCCACCCGGGGTTAATTATTTGATTAAGCCCGACGCATAGTGGAGGTTGCTGGTGGGCTAATTGGCCCCCAGGGACCCCCAGTATGCAAGGGGAATTAGTTCCCCCTCTGAAAAAGCGCCAGGGGCCTGCATTGCAGAGAGGTGTAAAAAGGGGCGTGGCCTCATTACACCTCTCTGCAACGCAGCCCCCTGGCGCATAGTGGAGGTTCCTGGTGGGCTAGTTGCCCCCAAGGGACCCCCAGTATGCAAGAGGAATTAGTTCCCCCTCTGAAAAAGCACCAAGGGGCTGCGTTGCAGAGAGGTGTAAAATGGGGCGTGGCCTCATTACATCTCTCTGCAACGCAGCCCCCTGGGGCATACTGGAGGTTCCTGGTGGGCTAGTTGGCCCCCAGGGACTCCCAGTATGCAAGGGGAATTAGTTCCCCCTCTGAAAAAGCGCCAGGGGGCTGCGTTGCAGAGAGGTGTAAAATGGGGCGTGGCCTCATTACATCTCTCTGCAACGCAGCCCCCTGGCACATACTGGCGGTTCCTGGTGGGCTAGTTGGCCCCCATGGACCCCCAGTATACAAGGGGGCTTAATCCCCCAACTTAGAACTCGGCACGGGGCGTGTTTGCACAGTGGTGAAGGTAGAGGTGGGGCTAGAGGTGATATGTGTGCAAACATGCCCTGTGGCACGTTTTAAGTTGGGGAATTAATTCTTCCTCAATACAGAGGTCTGCAAGGGGCCAACTAGTCCAACAGGTACCTCTAGTAAGCACCACGGAGCTGCGTTGCAGAGTGTTGTAAAAAGGGTGCGTGCCCTCTGAACACCTGTCTGCAACGCAGCTCCCTGGCGCATACTGGAGGTACCTGGTGGGCTGGTTGGCTCACAGGGGAACTCAGGATTGAAGAGGAATTAATTCCCCAACCTAAAATGCGCCACAGGGTGTGTTTGCATACATGTTACCTCAGGCCCCGCCCCCTTCTTTCACTATTGAGCAAAATATTCTGGTAAAATCAGCCGAACTACGAATTCCGATTTACTCACCTGTTATCACAAGAGACGTCAGTGCTGCATCTTTGAGCGCACTACTGATCCTGAAAAGTAATTCTAACCATACTTAGAGTAACTTGAATTTTCTTCCATAGGCTAACATTGACTGGTTTCACTTGGAAATTTTTCTAAGTGTGGAGTTTTGGAAGTTTATAAAATTCCTCAAAAATCAGCTAAACTACAAATTCCGATTTACTCACCTGTTATCAGGAGAGACCTCAGTGCTGCATCTTTCAGCCCACTACTGATCCTGAAAAGTAATTCTAACCGTAGTTATAGTAACTTGAATTTCCGTCCATAGGCTAACATTGACTGGTTTCACTTGGAAATTCTTCCAAGTGTGGAGTTTTGGAAGTTTAAATTCTTTTTCAAAAATCAGCCGAACTACGAATTCTGATTTACTCACCTGTTATCAGGAGAGACTTCAGTGCTGCATCTTTCAGCCCACTACTGATCCTGAGAAGTAATTCTAACCATACTTACAGTAACTTGAATTTCCTTCCATAGGCTAACATTGACTGGTTTCACTTGGAAATGTTTCTAAGTTTGGAGTTTCGGAACTTTAAAAAATTCCTCTAAAATCAGCCGAACTACGAATTCCGATTTACTCACCTGTTATCAGGAGAGACCTCAGTGCTGCATCTTTCAGCCCACTACTGATCCTGAAAAGTAATTCTAATCGTAGTTACAGTAAATTGAACTTCTTTCCACGGGCTAACATTGACTGGTTTTACTTGGAAATGTTTCTAAATTTGGAGTTTCGGAACTTAAAAAAATTCCTCTAAAATCAGCCGAACTACAAATTCCGATTTACTCACCTGTTATCAGGAGAGACCTCAGTGCTGCATCTTTCAGCTCTCTACTATTCCTGAAAAGTAAATGTAACTGTACTTACCAGTAACTTGAATTTCCTTCCATAGGATATCATTGCCTGCTATATAAAATATATATATATTAAAAAAATATATATTACAATTTCAATATTTTTTTTTAAAAAAAATTCAATTTGTTTTAAAATATGTAATGTAATTTAAAAAATAAAATATCTAAAAATAAATACTTTAAAACAATGTAGCAAATTAGTATAAAAAATATAACAATTAATGCATTTAAAAACTATCATTTACAAAACCTTTGAAATTCACTGAAAAAACCATAGGTTTCAGCCACGTTATAGTTAGGAATTAGCATTTAAAAAACCTTAGAAATTCACTGAAAAAACCATAGGTTTCACAAATGTTATAGTTAGCTGGACATTTCACTCATACAAAACCATTGAAATTCCCCCGTTATAGTTAGTTCAGCTAACTAACTCGCGCGCCCGCAATGTACTGCTGATGACGTCACATATTACATCACTCATGACATGGTCAGTGACATCACTCATGACATCACTCATGACATCTCAAATGACATCACTGATGGCATCACTGATGACATCATCCTTGTTAAAGAGTGGCAAACCTCCTCTCAGCGTAATATAACATTTGATACCCACCTTCAAAAATAGAAACTGAAATTTAAAAAAAAATGGAGATACCAATACCATTTAGAACAGCCTATTCAGTAATTCCAAAATCTACATACACATCCACTCATTCACCGACAGTTCTATATAGTCACTCATACATGTACTCACTCATCACATGTACTCATACACCTATACATCCTGTTACACACCGATACTCATCCATACAGTTACTCACACACATACTCACACATGCAAATAAACTATCAAACATCCATTTACTTGCATATACAGCTATATACACACCAGTACACTTACTTTTAGAGAAACGTACACATACTTACTCTGTTAAAAAATCACGTATAGAAACATATACTTATTTATACAGGAACTCTTCCAATCTCTCACACTCTCACATATAATCACTTATATACATGAATACTCACATATTGTAGATTAAAACATATGTAGCTACTCATAATGATACTATTGAGACAGTCAGTAACTCACTAACACACCCATACACACACTTATCCACCCATACAGTCCTGCACACATGCTGTCTTCAAAACACATACAAACAGTGAGTTACTCATTCATGCATCTATGCGCTAAGTAATACTCCCCACCGAACCCTACAGACACTCGTACTGATACTCAAAAAGCCAACTAATAACTCATATAGACACTCATGTAGCTACTCACTAACCCATGCAGCCACGTATAGACAAAGTGAGACACTGATACAGATATTTACATATTTAATCATTACTCGCTAATAGATGTATTCACTAAGATACACTTAATAAGTCAGTTATGCAATCATTTTTACAAAAAAACATCCATTTAGATATTTATTTACCCATTTATTCTTCCATCAACCTTTAGATATACATATATAAACATATTTATTTTTCAGAAAGACACACATTCACTGGATGATGCAATCAGTGATGTCATTAGTGATGTCACTTGAGATGTCATCAGTGAAATCATGAGTGATGTCACTTACCATGGCATGAGTGATGTAATATGTGACGTCATCAGCAGTGCATTGCGGGCGCGCGAGTTATAGTTACCACCATCACACCATCACAAACAAACCCCCAGCACACAACACACCTCATCACCACACCCCTGCACCCACAAACACCCACAAACACCTCAACCCCCACACACCATGACATCACAAAAAATGCCAAAATTCACCGAGAGTGAGTTGACAGTCATGGTCAACGAGATTGTGAGAGTAGAGCCACAACTATTTGGTAACCTAGTCCAACAGACACCATTAGCCACCAGGACACAAATGTGGGAAAGGATAGTCCAAAGGGTGAATGCAGTTGGGGCCACCCCAAGATCCAAGAAGGAGATCATGAAGCGGTGGCATGATCTCAAGAGGGTTGTCAAGGAGAAGAGGAGCAAGAACTGGACTCTGGCAAATGTGACTGGCAGTGGCCCTCCCATCCCACAGAAGACATTCCCACCATGGGAGGAGAAGGTGCTTGCCATCCTGCTACCTGAGAGTCTCACAGGAGTAGCCAGGGGAGCGGAGGCTGGTAAGTACAGACAAATGTTTAACACCATATTGAGATTTACCTCCTTGCAATACCCAACCACCAATACACTGTCCATCCCTACCCAAAATGTAGCCAGCCAGTCTGCTCAGGAGGCCTGTATGGGGGAGGAAGGTCAGTACAACAACTCACACCATAGCCCCTGGCCCACAGCCCAGCAGCAGGGAGGCCTCCCCCACCCAGGAGCAAGTGTCAGTCATTGCACTGTTTAACAAACAAACCTACAGGTAGGTAGCCATCTTCACTTGGAGGGTGTTTGTGGGTGGGAGGCCTGTACCACTACTCCCAGCATGCCCCCTGGCCCACAGCCCAGCAGCAGGGATGCCTCCCCCACCCAGGAGCAAGTGTCAGCCATTGCACTGTTTAACAAACAAACCTACAGGTAGGTAGTCATCTTCACTTGGAGGGTGTTTGTGGGTGGGAGGCCTGTACCACTACTCCCAGCATGCCCCCTGGCCCACAGCCCAGCTGGAGGGAGGCCTCCCCCACCCAGGAGCAAGTGTCAGCCATTGCACTGTTTAACAAACAAACCTACAGGTAGGTAGCCATCTTCACTTGGAGGGTGTTTGTGGGTGGGAGGCCTGTACCACTACTCCCAGCATGCCCCCTGGCCCACAGCCCAGCAGCAGGGAGGCCTCCCCCACCCAGGAGCAAGTGTCAGCCATTGCACCCTGCACACTCACCATACAGGTATGTAACAACCGTAATTCTTCATGAAGTGTGTGTGTGTAGAAATAAAATAACTATTGGACGCAATGCATTGACATTCAACCTGTAAGACTCCATGATGTCACTGTGCACTATGAAATGTAACACTGTGTTGCCATGAATTGTCCAACTAATGACAGCATATATACCAAGTGTACAGACAGATGATGATACGCAGATGACGGAAACACTGACCACTCCCCATCTACTCCACAGGTGATGAAGAACTCACTGCTGGGGACCACACCAACGACCAGCAGAGCCAGTCCCAACCTCCGGCACTTGGACTCACAGATGCGGACTCCCAGGACAGTTTGGACGATGAGCTCCAGGCCGGCCCATCTGGTGTGCCACAGACCCAGAGGTCCCAGGCACCCATCCTCGCCAACACCACCTCTGCTGCAACAACAACGCAGCAGACCCCTGCTGTCACGGCCTCTGCCTCCACCGCAACCACCACCGCCGCCACTGCCACCAACACCACCACTACCACCAGTACCACCTGCAGCACCCTCCCTGTCCCTAGGGATGACCAGCCCACAGCAACACCTGTGGAGGGCAGGGAGGCAGTGCGTGGCGCACCAGTGGCGAGGGAAGAGGTCCGTGGCAGCAGAGCAGGTGGGAGGGCCAGGGTAAACACCAGACCTCAGGAGGAGTGGACACCATCCCTGGACCACTTCACCAGAGTTGTGGAGGCCTACCAAGAGGTCCAGGGACAAAGTGGCCAGTCGGATGAACTATTCAGGGAGCTCATCCTGCTGATGAGGTCCATCGATAACCGCCTGGGACAGATGGTGGACCTCATGGGCCAGCAAGTGGCGTTGCAGAGGGACAGGCCTGTGTCCCAACCACCACCTCCGTCCCCTCCTATTGTGCAGCAGGATGACAGTCCACCATCCTCCCCTGCGCCAACAGAGAGGGGCGAGTCCTCTGACGCCGCTGGCCATTCAGCAGGCCCACCACCACCAAAAAGATCTAGGGGGCGTCCAAAGAAGAGCCTGGGAGTCTCTGGAGGCAAAGCACCTGCCACACGCCAGTCACGGAGCCAGCCGTGAAGACAACCCTCTCCCCAACTGCATTCACTGTTTGGACTGTCTTTCCCCACATTGCCTTGGCAATGGCACCTGTCTGTTGGACTGGGTCACCACTGCCTACTCTTGCATCTCTGCGACCATGACTGTCAACTCACTGCTCATTCCCCACCTTCCTGTAAATATTCCCGCACAATTCACATGTCCACTCCGAAAATAAAATACCTGACACTCCAGATTTTGTGTAGTGAATTCTTTAGTGCAGTATTAACATTGTTGATAATGTCCATGATGTGTAAACATCATGTACTGTATGCAGGGCAGGAACACTCTGTAGCACCTAGGGAGACACAACAGAACTACAGTCACTGGTCTCATCGTGGCAACACACACAGATCACTGCTCCAAAAATATCCAAAATATCACAGGCATACTACACATTGTCTAGCAGATACGCACAAATATGGTCCAGCATACATCTCCGTACGTAACGTCAATTCCACCAATACCATACATAGGTGACAGAACATGTGGCTATCGGGAACATCTGCGCATATCCATTCACAACAAAAGGAACCACACCAGAGTATGTACACGTTGTAACTCGTCACACACCTTCAAGTAAAGTAGCGTTGGATTAGCTGCTGGCGTAGGTCAACTCCTTCCTCCTCTCCACTGTCCTCATCACTGGATTCTGGTCCCTGAGCAGGTTGTGGCCTTGGTTCCTCACCATCGTCCAGGAGCAGGGGGACCCCCTTCTGGATGGCCAGGTTGTGCAGCATACAGCATGCCACAACGATTTTGCACACCTTCCCCGGCGAGTATGCGAGTGCGCCTCCGGTCCTGTCAAGGCACCGGAACCTTGACTTCAGCAGGCCGAAAGTCCGTTCGATTACCCGTCGTGTCCTGCCATGGGCCTCATTGTAGCGGATGTCTGCTGGTGTCCGGGGATTCCGGAGTGGGCTCAACAGCCATGGCCTACTGGGATATGCAGAGTCACCTGTGAATGATAAACACCCATTGCAATGTTGTACGGCCACAGTAAAGCCAGTGACACACAGCACGTGATAGCAGTAGTGATACTCACCCACAATCCAGGCACGTTCGGGATGCAGATTCTCCATCATCCGTGGCACCATACTGTTCCTCATAATGTACCTCAATGCATCAGGTACATTCTGCAACCATTCATTAACACAATGATCACAGTAGCAGGGACACTTCTGGTTGTGTGCATGATCAGTTGTGAATGCACAAGTCAGGAACGATGCAATGCAGTGACACCAGCCAGGTCAAGGTCTGCACTGACCAACGACACATTAAACGTCACAACATCAATGTAGAGCACCTGACGTCTGTCAATCATCATCAGCCATCAAAACCCTTACAAAAATGGTAGAAACACAGGCAAAAGTGGCTCACAATGAACGTGCGCCCTCCTGTGGATGACATGGCTGTGTGGCATCGTGTGTGCAATGATGTGCCCTACACCATGTAGCTGCAGGGTGCTGATACAGTGTCCAGGATTGACATACACAGCAATGTGTACTAAAATGGTAGTACGTACCGCCGGTCCCCGGCGGTGTGACCCCAGCACCACCATCTACCCAGCCAAGGCAGCCATTGGCACATGGACTTGTGTACATGGCGGTGGGTATGCTCCGCCGCATGAGTCGCGGTACCTACCGCCGAGCCGCGGCGGTGTGACCCCAGCACCACCAAGGTAGCCATTGGCACATGGACTTGTGTACATGCCGGCGGGTATGCTCCGCCGCATGAGTCGCGGTACCTACCGCCGGGCCCTGGCGGTGTGACCCCAGCACCACCATCTACCCAGCCAAGGTAGCCATTGGCACATGGACTTGTGTACATGGCGGTGGGTATGCTCCGCCGCATGAGTCGCGGTACCTACCGCTGGGCACCCGCGGTGCGTCACCGACGTGGAGCATTGCATACAGCCAATGGCATGGATGATCGCGGTGGCATGATGCAGATTTGAAAATCGCGGAACCTGTGCTCCGCTGCCGCAGAGGCGGTCATTGGATGCTTTTGAATGATGCACCATCGCGGTAGCGCACCCTGGGCACCCGTGGTGGGTCACCGCCGTGGAGCATTGCAAACAGCCAATGGCATGGATGATCGCGGTGGCATGATGCAGATTTGAAAATCGCGGAAGCTGTGCTCCGCTGCCGCGGAGGCGGCCATTGGATGCTTTTGAATAAGGCAGACCCGGACAACCAATTGTAGCAGATTTTAAGCTTCCTAACGACCCCAGGGGGCTATAAATCTGTGGGAGTGAGCCTCACATTCCCACTGCTCACAGAGCCTGCTGCCTGGGACCATCTCCTGCTGCTGCTGCTGCTGCTTCAAGAGCCTGCTGCCTGGGACCCTGTCCTGCTGCTTCAAGAGCCTGCTGCCTGGGAATCTGTCCTGCTGCTTCAAGAGCCTGCTGCCTGGGACCCTGTCCTGCTGCCTGGGACCCTGTCCTGCTGCCTGGGACCCTGTCCTGCTGCCTGGGACCCTGTCCTGCTGCTTCAAGAGCCTGCTGCCTGGGACCCTGTTCTGCTGCTTCAAGAGCCTGCTGCCTGGGACACTGTCCTGCTGCTTCAAGAGCCTGCTGCCTGGGACCCCTCACAACTCACTTCCGCCACAGGTCTGCCATATCCACAGGGATGTCAAGAACAGATAAGATCCGTGCCAGTCCATTCACGAGTGAGGAGCTGGATGTCCTTGTGAATGAGGTGCTGGCACAGTACCCACGCCTGTTTGGTGGCACCAATGTCATGGTAAGTCACCATGAAGGGAGCAGTAGTGCAGGGTGGTGTCAGACGTGTAGTCATGATGCTGCAGTATGTGCTTTTGGATGTGGGCTGCTGACAAACACTGACAGACAAGCTGTTTCCAGGTCGTGGGAGTGTGTGTGTTGCATTGTGACTCTGTCCTAGGCCTGTACTTTCATGTGTGAGTGGGTTGTGCTACTTTTTCGGGCAGACATAACCAACGGTTGTTAGCCTTGTAGATGCCAGGACAGTGTAAGCTTGTGATGACATTTCAGGGTGCCCCTGTAGTCATAGTCAGTGTGACCCACAGAGTAGGTTCAGTGGCTGCACAGCCAAACATTGAACATCAGCCAACTTACATGCTACAGTTGCTTCACACTGATTAGTGGATATGCCACATCAGTGCCCTGTACAATTTCTGAATTACACAGTGCTGTCGATGCATTTGTGTTGAAGCATCATGCTTTAGTGTGATTATCATGGAGACTAGGAACCTCACTGTGTGCATGCATTCACTAATGTTCATGCCGTGCAGAGTGGCCTTGTGAGGGTACCCCCAGTTCTGGAGGGAGGGAGGTTACTGTAAGTCCCGAGACAGTGTCTGGCTACTGTACTGATAGATGCTGACATATGACATTGTGTAATTGTACATTTGGCCTTCTTTACTCTCATACCTGCAGCTCAAGGTACACCAACGTAAGGCTGTCTGGAGGGCCATAGCAGCAAAGGTGTGAGCCCTGGGGGTATCAAACAGACGACACACACACTGTCACAAGAGGTGGGATGACATCAGCCGGCTGGCTAAGCAAGTGGCAGAGATGACCTTGGGGATGGTACCACGCACAGGTTGTGTGGCCCGGCGCACCATGACTCCGCTGATGGGACGCATGCTGGCAGTGACCAATCCAGACCTGGATGCACGTCTGAAGGGGCATCATCAGCAAGACAGAGATGGTGAGTATCCAGGGAGGGACAGTTTGTCTGGGAGTGGATGCATGTGTAGAGTGCCTGTGGCAGCGTTGACACATGTGATGTGCGTGTGCTGACATGCTGCGATATGTGATGTGAGTGGCAACTGTGATGTGTGTCTGTATGAGGCATTGGGCCACCATGGCCTTACTGTGCTGCTCCTGCCTGCAGTTTTCAGTCCTTGACAGATTTTTGGTGTCCACATGGTCACTTTTCTTTATGATGGTGGGTGGAGTCGATATTCTGCCGTACTGCTGTGTCCACTCTAATGAGTGTGACACCATGTCTGTCTACTTTGCATGCACCATGATGTTAGAGGCCCACACATCTGACGACAATGTGAACCCTGATTGGCACATGGTGATTGTAATGGCCTATTTGGCAATGTGGCATGTGTAGTCAATACAGGTGTGTGTGGTCCCCTCTGGTTCCCTTTTGGGCTGTGAGTGGTGATGTGTGTTGTGGCTACATCATGTCCATGGGGCAGGTCAATGTGGGCTGGGGGAACACCATCCATGGGCAGGGTGTAGTGCTGTGTGGCATCGGCATTGCTCCACTCCTGGCTGTTTGTCCACATGACAGGCACTGTTGTGGTCTATATAGTGTGTAGCTGCACAGTGATTGGAGGGTGTGGTGGTTACCATGTAGCTCTAGGCCTCTCATGTGCTGCATTGATCTGATATCGTGTGACCAGATGATGACACTTACACAACCCTGTTTCTCTCACTAATGCAGATTCGCAAGACACCACGGGGGAACATGATCCTGAAAGTGGTGGCGAGACCAGCACGACAGCGGCAGCAGCGCAAAGTGAGACTGAGCCAAGTGACACTGACCACACCAGCGCTACTGAGGGTGACAGGAGTATGCATGAGGAATCTGTGGCTGAGACACAGAGTACCACTTCATCTGATGGCAGGGGGGATGCGTCCCTGTTAGCAGCCACAGGGGATGGGGAGTCTGCTGCAGCATCTGACAACCAGCGGCCACTGCCCAGCCTCCCATCCACTTCCTCTGGTGCTGCCCGTATCCGTGTCACTAAGAGGGGACGTGTAACATTCACACATGGCACCACTGCCCCTGCACCTGTCCCCCCTGCTGCCCTCAGTGCAGAGTGCGTAGAGCTCCTGCGCCAACTTTGCGTGGGCCAGACCGCCCTGCTCAATGCCTTCAGTGCCCACGATAACAAATTAGGCCAGGTTCTGGCATTCATGGAGGGCATACACTCTGACGTGGGTGGGCTACATCGTACACTCCAGTCATTGTCAGCAACAGTCACGTCAGCCCTCCAACAGGCACATGCTCCCATTGCAGCTCAGGTGCCTGTGACGTCCACCCTGTCAGTGGCCACATCAGATGACAGTGACCACTTGGGACCTACATCAACTAAACGATGCAACACTAGGAGCACAGGTCAGACACAAAGCAAACAATCCCGTCCACAGACTCCATCCCCAAAGAAGAGCAGGGCCCCCCCAATATGCACAGACAAGGTGAAGTCACAGAAGAGCAAGGCCAGAAGATCATTGTGGCAGACATCAGGCTCACATGCTGCAGAGGCATCACCAGAAATTGACTCAGCTATGCCCACAGAGGATGTGTGGGATGTCATGGCTACACCTGGGGAGAGCGCAGGGACACAACCACCCACCACATTAACCCCACAACAAAGTACATCGAGGCAGGTGGAGGAGAGCCCTGTTGTGACCAGCCCAGTCATTGTGGCAGAGGAGACCCCTGTTGTGAGCAGCCCAGTGATTAAGGCAAGGGAGGGCAGTGTTGTGTCCAGGCCAGTGACTCAGGTAGAGGAGGTCAGTGTTGTGAGCAGCCCTGGCAAGAAGGGACAGGAGGGCACTGTAGACACCACCCCTAGGGGAAGTGGGAAGATGGTCACTGTAGGGGGTACACCTTCCCGAGAGGGTAAGGTGGTCCGGAGGCGTAGCCAGCCCAAGCGTTCAGCAGGATCAAGCACTTCTCCAGGGGGAGTGCCAGTGTCTGCCCCTGATGTGGTACAGTTGGGGTGTGTGCCGGCGGTGTCAACGCCACTTCCCATAAACCCCATGACAGGGAAGCAATTTCATATTCCGAAAAAGTGGAAGGGCAACCCTCCAACCTCTCCCACCCACTCTGTGTCAAGGGTGAGCATGACTCCACCTCCACGTGCCACGGTGCCACCTGGTCCGCACAGCCCTCCACCTTGCAGGCCCTCAGTTATTACCACATCACATGTCCCTCTGTCACACCAGTCAAGAGGATCTGCAGTCCCTGACACACAGCCAGGTCCCACTCCACATGACAGCCAGGAGTGAGTTGTCAACACCCTCATATGCCTGTGCCACACAGAGGTGTGCTAGTCAAGACCATTGTTTGCGATCTGGGTGTGTTGCTGGCCCTGTTGCTCTGATGTGCTGTACTCACCCCTGCCCTGCCAAGGACTCTGGGCCTGTTGCTCTGATGTGCTGTACTCTCCCCTGTGCAGCCTCTCATGTACTTGCTGTGTCCCCTGCCAAGGACTCTGGGCCTGTTGCCCTAAAGTGCTGTACTCACCCCTGCCCTGCCAAGGACTCTGGGCCTGTTGCTCTGAAGTGCTGTACTCACCCCTGCCCTGCCAAGGACTCTGGGCCTGTTGCTCTGATGTGCTGTACTCACCCCTGCCCTGCCAAGGACTCTGGGCCTGTTAATCTGATGTGCTGTACTCACCCCTGTGCAGCCTCTCATGTACTTGCTGTGTCCCCTGCCAAGGAATCTGGGCCTGTTGCTCTGATGTACTGTACTCACCCCTGCCCTGCCAAGGACTCTGGGCCTGTTGCTCTGATGTGCTGTACTCACCCCTGCCCTGCCAAGGACTCTGGGCCTGTTGCTCTGATGTGCTGTACTCTCCCCTGTGCAGCCTCTCATGTACTTGCTGTGTCCCCTGCCAAGGACTCTGGGCCTGTTGCTCTGATGTGCTGTACTCTCCCCTGTGCAGCCTCTCATGTATTTGCTGTGTCCCCTGCCAAGGACTCTGGGCCTGTTGCTCTGAAGTGCTGTATTCACCCCTGCCCTGCCAAGGACTCTGGGCCTGTTGCTCTGATGTGCTGTACTCTCCCCTGCCATGGACTCTGCACTTCCTGTTTGTGTTTGACCTGTGCATAGTCTCTACCATTTGTACATGATTTTGTGGCTTGCTCTTGTCTACTAATGTTGTATTGCTCCATCTGTGCAATATGTGAATAAATACAGTTACTTCTGGTGTGTTTTCTCAGTCTCCTTGCTGATTAAAGTACTTTTCTTGTTTGCATTTGCTTGACTGAGCACCATGCTCTATTTTAACGGTCACCATTGCAAGGCTCTTTGTGGCCGTCTGATTTTTAGACAGGGGTGACAGGGTCTTCAGTCCATTCTGGCCCTGCTGATGTTGTACTCTGTGATGGCTATTTTACAGCCCATGCAGTTTTCTTGTTGTTGATTTGCTTGTGCTGCATACACTGTTCACAGGTCACCTTGGGGGACTCTGGCTGCACAGGGTGTGCAGCTGTTCAGTGGTTTTGTAGCTGTCTGTCATGTCATGAGGTATGTGTCTGTTTTCCTTTCTGTGTGCCCAGGCGTGTATGTGTATGGTCATCTTGTGTTGGCCCTTAGTACTGGTGGCATGGCTTACATGGCATGTGTGGTGTTGGGTGTGGCAGAGGTGTGCAGTGTGAAGGGTGTTAGTTTGTAGTGTATGTATGTGTGCCGCTGTATGGTGTGAGACACACATGTGTCAGCCAGGAGTTGTATGCCTGTTGTTTGTTTTGTCTTGCCCTGTGTGGATGATTGTATGCAATTGTGTGGGCTGTGGGTAGTGCACTGGTGTTGTGTGTTCCTTGTCATCCAATCCTGCAGTGCCTGTGTCCCTGGTTGTATGTTTCAGTGTGTGTGTAGTGTGCTTGTTGTTACAGTGCTTGTTGGTGTGCATGGGGGTGCACGGGATAGGCACCTTGCCTGTGACTAGCTCGGGTGGGGTGCAGTGTTGTTTGGGGTGGTGTGTCCCTGTGATGTTTGTGCCATGCCCATGCCTTGGTGTGGCCCTGCCTTCTGCATAGTGCGCATGTGTTGACCGCGGCGGTGACGTGTCCGCGACCGTGACGTTGCTGCAGGTTGGCGGACGTTGTGTGTTCCGGATGCCGTGGGGTGTCTTGTTGTGAGGTGGGTGATGTGTGGGTGCCCATGTGGATGTGTTGTGCCCCCCAGCAGGATGCCAGTGTTGTGCTTGGGCCCTGTGTCGGCATGTGTGTTGTGTGGTGCATATGTGTGGTGGCGTACCTGCGGCGGCGTCCGCGGCGGCCCATCTGGCGATAGTGTTGCAGCAGGTACATGACCGGATGCATGTGGAGGGCTGGGTCCATGGGGTTCATGTCGGGTTTCGGCGTTCGTGCTCCGCTGGTCGACTTTCCGCCTGCTTCAGCTGTGCGGTGTCTCCGCTGCGGTGCGTCAGCTTGTTTGGGCCATCCTAATTTGTCGAGTGGGGCGGACGTCATCGGGCGCGGCGGAGGGTCTCGATTGGTTCCCGCCGCCGCGGTGGCGGGCGCACCCTGATGGCGGGGCGCGGCGCTCCGCGGCGGACGGGAAATGACCTGTGTTTACCTATCCTAATGTGGCGGACGTGAGTTCCACTGCTTGCGGGCGGAAAAAGCTGTTTTTCCGCCCCACCACCACCGCGGTGGTGCCACGCCCGACATCCTAATGGACCCCTAAGTGTCCAGTAGGTACTCCACAAGTCAAAAATGTATCAACCTTCAAATGTTGTCACCTTATTGTGCCTCACACATCTCTTTACTTACTTCTGTGCTCCGTGGGTCATTTATTCCTTTGAGATAATGCTAGTTTTCTGTCCAGTCTTGAAATGCTTCAGTGACCAAGAAAAAACACACATAAACTTTTATACAAGCGCATCTTCCATGTTTGTCTTCTTCTTTCTCTTCTTATCTTTACACTCCAAAATTGCCTCTTATTACAAAGAAACAGGTGTTCCCAGGTGCGCCTTTGCACCTTTTCTTCAGTTAAACCTCTCATGCGACAAACAAGCTTTAGCACACACAGCTATGCCAGTTTATCAGAACCGTTGGAGTAGTTCACATATAAGAAGCTTGAGGACATTGGTCTGAGCTGGCCATGGTAACGGAGAAGCTTTAGCCAAAGTAGCAGACTTTGACTGCCTTTACACCTTCCAATTTTTAGCATTCTCACATTTCTTTCTTTCAGTAAAAACAATTCTATCTCTCTTGTACTCTGGCTCTCTTTCAGCCTCTCTCTTTCTCTTCCTGCCTACTCTTCCTCTCTCTCATTCTTTGACATTGCTTTCTGTATCCTGTCTTGTCTTGCCTGTGTGATCCAGGGTAGATTTATCTTCCACTGTCTTTTGTTCCCATGAAATTCGAAGCTATTTTTTAACCTACAAAACTCCAGTGCTCGGGTGTGAATGATAAAGGTACAGTGTTTGAAGCTGAAACAGTCGGTGGAAGGGGCTACCTTGAAGGGTCTCCAACTGAAGGAACCTGACTGTCACTTGTTATACTTGCTGCTCAACCAGTGTGAGTGTGGTGTGAAATATTGGTGCGTGGTGAAGCTGTGGAATGTTGGATAAGTGAGAGTGTCAGTGGTGTATCGGCTTCTGGTGGGGCTCTCTGTACTTTTACTCTTGATCCTACCATCTTAATAAATATGACTTATGCTACCCTGATAGTATGGACCTTCATTCCTTACAAAACGACTCTCCCCATCATAGTGTAATTTCTGTCAATGAAAGAGTCAGTACATAATGCCTTGCAACTTATCCTGTTATCAGCATCATGCCTTCTTCAAACCAGGCAGTATAATTCTATCATCTTCTGGGGCAGACAACAAGAGGAGCGCTTCTTCCTGGATCCTAGTCTTGTTTCTAGACTAGGGGATGAAAGGAACACGCAGAGTCCGGTTCCTGATCATAGTTCAGAATCTGCAGGTGCTGCCAGGCTTCTCCATATATTTTGATTAATACAGTCTGCTGATTCAAGGGTGACAATAGTTGCCTAAAGATAAGGGCGCTGTCAGGAAGCCATGAGCAATACATTTGGTATGCTAAGTTTGAAAATCACAATATCAGCCAGCCAAAGTGGGGAGCATCAGTTTATTTTTGTCTTCTGGGCTTACCAAAAAGAGGTGGAAGGGATGCATAATGTGGTCAATAAAATGTTAAGACCTAGGGACTTGCTGTAAACTCCTTGAGTAAAGCCTCTTTGATTTCTAGACAGTCCTTCTTCATTCCTTGTTTGGGTTGTGGGCCCTACCCTGTCAGAACCACCATACTAGCAATCTATCAGTTACATAGTGCTATCTCTCTAGTTATAGTAGCCTGGAAATTTTGTCCCAGATCCACAGGACCAGTATACAAGGATGTTGCACTCAAATATTGTTTTTATTTATATTGGCCTGCTCTTACATGAACTGCACAACATTGATTATCAACATAGCATCAAAGTTAGTGTAGCTAAAAATACTACATCTCTACTTCCCTGTGTATGCTTACTGCAATATTCTAGAATTTCATGTAAGTTCAAGTCAATATTAATTAACCTTTGCATTTTAACATTCCATAGTGTCCAAGAGCTGCTCAAAAATTCAAACATCTCTCGGTCTTCCATAGGTTGACAGGTTCTTCTTTGTCAACAATTTTTGAATGCAAGATCAATTATCTATGGCTGCAAGGTTAAAAAAAAGAAACTTCTTCAAAAAGTGAAGTACAACGGGAGTACTACCAGGATTACCTGAAGTTAATTCAATACCACACAAGCCTAATTGTTTAAAGAGCTTTTCTCATATTTGAGCCATGGCAAAAATGTTTTAAGGATATTATTCTTGCATACTTCAAAAATAACCAAATGGACCCTCAGTACTTCTTCTCAAACTAAGGGGAACACCTCACAAGAGCACCAAAATGAGGATTGGGATATGATATCAGCCTGCCTGATATCTTATCATTGGTATATCCCTACCAGTGATAGTGAACGGCACATTGAAAGGATTGTGTTCAGCCTAATTCGTGCCTCAATTTGTGCCCAATAACGTGAAAAAAAACTGAAAAAACGAAGCCAGCAAGAATAATGATTGTCAAACAGCCACTGAACTTGCCTGAAATAAATGCTCACACTTCTACCAAGTGGCAAGGAAACAGAGTAGAGTTTGGAATGACAACAAAACTACATGTTTGTGGAAGTTCCCAAAATTCCAAGGCAAACCATGCTGGCAGACATATAAATGGTGTGAAGGAGGTGTTAACTGGCCATGAAGAAACAACGGAACTCGAGGTAATGGGGATGGAACAAGCACAAACCATTTGAAAGTAAGTGCATGTACAATAGTTTGTACAAAGAAAGGTGCATGAATTAAGCTGTTGACAGATAAAAAATAGAAAAATCTATTTGAATAATAATATTTGTCATTTTAATTTTCAAGTAATAAAAGTAAGACCCAAACTTCCGTTTCAGGAGCTTCACAACATGTTACACAGATATTTTGTGTTGCGTTGTGGGAGTGTTTGGCTGTCATCATAGAAGAATTAATATGGGTTAAAGCCTGTTATATATATGGTTTATTCACTCATGAGACTTGTTAGAAATCGGAGTCTGTAGCTGGCAGAGGTAGGTACCTTTGTGCAAATAGGGACCCTTGCTTCTAGTCAGGTAGGTGGGATACACTTCTAAAATAACCCCTGCTCACCCCTTTGGTAGCTTGGTATGAGCAGCCAGGGGTATCTCAAAGGTACTGTGTAAAGCATTTGTGAACACATACAGTAAGACAGTCAAAACACTACAAATGGGCACCACACCAGTTTAGAAAGATAAGTAATCTAAACCAACACAAGACCAAAACGAAAATTTCCACATTACAGTACTAAAAATATGGGGGCATATTATCAAGAATGGCGTTAAAATTATCGCTGGTTTAGAGTCAGAAAACTGTCGCTAAAGTGGCGATAATGGGCTTGATAATATGCTCTGGAGAATTCCAATAGAAGCCCATGTTCACAGCAGAACATGGACTTCTATTGGAATTCTCCAGGGCATATTATCAGGCCTATTATCGCCGCTTTAGAGGCAGTTTTCTGCCGCTAAACCGGCGATAATTTTTAACCCCGTTCTTGATAATATGCCCCATGATTCTTAAAAGGTAGAAACAGTTCTATTCCAAGAAAATGTGGGATGCAACACTTTTACACAAAGTACCTTGGATGCGTCGAAAAAACAAGCAAAAAGGGTTGCAGGGAAGGTGATGCGCTGGCTCCTTACACTCAGGGAAGGTGATGCATTTGCACCTTTCTCTGGGGGAGGTGATGCTTCGGTTCCTTACTGCTGCACAGGGGAGGTGATTCATCAATTCCTTACCAGAGAGGAGGTGATGCCTTGGTGTCTTACTGAGTGGGGAGGAGATGTGTCGGTTTCTTAATACGTCCCCCAATGATGCGCCATACTTGACTTTTTGATGCAGTGGTGATGATCCGGTGCGATGCGTCGGTTCTTCTTCAACTAGACCGGCTTCAGAATCGGTGCGGTGATCTAGGATGTCGGAGATCAGTGCACAGGAATCGTCGCACGGCAGACACTTCAGCTGCAAGAAGATGCTGTGTCGATTCATCAGTGGTGACGATGCATTGGAAAACAAATTCTTCTCGCACCACTGCAATAGCTCGGAAACAGGCTATGCATCGATTTTCACAGTCCCAAAATAACCTCCAGTGGTCCAGAACACTGGCAAGCACCTCTCAACAGGTTAGAACTTTCAGTACAGGGGGGACTGAGGGTGAAGTCTCTATTGCCCTGAGACTTCAGAACAGGAAGCAAGCTCTATTTCAAGCCCTTGGAGATCTTCCTCAAGTAGGGGACACAGTACACAGCAATTTCCTTCTCCTTTCCTTGTCAGAAAGTAGCCACTGCAGGACAACACGGACAGCAAACAGTACAGGGGCAGTATTCCTCCTCAGTTTCTCCGGATCTTCTCCTTGGCAAAGGTTCCTCTTGATTCCCAGAAGTGATCTAAAAGTCTGGGGTCTGGCCCCTCTTTTTATCATACAAAATCCTTTGTTCTCTGGGGCACAGAAGCTCTTTGCCCAGCCTAAACCAGTTCTGTCCTCTCTGGTGCATCTTCCTGGCAGGAGGTAGAGGCAGCAATGTCTAAGGCAGACCTGCCCCATTCTGGTGTGAAATAAAACTCCTCCCTTACTCTGAATGCACCCAGGTCCATTCAGCCCAGCCTTGATGCAACCTGGATAGGCAGGACACACCTAACCCCCCAAGTGGCTGTGTGAACAAAATGCACATTGTCAGCCCCTGTCACTCCAAAGCCAGACAGTCAATACACAACCTTGGAGAGGCACACTGGATGGTTAGGCAAGAAAATACCTGCTTTCTAAAAGTAGTATTTTCAAACACAGAATGTAAAAATCACCCTCACTAAAAGATGCATCTTAACATTCTGAGTTCGGGCAAAGCAAACTTTATTTTCGCATCTTGTTCCCATGGGTAGTTATGCTTATAAGATGTTATAAGAAAACTCCCCATTCTATCCTATGGGACATATTGTCTTACAATAGTGAAAAAAACTATAGTGGCTGTATTTCACTATCAGGAATTGCCACACACATCAGGGCATGTCCTACCTTCCACATACGCTGCACCCTGCCGACAGGGGCACCTTGGGCCTACCTGAGGGCTGTCAAACATGTAAGAAAAGGGAAGGTTAGGGCATGGCAAGTGGGTGCACTTGGCAAGTCGACATGGCAGCATCAAACTGCGCACAGGGACTGCAGTGGCAGATCTGAGTTATATTTACAGGCTGATTATGTGGGTGGCACACTCAGTGCTGCAGGCCCCCTAAGAACATTTGATTTACAGGCCCTGGGCTCACACAGTGCACTGTATTAGGGACAGACTAGTAATTCCAATATGCCAATCATGGAAACACCAATCCATACCAACAATTTACAAAGGAAGCACTTGCACTTTGGCACAGAACAGCAGTGGCAAAGTGCCCAAAGCATCCAGACCAGTAAAACAAAGTTAAACACAGCAAAAACACAGAAGGCAAAGGCAAAAGATTGTGAAGAAACCCCTGCCAAGGCTGCCAGGTCTAACAAGGATTAATTGTTTTTTCAATCCTTATAATCTTTTTTAGATGATTTTTCGGGGCTAGGATTTTTTGGGGATTTCTTTTGGGGAGGTATTGTCCTAGCTTTAGGCTTCTTTTTTAGGGGAATTGTGCTTGCCTAGTAGTTCAAACTTGGCAACTCAACAGCAAATAGGGATTGTAGCCAGATAGGTGGTATCTGGGACCTAGAAAGAGGGACATATAGAGGAGCTAATTGGTGTGTGGGGTACAGAGCTTTGGGCCACTTGCAGGAGGCATACTTAGTGAGACACAGTAATGGGGCTTCTGTGGATTGGGGAAGTCAAAGTAGAAGACAGGCAAGTAATGCATCTGGGTAATTCTCATGAGGAATTTACTATTCTGCTTGTTTCGGCAGTTTCACACATATATGCTTATTGGTCCCATGTGATGAGCGGCCTCTTCAGCCACTCAGAAATATGTGTCACCTACACAGTGTATCATCAAAATTGGTTGTTTCTATTTCTTGCATGCTAGGCAGCTACAAGTCTGAAGGACAGGCTTAGAGGCAGTGCCTGACTAAAGTTATTGTGGTGGGGGTTGGGGAAAAAGAGTAGGACCAATGAGAGGATGATGACAAGTAGGAGAATGAGAGCTAGGAGGTAGACCACCAGGAAGGCTAGGTCAACCAGAGCCATAAGGACCAGGACAAGAAGAACCAGGCTCAGAGAGACCTAATCTGTGAGGACTGTGGTTACCAATACAGAAGGGACCAGGAAAAAATAAATGATGAGGAACAGGACAAGCAAAACAGGACTAGCGGTACTGGGACCAGGGTGAGACGGATCAAGATCATATGGAACAAGCAATCTGGACCCAGTGGACAAGAGTTTGAAGAAACAGAAGGACCAGGGGTAGACGGAACAGAAGGCCATGGCAAATAGCGACAATGAGGACTAAGAGGGCCTGAGCCAACTGACTGGGACCAGAGGGACGAGGACGACCAAGGCAGATCAAGGTGGACAAGCCAAAGAGGTCCAGCACCATGAGACAACTGGAAAGAAGGATCAGAGACAGGAGTCCAAGACCATTGAGATCAGATCAAGATGGACCAAGGGGGCAGAAGCACATGGACCGGGAACGGGAAGACCATGCTCAGAAAGGACCAGGTCTATTGGGACCTGGTTACCCTTGATTAGAATGACTTGGGGGATATAGAGGACAAGGAAGTCTAGGCCCAGTAGGGTACGGATTAGAAGGTCCATGAGGGTCGAATTCAGTGAATCCTAAATCACAGTAACAAGGATGATATGGACCTGGGTGACCCTCAACATGGGAACTAGGAGGACCAGTGCTAGAAGAAGAGGAAGACGACCCAGGAGAACCAATACTATGAGCACCATGATAGAGAGGACCATTGTCAGATGAAAACAGGGGGGACTAGGGGTGCTAGGGAAAGCAAGCGAGTGGGAACAGCGCCAGAAGACCTGATAAATGAGGCCTACGTGGACCAGGACAACCAGGAAAAGAAGGATTAGGGAAAAGCTAACCAGGAGACTATATACAACAGGGGAGTTGGACCAGGAAGACTGACAGATAAAAATTAGAGTTTGGATGAAAACGCCCTGGATCGGGAGGCTGTGAAACAGAAGGTGAGACCAAGGAAACAGGCAACCAAAGCCAGAAGCAAAAGTTCTAAAAGGACATGGAAAAACGGACTAGGGGGACTAAAAAGATAAGGCCACCAAGGATCAGAACCTTGAGTACAAAGACCAGGAGGACCAAGGTGAGGAGGAAAAGGAAGATCATGACCAGGGACATCAGGACTGGGATAACCACACCATGGAGATCCAGGCCACAAGGTAAGAATTAGGAACAGATGTCCAAGCCCAGGATGACCAGAGCAAGAAGAACCATGATCAGTTGATGTAGAAACACAAGGACAATAAGCAGAAGGATCATGATCAGTCTGGAAGACTTAAAAGATTACAAATGTGAGGGTTAGGCTCAGGAAAACAGAATAGGCAAGGAAGATCAGCGGGCAGAACCAAGAATAACAGCAGGACCAGACCCAAGAGAACCAAGACCAGAGCAAGGAGGATTAGAAGGATCAGCACTAAGAGGAACAGGAATCGACCCAAGGGTGCAAGGGAACCATGACCATAGGACTAGGTCCCAGAGTTACATATGAAGTTGAAATAACAGGACCAGGCCGAGGAAAACAAGGAACACCAGAACAGCCAGGAAGCTTATGAGAGACTCTATCTGGATGTCTAGGAGAAATGACAATACTCAATATGGCCGAAACAAAGATAACCAGGACCAAGAGGGCCCAGACCTTTGGGTGCAGTACCAGAAAGGCAATGAGGACACAGCACAGGGTCAGGAGGACCAGGATGATCCAAACCATAAAGATAAGGGCTGAAAGGCCAAGGCCTAAGTGGACCAAGACACGAGAGCCCAGGTGGGTTGAGGGTACCAGTGGGACAACTAACTGATTTACTAGGAATCGGAAGATAAGGATTAGAATGACCAGGTCAAGGCAAAGGAGGAGATGATCAGGAAGGAAGAAGATGGGTTAGGAGAAGGGGCCATGGAAAGAAGACCAGATCTAAGGTGTACACAGATCTAAACAAAGAGAACTAGAAACAAAGGATCAAGTCTAGAAGGCACAAAACCAAGATGAGAACAAGACTATGAGGACCAGTAATAGGAAGGAAAACCAGATGGAAAGTGAGTAAGACTAGGAGAACAGGACCTGGAAAGTCAGAAGATAGCAGGCAATGAGAGCCAGTACGACAAGAGATAAGAGGACCTGGCAAATAGAACTAGTGGGACCACAAAAAAGGGGAAAAGGAAAATCAAGTCACAGAGGCATAGGGGCATCAGGACCTGGCATACCAGGACAAGGAGGATTAGGACGAGGAGAAAAGGGAGGACAAGGAGGGCCAGGATGACAGGTGTCTAGATGTCGAAGCCAGGTGGCTAAGAGCAGGATAACCTAAACACAGAGAATCAGGGTTAAGTGGGCAAGTTAATGAAGAATCAGGATGACAAGAAGCAGGAGGGCCAGGGCTAAGAGTATTATGACAAGTTGGAGGAGGACCAGGTGACCTAGTCAGGGCAGGAGAAGGTGGAAAAGACTATCACACTACCTATACCCCAGCTCACTTTTGGGCTTACCATCCTACCCCTTACTACGTAAAACATCTCTGAGCTCCTTCCTTAAAATTCTCTTGAAGTAGTAGCTCCCAGTGTGGACTAGGTTTTCAACATTTGGTAAGGAGGACCCAAATGATGAAGCATGTCACCTTCGGGTGAGTGAGGGTTCTTATCCTTAAGGGATGTTCCCCCCTTCTTAATTGTACAATGTATTACATTTGGATGATTCACCAGTGGTTAATTTTGAGAGACATATGAGTTATGCTTACTGACGCATTTGTAGACTGTAGATATACTTGTTGTTGTTGAAGGTGGAAAAGAGCCATTAAGACCAGGGACCAGATTGGAGAGGATGTGCCAGACTAGAAGGATGGAGCCATTACAACTTGCTGACACACCAAGGCTGTCTCCCAACTCCCAGCTAACAAAGTTGAACTGCACTCTGATCAATATTTGATCAGTTATTAAAAATATATATAACTTTTTCAAATGTTTAGATTCTCATACCCTCCACCTAATTTTCCTTCTGGAAACTTAGGTAGACAAGTTTTTTTTTACCCGGACCTAGCCCCATCACTACGAGCTTAACACCCAATCACTAGATTGGATCGGGCCGGTAGACGCAATGGAGGTCTAGCGGTAGTATGCCGTGATTCTTTTCAGATAACATGCCAACCTTCCAACCTAGTGGATAGTGAGACCTTCTTCTTCAAATTCAAACTGACCAACAACTCCATGTTCTATGTTCTTTTGATTTGCAGGCCCCAGGGCCCTACAACACATTTCTTAGACACCTTAAGCGATTTTATAGAGTCATGTGTGCAATACACCAATTACACCTTATTAAACAATTTTAATTTCCACTTGGAAGACCTTAACAATAAAGAATTAGCACTATTAACTGACAACTTTAGTTGTATTAATTTAAAACAACTGGAGAACACCGCCACACACATGGCGGGGCACACTTTAGACTTCATTTTTTCAAATAACCCTGATCTTCAGCTGGACGTCATACTACCTATTACATAGTCAGACCATAAAGCAGGCAGTTTTAGCTTAACAATTCTGGCTACAAAGTCTATATTTAATATAGCAGGGCAGGACAAAAAAACCCAGGCTTGGAATAGACATAACTAGATGGATATGACAGACAGTTTAGAAACTACACAGTCTTTGCTCACGGGCGGTCCTATTGTAGCCAAAGACAATTTTGCAGAGTGGATAAATGCGGCAATCACCAATCTGGTGTCTTTAAATTACGTCATAACTTATAAATTCAGGCTCACTGCACCATGTTTTTCTCCCAAACGTATGGCATTGAAACAGAAATGCTGCAGGCAAGAGAAAGTTTGGAGAGGTAACTAGTGTACAGCGGAAATCTGTATCCAGTAGTTGTAAAGCATGAACTAATCACCCCTCGGGGTCTCAAGGCACTGGAGGCCATAGGGGAGATTAAGTGAGCTATTGCCCAGAGTCACAGGGTACTTAGCTGCCACTGGTGATCAAACCGTGAGCCCCATGCTCCAGAGTCAGCCACTCTGGCAGCTGCACCACACCTCTCCACTATATATAAAATTATGTTCAGGAGTATAAAAACTTATCATTGTAGAGAAAACGATTTCACTGGAAAAACTATCCTAGCCATAATTTTCTAGAGAGAGCTTTTTAAAACAGCTCAGGTACTGTCCAGCCCTAATACTGCTGATGCCCTCTGTTAGAACTGGGGGTCTCTAGTTGGCAGAGGTAGGTACCACTGTCCAAATAGGTACCCTTGCTTCTAGTCAGGGCAAGGAGGAAACCCTCTGAAATAACCCCTGCTCACCCTCTAGGTAGCTTGGCACGAGCAGTCAAGGCTAATCAGAAGGCAATGTGTATAGTATTTGTACCAACACTCACAGTAACACAGTAAAAACACCACAAACTAACTCCACAACAATTTAGAAAATAAAGGTATTTAATCTAAACTACACAAGACCAAAACGACAAAAATCCAACATACACAATTCAAGAATATGGTTTCAAAAGAGTTCTTAAGGTTGCGATAAAAATCTTTAGGTTGCGATCAAAATAATCCACAGTTGCGTAAAAAGTTCACGCTTTGAAAAAGAACCCTCCTGACCTGTAGACTTTTGCTGCTGGGCTCCTCTGAATCTCCTACCCTTTTTACCGCGGCTGGGCTTGGCTCCGCCCCTCCACCCTCTGTCGACATCCCTGCTCCAGTTTGTTGTCCGGCCGGGCTTGGCTCCGCTGAGGACAACAAGTACCACGATCCTTTGGGGCAGGACGAGTGATCAACGCGCGCCAGGAGGCGCATAAGAGCACGCCTGGGCCCTCGCCCTGCGAGGTCGCGCGTGTGTTGCGCCGGGCTAAGCCCGGGCAAAGGGCGGGCCCTCTGTGGCCCTCGGAGGCCAGAGGAGACCAGGCTGGGCCCGGTCCCTTTCACCTGTGGCCTGGAATACCAGAGTTACCAGAGTTATCATAAACAAAGGTACATTGATCCTCAGACTTATCACCTACTGCCCTTTACGTATTATTGATACTGGCCTGCTTGCACTAGCATTGTATGTGATTTCACACCGTATCTTAGTTCCAGAGTACTATTGAATATGTCTCCAAGGGGTGTCAAGGGTGCTAAGGGAAGGAAATCCCTACCGGGAGGGTCCTTGAGGGGCACTATTGACCCGTACATCACAAAGGCGGCTACAGCGCTGGAACAGGAAATTGCAAACACTGAACGTCGTCTTTCTACAGAACTCCAGAATAGGCGCTCCTCGCTAGGGTTAATACAACAAGCCACCACTCCAAATTCGACAAATGGGAAAGAAACATCAACAAATACTCACATTAGTGTTCCCTCTATACTCCTTAAAGCTACAACAATATCTGAGCCCAATAGAGGTAACAATAGCAGGGACACAAGTTCAGATCTTGCGCTGGAAATAAATCCCGAAGAATCACTGATACTTCACCCTTTAATGGGCAATTAAAAAAAAAAAAACAGACCCCACTACCATCCAAAAGGCCTACATTAAAGAGAAAAAGGGGGGGAAACAGTCAAAAGGGGAGACAGGCCAAAATACCTAACACCTCTCGGCTTCACCCGATTACTCATACTATAGGAACCGAGATCATAACTGCAGGTCAGCCATCGATCATTCCCCCCAGACAGCAACACCTAAATCAAGATCTAATAGGATTAATAGAGAAAGCTATTACTACAAATACAACTCTAATAAAGGACATAGCAGAAGAGAACAGGAAATCATTATCAACACTAAACTCTGGCCTGTATAATCCAAGTAAGGGGAATAAAACATCAAAACCGACACTGCCGCCAACACCCTCACTAATAGAAAACCCACTGCCCCTCACGAAGACAATGAGCGACCTGAAAACAGCCAAGACACCCATGACGAAAGGAACCGTTGAACAACAAAGTAATCCAATGGATACAAATAGAAACAAGCATTTACAATGCAACGGTTTCGCCTTTGGAAAAGTTAGAGCTATTGGCATTGCAAATGACAAAAATGTTATTTATGTGTTGGTTTTGAAAACAGATAAATAAATGGCATTGTCATTTACAATGCCAATAGCTTCATCTCTCGCAAATGTGAGACCTACTGTACCCTACGGATGAACTCAGCAGACAGCAATTACTACCACACACACACACCCAGAGCCACACACACACACCCAGAGCCAGCCACACATACCCAGAGCCAGCCACACACACCCAGTGTTAAAAGTTAGGCTGAAAACCGTCAACATTATCGGCGCCCTCTTGCTCTCCTTAAACCTTTTGTGCGCGTAAAACAGCCGCCATTTTGGACACCATGGCTTCCCTGCTCTCGCCGAGAGCCAGCGCGTCTCTCTCTCTCTCTCTCTCCTAACTTCGCTGGCAACCCCCCCCTGCTTGCACCTGCCTTGAGTCATAAACCCCTCTTCGGCGCTGCTCTGCCCCAGGCCCTCATCCTGTTCCCAGCGCGACACCTCCCTGCTTCCCCGTCATGACCTCCGGCCCTTTTGATGCAAACCCCTTTTCCCCGTGTGCCCGTTTGTCTCCCCCGTTTCCCAGGCCGACACCTAGCTCTGCCGATACCAATCTCTTGCCCCTCCCCATACAATAGGAAGCTTCCCTCCTCAAAGGACCCCCGAGATGATCAAAGCCCCCCCCCATCCCACGAGATCCGATCGAAACCCGCACACTCCGTGAATCGGCGGAATACCCAGCTGCGCAATGATCATCACCTGTTGTGAACGGGGCGGGGACTTCCACTGTAGCCTTGCATGGGAACGGGCTGGGAAGGGGGGATTCTGAGGATGTCTTTCCGTACATCAAAGTATCAACGAGAATGTGTTACATGTAATAAAGAGACAAACTTGTGTATAAGAGGCCAGGCCTCCGGGATGCAGTTAGAGCACCTCAGAACGATACCTTCTGTCCGTTTTCGTTGTGTTCTCCTCCGGAGCGAATAAAAACCTTGTTTCCTGCCTTCCAGTCTCCAGCGCCTGCCTCTTCAATAGTTTAACTTCTTTGTGGGTTCAAGAGGCGACATCGCCGGGCAATAATTAAGGATCTTATATTCTGGTTGGTAGTGCCCCCCCAGTTTGTATTTTTCCACAATTGGCGTCCCAAGCGTGGGGCCCATCAGCGACCCATGGATCCAGTGGGAGAGGTCCTGACGACAAAGTGAACGACTGCAACGATCGGGAACGCGTCTGTCCGATAGACCCTCGTCTGACAGCCGATCATCCGAACTTCACTGGTTCCGAACAGACCTCTCTCGAGCGATCTACGGTCCTGACTGGGAACCATCAGGAGTGCCGCGAGGATAACGAAGAAGAGAGGACGATCGGGCGCTGGATTCGGAAGTCAGGAAACTGTCCATGCGGTCCGGGTAAGGTCGTGTTACCACGACAAATTGCGAAAAATTGCTTGATTGCTTGTTTGTTAAATACTAGTATTGCTCTTTTTGTTTATTTGGAGATTCACTGTCTGCAAACGGAGAAACAACAGGCTCTCTCTTTGCAAGCAGTGGAGGATAGGTAGGGCAGACAACCGTGCCTATTTTTCTCCCCCACTCAATAGTCACCTGAAACTGAGCTGTTGTTCACAAACTATTGTTTCCTGGAGATTCCCTGTCTGCAAACAGGGAAGAGACCACCCTTTTTGCAGATAGTGAAAAGGGTAGGTAACGCAGATCTTTGCGGACCTACTCATTCTCCCCATTGTTATTTATCGGTCTTTTGTTATCTTGATCTATGAGGGATTCACTGTCTGCAAACGGAGAAACAAAGGTCTCTCTCTTTGCAAGCAGTGGAGGATAGGTAGGGTAGCAGCCGTGCTTATTTTTTTCTCCCCCACCCTATAATTGCTTGAAACTGAACTGTTGTTCGCAAAATTATTGTTTCCTGGAGATTCCCTGTCTGCAAACAGGGAAGAGACCACCCTTTTTGCAGATAGTGAAAAAGGTAGGTAACGCAGATCTTTGCGGACCTACTCATTCTCCCCATTGTTATTTGTTGGTCTTTGGTTATTGTGATCCATGAGGTATTCACTGCCTGCAAACAACGTAGAATAGAAATATTCTGTCTAGTCTTTGCACCTAGTGATAAGATAGGCAGTGCTGACTTTTTAGTCCCTCGTTACGAGCCGTCATGTCTGTCTTCTCCCCACTGATTAGTAGCCTGTTTAGCCCGGACCGCTTATTAGAGATGGACCATCCAGCCCCACTGGAAGGCACCCCTAATAAGGACATGTTCATGAAGCATGGATTGACCGCTATTGCCTATAGTAAACTATGGCATAAATATACAAAACAGGGTCAAGAAAGTCAATGGCCCCTGATAGGATCCTTCGATGATGATAAAATAAAAATGCTAGAAACTGCCCTAGGTAAAAACAAGACAACACCTACTATGCTTGATAGCTTCGGCATGTGGCGAAAAGAAACTGAACAGCGTAAAAAGAAAACTGAGAGTAGGTTGGAAAAAGAGCTGCAAAAAGCAGCCCACCTAGCTGCTCAGAAACTAAAAAAGGAGATAGAGGAAAGAGAGAAAGCTAAACAGAAACTAGAAAGGGAAACGCCAAGCCAGTGTCCGGTTAGAACCCCCTCCATGCTCTACCCTGATTTACCCTCGAAACGACAAGCCAATGAGGACCTGCTGTTAGGTCCTCCTATCATCTACATGCCCCCTCCATACGCCCCTTCTCGACCCTTGGCGCAGCACGCGCCACCCCCAGGTACAAACGAAGGTACCGCCGCAGCGTCGGCCCCAATGGCCTCTGTGCCAGCCGAACCCCTTGTATTAAAACCCGCATCAACGACAACGTTAGAAGAGCATGAGACTCGAGGGGCTGGCCTTGCAAGAACAAACAGGCTAGACAAAGATGAGCGAGCGGGGATCGACAAAATAGCGAGGACACTGGTAGAAAGGAAGGATGATGAAGAGTACATCACAGATATGTTCAGCTCGTATACAGGGAGTCACAGACGACATTTTACCGTACGACTGTGTTATCATGTCTTGAATACATACGAGGACCGATATCGAGACAAAGGTCCCGAGAGCCTAAGGACTCTGTACCGGAAGGTCGATATCGGGGATGAGGGCGAGTGTGATGTGTCGGACCTCCTTACGCGTACGCTTGAGGTTTTCCGCCACCTCACTGAACGAAAGCCGGGAGCTAAATCCGCGGCCCCCGTAGTGACCGAACCACCAACCGAGCAATCTAACACCATGATGCCGATACGTGAGGCTGCCCCTTACTGGGTTCCTCCTCGGGGTACAGGGACTCACGATGATGCAAACAACCAAGATGCGAAGGGAAGGGTAGTATACAACTGGGTCTACCAGCCATGGGACCGGCAAGAGATACTGACATTCCGGAAATCTCTACCCGACCTACGTAAAAACCCCACTGCCTTCTATACTGAATTGGGTACAGCCCTGGGTTCAACTATCATGACCCTGGCTGACATCGACTTGTTCTTCGGGTTATGTCTACCAGCTGATGTGTGGAAGCAAATCCGGAAAGTCGACCACCTTGAGCTGTTCGGACATACCTGGCCACAACTCGATGACTTGGACAAACAACGGGGACCAGGACAAAAGCCGTTGAAATCCATTCTAGACCTCCCAGATAAAATTGTAGAGAAATTAAAAACCCTAATCCCAGAAAAGAAAGTGGACTGGTCGATAGTAACAGCCTGTCGCCAAAAACCCCAGGAGGATGTATCGGAATACTTCTCCCGGTTTGAAACGGTGTTCTCCGATTACAGCGGCCAGGACATGACCACTGCAACCGGACACCATCTGTTTGTCCAGAATTATGTTAAGGGCCTATCATTGGACATCTCCCAGAAACTACAGGCCAGCGAGAGTAGTTGGGCAGCCTCCAAACCTACAGCGATTCTCCAAATGGCCCAATATTATGAGCATCAGAAAAATGAAAACGATAGGGCGACAGAGAAAAAGAAGAAAGACTTAAAAGAGAGGGTGATGATTGCCAAACTGCAAGGGGTGACTATAGGACGAGACCAATACCGGGGAAACTACCAGACAAACGTCCCTAAGACTGCATTTCCCCAGGACCGCACTCTGACTCCCTACAGTGGACGCACAGACCTTAGAGATGACCAGTGCGCTTTCTGCAAAGGGACTGGCCATTGGAAATCCCAGTGCCCAGTTCTCCTGGAAATGATCAGGAACAGAGACCCCAGGGATGTAGCAAACGGACCGAGACCTAAGGGACCACAACGAGGGCCCCCAAATGACGCGACTAATGACAGATCAAGCAGACCGAATACGTTCGATCGACCCAGACAGAACCAATATCAACAATCTGACTATGACGACACTCACACCTTTGCATAGGACAGCCAAGGGCGAGGGAGGGATCCAGTCGAGCTCTATGTTGACCAGCAGGGCCCTTATGTCACTGCTAAGGTCCTGGGTACCAAGTCTCCATTTCTGGTAGACACTGGCGCAACACGTAGTGCGTTATCTAAACGACTGATTCCAAGGGCACCCTTGTCTGGCTCACTCATAACATCGACAGGTTTCGATGGAACGCCCTCCACCAACCCTTTGTCTGCCCCGATTCTCTTTGACGTAGAAAACAACACCACCGACACCACGTTCTTGCTTTCCTCCAATAGCCCTGACGCCATTATGGGACTTGACTTACTGAAACACTTCCGAGCGACGATTAGGTGTTCTCAAGATGGAGTTCGAGTGTTTCTTTACGACAACCCCGTTCTGCTTAAACATTGTTCCCCCCGACACATGTTTTCCATCACCGACGTCGACGCGTCCCTGCTTGACACCCTACCTCCGTATCTGTGGGCCAAAGCGGATTCGGACGTAGGGCGTATGTTAATTGACCCAGTGCACATTACTGTCCGACCAGACGCAACACTCCCAAAACTCCCACAATATCGGATATCGCCAGAGGGCGAGAAGGCATTGGTAATGATTATCCAGTCACTGATAGACGCAGGAGTGGTAGAGGAAGTGGTTAGCAACGTTTGCAACAGCCCTATCTTGCCCATTATCAAGAAGCAGGGAGAGAGAGATGAGAAAGCATACCGTTTCATCATCGACCTCCGAGAGATCAACAAAGTGGTGGTACCCCAGTACCCTGTGGTCTCAGACATCACCACCATCCTGACCTTGATTCCATCCACTGCCACCACCTTTTCCGTCATCGACCTCAAGAACGCATTCTTCTCCATCCCCATCCACCCAGACAGCCGATATCTCTTCGGCTTTACCCTAAAATCCCGCTCATATAGGTTTTGCCGAGCCCCTCAAGGCTACACGGAGAGCCCTAGCATCTACAGCCAGGCCCTCAAAAGGCAACTAGACCAAGTCCGGTTACCCGACGGGGTGGTGTTGGTACAATATGTCGATGACATCCTTTTGGCAGCCGACACCACCCCTCTAGCGGTTACCGCCACCATTCAACTCTTGCACTTCCTTGCGGAAAATGGCCACAAGGTCTCCAAGAAGAAGTTGCAATTCTGCCTACCCCAGGTCACTTACCTAGGCCACCTTCTGTCCAAAGATGGAAGGAAACTCACCCCTGATCGAATCCAGACCATTCTAGACACCCCTGTCCCTAAAACCCAGAAGCAGGTTCGCTCCCTATTAGGCCTCACCTCCTTCTGCCGACAATGGTTGCCAAACTTCAGCCTCGTTGTAAAACCACTGCTCTCTCTCCTAAACAAAGACGTCCCTTTCCCACTCCCTTGGACTCCTGAGTGTCAAACCTCCTTCACAGAACTACGAGATGCCCTTTGCTCAGCCCCTGTCCTGGGTACCCCTGATTACAGAAAGCCCTTCTCCCTTTACACTCACGAAAGGGAGGGGTGCGCTTTATCTGTCCTGACCCAGGCCATCGGTCCTAAGCAACGACCGTGCGCTTACTTCTCTGCCACTCTTGACCCTGTCGCCAGAGCCTTGCCTGCCTGCCTTCGAGCTGTAGCTGCTGCTGCAGTCTCTATCCGACAGAGTGAGGGGATTGTACTCTCGAATTCCCTCACGGTACTGGTACCCCATGCAGTCGACACCCTCCTGAACCAAACCAAGACGCAACATCTGACGAGTGCACGACTGACTGGATACGAACTAACCTTGCTTGCCCCCCATATCACCCTGAAAAGATGCACCACACTGAACCCAGCAACTCTGTTACCCTTGCCAGAGAACGACCCCAATGTGCACCCCGTACATGACTGCGTGACTCTTACGGACGAACAGACCAGGAGTAGGGTCGATCTCAGAGACACAGCTTTCCCTGACCCCGACGGGGAGTTGTGGGTGGACGGTTCTTGCATCAAACTCTCCGATGGTACCACTTCCGCTGCCTATGCAGTCACCACGGCTCGAACTGTAGTAGAAACAGCCCGCATCACCCAGCGATCTGCCCAGGCAGCGGAACTGATTGCTTTGACGAGAGCCTGCATCCTGGCAACAGGAACCACGGCGAACATTTACACCGACAGCCAGTATGCCTTCGGGGTGGTTCACCATTTTGGGCTCCTCTGGAGGGAGAGAGGATACTTGACCTCACACGGCACACCCATTCTGCACGGGGATTTAGTCTCCGCCTTAATCGAAGCTGTCCTCCTCCCCAACAAACTTGCCGTTATTAAATGCCAGGCACACAAGAAGGTGACAGACATTATTGGACAGGGAAATGCACTAGCCGACATCACCGCCCGAACGACAGCTGAAAATAGAACGACAACACGTATGTACGTGACCAGGTCACAAGCAGAAAACTGGACTGACGCCAAGGACACAATTAGAGACATACAAACGGCTAGCACACAACACGAATTGACTGAATGGGCACGGGTGGGATTGAAAGACGATGAAGGCTGCTGGCGGACAAAAGACACGAACAGATGGTTGCTACCTGATTCATACTTGATTCCCATATTAACCATGGCACACTCCCCAGCCCACATAGGATCAGCCCCCATGATCGAACTTGTCTCCAGGGTTTGGCACAATGACAAGATCCCAGATTCCGCCAAACGCCTGGTCCAACAATGCTTAATATGCCTGCAACACAACCCCGGGAAGGGAACTGTAGTACCCCGGGGGGGGATTTGGGGTCCCAAACCACCCATTTGAAGTCCTGCAGATGGACTACATCCAGCTAGACAGATGCCAAGGCCTGAAATATGTACTTGTCGTGGTGTGCGCATTTAGCAAATGGGTGGAAGCATATCCAACCCGTGACAACACCGCTATGGCCACTGCAAAGGTCCTGTTAAAGGAGTTTTTCCCCCGTTATGGCCTCTGTCGTGTTTTATGGAGTGATAATGGCCCCCACTTCGTAGCCAACGTTATCCAGCTCATCCTAAATGGGCTGGGTATCAAACAGAAATTCCACGCAGTCTTCCACCCTCAATCTGCTGGGCTTGTCGAACGACACAACGCCACACTAAAGCTTAAACTGGCCAAAATAGTGGCTACGACGGGCCTGAAATGGCCAGAAGCCCTCCCATTGGCATTGCTATCGATGCGCTCTACCCCCACCCGACATCACTTAACCCCTTATGAAGTTGTCTTCGGTCGACCCATGAGCGTCTGGTCTGCCCCGAAACCAACGTCCATTCATGACGTTCCGGATGTCCTAATGTCTGATTATCTGTACAAATTGACTGAAACTTTGTCTGTCCTTCATCAGCAGGTGCGGCAGGCCATCCCCGATGCTTCCAGGGGTCCGGGTCACGCCATCCAGCCGGGGGACTTCGTGCTGATCCGAAACTTTCAGCGATCAAAGAGTTTGGAACCCCGGTGGACGGGCCCCTGGCAAGTGCTGATCACCACTCGGACCGCACTTCGAGTGGAGGGGAAGAAACACTGGCTGCACGCTCATCACTGCAAAAAGGTCTCTCCAGCCCTGGCCACGACAGACACCGTCAACACCCAAGAAGAGCTCCTGAACCGGGACCGACCATCGTTGAACTGCTACCCTGATACAGAGACACTTGAACTTTCAAAACATCCCGACCCCACTGTGCCATCTCGAGAAGGGTATTTCCTGCGTCGAAAGGAGGGAGCTTCGGCTAAGTAGGCCACGGACTAGGTTAAAGAATCTCAGAACGGTGACCCAAACTACCAAGGGTTACCTGGAGAGAAGCTAAAACTGAGTCTGTGGTCCTGCCCACTACCGAGCACCTTGAAGACGAAGATGATGGAAGCGCCAGATAAGAAGATGATGGAAGCGCCAAACAAGAAGCCGACTGAGACAACAGGAAATACCCACTACAGAAATCCGAGAACAGACAGACTCCATAGCTCAAAGACAATTGCACTCTTCATCGTAATCCTCCTCTGTTTTCTCCTCATGACTACGCTCTGGATTATGGAAGAACACGCACCTGCTCACGAAACATTCCTAACCACTGCTCAGCCTACCACCATGAAGGAACATTATCTAATTTCGCTCTCTCCTCAACTAAGAGAGAGGCGAAAGGAGTTTTGGAACAACTCTTTCGTGCAGCTACTTCACCAGCACAATCTTGCCACCAACGCCACCAACTGCTGGATCTGTGGGTTGCTACCCCATGCCACTGGACATTCAATACCATTCATCCCTTCACCCTTCTCCGTCCACGGCTCCTGCCTTGCCTGGCTGATCCTCCTGCAAGAGAGCTATACGGGAAATGCCACCTCCAGCAGAGCTGCAGCACATTCTTCTCATGGGGCCGGGCGAAACAAGACAAAGACACACTTCTGCCCGCTGACCCCCAGCGACTCAATCCAAATGGACATTCCGGCCAAAGAACGAATCGAAATGCAGGTGTTCAACAATCCAACCAGACCCACCTTCTCCTATCTGCGGAAACGAACGGCTGCCACTCTGACTGTGGCCCTGACGGTCATCAACGTCACAGGCCACATGTGTGTAGAAGGACTTGGGACACAGCTGGTGGGTCACAGCGCTTGCCGCTTTACCAGAACTTTGGACTCCACGGATCCACCTTCCTTTGTGTCATCCCCAAACATGTATTTCATCTGTGGCACGAAGGCCTACACCTGGCTCCCCAAAGGCTGGGGGGGCACTTGCTACATCTCCTTCGTCCTTCCTCCAACTTATGTGGCCCCAGCGAATCACCACAGACAAAAACGAGCCAAAGACGTTGAGCAAGCCGACTCAACAGGGGCACAGTTCCTCGATGCTATGAAAGGACTCGTCCCCCTCTGGGGCCCGATGGCAAACAGCCGTGCCATCCGACATTTGACTCAGGCAGTCGAGACAACCATGAACATCACAGCGGGCATCTTTGCCAACAACACTGCCGAGCTCCAAGCGGTCCGTTTGGTGGCTCTTCAGAACCGCCTCGTTCTAGATGTGGTTCTGGCGGACCGTGGAGGAGCATGCCGCATTATTGGGGCCAGCTGTTGTACATACATACCGGACAACTCACCCTCAGTGTACAAAGCCATCGAACATCTTCACAGACTCTCTTCGGAAGTTCACCAAGAGCAAGAAGAATGGTCGCTTGGTGGTTGGTTCTGGGACACCGTCAAAAGCTGGGGCTGGAGACTGCTCACCATTATCCTGATTCCCGTAGTTGTAATATGTGGCCTATGCTTAGGGATTCAATGTTTGCCACCTATGTGTTCTTTATGTGCGAGTTGTATTTTTCCCAAAACTGTGGACATTGGAAGCGAACATATGAGGGCATTATATGATACCGAAGTTAGGAATTTGATGAAAATTGACATTGAGTAAGCAAGTTGGCTAGATATGTTGAAAAGGGAGGACTGTTAAAAGTTAGGCTGAAAACCGTCAACATTATCGGCGCCCTCTTGCTCTCCTTAAACCTTTTGTGCGCGTAAAACAGCCGCCATTTTGGACACCATGGCTTCCCTGCTCTCGCCGAGAGCCAGCGCGTCTCTCTCTCTCTCTCTCTCCTAACTTCGCTGGCAACCCCCCCCTGCTTGCACCTGCCTTGAGTCATAAACCCCTCTTCGGCGCTGCTCTGCCCCAGGCCCTCATCCTGTTCCCAGCGCGACACCTCCCTGCTTCCCCGTCATGACCTCCGGCCCTTTTGATGCAAACCCCTTTTCCCCGTGTGCCCGTTTGTCTCCCCCGTTTCCCAGGCCGACACCTAGCTCTGCCGATACCAATCTCTTGCCCCTCCCCATACAATAGGAAGCTTCCCTCCTCAAAGGACCCCCGAGATGATCAAAGCCCCCCCCCCATCCCACGAGATCCGATCGAAACCCGCACACTCCGTGAATCGGCGGAATACCCAGCTGCGCAATGATCATCACCTGTTGTGAACGGGGCGGGGACTTCCACTGTAGCCTTGCATGGGAACGGGCTGGGAAGGGGGGATTCTGAGGATGTCTTTCCGTACATCAAAGTATCAACGAGAATGTGTTACATGTAATAAAGAGACAAACTTGTGTATAAGAGGCCAGGCCTCCGGGATGCAGTTAGAGCACCTCAGAACGATACCTTCTGTCCGTTTTCGTTGTGTTCTCCTCCGGAGCGAATAAAAACCTTGTTTCCTGCCTTCCAGTCTCCAGCGCCTGCCTCTTCAATAGTTTAACTTCTTTGTGGGTTCAAGAGGCGACATCGCCGGGCAATAATTAAGGATCTTATATTCTGGTTGGTAGTGCCCCCCCAGTTTGTATTTTTCCACACCAGAGCCAGCCACACACACCCAGAGCCACACACACACACACACCCAGAGCCACACACACACAGAGCCACACACACACACACCCCCAGAACCACACACACACACACACCCACACCCAGAGCCTGAAGAACACCCCCATACCAACTAAAGGCGCTGCAGACCAGCCCCACCGACACCTATCCAACTCGTGAGGGCAGACTGAACTTGAACTGATGCCGGAGCAGTAAATGCAGATAGATTCCTTAGTTCAGCCCAAGGACTACTCATGAATTGCAGCCCAAATGCAACTCTCACCTCACCCCCATCTAAACTACTGCTTGAAGAGATTTAAAACAAAATAAGTCACACACGCCAGAATCAATAATGAGTACAAATATAAATATATTGCATAGAAACACCCCTCAATCATAAGCCGTAGCCCCTTCACGTAAAACACACCCATGAAACGCCGCCCTCCCAGACTGTGTACTACCAATTTTGAAATACACTTATGGACAGAATGCGGGCGTCCACCCATTAAAAAATATCACGTGCGACCACCTCAGTTAATTAATTTAAACTCCCCACTGCATCTCACGCGGTCCACTGTAGGTCACAAGAACTTCTCAGCATCACACTGGCTCCCCCCAGGCGCCCTCGCTCCCCTTCATGACATCCGAGCTGCCGAGTCCCAACAAAGGAAATGCAGGCAGAAATCACAGGCACCCACCTTCACGGAGCCACAGAGCAGCACCTGGGGTACGAGCCCCCTTTGTATCCTTCCAGAACTTTCCTGCACGCCCCGGGTCAGGGGGGCTCCAAAGGCACGGGCGCTCCTTTCACTGGGGTGAGCAATGAGAAACAGCAAATATAGTAAGATGATGTATGTAGCGCTGAAACTTTTCAGACACACACCCCCAGTCACTTTTAAGTTAAATCCATCATCGTTCTTTTGTTCACTTCACCACTCCAGTTCAGACCCACCCATATGCAAATCAGTCTTGACCCTTCCCCCTCATGGTAACAGTCCAGCCCTAACTGCCAGGCCAGGTCCTTTCTTGACCGGAAACAAGTATCCTAGGACTGGGGGTGAGTGTCGGGAGAGTTTCAGCGCTCCGTCCATCATCTCCTTGTGTTTGCTTTGTTCGCCCCAAGTTGGCAAGGTATGCCCAGGATTCTTGTTTCCTGTCCACAGGGTCACCCAGCAGGAGCTGATAACACAGGGTGAACACTGACGTCCATTAAAGAGTGTACAGACACCCCAAGACATTGGTACCAGCCTCAATATCCATTATTTGTTTGGGGGAGGGGTGCTGGAGGCAACATAGCAGTCTGTTTGTGTGATGTACAGTCCTAGCAACAAGGTGCCTGGCTGTCAGTATGCTGTGATATATATATATATATATATATATATATATATATATATATATATATCACCTGGGTCGTTATAGCAGTACATTTCCTTTAGGCAGTGCAGGCCTGTCAAAGGGTGTTTTGTGCTTCCCAGATGTTCGTTTTGACAGCCCCCGAGCCTGCAGCTGTGCGGGCCAATGCTTCGCCCCTCCCCCGTGTGTTCACCCTGCCCTCTGCACCTAAAATCTCTGTCGTAAACTTGTGTTCTTCAGGGTTGTCTAGCATTGTGGGGGGCTCGTAAGGGAGGCGAGCGATTGCTTCTGTCAGAAAGGCCTCTCTACCAGGGCACGTCGAGGTGGCACCTTTCAGTGTCACCGTTTGGCTTTGTAGACCTGTCCGTGCAGGTTACACCGACTGCTCAGCTGTGCAGCACACGTGCAGGGCCTCCGGACCGAAGGAGGGGGGGGCAAAGGTCAGAGATGAAAGGCTTAGTGTCCGCTCTGCCCATAAATCACCTTGGAGCCAGGAGCCAGGAGCCAGCTGAGAACATCCAGCACGGCAGGAGTCGGAAAGTGGGCTGTGTTGCGCACACCTGAAATGCTCTGACCGGAATATCTCCAACATGTGGCTTCGCAAACCTGACCTCAAGAGGATGTGGCATCACCGCCAGAGCTGCCGACTTCGGGCTAGGGTACCAAGTTCGAGTCTAGGCGTCGGTTCAACATCCTGTGATTCTGGGCAAATCACAATATCTCCGTGCCTACCAAAATAAAAATAAATGAATGTGTCATTTTGTAACTTAACTGGTGCTCATGTAAAGCGCTTCTTGTTGAGTTTGCGCTATATAAAACTGCAAATAATAAAAAAAATTGCAGCTTTTAAAGCTCCATGAAGGCTAAAAGGCCCTGTCCGGCTAGAGGGTGTCGTACATGGAATTGATGGCAAGTGGCCCGTTGGCAGCTGGGCGGACCAAAGGAGGGGGGCAAAGGTCAGAGATGAAAGGCTTAGTGTCCACTCTGCCCATAAATCACCTTGGAGCCAGGAGCCAACTGAGAACATCCAGCACGGCAGGAGTCGGAAAGTTCCGATATCCACGTGATGTCAGAACGGGTCCGCACAGCGGCGAGCCTCCGTACACGACTTTGGGCAAGCCGTTATACATCCAACAAAACAGGAACCACAATTTTGACGGAGGCCTCAGAAAGTAATGTATAACGGCTTGCCCAAAGTCGTGTACGGAGGCTCGCCGCTGTGCGGACCCGTTCTGACATCACGTGGATATCGGAACTGAGGGAGAAAGTCGAGCAGGTGTCTTTGCAGGGAGCTGCCTGTTCAAGCTCACGAAGGTAACTACAAAGCAGGACATGAACATATCAGAATGCAAGTCAGCCCACTTGGGATTAATTGATGCACCCAGCAGACATTGACAGCGCGCCCACTGAGGTAATACCAACATGCACTACAGATCCCACAAGGCCCACTTTAGGCCACGCCTACCTGGGAGGGACTATAATGATAAAAGTGCAATGTATAGCGCCATCAGACATGCTGAAAAATCGCCGCTGAGGAAGGGAGTGTAAACCTGAAACGCGTCCGGCGCTTCACTGTGTGACTTTGTTTCCTGAAAATGCCATGCCAGCAAGTTACCTGATGAAAATAAACGAGCTGATTTCCTTACTTTCTGAGGCCTCCGTCAAAATTGTGGTTCCTGTTTTGTTGGATGTATAACGGCTTGCCCAAAGTCGTGTACGGAGGCTCGCCGCTGTGCGGACCCGTTCTGACATCACGTGGATATCGGAACTGAGGGAGAAAGTCGAGCAGGTGTCTTTGCAGGGAGCTGCCTGTTCAAGCTCACGAAGGTAACTACAAAGCAGGACATGAACATATCAGAATGCAAGTCAGCCCACTTGGGATTAATTGATGCACCCAGCAGACATTGACAGCGCGCCCACTGAGGTAATACCAACATGCACTACAGATCCCACAAGGCCCACTTTAGGCCACGCCTACCTGGGAGGGACTATAATGATAAAAGTGCAATGTATAGCGCCATCAGACATGCTGAAAAATCGCCGCTGAGGAAGGGAGTGTAAACCTGAAACGCGTCCGGCGCTTCACTGTGTGACTTTGTTTCCTGAAAATGCCATGCCAGCAAGTTACCTGATGAAAATAAACGAGCTGATTTCCTTACTTTCTGAGGCCTCTGTCAAAATTGTGGTTCCTCTTTTGTTGGATGTATAACGGCTTGCCCAAAGTCGTGTACGGAGGCTCGCCGCTGTGCGGACCCGTTCTGACATCACGTGGATATCGGAACTGAGGGAGAAAGTCGAGCAGGTGTCTTTGCAGGGAGCTGCCTGTTCAAGCTCACGAAGGTAACTACAAAGCAGGACATGAACATATATGAATGCAAGTCAGCCCACTTGGGATTAATTGATGCACCCAGCAGACATTGACAGCGCGCCCACTGAGGTAATACCAACATGCACTACAGATCCCACAAGGCCCACTTTAGGCCACGCCTACCTGGGAGGGACTATAATGATAAACGTGCAATGTATAGCGCCATCAGACATGCTGAAAAATCGCCGCTGAGGAAGGGAGTGTAAACCTGAAACGCGTCCGGCGCTTCACTGTGTGACTTTGTTTCCTGAAAATGCCATGCCAGCAAGTTACCTGATGAAAATAAACGAGCTGATTTCCTTACTTTCTGAGGCCTCCGTCAAAATTGTGGTTCCTGTTTTGTTGGATGTATAACGGCTTGCCCAAAGTCGTGTACGGAGGCTCGCCGCTGTGCGGACCCGTTCTGACATCACGTGGATATCGGAACTGAGGGAGAAAGTCGAGCAGGTGTCTTTGCAGGGAGCTGCCTGTTCAATCTCACGAAGGTAACTACAAAGCAGGACATGAACATATCAGAATGCAAGTCAGCCCACTTGGGATTAATTGATGCACCCAGCAGACATTGACAGCGCGCCCACTGAGGTAATACCAACATGCACTACAGATCCCACAAGGCCCACTTTAGGCCACGCCTACCTGGGAGGGACTATAATGATAAAAGTGCAATGTATAGCGCCATCAGACATGCTGAAAAATCGCCGCTGAGGAAGGGAGTGTAAACCTGAAACGCGTCCGGCGCTTCACTGTGTGACTTTGTTTCCTGAAAATGCCATGCCAGCAAGTTACCTGATGAAAATAAACGAGCTGATTTCCTTACTTTCTGAGGCCTCCGTCAAAATTGTGGTTCCTGTTTTGTTGGATGTATAACGGCTTGCCCAAAGTCGTGTACGGAGGCTCGCCGCTGTGCGGACCCGTTCTGACATCACGTGGATATCGGAACTGAGGGAGAAAGTCGAGCAGGTGTCTTTGCAGGGAGCTGCCTGTTCAAGCTCACGAAGGTAACTACAAAGCAGGACATGAACATATCAGAATGCAAGTCAGCCCACTTGGGATTAATTGATGCACCCAGCAGACATTGACAGCGCGCCCACTGAGGTAATACCAACATGCACTACAGATCCCACAAGGCCCACTTTAGGCCACGCCTACCTGGGAGGGACTATAATGATAAAAGTGCAATGTATAGCGCCATCAGACATGCTGAAAAATCGCCGCTGAGGAAGGGAGTGTAAACCTGAAACGCGTCCGGCGCTTCACTGTGTGACTTTGTTTCCTGAAAATGCCATGCCAGCAAGTTACCTGATGAAAATAAACGAGCTGATTTCCTTACTTTCTGAGGCCTCCGTCAAAATTGTGGTTCCTGTTTTGTTGGATGTATAACGGCTTGCCCAAAGTCGTGTACGGAGGCTCGCCGCTGTGCGGACCCGTTCTGACATCACGTGGATATCGGAACTGAGGGAGAAAGTCGAGCAGGTGTCTTTGCAGGGAGCTGCCTGTTCAAGCTCACGAAGGTAACTACGAAGCAGGACATGAACATATCAGAATGCAAGTCAGCCCACTTGGGATTAATTGATGCACCCAGCAGACATTGACAGCGCGCCCACTGAGGTAATACCAACATGCACTACAGATCCCACAAGGCCCACTTTAGGCCACGCCTACCTGGGAGGGACTATAATGATAAAAGTGCAATGTATAGCGCCATCAGACATGCTGAAAAATCGCCGCTGAGGAAGGGAGTGTAAACCTGAAACGCGTCCGGCGCTTCACTGTGTGACTTTGTTTCCTGAAAATGCCATGCCAGCAAGTTACCTGATGAAAATAAACGAGCTGATTTCCTTACTTTCTGAGGCCTCCGTCAAAATTGTGGTTCCTGTTTTGTTGGATATATATATATATATATATATATATATATATATATATATATATATATATATATATATATATATATATATATATATCACCCGGGTCGTTATAGCAGTACATTTCCTTTAGGCAGCGCAGGCCTGTCAAAGGGTGTTTTGTGCTTCCCAGATGTTCGTTTTGACAGCCCCCGAGCCTGCAGCTGTGCAGGCCAATGCTTCGCCCCTCCCCCGTGTGTTCACCCTGCCCTCTGCACCTAAAATCTCTGTCGTAAACTTGTGTTCTTCAGGGTTGTCTAGCATTGTGGGGGGCTCGTAAGGGAGGCGAGCGATTGCTTCTGTCAGAAAGGCCTCTCTACCAGGGCACGTCGAGGTGGCACCTTTCAGTGTCACCGTTTGGCTTTGTAGACCTGTCCGTGCAGGTTACACCGACTGCTCAGCTGTGCAGCACACGTGCAGGGCCTCCGGACCGAATCAGGGGGGGCAAAGGTCAGAGATGAAAGGCTTAGTGTCCGCTCTGCCCATAAATCACCTTGGAGCCAGGAGCCAGCTGAGAACATCCAGCACGGCAGGAGTCGGAAAGTGGGCTGTGTTGCGCACACCTGAAATGCTCTGACCGGAATATCTCCAACATGTGGCTTCGCAAACCTGACCTCAAGAGGATGTGGCATCACCGCCAGAGCTGCCGACTTCGGGCTAGGGTACCAAGTTCGAGTCTAGGCGTCGGTTCAACATCCTGTGATTCTGGGCAAATCACAATATCTCCGTGCCTACCAAAATAAAAATAAATGAATGTGTCATTTTGTAACTTAACTGGTGCTCATGTAAAGCGCTTCTTGTTGAGTTTGCGCTATATAAAACTGCAAATAATAAAAAAAATTGCAGCTTTTAAAGCTCCATGAAGGCTAAAAGGCCCTGTCCGGCTAGAGGGTGTCGTACATGGAATTGATGGCAAGTGGCCCGTTGGCAGCTGGGCGGACCAAAGGAGGGGGGGCAAAGGTCAGAGATGAAAGGCTTAGTGTCCACTCTGCCCATAAATCACCTTGGAGCCAGGAGCCAACTGAGAACATCCAGCACGGCAGGAGTCGGAAAGTGGGCTGTGTTGCGCACACCTGAAATGCTCTGACCGGAATATCTCCAACATGTGGCTTCACGTCATGCGAGCCCCTGCCCCGATTCTTTCATCCATCAACACGTTACATTGTAGCCTAGGACATGTACTTTCTTTTTTTTAGCATCGCAAACCTGAGCTCAAGAGGATGTGGCGTCACCGCCAGAGCTGCCGACTTCGGGCTAGGGTACCAAGTTCGAGTCTAGGCGTCGGTTCAACATCCTGTGATTCTGGGCAAATCACAATATCTCCGTGCCTACCAAAATAAAAAAAAAATGAATGTGTCATTTTGTAACTTAACTGGTGCTCATGTAAAGCGCTTCTTGTTGAGTTTGCGCTATATAAAACTGCAAATAATAAAACAAATATTGCAGCTTTTAAAGCTCCATGAAGGCTAAAAGGCCCTGTCCGGCTAGAGGGTGTCGTACATGGAATTGATGGCAAGTGGCCCGTTGGCAGCTGGGCGGACCAAAGGAGGGGGGGCAAAGGTCAGAGATGAAAGGCTTAGTGTCCGCTCTGCCCATAAATCACCTTGGAGCCAGGAGCCGGCTGAGAACATCCAGCACGGCAGGAGTCGGAAAGTGGGCTGTGTTGCGCACACCTGAAATGCTCTGACCGGAATATCTCCAACATGTGGCTTCACGTCATGCGAGCCCCTGCCCTGATTCTTTCAGCCATCAACACGTTACATTGTAGCCTAGGACATGTACTTTCTTTTTTTTAGCATCGCAAACCTGAGCTCAAGAGGATGTGGCGTCACCGCCAGAGCTGCCGACTTCGGGCTAGGGTACCAAGTCTAGGCGTCGGTTCAACATCCTGTGATACTGGGCAAATCACAATATCTCCGTGCCTACCAAAATAAAAAAAAAGTGAATGTGTCATTTTGTAACTTAACTGGTGCTCATGTAAAGCGCTTCTTGTTGAGTTTGCGCTATATAAAACTGCAAATAATAAAACAAATTTTGCAGCTTTTAAAGCTCCATGAAGGCTAAAAGGCCCTGTCCGGCTAGAGGGTGTCGTACATGGAATTGATGGCAAGTGGCCCGTTGGCAGCTGGGCGGACCGAAGGAGGGGGGGGGGGAGCAAAGGTCAGAGATGAAAGGCTTAGTGTCCGCTCTGCCCATAAATCGCCTTGGAGCCAGGAGCCGGCTGAGAACATCCAGCACGGCAGGAGTCGGAAAGTGGGCTGTGTTGCGCACACCTGAAATGCTCTGACCGGAATATCTCCAACATGTGGCTTCACGTCATGCGAGCCCCTGCCCCGATTCTTTCAGCCATCAACACGTTACATTGTAGCCTAGGACATGTACTTTCTTTTTTTTAGCATCGTAAACCTGAGCTCAAGAGGATGTGGCGTCACCGCCAGAGCTGCCGACTTCGGGCTAGGGTACCAAGTTCGAGTCTAGGCGTCGGTTCAACATCCTGTGATTCTGGGCAAATCACAATATCTCCGTGCCTACCAAAATAAAAAAAAATGAATGTGTCATTTTGTAACTTAACTGGTGCTCATGTAAAGCGCTTCTTGTTGAGTTTGCGCTATATAAAACTGCAAATAATAAAACAAATTTTGCAGCTTTTAAAGCTCCATGAAGGCTAAAAGGCCCTGTCCGGCTAGAGGGTGTCGTACATGGAATTGATGGCAAGTGGCCCGTTGGCAGCTGGGCGGACCGAAGGAGGGGGGGGGGGGAGCAAAGGTCAGAGATGAAAGGCTTAGTGTCCGCTCTGCCCATAAATCGCCTTGGAGCCAGGAGCCGGCTGAGAACATCCAGCACGGCAGGAGTCGGAAAGTGGGCTGTGTTGCGCACACCTGAAATGCTCTGACCGGAATATCTCCAACATGTGGCTTCACGTCATGCGAGCCCCTGCCCCGATTCTTTCAGCCATCAACACGTTACATTGTAGCCTAGGACATGTACTTTCTTTTTTTTAGCATCGTAAACCTGAGCTCAAGAGGATGTGGCGTCACCGCAAGAGCTGCCGACTTCGGGCTAGGGTACCAAGTTCGAGTCTAGGCGTCGGTTCAACATCCTGTGATTCTGGGCAAATCACAATATCTCCGTGCCTACCAAAATAAAAAAAAAATGAATGTGTCATTTTGTAACTTAACTGGTGCTCATGTAAAGCGCTTCTTGTTGAGTTTGCGCTATATAAAACTGCAAATAATAAAACAAATTTTGCAGCTTTTAAAGCTCCATGAAGGCTAAAAGGCCCTGTCCGGCTAGAGGGTGTCGTACATGGAATTGATGGCAAGTGGCCCGTTGGCAGCTGGGCGGACCGAAGGAGGGGGGGGGGGGGAGCAAAGGTCAGAGATGAAAGGCTTAGTGTCCGCTCTGCCCATAAATCGCCTTGGAGCCAGGAGCCGGCTGAGAACATCCAGCACGGCAGGAGTCGGAAAGTGGGCTGTGTTGCGCACACCTGAAATGCTCTGACCGGAATATCTCCAACATGTGGCTTCACGTCATGCGAGCCCCTGCCCCGATTCTTTCAGCCATCAACACGTTACATTGTAGCCTAGGACATGTACTTTCTTTTTTTTAGCATCGCAAACCTGAGCTCAAGAGGATGTGGCGTCACGGCCAGAGCTGCTGACTTCGGGCTAGGGTACCAAGTTCGAGTCTAGGCGTCGGTTCACGTCCTGTGATTCTGGGCAAATCACAATATCTCCGTGCCTACCAAAATAAAAAAAAATGAATGTGTCATTTTGTAACTTAACTGGTGCTCATGTAAAGCGCTTCTTGTTGAGTTTGCGCTATATAAAACTGCAAATAATAAAACAAATATTGCAGCTTTTAAAGCTCCATGAAGGCTAAAAGGCCCTGTCCGGCTAGAGGGTGTCGTACATGGAATTGATGGCAAGTGGCCCGTTGGCAGCTGGGCGGACCAAAGGAGGGGGGGCAAAGGTCAGAGATGAAAGGCTTAGTGTCCGCTCTGCCCATAAATCACCTTGGAGCCAGGAGCCGGCTGAGAACATCCAGCACGGCAGGAATCGGAAAGTGGGCTGTGTTGCGCACACCTGAAATGCTCTGACCGGAATATCTCCAACATGTGGCTTCACGTCATTCGAGCCCCTGCCCTGATTCTTTCAGCCATCAACACGTTACATTGTAGCCTAGGACATGTACTTTCGTTTCTTTAGCATCGCAAACCTGAGCTCAAGAGGATGTGGCGTCACCGCCAGAGCTGCCGACAGATAAAAAATAGAACAATCTATTTGAATAATAATATTTGTGTCATTTTAATTTTCAAGTAATAAAAGTAAGACCCAAACTTCCGTTTCAGGAGCTTCACAACATGTTACACAGATATTTTGTGTTGCGTTGTGGGAGTGTTTGGCTGTCATCATAGAAGAATTAATATGGGTTAAAGCCTGTTATATATATGGTTTATTCACTCATGAGACTTGTTAGAAATCGGAGTCTGTAGCTGGCAGAGGTAGGTACCTTTGTGCAAATAGGGACCCTTGCTTCTAGTCAGGTAGGTGGGATACACTTCTAAAATAACCCCTGCTCACCCCTTTGGTAGCTTGGTATGAGCAGCCAGGGGTATCTCAAAGGTACTCTGTAAAGCATTTGTGAACACATACAGTAAGACAGTCAAAACACTACAAATGGGCACCACACCAGTTTAGAAAGATAAGTAATCTAAACCAACACAAGACCAAAACGAAAATTTCCACATTACAGTACTAAAAATATGGGGGCATATTATCAAGAATGGCGTTAAAATTATCGCTGGTTTAGTGGCAGAAAACTGTCGCTAAAGTGGCGATAATGGGCTTGATAATATGCTCTGGAGAATTCCAATAGAAGCCCATGTTCACAGCAGAACGTGGACTTCTATTGGAATTCTCCAGGGCATATTATCAGGCCTATTATCGCCGCTTTAGAGGCAGTTTTCTGCCGCTAAACCGGCGATAATTTTTAACCCCGTTCTTGATAATATGCCCCATGATTCTTAAAAGGTAGAAACAGTTCTATTCCAAGAAAATGTGGGATGCAACACTTTTACACAAAGTACCTTGGATGCGTCGAAAAAACAAGCAAAAAGGGTTGCAGGGAAGGTGATGCGCTGGCTCCTTACACTCAGGGACGGTGATGCATTTGCACCTTTCTCTGGGGGAGGTGATGCTTCGGTTCCTTACTGCTGCACAGGGGAGGTGATTCATCAATTCCTTACCAGAGAGGAGGTGATGCCTTGGTGTCTTACTGAGTGGGGAGGAGATGTGTCGGTTTCTTAATACGTCCCCCAATGATGCGCCATACTTGACTTTTTGATGCAGTGGTGATGATCCGGTGCGATGCGTCGGTTCTTCTTCAACTAGACCGGCTTCAGAATCGGTGCGGTGATCTAGGATGTCGGAGATCAGTGCACAGGAATCGTCGCACGGCAGACACTTCAGCTGCAAGAAGATGCTGTGTCGATTCATCAGTGGTGACGATGCATTGGAAAACAAATTCTTCTCGCACCACTGCAATAGCTCGGAAACAGGCTATGCATCGATTTTCACAGTCCCAAAATAACCTCCAGTGGTCCAGAACACTGGCAAGCACCTCTCAGCAGGTTAGAACTTTCAGTACAGGGGGGACTGAGGGTGAAGTCTCTATTGCCCTGAGACTTCAGAACAGGAAGCAAGCTCTATTTCAAGCCCTTGGAGATCTTCCTCAAGTAGGGGACACAGTACACAGCAATTTCCTTCTCCTTTCCTTGTCAGAAAGTAGCCACTGCAGGACAACACGGACAGCAAACAGTACAGGGGCAGTATTCCTCCTCAGTTTCTCCGGATCTTCTCCTTGGCAAAGGTTCCTCTTGATTCCCAGAAGTGATCTAAAAGTCTGGGGTCTGGCCCCTCTTTTTATCATACAAAATCCTTTGTTCTCTGGGGCACAGAAGCTCTTTGCCCAGCCTAAACCAGTTCTGTCCTCTCTGGTGCATCTTCCTGGCAGGAGGTAGAGGCAGCAATGTCTAAGGCAGACCTGCCCCATTCTGGTGTGAAATAAAACTCCTCCCTTACTCTGAATGCACCCAGGTCCATTCAGCCCAGCCTTGATGCAACCTGGATAGGCAGGGCACACCTAACCCCCCAAGTGGCTGTGTGAACAAAATGCACATTGTCAGCCCCTGTCACTCCAAAGCCAGACAGTCAATACACAACCTTGGAGAGGCACACTGGATGGTTAGGCAAGAAAATACCTGCTTTCTAAAAGTAGTATTTTCAAACACAGAATGTAAAAATCACCCTCACTAAAAGATGCATCTTAACATTCTGAGTTCGGGCAAAGCAAACTTTATTTTCGCATCTTGTTCCCATGGGTAGTTATGCTTATAAGATGTTATAAGAAAACTCCCCATTCTATCCTATGGGACATATTGTCTTACAATAGTGAAAAAAACTATAGTGGCTGTATTTCACTATCAGGAATTGCCACACACATCAGGGCATGTCCTACCTTCCACATACGCTGCACCCTGCCGACAGGGGCACCTTGGGCCTACCTGAGGGCTGTCAAACATGTAAGAAAAGGGAAGGTTAGGGCATGGCAAGTGGGTGCACTTGGCAAGTCGACATGGCAGCATCAAACTGCGCACAGGGACTGCAGTGGCAGATCTGAGTTATATTTACAGGCTGATTATGTGGGTGGCACACTCAGTGCTGCAGGCCCCCTAAGAACATTTGATTTACAGGCCCTGGGCTCACACAGTGCACTGTATTAGGGACAGACTAGTAATTCAAATATGCCAATCATGGAAACACCAATCCATACCAACAATTTACAAAGGAAGCACTTGCACTTTGGCACAGAACAGCAGTGGCAAAGTGCCCAAAGCATCCAGACCAGTAAAACAAAGTTAAACACAGCAAAAACACAGAAGGCAAAGGCAAAAGATTGTGAAGAAACCCCTGCCAAGGCTGCCAGGTCTAACAAGGATTAATTGTTTTTTCAATCCTTATAATCTTTTTTAGATGATTTTTCGGGGCTAGGATTTTTTGGGGATTTCTTTTGGGGAGGTATTGTCCTAGCTTTAGGCTTCTTTTTTAGGGGAATTGTGCTTGCCTAGTAGTTCAAACTTGGCAACTCAACAGCAAATAGGGATTGTAGCCAGATAGGTGGTATCTGGGACCTAGAAAGAGGGACATATAGAGGAGCTAATTGGTGTGTGGGGTACAGAGCTTTGGGCCACTTGCAGGAGGCATACTTAGTGAGACACAGTAATGGGGCTTCTGTGGATTGGGGAAGTCAAAGTAGAAGACAGGCAAGTAATGCATCTGGGTAATTCTCATGAGGCATTTACTATTCTGCTTGTTTCGGCAGTTTCACACATAGATGCTTATTGGTCCCATGTGATGAGCGGCCTCTTCAGCCACTCAGAAATATGTGTCACCTACACAGTGTATCATCAAAATTGGTTGTTTCTATTTCTTGCATGCTAGGCAGCTACAAGTCTGAAGGACAGGCTTAGAGGCAGTGCCTGACTAAAGTTATTGTGGTGGGGGTTGGGGAAAAAGAGTAGGACCAATGAGAGGATGATGACAAGTAGGAGAATGAGAGCTAGGAGGTAGACCACCAGGAAGGCTAGGTCAACCAGAGCCATAAGGACCAGGACAAGAAGAACCAGGCTCAGAGAGACCTAATCTGTGAGGACTGTGGTTACCAATACAGAAGGGACCAGGAAAAAATAAATGATGAGGAACAGGACAAGCAAAACAGGACTAGCGGTACTGGGACCAGGGTGAGAAGGATCAAGATCATATGGAACAAGCAATCTGGACCCAGTGGACAAGAGTTTGAAGAAACAGAAGGACCAGGGGTAGACGGAACAGAAGGCCATGGCAAATAGCGACAATGAGGACTAAGAGGGCCTGAGCCAACTGACTGGGACCAGAGGGACGAGGACGACCAAGGCAGATCAAGGTGGACAAGCCAAAGAGGTCCAGCACCATGAGACAACTGGAAAGAAGGATCAGAGACAGGAGTCCAAGACCATTGAGATCAGATCAAGATGGACCAAGGGGGCAGAAGCACATGGACCGGGAACGGGAAGACCATGCTCAGAAAGCACCAGGTCTATTGGGACCTGGTTACCCTTGATTAGAATGACTTGGGGGATATAGAGGACAAGGAAGTCTAGGCCCAGTAGGGTACGGATTAGAAGGTCCATGAGGGTCGAATTCAGTGAATCCTAAATCACAGTAACAAGGATGATATGGACCTGGGTGACCCTCAACATGGGAACTAGGAGGACCAGTGCTAGAAGAAGAGGAAGACGACCCAGGAGAACCAATACTATGAGCAGCATGATAGAGAGGACCATTGTCAGATGAAAACAGGGGGGACTAGGGGTGCTAGGGAAAGCAAGCGAGTGGGAACAGCGCCAGAAGACCTGATAAATGAGGCCTACGTGGACCAGGACAACCAGGAAAAGAAGGATTAGGGAAAAGCTAACCAGGAGACTATATACAACAGGGGAGTTGGACCAGGAAGACTGACAGATAAAAATTAGAGTTTGGATGAAAACGCCCTGGATCGGGAGGCTGTGAAACAGAAGGTGAGACCAAGGAAACAGGCAACCAAAGCCAGAAGCAAAAGTTCTAAAAGGACATGGAAAAATGGACTAGGGGGACTAAAAAGATAAGGCCACCAAGGATCAGGACCTTGAGTACAAAGACCAGGAGGACCAAGGTGAGGAGGAAAGGAAGATCATGACCAGGGACATCAGGACTAGGATAACCACACCATGGAGATCCAGGCCACAAGGTAAGAATTAGGAACAGATGTCCAAGCCCAGGATGACCAGAGCAAGAAGAACCATGATCAGTTGATGTAGAAACACAAGGACAATAAGCAGAAGGATCATGATCAGTCTGGAAGACTTAAAAGATTACAAATGTGAGGGTTAGGCTCAGGAAAACAGAATAGGCAAGGAAGATCAGCGGGCAGAACCAAGAATAACAGCAGGACCAGACCCAAGAGAACCAAGACCAGAGCAAGGAGGATTAGAAGGATCAGCACTAAGAGGAACAGGAATCGACCCAAGGGTGCAAGGGAACCATGACCATAGGACTAGGTCCCAGAGTTACATATGAAGTTGAAATAACAGGACCAGGCCGAGGAAAACAAGGAACACCAGAACAGCCAGGAAGCTTATGAGAGACTCTATCTGGATGTCTAGGAGAAATGACAATACTCAATATGGCCGAAACAAAGATAACCAGTACCAAGAGGGCCCAGACCTTTGGGTGCAGTACCAGAAAGGCAATGAGGACACAGCACAGGGTCAGGAGGACCAGGATGATCCAAACCATAAAGATAAGGGCTGAAAGGCCAAGGCCTAAGTGGACCAAGACATGAGAGCCCAGGTGGGTTGAGGGTACCAGTGGGACAACTAACTGATTTACTAGGAATCGGAAGATAAGGATTAGAATGACCAGGTCAAGGCAAAGGAGGAGATGATCAGGAAGGAAGAAGATAGGTTAGGAGAAGGGGCCATGGAAAGAAGACCAGATCTAAGGTGTACACAGATCTAAACAAAGAGAACTAGAAACAAAGGATCAAGTCTAGAAGGCACAAAACCAAGATGAGAACAAGACTATGAGGACCAGTAATAGGAAGGAAAACCAGATGGAAAGTGAGTAAGACTAGGAGAACAGGACCTGGAAAGTCAGAAGATAGCAGGCAATGAGAGCCAGTACGACAAGAGATAAGAGGACCTGGCAAATAGAACTAGTGGGACCACAAAAAAGGGGAAAAGGAAAATCAAGTCACAGAGGCATAGGGATATCAGGACCTGGCATACCAGGACAAGGAGGATTAGGACGAGGAGAAAAGGGAGGACAAGGAGGGCCAGGATGACAGGTGTCTAGATGTCGAAGCCAGGTGGCTAAGAACAGGATAACCTAAACACAGAGAATCAGGGTTAAGTGGGCAAGTTAATGAAGAATCAGGATGACAAGAAGCAGGAGGGCCAGGGCTAAGAGTATTATGACAAGATGGAGGAGGACCAGGTGACCTAGTCAGGGCAGGAGAAGGTGGAAAAGACTATCACACTACCTATACCCCAGCTCACTTTGGGCTTACCATCCTACCCCTTACTACGTAAAACATCTCTGAGCTCCTTCCTTAAAATTCTCTTGAAGTAGTAGCTCCCAGTGTTGACTAGGTTTTCAACATTTGGTAAGGAGGACCCAAATGATGAAGCATGTCACCTTCGGGTGAGTGAGGGTTCTTATCCTTAAGGGATGTTCCCCCCTTCTTAATTGTACAATGTATTACATTTGGATGATTCACCAGTGGTTAATTTTGAGAGACATATGAGTTATGCTTACTGACGCATTTGTAGACTGTAGATATACTTGTTGTTGTTGAAGGTGGAAAAGAGCCATTAAGACCAGGGACCAGATTGGAGAGGATGTGCCAGACTAGAAGGATGGAGCCATTACAACTTGCTGACACACCAAGGCTGTCTCCCAACTCCCAGCTAACAAAGTTGAACTGCACTCTGATCAATATTTGATCAGTTATTAAAAATATATATAACTTTTTCAAATGTTTAGATTCTCATACCCTCCACCTAATTTTCCTTCTGGAAACTTAGGTAGACAAGTTTTTTTTTACCCGGACCTAGCCCCATCACTACGAGCTTAACACCCAATCACTAGATTGGATCGGGCCGGTAGACGCAATGGAGGTCTAGCGGTAGTATGCCGTGATTCTTTTCAGATAACATGCCAACCTTCCAACCTAGTGGATAGTGAGACCTTCTTCTTCAAATTCAAACTGACCAACAACTCCATGTTCTATGTTCTTTTGATTTGCAGGCCCCAGGGCCCTACAACACATTTCTTAGACACCTTAAGCGATTTTATAGAGTCATGTGTGCAATACACCAATTACACCTTATTAAACAATTTTAATTTCCACTTGGAAGACCTTAACAATAAAGAATTAGCACTATTAACTGACAACTTTAGTTGTATTAATTTAAAACAACTGGAGAACACCGCCACACACATGGCGGGGCACACTTTAGACTTCATTTTTTCAAATAACCCTGATCTTCAGCTGGACGTCATACTACCTATTACATAGTCAGACCATAAAGCAGGCAGTTTTAGCTTAACAATTCTGGCTACAAAGTCTATATTTAATATAGCAGGGCAGGACAAAAAAACCCAGGCTTGGAATAGACATAACTAGATGGATATGACAGACAGTTTAGAAACTACACAGTCTTTGCTCACGGGCGGTCCTATTGTAGCCAAAGACAATTTTGCAGAGTGGATAAATGCGGCAATCACCAATCTGGTGTCTTTAAATTACGTCATAACTTATAAATTCAGGCTCACTGCACCATGTTTTTCTCCCAAACGTATGGCATTGAAACAGAAATGCTGCAGGCAAGAGAAAGTTTGGAGAGGTAACTAGTGTACAGCGGAAATCTGTATCCAGTAGTTGTAAAGCATGAACTAATCACCCCTCGGGGTCTCAAGGCACTGGAGGCCATAGGGGAGATTAAGTGAGCTATTGCCCAGAGTCACAGGGTACTTAGCTGCCACTGGTGATCAAACCGTGAGCCCCATGCTCCAGAGTCAGCCACTCTGGCAGCTGCACCACACCTCTCCACTATATATAAAATTATGTTCAGGAGTATAAAAACTTATCATTGTAGAGAAAACGATTTCACTGGAAAAACTATCCTAGCCATAATTTTCTAGAGAGAGCTTTTTAAAACAGCTCAGGTACTGTCCAGCCCTAATACTGCTGATGCCCTCTGTTAGAACTGGGGGTCTCTAGTTGGCAGAGGTAGGTACCACTGTCCAAATAGGTACCCTTGCTTCTAGTCAGGGCAAGGAGGAAACCCTCTGAAATAACCCCTGCTCACCCTCTAGGTAGCTTGGCACGAGCAGTCAAGGCTAATCAGAAGGCAATGTGTATAGTATTTGTACCAACACTCACAGTAACACAGTAAAAACACCACAAACTAACTCCACAACAATTTAGAAAATAAAGGTATTTAATCTAAACTACACAAGACCAAAACGACAAAAATCCAACATACACAATTCAAGAATATGGTTTCAAAAGAGTTCTTAAGGTTGCGATAAAAATCTTTAGGTTGCGATCAATATAATCCACAGTTGCGTAAAAAGTTCACGCTTTGAAAAAGAACCCTCCTGACCTGTAGACTTTTGCTGCTGGGCTCCTCTGAATCTCCTACCCTTTTTACCGCGGCCGGGCTTGGCTCCGCCCCTCCACCCTCTGTCGACATCCCTGCTCCAGTTTGTTGTCCGGCCGGGCTTGGCTCCGCTGAGGACAACAAGTACCACGATCCTTTGGGGCAGGACGAGTGATCAACGCGCGCCAGGAGGCGCATAAGAGCTGCGAGGTCGCGCGTGTGTTGCGCCGGGCTAAGCCCGGGCAAAGGGCGGGCCCTCTGTGGCCCTCGGAGGCCAGAGGAGACCAGGCTGGGCCCGGTCCCTTTCACCTGTGGCCCGGAATACCAGAGTTACCAGAGTTATCATAAACAAAGGTACATTGATCCTCAGACTTATCACCTACTGCCCTTTACGTATTATTGATACTGGCCTGCTTGCACTAGCATTGTATGTGATTTCACACCGTATCTTAGTTCCAGAGTACTATTGAATATGTCTCCAAGGGGTGTCAAGGGTGCTAAGGGAAGGAAATCCCTACCGGGAGGGTCCTTGAGGGGCACTATTGACCCGTACATCACAAAGGCGGCTACAGCGCTGGAACAGGAAATTGCAAACACTGAACGTCGTCTTTCTACAGAACTCCAGAATAGGCGCTCCTCGCTAGGGTTAATACAACAAGCCACCACTCCAAATTCGACAAATGGGAAAGAAACATCAACAAATACTCACATTAGTGTTCCCTCTATACTCCTTAAAGCTACAACAATATCTGAGCCCAATAGAGGTAACAATAGCAGGGACACAAGTTCAGATCTTGCGCTGGAAATAAATCCCGAAGAATCACTGATACTTCACCCTTTAATGGGCAATTAAAAAAAAAAAAACAGACCCCACTACCATCCAAAAGGCCTACATTAAAGAGAAAAAGGGGGGGAAACAGTCAAAAGGGGAGACAGGCCAAAATACCTAACACCTCTCGGCTTCACCCGATTACTCATACTATAGGAACCGAGATCATAACTGCAGGTCAGCCATCGATCATTCCCCCCAGACAGCAACACCTAAATCAAGATCTAATAGGATTAATAGAGAAAGCTATTACTACAAATACAACTCTAATAAAGGACATAGCAGAAGAGAACAGGAAATCATTATCAACACTAAACTCTGGCCTGTATAATCCAAGTAAGGGGAATAAAACATCAAAACCGACACTGCCGCCAACACCCTCACTAATAGAAAACCCACTGCCCCTCACGAAGACAATGAGCGACCTGAAAACAGCCAAGACACCCATGACGAAAGGAACCGTTGAACAACAAAGTAATCCAATGGATACAAATAGAAACAAGCATTTACAATGCAATGGTTTCGCCTTTGGAAAAGTTAGAGCTATTGGCATTGCAAATGACAAAAATGTTATTTATGTGTTGGTTTTGAAAACAGATAAATAAATGGCATTGTCATTTACAATGCCAATAGCTTCATCTCTCGCAAATGTGAGACCTACTGTACCCTACGGATGAGCTCAGCAGACAGCAATTACTACCACACACACACACCCAGAGCCACACACACACACCCAGAGCCAGCCACACATACCCTGAGCCAGCCACACACATCCAGAGCCAGCCACACACACCCAGAGCCACACACACACACACACCCAGAGCCACACACACACAGAGCCACACACACACACACCCCCAGAACCACACACACACACACACCCAGAGCCTGAAGAACACCCCCATACCAACTAAAGGCGCTGCAGACCAGCCCCACCGACACCTATCCAACTCGTGAGGGCAGACTGAACTTGAACTGATGCCGGAGCAGTAAATGCAGATAGATTCCTTAGTTCAGCCCAAGGACTACTCATGAATTGCAGCCCAAATGCAACTCTCACCTCACCCCCATCTAAACTACTGCTTGAAGAGATTTAAAACAAAATAAGTCACACACACCAGAATCAATAATGAGTACAAATATAAATATATTGCATAGAAACACCCCTCAATCATAAGCCGTAGCCCCTTCACGTAAAACACACCCATGAAACGCCGCCCTCCCAGACTGTGTACTACCAATTTTGAAATACACTTATGGACAGAATGCGGGCGTCCACCCATTAAAAAATATCACGTGCGACCACCTCAGTTAATTAATTTAAACTCCCCACTGCATCTCACGCGGTCCACTGTAGGTCACAAGAACTTCTCAGCATCACACTGGCTCCCCCCAGGCGCCCTCGCTCCCCTTCATGACATCCGAGCTGCCGAGTCCCAACAAAGGAAATGCAGGCAGAAATCACAGGCACCCACCTTCACGGAGCCACAGAGCAGCACCTGGGGTACGAGCCCCCTTTGTATCCTTCCAGAACTTTCCTGCACGCCCCGGGTCAGGGGGGCTCCAAAGGCACGGGCGCTCCTTTCACTGGGGTGAGCAATGAGAAACAGCAAATATAGTAAGATGATGTATGTAGCGCTGAAACTTTTCAGACACACACCCCCAGTCACTTTTAAGTTAAATCCATCATCGTTCTTTTGTTCACTTCACCACTCCAGTTCAGACCCACCCATATGCAAATCAGTCTTGACCCTTCCCCCTCATGGTAACAGTCCAGCCCTAACTGCCAGGCCAGGTCCTTTCTTGACCGGAAACAAGTATCCTAGGACTGGGGGTGAGTGTCGGGAGAGTTTCAGCGCTCCGTCCATCATCTCCTTGTGTTTGCTTTGTTCGCCCCAAGTTGGCAAGGTATGCCCAGGATTCTTGTTTCCTGTCCACAGGGTCACCCAGCAGGAGCTGATAACACAGGGTGAACACTGACGTCCATTAAAGAGTGTATAGACACCCCAAGACATTGGTACCAGCCTCAATATCCATTATTTGTTTGGGGGAGGGGTGCTGGAGGCAACATAGCAGTCTGTTTGTGTGATGTACAGTCCTAGCAACAAGGTGCCTGGCTGTCAGTATGCTGTGATATATATATATATATATATATATATATCACCCGGGTCGTTATAGCAGTACATTTCCTTTAGGCAGCGCAGGCCTGTCAAAGGGTGTTTTGTGCTTCCCAGATGTTCGTTTTGACAGCCCCCGAGCCTGCAGCTGTGCGGGCCAATGCTTCGCCCCTCCCCCGTGTGTTCACCCTGCCCTCTGCACCTAAAATCTCTGTCGTAAACTTGTGTTCTTCAGGGTTGTCTAGCATTGTGGGGGGCTCGTAAGGGAGGCGAGCGATTGCTTCTGTCAGAAAGGCCTCTCTACCTCGATGACACGTCGAGGTGGCACCTTTCAGTGTCACCGTTTGGCTTTGTAGACCTGTCCGTGCAGGTTACACCGACTGCTCAGCTGTGCAGCACACGTGCAGGGCCTCCGGACCGAAGGAGGGGGGGCAAAGGTCAGAGATGAAAGGCTTAGTGTCCGCTCTGCCCATAAATCACCTTGGAGCCAGGAGCCAGCTGAGAACATCCAGCACGGCAGGAGTCGGAAAGTGGGCTGTGTTGCGCACACCTGAAATGCTCTGACCGGAATATCTCCAACATGTGGCTTCGCAAACCTGACCTCAAGAGGATGTGGCATCACCGCCAGAGCTGCCGACTTCGGGCTAGGGTACCAAGTTCGAGTCTAGGCGTCGGTTCAACATCCTGTGATTCTGGGCAAATCACAATATCTCCGTGCCTACCAAAATAAAAATAAATGAATGTGTCATTTTGTAACTTAACTGGTGCTCATGTAAAGCGCTTCTTGTTGAGTTTGCGCTATATAAAACTGCAAATAATAAAAAAAATTGCAGCTTTTAAAGCTCCATGAAGGCTAAAAGGCCCTGTCCGGCTAGAGGGTGTCGTACATGGAATTGATGGCAAGTGGCCCGTTGGCAGCTGGGCGGACCAAAGGAGGGGGGGCAAAGGTCAGAGATGAAAGGCTTAGTGTCCACTCTGCCCATAAATCACCTTGGAGCCAGGAGCCAACTGAGAACATCCAGCACGGCAGGAGTCGGAAAGTGGGCTGTGTTGCGCACACCTGAAATGCTCTGACCGGAATATCTCCAACATGTGGCTTCACGTCATGCGAGCCCCTGCCCCGATTCTTTCAGCCATCAACACGTTACATTGTAGCCTAGGACATGTACTTTCGTTTCTTTAGCATCGCAAACCTGAGCTCAAGAGGATGTGGCGTCACCGCCAGAGCTGCCGACTTCGGGCTAGGGTACCAAGTCTAGGCGTCGGTTCAACATCCTGTGATACTGGGCAAATCACAATATCTCCGTGCCTACCAAAATAAAAAAAAAAGTGAATGTGTCATTTTGTACCTTAACTGGTGCTCATGTAAAGCGCTTCTTGTTGAGTTTGCGCTATATAAAACTGCAAATAATAAAACAAATATTTCAGCTTTTAAAGCTCCATGAAGGCTAAAAGGCCCTGTCCGGCTAGAGGGTGTCGTACATGGAATTGATGGCAAGTGGCCCGTTGGCAGCTGGGCGGACCGAAGGAGGGGGGGGGAGCAAAGGTCAGAGATGAAAGGCTTAGTGTCCGCTCTGCCCATAAATCGCCTTGGAGCCAGGAGCCGGCTGAGAACATCCAGCACGGCAGGAGTCGGAAAGTGGGCTGTGTTGCGCACACCTGAAATGCTCTGACCGGAATATCTCCAACATGTGGCTTCACGTCATGCGAGCCCCTGCCCCGATTCTTTCAGCCATCAACACGTTACATTGTAGCCTAGGACATGTACTTTCGTTTCTTTAGCATCGCAAACCTGAGCTCAAGAGGATGTGGCGTCACCGCCAGAGCTGCCGACTTCGGGCTAGAGTACCAAGTTCGAGTCTAGGCGTCGGTTCAATATCCAGTGATTCTGGGCAAATCACAATATCTCCGTGCCTACCAAAATAAAAAAAAATGAATGTGTCATTTTGTAACTTAACTGGTGCTCATGTAAAGCGCTTCTTGTTGAGTTTGCGCTATATAAAACTGCAAATAATAAAACAAATATTGCAGCTTTTAAAGCTCCATGAAGGCTTAAAGGCCCTGTCCGGCTAGAGGGTGTCGTACATGGAATTGATGGCAAGTGGCCCGTTGGCAGCTGGGCGGACCGAAGGAGGGGGGGGGGGAGCAAAGGTCAGAGATGAAAGGCTTAGTGTCCGCTCTGCCCATAAATCGCCTTGGAGCCAGGAGCCGGCTGAGAACATCCAGCACGGCAGGAGTCGGAAAGTGGGCTGTGTTGCGCACACCTGAAATGCTCTGACCGGAATATCTCCAACATGTGGCTTCACGTCATGCGAGCCCCTGCCCCGATTCTTTCAGCCATCAACACGTTACATTGTAGCCTAGGACATGTACTTTCTTTTTTTTAGCATCGTAAACCTGAGCTCAAGAGGATATGGCGTCACCGCCAGAGCTGCCGACTTCGGGCTAGGGTACCAAGTTCGAGTCTAGGCGTCGGTTCAACATCCTGTGATTCTGGGCAAATCACAATATCTCCGTGCCTACCAAAATAAAAAAAAATGAATGTGTCATTTTGTAACTTAACTGGTGCTCATGTAAAGCGCTTCTTGTTGAGTTTGCGCTATATAAAACTGCAAATAATAAAACAAATTTTGCAGCTTTTAAAGCTCCATGAAGGCTAAAAGGCCCTGTCCGGCTAGAGGGTGTCGTACATGGAATTGATGGCAAGTGGCCCGTTGGCAGCTGGGCGGACCGAAGGAGGGGGGGGGGAGCAAAGGTCAGAGATGAAAGGCTTAGTGTCCGCTCTGCCCATAAATCGCCTTGGAGCCAGGAGCCGGCTGAGAACATCCAGCACGGCAGGAGTCGGAAAGTGGGCTGTGTTGCGCACACCTGAAATGCTCTGACCGGAATATCTCCAACATGTGGCTTCACGTCATGCGAGCCCCTGCCCCGATTCTTTCAGCCATCAACACGTTACATTGTAGCCTAGGACATGTACTTTCGTTTCTTTAGCATCGCAAACCTGAGCTCAAGAGGATGTGGCGTCACCGCCAGAGCTGCCGACTTCGGGCTAGGGTACCAAGTTCGAGTCTAGGCGTCGGTTCAACATCCTGTGATTCTGGGCAAATCACAATATCTCCGTGCCTACCAAAATAAAAAAAAATGAATGTGTCATTTTGTAACTTAACTGGTGCTCATGTAAAGCGCTTCTTGTTGAGTTTGCGCTATATAAAACTGCAAATAATAAAACAAATATTGCAGCTTTTAAAGCTCCATGAAGGCTAAAAGGCCCTGTCCGGCTAGAGGGTGTCGTACATGGAATTGATGGCAAGTGGCCCGTTGGCAGCTGGGCGGACCAAAGGAGGGGGGGCAAAGGTCAGAGATGAAAGGCTTAGTGTCCGCTCTGCCCATAAATCACCTTGGAGCCAGGAGCCGGCTGAGAACATCCAGCACGGCAGGAGTCGGAAAGTGGGCTGTGTTGCGCACACCTGAAATGCTCTGACCGGAAAATCTCCAAAATGTGGCTTCACGTCATGTGAGCCCCTGCCCTGATTCTTTCAGCCATCAACACGTTACATTGTAGCCTAGGACATGTACTTTCTTTTTTTTAGCATCGCAAACCTGAGCTCAAGAGGATGTGGCGTCACTGCCAGAGCTGCCGACTTCGGGCTAGGGTACCAAGTTCGAGTCTAGGCGTCGGTTCAACATCCTGTGATTCAGGGCAAATCACAATATCTCCGTGCCTACCAAAATAACAAGCTGCATACAGGGGTAACAATAAAATGCCACTAGTTATTTGCAGATTCCACTACAAAACCAAAGGTAACAATGAAATGCACGCACGGCCCTTCGTGAAATATGAAGCTTTCCTTTCACCTTAAAAAAGTTTTATTTTTAAATAAATGTATTCCTTAACAAATTGGCAGAATGACTCACTGTAACATTCGACAAAACACACCACAAAGGATGTCTGTGACGGGCTCTCGAGAAAACGGTACTCTTGCTAGCTCAGAGGTTAACGTAATTTCGGGGGTTTCAACGATCAGACACGTGACTGAAAATGAAAAAACAAGACTGGCCAACGACAAATCCTCCTGGGGGTGTCCCGGGCCGGCAGCCAATCACAGCGCGGCCTGGGACAAAGGGGCGGGGCTTAAAAAAACACAGCGAAACGCCCCCGAATCGCGTTTTTAAGAGAAAGCGTGATTGACAGCCTCTGTCTCCCAATGGCTAGCCTCCATTTATGGAGCTAGCCAATGGGAGACCGAGGCGGAACCAAAGTCAATATGTAGGATCATGAGTTTTCGCCGTGGGAGGAGCAACTGCTACGCAGTTGCAACTCCCAGGTCGAAACCTAAAAATGAGAGGGAAAAGGGAAATACCAGGAACTCAAATGGTTCCAATGTATGGATAGAACTCCCCCAGAAGCAGCCCCCAATGTTGCAATACTGACAGGGGTTCCAGAACTGAAAACAGGGATAGTTGAAGGGTACTCTGACCTCAATAATAAAGTAATATACTGGTTAGGGCATCATAGACCTTTACCCCCTGATATTAATGGGGAAATTTTAAATGTCCGTAGGCTTGGTTGGGTAGGAAATAGGCCTAAAGATACGCAAGGTGACGTAATAATAATCAATTTTAGAGATCACAGGGTCATTTTGTTTATTAATGATTGGTACCATGAGAGTGGAGGGGAAGGGATTAGGATACATGACCTGAGTTATTTCTACCCCAGGTCATTACTACCCAAGCAACGAAGATCAACCAACCCATATCACAACTTTCCGGGGGGTCCAATCCTTGACATTCAGACCTCAAATAGGTTTGCTCCCCTTACCAGTTTGGATGGGGTTGACTGACTCATTGATGCATACCCCAAGTCCATATGCGTATTAAATAAAATGGTCCCATTAAACAACCTCAAGGGCCTTCAATCTAGTTTCCTGGACCCAACAAGCCCGAGGATTACTGGAGATAGTGTAGGTATATCAGATAAGGGAGAGATCGAACAGACCCACATAATCAGTACACCTAAGATGGTACGTGAACTAACAAATCCCAAAGCGCCACCTGAATTTGATAAAGGGAACTTAACACCAGACACTATCTTTTGGAATGTAGCTGGTCTTCAGAATAAACCAATAAAAAAACATAATACACGTAAACCTGAGCACCAGACTAACTGCTCTGCAAGTTTGTTAGTAAATGAGGCCATTAAGCTTATTGATGAGGTTGTCCCTCACAGATAGAAAACTTTATTGAAGCGCCTAAAGTCAAATACCCCCTAACTACAGCAGTAGGAAGAACAGCACCAGAAGTAGTTACCAGAGAGAGGGATACTAACAGGAGAATTATCAAACTGTTTTCCTGGAACATAGCAGGGCTCCAGAAAAATATGGCAAACCCTGAATGGAACGAACTTATAGATAGGTTCGACATCTGTATGTTCCAGGAAACATGGAGTATTTCTCCCTTGTACAAATGTGGATACTCTACCCACTTTATTCCTGCAATTAGTGCGGGGAGAGGTCACCCATCGGGAGGACTGCATGTATGGATTAGTGTGGTTCTGAATTGGGCAATTACTGCCCACTTTTTACCATCACAGGACATACTTAACATTTCCGTCAAGGGCCCAATTTTTTGAAGTTTGATGGAGTCGTTCAATGTGTATGCTAGAGGCTCGCCGGGAGGACAGACTTCACCTACTATAGCCTTACTTGAGGTGACACTGGCAGGTATCCCCCCACTGTCCAGTGTCATTGTAGGGGGAGATTTTAACTGTACATATGATCCCCTAAGTGAAGAAAATCTCCCGGTATTTAGTGAAGAGGATTCTAGACATTGTATCCCGCCTCTAACTTTTGCGCCAATTAGAAAATGGACGCCAAGAGCAATTCAAATATATGCCCTGACACTTGAATACAACCTACGTGCCTTAAATGGTAGAACAACCTCGGACCCAAACGGTGCGATGACTTACAATAGAGTTAGTTGTCCATCTCGGATTGATTATATTCTGCTCAATACTGGCTCCTGGAATAGATTAGTTGACATGGAAGTCAGACAGTCACAGGATAGCGACCATAACCCACTCTGCATGAAATTAAGATGGGGGAGTGAGAGGGAAGCACTAAATGACCCTTTAATGATCACAAAAGAAGTAGTCTCATCTAACTGCAATCACTGATTAAAGTGGAATATGGTGATGTGTCAAGAAGATAGTTTGATCTGCATTAAAGAACTAGTAGAAGCAGAAACTAGGGAACTCCTATCCCATACTTGTGCCCAGTGCACCGAACAAAGTTTCAACCCTATGGACTCCTACAAAAGCTTAATAGAGAAAATTGGCTCTTTCTTTATTATAAGAGATATTAGTGGACCAAAGAAGAAGAATTTATCAAAAACTGGCACCCCATGGTACACAGCAGGATGTAGGGAAAGGAGAAGGGCTATAGCAAATGCCATCATGAGAAAGGATGCTATAGCTGTTCGGTTGGCTAGAAGGGTGTACAATAGTTGCATTAAAAGTGCCAAGAAGGATTGGGAGGAAGAATACTGGCAACAACTTAAGATTGCTGCAAGCTCAAAGAACTCTACCCTGTTATGGAACATGATCAATAAACTCGACAGGAGAGGAGCTGAGCCCCTTTTTAACCATATAACTGAGCAGCAGTGGCATTCACATTTCTCAAACTTGTATTGTGGTGAAGATGAGTCAGGCCAATCTTGGAGGGTACAAAATTATATTAGTGATGAGGAGTCCACACCAGTAGAACCCTTTGTAGCTCGTGAAGTTCTCGATGCCATTAGGAGTATAACCCCCTCCAAAGCGGCAGGCCCGGATGGGTTACCGGGCGATCTATACATACATGACCCCAAGCTGTGGTCCGACTTCATTGCTCCTCTAATGAACCTAATCCTCTATGGATATCCTGTTCCTGACTTGTGGAGGGGAGCTGAAGTTGTTACCATCCATAAGAAAGGGGATAGGGAGGACCCTGCCAACTACAGGCCGATTAGTTTAATCGATGCCATGCAGAAAGTAGTTGGCTGGGTCATTGTAAATAGAATGGGTAGGTGGCTAGAGGAGGGGAACATACTGTCCCACTTCCAGGCGGGTTTACGCCAGAATGTGGGTACAATGGACCAGGTTTTCAGGTTCTGGGCAATTTACTGGAAAGTAGTAACCATTATGAAGGGTAATTTATATCTGGCCTTCATAGACCTCAAGAGCGCCTTTGACCTGGTGCCCACGCCATAAGCTTTGGAAGGTGCTGCTGGACACGGGGTTCCCACGATACCTTCTGGAGTTTATAGTTAAACTCCACCAGGACAATTATGCTAGAATCAGATGGGGGAGTCAGGGGCAGTTAACAGGGAGGGTGCCTGTGAATAGGGGGGTACGCCAGGGCTGTGTGATGGCCCCGACATTGTTCTCCCTCTTTATCAATGGGGTGGTAGACCATTTGAGGGAGGACAATGCCGATGCCCCGGTCCTGGCTGGGGAGAAAACACCTACTCTCCTGTTCGCGGACGACAACCTCCTGTTGTCCAAAACCCCATCTGGGCTGCAGAAACTGCTGGACAGATTTAGTCTGTTCTGTGATGAACGTGGGCTGACCATTAATACATCTAAAACAAAGCTAATGGTGCTGCCCCCTTCCAAAAAAGCAAAGAAAATTAATATCACCCTTAATGGGTTGCCTCTTGAGGTGGTGGAGGATTTTGACTATCTGGGAATCAGAATCAATATTAGAATGAAGTGGGACTCCCATTTAGCCAAAATGCTGCTGTTAGAAACCGGATCTCTGGCTGGCCAGGGCTTGCACCAGAGTCAGTCAGAGACCACCACTTCCACGTCAGGGCAAGGGAGGCACACACCAAGATAACCCCTGCTCACCCTCTAGGTAATGTGACGCTAGCAGCCAGGCTAAACGTGGAGGCTATGTAGGTTAAGTGTTTGCGCGCGCACGCAGCAACAACTCCCAAGGCCCACCACAAAGGAAACTCCACACAAGGTTATATAAAAATAGCCTTTGTATTATACCAAAACACATTAGATAAGAACACACATTTTACAATGTGCCAACAGGCACGGGCAGAATTTACAGGGGATATGTACAAGACAGGTCCACATGGACCACTGTCAGGAATCATCACTTTTTAGGAATAGTAATTAGCACATAGAACACTTTTAGAAAAAGTTAGCACACAACCAGTAATTACTGGTAAAGGGTAAGTACCTCCTACGCAACCCTAACCGCCTTAGGAATATATTGCGCAGGTAACCAAGACCTCACTAGCAACATCTGTACTAGGAGAAAAACAACCACCTAAGTATCACCAACATTTAGGGGTATAAGCATAGGAACAGTACACATGATGCATTAACATTCAGCGGTGTAGGGAAAGAAAAACACATGATGCATCAAAACACATTCAGAGGTGTAAGGAAGGAAACACATGATGCAGAACCTACATTCAGCGGTGTAAAAACAAGGAAAAACACATGATGCATCAAAACACATTCAGAGGTGTAAGCAAGGAAAAACACATGATGCATCGAAACACATTCAGAGGTGCAAGCACAAGTAATTGCGCCAAAACTCACATGAGCCACAACCTGTGGCAGTCCCTAGCTCTCAACGATAACTGTGGCGCCTGAGCCCCTCATGGGCTCTGAATTACCAACTGCGGGCGCTCGTTGGAGTCCCTCCTCGGGAGACTCGAAAAAGGAAATGCCCCCGGAGCCCTCTCAGGGCTCCACACAAGAATGGCCCACTCGTTGGAGTCCCGCTCGGGGGACTCAGAATCAGGAATTGCCCCCAAGAGCCTCTCGGGCTCAATTTAGGAATGCCCCCGAGGTCATGGGAGCGGCCCGCTGCCAACGGGGCGCTCTGAACACACCCACCTGCCCACGGCACTCCTCTGAGCATAGGAGTGACCCGGAGCCCGCCAGCACTCACCGGATGTCTGAGGCGGCGGCTCCTCGCGTCGTCGGCTCCTCTCCGCTGGGCTCTTCTGGGTGTTGGTGGCAGGGCTCTCTCCTCGGGAGAGCTTCGCCGGAGGGCGGTTCTTTCTATGCTGCCCGGCTGCGGGGGCGGGACTTCCGGCCGCCTCTCCCGGGCCGCGCAGCGATTGGCCGGCCTGGGAATCACTTCCGGGTCGTCGCGGGCAGCGCGGCGGCCCGGCGGGGGACACAGAATCAAATGCCAGGTAGGCACCGGCTCGGTAACAAGAGCGCTCTCGAGCGCATAACATATAATAAAGCGTTTCTGGGCGCTAGGTCAAATACGGCGTTGGCAGCCGCTAGGGCAAAAATAAAGCGCTCTGAGCGCTACGGCAAAGGACAGCGCTATTGAGCGCTGGGGCCAAAATGAAACGCTCCTCAGCGCTAATGGCAAGATAAAGCGCTCCCAAGCGCTAGGGCAAAGAAAAATCACTTCCAGGCGCTTAGGGAAGGAATCCAAGGCCCCTGCTAGAGGAGCCAACAGTCCAGCAAAGTCCTTCAGGAGTCCAGGGGCTGGGCAGGGCCCAGGGGGGGCAAGCCTTCCCCCGGGCCCAAGCAGCAGCTCGCCCCTGGCAGGATTCAAGTTGGCAAACAAGAACATTTGACAAGAGGTCACAGCCTCCTTTTATACACTGAAAACCTTTGTCTAAAGGTGCAAGGTGGGGGAGAAACCAGTCGCAGCTGGTTTTGGGAGTACTTTGTTTTCCTCAGCCACCCCTCCCATTCACTAGGCAGGACAGGGTCAGTAGACGCACCACAGGGGGCGGAGCCAGCATTGTGTGGGGAAAACCCAGCTCCATTCAGGACCCAAGTGCACTCCTCCCCTCGCATCAGCATGCTAATCTCAACACCACTGGGCAGACCCATCCAGACATGCTCCAGCCAATCACGTGTCAGCACACTCACTACACACGCACATCCATGTCTAGAAGTGGCACTTCCCCACTAGACACATACATGCCGCATACATCATCACGCAGCATTCAATCTCACGAGTTCGCACATACCAAACTCGACCCTGTACTCCCCACACATCAGGAACTACCATGGCCACACATATTACCCATGCATTCCTATGGGAGGGCAGGTCACTCACCACACACACAGAGAGCTCACGCCCTTTACACTGTACCACAGTGAAAACATGCGCAGAGGCCTAAAATCACCAACACCAGGTTACAGAAACAGGCTAGGCAAAAGCAAAAAGTTTCGGGGTGAAACCTGCCAAAAGGGCCAGGTCCAACAGCTGCTAAACCTCAAGAGAGTCTCAGGAGCTATTCTGAGGAGTCAGCGGATGTCAGTCAGTAGGCCTATAACGCCGGCTCTTGCTGTATATGAAGGGAGGGCGTCGTCCTCCGCAGTTTATGGGTCTGAACTGTGGGGCTGTGAAAATGTAGTAGATCTGGTCAGAGCTGAGAACAAGTTCATAAGGGATCTTGTCTCCCTCCCTACCTCAACTCCATTGAAGCCCCTTTTCCACGACATGGGCAAACGCTCTATTTTAGATATAGTTCGCCTTCGCCCTTTTTCTGTTCTGGGTGCGCCTGAGGAGGACCCCCGAGCTAGCAAACTATGCACAAACTATGCACTGGTGATGGATGAATTGATCAGCTTGAATAGTACAAATAAAATACAGTGGCTAAAAAAACTGAGGCAAATGGTTATGAAGCTGGGATTGGTTGACTCCTGGACCTCACATTCCCCTCCCCCAAAGCAAGTTGTTAAGAAAATCTATTGGGAGTGGGTACATACAGAGGAACAGAAGAGTACAAAATGGGGAGCTTTAACCACTCAATTTTTAACACGAGCCCAGCAGAAGGTTTTAACTATTCCTAGACCTGATCCAAATTCCAAAAGACAGATCAATTTTTTTAAAAATGAGATATGGGACACTACCCCTTAATAAATTTACAGAGGGATGGAAGGGTCCACGGGTCTCAAATGGTCCTTGTCCAAGCTGTCCATGTAAGACGGAATCCTTACCACACTTTCTGTTTGGTTGTAAAGCATACAAGAGGGAGAGATCGAGATCGAGATGGTTGAAACCAGTATGCAGGGAGTTGGGGGTTAGAGATTTCAGGGTTGCCCTCCGCATTCTTTGTACTGACACAACATCTTTCTTGGTTGTATGCAGAGTTGCAAAGTATCTATCTAGCGCCTGGCTTACTTGCACCAGGTTGCTAAATACCATCAAAGTATAGATCATGCATGCACTGAAACCCTATATGTACCCTACTGTTGTTGCACTTTAGTACTGTTATTAGATTGATTTTAAAGTGTAAATAGTACTTTTATTGTCTTTTACCCTATGAATGGAACATTTTATTACATATGCCTTTTTAAAATTTGAATATATGTACTTTTATGATATGATAATATCGAATAAAGTATTACAACACGAAAAAGTTCACAGTTGTGACATCGATAGCTCACAGTACCTTTAGTTGCGACAAAGTTCCAAAAGCAGAAGCTGGTGCGGTAGAAAACAAGCGATGCGTTGCTCCTGAGACCCTGGGGAGGCGTTTGTGATGGGAAGAAATGCTGGTAGCCACTGTAGCCAGCATCCCCCATGATAGCCTATGGAGCAAGATAGCCTTACAATAGTGAAAAATGAAAATGGCTGTAATCCACTACCAGAGCATGTCACCTGCACCAGTACATGCTCTACCTTTCACATACACTACACCCTGCCCAGGGGGGTACCTTGGGCCTTCCATAAGGGTGACCAATGTGCACAAAAAGGGAAGGGTTAGGCCTGGTCAGTGGGGACACAGACCAGGAGCACTAGGCAGTTCAAAGACTGCACACAGGCACTGCGGTGGCAGGCCTGAGACACTATTTTGGGGCTACTCATGTACAACTACAGGCCGATCAGTCTTATAGATGTCCCCCAAAAACTCTTCTCCCTTCTTCTCCTGGACCACCTTATGGACTGGATGGAGGCCAATGAAATTCTGAGCCCACTCCAGGCAGGCTTCAGGAAAAACACGTCCACCATGGATCAGATTTTCCGCCTCGTCCTCTTGTACTGGAAAACGGTGAGGATAGAGGGGGGGAGACTGTACATGGTGTTCGTGGACCTGAGGTCAGCCTTTGACATGGTCCCACGCAAGAAATTATGGGAGGTCCTAAAGAAGCTAGGTGTTCCCTCACAAATATTGCATGCCATAATTAGGCTCCACGATAACAACTACGGGCAGGTCAGGTGTGGGAGGGATGGAGTGTTGTCACCAAGGTTTCCTGTTCTCAGAGGGGTGAGGCAGGGTTGTGTCCTGGCACCAACCCTGTTCTGCCTCTATGTTAACAGTGTAATATCCCATCTGGACAATGTTGGTGACAATGACGCCCCCTTTTTGGCAGGCAGGAGGGTGCCAGCTATTATGTTTGCTGATGACACCCTCCTGCTTTCCAAATCTCCAATGGGGATACAAAGGATTTTGGATGGATTTGGTCTCTTCTGTAGACAGCATGGTCTAGAGATGAATACCGAGAAGACCAAATTCATGATCTTTAATCCATCCCGAAAGACCAGACCAAATCCCACCCTGGGCAAAGCCAGCTTGGAAAGGGTTACAACTTTTCAATACCTGGGGGTCACATTACATGAGAACTTATCGTGGGACCCCCAAATAGCAAAATCTCGGCTGAAGTTGTGCCAACTTTCGGGTGCTATCCTGAAGGTTGTAAACACTTCAACCCTTAAACCCATAAGCCCGACACTAGAACTTTACAAAACTCAGGCTAAAGCAGCTGCATTATATGGCAGCGAGCTTTGGGGACATAAAGCAGGGTGTGACCTGGCCAGAGTGGAAAATAATTTTCTCAGACGCCTTCTGGCACTCCCTCGCGGTACACCCCTGCTTTCCCTAAGATTAGATGTGGGTTTACCATCCATCGCTGTAGAATTAGAGTCTAAGCCAATAAGATTCTGGCACAGGCTATGGACCACTAGCGAGCTTGCTCATTACAGGCGCAACCTCACCCATGTAATGAGCTTGAACAAGTGTGATAGGATCCCATGGTTGGCTTATGTTAAGAAAGAACTGTACCGGATGAAATTGCCCGAGCTTTGGGAGGATCCTGAGCAAGGATGTCGTACTATTTCCCGTAAAAATCTGGTCACAATCCACAAGCAACAAAGTTTAGCCCTCCTCCTGTCTGCTTCTACTAACGGCACCTTGACTGACCACTTTTTGGAATTTAAGAATTCGTTTCAATTCGAAGGTTTTATGGATATTATATCCCCCATCCTAGCAAGAAAACTGTTCATACAGTGGAGGTTAGGTACTCTGCCTATTAAAACCTTCACCTGCAAATGGCTTAAGGGGGGGGATATATCCTGTCCCGGATGCAATATTCATGACGAGGAGGACATCCATCTTTTTTTCTTTTGCCCTGCTTACAGCAGACCCAGGAAATACTGGCTGGTGCCCTTGTGCAGGAACCTGGGATTTAGGTGTCATCTGTCTGCATATAGGATTTTAAAAACTAGCACCTTGCCTTGTATAGTATTTGATGTGGCAGATAAGGAAAACACTATTGCATACCTAAATGTAGAAATCATGAAATGTTTTTTCTAAACTAGTATTATCCCTCCTAGCCCTGACACTTTCCCTCCCAATCATGGAATTGATCTTTCCAATCCTTTTATCCCTGGCTTAACATGGAATTACTTTTATCTACTGTATTTTTAAAATGTAACGTGTTCTTTTAATGTTGATGTATAACTGTATTTTGTATGAATCTTTTATAGTCTTAAGGACCGAAATAAAGACATTTTGGATTGGATTGGATTGGCTACTCATGTGGGTGGCACAATCAGTGCTGCAGGCCCACTAGTTGCATCTGTCATCACCAGCCCTGACACACTCAGTGCACTTTACTATGGACTTCTTGGTGAAACAAATATGCCAATCATGTATATCCAATCATCATAACAATTTACTCAGGGAGCACTTACACTCTGGCACTGATCAGCAGTGACAGAGTGTCCAAAGCATCTAAACCAGCAAAAACGAAATCCAGCACAGCATCAAAAAATACAGAAGGTAGAGGCCAAAAAGACTGGGGAAACCACGCTAAAGATGCCAGGTCTAACACCATCCATCCCAACCAGTCGTTTTGTGATAAGATGACAGAATTATCAGAAAATAAAGTAGAGGTAGTATATGAAGAATTTGATTCAACCTGCTCTATCAGTGTTTAAAGCACTGAGATTGCCTCCTTCAGCCTCAAAAATAGTGAACTCCACAACTTTCATTTTTGAGCCGGCGCAAGAATTAATCGGACACACTAAATCAAGAGCCCCATCAGATTCCCGCCCGCCTAAAATTCTACACGACATAGCTGAAATGGTGGCTACGCCTCTCACCACTATTATAAACATCATTATTAATGATGATAACTTTCCTACAGAATGGAAAAAAGCTCCTATTCTTCCACAGCTAAAATAACCCTCTACCAACCGCATGGAGGAAAAAGACTATAGCCCCATCTCACTCCTACTACCAAGGCGAAGATCCTTGAGAAGCACTCTCTCAGAGTATTTAGATCAAAACTAGATCCTGGACGGAGTGCAGTTTGTCTTCAGAACAAGCTACAGCACTGAATCGGATCTGGTCGTAGTCTTCGATGAGATATAACACATCATGGATAAAGGAGGAGGGGCGGCGGTGATCCTTTCTGACCTATCTGCAACCTTCGACAACATGAGCCATGTGGTCCTTGTAGAGCCCCTAACAGAAACTGGGATTGCCAGATCGGCTCTTAATCTCCTCTCCTCATTTCTAACTATCAGAGAGCAGTCTGTGGCCCATGGAGAGTTTATCTCCAAATCTTTCACCTGGTCTTGTGGTCCCTTAGGGGTCATCATTGAGCCAAATGCTTTTTAACATATATGTGGCTCCCTTAGAACATTTGATCCGTTCCTTTGGCTTTGCCACAGTGTCCTATGCTGACAACACCCAAATTGTAGTGTCGATCTATAGATGTGTTGACACTGTCGCTGATCATTTTAACAGATGCATCTGTGCAATTGTTACCTTGATGAGTGGCAATTGCCTCATGTTCAACTCAGAAAAACAGGGGTTCTGCTCTTTGGGAAGGACACCTCCTTTTGGAATCAATCTTGGTGGCCCCAGACTCTGGGTCTTCCCACCATGCCAGTACCCAAAGTCAGAAATGTTGTGGTGATTTTCGAATCTAACCTGGTATTCACAGACCAGATTAATATATTGACCTCATCTTGCTTCATTCAGCTGACAACTTTGGAGAAAATTCTGCCTTTTATTCCTTTTGATTTACAGAAATGAGTTATAATTACATTGGTGTTATCAAGGTTATGTTATTGCAATGCCCTTTATTTGGCCATACATAAAAATTATTTAAACAAGCTTCAGATACTGCAGAATGCAGGTGCCCATCTTCGTAAGAAAACATCAAAGCTTATTCAAAGGTACCTTATCGGAACTTCACTTGCTTCCAGTTAAAAAGCGTGTGGCCTTTAAGGTGCTGTGTATAACACACAAAGCACTCTACGCTTCTGGACCTGAGTACCTGAAAATAAATGTGTATGTTACACACCAACTAAATTGTTGCACCCTGCAGCTTCCAAAACAGTTATTGTTCCAAAAATCAAGAAGGTTTCTTGATGTCGCAGAAGCTTTGTTCACTCCTCCTGCCAACTTTGGAACAAACTGCCTTGGCATCTCAAATGTCATTCCAACATGACATGCTTTAAAAAAACATCTGAAATCCTGGTTGTTTTCTTTTCCTCTGTAGTTTTTGTATCCCCCCTGTTGCTTCAGTAAAAAGTGATTTTCATATGTTAGCGCCAAAATGCCCTAGGGCATTCATGCGCGCTATAAATTTCAAATGATCATGCTCAAGGATCAGAATAAGTAGGACCAGGAAAAGGCCTAGGATGACAAGAAAAGACTGAAAGTACCAAGTGGATTAGGAGGCACAGGACCTGGAATATCAGAACTGATGAGGATCAGGGGGACCGGAGCCACATGGGCCAATAGGACCAGACCAGGACCAAAATAAACAGGCCTAGCCCAAGAGGACCTAATAAGGAGAACCAGCACCTTTGGATGCAGTACGAGGTGGACTACGAAGACAAGAGCAAGGAAAATCATGATTACCCAAACCAGGAAGACTAGGAGAGCCTGATTTAGGAGAACCAGAACAACAGTGTCAGATGGAGAAGGACGCAGTAGACCACATGATCAGGGTGAGGGTCAGTAGTACCAGGATGAGGAGGCCCAGGAAGAGCTAATCCAAAAGAGGGCCAGGAAAGGAGGACTTGGAACAGGAACAGTGTGAGGACCAACAACAGAAGGCGCAGAAGTATCCAGAGTAGAAGGAAGAATACCATGAGCAGAAGAACAGCTATATGTTTCTCTGCCACATGTACTAGAATGTCCATTTTGTAAATGATTCTCAATCATGCTTCTTATGCTGTCAGACCCCAGTAACCTCCGCAGTTGTTTAAACCATGTATAGCATAGGTAGGTATTTTATGCAACATCAGACCATGGAAACTGAATACATTTGCCAGAACTGCGACTCTTTGGCTTCTGAGTGACAGCAGGAATTGACTGATGCTGGTACAGTAGTCTGATGGTGGATCTGAGGGAACAGGGACTGAAATTTAGCAGAGGGTTCTAAAGGTGAATGGGTGAAAAGGAGTGTGCAAGAATGAAAGAAAGGGTTTAAGAAACTCAGACTGCTGAAGTCAGCAAAAATGGTAAATGGTAACAAGGGGGGTTAAAGGGCTATGGCAATCAGGAAAGGGGAGCTCAGGATCATAAGAAGGTTCAGATCAGCAGGGGGGGTGAAGCTCTAGATAGATCATCTTGGATGGCCTAAAGAGAGACTGTGAGTAAGAAAGGGCTCTTATTGCCAGCTGTGATAGCACTAGGAACTGTGAGAAGCTGGCCTGGTATATGATGTCCACTAATGTGAGGGCACACCTTGCACCAATCCAGACAACCTTTATGGTGATTTAAGAGGTCCTATATAACCACAGAAAGCTCTCTAAGTGGTAGCTGTGGAGAGCGGCCTACAGGCTTAGTCTTGAGGGAGTGTAAAGCAGCTTGCTTTACTAGAATGCAATCTTATAATATAGAATAAACAAAAAAGAGCCACACAATGAATTTATAAAAATATACATTAATTATTTAATACTCTCTAGTACGTTCCAGTATCTCCCACATGAAGATATACACAAAGCCCACAATACTTTAGCAAAGAAATCACAGTAAATAGCACCAATACACAGTGGGCCTGGGGAGGGGGGACCAAACCATATACTAAGAAAGTGGTAAAAGAACCATGACTCGAGTCAGGACAATGTTTAGAGGTTGTAGAATTGCTGGGGACCCAAGGAACCACCCAAGGTAAGTAGACAGAGACCCCATGGAGGGTGCGTGCAGTGTGAGAACATGACAGTGGGCTCCATACAACTGTACGTGTAAGTTGCGGTGGGATTTTTAAAGATTAGGGACCCTTCCCAGTAGACCCTGAGGAAACCCTGTGGAACCAGAAGGCTGGAGAGCCACCCCACCCGTTGATACCGTGGTGCCCAAGTTGCCTATACCAGGGGAGCCTGGTACATAGGTGTGAAATGGCGTCAGGAAAATGCAACTGATGGAAGAGGAGAGAGTGTATGTGGGTATCCAAATGTCTATTCTTGATGAAGAGTACCTGAAAGCAGAGGGGACAGAGTCTGGGTCATTGAGAGTGACCATGGGCTCGGGTAGACAAATGCTCACTGATGTCGGGTGCTTCAGGATAGATGTCAATGACCTTAACTCTGCAGCTGTGGGAACCAGGCAATGCTGAGGACAACCAGGAGCCGGATAGAGCTGTCCCACGAAGGATGATGAGTGCTGAGGGATCAGTGTCCAGCGGAAGCACCAACAAGCCTTGGCACAAGCAACCCATGCACGAAGTCAAGAAGTTTCTGGAAGAGGACCAGCAAAGTCCAGGAGACTAACCACAAGCAGGGGAGTCAGGGCACACTCAGAGAAATCAGGGGAGTCCAAAGAAGACACAGTTTGACCCTCCACAGGACCCACAGGTCAAAGACACTGGAGTCGCAGGAGGACCTCATGCAGCTCTACAAAACAACAGGCCACGGTGCACACGGTGTGATGTGTTTGAAGATCTTTGTAGGAAAAGTTGCAAGAGGTTGGGGCTACTTGGAGCCCAATGTACTTGCTGCAGAATTGCCAACAGCCATTTACACTTGCAAAAGTATGCGGTGCACAGGTTTCGCTTATTGAAGCCCCAACAAGGGACTCTGGTCTCAAACTGGGTGATTGGGCAGCTCTGGCCTTGAGGGACATTGAAACCCATCTCATGTGTTGTTGAACCCTTCGGAGTCCCTAGGAGCTTGGGATCAGCTGACTGGTAAGCAGTGTTGCGGTGCCTGTGAATGCAGGGGAGTGACTCCCTCACTCCAAGGGAGATTATCTTCGAGTGTCTTGGATGCTCCACAGGTCTTGCACAGATCCTGCATGGGGCACAGGCACAGACGAGGCAGTAAACTGAAAGGGAGATGAAGTAAGGCCCAAACGAGGTCCAGCGAATTCTAGAGTGCCCAGACGGTAGAAGTGCAGTGGTTTCAGTTTTGAATCTTGTCCATGACAAATCTGGGGACCTACACCAAGGTAAGCCCTTAAGTACCCTAAGAAAAGGGTTGGGAAGATTCAGGGAACCAGTAGCGGACGATGGTGGGAGTAGCTGCTGGGTGGTGATGTGGGGAGGGGCAGGGTGGGGGATAGTTTTCTATGGATTAAGGAGGATTATAGGTAAGTAAACATATAAATAAATAAAACACATTTTGTTGCGCGCACTGCATCCCCAAATGCGATGCAGTGCACACAACAAAATGTGTTTTATTTAATTATATGTTCACTTACCTGTAATCCTCCGTAATCCATAGATTACTACTCCCCAACCTGCCCCTCCCCCTCATCACGTCACCACCCGGCAGCTACTCCCACCACCGATCGCTACTGGAGGGAACCCTACCAGGGGAGGGACTGGACAGGGGGAGGTTACTCCCATGTCCTTTGTCCAGTTTCGCGCCAGAGCGGGAACCAACGGGTCCCAGGACTGGTTTGAACTGGACTATGAACAGGGACAACAATTGTGCCCCTCATACAGACTTTCAGGTACACTAAATCCTGTCTGGGAAGTGGTCACACCTCTCTGTGACAGGATGCCTATTGTTCTGCCATCCCTTGCTCGAGCTTGGCTCAGCAGCATGAGGGCAGAAATATGTCTCTGGTCAGCAGCAACCATTTTGTGCTGTCCAGGACTAGAAGGCTGGTACTGGGAACACTCACAGCATAATGAAGGGCTCTCCCGGTGGATGGAATCATACCTCCCACACTGGTAATGGTGAGGGGATATGATTCTGACATGCTTGACACCAAACACGAAAGGGTTAATTGCAGCCGTTTTCGAGGTGGTCATCACAGGATCATGTAATGCCCCTCCATATTAGTATATGGCTGCTTCACTGGCAACCCGGGAGAATGGACTCCGTAGGCTGTAGGGGTGTCCTGCTCATGCAGGGGCACCCTCTCACTTAGAAGTAAGCACCCTGCCCTAAGGATTGTAAAGGCCTCCTAGAGTGGTGACGTATAGGTTTTAAGTGCAGTGACCCTTAGATATAGTAAACTTATATCTTTAGTAAATGGTGCATCCACCAACTTACACAGGCTGCAATGGCAGGCCTGTAGTTCCATTTTGCATGGTTTCTCATGGGTGGCATAATGCATGCTTCAGTCCATTGGAGACCTCTGGGGTACCTATGTCCTGGGTACATGGGTATTATACACTAGGGACCGATTAGGGTACCCCTGTAGGCAATCTGGGATTGTACCTCGGTACTACCATAACCGTTAAGGGAGAAAGCAGATAAACTGGGGTCCTAATTAGCAGGATCCCAGTCAGACTAGTCAAAAACCAGCTTAGCACCAGGCAAAAAGTGGGGGCACACATGCAGAAGGATCCTAACTTCCTACAAGAAACAAGGCCAGTAATGAAAGCTTCAGCACCACACGAGTGATCCGTGAAACTCTAAGGACTAGATGAGATACATATGTGATAAATGTGTTTGGAAGGCCAGCGAGGAGGCAATGAATATCAAGAGAGGTAAAATAGTCTGTGTGACTCCCAGACCTCTGAGTTGACATTCTATGTGTGAGTATGTGCGGTGGATATGTAGCAAGTGTAGAGCAGTAAGATAATAAAAGTCTGTTTAAAAAAAAAGAAAAGCGTTCAGCAGTGTGTGGTGTAAATCTGAGTGCATGGACCAGTGGGATGCATTTTGCATGACGTGATGGAGACTAGGTACAGCTTCTCTAGTCAGTGGAAATGAATTAAGTTTAGGGTGAGCGGAACTCACGGAGTTTCATTCTGCGAACTTCCTCAGAGTTACATGAAGACTCCACACAAATATGAGGAGTTCCATCAATGGGTGGGTAATGTGCAGCTTGCACTGCAATTTAGTGGCGGCGGCATCAGCAGTGCTAAAAAATGTGTGTGAACCGCACATGTGTTGCATTAGAGTGAGCATCCATTTGAGTTGGTTTTGCTGCCATTCAAGTAGAAAATCTACTCAAGCTCCAGCCCCCTGACACTGACCACCTGCATTGGAAAATCATACTAGGGTACGCCAAATCTTGCTCGCCCTTGCCAGCTGGCATTTTGTGAAGCCCTGCAGGAGAAAAATTCAGCCATGCTGGATTTGGGAGAATTTGTCCTGAACTCCACATTAAAGAGTAACGCGGAGGGAACATAATTCCACCAATTCCACAAGCAGAATGAAACGTTGCACCCACCCATTTATGAACCTCATTCCTGAGGCTGGAGATTAAAGACCCAGACATTGAAGTGACAGAAGAGTGGCTAAAAGGCTATTTACAGAAATTCTGTGAGGTCCCTGTTCACAAAGAGATGCTGATTAGTTATACCTGAGTGACAACATAGGGTAGGTGTTAGAAGTGAGGGGTAGGTCAAAGGTGTTTCTTCTTAAAAGTGACAAAGTCTCTAAGCAGGACCTGCCCTTTTGTAGATGCCTGATGACTGCTGCAGAAGGCTAAAGACAGGTGGGTACTGGGACCTCCCAATTCATTGTCTAATTGTATTGTTGTGAGAGCCATCGGGAAACAGCCTTTACAACGAAACTTTTACAACGAACTACCATTACAACGCAACTTTTACAACGCAAACTATTACAACGCATTGCTCTGGGGGGCGCTCTAGGATAGGGAATAGGTTAATTTACTATCCAATAACCTTCCCTACTATCCACGGGGACTGGAGTTGGAATAGTAAATTAAACTATTCACTATCTAGCGCCTAAAAACATTGGGGCAGATTTATGAGGCCCTTGCGCCACGTTTACGCCGCTGTTGCGTCACGCAAGGCGGCGTAAACGTGGCGCATTCCTACGAACGATTTACAACGTGACGCATCTAGGCAGATGCGTCACGTTGTAAAGCCCTGCGCCGCTTGTGGGCGTTCCGGCTCAGGGGGGGGCGTTCCGGGGCAGGTGCGCCTCGCAAAAGTGGCTGAGTGAAATCTATGAGATTTCACTCAGTCACTTTCAGGCCAATGCTGCGTCAAAAGCCTGCGCCTGCTTGAAGCAGGCGTAGGTCTTGATGCAGCATTGTTAAGATGGGCACCCCCGAGCCTTGCTGGAGCTGCGTCGCGCTTGCGACGCAGCTCCAGCAATGCGCCACCTTTACGGCACAGATGCGTCACGCATCTGTGCCGTTTTTGCCCCATGGTGCGCCGCATCATAAATGCGGCGCACCATGGGTGGCGGAGCAGTGGCGCACTGTGGCGCATGTTAACTGGCGCATCCCTCGGGATGCGCCACTGAACATAAATCTGCCCCATTATGCGTTGTAATGGTATGCGTGGTAAAAACCGCGTTGTAAAGGTAGGCGTTGTAAAAGTATGCGTTGTAACGTCATACATCCGAGCCATCATCTAGCACACTTATGTGACTGAGCTGCAGCCAGAAATTGACATTTGAACAAATAGGGCCAGGGGTACGAATGGTTTAAGCATTCACAAACCCTCCAAATTGGTAAATCAGAGAGTTCGTAAATGTCAAAACCCTTTTTGTTATGTACTAAACACATATGGTGATTCTGAAAACTTTTTGCAAATTGCTAAATGTGATTTAAAATATGTACTGATATTTTGGAGGGGCACGTTTTGGGCATCCGTTCTAAACACTGATTTGGTGTCATAAATATTTTTTTTAATGTGATAGGGTCACAAAACATTGAAAAGTAACAGACTCTTGAGTTTGGGGTGCTAACGAATTCAGATTTAAATGCAACCAAGATTGTTCAAGGAAAACGGTCTTCAACTAAACGTTTCGTTTATTTAAAAGCAATCACCCAGCAGGCCACTAGCCCAGTGATGGCACCTAATTGTAGTGAGTTGCAATTTGTAATTTACCTTATTAAATTCAAGAGGTAATTCAGATTATAATCCACGACTAATATGAGATTCATGAATAGATTTATTAGTAAGTACATTTGGGCCATACAATTATTTGCTAGTCGTAAAAATACTGCTCTCAAATTACAGCCAGAGTTTTGTGACCAGTAATAGTACATCTGTCCATAAGAGCACATTGGCCCTCTTGCATTGAGATTTTATTTTGATGGCTGAAGAAAATATGGGGCTACTTTTTGGGTTTCGCCTGCCGAAGGCTGCGCTCTGCGCAGCTTTTCGGCGCAGGTGAAATCCTTTGTTAACAATAAGGACTTCGGGAACGTCCCCCGGCTCTCATTGGCTAGCTCCATAAATGGAGGCTAGCCATTGGGTGCCGGATCTGTCCGTCAAGGCCGGACCAGATTCGGGGGCGTTCCCGAGATTTTTTCCCTGGGCGGAGTTTCGTTTTTTCCCGTTCCCTCCCCTTTCACTGAAAGTGATTTCAGATGCGCTGTCCATTCCCGCCCCCCTCCGTGTGCCTCCCCGCCCCCCCTCGCTGTCCTGTGCACGTTTCCCGCCTCCCTCCCGCCGTCCGTGTCCCCTCCCGCCGTCCGTGTCCTCTCCCGCCCCCCCTGTCCTCTCCCGCCCCCCTCCACGCCCACAAATCCGCAAAATCCGGAAGCTTGTGTCCGCCATTTTCTCTCCTTGCAGTGAAGGTAAGCCTGTGTTTGTTTCCCTCCGTGCCTTCTTCCCCCTGTCTGTTTCCCGCCCCCCTCCCGCTCTCCGTGTATTTTCAGCAGTTACTTTGCAAAGAACAATTTCCGCCGCTCGCGCCTCAGAGTAGCATTGGAGCAGGAAAACTGTAGCGGAGGGAGGGGAGAACACGTGCAGTGATTTGGTGTAGGACAAAACACACTTGTTGGGTATGAGAGAAGTACCTCTGCCCTAACGGTTCATAGACTGACGTCATGACTGCGGCCAATAAAGTTAACCCGAATTGTGGCTGGCTTGGCACCAGGCTTGGGTGTGGCCCCTACACCTCCATGTGCAATACAATAAACATCAAGTTATGTTTCTAGATCTGTTCGTGTATCTCTGTTTTGATCTGTCTGTGTCTGTCTGACGACCTGCCCCCTCTGTCTTTCTGTCGCTCTATCGATGCCTGTCTGGTCACCAGAGCTCCACCCTAGTGAACTGTGATATGCGGTGGTGAAACACACACGTGCACCTCGTGACATGGGGGGTTTAAAGGGTCTGTTTCCATAGATGGCCACTGAAGCAGGGGTCACCTGTCCGAGCGGTTTAAAGCTCGGATACCCAGGGAGCTCCTGGGCGCAGGTAATCCTCGAATGCCATCCCTGTATCCATTACAGAGGCGGTGCTCCGAGCCAGGGGTGTGCACGGCATCGGGGTACACGTCACCCTTCAGCCTCTTAAATGCGCGTTATCAAAGGGCTCTCGTTGCAATGAATATGGCGCTCCTGAGACCCGCTCCTGTTTCCACGGATTAGTCTGCGGGTCTTTGGGGGGGGGGGTCTCCGTGGCCTGCTTTCCTTCCAAGCACCTGCGGATGCCAGCGCACCTCATCCCTGCGGTTTAACATAAGCATGCATAAAATAGCCGCCTTCACCTGAGCCGCGCCTAATCTCAGCTCCCAAAAGCGGTTTAAAGCGCTCTAGTTTCACCTAATCCCGAAACCCAAACCAGAATCCACGAGGAAGCGGGGGCTGCGGCGGAGCGGGCAAATAAAGGCTCCCCCAGACTGAATTATTAAAAGGGGTGGGGGTCACCGGGGAGGGGTCGGTCTTCGGATCTGAAGCCTAAAACCTGCTGGGGCGGAGTATTCTGGGGCGGGGCTGGGGGTGCTTAAGAAGGTGGTGGGCTTTACTTAGGGCTGCTTGACTCGCACTCAAGCCATGAATGAAATTTGTCACTCGTGCAAGGGGTACACACAAAACCCGGCCTGGAGTCGGGCCGCCCTTCTGTGGGTGGCTTTCCTGACAGGGCCAGCTGTAGAAGCAGAGTGCCCTTACCTCAATGTTAATGTGGTTTAAGATTGCTTACATAGCGCACATACGCTTCAAAGGGCGTCTTGGCGCTAAGAGTTCGGAACCCTAACACTTAAAGGCGAAGGCCGCAAAAATTCTCAAAAGCATTTGCGCAACAGGCCCGTTTGCATTTCGCTCCTAAAGAACAGAAAGTCAGACATTGACCTCAAAGAGGTGGGCGGAGGATTCTAATGTCTGAGATACAAAGGCAGTGAACATTCACCCCTCTTGTTGGTGCAATAAACCTCGGCCCCTGAGCCGCGCAGAAGCGTGGACCGCAGAGCACTAGAGGGCGGGGTGTTACTGTCCGAGGACTCCACGAGGCGCCCCATAAATTCACCTGAGTCTTATGCACGTGGGTTTGAACCCCATCCTCGCCTCGGCCACCAGCCTATGGACAACACTGACTCCTGGGGACTTCCAGGCACCCACACACATCTCTGCTGCGGCACGAGGAAGCAGCCCGGGAATGCCTTGCAAGTTTGGGTTCACGCACTTTTTCCCAACTCATTTCCATCCTGGAAGTTGCTGCAGATTTACTCCTGCCAAGGAATGGAGTAAATCTATTTTCAGGCCGGGAACTGGCAGAGAAAGTACTAAAAAATGGTGATGGAGACCACAAGGGGTTACTTTAATAACAAGGAATCATTGTATTAGGTTTGCCCAAATTGTATTGATATGAATTTATATAAAAAAAAGTTTTCAGACGTATAAAAAAAAAATAGCTTAAACATTATTTTGTATATTCAAGAAAATAAAAAAGATATATATATAATTTTTGAATGATCAGTCTGCCTGATTGTTGCATGGTGTACCTGCCTTTAGTATGAGCCCAATGGAGGCCATTTAGTTAAGAAATATAGGTCAGATAAGAGTGTCTCTTTTTGATAATTGCTATTTCCCCCCTTTACTCTTGGACCTTATATTTAACTCAGGGGGTACCTTTTCCTCATGTAGACTACAAGGGGTTACTCCATGGGGAAAAATGTTTCCTTCTCTTCATAATGAGAGTAAGTTCCTTTGCGCTCCAGCACAGGTGTTTCGCACACAGGACTGTACACTTTGGCAAGTTATGCACGTGAAAGCCGTCCAGGTGCAAGTGAGTAGGAATACACAACCTCTTCCAAGAACAAGATAAAAACACACTCCTGCTGCCGGTTTTCAAAACTCTTCTCAGAAATCTTTGCCAAGTTTCCAAATTCCTGGCAGTACTCACTGAAACCACAGCATCATCATGCACCTTGAATTCACATCCATCAAGCTGAGCTACAGTGGTTTTTCGTACACTGCGACTCCTTCTCACAAAATGTCCCTGACGACTGCACTTAAAACAGGCCTGAGATTAGGCAGGCCAAGGCTTAGCAGAAGCTGCACGAGCCTTGTTACCACGTCTGAAACATGTGTGAATCACAATGTCCTACTTCACTTCACAGGGACGTTCAGATTTGCTCCAATGTCCATTTTTTACATCCTTGCGCTCTTCCTCGCTTTCTTCTTTTCCACAAAGCACATTCCCTTCGTTCTCAGGAGATAATTCCCCAGGAGTCGATAGTTCCTTAAAATGGGCATCCAACTTTTCGATAGCCCTAGAAAGACTTACTCCATACTCAAGATCTGCGTCTACAGCTGACAGCAATCTTTCTGTTGCTGGTTCTTTCAATTCATTGATCCCATGTGGTTTCATCTTTAAACTCACAATAATTGCAAGTAAAAGCTGGTCTCCTTCAGGCAGATGTAAAGTCAGCAATAGATTCCCTCTGTTCTTGACTTCTTTGTAAAAACTTGTGTCTTATTCAGCAAAACCCCCCTTATCCAAACATTTGATGACCGCGGCCCACTCATTCCATTACTTCCATAGGTACTACCTTTCCTGAAACCCCATCTTGAAGTACTTGAAAATTGACTTCCAACAAAGGCAAGGTTTTTAACATTGATCTGCCTTCAGGACCTAAATTATGTTTCCGCCCGGTGAGATCTCTGAATGAGCGGCCTCAGTTCCGAGTCGGACCGTGACAAGCAGCGCCAGGCAGGAGCTGTCATCAATGGGCGAAGAGTTCCAGGGCGGCAGGGGTGCGGTGCCTGCAGACCCCCACAACTGGCAGGGGCAGCACAGCCGGGCCCGGCACAGCCCGCAGGTACACACGCGGAGCCCCCGGTCATGCTCGGCCAGGAAGCTGCAGCAACGCTGCAGATGTGCACTGCCGTAAAAAAGTTCAGCACTGACTTCCTGAGCAGGACATCACCACAAGCCCTCTACCCCGTTAAAAAGACACACGTGCACTCCAGTGGAGAGCGCTACTTACTGCTGCGAGTCCTCTTGTGCCTGCACTTCGTGCGCTGCCGTCGCCGCGGGAGGGAGTCCAGGCATGCACAGTCCTCCTCCTGGGTGCAAGGTGCTCGTCCCACTGGATGCCGATTTTGCAGAAAAGCTTCACCAGGGACCCGATTCCAAAAGGGGAAAAAACAACAGGAAAAAAACTTGCGTGTGCGCCAGAGAGTGAGGAAGCAGCTCTGCCTGTCGGTGCTGCTGGCTGTGATCAGTGACTGAGCTGCTGCACTAGTCTCAGGAGACTCCTGGCAGCTCACACGGACAGGCACACTCCACACTGCATCTATTATCGAGCAGCTCGGGAAATGGAGTCCAGGCCAAGGGGCGCTCGCAGCTGCAGCTGGAATCAAGTGCCTAGCACTCCAGCCGCCCGCTTACACACACACACGGGCTTCTTAGTCTAAGAAGAAACATCCATCCCTCCCATCCCCTCCCCCACCGTCAGACTCGAGGCTTCAAGCTCTAACTTGTGCATTTGAAACAGTGACCACAGCGCCATGAAACCGCCCAACTCTGGAAGGACAGATCTGAATATGGAACCAGAGGCAGTTCATGTTATGTGTATGTCTCTGGGTGGGTGTGTGTGGCTCTGGGTGTGTGTGTGTGGGGCTCTGGGTGTGTGTGTGTGGGGCACCGGATGTGTGTGTGTGTGGCTCTGGGTGGGTGTATGTGTGGCTCTGGGTGGGTGTGTGTGTGGTTCTGGGTGTGTGTGTGGCTCTGGGTGTGTGTGTGGCTCTGGGTGTGTGTGTGGCTCTGTGTGTGTGTGTGGCTCTGGGTGTGTGTGTAGCTCTAGGAGTGTGTGTGTGTGTAGCTCTAGGAGTGTGTGTGTGTGTGGCTCTGGGTGGGTGGGTGTGTGGCTCTGGGTGTGTGTGTGGCTCTGGGGGTGTGTGTGTGTGTCTGTGGCTCTGGGTGTGTGTGTGTGTGTGTGGCTCTGGGTGTGTGTGTGTGGCGCTCTGGGTGTGTGTGTGTGGCTCTGGGTGTGTGTGTGTGGTCGTAATTGCTGTCTGCTGAGCTCGTCCGTAGGGTACAATAGGTCTCACATTTGCGAAAGATTAAGCTAATGACAATGTAAATGCAAATGACATTTATTTATCTGTATTCAAAACCAAATCATAAATACAAATTTTAACATTTACAATGCCAATAGCTCTAACTTTTCCAAAGGCGAAACCATTGCATTGTAAATGCTTGTTTGTTAATGCGATGGTGTCTTATTGCGGCAGATTCAGACATGTTGATGGAGCACTTCGTCTGTGTTGCGTTGTTGGAATGCAGATTTTTAAAATGGTGACGCCTCAGAATGTTGCATGCTCTCTCTTAGGTGCTTGTGTGACCTCCTGACTGCAAGGTCTTCGATGCTGAGATCATTGTGGTGCTGCAGCTGACATGCCCCTAACACTTGCACGACCATTTAGTTAACATTTCTGGGAGCAGTCATGCCCCTCACACGAGTGGAATCAATCCTCCACATAGTTATATCTAAGGTCTCCTGGAGGTCTGCTCGTGCTGCCTCCCACGTCTTTCAGGAAAGAATTAAATTAGAAACCTCTGAACTCGTGATCCTCGCTCCAATCCTTCGCACCTGCTTTCATTACAGCAAAACAATGTGCAGCTTCAGATCTTCCTCGGAAAGCCGGCTGTGAAATACCCTGTTTAATTGGCTACACTCCAAGCCAAGAATGTGACCCGCGAGGGCTGGGGCTCCCCTGCCGCACCCACGCCTCTCATCTCATCGTTCTTGGTCCATACATAATACAAGAGGCATGCTAGGGGCGGTGTACATCATGGAAGGCGCATGTGGAATGTGTCTCTGTGGAAGGAAGGGCTGCCACGAACCGAACGGCCGTCTGCTCACCTGTGGGCAGCCCTTCGGCAGGATTGCCGGATAAGTGAGCCGGGAGGGTGGGAATTGTTGCTAAGTGACTCGATGTATGCTCCTGATACTTCCTTAAGTGAACCAATGTTTTGCTTTAGGGGTATCTGTAGGCATCCCACCACCATGGCTGCCATTCCCGCGCTGTGATAGTGGGGAACAGGGCAGCGCTGTAAATTGCCATCAGTGCACAGACACTTTCACATGTTCTGGTGTAACGAAACCAAGGTCCCGATTCACAAATATTTTATGAGTAGGTGTGATTTACACATAGAAGAAAACAATCCAAAGAGGCAGATTACCTATTGGAATCAGTAGTTTAGGGGGAAGTCTGGTATCTCTGCCTGGCGTGATTGTTTCTATCCCACTGTGGAATTTTTGGGAAATACTAGCGTGTGGTCTAGTTTATGGATTTCAGCATGGGCCAAGTTTCAACATGCCACTGTAAATAGGAAAACAGGCTTTTCTTAACACAGCTGTTCAAAATCCATTGAATCTCTGTGACATAATAGCCTCCCCATGGTTTTACCGGACATGTAGGACATGACTAAAGTGGCACCCACTTTAACATCTGAGGCAAGCTCAAATGTCAGATTCAAATATATGTCAGAAACAGGAAATAATTATTTTTTAGAGCACAACCAAGATATAAAATAAAAGCTCACTGTAACTAAACATTGTAGTGTTATGCGAACATGTGCAGTAGGACCCTTGTGGTCCCGGTCAGACTCCTTAAAAGTGACCGAAGAATTTGGGTGTGCCTGGGCGTGGTCAATGAAGTCTATGATGCAGTACGTTCAGTTAATGGTTGCATGCGAAGAAGAAAGAAGTTTATTTTAGAGCTCTGTGCGTGGTGTCATTTGGGTGCTCAAGAGCTGGGGTGGATGCTATAACTGGTAATGAGGATGGGATACGATCCCCAAAAAAACAAGACTGCTCACCCTGGGAGTTTGCTGAGGTATAGCGAACTGCTTGTGCATGCCACATGAGCCCCAAGAAGCAAGTTACCATTGGAGTATGTGGAGTCAAAGCGCCACTTTAGCTAACACAAGGCCATCAAAAAGGTGAAGGCCCTACAAAGCAGCATAATCAGAAAGCCCACCAGTAGTCTACTGGTAAGGCCGAAACAAAAAATACTACACCCCAGTGCAACACATAGCCATCATCCATACAAAGCAGAAATGCTAAAGGCTGCGGCAAGCAGGTGCGAAGAAGCACTACAGCCAGCGATAGCCAGGTGCAGGAATGCACTAGAAGCAGAGACAACCAGGCAAAAAGTAATGTTAAAGGCAGCAGTGACCATGAACGAAGAAGCGCTTATGGGAGCTTCAACCAGGTGTTTAGAAAGCGCTAAAGGTAGTGACAACTGGGTCCAGAAAGTACAAAAGTACTTACCAGCATGAACAAGGGAAGTGCCACATGGCCTCGAATCCAGTGTGATGAACAAGCCAGGTTGAGCCGCAGATGCATGAAAAGTGACAATTAGCCTCCAATACAACGAAAGGCCTTCGGAACTGAAATCTTTCAAAGGCCAGTGAAAGGAGTGACAAATATGGTGCAGCTAAGTTCCTGAAACCACCACCACCATTTGATACCACTAAAAAGCAGAATATTGGAGTAAAATGAACTGCATGTATCAAAATGCTTGATGACTTCATAGATGCTCTAGAAGAAGTAGATGACAAAAGAATCGTCAAATACTTAAAGAACGTTGCAGGTGATGGTGTGAAAGAGTTGATAAGAAAATATCAAAAGCTGATGAAATTTCATGCCGTCAATTCAATGAAACATTGAAAGGCAAGTTGAATCCAATGCTAAATGTCGACTATGAAAGAGACATTCACAACCAGGCAAGACAGCAAAGTGGGGAAACGATGAATGAGTTTGTCAGAAGACTTGATACCTTCATCAAGCATTGCAAATTCAATGACTTCAATGACGAAGAGGCCATGCGTTGTTAGGATTCCTGCCACAGCTTACCTCTCTCGACTATCACAATATACTGGCATGACTCATATCATTCCTCCCAACACTTATGAATGAATAAATGTCTTGTACTTTGCATTTTCACCATATTATATGCTGTTGGTAATAGATAGCTACAGCTGGTGTTCCCTGGTTTGTTTTCAAAAGGCTTAATAGCTTTTACCAATGTTTTATCGTGCATATGCAAGGTCAGGTTTCAGGCGCACCGGAAACATCCAGAAAATCCACCAGAATAAGCATCAAACAACCGGCATAGATTCCCTCAGTGTGAACCTCCTGAAAGACTGCCTTCATCAAATTAATCAGTCAAAATGTAACTTTATTTGGTTTGTCACAACCTTAAAGTATACATATATAAAAAATATAGCAATCAACATAAAAACAAGATAAATTTCATGTTCTTTAAAAATTTACAAAAAAGTAAAAGAAGATCACCCGAAGTTAATCTGTTTCAATTTTCAAAAGTAAGGTCTCTACAAGAGTCATGAATTTTACTCCACGGCATATTAAGATGTTCGATGATGCACCCATCCAACTAGTGACCGCCTGCCTGCAGGTGCGAATTCTTAAAGTGTTTAGAACTGATTTCAACAAAGATCTTCTTTAGTCTTTTACTGTCTCGCACGTGCACATTAGATGGTACAAACTTTCTGTGTGGTACCCACAAAGGCGGCAAGTCATTTCCTGCAGTTTATTTTTCCAAGATGGAATTAGGTCTTTTTAGCAATGGTCACCCAGTCTGTATGCCATGAATTTCATCTTGAGCGATAGCCGGAAGTGAGCTTCAAGATACAGTTGAGGTTTTAGTCTTTTATATGAATTGATTACTGACCAGGCGTGTCGGCGTTTGGCCAAAGTCCTTTTGTCTTCTACCAACGATAGTGACTTTGCATTTAGTTTACAAATTTTATAGAAAGATGTTCGTTCCAAGTGGCTGTTCCAAACTTCCTCGATGTTTAGTGCCTCCAGGGCAGTTCGCAAATAGATGCCCCAAGTGTTTGGTTCTTTTTCATCATATTGTTTCTTGATTTCCAGCCAGCATAGATTATTCAGTGATCCTATTTCTGATGCTCTGAGTTTCCAGCACCATTTTGCAAAGATAGCTTTCCTCTGGTAGACTTGGTTTTGTAGGCCAAATTCCAGGCGTATTTGCGCTGGGGATGATCCTTTAAAAAGATTAAAAACAGATTTGTATACTCTTGTCTGTAATTTGTTTAGGATGTCCGTTTCTTTCCCGTGCCAGATATCCAACCCGTAGGACAAGGTAGGTAACAGTTGAGCTGCCATTACTTTTAAAAGGTGACCGTATGAGGGGCATTGTAATTGCTTTTGGAGCAGTTTATAAGGAAAGGTGAGTGATTGTGCTTTGGCTATGATGTCCCGTTTTTGGTCCACCATGGACATGTTTCTGCACAATTTGATACCCAAATATTTATACGTTGTTGTCTCCTCTATTTGAGTATTCTTTGAATACCATATAAATGTTCCTCTGCTTGGGCCTGCCAATCTCACGACCTTTGTTTTTTTATTGTTAAGTTCCAAACCTGCTAGGTCAAAGTACTCTATTAATTTATTTATGACCCTTTGCAGGCCTATCGGTGTATGGCTTAAGACGACAATTTCATCTGCATTTTGCTGAAACTAGATTGAATCGTTTGCCAGTGTGGGTGGATGTCCGTCTGTAGCATGTAGCTGTTTAAGTCTGCTAGATATACATTAAATAGGCTTGGAGAGAGCACACAGCCCTGTTTTAGGCCATTTCTCATATTTATTTGTTGTGATATCTTTCTCCCATTCCCAAGTTTTACTTTGGCCCATGTTTCGTTATATAAAGCAATTATTATATCTATTAGTTTCTGTGGGAGGCCCCAAGATTCTAGCTTTTTCCACAACCGGTCTCTTGGTACTCTATCGAACGCGGATTTTAGATCGATAAAGCATGCCAATAATCCTACCTTCTCTTTCTCCGCTCTTTCTATTAACAGCGCCAGAACGGAAAGATTTATGGTACATCCCATGCCTTCTCTAAAACCCGTTTGGAACATCAAATTAATCATCTGCACCTGGTCCTTGTTATAAGCAATTAGAATGAGACCTGTGTGAACATTTTTAAACACCTTCTAGAAGACAGCCTCATCAAATTAATCATCTGCACATGTTCCTTGCTATAAACAATAAGACTGTGACCTTTGTGAACATTCTAAAGCACCTTCTAGAAGGCAGCCTCATCAAGTTCATTATCTGCACCTGTTCCTTGTTACAAACAATTAGAATGTGATCTTTATGAACGTTCTAAAGCATTCTTATTTAAAGACTGTCCACACTCTGCCCCTTCGCTTAGCCTCTTGGCCTGCCACTTACCTGTTTCCCAACTTCCAGGACTTTGTCTTGGCAGCTCCCTTGATCCTCCCGCTTTGACCTCACCGTAAAGAAAGCTCTGTATTAGTCTCGCACCTAGATAGAAAAAAGAACAAGAAGAAAAGGGGAGATGCATTAATAGACTTGATTTTACTACATGCTGAGCTCAGTCACAACATCATGCTGCAAACAAATGTAACCCGTGTTTTTTTTGTTCAACTTTTATATACTGTCGGCAGGGCAATGCCAGAGGGGACTTTGGTGAAACTAACCCTGTCCAAATTTGCTTATGGGTATGATGCTGAAATCATACTCATTACATTTTCAAACATTTTAATAAAGGAACCTTTGTGGACAATCTAAATTAAAACAACAAAACGAAAGGTTTCTTGAGATTTGAAAAGCTTTTGTCAGGTGATACCTTAAGATATACAGTTTATACTAGACTACAGCCTTATTAATTTCTTCTTTATAGGTACCATATCTGCCGGTACCATTTATCAGACTTGTGTGAATGCTTGCTTAAGTGTTGATGTTGAGTAGAGAAGCCAAAGCATCTTTGACTCTACGCGGTCTCTCCATCCCAACCTCATTGCCCCTGGGATTTGGCACCAGAGCAGTGTCTCATTCTGCAAACCGAGGGCAAGTCTAAGGAGGATTTGGGAACTAGTGTCTCCACCCCATTGGAATCATCTGGGATCCAGGCAGGTGGCTTATGACATGCAAGATAGAGTCATCGATGGTTGCCTCTCCGATTCATTCAGACGACGTATGCTGAGGGGGAAAATTTCTAGAAAAGGTGCTCATGGCTGTGAGAGATGAGAAATGTGCATGTCGGAATGCTGCTGATATGGAATTTGGAATGACCCAGAATGAATCAGCTTTGATCATGAAAATTAAGTTGAAAAACAAAGTGGAGGGCCCTGAAGACGGTGTCTCCGAAGAAAAAGACATTGTGTTTCCGCTGTGGATTCTCGTTTCTAAATGAAGGCAAATGTCCTACTATTGGATAGATATGCAAAGGCTGTGGGAAAGCAAACCATTTCATAACGGTCTGGAAAGCAAAAAAGAAACTAAGTGGGTCATGATGACAGATAAAATGAGCATCAGAAAGTTTCTGAAGCATTTTGGCTGTGGCCAAATGGCAACATCAGTTGAGGCAAGTAGAGTCTAAACAAAGTCGATCGTCATCAAATTCATCTTCCAAAGACCCTTTAGGATCATCATCGAGCAACAGTGAAGAAGAATGGTGTACTATGGTGATGCCGACTGTAGAAAAACATGCACATGTAGGATTGGCTGCTTACAAAGAAGAACACAAATCAAAAAAAGATCGCCATGTGAAGCAACCCTACTCATTTGGTCGATGCCCCAAGATCATGCTAAAGGTGAATGGCTGCCCTACAACTTATATTACATATAGTGGTGATCAATATCATGCTGGCAGAAAAATGCAACAAACTGTCTCCGGTACCCTGTCTAATGACATCAAAAACAAAGATGTACACGTGGGCTGCTTCTACGCCATTGCAATGTCAAGGGTCGTTTGTAGCGACCATGCAGAATAACAAATTGATAATACAATCACCAATTCATGTTCTCCAAGGTACTTTGTCAAGTGCATGTCTACTCAGTTTCAGAACTGCTGCTATCACGGGACTGATATCCACCAACCGTAACCACAATGCACATTCTGAAATAGTAAGCCAATTCCAGTTGTTATTTCATAGTCTAGGGAAACTTAAGACAATTAAAGTACAACTCCACATTAATGGGGACATTCGTCCTGTTGCTCAGCAACACAGTCAGTTTTCTTTTCATTTACAGAAGGTGGTTTAGAAAGAAATTGAAACCTTTTTAAAGCATGACATTGTTGAGCGCTCTACTGGTCCGATGCCATTGTTTTCACCCATAGTGGTAGAGTCAAAGAAGGACAGTGGAGGAGCAGTGTGCATATGTGTTCATATGCACCAAGCCAACAAATTCATTAAGAGAGAGACATCTGGATCCACACATAGCGGACATGATTACACAGCTGAATGTGGCCAAAGCCTTCTCCTGACTTGAGTTTAACAAGGGACACCATCAACTCAAGCAGGAAGAGAACTGTAGATAGATTACTACTTTTTCAACTCATGTTGGTTTGTTTAGATAAAAAATACTCAGTTTTGGTTTGTCATCATAAGCCAACCTTTCACTCATGCTGTTAACTACAGTGATTATATATTACTGTTTTGAGCCACAAGAAAGGAACATGACAAAGCTCTTACTCAATCATGTCATTTGCTCACTGAGAAAGGTCTCCAGTACCCAAAAAGAGAGCCCTCAGAGACCAAGTGTGGTTTCCTTGCCTTGACCAACAAGTCGAGAAGGAACTGAAAGCATGTCACCTATGTAACTGCTTGTATTACAAGACAGCACAGCATCCACTAAATATGTCTCACACTCCTAAATAAGCATGGGTGAAAATTGCAGTTGATTTATTAGGAACTCGAAACATTGGCCATCATCTCCTGGTAGTTATTGATGAGAACTCACGTTTTCCCTTAGTGGAAGATTTATCATCGACCAAACATTCGAAAGGCATAGAGAGGCTGGATGATATTTTCGCATTGTGGTATGTTCCCTCCATTTTCAAATCTGACAATCAAATCTGACAAAGGTCCACCCTTCAATATCAGAGAGTTTAAGGACTTTCTAAGTCATTTGAACTCAAGCATCAGAAAAGTACGCCTCTCTAGTCACAGGCCAATGGCATTGTTGAACAATTTATGGGCACCCTGAAGAAAGTGGTTCAGAATGCTGTGTTTGAAGGAAGCAATCTTAATTCAGCTTTGTGCCCAGTCCTTCGTGCCTATCATTCAACTCTCCATTCCACCACATGTGAAAGCCCTGCCACCTTGCTGTTCGAAAGAGCCATTTGGGACAAAGCTGCAACACTGTACCATGAGCCGAGTACTAGACACTGATGAGTTTTGTGTCATGGACGATTCTCATGAAAGAAAGATGAAGGCCCATGCACATAAGCGTAGAGGTGCAAAGGACAGGGTTTTTGAGGAAGGAGACTGAGTCCTAGTCAAACAAAAATGGAAACGCAAGACTGACGCTGTTTGATGCTTATCCATTAAGAAACGTGAAAAGTAAAGGACATATGGTGACTGTTCAACGTCCTGGAAAAGCCATTATGACAAACTGATCCCATTTCAAATATCTGCCTCGATATTCATCAGCTCCAGACCTCTCGAGTGAAACAAGTCCACCTGAGTGCCCAAGTCAAGCATCTGAGTCTACAGCAACGATGCCTAGTTGACTCATTGAGGAACTCTAAGGTATAAATGTTGCCTGCATTTTTTATTTAGCAAAGGGGGAGATATAGTGTCACATGATCATGTGCAGTTGGACCTTCGTGGTCTTAGGTGGACTCCATGCAAAGTTAACATTCAGTTATTTATTATTATTGAAATTTGTTAAGTGCGCGGCTACTCCTGACGGGGGGGGGGAGGTCCCGGCGCTGTAGACAGCAGAATAGCAAAGAAAACATGAGGGCTAAGGTTGGAAAACAGCCATGTCTTCAAGCTGCGCCTGAACAGGGATTCCGATTCGATAAGCCGGAGACTTATAGGTAGACTGTTTTAACGCTTGGCCGTGACCACCGCAAAAGCTCTACCCTCTTTCCTGGAGCGTTGGAAACGGGGGGAGCAGCAGGCGGAGGTGGTTGGATCTAAGTGTTCGAGATGAGTGCACCAGCTTCTGCCTTCGTCTGAGATACCCTGGTCCCCTGCCATTCAGTGCCCTGAAGGCCAAGACCAGGGCTTTAAACTGGATGCGGGAGTTTCTTCAGATGCAGGGTTATTGAATGGCGGAAGGGGATGTTGCAAATCAGCCTAGCAGCCGAGTTCTGTATAATCTGCAACTGGTAGATAAGATAGGCTGGAGCTCCCACGTATAAGCTGTTGGAATAGTCCAGGTGGGAGGTGATGAGGGCATGAATGATCGTCCTCCGAGAATCCACAGGGAGATAAGGGGAGATTTTTTTAATCATGCGCAATTTGCCAAAGCATGCGGAGGTGACTTTATTGATTTGGACCTTACCCGACAGTTCGTTGTCAATTAGAAAGCCCAGATTCCGGGCAGATTCGACAGGGCATTGAGGGGGGTTGAGCTCGGACGGCCACCACACAGATGGAAGCAGTGGGGCCCTTTGGTTGAAAAACAGCACCTCGGTTTTGTCAGTATTTAGCATGAGGGTGTTACAGGTCATCCACGATACAATGTTAAAGAGGCAGCGTTTAAAATTGGATAGGCTGTTGTCAGAGTGATCTCTAAATGAAAATACTAGCTGAGTATCATCATCGTAGGAGACCACTCCGACCCCGCAGGCTTCTATTACCTTAGCTAGCGGTGATAGGTAAACATTGAAAAAAAGGGGGCTGAGTGCCGACCCCTGAGGGAATCCACAGCTCAAGGGTTTTTTATCTTTAGAAAAGAAGGGCCGGCACCAGACCTTCTGCATTCTTCCCATTAAGAACGATCTTATCCAGGCCAGGGGAGTGCCTCGTATCCCTGGGTTATGGAGTCTGTCAAGTAAAATGGTGTGTGAGACAGTATCGAAAGCCACGGACAGATCGAGGAGCACCAACATGGCTACCTCACCTCTGTCCACGCACTCGCGAATAGTCTCGGTTACTTCCAACAGAGCAGTCTCCATACTATACCCGGATCGAAATCCGGATTTTAAGTCATGGAGGAGTTCTCTGGATTCCAAGTAATCGGCCAGTTGCTCTTGCATGACTTTTTCAAGTACCTTGGCTGGTTTAGGGAGGAGTGATATAGGCCAGTAATTGCTGAATATAGCTGGGTCGGCCGCGGCCTTTTTAAGATGGGGATCAGCATGGCCTGTTTCCTATTGTGGGAAACTGGTCTAAGGATAAGGAAGAGTTCCATATTGAGATTAGAGGGGCAGTGATAACCGGAGCAAGGGTGGTAAGAACGTGGGTGGGAACGGGATCTAATGGTGATCCAGATTTACATCGTCATGTTTTCAGCAGGGCAGTTTCCAGTGAGATTGCTTTAAAAGCACAGAGCATCTTATCATGAGGGATAATTGTATCTTGGGCCGGATTCCCAGACCGACTCACATCGGACTGTTTAAAGGAGGAGAAGATGTCGATGATTTTGTTATGAAAAAAATCAGAGAGGCCGTCGCAAAGCTCTTGGCTAGATATACTCGTGCTCACAAGAGCCGTCGGTTTAGTGAATTCCTTCACAATTTGAAACAATGATTTATCAGAGTTATCCGCCGCGTTAATTTTATTAACGAAGATTTCTTTCAGTGTAGCGCGTTTGAGTATATGAAATTGTTTTATCGCAGCTCTGTAGATGGCTTTAGCGAGAGGGTCATAGGTGAGTTGCCAACGGTGCTCGAGCTTCTTACAACCACTTCTTTCTTCACGTAATGCCTGCGAAAACCATGGAGCTGAAGGTTTAGCTCGAGCCGATGAGAGGCGTTGCAAAGGGGCAATAGCATCTATTGCCGAGGAGAGTTGGACATTAAAATTAGAGACATCGCCGTTCAGATCGCCCGAGTGCTGCCAATTCCAATTTGAAAGTATGGGTTCGAGGGCATCACAGCTAACTTTGTACCAGTGTGGCTCAATGGTTAGAGCGGCAGACCCTGATGCAGAAGTCTGGCCCGGGACCAGGGTTCAATTCCCGAGTCTTGGGCTCAATTTCCTCAGACCTGATCATTCTCACCTCGGTGCCTATTCTCATCATGAGTCCCACTCTGCAACTCTGGGCAATAGCTTACTTAATCTCCACAACGGCCCCAACAACGCTAGGTTGCCTGGCTTCAACTTGGGGGTGCCCAGGAGTGGGCACTTCACAGGGAAAGGCCAGGAAGGGTTCCTCAGCGGTGTTCGTACAAGCGCCGAGAGGCCTCCGGGTAGTCGTGCGCTATACAAGTACCTCTACATTTACATTTTCATTCCTACTGAGGTCTCTGGCTATAGTGGAAATGGCCGCTGGCAAGAAGATGGTCAGGTTAAAAGGGATTAAATAATGATCCGACCAGGTAAGGGGAAGTGGGGACGACATGGACAGGCCCAACAGATTCTTGAGTAGGAAGTCCAGGGTATGGCCCGCGCGATGGGTGGGACCCTATACCCTCTGATCGAAGTTCATGCCTGTCAGGGTATCCACGAGAGAGCTAGCCTTCAAGAATGTAGTGTCATCTACATGTAGATTGAAGTCACCCAGAATAGTAAAATGTGGATGTCTCAGTGAGAGGTCTGCAATGGTCGCTTGAAGCTCCCTGAGATAGGATGGCAGGGTGCCGGAGGGTTGTATATCAACACCCGCGCTATAATCAGGTGTGTTGCATCAGGAAAGCTAAAATACATGGCTACAATAGGGCCAGTATTTTCCAATTTCCTAGACGTTATCTTCCAGTGTGAGCGAAGGATAACAGCGAACCCGCCTCCCACTTTAGCGCCTGGGCGCTTAATCCCAACGAAACGATAATCCGGGGGAATCGCCAGGATTGGATGCGTCTTTAACCCAAGTCTCGGTTAGAAACATCAGGTCTCAGGAGTGAGAGGTCAGGGAGAGCCAAATATCGCCTGCGTGTCATGGGAGAGATCGACAATTCAGCAGACAAGCTTTAACCAGTCTCTGAGCTTTATTGAGTTGATCTTCTCTGCCCCCTACGCGAGGTCGTTCAGAGAGAGGGGTGAGGGAGAATGAGCAATCCTTGCAATTAAAATGGCTAGTTAGCAGCCGGGATGGATCGCAATGAGTGCTGCTGCAGCATATCCCTGCCCTAAAGGCTAATAATTGAGACCTCAACCAGCATGATCGCAGCATTGGGGGGCCACTGGCTGCATGGCTGGCACTGGTCGCGGAACAGGCGCGGGTGGGCGCAGACGGGCTTGCTTTTGGTGCGTCTTTAGCGTTCCAGCGGCGCGCCCGCTGCGCGTGTCCACTGCGCGCGTCCACTGCGCGTAGGGAAAGGCATCCTCATTAAGTGTATGGAGCGCTGACCCATGACTCCACCCTCCCTAAGCCGGAATTGTTGATTGGCCACCATGCCTAACCTCCACAACAATCGGGCAAGCCCATGGTGGACCGGGGTAGGGGCGGAAGGAATGGAGGTACGGGGGAGCCCAGAGAGCGATGCAGGTATGAAACAACAGAAAAGTAATTTTTTAAAAGTGAAACGATCAAGGTGGCAATTTAAAAACAGCCTGTAGCAGCGCACGCTATGTAGTCAATGCTGCGCGCGTCCACTGCGTATGAACCAACAAAAAGATTTTTTTTAAAGTGAAACGATCAGGCGGCAGTTTAAAAAACAACCTGCAGCAGCTAGCACGATGTAGTCAATGCTGCGCTCGTCCGGTGCGAGCAGGAAAAGGCATCCCCATTAAGTGCCTGCAGCGTGACCCCTGACTCCACCCTCCCTAAGCCGGAAGTGTTCATTGGCCGCCCTGCCTACTCTCCAAAACAATCCGGCAAGCCCATGGTGGACCGGGGTAGGGGCGGAAGGAATGAAGGTACGGGGGAGCCCAGAGAGCGATGCAGGTATGAAACAACAGAAAAGTAATTTTTTTAAAGTGAAACGATCAAGGTGGCAATTTAAAAACAGCCTGTAGCAGCTAGCGCGATGTAGTCAATGCAGCTCGCGTCCACTGCGTATGAACCAACAGAAAGTAATTTTTAAAAGTGAAATGACCAGGCGGCAGTTTAAAAAACAACCTGTAGCAGCTAGCGCGATGTAGTTAATGCTGTGCGCGTCCGCTGCGAGCAGGAAAAGGCATCCCCATTAAATGCCTAGAGCGCTGACCCCTGATGTGGAAATTTAGTACGGTTTGGTGAACATTATCTGCGCCATCTTGCCTTTTTCCCCTGATGCCACACTTTTTGTCGTGCGCGCCCCGCCATTTTAGGTGCCTTGAACAGAACAGCCCCTTCTGCATGCCACCGGCCACCCCCAGCATAGCCCTTCGCCCTCACCAAGCCTGCACGCTGACCATCCCCTCTTCAGCGCAGCTCTGCCTCGAAGCCCCATCCTGTTCCCAGCGCGACCCCCTCCCTCCATTCTTTTCATAGTCCCCGGCCCTTTGATGCAAAACCCCCCTTTTCCTGTGCCCGTTTGCCTTCCTCGTTCCCAGGCCGACACCTAGCTCTGCCGATACTGTTTATTGCCCCTCCCCGTACCGTAGGAAGCTTCCCTCATCAAAGGACCCCCGAATTGATCAAAGCCCCCACCCTATGAGATCCGATCAAACCCCCCACATTCCGTGAATCGGCGGAATATCCAGCTGCGCGATATTCATCACCTGTTGTGACCGGGGTGGGGACTTCAACTGTAAATGTGTGTGGGAACAGGCCCAAAGGGGAAATCCCGAGAATGTCTTTCCGTACATCAAAGCACTGCCATAAATATGTAACCTGCAATAAAACCATAAAACCAGGGTATAAGAGGCCAGGCCTCAGAAATGTAGCTAGAGCACCTCAGAACGATACCTGCTGTCTGTTTTGCTGTGTTCTCCTCCGGAGAGAATAAAACCTTGTTTCCTGCTTTCCAGACTCCAGCGCCTGCCTCTTCATTGCTTAATAATTCATGGGTTACAGAGGCAATACCGCCGGGCAAATATCGATTGTCCCCAACCCTAGGTTTAACAATTGGCGTCCCAAACGTGGGGCCCATCAGCGACTCATGGATCCAGTGGGAGAGGTCCCGATGACAGAGTGAACGACTGCAACGATCGGGAGAGCTCTTGCCCAATAGACCCTCGTCTGGCAGCCGATCATCCGAACTTCACTAGTTCCGAACAGACCTCTCTCGAGTGATCTACGGTCCTGACTGGGAACCATTAGGAGTGCCGTGAGAAATACGAGAAAAAGAGGACGAACGGGCGCTGGATTCGGAAGACAAGAAACTGTCCATACGGTCCGGGTAAGGTCGTGTAAACACGACGAATTGCGAAATAATTGCTTGATTGTTAAAAGAAAAATTGCGAAATAATTGTTTGATTGTTATAAGAAAATACTAGTATTACTCTTTATTTGACCTATTTGGAGATTCACTGTCTGCACACGGAGAAACAGTAGGCTCTTCCCCTTTTGCAATCAGTGAAGGATAGGTAACGTAGCCGTCGTGCCTATTTTTCTCCCCCACTGACTCTATTATTTATTAACGGTTTTTGGGAGATTCCCTCTCCCACACTGATTAACTGGGTTCTTTGACCCCGAACCACTGTTCACAGATTGTCTTCTGGAGATTCCCTGTCTGCAAACCGGAAACAACGGATTCCTCTTTGCGGATAGTGAAAGGGTAGAGGACGCAGACTTTTGCGCCCTACTTACTCTCCCCATTGATTCCATTCTAGTTATTTATTATTGATTGTTATTTATTATTGATTGATTCTTCATTATTGGTTGCTCTTTGCTATTTGTTCATGAGGTATTCACTGCCTGCAAACAACGTAGAATAGAAATATTCTGTCTAGTCTTTGTGCACAGTGATAAGATAGGCAGTGCTGACTTTTTGTCCCTCATTGCGAGCCGTCATGTCTGTCTTCTCCCCATTGATTGATAATTGGTTCAGCCCGGACCGTTTATTAGAGGTGGATCATCCAGCTCCGCTGGAAGGCACCCCTAATAAGGACATGTTCATAAACTATGGATTAGTTACCATAGCCTATAATAAATTGTGGCACAGGTATACCAAAGAAAGTCAAGACAAACAGTGGCCACTGGTAGGATCCTTCGACCTTGATAAAATAGAAACGTTAGAAATAGCCCTTCGTAATAATAAGACAACGCCTATTATGCTCGACAGTCTCGGTATGTGGCGCAGAGAGGCTATGCAACGACAGAGAAAAGACGAGGACAAATCAGGTAGAGAAACATATCGACAGGACAACCCCTGGACACCACGACCCAAAAATTATCCCCCTCCGAGACGACCAGACTTAGGGCCAGACCAATGTGCTTTTTGTAGATATGTCGGACACTGGAAAGCCCAATGCCCGACTCTACTGAGCGTGAGTAGGAGCAGAGGGCCGACAGGAATAGTAGGCCGACAGAAAGGGAAAAGGTGCGAGACAAAGAAGAACCCGACTCACATAGACAGACCAGATAGAACCACCACGTTCGATTATGCCCGATGGCACAGATTTCGCCAGAACAATTTCAGCGACATGTTCGAGTTTTCCTAGGTCGGACAATATAAAGACGGGAACCCAGCCTAGCTTTAAATTCACAGACGGAAAGAGATCATTATGGCCAATAACTGCTTTATATTTGTCTTGGGTCTTTGTATGTCGTACTTGTACTGCCCCCCGTCTGAGTTTGTGTGTACGTAATGTATGAATCTATGTCATTCCCCTATATGTGCTCCCTTGTTACTTAAACTCTGTTAGTAGAAATTTTAGCATGAAACAACCTGGAAAGAAAGAAATGGGAAACGAAATCAGTAAACCACTGATAAACATGAACTTTTATTTTAACATAACAAACGAGAAACAATAATGCTAAGAACAAGAACGGTAAAAATGTAGAAAAATGAAAGTCAACAGAACATTCGCCCCCCCCCCCACATTCTGGAACCTTCCAAAGTAGGGCAGGGTTACGGCTACGCCCAACCAGCGGCAACCCATATAAGGCGGGCCCCGCTGCCAACTCTCGGTCAGGAAATCTTAACATATGGGGGAGCCGGAGGAGAGGCAGGAGCCCGCGGAGTCCGGCCGCAGCGGCCCTGGATAGTTGCAGGCAGTCCCGCCACATGCCTTCCCGGCCTGGCCTTGGTGGCGCATGGGAGTTTCAGGCAGTCCCGCCACATGTCCCCCGGCCCGGCCGCCAAATGGCCAGGGACCGGGGCCAACTGAGTCCGGCTGCAGCCGATAACCTAAGGAGGCCCGGCCCAGAGAAGGACGGGACACCTTTTTCTTTTCCCTTCCGTGACAGCCGCAGCAACTCTGGGCGGCGGGATGTCCTGTTCATACCTCCATGGGATTTAGTCCAAGCGGGGCTGGGAGGGAGAGGCGACGCGGACGAGCCTCTCCCACCTCCACAGATAGGAGGCTTCCCAGCCCCAGCCCAACACCGAACTCCTCCAGCCAGGCGGTAGTGCCCCAGTACTTGCGCAGCACCGAATGTACAATGGTGCCCATATTTTCGGAGCACCGAATATGCAATGGCTGCACCGATACTTGTGCAGCACCGAATGTGCACCGCAGGTGGCCATACTCCCACGGCACTGAGCACGAGACTCGTGGAGCACAGGATGTGGAGAGACTTCCGTGCAGGCCCATGAAAGAGTGCAGCTTGGGATGCACCGGGAGTGGGAGATGGCGCGAACGAGCCTCCCTCGCGCTCCCAGGTGAGGGCGCCACAGCTGCACCCCAGCCGAACGTCCCGCTTTCACAAAACAGAGCTCTCTTCCTTTCACTCCGAAGGGCCTCTTCCACTCTTGCAGACTCGGCGAAGGGTGACTGCTGCAGGACCTCAAAATGGCGTCTGGGCCTGCTGGAAGGCGGGTCTCGGCCGCTAGAGTAACTTTGAACAGCAATGTAACTCGGTCGCTCGCCCACCGGAGCACGAGCCCCCATCTCCGACAGCATCTCCACAGCCTTGAAGATTCTACAAAAGTCCCCGGCGGAGCCTTCGGCCCCTGCAGGCTTCCGGTAAGGGACGACTGCCTTGATCACTAACGAAACAGGCATGACATTGCCACTCCTTCTGTTAGCATGAATTCTTGAACTGCCGAAAAGGACTCTGGTCCAACTGCCAGTTGTAGGAAACATTTCCCCCTGATGCTACTTCCAGACTGAACCGGCCCCGCCCAAAATGGCGCCGGTATCAATAGGAACTTACGAACACCTCGTGGTGTTCCTTCGCACTAATACAAACTTGATGTTCTGAGACATATATGATCCTTTGTACACTTGGCTAGAAAAGACAAGGAGAGCTCACTCGACGAACATTGTAAAAGGATCCCGCTAAAAATATTGATTACAAATGTACGGTGTATTATATTTTAATATATAGCTGATGTATAACCTCATTTATGACGCACGCATACGGTATGCATATAGGAAATCTGATTGCAACTATTCTGACTATGCTTCTAAATTATGAAATAAATGCCCCCAAACCCCCAGCCAATTAATAGACGTTTTAGTTTCTTACAAATGAATGAATAAAACTTTCTAATGTTTTTATTGCTGCAAAACGACACCCCCCCACTGTACGCACTTTAGCCATTGCCGTGTCCGGCCAAATATGACCGCACCCTCATTATCCACGTGCTGAAATGATTTTGCAAAATAAAGGTTTTCGAAACTATGAACGGGTATTGCATGCCTTATTTTAAAAAAATGTGTGGGATCGGCGGGAGAATTCTTTTCTGTGCACCCTACTCTGCTCTCTTTTTAAGGTTGAAAGAAGATGGTTGCCCAGTCCCGGATGGAGGATCGAATCTGAGACACGACACTCCGCCGTCAAAAATGCGACTGACTCCGGGACTCGCGCATGGAGAAAGACCCCGACTTCTGGGGATGGGTAAAAACGAAATGGCGTAATGTAAACGATGGGTAATATGAAACGATGTAAATGTTCTGAAGTACAACACTCGAAGGTACTAGGGAACAGAGTTGATCGAAGAACTAATGAACCTTAGAATGTCACAGCGTTGAAGGAGATTTAAGGACCCCGATAGCTAGATACACCTACTAACTAGATACCTCGCACTAGGTATCTTTGGTTTTCTTCTTAACGTTTTTCCTACTCACAGCCTATAAGGGCACACTGCCCCTCCCCCCCCCTATCCCAGAAACCATACCCCCGGGATTCTATCCCAAGGAGATAAGACGAGTATGAGGTAAGTAAAAAGCTTTCGTATCTGTGCTTTTAATATGCCCGTATGTTGTCCCCTTCCCCTCTTTTCCCTCCCTCTGCAGGTTACATCAGAGATCGCAGCCAAGGCATGGCGAAGATCTGAAGCCTTGCCACGTCTAATGCACGATGCAGACTAGCGCCGCAAGGTGGCACCTAAGCACACCCACGAACTACTGATGTAACAGACAAACCAGCGAATAGTATGACTCGATGAAAAATGATCACCCTTAATCCATGATGCGTGAATGGACGCATGTCGCGTGTGAACGAAACTATGAGAGAACGTTTGTGTGTGACTGAAGCGCTGACTCAACTGGTCAAAGGACCAAGAATGCAAGGAGGGCGACACGATGGTGCCCCCTTTTCCTTTTTGTCAATGCATGCCCCCCGTACCCGACCTAATGCTCGTCCGTCCCGAACCGCATGTATTCAAAATACTAACACCGACCCGCAATGTCTTGAGTCGAGAAATGCGCTGAATAACCTATCTTAAATACACGGCCGCTCCCTACGTTGCACGTGTACTGTCTAGACTATTGTTGCTCTCTCTCTCTCTCTCTCTCTCTCTCTCTCTCTCTCTCTCTCCCCTCCACACTCTCACTCTCCTAAAGGACTAGCACCGAAATTGGCAAATCGCCACCCCTAGCGCGCCACCCGATTGGCTTCAAATACCGTCAGTATTTGCACAAAAACTTGTCTTTAATACAATCACCCTGAGACCGTGTCATTACCTCTCCTTTTCTGCTAAAAGTCGATGAAACCGAGGTTGGGCCGTAAGGGAAAGGACAGGTAAGACGACTGAGGTTCCCTAATCTGACCCGTAATAAGGGAACTACATGTCAACGGCTCCTATGTTATAAAAAGATGCCTCAGATAAACGCGACCTTCCCCGCCCCGAATTGTCGCAATACCCAAACAGTAAAAATGATCGAAACATCCTCATGTTCCATGAACGCCCCTGTCCCCGTATCAGCCGCTCCAGACGGGAGCTATGAAACTACCCCTCATCCCCGGTTGTGAGAGATGGGTCGATTTACGCCCTTACCACAAGTTTTCTATGTCCCTAGTTGTTTCCCATAAAACCCCTGTCTTTTCTAATTAAGTAATCAGGCCGTAGGAGGCTACGTAGGAACCAGAATGATGTTTTACAAGGTTAAAAGACTAGACCAAAGTGAAGAAATCATTGAAATGAACCCTGTTAAAAGTGAAAATGTTTAGTCGAAAAGCAGGACGCATTGATAGAAAAGAAATGTTTAGCCTATGTTCGTCCCTCAGCAAAATACCTGTTTAGTGCCATGTCGATAGCACACAGTACCCTTGCTAAATATAAAACCCTAGAGAACGGCATATCTTTGTCAGGCTCGTCTTACGAAGGTGGGTCCCCATCAGATGAACTGTCGTAACTGTAATAAATAATTGTGAAGGAAAGTCATAGTAAATCCAACAGGCCCGTCATCGGTCATTCATATGTCAGTTGTGAACACTAAAATAACGGACGTTTTCATTTTTGCCTGGAGCTGGGAGAGAAATAGACTTTTGTGATTATCTTCCTCTGCAATTCTCTAAAGACTGTCTTTTCAAACTCGTTTAAGGGTACGGCTGTCGGGAGAGAGAAGGACCGGATGTGGGAGCACGAGGCCTGACTGCAGACTATGGAACACCTGCGACATTGGCCAAGGCGAGACCGCGACAGAAAGAGCTGCAGGACGAGGCACTGTTTTCGACAAAATGAGAAGAAAGGGCCGACCTGATGCCCCTGCTCGATGTCCAGTGTTTGCCGACAAGTCCCCGCTCTCTGAATTCGGTCATGAGCCTGCCTATCTGAAATTCTCCGTCCCCCTAGTCTGTACCCGATCTGGCCCTGCTCCATCCCCCTTTTTCTCCGACCTACCCAAAAGGACTGCTCACACGCACCCTTCTTCCATCTGAACTTTTTGACGATCACCTCAAAGGACACAGGGCGAAAAGGACCTTTCCGACCAGGAATGCGAGGGAAAGGTCGTGCCCTGCAACGCGAGACCTAGAATAGAGCTGGACCCGTAGCTCCACCGCCGGTGCTCCACAGCGCCAACGAAAGACAACAAAGAATACTGAGAACTCGTTAACTTACATCCTCAATCACCGTTTCTGCTACGCCTCATTTCTCTCCCAGCCACCATTGTATTGATTATGCTCCAATCCGAATCTGATATATGTAATAACCTATCAGTACATATTATGAAATGTACTCGTTGCTCTCGTTTTTGTATTGCATTTCTATGATTTTCCTGCAAACAAGTTTTGTCAAAGTTTATCAATAGGCCCGCCTCCCAAAGACTAGAAATCTTAAATGTTTATGACTCCTTCATCTGGGTTTCCTACTGCTTTCCTTATGTCCACCATAATAGACCTGAATAGGAAATGAACCAGCAAGATGTCTTGAATATGTTAAAGGGAGGACTGTGGAAATTTAGTACGGTTTGGTGAACATTATCTGCGCCATCTTGCCTTTTTCCCCTGATGCCACACTTTTTGTCGTGCGCGCCCCGCCATTTTAGGTGCCTTGAACAGAACAGCCCCTTCTGCATGCCACCGGCCACCCCCAGCATAGCCCTTCGCCCTCACCAAGCCTGCACGCTGACCAACCCCTCTTCAGCGCAGCTCTGCCTCGAAGCCCCATCCTGTTCCCAGCGCGACCCCCTCCCTCCATTCTTTTCATAGTCCCCGGCCCTTTGATGCAAAACCCCCCTTTTCCTGTGCCCGTTTGCCTTCCTCGTTCCCAGGCCGACACCTAGCTCTGCCGATACTGTTTATTGCCCCTCCCCGTACCGTAGGAAGCTTCCCTCATCAAAGGACCCCCGAATTGATCAAAGCCCCCACCCTATGAGATCCGATCAAACCCCCCACATTCCGTGAATCGGCGGAATATCCAGCTGCGCGATATTCATCACCTGTTGTGACCGGGGTGGGGACTTCAACTGTAAATGTGTGTGGGAACAGGCCCAAAGGGGAAATCCCGAGAATGTCTTTCCGTACATCAAAGCACTGCCATAAATATGTAACCTGCAATAAAACCATAAAACCAGGGTATAAGAGGCCAGGCCTCAGAAATGTAGCTAGAGCACCTCAGAACGATACCTGCTGTCTGTTTTGCTGTGTTCTCCTCCGGAGAGAATAAAACCTTGTTTCCTGCTTTCCAGTCTCCAGCGCCTGCCTCTTCATTGCTTAATAATTCGTGGGTTACAGAGGCAATACCGCCGGGCAAATATCGATTGTCCCCAACCCTAGGTTTAACACTGACTCCACCCTCCCTAAGCCGGAAGTGTTGATTGGCCGCCCTGCTTACCCTCCACAACAATCGGGCAAGCCAGGGGTGGACCGGGGTAGGGGCGGAAGGAATGGAGGTACGGGGGATCCCAGAGAGCGATGCAGGTATGAAACAACAGAAAAGTAATTTTTTAACAGCGAAACGATCAAGGTGTCAATTTAAAAACAGCCTGTAGCAGCTAGTGTGATGTAGTCAATGCTGCGCGCGTCCACTGCTGATGAACCACCCGGTATTTCTGTGTGTCTGGGCAATAAATTCAATGACGCATTACGTTCAGTTAACAGCTCCATGCTGAAGAATAAAGATGTGTATTACAGAGCTCCATGTGTGGCGTAGTCTTTTGTGTGCTCCAGAGCTAGGGTGGATGCTACAAACACTATATATTGTTTCTTTTAGTCAACTTTCACAAATATGTTTAATTAATATTAAACTATGTAAGTCACGCTCTACAGGGTATAAAACCTATATTTCAACTTTATTTTATGTTAATTTCGGCAACCATGGATCTCTCTTACTTGAACACTTTTCTAGGTTGGTGATATAAATAACAACATCATTGTTTGCTATGACCATGCCAAGGAAAGTTAGTTTTGAACTTGTACCCCATCTTGAAATGTTCTTTTCCTTGGTTCTAGCCTCTCTCCTCACAAAAGTGTGGTTTTGCAAAGGCAAAGTGGAATGAGGAACAACAATTTTCATAAACATGGTGGGAGTCTATTTTTTCATTAAACTTCCATGCGTTTTAGTAAGGTGTTCACAATATTTTTACTTAATTGATTTCATTTTTATACAATAACCTACACCAACAGCCCAAAGGAGTTAAGGCATTCGGGGTAAGTACGTAAGAAGATGCGTTCTACTTAAAGCGGATGGTCTGATATATTTGTTTTTCTCTTCATGACCGCCAAAGAAAGCCTGGCAGTGCAGAACAGACAAACATACACATGTTATCCACACCGTGGAAGAAAGCTTCTTGGGTATCTGGGTCATTAGTATTGTGTTCTTCCAAACCAAATTCCCACTTTGGGTGTTTATTTTTGAAAAAAAAGTATGCTGAGAGGCATAAACCATGGCTGCTTCTTAGCTTTCTTTGAGGTCCTTAAGAAGCTCAACAGTGGCAGCTTCTCTGAAGGCATACAGAACTTTTCAGAGCTGATAATGATATTTAAATATGGTGGGTGGTAGTCCAGCCAGGGTGGTGAATGACATCTGCCACCCTGAAGACAACAGACTGCCAGTCAAACACTAAACCTCTATTATTATTATTATTATTATTATTTTAATTTATAGAGCGCGTAGTCACCCATGAGTATCCCAGCGCTAAGACCAATACAACTGAGGTTCAGCAAGGGAGGGGCCTGGGACGGGATTAGGGGAAGAGGTGTGTTTTCAATCGCTTCCTGAACCGTAGGTAGTTGGGTTCAGATGTTAAGTCAAGAGGCAGGGTGTTCCAGAGGCGTGCAGTGTGAACCGAGAAACGCCTTCCACCTGTTCGGGCTTTCTTGATTCTGGGAGTGATGATGAAATGTTCCTGGTCGGATCGGAGGGATCTCGGGGCTTTATATGGCTTAATGAATTTTTGTAGGCTTGGGGGACCTTTATTTTGGAGCAGTCTGTGCGCCAGGCAGAGGGCCTTAAATTTCACACGCTCTCTTACCGGGAGCCAATGGAGGGATTTCAGCGCTGGTTTGGCTGAAGCTCTGACAGAGGTGTTAGTAAGGATCCGGGCAGCTGCGTTTTGGACCCTTTGTAATTTGTTCAGAGTAGCCTCCGGCGCTCCTAGATAGATGGAGTTACTGAAGTCGAGCCTAGAGAGTATCAGGCCTTGGATCAGCAGTTTTTGAGAGTTGGGGGGGAGTAGGGGCAAAATCTTTCGTATTGACCTGAGGAGCCCAAAGCAGGTCCCGGCTACCTTTTTTGCTTGTGTAGCAAATGAAAGGTCCTTATCGAGCCAGACACCCAGGCTTTTTACCTCTGGTTTCGGGTCTGGGAGCGGACCCAGAGAGGTTGGCCAGATGTTCTGTAGTGAGGAGGGTCCCTTCTGGCCAAGTAGGAGAATATTAGTCTTTGAACCGTTAAGTTTCAAAGATGATTTGTTCATCCATCCTTGTATCTGCGAGAGACAGTTGTACAGATCCGCAGGTTGTTGACTAGGGTGGGAAAGGGACACCACTAATTGTGTGTCGTCAGCGTAGCTGACGATGCTCACTCCGAACGGAGTGACAACCTCCTCCAATGGGGACATGTAGATATTAAATAAAGTGGGGCTCAGGGAGGAGCCCTGAGGCACGCCACATTGGAGGGGAGTGTCGGAGGAGCGGGTGTTATTCTCCCAAATTTGAAAAGAGCGGTGACTCAAAAAGGACGATAGCCAGGAAAGCGCGGTCCCTTCAACACCTACACTCCTAAGTCGTTGAATTAGGAGCTGGTGGTTGACGGTGTCGAAGGCCGCACTGAGGTCGAGGAGGATCACTGCCACTGATCCTCCTTCGTCCAAAAGTGCTCTGGCCTCCTCCACCGCCATAAGGAGGGCGATGTCAGTGCCCTGTCCAGGGCGGAATCCCGTCTGCGAACTTTTAAGCCGGTTATTGCTCTCCAAAAATTGTGAAAGTTTCCTGTTCACAAGCTTCTCCGCGATCTTACTCGTTCCCGGGAGTAGGGAGATTGGTCTGTAATTTGCCAGGTCGGCAGGGTCGAGGGAGGGTTTCTTTAATAATGCTTTGACCACTGCCGCCTTCCAACTGGGTGGGACAACTCCCTGTTGGAGAGAGGCATTAATAAGGTGGGTGAGGGGGAGAGCGATCGAGGGTGCAACTTTTTTGAGAATCCATAAGGGGGCAGGATCCCTAGGTGATCCGCTTTTAATGATATTCAGCGTATTTTCAACCTCTTTTGTTGTCACTTGTCCCCAAGAGGTGAGACATGGTGGGGTAGGGAAGTTATTGGATTCTTTTTCCTCGTTCAGATTAGTAGCCGGGATAGAGTCGAGGATTTTTTGGATTTTTTCCTTAAAAAAGTTGGCTAGCTTGTGGCATTTTTCCTTGTCTGCCTTGGGATCTGGTGGGCCTCTCGGTCCGGGGTCGGGGACTTTAAGGAGTTCTTTTAAAATGGTGAAAGATTCCTTACTTGAGCTAGCAGAGTGTTCTATTCTTTCTTGAAAGAACAGGCTTTTGGTGTTACGAAGGGCGGTTTTATACTTTTGTAGTGCGGTATGGTAGGCATCCTTTTTTTCGTTGGATTTATCCTTCCTCCATGAGCGCTCAGTTCTCTTACATTCGTGTCGTAGAGACTTGAGCGCCGGGGTGTACCAGGGAGCAGGGGTGACTCTTTTCATTTGTTTAAGAGTGGTGGTATTGGGAAGGAGTTTATCCAATGAGGATATGATCCAGGAATTGAATTGTTCGTCGGCCGCCACCGGGTCCTTGGAGAGCACAGGTGTGGAGTCTGAGAGCATACTGGCCCATTCAACCGGTGCAAGCTTATGCCAGCGTCGGTCTGTCACTCGGATTTTCAGGAGTTGAGGGGGTGCTATGACTAGGTGCCAGGAGAAAGGGACTAGGAAGTGATCTGTCCAAGGGAGAGGGATGGGGGGGCCCGAGGTAATATCCATGATGTTGGTCAAGACGGGGTCCAATAAGTGCCCCTTATCATGGGTTGGTTCGTTGTTGGTCATTCGGATGTTAAATGACCTGAGGTCCTGAAGGAGATCCGACGCTGGGGAGTCTGTGGGGTCATTAAGGTGAAGGTTAAGATCGCCTACGAGAAGGAAATTCGAGGCGGAGGATGCTAATTGAGACACCGTATCAGTGAGGGCGTTGATGAAATTCCCTGGTGTCCCCGGAGGACGGTAGATCAGCAGTCCTGAGAGGGAGTGTGCCGGGGAAATTTGAAGGGCGAAGTGGCAGCTTTCACAATCCTCAACATTGGCATTACTAGTCCTACAAACCAGGTGTCCTCTGTAAATGATTGCCAGCCCCCCTCCTCTCTATAACTCCAGAGTAAATTAATTATCTGATCGAGGCTTCTAAGTCCTTTCTCACCCACAACATTCCAGCCATCCCATCACTCACAGCCTTTTTTCTAATTGTTTATAACACAAACTTGACTCAAGGTCATTAGAGTACTTACCAATAGAACCAAATTACATTGCACACTTTTTGTGGTTTTTTTAGCACATGGAGATTAAGCGATTTGCCTACAAACAAAAGTTGAAGAGATGAGGTGGGGATTTCAACCTTATTTCTTAGTAGAGGTGGCCCAGCCAACAAATCAACAAGGCGAGTCAAGCCAGAGTAGAGCCAAGGGTCTGGCTTGGCTCTAAGTGGCTGTGCACGAGCCTCGCCATGAAAATATTAGGCATGCAAACCCCATAAGAAATATCAAATAAAACCATAATTAAGTCTCTTCTAAATCCACAAAAGTGTATTTCATGAGGAAGAATTTCATCTTAGAATATCATATTATAAGAAGGGGTGTGGCCTGCACTCATTCAAAATTGCAGCCTGGCATGCTTGTTCTATGAGATAGAGCACTCCTTACTCTGAAAAAGGTGAAGGATGGTCGTGTGGGGAGCCTGCTTGGATGAAAACAATTATTGAAAAAAATAAGGCATGTAATTACATCCCCAACCACCTGAAATTTGGGAAGAATAAAATTCCAATACCCTCTGTAAGAAATACAGCCAGTTTGAACACCACATCTTCTACAAACATCCTGGAAGCTTTTCTGGAATTCTATTAGAATCTATATAAACGTAATAAATGTAAAAGTGTGATGAGTTCCTAGACAAACTCTTTTTACCTGTGTTAGATAATGAATCCCGATATAACCTTAATAGACCCATAACACGAGGCAAACTATTTAAAACCATTTCTTGATAAAACTGGATGGTCCTGGCCTGGATGAGTGTTGTATGTGATCTATGTCTCTTTTCCCCTTGTTGGGATTTCCCTGTGACTTACATGATGTCACTGTTAGAATACTTCGTGACATCGTAGAACGTTGGGGGCTTGGCCTGTAGCTGACTGGCAGTTGGTGGCAGGCAGGCTGAGTGACAGGGAGGTCACTCCTGGTGGGGTTTTATTATATTACCATCTTATGATCTGAACCAGCAACCCAACTTGAATAAAAGAGTAACTTGATTATATTCCTGACTCAAGGACTTCTTTATGTACAACAATGAGCTTGCTATCAAATTTTACAAAACATATGCACAAACCTTGCTCACAACCCCTACATAAATTATTTTTAGATTTTGCTGACACTGGCAATGTTAAAAGAATGGCCTCAAGATAGCAAGCCCCGCGAGCGCTGCTCATCTTATCGACCGATATCACTTTTGAATGCGGAACCCAAGATATTGGCGAAGCTTTTGGCAAATCGATTGGTCACGGTGATTAGCGATTTGATACACCCGGACCAGTCTGGTTTTATTCCTCGTCGGAATACTGCGCTCAATCTCCGCTGTCTTCACGGTGTCCTTGCGAGGGCGGGGTCTCTCCATGAACCGGCCATCTTGGTTTCCCTTGATGCCTCGATGGCCTTTGACATGGTCGAGTGGCCGTATTTGTGGGCTGCTCTTGCTAAATTTGGTTTCGGCCCGAAGTTCATCGCGTGGGTCAAGCTTCTGTATGAGCAGCCGCTGGCTCAGGCTGTGGTTAACGGCAGAGCCTCGGAGCCCTTTGTTCTCGGACGAGGCACGCGGCAGGGGTGTCCTCTGTCGCCGCTTCTATTTGCGCTCGCGCTTGAGCCCCTTGCCGCGTGGCTCCGCTGGGAGCCCTCACTCAAGGGTATTCGATGGTCCCCTGACTTCGAAGATCGCATATCACTATATGCCGACGACATATTACTGTACCTGACCTCCCCCCGTAAGTCACTAGGAGTCCTCTTCGACGTTTTGAATTCCTTCGGACAAAACTCCGGTTTAGTTATCAATTGGGCCAAGTCTTGTATTTTCCCACTGACTGGAGACTCTCCCTCTCTGCCCCGCACCTGCCCGATACCGGTTTCTAGAGGTGGCTTTAAGTATTTGGGGATCTATATTGCACTGGACCCCATGGTGCGCTACGAGCGGAATTTGTTACCTCCGCTTGTCCGGCTTCGGTCGGACGTTGCGGCATGGTGTAGTTTACCCTTGTCCCCTTTGGGAAGAGCTGCCCTGTTTAAGATGATGTCTCTTCCCCGTTTTCTGTATGCCGTCCAAAACACGCTTGATCTGGTGCCAGCCAGTTACTTTCGTGAAATCGAGGGCCTCCAGAGGAGACTAGTGTGGGCCGGACGGCCCCGCATTGCGTTGGTGAAGTTGACGTTGCCCTGGTACGATGGTGGTATAGCATTGCCTGATATTAAAAGATACTACTGGGCATCTCAGCTGAGCGCTGTGAACCATGCCATGTACGGTCCAGCTCCGAATCCTGCATTTCAGATGGATCGGTGGCTGTTGCCCGGGGGGGGATTATTATAGGGCGCTCTATTCTCGAGGCGCCAGGAGGAACCTGACGGGTCCCACTGGAGTGGCAGTGCGAGTGTGGGGTAGTGCGACCACGGCTACGGGGTGGGCGGATAAACTGACCAGAGCGACCCCTTTGTTTGCCGCTGAGAGACTGGGGGAGCTATGGACGTCGAAGGGTTTTGATAGATGGGACCTCATTGGCATTAGTAAAGTGGGCGATCTCTGGGCTGAAAATAGAGTTAAGACCTTTGCTGAATTGAAGCAGGAATATAATTTGAATGACACAGAGTATTTTCGCTATTTCCAGGTTCGACATGCCATTGAATCGGTTTTTCCAGCCGGATCTACTATCCCGGAGTGTTCTCCCCTGGAGGACAGGGTGCTGGACGGGCATGTTCCGGACAGCACTATCTCCCTTATCTATAAAAAGCTCATCAATGATCGTTCGGACCTGCTTGTTCAGCTTCGGAGTGCTTGGACTAATGATGGGCTGGAGTTGGATGATGAAGACTGGTAGGCTGCGATATCCTCTCCTAAAGAGGTTGCGATCACGGCGCGTCTGCGACTCGTACAGCTGAAGATTCTGCACCTAGTCTATGTCACGGGTCCACGATTGATGCATATGGGTTTTTCTGCGGATGGGCTGTGTAGGCGTGGCTGTGGTGTGCTTGCTACTTTCCTCCACATCATATGGGAATGTCCGGAAGTGGTGTCTTTTTGGACTAGAGAGCATGCGGTGATGGGTGAGGTGACGGGCGTTGAGTTGTTGCCTAAGGCCAGACGCTGTTTGTTGAACATTTGGGAGCCGAATGACTGCACTGCTGCTCAGACTCAATGGGTCACGCTAGGGAACATGGTTGCGAAAAGAGACATTGCTCAATTGTGGGGATCTCAGAGGGCACCAACAGTTCGCAACTGGGAAGAGCACATGGACTGGTGCATGTTCAGAGAAAAAATTGTGTATGTCTCCCGTGGCAGGCCCAAGAAGTGGGGCAGGATTTGTGACCAATGGAACTCATATCGAGGGGGGATATGTGATCCCCCCCTTACTGACCCTCCTGACACTCCTTGTTCACCTTGACTGTACGTTTCGGTTTCCTAATTTCCCGTGTTCTACGATTTGTTTCTTGCTCTGTGTCCCCCCCCCCTTCTCCTGGTATCTCTCCTGTTTCTTAACACTGTTCTTTGTTCGCCTCTCCCCGCGCCATATGGAACTGATACTATATTGCAGGGTACAGCCTCGACTCTTTTTTTGATTATGTTTTCTTGTTTATTTGTATAAAATGTGAAACCTTTTCAACATCCTTTCATTTTTTTCATTTTTTTCATTTAGGGGGTTTTGTAAAGCGCTTGGTGACGCACAGCGGCGTGTCCCCGCGCTGAAGAGCTGATATTTACTGGAGCTTACACATGCGGAACAACTTACTGTGCGAATAGTACAGTTTTAAGCTTGGCTCTAAAGAGTGGTTCTGATGGTTCTAATCGCAACGCCGTGGGTAGCTTATTCCATCTAGAAGCTGCAAGGTGCCTAAAGGATCTTCCGCCCATCCGAGCTCTGGAAACCTTAGGAATGACTAGGAGTCCTGAGCCGGAAGATCTCAGGGAGCGGGACGGCTCATAGGGAGTCAGCAGTCCTTTCAACGGGAGAGGAGACCTCCCATTTATAATCCGGTGGCACGTACATAGTGCCTTGAATTCTACCCGGCTTCTGATCGGGAGCCAGTGCAAAGACCGGAGGGCCGCTATGGATGCAGCTCTTCTGGGTAGTCTGAGCACTAGTCGGGCAGCGGCATTCTGTAAAACCAGTAGGCGGCTCAGATTCTTCTCCAGGGTCCCTAAGTAGAGAAGATTGCCATAGTCCATCTTTGACGTGACTAGTGCATGTACCAGGGTTTGACGGGCTCTGACAGGTAAGAACTTCAATACCTTCCTAAGACTTTTGAGAGTCCCAAAGCATGATCCAACCACCTGATTGATCTGGGGGCCAAAGGTAAGGTCGGAATCAAACCAGATGCCCAAGTTCTTTGCTTTCTGGCAAGGGGTGGGTGTTGGACCTAAACAAGGCGGCCACCCTGCCGACGTCCACACCGATTGGCCTCCCCCCACTACCAGCACCTCGGTCTTGCCTCCGTTGAGCTTGAGGCAATTGGCGGACATCCAGGCAGCAAGGTCTTGCATGCAAGCTCTGAAAATGTCCGCCGAGGGACCGGGCGCACGCGACAGGGAGATGACCAACTGCGTGTCGTCGGCATAAGACACCATTCGAAGGCCGTAACTCTCTACTAAGGTGGCAATCGGGGCAACATAAAGGTTAAAAAGTGTCGGACTCAGGGACGAGCCCTGCGGCACCCCCTGATCCAAAGATATTCGCTCCGAGTAATGATCACCTTGCCTTACTTGGAAGCCTCGGCCTGTAATAAATGAATGAATCCATTTCAGCGCTGCCCCTCTCATCCCACCTTTGTTTAGACACTGTAGCAAGATGGAGTGTGCTACAGTGTCGAACGCCGCGCTGAGGTTTAAGAGGATTAAGGCTATGGTTTGTCCCTCATCAGCACCTTGCCTGAGGGTTTCGGTAGCCCTGAGAAGGGCAGACTCCGTGGAGTGACGAGGCCGAAACCCGAATTGTGTAGGATGAAGAAGGTTGCTTTCCTCCACAAATTTCATTAGCTGTTTATTTACCACTTTCTCCGCTACCTTAGAGAAATAAGGCAGCAGGGAGATGGGGCGAAGGTTGTCTAGCTTCTCACAACTAATGTTGGGCTTCTTGCGGAGGGGAAGCTCCACAGCCTGTTTCCAGTCCTCTGGTATGGAACTGGAGCGGAAGGAGATATCCAGCAGGTGTCTAATATAGGGTTCGAGTGTTTCCAGACTGTCTCCCAACCTTTTTGGGGAGGCGGGATCTCGAGGAGAGCCAGATTTGACAGATCTGCATATTTTAACTAAATCCACCGATGAAGGGGTGGTAAAATTGAGTAACAGATTTTGATCGGCTTCATTTCTTGAAGGGTCCGCTGGCACTTCCGCTGCTGGAGGTGTATCGGGAAAAGCAGAGTAAATCTTAGACACTTTATCCCCGAAGTAGTTGGCAATGCGATTGCATGCTGCTACTGAGTGCTCTTCATCTTGAGTGGAGGTTTTTGGGGTGGCCAGGGATTTATATATGCTGAACAGTTCCCTGGCAGAGTTCTCTGCCACTTGGATTCTGTCAGCATAGTATGTGGCCTTCTCTGTCCGGATTTTATTGTGATAGGTGCGTCTCTTTGCGAGATAGGCCTCTTTCATCCGGTCATCATATGCCACTCTCCACTGTCTTTCTGCACGTTTGCAGTCTCTTTTGGCGCAGCGCAGCGCCTCGCTAAACCAGGGAGCTGTTTTTTGTCTGTGGACACCTTTTGTTGGCCGACCCAGTGGGGCTGTGCAGTCCAGAGCAGCCGTGATGCGGTCATTGAGCAATTTATTTGCTGTCGCCACGTCATAACCTCCTGGGGGCCCTTCCGCAGTAAGAGCCTTATTAAACTCTTGCAGGGAGAATCTTGCCCACCTGCGTCGAGAATAGTTAAGTGGGGTAGGGGCGATAGCTTTATGTTTGGGCAGATAGATAACAAATGGGACATAGAAGTGATCTGTCCAGGGCAGGGGCACTGGGGGAGCAACTAAGACATCCTCCCAGTTAGCAAATATTGGGTCTAGCAAGTGCCCATGATTATGTGTTGGGAGCTGCCCCTTTAGCTCTAACTGAAGGGTGTGAAGTTCTTCGCGGAACTCCACCGCTCCTTTATCTGATAAGTCTTCCAGGTGTGTGTTTAAGTCTCCTAGCAGCAGAAACGTATCCCTCCTGATCGCTGTTTCTGTGACACACTCTAAAAGACTGCCTTTGAATCTGGACATAGGTCCTGGTGGGCGATAGACTAGCAGACCCTTTATAGTCATGCTCCCGTCAATCTTTATGGTGAAAACACCCGCCTCACATCCTGCCAGATTGACTGGTTCAAGTTTGCAGGCCCACTGTTGTTTAAAGGCGATCGCAATTCCTCCTCCTCTGCCTATAGGTCTATCCAGGCGCACCATCTGGTAGTCGTCTGGTAAGGCCTGAACAATATCGGGATCGGAGTTGGCCTCCAACCATGTTTCAGTGATAAACAACAAATCAGGATGTTTATCAATGAGGAGGTCATATACATCGTGCTTATGGCAGCTAAGTGACCTCGCATTGATCAGGCCGCAGGACAGCGAAGAGCAACTAGCCCTGGAGTCTGCTAACACTGTGCGGAAGCGAAATAGGCAGTGTTTACACCTTTCATTCTCCGACCCTTGTGCTATGGTGGCCAGGAGTGCAAGTATGAGAGGAAAAACTTACTAATTCACTCCTGCTCCATGTGATTCTTCCGTCAGTGCCAGGGGTTATGGCCCTAGGCCGCGTCCGGTCGCGGACGGGCGCAGACGGGCTTGGCTTAGGCGCGGCTTCGGCGCGCATCCGGCGCGCCCGCTGCGCCAGCCCGCTGCGCCGTCTGGCCGGGACGCACATTGTATAGCATCCGTAGCATTTTGAGTACTGTCATGCAATATCGCTGCCGGACCTTCGGTTGTCGGCTGATGAGCTGTGTTCTAATGCGCCACTGTTATTTTATGTGACTGGCCGGCCCTGGCGGTTGTAGGCCTGTAATTGTATTCCTTTCTTGCTAATAAAGGTTTTGAAAAAAAAAAAATGGCCTCTAATGTGACTATTGTAATTCCAAAAGATGGTACAGACCCAATGGATAAAAAGATGATCTCCTTATCTCAGTCATAGATATTGACTCAATACTGTATGTCAAAGTGCTATCAACCAGATTAGAAGAACTTCTTAGCCTACTGATCCAAGCAGCACAATCTGGGTTCCTTGAGGACATTTAGCCTGTTATAAGATAAGAACATTTTGTCATGTTTTCGATAGGCCAGATCTCTGATCTCTCCCTCCGCTTCTATAGACTTAGATGCAGAGAAGGCCTTTGACAAGTTTTCATGGACTCTATCGAAAGTCACTTTACCTAAATTCTGCCTGGGAGACGGTTTTGTCAAATCGACATTTGCTCTCCATTCCAACCCATGAGCTGCTGTACAAGTTAACGGACGCACTTCAAACACATTTCCACCACAGCAAGGTACAAGACAGGAAGTTCCCCTTTCACCACTCTTATTTGTATTAGCCATATAACCCCTTCTTGATAAGATAAGGAATAATAATAATATGAAAGGAATCCCATTCATTATGAGATATGAAATATGGTAGCCTACCCCGATTGTGTTTTTATCTCCACAGAAGAAGATGTTGATATTGCTATTCCATGCAATTTGAAAGTGATATCGGAATATGAACATGAGTCAAGTTACTATCTTAATAAAGGAAAAAGTAAGCTTTTCCCACCAAACATTCATTGTTTGCTCTCATACATCCATGACAAAGGTCTCAAATAGCAAAGTAAGGTTTTGAAATCCCTTGAAGTGTTTCTTGGAAGAGATCTTGGAATTAACTCTAGCATTTAAAGAGAATAAAACTATTTCCAAAGTTAAGTACCTACTCACACAATGGTCCCCTTAATTTATAACAAGATGAGGTAGATTGGAAATTATCAAGATGATGCTTATGGCAATAATTCATTTACCAATTAGCTTGCTTCCTTTTAAATCCTCACATGGCTTTTTTAAAATATATAGACAAATGTTTAGTTGAGTTACCTGGAAAAACAAACCATCTAGAATCTCTTTCTAAAAACTCAGAATGGAAAAATAGGATGAAAGAGTCATATTTCCACACTACCAAAGATATCACTTGGCTTTTTTGGGTAGAAAAGGCACCTGGTGGCTCTCCTCGAACACCTTAAACATACATATTTGGCTCCCTTTAGAGAGAGAGCCATATCACCACCCCGTTCCGTATGTGCTTTACTCACAATACACATTATTAGTCAACTTAACTTGGAACACTCATTCATTATTATACATGATACATTAGACATGCTGCAGGCCATAGATAGGAACTCTCTAATGAAGCTACCCAAATCTGAGCTTGCTTCCTTATGGTTCAACAATCCTGTTGGAATATATGATTAGGATTCCTTTTGGACTGCTTGGGCAATGAAAGGGATTACCCTAATTGGAAATCTTTGTACTCAAGCCAATCCCCTCTCTTTTGCTGACCTGCAAATTATATATAAACTTTCTAATTTGGACTTCTATACTGTAAGAAAGCAGGGCTTTTTGCAGTTGTCCACCCACTTTGTGTCCCCATTTGGACTACTAGATGCTGATTTTTGGCTCTGACATTGCACTGACACCTGGTAACCAGGCTCCAGTGCCAGTGCTCTATCCCTAAAAGTGATGTGTAACTGGAATTCCGAATTAACAAAGACCATACCCCCCCTGTAAGTACCTGATAAGTGGTACTGTGGTAACCAGGACATGGGTGGTAAAGGGGTACTCAGGGCCTGCAGCACTGGTTGCACCACTCTGATTGACCCAGGTGAACAGATGACAGCAGGCCTGCCATTGCAGACTGCAGGAACAGTGTTCACTGCTCCATTTTGAATTTGTTCTCAGCATGTGTGACAGGGTCATCGAACTGCTCTTAAGTATATGTTAGTCACCCCTAAATGAGGTCTCTTGTAACCAGGAGGCAGGGTGCAGTGTAGTAAGAATGTAGACGTAAGTGCAAGCTTATATGTCTTTATAGTGGCTTTACCATTAAAGCACAATATAAGTGATAGGCGGTTCATAAGATAACATGGGACTTGCATCCAGGCACACCCAGGTTGCTAGCTCCATTATGGTACCAACTAAATATGTTGCGTTCGGTATCAAACAACACACCTTCTCCCCCCTGACCACAATCTGGTGCCAAGAAAAGGTTGGCTTGCACCTAGGTGGCTATGTAGTGGTAGTCCAATTGATTAATGTTAGATCTGGGGGTCTCTAGTTGGCAGAGGTAGGTACCACTGTCCAAATAGGGACCCTTGCTTCTAGTCAGGGCAAGGAGATAACCCTCTGAGATAACCCCTGCTCACCCTCTAGGTAGCTTGGCACGAGCAGTCTAGGCTAACCAGAGGCAATGCGTAAAGTATTTGTACCAACACAGTAACACAGTGAAAACACCACAAACTGACTCCACAACAGTTTAGAAAAATAAAGGTATTTTTAATCTAAACTACACAAGACCAAAACGACAAAAATCCAACATACACATTTCAAGAATATGGTTTCAAAAAGAGTTCTTAAGGTTGCGTTAGAATTCTCTACGTTGCGATAGAATTCTCTACTGATGCGTGAAAAGTTCACAGTTGTGTCACGTTTACTCACAGTACCTTTTAGTTGCAACAAAGTTCCAAAAGCAGAAGCTGGTGCGGTGGAAAACAAGCGATGCGTTGCTCCTGAGACCCTGGGGAGGCGATGCGACAGCCTCGCTGTAGCAGCGGGCGTGTTGCGACGAATCCGGTCTGTATGGGGAGGAAGGCCACTTGTATGGATTCCGATGCGTAGGTTCCGTAGGAAGTCTGTTCTCGCAAAGGCACGATGCGACGATCTCGTAGGGGCTGCGACGATCTCCAGGGCGAAGATGTGCGGTCCAGCGGGGATCCTCTCTCTCGCAGCTCCTCGATGCGTTGATTCTGCGACGATGCTCACAGCGAGGTGATGCGGTCCGCAAGCAAGCGGTGCGGCGTTCTCACCCAGCGACGACAGGCTCTGCGACGATACTCGCAGCGATGTTCGATTCTCCCGCACCGGTCTGGTGCGTCCGGCAAACGAAGGCTGCGACGTCTCTGGCAGCGGCGTCAGGCGCTGCGACGATCTCGACCTCCGTAGCGGCGGGAAACTTCTCGCACTGTCGGGGATGCGTTCCGCAAGCGAGCGATGCGACACTTTTCGAGTTCAAAAGTCACTCAAGCTTAGTTTCAAGCTTCCCAGCTCAGGTACAACTTCCAGAGGCCCCACAACTGGATCAAGCACTCTAGGAAGGACAGAACTCTCTCAGCAGAGTTCAGGGAAGCTGGGGGTGAAGTCCTTTTGTTCCTGGGACTTCAAAACAGGGAGCCAGCTCTTCTCAGGCCCTTGGAGATTCCTTCAAGACAGGGGACACAGCTCAGCAGCAAAGTCCTTCCCCTCTCCTTGGCAGCAAAGCAACAGGTCAGTCCAGCAGAGCAACAGCAGGACAATCTTCCTTCTTCAGAGTCAGCTTTCTCCTTGGCAGAGGTTCCTTCTTGATTTCCAGGATGATCTAATTTTCTGTTGGCAGGGGTCCTGTACTTATACCCCTAAAAGTCTTTGTTCTCTTTGTGCAAGTGGGCCCTGAGCCCGGTCTGAACCAGTTCTGGGTGTTCCCTGAGTACTTTGTTTTGCTGGCTGCTTCTTTCCTTTCAGAGTGAGGGGCAGGGTCCTCAGCCGCCCAGCAGGGGGGTGGAGCCAGCATTGTGGAAGGCAGGCACAGCCCTATTCAGCCCAGGTGCTAACTCCTCCCACTACTCAAGTTGCAGATGCAGTCATTCAGCCTAGTGCTGACTCATCCATCCTGCTGGGGAATTCCCCAGCCCCTGTCACTCACAAACCAGACAGTCAATACACAAACAGGCCCAGGCACACAGAAGGGTCAGACAAGAGAACAGCAACTTCCTAAAAGTGCTATTCTCAAACACAGGATCTAAAAACAATCTTTCCTAAAAGATGTGTTATTAAATTCTGAGTTCAGGGATACTAGATACTTATGTCCTATCTTGTTCCTATGAGAAGAAATGCTGTTAACCACTGTAGCCAGCATCCCCCATGTTAATCTATGGAGCAAGATAGCCTTACAATAGTGAAAAACGAAAATGGCTATAATTCACTACCAGAACATGTTACCTGCACCAGTACATGCTCTACCTTTCACATACACTGCACCCTGCCCAGGGGGGTACCATGGGCCTTCCATAGGGGTGGCTGATGTGCACAAAAAGGGAAGGGTTAGGCCTGGTCAGTGGGGACACTGACCAGGAGGACATGGCAGTTCTAAACTGCCCATAGGCACTGCAGTGGCAGGCCTGAGACACCATTTTAGAGCTACTCCTGTGGGTGGCACAATCAGTGCTGCAGGCCCACTAGTAGAATTTGTCATCACCAGCCCTGGCACACCCAGTGGACTTTACTAGGGACTTCATGGTGATACAAATATGTCAAACATGTATATCCAATTAGAATAACACTTTACATAGAGAGCATATGCACTTTAGCACTGATCAGCAGTGGTAAAGTGCGCAGAGTCCTATTGCCAACAGCCACGGGTCAGGAAAAATAAGGGAGGAAGAAGCAAAAAGTTTGAGGATGACCCTGCAAGAAGGGCCAGTTCCAACAATTACCCTAGCTGCCGTGTGCTTTGGCTGGCAAGCCAGGGTTTTATGGCCCCAGCTGTCACCAACAAAGCTTCTGACCATGTGCCAGGCAGTTTGAGCACTCCCAGGAGTCAGAAGAAAGGTTTAGGCAGGAAGGAGGTCACACCGCCCCCCTCCCAATTGGGCTGATGAAGTGACACATCAGAGCTGTGCGCTTCAAAGGCTGCATCGCCTCTGAAGTACATCTGGGCTGTACCTCTGAGGAGGACACTGCTCTCCCCTTGCCCTTGTGGCACTTGGATCCTGGCAAGGTGGGAAAATAGGTTTTCAGGAGGTGTATTTCTCCAGGAAGGCTGGCCACACCTCCAGGGTGAACAGTCTGACCTTTACATGTAAATTTAATCTCTGCCATCTTTAGGAGAGCAGAAATAGAGGGCTCTGGGTAGAAAAGGGGACCTACACCACCAGATGTGCCCACCTCAGGGGCAGACTACATGCAGGGACTGTCTGCCCATTGGCTACTAGCTCCCACATCGCTAAATCCCCTAAATCTAGGATTTAAGGGACCCCCTTACACCATAACCTCAGTTCTGTTCAACTCACTTCAAAGAAGGACACCAAGAAGACTGTTTTCTCCGACAAAAAGGCATGCACAAACAAAGGAAGGATATCCAGGACCTGTGGCAATACTGCTTGGAACTGTGTGATTGACGTTCATCCTTTGCAAAACTCAGCATCCCCTGGTAGAGGGACCCCTATAGAAGCCAGAAGCACCCTCAGACTCCCCTGGATTGGTGGGACTAGTCCCTTGCAAAGTGCAGGTAAAGCAAAGCTTGGTATCTAAAGAATCACTAGCCTTCGGGCCCTCGAACAATCGCCCAAAAGGAATTGGTGAAGTGCATTCTAGGAGTTGTAGTCTGGCTTTCACTGAAGTTTCAAGCTGCCACCGCACTCCCCTGGACCGCAAGATGTCGAAGTTCCTTTTTGTTACTTGCACCGATACCAAGAGTTGTTGGTTACTTGTCTGGTAACTGGCCCCTTAACTAGATACTTCATTAAGTGGGTTCCTTTAAAATACCGTTGACCAATGTCAGCAATGACCCCGCTCCTGTGTATTTGCATCCCTTTTCTGGTGGCGTCGTATGTATGGTAAATGCAGCTTGGGCGCTACCCCTGTTTAAAGACCACTGCCAGGACTCCACAGACCAAGTACAATTGGACTGACTGTTAGGCCCTGGTCCACGGATCCCAAAGACCTCTACCCTGTAAGGGTACAACGTAACTCAACCCCTAAGTGACCAATTGTCACTTGCAGATTTTCCCATTAACGGCAATGTTAAATGTCTTCACAATTTAATGCTTTTATTTTCAAATGCTTTGAAAGTCCATAACTTTGGTTATATGTGTGCTATTTAGTTTGTTTGGTGTCTAAATTTACATAAACATATACTCTATTTTAATAAATCAATCAATCAATCAAACATAGCATTTGCAAAGGGCACTACATACCGGTGAGGGTCTCAAGGCACTAGGGGTGGGGCGCTGCTACTGTTCGCAGAGCCAGGTCTTGAGGAGTCTCCTGAAGGTTAGAAGGTCTTCGGTCTGCCGTAGGCGGATGGGGAGGGTGTTTCACGTCTTGGCGGCAAGGTGGGAGAATGTTCTGCCGCCGGCGGTTACTCTTCGGATGCGGGGGACGGTGGCGAGGGCGTGGTCTGCAGAGCGGAGCTGGCGGGCAGGGGTGTAGAGGCTGAGTCGTGTCTGTTGAGGTACGCTGGTCCGGTGTCGTGGAGTGCCCTGTGTGCGTGGGTGAGGAGCCTGAAGTTTATCCTCTTGTTGATGGGGAGCCAGTGCAGGTGTTGGATTTTTCTCAAGTCTTGTCAATTATTTATGAACCCTTATAACACTATAAAATTTTTCACACATGTTCCTCCAGTAATGCCTGACTGCTCTTCACCTCACTACCAGGACTGAGCTAAGGATTATTGTTATTAATCCAAGGAACATCTTTGAGGCATTGGTAAGGGTACTCACCTATACCACATAATATTCTACTTTCCTACATATACCTGTCTAAAAATAAAAGCTGCAATTAGGAAATTAGGTTCCACACACTCTCCTGCTCTCCAATACCGTTTAAGCAACTTTGCTCAACAAGGACATGTTACGTCAAAGGTATATCATTTCATCTTGACACGAGACCCATGATTGACAATGAAGACCATTAACAATGGAACATGATTAACAGATCACAGTCTGGAGAGGATATTTCCTCAACTGCATGGCCAGATATTCAGAATTCTCCCTTTAAAAGGAAAATCACTCCATCCTTATCAGAAATGAGACTATGGTTTATCTATATACTCACAATATAATGGACCCCCTTAAAACTCCACAGAATAGGAATTTCTAAATTAAATCTTTGTTATAATTGCAATCTTACTGCAGAGGATATTGCACACATTTCTCAATGGTAAACACATTTGCCCTTAACTGCACCAAATACAGAGTACGGTGCAAAAGATTTTCCAATCCCGTCTTATCCATGACTCTGCCACGGCCCTTCTGGGCATACATGCGCCCATGCATTGATACACTTGTCACTTCTGACCTTCCACTTATTGACCTTCTATTAGTCATAGAAATAAATTGATTATTTCCAAATTGAAGAGCTCCTCCTTCGTCTCCTTCCATATTTGGCGGGTTTGAATCTGCTTGTCAGAAGCGCTGACTACACATGTTTTCACAATTCAAACACTAGAAAACTATGTAGGGTGACCAACTGGCATAGGTGCAAATTCAGGACGGTGAGTGTAAAATTTCAGGACAATGTGTCAAAATTCAGGACAAAAATTCAGGACAAAAGGTACGTTTTACAGACACATCAGAGGAGGTCGCTCAATAGTATATAAGTATGTAAATAGACAACCAATTAAGTACAAGTCAAAATAAGTTTATATTAGGTTGAGACAAGCGTGCACTTCACGTTTTTTCAGTGGGCACGCAGCTTTGAGCAACTGTGCAGGACTTTTTGTGGTGTTTCATTTGATAATAATCTATTTAAATGGTTACTGCACTGGGTTGTTCAGTCTGATATTTTGTTTACAGTTCATGGTCCTGAGTAGGCGTGTTAGTTGAGAGAAATGGTCAGGAAGATCTGCTCAGATAGGCATTGTGAGATGTAAAGCGGCACGCATAGAATGCAGCTAATTGGGACCTGCAGTGCTGGACTAGAGTTCAGTCCTCCGCGTGACCAGCTTCATGTGTCAGATCGCTTCAAGCATTCCATTTCTATTCAGCTGGTGAAGACTGGTATAGGGGCTGGTATATTACTAAGTGATGGATAAGACCCACAGCGGAGAGGTCTTGTATGAGGGTAAGAGCATTAAGCACAAAAATGGAGTTATTAACCAGCCTGCACGAGCTATAATTGGGTGCACATTGCTGAATATTATGGTATTATTGTGGGTCAGAGGGGTTAGCTAGGACTTGACATTACTATAACTCGCCCTGGCTAGCCATATATCAGCCCTCCTTATTTTAGCTGTATATTTGAAATGGGCCATTTATTTTCTGTGAGCTTTAAACTGCAGATTCTTATTAATGCACGGAAGGGTGCTACAGACTAGAACCTGTATATGCTGTTGAGGTGTTATAGTTGGTCAGAAGGAGGATCTGTCTTTTACGTACAAAACATTTTCTATTGAAATGGAAGCAAAATTCCATCATGCAGTTTTACTGATAAATCTATATACCGCCAAATCCTAATGTGTGGAAATGTGGTTTCAGCAAATATGTATCATTTGAACACAAAATGTCTTGATTGTTTTGATCCTATTAAAACTCTGTTTCCATCATACATCTGAATTACAAACAAGTGGTCCATTTGTGGTTTCCTAACTGTTGATATGTTTTGAAACATTTGCACAGTTTATTTACAGATATTTAAAAGTTTTTGTGTGTTACCAACAAGCTGACAAGTTTCAGCCTTTGTTTTCCCACCCCCAAGAAGATTTGGGAAAACATGGTGCATTTGCACACATTTGTCACTATATATCAATTTGATTAGCTTTAAAAGCCTAGGAAACGATGATATTACTGTGCAGCAGGTTACAACAATCTTCCATGGAGCTCTTCAATGTTTCCCTCACTTTCACCAACAGTGCCTCTCATCTCTCCACAGCCCCTCTCTCACATGTATTTCATTTGTTTTATAGCCCTTCTCGTACCAGTATAAAATGTCGTAGCACTTTACAACAAAGACACATAGAGAGACATTTAATCATATTGTTGTAATTCAGTGTATAGAACATGTTACATAAGGTAAAGTGCACTACAAGGTGTAGGATACACATGTAACCTATACTAGTAGGTATTTTTTAAAAGTACTTGGCCCGAAGAAGCACAAACTCAGGGTTCAGAACTTAACACAGTGGTTAGGGTTAACTTTAATTATAAGAATTTATTCCTACCCTAAATAACCTTTTTTTTAGCAACATCAGGATTATGAAAGACCGGGAAGGAAGCATAACTTTGGAACCTGTACCATGCAGCTTGCTTGCAGCTCTTTGATGGCAGTACATAGCTATCTGTGCTAGACTATGAATCTTATGGACTGCACAGTAACAAAAGAAATTCAGTGAATAAAGCAGTAACCCACTGAGCTCTGCACATAAAATACTGTTATTTGATATGCATGGTACAAATTCTTTGCAGCAGGCATATTAACCCTCTGTGATACCTTAGATGATTCAAAACTCCCATCTCGCTCCTGCAGGTACATTAGTTACCAATCACTGGTGAACCACACCTGAATTTAAGTGAGGCCGCTTTTATTGTTGCCTGAAAACTGCTGGATATACAAGGAACTTTGCTGTGCCAGCACCCAGTAACAAAACTGCCCCCCACCTTTCCAGCCTCCCAGGGAAACGCCTGATGCCCGGTCTAGCCTTGCTACCATCCACGATGGTGCCCCTCATCTTCACATAGACACTCTCTCATGTGTTGATAATTTCTTTGATAGTCCCACTGATCCCAAGGGCAGGGTGTCGGAGTGTGTTACATCACACACATATTATATAGAGACAGTGACTCAAATAAATGTGAATGTCAATGTATAGGAAATGTTACTTAAGATAATGGGGGCTACAAGGTGTAATCATTCTTTCATCCATCATTCAGCCTTTCACCATTCATTCTGTCCTTCCATCAGTGTGCCCATCCATATTGTAATTGTAATTGTAACTGTGTTTTGTATCGCGCCAACTCACCGACAGGTCTCAAAGCGCTACTGACCAAGTACAGCAACAAGATGGAATAAAAGTACGGGGGTGTCTGATCTAATAGCCGATTATTGGGATGGAGAAACATCCCTGAAGAGTAAAGTTTTCAGGGATTTCCTAAAGTGAAGGAGGTTAGGTTCTCTGCGAAGCGCCTCCGGTAACTTATTCCAGATGGTTGGTGCCTGAACTGAAAAGGATCTGCCTCCTTTAGTTGTTAACTTGAAGCGTGGACAAGATAACAGAAAAGATCCGGACGATCGCAGGGCGCGCTTTGGTTCGTATAACTTGAGCCTTTCTTTTACATAGGCTGGCGCGTGTCCGTGGACAGCTTTGTGACAGATACACATACTCTTAAATTCAACTCTCTGCGCTATAGGCAGCCAGTGTAGCCTATAGAGCAGAGGGGAGGCGTGAGACCTCCTCGGCAATCCGAAGATCAAGCGTGCTGCATCATTCAGGATAACCTGAAGACGGTTGATGGAGCTCTTTGGGAGGCCGAGGTACAAAGCATTGCCATAGTCTATTCTAGACACTATGGTGGCTGATACAATGGTTCGCAGCATATTTCTCGAGAGCAAGGGGGCGAGTTTACGTAGTTGTCTGATCAGGTTGGTACAGGAGCCAACTACGGTGGATACTTGGTTGACCATCGAGAGTTCCTGGTCAATTTTCATGCCAAGGCTCTTAACACTGGAGCAGGGCTTTGGGGTAGGTCCTAACTCTGGTGGCCAAAACAAATCATTCCAGGGGGAAGTAGAGGTGGAAACTACAAGCACTTCCGTCTTGTCTGGATTGATTTTCAGCAAATTGGACGACATCCAATTCACTGTAAATCGTAGAATGTCTTGGGCCAGGGACTGAGCCGATGGAGTATTGTCGATACTCAGCAACAGCTGAGTGTCGTCAGCGTAATTGAAGACTTTGCAATTCATGTTTGCCAGGGACTCAATCAATGGTTGTAGGTACATGTTAAATAAAAGCGGAGAGAGTGCCGATCCCTGCGGGACTCCACAGGCCAGCATGCCCACATCTGAGACCTGGTCTGCCAACTGAATCCTCTGCGTCCTTCCTGTCAGAAAAGCTGTTAGCCATTTAAGGGCTTGCTCTCCTATCCAAACATATTCAACCATTTGCAAATATATCCATCATTTCACTCATCCAGCCCTCCATCCACCCTTTCAGTCATCCATCCATCCTCCCTTTCTCTCTCCAAAGACCCTTTCACTTAGCATCCATCCTTCCTTCCATCCACCCACACATCCATCTACTCATGAATCCATCCATTGACCCTATCACTCATTCTTTGACCCTATCACTCATCCATCATCCTTTCTCTCATCCATCCTCCTTTCACTTCTTCACTCATCTATACATCCTTTTGTCCATCCACCCTTTCACTCATCTGTCTATCAATTCACCCTTTCACTTATCAATTCATCAATCCATCCATCATTTCACTCATCCATCCATCCACCCATTCACTCACCCATCATCCACCCTTTCACTCATCCATCCACCCATTTACCCATCCATCTACCCTTCCACCCATACATGAATCTATTTACCTTTTCTCTCATCCATCCTTCCACTCACTCACTCATCCATCCATCCTTTCTCTCCTTACCCATCCATTCACCCTTTCATGAATCCATCTACCCTTTCACCAATCCATCCAGCCATCCAGCCATCCACCCATCCCTTCACTTACTCATTCACCACCTTTTCATATTAATTATGAGCTGAGCCTTTGTCTGCAGAGTTGCAGACAGAAGGAATACATCAAGAACTCAACCCTCACTGTAGTTTTTAAAGCAAGGTGTGGGGCGAGGGAGAATTCACTATGGTCATAATTCATGCTTTTTGCACAGTGCCAAGACGTGATGTGACAGAGACATGGTGTTGTTTTCAGGGCTTTAAGTGGGATGAAAAAATTGGGGGACACTCCAAAGAGGGTGTTTGATATGGACGTGGCTTAAAACGCCTAAGCTAAAAATCTATGCTTAGCCTAGTGTGCCGCCTGACTGGTATTCTGCTACTTCTGGCATTGAATCCAGATATATAACATTACACCTACAACAAGCCAGATGATTGTTAGTTGCATAAAATAAAAAAGCAGCAACCCTGGCTTTATTGAAAATGAGAGAGGGGTAGACCGTCTGGTGGGTTATCCATCTGGGTAGCTTCTCATGTGGGTTGCAAATTTACACCCTTGAAAACTTCCTCTAACGACATTCAATCTGTAATGCTCAGTTTCCCCTCCAAACTGAGTATAGTCATTATTAATGTCTACTCGCGGCCTGTAAATTCGTCCCAGGAATCAAAAACCCTTGAGGAATTAAATTCCTTTATTCCTAAGGTGCCGTTAAATTCAAGGCTGATTGTTGGGGGAGACCTAAACTGTCACTTTGAGCCCCTCTTAAGCACTCAAGACACAATCATTAATGAGAAAGACCTGCAGTGGGCTATTCCTGACGCTCAAACTTATTTAGTTAAGGCATGGTCCCCTCAAGTACTACAAATTAATGCTATCTTTCTAAACCATTCTTTGAGAGCTTGCAATGGTCGTACACATTCTGACAGGCCAGGGAATCCTACATTTAACAGAACCGGCCAAGCATCTCTCATAGATTACATCTTAATAGAGTGCAGAACGTGGAACAGGGTCTTGGACTTTGCAGTAATTCCTCGCATAAACAGTGACCATAACGCCTTAACACTAACACTAAAGGTCCCAGAAACAGGTATCCTTCCTGTTACCAATTCCCCCTGATGACAGGTTAACCCTCACTAGTAATAGGAGGAGAATTAAGTGGGGGGTACTAAAACAATCACCTGAGAAGCTGAGAACTATGTATGAAATGGTTATACCTACCTTGCAGGAATTTGGTAGTGTCCCTGCTAACTGGGATAACACTGACAATGTTCAAGTGGTTGCAGCACTCCAGAAGAATCTGACAGTCATGCTAGCGGACATCCTAAACCCACTAGTACGCCCCCCCCCAAAAAAAAGAAAGTAAATCATATGTGGTTTAATGACAGTTGTCGCAAGGCGAAACGAGTGTTGCTTGCTGCCATTAAAGGGAAAAACAAGCCGCTTATCAAAGTGAGGAGGGCTCGCTATAAAGAAACTGTTTCTAAAGCTAAACAATCCGGGGAAGAAAATAAATGGGACGACATTAAAACCCCCCTGTTTAAATTATCGTTCCGCGCTGACTGCTAGCGCTGTATTTTTAACAATTGCACTGTTTTTTACTGTGTACCTTTATTTCACTCTCCCTCTTTTTCGTTACCTGAGGCGGATGCCGGGTAACATCTAAGCATGGGCGGATTTTGCGGATTCGCAATCCGCGAATTGGCGGATTTGCGAATTTGCGGATTTTGGGTGTGTGTGTTCGCACGGGTTTCTGCAAGTTCGCGAGGGTTTTGTACAATTTCGCAAATTGCGAACATACTGGTCGGGTCGCCAGTTTTGCGAACTTGTTGTTTCTACGTGCCCAGCCTGTTTGCAAGGCTTTCTTCATCACTGCCACCCTCTGTCACCACTGGCACTCTCTTTGTTCACCCATGCCGCCCTCTGGCTCACCCATGTCACCCTCTGTGTCATCACAGCACCCTCTGGTTCACCAGTGTACATTATTGGGGCAAAGCAAAGCACTGCCATCCTCTGTCAACACTGGCACTCTGGTTCACCCATGCCACCCTCTGGCTGGCACACCCATGCCACCCTCGGTGTCATCACAGCACCCTCTGATTGACCAGTGAGTGTACATTATTGTGGCAAAGCAAAGCACACCTGCTAAGTGCTTTAAGTTTTGCAAACAACCACACCTGCCCTGCCCCAACTGACATTAATGAAGGCTGGCACCTGCTTGTCTGCTCCCTTTCCTTTTTGTTGCAATGTAATTTTTTTTTAACAGGATGCAATGGCATACTTCTAACTATTCTGTGACTGTCAGAGCAGGGTCACACAATAGTTGCAAGTAGGCAACCGGATTCTGGAGGGCCCCTTCATGAAGCACTACAGGGAAATGGTTACAAATGATGAGCTCGAACTTTTGCACCTGCTCGTTGGTTTTGCTTTTGCAAAACTCGTTTTTCGGTAATTTCGCCCTATTCGCGAGGCGCGGCGTCGTGCGAAATCGATCGTGGAAGCTGCGAACTAGTGCGAGTTACCCCAAGGTTGAGTACGGGCGCCGCCATTTTGTTTGCGTGATGTATTTCCGTTTCCGCCCGCTATGTGTAATCTCGCGGAATAAGCGCATTGAGAATGCAAGTTCGCACGAGTTCGCGAGAGAAATCGCGTGCGAACTTACTTACGCGCACGTGATCGGGCCGCCATCTTGTTTTTCATTCATTCCTATGTGTCTGGGCATGGTTTTTCTATCCTCTCTATATCTGTGCCATCCTTTGCTTGTTTTAATATTTTTTTGATCTATTTAACTTTTTCCTATCCCTCTATTTTTCTAGGTCTATATTTTTGTGTTTAAGTCTACTTTTGTTTACTTTTCAACTACTTTTTTAAACTTTTATTTTCTTCTTCCCTAGTCTTATTATTTTTCATTTTGCCTCCTTGTTGCTAACACCTGCCCAGACCATGGTGAAGACAGCTGTGAAGCTGCCCAAGACGGGCCCCGCAGCCCGTGCCCGGCTCCCGTGTGGCCGTTTGAGGGCGGAAATGGTGGTGCCCAGGGAGATCTTCAGCCCTGAGGAGGTGGGCGCACTCGTTTTCTATGTACAGCGCCGCCTCCCCAGGACCATCGCGGCAGGCGGCAGGATCGCTGGTGGCTACACCAACTGCCAGGAGCGACGGAAGCGGTGGGAGCAGGTGTGCCGGGCCCCGTTTGACATCTCGGGGGTCCAGCGCACCTACAACTAAGTGACCCACCGCTGGACCGATATCCTGGACCGGGAGCGCGACCTGCTCGACCTGCTGGGAGTGGAGGTCCCCGGGCTTGGTGAGTAGTAGTAGCAATTTTTTCATCACTCACTACTCGGTTTTTTCTCCTGCTCTGTGTGTTATATTGCAAATGTTTGCTTTAACTTTTTTACAAAGAGCAATAATGCTGCCGATTACATTGATAGGAGAGGTAAATTAATATTTCAAAATCTTCAGGGCATTTCAGGTGCACTGCTCTGCTTCTCTGTGGCGGTGCCACTGCTTATTTGTTTTCTATTTTGTGTTCATTTAATTGGGCTGAGTAATGTATGAGTGTACTTTACAGAACTGCGTAATGCTAGACACAAAGGGTCAGATTTACAAGCCCCTTGCGCCACGTTTACGCTGCCTTACCTGACGCACAGCGACGTAAACGTGGCGCATCCCTGCGAGTCATGTACAACGTGATGCATCTAGGGAGATGAGCCACGTTAAGGCTTGGGCCTGCGCCACAATGGGTGCGTTCTCACGCAGGGGGGGGTGGCGGTCAGGCAGCTGTGCGCCTTGCAAAAGTGCCTGCGTGAAATCTACAAGATTTAACGCAGGCACTTCTGCGACGCTACTACGTCAATTCTTTATGCCTGCTTGCTTGAAGCAGGCGTAAGGACTGATGCGGTATGTTGAGTATTGGGTAGCCCTGAGCATTGCTAGAGTTGCATCGCACCTGCGACGCGACTCTAGAGATGCGCCCCTCTTTCGTCACGAGATGCGTCACGCATCTGCCTACCCTTGCGCCAGGGTTTGCCGCATTGTAATTGAGGCGCATCTGCCGTGACGCAAGGTTAGTTTTGCGTTACGCATTTGTTCTGGTGCACCTCTGGAGGTGTGCAGCCCAGAACTCGTAAGTATGCCCCTAAGTGTCAGATTAGCAATTACCTGCGTATCCCTGCAAAGTGTGCGGCACGCCAGCACCACCCATGGTGCGCCGTATTTACAATGCGGCACACCATGGTCCCAAAACGTCACCGAAGCGTTACTCATCGGTGCCGTAAAGGCGGCTCATTGATGGAGTTGCGTTGCAACGATGGCGCAGCTCCAGCAATGCTGCGTCAAGCCTTACGTCTGCTTCATGCAGGCGCAGGGTTTCAGTGACGCATCATTGTCCTAAATGACTGATTGAAATTTTATATATTCCCCATAGCCACTTTTAGCATGCGTTCCTGCGCAGGAACGCCCTCCCTTGCGCTGGAACGCTCCCTTATGGCGCAGGGCTTTAGAATGGGATGCATCTCCCATATGCGTCACGTTGTCAATATACGCCACACCATGGCGCCTCTCTTGTTTTGGCGCTGCGTCACAAAAGTGATGCAAGAACGGAGCAAAAGAGCTGCAAGGGGCTTGTAAATCTGCCCCTAGAGTAGAGGCTCAGGTGCAGTCCTTCTTTTGTAGCCCTCTTTTTGGCTGAAATAGTTGGTTCTTGTTCTTTCTAAATGTTTGATTTGGTTGACAAGGACATCGACAAGCAGCAATCATCAATGTTTTCTGTTCTTTCTTTCATGTTGTACGTCAGGTCCGCCCAGGGGCAAGCGGACAGAAAAGGAGGATGCTGTGGCTCCAAAGGAGGAGGATGCAGGCCAGGGCGGCGAGTGCTCCTTTGCTGGCCCCAGTAAGTTTTCATTTAAATATAGAGGACCTATTGTTGTCCAAGCGTTCCTAATTTAATTTTTTTGAAATAGTGTTTAGATAGGAGCAAAATCCATAATACTACTGTTGCAGGGACAATTCTCCACAAACCGAACTATGGACACCAAAGACCAGAGTAAAAATATTTCAGAGTGGCGTGCTTGGCACACTGTATAAACCTGTTAGTGTCAGCGGCACGTACTCCTCCTTGCAAAAATTGCAAAACCTTTCACTCAGTCACTCTAGTCTGGAGGACCAAAAACTACAGAGTCTATTCAAGTTTAAAAGCTTTATTAAAAGTAAAAGTAAACACATATATTAAAATAAAGTTAGCTGGAAATGGAAAGTGCTTGGTGCTGAGTTGATGAGTAATGGAACACATTTCTTGTGGTCGAGCCGAGCTTTCACCTGGTTTGAAGTTGATGTTGCTCTTGTCCTTAGAAGTCCAGCTTCTGTCTGTTCAGAGAAAAATGGTGTGTGTTAAAATTAAGCAAGCATTCATCAATTGTGACAAAAAAGTGCAGCAAGACAACAGCCTTCCCTGGAAGGAGGGACATTTTTACTTTAGACTAGAGTAGACAGTCAATTACTTTTTCTGTTGTTTTCACATTTCTTCATTCCTAGACCAAATACTAGTGAGTGGTGTAATCTAACATTCTTAAATCTACTTTGTAGGTGGAACATCTGGTGGCGGGGCCAGCTCGGATGTGGTGGTGGTGATCGACTCCGAGTCTGAGGACAACTCTGGGGAGGAGGCGGCGCAAGAGGGCTAAGAACAGACTGTGAGGAAGCAGACAGTGGTGGTGGCGGGTACAGGTAAGCTGGATCATGGTACTATCTGTCTCTTAGATAGCATATGATGTGTATCTACAGAGAGTAGACGGTCACTGGATGAACTACGAAAATACTATGAAATGTTTCCAGGGGGGGGTGCAACATCATCACCATCTCCTGAGTCCTACTCCTGACATGATTGAGCACAAGTATTAAATACATTTATTTTTAAATCTAACACGACATAGAGCTTAAATAAACAAAGAACCCCATAGGGGGAAGAGAAAAATCTTGTGCGGCACCACAGCAGACGACCTGGCAACTACATTAAAACAGAGGGAAAAACAAAAAATGCCAGAAAAAAACAATTCAATCTAAATCAGGAGGATGTGGTTAGAGAGCATGGGTTCTCACAAACTTTCTCTCGGGGCCAAATTGACAGTGTGGTTTGTGGCCAAGGGCCGCACCGAAGGGGGCAGGGTCAGTGGGGGAGGGGGGTGGATCTAGAGCAACAAAAAAAACTATGACCATGAGGTTGAACTCATGCCCCTGCAGCGGATGCCTTCGTCCACTGAGCCACCAGATCTGGCATACACATTACACACATCTTTCTTTCTTTCTCTCTCTCCCTCCCTCTCTCTCTGTCTCCCTCCCTCTCTCTCTGTCTCCCTCTCTCTCTCTGTTTCCCTCTCTCTTTCTCTCTCTGTCTCCCTCTTTCTGTCACCCTGTGTCTCCCTCTACCTCGCTGTCTCTCTCTCTCTGTCTCCCTCTCTCACCCTCCCTCTGTCACCCTCTGGCTCCCTCCCTCCCTCTCTCTCTCTCCTTCTGTCTTCCTCTCTCTCTGTCTCTGCCTCTATCTGTCTGTCGGTCCCAGCCTGCTGTAATTACCATATTGTAATTTGTCACTGGGCCAGCACTGGATGGAACTGCGATCCAGGGGGGGGGCAAGCGCCCCCCCCTTGCCCCTCCCTGCGGACGCCCATGATACTGGCCTGAATACTTTTGTACTGCGCTGGCTAGTTGCTAGTTGTACTGTGACACAACTTCCTGCTGAATCATTTTGTGTTAATCATATTCTTAAAGAGCATTGGTTACAGATTATGTCTTTCTTTCTTCATATAGTTGGTCATACTAAAACATCAAAACCAACAAGGAGTATGCAGGCTGTACTGGCCCGGCAACGGAGGCTGGATGCTACTGTTGCCCAATATCGGCGGCTGGTGGAACTGGAGGGGGACGACACGCAGTCCAGTACATCGAATGGGACATCTGCATCCTCCTCCGTGACCCCACGTCCTGCCGGTCAGCGCAGTGCTCCGGCAAAACGGAGCCGTGCTGGCAGACGCCACCGCCGAGCAGCAAAGGCTGCCCCTCACAGTACTCTAAAGGCTCGCTTGCGCCGTGCAATCCACAGAGTGTCCGACCTGGAGGCGGAGGTCCGGAAATTGAAAGAATATCAGAATTTGATGGAGGGCCTCCGCTTAGATCACGCCACCCTCCGGGAGCAGTACGATGCCCTGGCCCTAAGGCATGATGCCCTGGAGGCCAAAGTCAACACCATGCATCCCTAGACTGTCCCTTGCCCTTTTTTTAGAGACTTTTGGGGGCTGGGAATTGGGAGTTGGGGTTTTTGGGGACTTTTGAAGGACTATTTATTTGTTGGGGTTAGGGAGGGTCTTGCGGGAGTTTATTTTGTTAGGGATATAAAAATATAGTTTTTCAAACTTTATCTGAGCATACCTGTTTTTTACTTCTTTTGAGCCCAGTGGGTGGTGGTTTTGCAGTTGTTCGTTTTACTGAACACTGTCATCGTGTTGGTTCACGTGTAATTGGCCAAATGTTTTCCAAAGTAAATACCTGTCACAGAGTTTGTTAATTCAAGAGTCCTAGGACTTTACTACTAGTACCACTGTCACTCTCTTGCCTCTCCTAATACTCCATTATACTACCTCCCATCCAAACGCTTATCTTACCTGTAATTTGTATTTGAGGGCTGGCTCCACCTGGAATTCACATTGTCCTAAAGCGTTCTGCAGCAGGGCCCCAAGTGGAGTTTCCCAGCGTGGATTTTCTGCAAAACAAAAGCAATCAACATTAGAAATGTGGCAGCGGTGCTCACAGACCCCGAAAACCTAGAAGCCCCACAGACAGCACCCCTAAGACAGGCAAGCGAGCAATAATAACGCCTAAACGTTCACGTGTAATTGGCCAAATGTTTTCCAAAGTAAATACCTGTCACAGAGTTTGTTAATTCAAGAGTCCTAGGACTTTACTACTAGTACCACTGTCACTCTCTCGCCTCTCCTAATACTCCATTATACTACCTCCCAGCCAAACGCTTATCTTACCTGTAATTTGTATTTGAGGGCTGGCTCCACCTGGAATTCACATTGTCCTAAAGCGTTCTGCAGCAGGGCCCCAACTGGAGTTTCCCGGCGTGGATTTTCTGCAAAACAAAAGCAATCAACATTAGAAATGTGGCAGCGGTGCTCACAGACCCCGAAAACCTAGAAGCCCCACAGACAGCACCCCTAAGACAGGCAAGCGAGCAATAATAACGCCTAAACGTTCACGTGTAATTGGCCAAATGTTTTCCAAAGTAAATGCCTAACCAATTTCATCCCTTAATAGACCTTGCCAGCAATGGCCCAGCCAAGACCCGTAAACCCAAGCGCAAACAAGTTTGACACCCCCCAAACAGCCAAAAAGCAACTCGGGGAAAAAAAGTCACACTTAGCAAAATGTATTTAAATGAGGACTCACTACTTCCAGTCCCTCTTTAGGGGACTCGTCAACGTAAGTTTCTTCATTGTGCAGAATCCAGGCATCAGCATTACGGGAAATGGATAGGGTGAGTCTGGAGGAGGAGGATAGACGACCAGGACTGAGTTCTTATCAACTAACTGTTGTGAACCTGAGGAATGCTGCGGCATCAAAATCAAGACAGTTCTGCTGATGGGCTTGTTGTTTGATTGGGTGATTACAGTTTTGTTGTGAATGTGATGAAGCACTTGCTAAACAAAGAAAGACAGACACACAGGAATAAAAATGAATAAGGACGAAAAATAAAGTTAATGAATAATTGACTCATTTTCAGAACTCGCTGTCAGGGAAGCAGAGCTCGTCCTCAAACTCTGCAAATTGAGTCGGTAGTACTTCTGGTAACTGAGGAGAACTTTCCTCAGGTAGGTCGGTGTCCTCTTCTTCCTGCGTGCATTCTCGTACTTTGTAATCTGGTGGTATGAAGTGCTGGTTCATCTTTATCATGGTGAGCCGCTCCACATTTGCGGGCAAGAGGCGGGACCTTTTGCAAGTCACAATGCCACCAGCAGAACTAAAAACACGTTCTGAAGACACGCTTGCGAGTGGGCAAGACAAGTAATTGATAGCCAGGTTGGTGAGCTCTCGCCATATGTTTCTTTTCCCATGCCAATACGCCAATGGGTCCTCAGTAATATTGACCGCTTTTGAGTCATCCAGATAGGCCTGCACCATTGAAAGAATGTCCTCCCGGATTCCTGTACTTTGCACTTCTGTGTCCTTTCTGGGACAAGGAAACCCTAACTCACTTAGCCAATCCGCTTCAGACATATCGCCTGGGCCTGGTGCAGATGATACGGTTGTTGGTGTGGTTAACGGCTCAGAGGAAAAGTCACTCACTTCTGCCACAGGCACAGATGCAGCAGTGTTTTTTGGGGACGCCTGATGGCCTGCTGATTCACTAGTAGTACTGTCTTCTCCTACAGTTTCCTTCCGCTCTCTTTCAAAATGACTTCGTCAGCCCGCACGCCCTCGCCTCCGAGAACTACATTCTTCTAGGAGACCTCAACTACCACCTTGACAACATTCTCGACAACAACACCACCACCCTCCTGGACAACCTGTCCAATCTCGGACTCAAACAACTTGTTGACACCCCCACTCACACAGCCGGACACACGCTCGACCCTATCTTCACCTCCAGCAAGCACATCTCCTTCGATCACACTACAGCTCTCCACTGGACGGATCACAGCTGTGTTCACTTCAGCTACAAAACAACCCTGACCCACAACCGTCCACAACCCATTCCCCGAAGAAAATGGAACAAAATCACCACCGACCAACTCCTCGCATCACTCAGCCAAAACACTCCCACCCTAACAACGGACCCAGACCAAGCGGCCACAAACCTCAGGCAATGGATCACCAACAGTGCGGACGAACTAGCACCCCTGAAAAAACACCAGTTGAAATCATTCAGCAAAAAGGCTCCCTGGTTCAATGACGACCTTAAAAAATCCAAGAAGACATGCCGCACCCTGGAGAAGAATTGGAGAAAAGAACCAACCTCAGACAACATGGCCTCCCTCAAGACAGCCACCCGCAAACACCACCAACTGATTCGATCCGCCAAGAAATCAGCATTTAAGGACCGTCTCGACAACAATTCTCATAACAGCAAGGAACTCTTCAATATCGTCAAAGAATTCACCAACCCTCCCGCAGCATCCAACGACATCACTAACTCCCAAGACCTCTGCGATGCGCTATCCTCCTTCTTCTACAACAAAATTGCCGACATCCACAACAGCTTCAAGAATACTCCCAATGACCAACTCACCCCACCCCCTTCTGATCCCACCCCTCCAACTAACTACCTCAACTCCTGGAACCCAATCACCATTGAAGATACCATTCGCCTCATGAACTCAATCCACTCTGGCTCACCTTCGGACCCCTGTCCCCACTACATCTTCAACAAAGCTGACTCCATCATCGCTCCCCAACTCCGCGATGTCATCAACTGCTCCTTCAACTCCGCCACCTTTCCAGAAATATGGAAACACGCCGAACTCAGCGCCCTTCTGAAAAAACCAACAGCAGACCCCTCAGAACTGAAAAACTACCGACCCATTTCCCTCCTCCCTTTCCCGGCCAAAGTCATCGAGAAAGCCGTCAACAGCCAACTCGCAGCCTTCCTTGAATCCAACAACTCCCTGGATCCCTCACAAAACGGCTTCAGAGCCAAACACAGCACCGAAACCGCCCTCATTGCGGCGACCGACGACATCCGAGCACTCCTGGACAACGGTGAAACAGTGGCCCTCATTCTACTCGACCTCTCCGCCGCCCTCGACACTGTCTGTCACAACACCCTCATACAACGCCTCTACAACATCGGCATACAAGGAAAAGCCTTGGACTGGATCATCTCGTTCCTAGCCGGAAGAACCCAGAGAGTCCGACTCCCCCCTTTCTACTCAGAGCCCACCGAAGTCATCTGCGGCGTACCTCAAGGCTCCTCACTCAGTCCCACCCTCTTCAACGTCTACATGAGTCCCCTCGCCTCCATCGCACGTCAACACAACCTCAACATCATCTCCTACGCCGACGACACCCAGCTAATCCTTTCCCTCACCAAAGACCCCAACACCGCCAAAAACAACCTTCACGAAGGTATGAAAGAAGTAGCCGAATGGATGAAACAGAGCCGCTTAAAACTCAACTCAGACAAAACGGAGGTGCTCATCCTTGGATCCTCCCCCTCAGCTTGGGACGACTCCTGGTGGCCTTCCGCTTTGGGATCAGCGCCCACACCCACAGACCATGCACGTAACCTTGGCTTCATTCTAGACTCCTCTCTCTCAATGTCCAGACAAGTCAACGCTGTATCGTCCTCCTGCTTCAACGTCCTTCGCATTCTCAAAAAGATCTTCCGCTGGATCCCCCTCGAAACAAGAAAGACTGTCACCCATGCACTGGTCTCGAGTCGACTGGACTATGGCAACACACTCTACGCCGGAATTACAACAAAACTGCAGAAAAAGCTCCAGCGCATCCAAAACGCATCAGCGAGACTCATATTAGACATCCCGCGCCAAGAGCACATCACCGGTCACTTAAAAAACCTCCACTGGCTTCCCGTCAACAAAAGAATCACTTTCCGCCTTCTTACCCACGCACACAAGGCCCTTTATAATCTAGGACCCGAATGCCTCAACACCCGACTGTCCTTCTACTATCCCACCCGCCAACTAAGATCATCCAATCAAGCCCTCGCCGCAGTCCCGCGCATCCGAAAAACCACCATGGGTGGCAGATCCTTCTCCCCACCCACCTCCGCCTTACTCAGAATCACATCTCCTTCAGAAAAGAACTGAAAACTTGGCTATTCGATAAACAGTGAACCCCTCCCCCTAGCGCCTTGAGACCGTCTGGGTGAGTAGTGCGCTTTATAAATGCCTGAACTTGAACTTGAACTTCCGGGCCTTAAAAGAATGGTTGAAATGTGTGCATATTCTTCTGCAGATGGTCAGCATTTTGTCGACTGCAAGTTCTTTTTTCAAGAACTTTTGCACGACAAGGTTCATACAGTGCGCCAAACACGGCACTCTGAAATAGTAACCGTTCTCCATGGTCTTAACTACATTGCTGCCATTATCAGTAGAAACATAACCAACCTTGCAATTTCTTGGGGGCAGCCATTGCGAGACCTTTTTGTTAAAGTCTTCCAAAATGTTGGCTGCAGTATGAGTTTTCTCCATGCCAAACATGGCTAATGTTGCATGTTTACGAGCACCCTTAAAAATCTCGACCAAGTCACCACCTGCATTTATCTGTTTTGCAACCCCTGAAAAAGAGACCCAGTGTGCAGTGATGCACATGTAATCAAGGGCTTGGCAACTGGTCCACATGTCTGTTGTCAGGTGTATAGTGTGAACAGCACTCTTCTGCAAAGCTGCCCCAACCAACTCAAGCACCTCTTTATGTAGTGCTGGAACAGCAACCCTGGCAAAATAGAACCGGCTAGGAACCTTCCATTTAGGGGCCAGTGTTGCCACGAGTTCAAGAAAACCCACACCTTCGACAAAAAAAAAAGGGAGAAGGTCCACCGCTAGCATTTAAGCCAGCTTAGTGTTATACAGGCGTACAATTGGGTGGTTGCGTTGAAATTGCGCATCTGAGGAGAACATGTTTGTAATGGTGCGCTGGACAAATTTACTGGATGATGCTGATGCCTTCTTCGACCCACTTCTGCTCAGTGTTGACATTTTCCGCATTGGTGTGTCTTCCAGACTCTCAGTGTGCCTCCTATGTGTTCCGGAGGGTGTGGTGCTGCCAGGGGTACTGGGTGCAACCGGACAAATGTCTGACGCTTCTTCTACCTCCCCGTCATCTTCAGATGAAACACCTAGTATGGGTATATTTTGGCCACTTGCCCTTTGTGATTGCTTTCCCTTGATGTTTGCTAGGTGAGCAAACCATTCGACAGTGTGCCTTCTTTTAAGATGATCTATCTGGCCTCCGGTTCCATAGTTGGTACCAGTCTTACCACGGCTAACTCTAGTCTTACAAATGCAACAAACGGCTATGTTATCATACTTTGCATGAACACTAAAAAAGTTCCAAACTGGGGACTGGAAACTTCTGGTTTTGCCGCACGAGATGATACTGCCAATGCCAGATAAAGCAGTGGTGGATGAGCCTTGCAGACATCTACTGGGTTGTGCAATTATTGCAGCAACCCTACTTGAGGGAGTCGAGCTGGATGGAGTCCCCCTCTGGGGAGAAAATATGGGAGCTGTAGGTTTTGTTGAACTTGTTGTACTACTTGACTGCGTTGGTGGTGCTACCAGTGCCACGTCGCCAGGGTCACGCTCAGCATGATGTCGGGATAGGGTATAAATGTCTGTCTGCTGCATGGCCGGTGTGGCTGGAATGACGTGTGTGATGACTAGGTCATTGCTGTCATCCTGTTCAACAACATCAGAATGCACCACTTCATCAAGTCCGACGTTCGGATCCATAAGTATGAGCTTTCCGGGGCCCTTCCTTTTAACATTTGATACCTTTCGCAGCTCATGGTGTGCCTCCCTCTCAGACGTCGGAGATGGTTGCCAATCTAGATCCAGATCATCTGATAGAGCGGGGCTTGAAGAGGAACTTCTACACACACTCCTTGATCTTTTCCTTGCTGGGGAGCTGGGAGAAAATGAATCATCAGGAGGAGTGCCTTCGTCTTCCTGACATGATACCCCGGCTCCAAAGTCAATTTCCTCCTGTGCCCCTACTTCTGGAAGAACAACCATTGTGGCCACTTGCACCGCTCCATGCGCCGCTACATGGGCCTCTTCACTGACCTCTACTTGCAACTCTCCATGGACCTCTCCTTCTCGGCCTTCTCCTTCTCGGCCTTCTCCTTCTCGGCCTTCTCCTTCTCGGCCAGCTCCTTCGCGACCAGCTCCTTCTCGGACAGCTCCTTCTCGGACAGCTCCTTCTCGGACAGCTCCTTCTCGGACAGCTCCTTCTCGGACAGCTCCTTCTCGGCCAGCTCCTTGCGCATGTACTTGTGCTTGTACTAGTAGCCCATGCAGTTGTTGTTGCGGCTTTGGTTGTTGAATAGTACTTGTGAGACGAGTTACAACCTGTGTTGATGGTGTGCTGCTACTTTCTTGCGATGAGCCAACATCACTGGTCGTTGGTGATTGAACCACTAAACAGGCTACCTGTGCAGCACTCATAGTGGGCCTTTGTTTTTTCAAAAAAAATGTAGTGGTCGAGCCACCAGTCTCCTTGGTAAGTGGTGCCACTTGCTTCTTCTTCTCCTTAGTAGAGACATCTTTCTTGCAAGAGGAGCTACGGGCACCTCTTTTTGGAGCCATCTTCTTCAGATGTCGGAACAGCAGGCCGCAGCAGGACTTCTTCCTGGCACTGATGCTCAACGATGATGCGGAGTTATTGACTTTGTGCACCTAAAAGCAAACGAAGACAGAGGAACATCAATAAATATATGTTGCATATGTAGCGCTTCAATAAATAGTTTGCAAGTAGGCATATATGAATACACACGTGCACACCACACAATATGGAAATTTCAAAATTAAGAATTGCTAAATTTTTGGGAAACAGGAATTTAACATTGATCCAAGAGACCACACACAGAGAGGGTTATAGTTTCATGTACCACTGACTCCCCCTGGGCAGAATGGGTGAAAACAAGGCAAAATGGGTGCAGGCCTATGGCACAAAGCTCACTGCCTGCCTTCAAAATGGCCGCTTGACCCCCATCCACATGGCCAGGACCATGCCTCAAAATGGCCCCCACCAACATAGCCAGCCCCCAACCCCTACTCCAAAAAGTAAAAAAACACAACACCAATCAAATCACCACAATCCAATGCCATCCATCAAGTTTCAGAAGGTTTATGCTGCCTGCTGGTGGTTTTCTGGTGCAGAATTGCAATTTTTGCAATTTCGCGAGTGCGAGATTGTTGCTTCACGACGCGAACGTGGCGAAAAACCAGCAAAATCCGCGAACAGACCGATTCTGGGCCCCCTGGGCATGATAAAATCACAGCACACTGGGTGCAGGCCTATGGCACAAAGCACACAAACTGGCTTAAAAATGGCCCCTAGACCCCCACCCACACGGGACCAGGCAATAAAATGGCCCCCACCCACATAGCAAGCCCCCAACACCACCCCAAAAAGTCGTAAAACACACAAAAATCACCACAATCCAATGCCATCCATGCCCTGGCCAGAATCATGTTAAAATTCAACAAAACAGTTGTATCATGCATGCACCCATAACTAAGCCTGGTAGTTTTCAATTCATGTGCAGAATTGTAATTTTTACAATTTCGCGAGTGCGAGATTGTTGCTGCGCGGGACGCAAGCAGTGCGAACACAGGCAATTTGTTTTTTTTAAATCCGATTTTCGGGTTATCCGCGGGAGTTCTAGGCCCCTGGGCATAATGAAAGAAATCAGAGCTTGACCCCATCCACATGGCCAGGACCTGCAGGACCATGCCTCAAAATGGCCTCCCACCAACATAGCCAGCCGCCAACCCCATCCCAAAAAGTCAAAAAACACACACAAAAATCACCACAAACAAACAACATCAACTTATCAACTTACTTGTGAAATCAAATTTCGAATCCAAAAGTAATCCAAAAGGCCTCAAAGCCAAATCTCCAGCAGCATCCACAAAAAGTAATCCTTCCCAGTCAAGATCGAATTCAAAGTGGCCAGGAAATGGACTAAGCAATGGGAGGAGCTTGCTGGACAGGAACAGGAAGTTGGAGACTGGGTCACTTCCTTCACCCCTCCCCAATTGTAATTTTTGTAATTTCGCGAGTGCGAGATTGTTGCTGCCCGCGCCGCGGACCGCGAGCAGTGCGAACACAAGCAAAAAATCCGCAGCGCGCGGATTTGCGTATTTTCGCTACAACCGCGAGAGTTCGCGGATTGCGGATTTACCGAAAATCCGCAAAATCCGCAAGCAGAACGGATTTTGCGCCCATGCTTAGTAACATCTTGCTCTGCCTTTGCTCTCCTTGCCCTGCGCAGTCCTCCTGACTGCTTCACTATCCCGGTGACACCGCGCAGGAGTGCACATTGTTGGTTTCCCATTCCCACGGCCGAATAGGTGCCGCTGGGGTCTCTGGGACATGTAGAGGAATAGTGTGGTGGGAGCGTGAGCACCCATCTTGGGGGGAGCCTGGAACGCTAGTCGGCGGACTAGTGTTGCGGTTCTCTCAGACGCCTCTCGGCTGAGGCGGCATAAATTCGAGCTGTTGGACGCCCCAGATCAGATTGTTTGACCCCCCCGCTTTGCCTACGGCGGATGTTGGGTGCAGGCAAGTGGGTGTTATTGCTGCTGACTACTAGCTTTAAACTGCCTCATTTTTAAATTATTGTTCCGCGCTGACTGCTAGCGCTGTATTTTTAACAATTGCACTGTTTTTTACTGTGTACTTTTATTTCACTCTCCCTCTTTTTCGTTACCTGAGGCGGATGCCGTGTAACATCTTGCTCTGCCTTTGCTCTCCTTGCCCTGCGCAGTCCTCCTGACTGCTTCACTATCCCGGTGACGCCACACAGGAGTGCACATTGTTGGTTTCCCACCCCCACGGCCGAATAGGTGCCGCTGGGGTCTCTGGGACACGTAGGAATAGTGTGGTGGGAGCGGGAGCACCCATCTTGGGGGGAGCCTGGAACGCTAGTCGGCGGACTAGTGTTGCGGTTCTCTCGGACACCTCTCGGCTGAGACGGCATAAAATCAGGGGCTCCTCACTCCGCGCAGCGGATGCGCAGTGCGGGCTCGCCTAATTCGCGCCTAAGGAGCGCCGAAGGAAAGCCCGTCTGTGCCCGTCAGCGTCCCGGGTGCGGCCGGGCGGGTCCTAGATCCTGGCATCAGCAGGTACTATGCTGATGTATACGGCAGCAGAGCTATCCGATCTCAGGAAAGGGGTGAGCAACTGCTGCGCGGTTTTTCCTGGCCGGCATACGGGCAAGAGGCGTTGCCCTGGTTGTGGTTGGCTTCCAGGCAATGCCCCTGCCTCTGTCTCTGTCACTATTGCTCCTCCCATCAAGCGCTCATGTTTGCTCCTAAATACAAGATCTCTGAGCAAACATGCTTTAGACATTTATGAGCTCCTGGTTACTGAGGGGCCGTTCTGTCTATTTGTTACAGAGACCTGGCTGGGGGAGTCTTCGAACCCGGGCATAGCTACTGCAATCCCCCCCGACTATGTTATTTTTAGGCAAGACAAAGTTAAGGGCAGGGGTGGGGGTGTGGCGATTGTGGTGAACAGGGATGCCTCATGCTCCATCATCCCTACCGATGAAATTGCAGGCTGTGAATCCCTGGCTTTTTCCATATCTGTGTCATCTCACCAATCTTGCACAGGGCTATTGATTTATAGGCCACCGGGACCCACCGGCTCTTTTTATGAAGAGCTGTATGCGGTGGCATCGACACTCTGCTTGAGGGCAGAGTACTGCTTGGTAGTGGGGGATTTTAACATCCATATGGACGTGGGGACTGATACGGATACTATTAAGATCTGTGATATCACCTCTCCTCTAGGTCTCTCCCCCAACCTGTCTGTTCCCACCCACAACAAAGGCCATACCCTTGACCAAGTGTTTTCCACTATTCCCATTGATATTTCCTTCCCTACTCCAGTGCTGTGGTCGGATCATTTCTTAGTTAATTTTCATATTCTTTGTACCAACAAACCATTATGTAACACCTCTTTCGTGCCTATCATCATGTTACCGCTGAGATGTTGGCCCAGGCGGGTCTACGCCATCCGTGCCCGCTGTCAGGCATTTTAGAGAGTGATCTTGCTTCCATGCAGACGTGGCTTATTGAAAGATTAGATGAACTTGCACCTGAGATCTCCCGCCGCAAATCTGCCAGTCGAGCCTCTGCTCCTTGGTTCACCAAAGCCTTGGTCTTGACACGGCGGCAATGTAAGATCGCGGAGAGGGCTTGGCATCGCCATTATGACATCACGGCAAAGTTGCCATATAGGGATTCCATTAAATCCTACCATCACGATATTCTGCTTGAAAAGAAAGCCTATTTCTCAAAAAGAATCGAGGCGGACTCCAATGCTAGTAAAGAGATATTCACCATTGTGAGGGAATTTACCTCCCCTAAAGTGAGTACGCCACTGTGTGCGCACTTGGAATCCTGGGTCTCTTCACTTGCCAATTTTTTTACTAGCAAAATCAAGACCATTCAGGACTCTTTTTTGTTGTCTGGGGTAGTGGCACCACTTTCTCGGAATTTCCATCACTTTCCACAGTAACATCTTTGGATCTGATAACCAAATTAAAATCAGGATCCCCTCTAGATTCGTGCCCAGCCAAATTTTTGGCTAGAATGGCTGAAGTAATAAATCCCCTTATTAATCCTGTATTGAATCTCTCTCTCAGCACTGGAGTGGTCCCTTTAGCATGGAAGCAAGCTATGGTCATACCGTTGCTAAAAAAAAAAAACTTGGATGCAGAGGTCTATGCTAATTAAAGGCCTATCTCCCTCCTGCCAGCCTTTGCCAAAATCGTGGAGAAACACGTACATACATCCCTCTCCAATTTCCTTGAAAATCATAATCTGCTTCATTCCACGCAATCCGGCTTCCGCACCAACTTAAGCACCGTAACCGCGCTGCTGGAAGTTACTGAAGCAATCAAGGAGGTATTGGATGTAGGAGGCAAGGCCATGCTGGTAATGCTCGACCTGTCAGCGGCCTTTGAGACAGTCCCCCATGAGGGTCTCCTCATCAGACTCAGTGAGATCGGTCTGCGGGGAACGGTGCTTAGCTGGTTCAGATCCACTGGAGGTCGGAGTCCCTCAGGGCTCCATTCTGAGCCCTACTCTTTTCAACATCTTCATGACCCCTTTGGTGGCACTGGCGGAGTCATTTGGTGCCCAGATCGTGTCGTATGCCGACGACACCCAGCTCCTCTTCACCTGTGGGAAGGGGTCTGGTTTTGACGGGGAGAGCATTAGAGGCTGCCTTGAGGCTGTTTTTAAATGGTTCCAGCAAAACAGCCTCAAGTGTAACCCGGACAAATCTGAGGTGCTCTTTTTTGGCTGTCGGTCTGACCCCAGTTGGCAGGCCTGGTGGCCTGTGAATATGTCTCCTCCAGCAGCTGCCTCCACGATGGCCAAGAACCTCAGAGTAAAAATCGATAATGTTTTGTCGATGAAACCCCAGGTTCATGGTTTAGTAGGAATGTGCTTTGGCCTCCTTAAGATGCTCCGCAAATTCCTCCCTTTGCTTTCGGTGGCACATAGGAAAATCACTGTGCAGGCCCTTATTGGGTCACGCCTTGATTATGCCAACATCCTGTACTTCGGTCTGCCTGAGTACCTTCTTCAACGTCTGCAAGTAGTTCAGAATTCGGCTGCGCGGGCCATCTATGGTCTTCATTGGCGAGCCAGGGCTTCTGACCTTTTGCAGACTCTCCACTGGCTGCCCATTCGGAAACGGATAATCTTTAAGGCTCTCACTCTGGCCCACAAGGCTCTATATGTGACCGGGGCCAAATACATTCAAAAGCGGCTGGCTCTCTATCAGCCTGCCAGATCTTTGAGGTCAGAGTCGCTGGCCCTCGCCTCGGTCCCAGTTATAAGAAGAGCTCGGATTGGTGGCCGGTCTTTTCAGCGTCTTGCACCTCAGCTGGGGAACACCCTGCTGGTCACCCTTCGCAGGAATACCAACTTGCTGGCTTTCAGGAAAGACCTGAAATCCTGGCTGTTTGTTCAGTAGACCCGCCCTGCACCTTCCTGACCCCTGTCCGCTGGAGGTCAAAAAAAGCACCGGGACACTCCTCGGAGTAGCTGAGCGCTATACAAAACAACCCCCTAACATAACATAACATAAATCGGGACATGAGAAAATTCTGGACTATTGTTAGAACTGGCAGCAGTGAGGCCATCCCTGCACGCGAACCAAATATACGAGCTGAACTGTGGGCTGACCGTTTCCAGCCACTGTATGCAGTAGATCTTGATCAGGACCCCCATCCTGTTAACAATAGAGATCCCCCGGGCAATCCACGGCCTGACGCTAGTAATATTGTGGATCAATTCCCTAAAGTCCCCAGACAGGCTGTGTCTGATGTTGATGCAATAACACTACAAGAGGTCACCTCGGCAATTGAAATGCTACCAGCAGGAAAAGCACCTGGTTTAGATAAGCTGCCAGGGGACCTTTTCCAGGAGGAACTGACTGTCTGGGGTCCCTACCAGTAGGTGTTGTTCAACGCCATTTTGAATGGCATGCCTATCCCTGATACCTGGGCCAGGGCTGAAATTGTCCCAGTTTTCTAAAAGAGCTCCCCCCTTCTCCCTGGAAACTATAGACCGATCCCTTTGATTGATGTTACGCAAAAACTTTTTGCACGGGTATTATTAGATCGGATCCAGGGCTGGCTGGAAGAGAATGACATCATCAGCCAATATCAAGCCGGGTACGTGGATCAAATATATAGATTCCAGCTTATCAGTTGGAAAACGGTATCAAAAGAGGGTGGCAGCCTCTACTTGATCTTTGTGGACCTGAAGACGGCCTTTGATTTGGTGCCCAGAACCAAACTCTGGGGGCCCTAAGGGAACTGGGGATTCCTACATACTTACTCAACCTGCTTATCAAGCTGCATGTTGCCACCTATGCCCAAGTAAGATGTGGTAGGGGGGGAGAGCTAACCAAAAGGCTCCCAGTTGACAGAGGGGTGAGGCAGGGTTGTGTGCTTGCACCGACCCTGTTTTGCCTCTTTGGTAACGCACTTATTGCACATCTCACGGAGGTTGAGGACAATGATGCCCCTAAGTTAGTGAACTCAAAGGTACCAGCTTTGATGTTTGCTGACGATACCCTTTTGTTGTCTAAATCGCCGTTGGGTACACAAAGGATATTGGATAGGTTCGAATCATTCTGCAACAGCAGGGGCCTGGTGATTATTACTAACAAAACTAAGTTTATGATAGTCAACCAGCCTAAACAAACACGCCCTAACCCCCATCTAAATGGAATACCACTGGAAAGGGTCTCTGTGTTCGATTATCTGGGTGTCACCATAACAGAAGATATGGAGTGGAAGTCCCAAATAGCCAAAGCCAAGCTTAAGCTAGCCCAGACCACCGGGGGCATAGCTAAAATGGTAAGGGAGTCAACAACTAAACCCATTGGTCCAGCCATTGAGATCTATAGGGCGCAAGCGAGGGGAGCTACGCTATACGGGGCGGAACTCTGGGGTCACTGTTCTTCCGCTTCTCTAACAATAGTGGAGAACAGCTTCCGTTGACAAATTTTGGGTCTTCCATCTAGTACCCCGCTAATCCCTTTGCTGTTAGATTTAGGCATAGGCCCGATCAAAGATGAGGTAGCTCTAAGACCCCTAACTTTTTGGTGTAGGCTCTGGGTGATCCCAGAATTGGCAGCATACCAAACAGAAACCAAAGAGTTATTATCTTACCCAGGGGTATTGAACAAAGTTCCTTGGTTTGCGCATGTAAAACAGCAATGCATAAGGATAGGCAAACCAACTCTCTGGAATAATCCAATTGAAACCAGTACTCTGGTTTCGAGTGCTGCACTTCCGAGAATTTATCGAACCATAACACTCGAGGGAATACAAACAAACTCGAATTTAGGTGCCCTAACAATGCAGGATGGCTACAAATTAGAACCCCTTCTGGACGATATCCTATCCCATGTAGCTAGGAAGTTATATCAGCAGTTCAGATATAGCACCTTACCCCTCCGGGCCTTCACTGTGAAAGGGGATGGTCCCCCCGAGCATGGGTGCCCTGTGTGTAACAACCAGGAGGAGTCCGAACTGCATGTTTTATTTTCCTGCCCTGGATATCAGCAGCGAGGCGGTGCTGGCTTAAACAACTTTGTAAAAAGTTGGGGTTTGTGCAATGTAGGGAGGCTTTTAGAGTTTTAAAGTACGACACCTCCAAGCCCACGGTCTTTGCTGTTTCTCGATTCCTAAATGCAATGTGGCGGAGGAGGTGGGCTTTCTTAAAAAAGGAAAAAGAAACAAAAAACTGTTTTCAGTCTTAATATAAAAGTCCAGTATATACTTATTTTATCCGGGCTAATGGAATGCAGCTTTTTTAATGTTTTAATGTTTTACATTGTATATAGATAGAATTCCAGTTTTAATTATTTATTTGTGAAATATTGCTGCTATCTAATGTGCAGGTTCTACGTCATAGCAAACAAATTGGTTTGTCAACTGGCATTACTGTTCATGAACTGTGTATATGCTCCTCCCCTTGTTTTAACATCATTGTACTGTTTGATGGAACCACTATGCCCACTCTTCTGCCAATTCAACTCCCCAGGAATAGATGTCTTTGTACTGTGGTATGTTTTATATTATAATGTCAGTTATTTTATATGTGTATTCTTTTAAGGTCCTAGTGATCGAATTTAAAGGTTTTTGAACGGAACTGAAAATAATATTGAAAATGTGCCAGTTCTAGAATGATGAGACTGTGAAAGAAATGTAACTCCTTCTTTTTAACTCGTTTCACTGCCTTCTTTTCATGGACTGGATTCTCATGTAGCAGCATTGGCATGCTTGTACATTTCTTCCATGTGACAGAATGCCCTACCCTAGACCCTGGCTAGTGGAGGCCCACCACATGCTGCAACAGCCCAAACTTGCCCATTGTCATACTGTATGTGACAATCAGCCGCAGACAGAATGACAAGGGGTGGGATGGGGCTGCTCTTGTGCACCGAGGATGAGGGAGGGGCAGCCCCATCAGGGAGTGGAGGCTTCTCACAGGGGAACAGAGCTGATCCCTGCCATGGCCAAAATTACACACAAAAGGCATCCATAAAAGGGATCATCATGCATAACAGAGGTGAGATCCAAATTACGGACGGTCTGTGAAATTTACGGACGGTTGGTCATCCTAATACTATGGGACGCTCTTGATGTCTACCTTCAGAAAAACGAACCATCAGAGTGTTGCCTTATCTACTCCGACTTCCACTCCGACTATGTAACTGCTGATGCACACATCACAGACCGACCGGAGTTCTTTCTCACTCTCTCTTCCTTCTTCTAATCCCCCTCCTTCTCTCTTTATTTACTAAGAAAAATCCCCGTTTCCCTGTTTCTAATATTACTCAACAAGAACATATTTTTGTTAATAATGTTTTTTTGCTAGTAGACTTAAATGTAACTTTTGGATTATCAAATAGCTGATGTACAATCAAGTCAGACTTGTTTGCCCTAACGTGGTACCACACCTACTTCTCTTACATATTATATACATATTGTTTATTGTCTATTTTCATGACTCAACACTAACTAATTGGGAATGCCGTTGGCAACATATACCGTGATATCTTCTAACTATATTACATTCCAACAAACATTCTTTTTACCGAAAAACAACATCATACTTCAATAGTGCTTTGAAAGATTTATTAAAAGTGATTTAAAAGTCGTAAACCATGAACTTGGGGACATTTGTGCCCCCCTTCCCGACCACTATGTGATTTGTGAACTAAGGAGCAAGTGCATTTTCATGTACACTGTATGTGTGGCCAATATTCAAATTCGGCACAGATGCACCGCCACTGCGTCACAAAAGTGATGCAAAGAGGCGCAGAGGGCTTGTACATCTGCCCCTATATGTTTGGACCATAAAGCTAGAGCGCGTGTGTCTGCCAGAAGCGCCACGTGAAGATTTAGCTGTTTTCAGCTCAAGGTTCCATGAAGACCTCGAGTGAAGCCAGAGCTTGTCAGCAGCTCTGGCCTCTTGGCCACATCTCCTCTCAATATTGGCCCAGCGAAGTCCATTTCTCCTCATACGCGCGAGGCCCTTTTCCAGATCCATCCCTAGCAGCATCAAAGAATTAGAATACGCGTTCACTTCTAAGCGCTGACTCGTGCACGATGCCAGGATTGCGCTTGAGGGGAGCGAACCAGGCACTGCCGCATTCTCTTCCTAATGCCCTTTTTGAAACATAAATCCTATGATATAATATTGTTGCTTCACATATAACGAAGGTCTCCAATTATAGAGTACCTATGACATTCTCTTGGCTGACTCATGGCAGCATCACTCAAGGCACCAAGATATTTTTGTACATTTCTAAGTTCATGTTTAGAAACGAGTATTTTAAATAGCTTTCGCTCAATGCACTGATGTAATCTAGTGTATTAAAAGGAAAGACAGTTGTTGAAGAAACGACATTTATTTTAAATTTGAACAGTTATGCTTTTATGTAACACTTCTCAGAGAGATTTACATGCTAAATCAGTGATTGTTTGGCTTGTGCTTTGGCTCTCAGGGTCAAGCTAGACTCCAGCTCAGCTTTAGCTTGGCTCTTCATGTGAAGTAGACTGGTCTACCCACCTCATTGACCAAGGAGCTGGATGCCGGCTACGTAACCAAAGGGGATGGGGTTGGGGGGGTGGCGGGAGGCACATAAAATTACCTTGACTCATGGTCGCGCTGTTGTCGGACACTGGCTTGGGGCGGACTGAGGAGGGCATGAAGGGCCGGTGCCACCACAAGACCTTTCCGCCAGCAAGCAAGTACTTTGGGTTTCAACGGGGACACGCACTCTGCTAAGTTGGGGGGGTGGGCAGTTCAAGGTCCGTTGAGCAGGGAGGCAGGGAGGTGGGAGGGAAAGAGGGTGTTGGTTTTAGTTCTGCTGTGTTCACGAACGAAGGCTAGACACAATGACGAAGGCACACTGGTAGCATCTCGAAGAGGTAAGCATTGTACACTACTACTTTGGGGACACTCCTCCACTCACAGCCAAATTCGATATGTCACAAAGCTCACACCCTGACACGGGTGCGGGGGTCACATGGGCGATGGGGGTATCACCCCTGAAATTGTTGACGTGGAATGTGTGGGGACTAGGTGACAAGATTAAGAGAGGGCTGGTACTGCAGGCAATAAAGCAACTTGGTCCGGTGCTGGTCTTACTGCAAGAAGCACATCTTACCGGAAAAGCTCACCAAGCACTAGATAGGCGAGGATACAAAATGGCAGTGCACTCCGAATTCACATCAGGCTCGAGGGGCACGGGCATTCTGGTGCGGAAGACATTCCCCTTCATAGTTTTACACACCAAAACAGACGATCAGGGCCGCTTCGCGGCTATCCAGGGACAGTGGGAAGGTAGACCGCTAAATGTGGTGTCCGTTTACATACCCCCCTAGCGCTCCACTCCGTTGCACTGCCAGCACTGAGTGAGTTCCTCTTAGAATTGCCAGCAGGGGACCTTATTATAGGTGGTGACTTTAACACAGCGGCAGATGAAGCAGTGGACAGACTCCCTGCCCGGACACAGGCGCCAGGACCCTCTCGATTCACTGGTTTCTTGAAGGCGATGGGGCTGACAGACGTATGGAGACGTATGCACCCCACCTTGCAACAATACACCTCTTACTCCGCAACACATAATAGCTTGTCCCGCATCGACTATTTTCTGACACTAAGTACTGGTGCAATGACCATTGACGATATACGCATATACCCTAGAGGCATATCGGATCACTCACCGATGACCTTAACACTGTCCTGCCAGGAGAAGACCCGCAGGAGAATATACCCGATATATCCGGGATATTTTAAAATCCCTACCATCCGGAAACAACTGCGGAAAGCCACGCAGTACTACTTCGCCGAGAATGCAGTGTCGGTCTCCTCTCCGTCCGTGCTCTGGGAGGCATACAAGACAGTCTTGAGCGGGCAGGCCATAGTTTCCATGCGGGACACAAGCGGTCACATCTGCAGGAATTTGCGGATCTAGAACTGGCTCTACACACAGCAAATACAAACCACATGACAGACCCTACACCAGAATCCCTACATACACTGCAACTATGTCAGCAGAGACATGAGGACCACCTGAAGAGATGGACCATTGACAATATAGCGGCAACCACACATAGAATTTATGACATAGGAGACAAAGCTGGAAAGATGCTAGCCTGGCTGGACAAGAAAGGGGGAGGTAACAAGATTATACTGCAACTGCGCGCCTCTGATGGCACACTTCTCTCACGCCCGGAATATATAGTCAGCACTCTGGCAGACCACTACCAAACAGTATACACCCCGACTAGGGAGGTAACGAGAGAGGAAGCCTTAGAATCTCTCAGCCACATATGGACCTCAACACTTGCGCCAGAGGCGACAGAAGAGCTAGACGCTGACCTCACAACGGAGGAAATACAGGCAGCCATTGCGGCTGTGCAATCCGGGAAAGCGATGGGCCCCAACGGGATCCCTATTGAATGGTATAAGTTAATGTCCGCGACATTGAGCGCTCTGCTCTTAGCAATGTACACGGAGAGCCTAGCACTTACTGAACTCCCACTAGACCAGAGAACCGCAACTATCGTAGCAATCCCAAAACCTGGGAAACCCCCGACAGAATGTAACTCCTATTGCCCCATATCTCTCTTAAATGCTGAAGCGAAAATTCTGGCGAAACTGTTGGCCAATAGAATAATGCCTCACCATCCGCATCTGATTCACCCGGACCAATCGGGCTTCATGCCGCACAGAAGTACGGCACTGAACCTTCGGCGAGTACATGGGGCGTTGGCACGAGCGCCGCAACTGTCAGCAGCGGCAGTGATATTATCCTTGGACGCACGGATGGCATTTGACAGGGTCGAATGGCAGTATCTCTTTGCGGTTCTCTCGTATATGGGGTTCGGTCCTAAATTTGTATCTTGGATCCAACTCCTATATGCACATCCGATTGCTCGCATCACAGCAAACGGTCATATCTCACACTCGATTCCACTTGCGCAGGGAACTCGCCAAGGGTGTCCCCTGTCCCCCTTATTATTTGCCCTGGTGCTGGAACCGCTGGCGACCTTGATTCGGACTACCACGTTATTGAAAGGGATTAGTTGGGGGGGAGGATGGGAAGATAGAGTCTCCCTATATGCCGATGACATGTTGGTCTATTTGATGGAACCAGAGAGTGGAATTCCGGAACTCCTTGTACTGTGCGATAACTATGGGGCGGCATCGGGCTGTACGATAAATTGGACGAAGTCCGTTATTTATGTGCTACATGGGCCAGAACCAGCCCTACCCGCGGGGTGTCAGCTAGAGGTGGCAATGGACTCCTTCAAATCTCTTGGTATACATGTCACCAGAACTTCGACCGAGTTCTATGACAAAAATCTAAAGTCACCGCTCGATCGACTGCGATGGGACGTGCAACATTGGGCGAATCTACCTTTGACACTGTTGGGGAGAGCAGCACTGTACAAAATTATGGCGTTGCCTCGCTTCATCTATATTCTTGAAAACACCCCATACCCGGTTTTGCCGCGATACTTTCGGCAAGTAACGGCCATGGTCTCTAGCCTATTATGGGGAGGTCGCCCTGCGCGTATAGCGCATGTAAAGCTGAACAGAAGCTGGTATGAGGGAGGGATCGCGTTGCCAAACTAGCAGATGTACTACTGGGCAACACAGCTCAAGGTCATTAACCACTGGATACATGTCCCTCATGATGACCCAGCATACATGGCGGATCACATACAACTAGGCACACACAGTTTGTTGACAGCGCTATACCATAAAGGAGTGGCGGCGAAACTTATAGGACCCACGAAACACACAGTGACCCTATGGTACGCAGCACAGGCAAGGCTCAAGTGGACTGGAGTCATCACTAAGCAGACTCCACTATGGGACACTAAGGCGCTGGGACACCTAAGACGGAGCAAGGGTTTCACGCAGTGGGACAATATTGGCATATCGACAGTGGGAGACTTGTGGGCAGAAGGGACAGTGATACCGTTCCCCCAGCTCCAAAAACAATATGGCCTGGGCCCTAACGAGACTTATCAGTATGTGCAAATTAGACATGCTTTACTAACTGCAATACCTACAGACACAGAGATCCCGGAAGCCTCCCCGATGGAGGACCGGCTACCCACAGATTTTATGCAACATAGCGCCACCTCCCTCACATACCGCAAACTGAACAACAACCTACCAGACCCAACATGTAAACTGCGGGAGAAATGGATAGGTGAACTGGCGATATGGACGAGACAGAGTGGAATGAGGCACTAGCATCCCCAAAAGCAATAGGCATTTCAGCCAAGTTCCGTTTGGTGCAGCTTAAGATACTGCACCGGATATATTACACCAGGACCACACTGCATAAATTTCACCGGGCCCAACATCCGTACTGTCTTCGCGGGTGTGGGGAGGAGGGGTCCTTTCTGCTCACTATCTGGGACTGCCCAAGTGTGTTAGAATACTGGCAGCAGGTAATGCGCACTATCTCCCAAACTCTGCGAGTATCCCTCCTGCCTGAGCCCCGTAGATGCCTCTTGAATATTTGGGAACCAAACTATCTCTCACGCCATGGACAGATCTGGGGGACGATAGGTATGATGGTAGCCAAAAGAAACATTGTGCAGAAGTGGGGAGCAACTGAGGCACCTGCGCTGACTCCCTGGTGCAGGAATATGGATGTCCTGATCCTCGTAGAAAGAGCGGTATATACGACGAGAGCGAGTCCACGCAAGTGGAACAACGTCTGGATGCCATGGAATAAATTTAGGGGGGACCTGTGTGACCCACTGCCTGAAGATGACACTTCCGATTCCGATGATGAGGTAGAGGAGGATGGGATAGTCTATCCTGATAGACATGAGTAGTAGTGACAATAATTTAACGTGATTCTCACAGATGACCAACTGCACTGACGTGGGGTGACCAGTGTGCATATAACCATATGCAAATGCTAACTATTATTTAAAATGCTATGAATAATGTCTACTGCCTAAGTTACTGTTTGATTATTGTTCATAATGACTAAGTTGTATAACCTTACATTACACACGCTACAGCAAAAAACAAAAAATAAGACAATAATTTATCCGCAGTCAGTCTTGACTAATAATTGCTGTTTCCCCTTAAATACGCCGCCGGACCCAGGGTTGTCGGCTAAACGGCTGTGTTACACCACCTCCGCGGGATAATAACTGAGTGATCACGCGGCCGGCCCATTGGGTTGTAGGCCTGAGGCTGTGTAATGGTGTTGAGATACAATAAAGGTCTTTATAAAAAATAAAAAAAAATACCTTGACTCCAATTGTAGCTTGGTTGAGCTGTCAGGCTCTAGCTCACATAAGGTGGTTGTGAAACTGAATGTGGTTTCAACAGTCATTATTATTAAGTCATAGATGAATGTCTAGCCCAGGTCATTATTCCAAGACAGAAGTAGCACTTTATTAAAGACCACAAGTTTGTCAAACAGTAAAAATTCAAATTAATAGCGAGAGTCTGAAAATGCTATGAATAACTGTTACAACACCAAATACTTTTGTTTGATTTAGATTTAAAGGCTGTGTAAATGACCCATTTCGGCTGCTACCGCTAAGCAGTAGTGGGGCAGGAAAGGGGGTGAGGATCACTTACCTGCCGTCCACCACCTCTCATCTGTCTTCCATCCTCGTCCAGGCTTCTGTTCGAACAGGAAGCAGGAAGGAGGATAGGCTAGGGTGTCACTGTCTAGTAAACCAGCAAGTGTTGGCATGTCATTAAACTTTAATTAGCCATTTTTCAAGTGTGAGAAAATCCCCTTTATTTTGTCTCTTTTTAAAATGTATTATGCTGCTGTTTTTCAGACTCTGGAAATTGAGGCACTAATATGTTCTTGACCCCTAAAATAAGTAGAATTTGGCTAATCCCTCATTGGCATAGTTAATTCATCTATAAGGCCAGAGTGTATGGTACAAAAATTAATTTCATGGCATGGAAAGTTAAATGTCACCCATGGACTACAGCACTTATTTTTCAATTTGCGATGAAGATGAAGGAAAACATGGCTACAGGCTATTATTGCTGCCTTACTGCTGCAGTTTAAGACTGTGGCCTTACCTGTCAAAGTAACTCTTTTGCCTGGGGAAAAGTCTTCCTTTTAAATATTAATGTTACCTTTTGTTGGGTTCTTCTTCCATTCGCTGGACGTCTGGAATTTTTGTACGTCTAGAGAATGGAAGGAACTTTATGATGCCGGGGTTTTCGGGACAGTTGGAAAGGAGTTTCCCTGAAGACGGATCGTTTTCTTATGTCTTGTTGACAACCAATAGAACAACTTTAAATCGTCATACCTGCATCTGTACTTCCCTACAATGGCGACGGACTGCCAGTCAACAGGACCTCCACACGTGCGGTGTTTGCTGCCAATGATTCGCCTGTCAATGCTGTTCCCTGGTGGTGCCAGAGATTGCTGCCTTTGTTCCTGCCTCTATTCTGGGCAGCTTTCTTAAACTCCGGGAAGGCGCATAAGCGGATTGAAACGTGAAATCAGCTAGAATACCCCTGCACACTCTAGAAAATATATACAGTTAGTGTTGGCATTAGAAAGCAAGGACAAAGCCATCCTAATCTGTCAGAACTTTCAGTTGATGAAACGCCTTTCCGCCTAACTTTGGCTTGGTGCTATATTTCAGCACTTGCTGTTTCCTACTTGTAGTCACCCCATTGTTCTTATAATCCGTCGACCTATATGCGGGCACGACCTCACTATGTTCTCCTCCTTTTTACTCGTTTACTTTTTCCCTCAGCTTGATAATACAGCAACTACTTGACACATCTGAGAGTGTCCCACAGTTGTTCTCGCCCACGATTTCTGCACCATAGCCCCACTGGAAAGGTGAGCAAAATGATGTTTTGGTCATTGACCAAGTGGAGGACCATCTGCAACTCCGTTTAGCTCATTACTCAGGGCTACACTATCCTTATTTTCCAATCTTTATCTATTTATAGATTTACATACCGACTTCTCCACATCCACTTACGAGTCCAAGGCCCTGTCGGGCCGGAATTATCACCGACAGAGCGGTGAGCATTCCATTCTCTTCCCCTTCAATTTTATTGTACCTCCCCATTTTTGGTTGTTTCAAAGTGCCATCCTTGACATTGATCAGGTTGATAATCGCTTGGTACACACTCCTTTTTGTTGTTCCTTTAGACTTCCACTACTTCTCGACAGCGTCAATAGGTATGCTCAAGTATAATAGTCCATTTTTTCATTGTAATAAAGTACATTTTTATTTTTATTTATTTGTATTGATAATTAATTATTTATTGGTAATTAATTTAATAATTGGTAATATTTTTTTTTTATTGGTAATTAATTGTTATTAATTGGTCATTATTTTTAATTAAGTTTTTATTGGTATTGCTAATAAATGTAATCTTATTTTAATATTAAATCATTTCTTTCCCTACTGTTGCACTCTCTTGAGTGTGAATAGTATTTTCTACCCCTACGCTATCCAACGCTTTCCCTACTGTTGCACTCACTGGAGTGGGAATAGTAATTTTTACCCCTTCGCTTTCCCTACTGTTGCACTCTCTGGAGTGGGAATAGTAATTTTTACCCCTACGCTATCCAACGCTGTCTCTACTGTTACACTCTCTGGAGTGGTAATAGTAATTTTTGCCCCTCTGCTATCCAACGCTTTCCCTACTGTTGCACTCACTGGAGTGGGAATAGTAATTTTTACCCCTACGCTATCCAACGCTTTCCCTACTGTTGCACCCACTGGAGTGGGAATAGTAATTTTTACCCCTATGGTATCCAACACTTTCCCTACTGTTCCACTCTCTGGAGTGGGAATAGAAATTTTTACCCTCCCACTATCCAACGCTTTCCCTACTGTTGCACTCTCTGGAGTGGGAATAGTAATGTTTACCCCTACGCTATCCAACGTTTTCCCTACTGTTGCACTCTCTGGAGTGGGAATAGTCATTTTTACCCTCCCGCTATCCAATGCTTTCCCTACTGTTGCACTCTTTGGAGTGGGAATAGTAATGTTTACCCCTATGCTATCCAACGTTTTCCCTACTGTTGCACTCCCTGGAGTGGGAATAGTAATTTTTACCCCTACGCTATCCAACGTTTTCACGACAGTTGCACTCATTATTAATTACCATATATTTTTTTATTTTAATTAATCTAATTATTATATTTGATTTATTTTTATATTTATATAATATGCTTATTTATATATTTATGTCAAAATATATTTTATTAATGTTCTAAATATTTTATAATTAAGATTAATAATGATGTTATAATATTATTAAGTACATTTATATTAAAACATTTTTTTACGTTTCATTTATTATTCTTACATTTTAAGCTTTTTTACATTATTTGAATTATGTTTTATTTAATTATGTTCATTGTTGAATTACATTTCTAGTATTTTTAATACATTGAAAAAATTCGATATTTTAGTTAACTATATTTTAACATTCTAACATTCTATATTTTGGAATCGATATTTTAGCACTTACCTGTTTGTAGATAGGCATCCTATATTCTGTCCCTCGATATTTTGGCATCGATATTTTGATAATTCGATATTTTGTCCCCCGATATTTCAATACTGATCCCTATAGCCATCAGGGGTTGAACTCTGATTTAAATGATTGAACTTTTTTCCTAGACCTAACAGGTTAATGGTGTTATTACCTGTGGTGGATCAGCTTCCATCCTAGCTAATAATTCACTTTCTTACACTAAGAAGAGAAGTTTACTGTAGAAGAACTCCAATGCTTAGGTAGACTGGGTCTACATTTAAGTTATGTTAGGCACTTTGTCACTTGAAACCTTTATATCTCAGACCATTCTATTGAGAGGAATCTTCTCTTTCTTTTAGTAATATCTCATCAAGAAATACACAATTATGATATTAGGCTACTCTTCTGGTCATCACAATCATCCTACCAGTAGATAATCCACCTTTTCTGAGTGGTCACCCAGGACTTTTCGTCTTTTGCTAGACCATAAATTGTTGCTGACTTTAGAACACTGTGCACTTTACACCTGCTAACCAGTGATAAAGTGTGTGTGCTATTCCTTTCAACATGGTCAAATTGGGATACTTCTAAATGGCATATTTAACTTGCCTAGTATGTGATAAAAAGTGTACCCAGGGTCTGCGAGTTAAATATGAACTGTGAACTGGAGTACCAATTGTCCCATCCACTACAGTGACAATTAAACCTTGACTGCAGACCTACCCTATGCAGTCTGGGTGTGCAATATTAAACTGCAAATTTGACCAATCAAAATAACCGGCTTTGAAAGCCTACGCCTTCCTTTTAAATATTTATAAGTCACCCCAAGTAGGCCTTATTTCCCATAAGGCAGGATGCATAATATTTAAGAGTAAAACATGTAAAGGTTTAATGTTATACATGTCCTTACAATGAAAATGGCCCAAAAGCTAATTTCACTATAGCAAGGATGCCATCCCATAGTAAAACACTATGATGCAATATTTTCTCTACCTGATGTTTCTGGAGACTAAACTGCCTTTTATTTGCTTTACCTTTTCCATTAGTCACCAATTAGCATTTGAATGTGTATGAGTGCAATACCTCACAGGAATAAACAAGATGCTGACCTGAATAAGCAGAGATGAACTCTGAACTTGACAGAATATTCAGGATGACAATGTAAGGATTCCTTTTGACATTAAAGAGTCAAATACTGCTTGAATGTCACATACTGCTTGACATGTCTGCCGGGTTTTTTCATATGACACTTGGGGTACTCTACAAAGAGGCCTCTCCTGACATAGGCAAATGTTATCAGGCACTTGGGCAGTGCCCTTCATTTGTCCTCCAAGCTGGGCCAACTCCAATCACAGTGGGTCTCCTTTTGTCATGATAGTTTCTAAACCTGGTTGACAGTTGTGCTGGAATTACATTTAACACTTGTGGCACACTTCAAAGGAGGGAAACCGAATGGCAAAATGCTTATTGTACAATCACTGTTTGATTGCTGAAAACTCAGCTTTTGCTGTACTAAACTTCTGTCTCTGTGGTTCTTTTGGGTACAGGGCCTGCCTCAAATTGGATTTTAGTGTCATATTTGGAAGTACACTTGGATTACCACACTCCGCATACATAAAACTAGCCCTCAGAACCCAAGCTTGGAGTGACTGAAGACTTTCGCCATCTTGAAAATGCCCAAAGTAGGCAGGGTTAGTTCTGGGAAACTTTACCCCACTGCTTAGAGCATGCAAATGTGTTGTTCCCACCTTCAAGCTTGTGCTAGACATAAATGTGGCATCTCCAGGCAGTCACTTTGTTGGAACTGGCCCTTCTTGCAGGGTCATCCCCAACCTTTTTGCTTCTTCCTCCCTTATTTTTCCTGACCCGTGGCTGTTGGCAATAGGACTCTGCGCACTTTACCACTGCTGATCAGTGCTAAAGTGCATATGCTCTCTGTGTAAATTGTTATTATAATTGGTTATCTATGATTGGCATATTTGTATTACCAAGAAGTCCCTAGTAAAGTGCACTGAGTGTGCCAGGGCTGGTGATGACAAATGCTACTAGTGGGCCTGCAGCACTGATTGTGCCACCCACATGAGTAGCCCTAAAATGGTGTCTCAGGCCTGCCACTGCAGTGCCTGTGTGCAGTCTGTGAACTGCCATGTCCTCCTGGTCAGTGTCCCCACTGACTAGCCTAACCCTTCCCTTTTTGTGCACATTGGTTACCCCTAGGGAAGGCCCGAGGTACCCCCCTGGGCAGGGTGCAGTGTATGTGAAAAAGTAGAGCATGTACTGGTGCCGGTGACATGCTCTGGTAGTGAATGCCAGCCATTTTCGTTTTTTCACTATTGTAAGGCTATCTTGCTCCATAGGTTAACAAGGGGATGCTGGCTACAGTGGCTACCAGCATTTCTTCTCATAGGAACAAGATAGGACATAAGAGTCTAGTATCCCTGAACTCAGAATTTAATAACACATCTAATAGGAAAGGTTGTTTTTAAATCCTGTGTTTGAGAACAGCACTTTTAGAAAGTTGTTGTTCTCTTGTCTGACCCTTCTGTGTGCCTTGGCCTGTTTGTGTATTGACTGTCTGGTTTGAAAGTGACAGGGGCTGGAGATTCCCCAGGAGGCTGGCTGAGTCAGCCCTAGGCTGAATGACTGCATTTGCAACTTGAGTGGTGGGAGGAGTTAGCACCTGGGCCTGAATAGGGCTATGCCTGCCTTCCACAATGCTGGCTCCACCTCCTGCTGGACGGCTGACGACCCTGCCCCTCACTCTGAAAGGAAAGGAGAATCCAGGAAAACAAAGTGCTCAAGAAACACCCAGAACTGGTTCAGACCGGGCTCAGGGCCCACTTGCACAAAGAGAACAAAGACTTTCAGGGGTATAAGTACAGGACCCCTGACAACAGAAAATTAGATCATCCTGAAATCAAGAAGGAACCTCTGCCAAGGAGAAAGCTGAAACTGAAGAAGGAAGACTGTCCTGCTGTTGCTCTGCTGGACTGACCTGCAGTTGCTTTGCTGCCAAGGAGAGTGGAAGGACTTTGCTGTTGTGCTGTGTCCCCTGTCTTGAAGGAATCTCCAAGGGCCTGAGAAGAGCTTGCTCCCTGTTCTGAAGTCCCAGGAACAAAAGGACTTCACCCCCAGCTTCCCTGAACTCTGCTGAGAGAGTTGTGTCCTTCCTAGAGTGCTTGATCCAGTTGTGGGGTCTCTGGAAGTTTTACTTATGCTGGGAAGCTTGAAACTAAGCTTGAGAGACTATTTGCAATTGAAAAGTGTCGCATCGCTTGCTTGCGGAGCACATACCCGACAGTGCGAGAAGATTCCCGCCGCTACGAAGGGCGAGATTGTCGCAGCATCTGTTGCCGCTGCCAGAGCCGTCACATCCTTCGTTTGCGGGATGCACCAGACCGGTGCGGGAAAGTCTAACATCGCTGCGAGTGTCGTCGCAGAGCCTGTCATCTCTGGGTGAGATTGCCGCACCGCTTGCTTGCGGACCGCATCACGTCGCTGCGAGTGTCGTTGCAGAAACCATCGCGGCGAGGAGCTGCTAAAGAGAAGATCACCGCTGGTCCGCGCATCATCGCCCCTGAGATCGTCGCAACTCCAAAGATCGTCGCATCGTGCCTTTTGCGAGAACAAACTTCCTACGGAACCTCCGCACCGGAATCCATACAAGTGGCCTTCCTCCCCATACAGACCGGATTCGTCGCAACACTCCCCGCCACTGCAGCGGGGCGGTCGCAAACGCCTCCCCAGGGTCTCAGGAGCAACGCATCGCTTGTTTTCCACCGCACCAGCTTCTGCTTTTGGAACTTTGTCGCAACTAAAAGGTACTGTGAGTAAACGTGACGCAACTGTGAACTTTTCAAGCATCTGTGGATTATTTTATCGCAACCTGAAGAATTTTATCGCAAACCTTAAGAACTCTTTTGAAACCATATTCTTGAACTGTGTTTGTTGGATTTTTTTGTTTTGGTCTTGTGTAGTTTAGATTAAATACCTTTATTTTTCTAAACTGTTGTGGAGTCAGTTTGTGCTGTTTTCACTGTGTTACTGTGAGTGTTGGTACAAACACTTTACACATTGCCTCTGGTTAGCCTAGACTGCTCGTGCCAAGCTACGTAGAGGGTGAGCAGGGGTTATCTCAGAGGGTTTCCTCCTTGCCCTGACTAGAAGCAAGAGTCCCTATTTGGACAGTGGTACCTACCCCTGCCAACTAGAGACCCCCAGTTCTAACACACTTCATTACACTCCTTGACTTGCAGAAGGGTAGAAGAGGAGTGACCCTGCTGTCTGAGGCCTGAGAAGAGCCTATAAGACAAGACCAGCTCTCCCTCTTGTACCCAGGACAAAGAAAAATCCCCCAAAGGTCACAAGGCTTACCTCCTGTTAAAGCTACAGGGACACAACAAGCTACAAGAGGCATTTTTCTGCAACTAGCCAGCTGACCAATGTAAACTAGACCTGGACTGGGCTCTCCTGTTGGCCTCTGCCTGACACTCTGTGAATCCCTAAATGCCTCCACTGAACTCCTATGTGTCTTTAGAAGTGTACTCCTGTGGTGGAGTGGGACTTAAAAGACTCAAGTCAGACAATAAAATCTTTGTCCAAGGTGAACCTTCGCAGTTCATGTCAAATTTAGCATAGGTCCTGATTGGTACTTTGTGCTTCTTGGCACTATTTCTACTTAAAACTTTTGAATTTCTCTATTTTTCTAATTAGTTTTGGAAGTTTTATTGTTTTGCTTCCCAACTGTATTAATGTTTTAATAATTCACAATTCCTTTACACTTTTCATCTACGTTAAGCTTGTCTGCTCTGTGTCTAAGCTACTAGAGGGTTGTGCTCAGGTTTATTTAGTGACTAGTGGTTCACCCTGACAAGGATTGTGATTATTACTTGAGGTGGGTACTTACCCCCTCAATTAATAATCCACACTTTTAGACAGCCTGTCTAAAATGCTCTATGCAACACTACACATGTGGAGCAATCCATTAGCATCCTCTACCGAGCTATCCAGCTCATTGTACAGTTCCTTCCCATTATATCTCTTGAGTTGAACCATTAAAATGGTTAGGTGTATGCACCTTGACTGCCCACTATTCTGAAGAAAGCCCTCAATACTACTTTCATTCAAGATCAAATTGTCGATATTCCTTTTACTTTGAACTCCTTTTTTGAATTTGTCTGATTGAGATTCAAATACCCATGTCTAATTCAGATTCAAATACTCATGATTACCATAGGCTTCTGGGGACTAAAGAACATTTGATGACAGCTATACAACAGCCTTTTCTATTGTTCTCATGATGTATTTGTACTGATTGAATTTATTGCCACTTCACTTTGTTGCACAATCATGTTTAAAGTATAATAATTCCTGTAAAATGGCGCGGAATGTCCGTACCACGAAGGAGTCGTATACACTTATGTAAACAATATTCACGCATATTCCATAGTTTGACCAAGTTCATCCAAGTTTTTATTTCCAATTTAATTCCAAAATGTTACTCGTTCTTTCTCCGTCATGTCAAAGACATCAAGTTTTTATGTTTTTGCATCTTATTACTCCGAGAATGCCCATCCAGGTTTTTTCGCAGACAATATCTTAAAACGTCATGGTTCCAGAACATTCATTCTACCCAATGCATTTCAGTCCACTCGACCTTCTTCGGGGGGTATCTATAATATTAAAAGCATATTTCAATGAACACTGCATTTTACACAGTAATGTTGCAACAAACAATAAGTCCAAATATCCCTTATCAAACGTGTAACTGAATTATGTATGTTGACTCCTAAACACGCTGTTCACTGCCCCGTCCTGCAATCCTTGCACTTCCCGCTAAAACTATCCGAGCACAGACTCTGGATGTGCCCTCCCTGTGAACTTCGCGCTCAAGACCCCTTTAAAATAGAAACAAATATACGAACTACGTCGATCTAAATAAAAGTGCGCCTCCATTCCCCAACAGGTGTCCTATCACAACTTAACATTTGTATTTCTCTGAACTACCAATCAATCACAATGCATATCTACCACAAAACATTCTGCATTTCAACCGCCTTAATTTCCTCATCACCCTTCAACAACATTCTGAATCATGCTACTCTCAGCATAGCTGTTTAAAGCCCAATCCCCCCACCTGTATTCCAATCTTCATCACGTGGTGTGTAGTGCTTGTGCCTTAGCATGTTTCTTAAAATTCACCTTCCCATAAAATCTCTTTAATCACCCAAACTAACCAGTGCTGGCAGTCTCCTCCTTGGTAAAACCATGGAATATGTGTGGATATTGTTTACACAAGTGTATACGGCTGTGTAACTCCTTCGTGGCATGGACATTCTGTGCCATTTTACAGGGCTTATTATGTCATGTGCTTGTTTGAGATGGAGCACATCGGAGTTTTGCACGCTAAACGGGATAAAAAACACCAAAAGAAACATCAAGTCAGATAATGAAAAAGAAAAGGATGTGCTTCAGGTCAATTTACAGTGATATAGTATAATAATGTCGTATGAAGTATGAACTAGAGGTATATACATGCATTCTGTATTACCAGATACAAGCATAGCTGAGACAGTAAGGCTCGCCCTAAAGTTTGAAGCTCTCCTAATTGATTTCTTGAGGAAAGATTGTAGTCAAATCTTGATCCATGCATAATTGCAATATGGGGTTGACAGGTCGAGGCAACAGTGGAATTGCTCTTGCTGCTGGTAGAGGTAAGGATAGACTTTGACTTTGCAAGCAAGTTACTGGATGGGATTGAGGGCACAACAAAGACTTAGAGATCCACTTCATGAAGTCAGCATTCAGAACTCTCTACTCACTACTTTACACTTTAATAGAGTTGTGGCTATCAAGTGTGAATTCTCAACTGCATCCACTAAGAAAACTGCACATGGTACTACACTATCCATCATTCCCTCTCCGTTACACAACGCAACTGCCACAATTACCATTTATCATAATGGGATCATCCTCAATGCAGGCATCAGACCATAACCTTAATATGCTGGACACTATCTGCCCAATCATCAAAGCGAAGGTTACAAGACCCTACCCCTCCTCTCCTAATCTTCTGAGGGTCTCCCTATCTGATCCCCCTTCTAGACATTCTCCTTTGTTATCCCATAGCACAAATACACCCACTAAAAGTCCAACTGTCACCCAACTGAATAATACTCAACTGCATTATGTATGTTCCCCCCAGCACCACCACTATTTCTACTACACCCACTTCGCTTCACACTCTCGTCACCTCATCCGTGGCCTTCCCACACACACACTTTTGCCCCCCACTACCACTCCCCATCTCCACAACCACTTCCTCGTCACCTGTTTGGATAGCTCACCCCCCATTAACTCTATTCCAGATTTTACCCCAATCTCTTCATACACAACTAATCCCGTTATGACCACAGTCCCACCCACTCCCTGTAATCTGAATATCAACATCCTTCCTCTCACAGCACACAACAATACACCCTCACATCCATGCTTCACTCTCCCCCTGCACAGTGACTTCCACTCCACAACAATGCCACACAAAGATTCAGATACTCCTAAAGCACTCTCCACCCCTCCCTTCCCCATGGGACTCATCACTGTAAACCCACCACCTGTCGAACCAACACACATCTTACCCTGGAACACCACACAAGTTACAACATCTCCCCTCTTAACCACAGGCCAGGCCATCAATATGACAACCCCTACACCTGACCCCAGACTAGACAAGATAATACTATCCCTACAACAAATAAAAGAGGACATACAAACTCTTCATGATCTGATCCAGCAACAACCTAAACCCAAAGCAAAAACCATTCAGCAGCCTTTCTCTAGCCCCTCGCTTCAGGAGCCCCCCAAATGGAAAACAGTACCTTACCCCAATGCTTCATCCTGGCCGACCAGGGAAAGGAGAACACTATCATCAATGGATCTTACTTTCCTACTTCACTCCTACGAACTTCCATCCCTACCATGTGGACCAGTGCACTTAGAGAATACACAGAAACGGTCCTTAATCCAACCCATCCATCCCAATGCCTCAAGATGGACAAGACACTCCCAGAGGTATTGCTGAAAACAACCTCACAAGAGTACCCATCACCCATGACCAGAACACCACCTCGACCAAGGCCCAGATAAAATGCATCCTAATAAATTGTAGATCGGCAGCACGTCATGCCACTGGCATAGCTGACCTTATTATAACCAACAAACCGACCTTATAATTTTAACGAATCTTGGCTAACTGAGTCATCCATGCCCCTTCTAGACATATTAGTTCTCCCAAACTACTACAACACAAGACTAGATAGACCCGATAGGATAAGCGGTGGTATTGCCTGCATTCATAGGAGCAAACTCTCTGTGAGCCGCTCAAACACCCCAGTGTTCTCTTCCTGTGAATACCTTTGCCTACTCATTACTAGCAATAGAAAGCCAATATGCTCACTACACTCTTTCTACCATCCTCCTGGTAACAACCTCACCTTCATCGAACACATGATGGATATTTTAGCGACAAATGTAGGACAACAGAATACACAGATCTCCCTGGGGGAGTTCATCCTCCACTGGAACGATCTTGATGACCCAGAGGTCCATAGCCTCAAATTTTTCCTATCCGACCTCAATTTGATCCAAATCTGTGACAGCCCGACTCACGAAAAAGACTGAATCCTTGATCTAATAATTTCCAAATCCGACTCTAACCAGCTAGAAGCGATTCTCTCGTGCGACTGGTCCAACCATCACATTATCACTTTCCATATCAAGAAAGTAGTTAAACTACTCTCTTTCCAACCCACGAGAACAAAAATCTGGAAGAGGAACCTAGAAAACATCAATCCGGTCGATGTCACATCCGCTAGTCACTCCATCACGCCCCCACCTGATGGATCTAAGGACGTTCAGGATTTGACAAATCACTACTTCCACTCTATGAACAGGGTACTTGCCACCTTAGCCCCCCTACTATTAAAAAGAGTCACCACAAAGAACTCAAACCCATGGTATGATGGTAGACTAAATGAAGACAGAGATCATTGAGAGCAATTAAAAAACAATGGAGAGCCGCCCCATCTACTGCCCACCTCAAATTACTAAGAAGCACCAGAAATGCCTACTACAGAAGGATTAGACAATCAAAAGTGGATTACATACGCACACAACTAGACCAAGCTAAGAATCACCCCAAAAAATTGTTTGAAATAATCAAAGCTCAGTCTAAGCGTGTCCACCACTCCTCCCAAGCCAACCCGGATAGACTCCCCAAGTGTGAGGATCTTGCCTCCTTTTTCACAACAAAGACTCAAAAACTAAAGCAGACCTACTTAACGATCTATTATCACTTACCGATACACACGCAATCTCCCCACGGGCCACATCAGGGACTCCACCTAACTGCTCCACAATACTCGACCTCAAGAACAATGCCTCCTGGACCACCTTCAACCTCTATAGCGAAGAAACTATCCTAAACACGCTCAGTACTCTGAATCCTTCCAATCATGTCAGAAACCCCCTCCCAGCATCCCACCTAAAGACCTCCATGCCACTGCTAGTGCCACTATGGAGTTGGATTATAAATTCCTCCCTCATGCAAGAAACCATCCCTGACATCCTCAAAGCTGGTCAGGTATCCCTTAAGAAAGTATCAGCGGACCCATCAGACCTGAATAACTATTGCCCAATATCCAACATCTTAACCCTTGCCAAACTACTCGAAAAATGGGTTCACATGCAGCTTAGTAACCACATAGACCACTTCAACCTGCTCGATCAATTCCAATCAGGCTTTCGATCAGGACCCAGTACCGAATCAGCCATGACCCACATAATTGCTGACCTATTACAAATACTGTATCAAAACAAAACCTGCTTGCTAATCCTCCTTCACCTGTCCTCAGCCTTCGATACAGTCAAACACGACAACCTACTGGACCTCTTAAAGCATAGAATGGGGCTATCTGGAACAGTATTAAAGTGGTTCACTTCTTTCCTCCAAAATAGAACACAAAGATTCAAGATCAACCAATCATTATCTAACTCCACCCCTGTCACTTTGGGAGTACCCCAGGTATCTTCCCTCTCCCCAACACTCTTCAATCTGTTTATGGAATCACTCACAGAGCGTCTCTACTCCGTAAATATCCAATATCACATGTATGCAGACAACACACAACTCTACATTAAGGTCCAATCTCTTGAAGACATCAAGGGCCAGATGTAGGTAGGACTAATTTACCGATTCTTATTTACCGAATTTTACCGATTCGGTAAATAAGAATCGGTAAATAAGAAGGGGGGAGATGTAGGAACATCCAGATGTTCCTTTTACTGAATCGGTAAAAATCTGTATTTACCGATTCGGTAAATACCGACCGGTATTGCCCCATTCATTCCTATGGGCTTTGAAGCCCATAGGAATGAATGGGGCATTACCGGTCGGTATTTACCGAATCGGTAAATACCGAATTTGACAAGGGTGCAGGGGGTGTCACTTTGACACCCTCTAGCACCCCCAAAAAAGGTTCGGGGGCCATGTGGCAGGCATACCTGCCCTAAGGGCAGGTCTGCCTGTCATATGGCACAGGTGTGCATTAACACATGTGCATGCACACCTGAATCGCTATTTTACCATCAAATTGAATTTGATGGTAAAATACCGAATTTGTAGGGCTTGTGGGACTCAGAAGAGTCCCACCTACATCTCAATTTGACCGAATCTGTAAAAATACCGGTCGGTAAATTTACCGACCGGTATATTTACCGAATCGGTAAAATTACCGAAATGGCCTGTTTCCTGCCCCCTACATGTCAAAAGCCAAATACCGGTCGGTAATGGCCGAAATCGGCCGTTACCGACCGGTATTTGGCTACCTACATCTGGCCCCAAGTCCCTTAACTCAACGCTCCAAGAAACAGAGACCTGGCTAGCTAAGAACCATTTAAAAGTAAACACACTAAAAACAGAATTCCTCTTAATCGCCCCTCTCAACCAAACAACGATCATCCGCGAGTGGATGAAGCACCTAACTCCACTCGACGATCAACCTCTCATCATTGATTCCACGAACTCTCTGGGAATAACCCAAGATAATAAGCTACACATGCTGAAGCACATTAGCGTTGCAACAAAAGGAGCACATTTTCAGATAAACACACTAAGAAAATTGAAACCCTTCATACCCGCAAATGACTTCAAACAGGCAGTTCAAACTCTAGTAATTCCCAGAGTTGACTATGGGAGTGTTGCATTCTGTGGTTTACCCAAATCAACGACCGCTCCTCTCAGAGCCTCAATCAATACAGCTGCCAGACTCATCACAGGCACCAAACGAAACTGCCGCATTTCCCCTGACCTTCAGGCCTTCAACTGGCTACCTTTTGAGGCCAGAATCCAGTTAAAATCGCCTGCATGACACATAAGGCATTACATCACAAAACCCCGAGGTACCTAGCAGAGAAACTAGTACTATCAGGTAGTAACAGGTCCACCAGGAGCTCTAACAACCTTCTACTTAAACCACAACGTTTCTCCAAGAAAACAAAATACAATCGTTCCTTCTCAGGAATGACCCCCAAGATATGGAACACCTTACCCCCTGAAACAAGACTTAATCCATCTGCGGCCTTTTTCAAAAAAGAAGTGAAATCGATTCTCATGTCCAAATTCACTTGAACTTGTTCTATACACTCCTGTAGTTATGCGCTAATCTCTAATTATTCCCTGTACTGTATTCACATAATTAACTTTATTTATATGTATATGTTTGTATATGCCGTTACCTATATTTGATCTGTAAAGTGCTCTGATACCCGCAAGGGTCTTGTTCACGCTATACAAAACCATCAAAATAAAATACAAATAAATAAATAAATGAGGGAAACTCCTTCAAAGTGTCAGGCTAAAGACCTGTGATGGGCCCAAGCTCTTCCAATTAACCCTGGGTGGAGCAGGCAGAGTTGCTCTACACGGAGCTCTTCGGAGTTGGGCAAAAACTCAGTGGAGTTCCACTCCGCTCTGTGCCTTCCACCCCCGCAATAATTATTTTTCAAATTAAAATTACAATTAAAGTCAATAAAAGCGCACTTACCTTTATCGCAGCATTCCGGGCTGACCTCCTCCTCCTCGCCGTGGCCCTGTAGACTCCCCTATGTCAGATGATAGTCATTGTAGAACTGCGCACCCTACGACAGACGTACATCATGGTAGGACTGCGCATGCGCAGTCCTACCATGATGTACGTCTGACATAGGGGATTACAGTGAGGAGGAGGGGGGCAGCCCGGAGATGCCACGATAAAGGTAAGTATGCTTTTATTTACTTTAATTTTAATATTAATTTGAAAAATATTTAAGATATATGTATATGTAACTGTAGATAGCATGGTTGGTGTAGTGGTAACACAATGGAACACATGGGGGTAAAATGGTTCAGGAGACTGTCTCTGTGCAGTGGTGTTGGAAAGCATTTTTTCCTAACGTTGCTGGATGGGAATAAGGCATAACCCCAGACAGTAGCGCTAAGTTCACATCAAAGTAGAGAATCTAAAATTCCCAAAAGGTAAGTAATAGCCAAGAATTAGACCACGCCACACTGAGATTGTACCATTATCAATAGCTCCTGGGAACAGAGACATGTGACTTCGCTCTGGACACATTTACACCGGATCAATAAATCTGTTATGGAGCTTGTGCCGTTGCTTGTGCTGTTACAAAACATAATTAGTGTTAAATGTTTGAATACAAGGAAGCAAATACAGATTTTATAACCATCCATTGACCATCAAAGGCCATTGTTGGAGCTGGACTAGGAAAAACAGTGATTGCATTGAGATTGTCAAACATTCTGTGTGCTTGTATAGCCCCTTAAATACTGGACTTCTTATGGAACCACATGTTATATGGATATGTAATAACTACCAGCGGGTTCTGCCAACTAAGCTGAGATTAAGTACTTGGCATTTTATGGTGGTCTTCCCTGACCCTTTTATGCAACCTACGACCCTCGAGTTGTGCCCAGGTGATAATTGTTTTGCACAGTCTACTCTGCACCTAATGCTATTCTGTAAACTTTATTGCGGTTTCATGAAAACAATTTTACTTACACCTTTAACCGCATGCGCGCTTGCGGTTTTCCCGCTGCGCACTGCGTTTTTCAAATTACCGCGTTACATGACGAGCTCAGCTTGTCATTAGCGCACGGCACGTTACGCTCATGACGAGCTGAGCTCGTCATCAGCCCCGAAGGGGTTAAAGGATATTAATGTTAGACACTATAAGACAGCTATGTATTTCTTACAGTCCCTTCCATCTTTGAGAGTTTGTTTGACTGTAGTGAGCTACTGATAGCATTTAATTTAGCACTGGAATTTCGGTCTGCAGCTTAATGAATGTGTTTTGCGGTGATATGAAGTATCCTTTTTATATCAATTCTTGTTTTAAACTTGTTCTTTCCCTAAATGCGTTTTTACAAAAATATATTCATTGTGTAATGTGTATTCCAACCTGACTATTACTAAATATGACTTGTTGACCACTTCTTTTGCACTATGCACTGGTCACTTTATGATACCTTTTTTTAGTTAGTGCCTGTTAGAAACTGAGGTTTCTCATTGGCAGAGTATACACCCTGTGCAAGCTGAAGCCACAATCCTAGCCAGGGTAGGTCAGATACACAACGTAAATTAACCTGTACTCACCCTGGTAACTTGGCACAGAGCGGTCAGGCTCTGGTTGCTTGACACAGATCAGTGACGCTTAACATAAGAGGCAATGTGTAAAGTATTTGTGGACACTTTAATTACAGTAATACAGTGAAAACACAAACAAATAGACTTAACACCAGTTTAGAACAATAGAGAATAGTTATCAAAGTAAAGCAAAAACAAAATGACAAAAATTCAATAAGGAGAAACCTAGATATGAATTTTTAAAGATTAAATCCAAAAATAATGCTTAGAAACCAATAGCACTCAAAGGCTACTTGAAGTCGTGCTAGACCGGGGTAAATCCAAAGTTCAGGCCTACCATGAAGGGGGTCAGGCCGGCTACAGGAATCACGCATGGCGCCCTGTAAAAGTACCTCATACTGAGCAAGTGTCGATGTTGAAGACTCTCTGCGTTGGGTCGATATATCAGGGTCGGGCCTTGCAGTCAGCGTCAAAGTATCGGCACTGCATCAATGTGAAGCCTGACAGTTGGTTTCAAAGGACCAGAGCTGCGTCAAAATCAAGCCTCGCAGCAGCATCTTCAGATTGGCACTGTGTTGTCATCAAACCTCTCAGTCGGGATCCGCAGTGTCATCAAATCTGAACTGCTTTGGTGGCAGAGGGCACTGCATCAGTTCCAATCTGCACAAAGGAGTCACAGTGTCGATTTTTGCAGAAACAGCTGCAGAACCCATCTCTGAGGCCCAGAACTCGAGGAGGCACCTCGGGCAAGGATAGGACTCACAGAGGGCAGTGTCCAGCAGTCCCAGCAGAGTTGTCAGAAGTCTTTTGTGACCCTGAGACTTCAAAGAACAGGAGGCGAGCCAGCAAGCCCTTAGAGAAGTTATGGCTTAAGGATGTAGAGAGCAGGTCCAGTCCCTCTCACTCCCAGGCAAGAAGCAGCAGGCAGCAGATCAACACAGCAGAGCAGGTGGCAAAGTATTCATCTCTCCTATAGCAAAGCAGTTAGCAGGCATCAGGCTAACACAGCAGTGCATGTAGCAAAGTGGCCGTCCCTCATACAGCACAGTTGCTCTTCTTCCAGGCACGTCTTTGGTTATTATGATTTGGAGGGGTCAGCGGTCGAATACGTATGCCTAATTGTACCTTTGAAGTAGGGGGAGACATCAAAGAGGCTTTTGAAGATCACTAGGTAACTGCCTTTCCTGCCCAAACTCCTCACTCACTACAAGGAGTATGCAGCTCTTTGTGTGGAGACATGCAAAGCCCTATTCAAATGCAAGTGTCATCTCCTCCCTCCCTATCTACCTCAGGAAGGCCCAACAGTCTGGAGATGGGCCATCAGGATGCTAATGTTAAACCACAGCTCTCTTTGTGTGTGACTGTTTAGCGGGAACACAGGAAGACCAGCTGTCACCCAACCCAAACGTGTATTCAGAGACAAGCAGAGGCATAGAGATGGTTAAAGTAAGAAACTTTCTAAAAGTGCCATTTGCAGACTTACAATTTAAAATCTGATTTCACCATAAGTCATGATTTTAAATTGTAAGTCCAGAGACAACAAACTCCAGATTTCTATGTTTTCCCAATTGGAAGTTACACTTAAAAGATGTTTTAAGGCAATCCTAATGTTAACATATGGGAGAGAAAGGACTAGCAGTAGTGAAAAAAGAAGTTAGCAGTTTTTCACTACCAGGACATTTAAAACTCAAAAGTGCATATCCTACCTTTTAAATACAGTGAACCTTGCCTATTGAGCGGCCTATTGTTATTGTTATTGTTAATAGTGATTTATAGTGCTCTTAATACTGGCAGGTCTCTAAGCGATACGAGAAGATTTGCTATAGTCCCAGAAGCGAGTGTAGTCTCTAAGTGGTAGATGCAATGCCCAGGCTTCTTATTTATATATAAAGTTTTATATAGCGCAAACTTGACCCAAGAGGGTATCAGAGCGCTTTACATCTAGAATCGTTTCATTATAAGTTCTATCAGATACAAGAGCATAGTAGGGTACAGTACACATAAAACAATGTTACAGTAATTCGAAGGAGGGAGGGGAGGAAGGAGTAATAGCGGGGAGGCGAGGAGGAACAATGCCCAATGTCCGGCTGGGTAGGTGACGGTCAAGGGGGAAACCAGGGCCAATCTCCTCATTAGCTGTCAAGCAGCTCCACTAGTCATCAGCATCAGCCATGTTGCTCAGGTCTCCGCGATCAGGAAAAAACAGTTTTAAGTTTATTTGATTTGCGAAGTTTATATAGCGCTATCTAGACCCGGAGGTATCAGAGCGCAAAACCAGGGGAACGTTGCATTAGAAGGTACATCAAGAGGATTATAAAGTGCTGGCTTTACCCGTCGGTATCAGAGCACTATAACAGAGGTACATTGAGTTAAAATTACATCAGTTACAATAGCATAGTAAGGTATAGTAAACAAACAACAAGGTTGAGAGAATTTATAGGAAAGGAGGGGAGGAAGAAGCCATAGCAGGGAGACGAGGAAGAACTGTGTCCAATGTCCGGCTGGGTAAGTGATGGTCGAGGGGGAAACCTGCGCCAATCTCCTCATTAGTTGTCTAGCAACTCCATCGGGCATTAGCCATGTTGCTCAGGTCTCAAAGTTCGGGCAAAACAGTTTAGAATAGATACATAGGCTACGAGGATAGAGGTAAACGAAAACGGTGGGGGGAGGGTGTAGACACAAGCCAAAAGGGAGCTGGGGCTACCATATAGGCGGATGCCAAATGAAGGAGAAACCAGCTTTCCTGTAGTTGTGTTCATTCTTCACTCGGGAGTCGGCGGGTGGAATTGACTCAGTCTACCACTTGCAGTAGGCCTCTCACGTGCCCACCCCTTCGGCTTCCGGGGCGCTTCTGTGAATCTCAGGACCACCAATAGCCCCAAGGCCTGCGCCACCCAGGCCCTGGAAGGGTGTGGAGAAGCTCAGGGACCAGCCATTCAATTCCTGCAATAGAGAAAGAAGGCAAGAGGGGGAGCCATGGACCGAAGGAATTGTAGAGGTCCTCTTGAGGTCAGGCATAATCCTGGAGGGGTTGAGAAATCGAAAGTCGGCAAGGAGGTAGAAGTAATCATTGTCAGCCATGTTGGGGTCAGGCATCCTGGGACCCCTTTCCTGACCGAGAGTGTGCCAAGTACAATAGAGCTTAATGGGGAGGGAAAGGTCAGACTCTCATTGGATCCAAAACAGGGCCACAAGATCTCCCCCGGAGACCCTAGGCACTCCAGTTGAGCCGTAGACCAGTAAGCGAGCAGGGACATATCACCATTAAGGTGGGCAGTGCAGTGGGAGCGCAATCCTGACTCGCGCAGCTGGGGGAGTAGGGGTCCGCTCACCACAATCTTCAGGGCACCATAACCGGCACGTCCACTGCGGGCGAGAGATGATGATCACACGCAGTGGATCCACTCCGCCAAAATCTCAAAGTGGGTCCACTCCTTCCCAGGCGCCATCTTGAGGTCAAAAGCACTGGGCAGGACTGCAGCCGATATCCTGGGGTTGCAGCGTCCGCTCCGCCATCCTGACTCGCGCAGGGGGGGAAGAGGGTTGGGGGTCCGCTCACCTCCATCTGCAGCAATCTTGCAAAATATCTGGCGCGTCCACTGCAGCTGAGAAATGATGATCAGACGCTGTGGATCCGCTCTGCCTCACTCTCAAAGCGGGTCCACTCCTTCCTATACACCTTCTTAAGGTCAGACACCGTGGAAGCCTCAATGTCTGCTGGTTAATAACATTCTGCCCCCTCTCCTTCTGTGAAAAGTAATGTCTTCAGTTTCTTCCTGAATGGGAGAAGGGCTCTTTCGGAGTGTAGATGGCCTGGCAGCCTATTCCAGAGTTGCGGGATGAGGACTGAGAAGGCTCGCCCACCTTTAGTGGTGTAATTAAACTGTGGACATTTTAGTAGGCCCTCGGTGGCAGATCTTAGGGTGTGGCTAGGGAGGTATTTCACCAGGTGTTCTTTAATGTATTTTGGTGCCTGACCATACAGGGCCTTGTGGGTGATGCAGAGGCCTTTGAATCTGGCCATCTGTTTAATGGGTTGCCAGTGCAATTGTTGCAGTAGAGGTGAGGCACGGGTGCATCTGGGATGCTTGAAAATCAGCCTCGATACATCATTCATCAGTCATCACCACCTGAAGTGTGCCAAGCAACTTGTCTGGCATTCCAATGTAAAGTGAGTTCCCATAATCAAGTCGTGACAAGATCAAGGTGGCCTCCACTGTCCAGAAAGGGAGGATGGGAGATAATTTCCTCAGCTGTCTAAGCAGACCCACACAGATCCCGAACATGGTTGATACTTGGTTGGCCAGTGAGAGTTTAGCATCTATTTTAATGCCCAGGCTTTTTAGCACCGTAGCTAGAGAGGGGTGTCTCCCAGTTCATGTGGCCAATATTAGGTGGTCCATGGGTTACAGTCCGTAGTGATGGCCAATATCACCGTTTTATCAGGGTTGATCTTGAGAGAGTTGACCGTCATCCAGTTAACCACAAATCTCAGTATGTCTTTCACCTGTGTGTGGGCTTGTGGGGTGTTTTCTATTTGTAGGATTATTTATATGTCGTCCGCATAGTTGAATACCTGGCAGTCCATCTGGGCCAGATTTCTCACTTGTGGTCTGAGGTATATGTTGAACAGAAGTGGAGACAATGCAGACCCTTGTGGGACTCCACAGGTCATGGACCCGCTATCGGACACACAATCCCTCATCTGTATTTTTTGGGAGCGATCTGTCAGGAAGGAGGTGATCCACCAAAGAATTGTCCCCCCAATGCCAATGTCCTGGACTCTTTCCAGGAGTTGGCAGTGCTTGATCGTGTGGAACGCTGCTGACAGGTCTAAGAGGACTAGCGCACACGGCGTTTTGCTGTCAGCTGTGATCCTAATTTCATCCAATACCGATAGCATCACCAGCTCAGTACTGTGGTGGGCCCTAAAGCCTGTCTGTCTATCCCCAATTAGTTGGTGCTCTTCCAAGAATGCTAATAAAGTTTGCAGAACATATTGTTCCATGATTTTGGCCGGAAAAGTAAGTTGGGATATGGGCCTGAAGTTTTTCATGTTGGTGGTGTCTGCTCCTATCTTTTTTGAGAAGGGGGATTACTCTTACTTCCTTAAATTTCCTGGAGACCTTCCCTATTTCCAGCAAGAGGTTCAACATGGGGAAAATGTCTCCCTCAATCGCCGGAGTGCTAATTTAAAAACCCTTGGTGGACACGTATCTGCGGGTGAGCCTGATTTTATTCTGGTAGCGATGCGGCACAGAGTCTCCTGGTTGAGTTTTTGGAAGGAGGTGATCAACTCTACCCTATCTTTATGTGGCTCAACCCTTTCCATGACATGTTGGTTAAAGGGGAAGTTTTCTATGTCTGCCAGGATGGCTTGTACATTGTCTAAAAAGAAGGACAGGAACTTATTGCACTGTTCCCTGCTGTTGGGCACTTCATGTGCCTGCTTTTGACTCATCTCCTTCAAGGTTTTAAATGTTTCTTTTTGCTTATTGGCTGCCTCCAAGATCCTGTGTTCATAGAATGCAGCCTATCTACTAGGAACAGCCTTTTTATAGATGAAAAGTTTGGCCCTGTACTCTGTGAGTGCCTGTGGCTCATAGGCTTTGCGCCACTGTCTTTTGTAGCGACGAAGGATTTGTTTCTGTCCCCTTAGCTCCTTCCCTTGTTTTCCACTCTCATTTTCCTAGCTGGCGCCAGCTTGTTGATAGCTGTTAGTAGTTGGCTGGAGATGGATTCATTCCACTCTTCAAGATCATCTGCCTCCAACCTCTTGGCGTGTTCTCCCATAGCTTGTCTCCTAAGCTCTTTCCCTCAATTTAGTTCCAGCTTCGCACCATTGTCCACTTGGGCGGTAGGCATGTGTAGCGACTAGCTAGGGGGACTAGGAGGCTGCTTAAGTAGTGGTCTAACCACTCACAAGGTGTCGTGTCCACCAGATGAAGCAGTGGCTGAATGGACCAGACAAGGTCTAAGGTGTGCCCTTTCTCGTGGGCAGGGGTCACCTGCATCCCTAGGGTGGGCAATGTTTCCTCTAGCAGTTGGGCCTGTACCTCTCTGGGTTGTTGGTCCCAATGGTAGTTAAAATCTCCTACCACCAGGAGTTGTTGGAATCATGAGCGAAGGTCAGTGACACATTCAGTGAGGAGGTCAACGAAATGAGGGGGGTTCGTGGGGGACGGTACACCACCTTAATTGCTATACTTGAGGTGCTGTTACAAGCCTTGGCCATTAAAATATCAGCTCCTTCCGGATTTTCTCCTGATAATTTCTTTATTGTCAGCCGTTTGTTGTACAGTATCGCCACCCCCCTCCTCTTTTCCCGTTTGGCCTACTATGCCAAAGGGCATCATAACCTGCGGGAAGTGCTGTGACTATTGTTGGGCCGTAATCATCATCAAGACATGTTTCAGTCAGTGCCAGAATGTCGGGAGCTTCATCTTGTAAGAAGGTGAAGATCTCTAGGGCATGCTTCTGTAGAGAGCGCGTATTGAGGACCCTAAATGTGATGTGCTTGCTATAGCTGGAGTTAGAACTTCGAGGGGAATGTGGGGGTTTAGCTCTCTATTCCCCCCTCTCCTGTGAGATAAGGAGTTCTTCTGCCCGGAGTAGATTCGCTGTTTGTGGTTTCAGGGGAACAGGCCTGTGTCCCAAAGCTCTTAATTCTGCCCCCAAGTATGACCAGAATTGGCCTGGGGTCCTGCCCCTGGACCGGGTTGGGCGCAGACGGGCACAGACGGGCACAGACAGGCATACGTTAGGCGGGCCTACTAACTACCTTGGGGGTGACTTTTATGTAATAAAAGGAAAGGTTTGGACCTGGCATTTAGGTTAACTTGCCACACCGAAATGGAAGTTTAAACTGCACACACAGGCTCTGTAGTGGCAGGCCTGAGCTATGTTTAAAGGGCTACTGAAGTCAGTGGCACATCAGCGCTGCAGGTCCACTAGTTGCATTGAATATACAGGCCAGGGCACATGTAGTGTACTTTACTAGGGACTTATAATTAAATTAAATATGCCAATTGTACATAAGCCAATGTTGCCACATTTTAGGTGGAGAGTACATGCCCTTTAGCACTGGTTGGCAGTGGTAAAGTGATCAGAATCCTAAAGCCAACAAAAACAAGGTTAAAAATAAAGGAGGAGGAAAGCAAAATGTTTGGGTGTGATCCTGCTGAAAGGGCCAGGTCCTACAATGCCTCTATAGAATATTGTTTTCCTTTTATTGATTAATGGATTTATTGTAGAACGAATTAGGGGCCAATTACGATGTTGGGCGGAAAGCCTCTAATCGACAGTCTGAGTCTCCTAGACCGTGTCGGAGCCCTTCCGACCGACTCGGTCGGTTTGCATTCTGACCGACTGATTACGATGTTTGCATTTGGAATGCAAACCATTCTGTTGTTTTGAATCAGTTGCAACTGGCCCACGGAGTATTACTGTCGGTGAGAACCACATCATACACTCCTATGGGCAGCGGTCTGTCTGACACAAAAATGCTGTCCTTTGGGGATCCCTGCAGGGCCTCCTAGGCCTGTAGCCTCCGGTTCGTGGCCGGGGGATACCAAAGGGTCCCCCCTGTAAAACCTTGAACTGTGTGGCAGTCACAATGTGGTGCCCGCGACATGGTGGGACTCCGACTGAAAAATGTTCGGTTGCATCGTAATCGGTCGGGTAATGTCTTAACAGCAAATGCGTCGCAGTATTGCTAGTGCATTGTCTGGTCCTTTAGATCATATTAACACACTCAGGGTCCCTCCTATAGACCTATGTATCACAAGTTCACTTTTATAGTGACTCACCAGTGACCACTGTGTCACTATGCTACTTTGTGGTTTCTCTTGATGACCTTTGCAACTAAAGTTTGCTTTTCATTACTGTGCCATTTTGACATACTCTCTTGATGACCTTCACTTCACAGTGTTAATTTACAATACTCTGTTGATGACTTGTATTGGGACATAAAGTTACCTGATTGACTTTGGAGAGTGTGTTCCCCTTACCTGTATTCCACTTATGGCAAGTCTTTGCATGCTTTAGAATTTTTCAGCTCAGTGAACACGAAATTCACACATTTACTGAAGGCCTCTGACCTAATGGTAAGTGAAGAGGGGCACACAAAGTGCACCTCTCCAGTTTTAGAGTGACGATGGATCTCTCACTAGGCAGCGAGTGTCTGGCAATGGTGATAGCATTTAATTATAGTGGAAAGAACAGTGTCCTTTTCATCATCCACCAACTGGATCCTTTGCATCTATATTCGGCATGGATAGAGATTGCACTTCTCTACGTGGAAAGCTGTCAAAATCGAATGTTCACTTAACCCACTCGTGTTCTTTGTTGATTTAGAAAAGGCCATTGCATATTCCAGAAGCACCCCATTGGGCTCAAACAGGCCTATGTAGAGTGGGGTGCCCATCTTTTATAAGGATCAGCCCAGGCATATTCATGCTTACTCTACCAAAGAAACCTAATTCCAGAGAGATTTGTGTAGTGCCAGGGTGGAAATGTCCCTTCCTATGTTGTGGTTTTGTGTCAGTAATCCTGCTATTGATACAAAGCACAAATCTTATTTTAACAAAAAATCCATTCCACGTCTCATTAGGGTTTGCAATATGGTTTCACAAAATACATCAGCAATGGAGTTAGGCTCCCTTATTGAAGGCAAGGCTCAATATATACTCTACTACACATGCCCTTCTTAGTATTGCTCACACAACTAAATCCTCACCAAGAGAACAAGCAGATGCCGCTTCCGGGGATGCGGAGGTGCTGTGGAGATGCTGGGCCATGGTGGTAGACATTGAGGTGTTGGCGATCGCCCTTACCTGGTGGTGAAGTCTGCCAGGTCACATGGAGACACTTTGCTGACCTGTGTAAGAAGACCGCCTGGTGCCGCTTGGAGTTGTGAATGGCAGAGGCGCTCCTGCGCACCAATGTAGGGAGGTCTGCATTGCATACCACATGCCACCACTACACTGGTGTGCATGGCGGAGATTTACCAATGGTGGGCTGTGCCTCTCTGCATCACATGATGTTCCGCTGGCCGGACGCTGTGGAAAGTGAGGCCCCTGAGCTGCGTCGATCTTGTGTGATGAAGGACTGCAACTTCACGCATAAGTGGCCCTGTTGCATCACCTGCATCGGGACGATCCCCAGCAGACTTGGCGGCAACTGCTGTACCCAGGCTTATGAAATCCCGCCTGGCTGAGGCTCCTGCTGGCTGAGTCACAGATTTGGAGGGAGTGCAGTGGATTGCGCCACGGTGTCAATATCCAGATGAGGAGTATCAGGGACACGTAGCGGAGGAGGCCTGGGGGTCGAGTCGAGACCAGGCCTAGTGCCTGTGGGTGACACACCCCCAGTGGCAGCTCCTACGCTATGGAGGAAGAGTATCACCCCACTGCTTTCAAGCAGTGCAACAAAAGAAAACATAACAGCAAACAAATCCATCATTTTGCACAGCCCATAGGGCATCTACAGGGCTGTTACCTTGACCTTCTCCGGCATCCACCTCCTCATTTGATTGAGCCAGGTAGACCTGATATGGTCCCAATATATCTTTTGGCAGCTACACACCGGCATTAACTCACTGTACAGACCTGACTGCATGTTGCAGTATGCAATGTCAACATGCCAATCCTTGAGGGTCGGGAGTGGACCTTTAGCCCAGCACATTGCTATTCTGCACCTAGCGAGCAGCAACCCCATGACCACCAATCAACAAGGGGGTGACAGGATATCCTTGTCATAGCCTAACTGCGTAAGTAAGGGGGTCCCGCTTTGTGCGCACTAGTAATTGCTCCAAGTTCCACCAGGACGGTATGCCAAAAATACTTCACCCCTGGGCAGAATTAAGCCACATAGGTAAACTCCACCTCCTCCACACTACATTAGGGGCCGCTTGATGTGTCACATAATCTATATCGGAACAGTTGAGTCAGCGTATAATACACTTTGTTAAAATACTTGAAATGTAGCAGCCTGTGATGAATATTCAGGGAAAATACTTCATGTTGGAAACAAGAGTAAGTACATTATGTGTCACTGATGCTAACACCAAGGTTCTGTTGCCAATTTAGCCTGACCTTTGTGATGCCCGGGTGTCGTGCCTCTTGTGTGAGTGCATAAAGTATTGCTATGATGTGACATGGTGCAGACATTTGTAAGAGGTGAGTCAACGCTGGCAACTCTGCGGGTTCAAACAAGTCCTCCTCTTGTAACTCACACATAATGTGGCAGGTCCTGTAGTAATAGAACTGGGCCAAGATAGAGGATTTTACCCTGTGCGCACTAACCTGTTCCCAGATGCACATCATACCATCTTGGAGGAGATCTCCCATTATAGTAAGACCATTCCCGCAGTGCCCGTACAGCCCCCTTTCCTGTGACAGAGGAAATCATGTACACTAATCCAATGGAACACATGGCGAGTAAAGGAAGGATCCAACCTGTTGTTCTAAAAGCCACTGCCAGGAATAGACCATCGCATTCAGTGGGTCCAGGACATCATAGTGTTGCACCAGCCTTGTGATCAAAGTCCGGGGCAGAGTTAATGGGGAAATGTTGTAAGTCATCCGTACCATGTACCCAGTAATGAGAGTACATCCACTGTGCAGTCCTGTAGTAGGATGCAAGGTCTGGAGCATTCAAACCCCTATGCCATACAGTAGTGTTAGCATGTCCCAACTCATCTGTGGCTGCTTCCCAGGCCAGGCCAAATGAACCAAAAGAGCTCTATGATTGCTGACCACCGCACGTGGCAGCAAGATTGGGATATTTGCAAACAGGAAGGGGAAGCGGAGAAACACCACCATTTTCCTGATGGCTATACACCCGCTGAGCAACAAAGGCAGTTTCATCCACCACTCCACCATGTCTAAGAGCTTCTGCACTGCTTTGCAGTACTTATTCAGTAGAACCACCAACTTCTTTGTATGCAACTGGATCCCCAGGAATCTCACCAAATCAATAGTCCATTGAAATGGAAACTCCAGTTGGACTGGGGTTGATAAATTGTGCTTGGGGCTGCATACATACATGAGTGTGTCATCTGCATATGCAGAGATGATCAAATTGTAGTGCGTGAACCAGAGGTCCCTGTGCTCATGATATTCTCGGCCACTAAAGCATACAATAATATAATAAGGGGCATCCCTCTCTGGTGCCTCTTGAGCTAACAATGGCATCTGTGACTATGCCGTTGACTCTGATACACGATGTCGGCAGGGTGTATAGCACTTGGATCAATTGCAAAAAGACATCTCCCACACCCATGAAACCCCCATTCTACTGAATTGAACTCCTTTTCGGCGTCTAAGTATACCACTGCAGTACGTACCTCGGGATCGATGCGGTTAATAGAGCTAAAAATGGTCTGAGTTTGTTTGACAGGGACTGGCCAAGTATGAGCAGCCTGTTCCTGCACTACCACCCCTGGAAGCAGTGAAGTCAATTGGTTTGCAAGGATTTTGGCAAAGCTTTTTGTGTCCACATTTAGTAATGACAGCATTCAGTATGGTTCACAGATGTTAACTGGCTTAACCGGCTTCAGCAGGGTAATCAAAAGTTGCGAAGGGGGCATAAAGCCATCCTTCACCATCTCTTCATAGAGAGTTACCAGGTGCAAGAGCAGGATATCCTGGTAAGCCTTATAGAAGGCATGTCCCTTTGTGCCACAAAGATTTCCAGGAGACACAATGGAGCCACAAGGTGTTCCCTATGATGTACCATGAGCCACTTCATGGCAATATGCATAAGATAGTCTGTTGCTGCCTAATCGTCTAAGGGAGACGCGATGCGTATAATTCTGTAAAGTACCGGCGAAACTGCTGTAAGATTTGCTCCGCAATTTACAATGGTAACTCCTGCTTACCTTGCACCTCCAGGATTGTGGCATCCTCTCACCTAAGGTGTATGAGCTGCCAGCGTCGCCCGTGCAATCATGTATTTTCCTAAGTGTTTGACTTCACTCTGTGCAGCTTCATGATATTCCTCTAGTCTGATTTGAATGTCACACAACAGGTGCTGCTCCGCTGTCTCTCAAAGCGGTCGCTCAAGAGCCAGGATCTCCGCTTCCAGCCACACCAGCCTATTGCACAGCGAATGAAGGACACTGGTATGTTTGGCGATCAAGACCCCCCCCAAGCCTCCCCCTGGAAATAGACCCTGAAGGCCTCCCATACAGTTGCAAAGTTTTCCACTGAGCCAATATTGTTGTGAAATAGTTCTCTACTTGTAAATTGAATTGTGTGGATTCACTCGTAATTTACTCAAGGGGTCGAATAACAAACATACCGGGAAACTTGAGTTGCTTTTAGACTTAAAGTATTGTCTATAAACGTTTGCTTATGTCGCATGCTCTTGTGTAATTGTATTTTGCATTGTATTGTACCGTATATAAACCTGTGCGCCACAGAGTTAAGTGGCAGTCTCTTTTGAACCTCGTTATACTGACGACTTTTAAGACCACTGTACTAGCTGCAGCTAATAAATACCATCTTCTACGCCAGACGAAGAGTCCGTGTCTCTGTATTTGACAAGGCAGGTGAATCCCGGGGATTTCAGGTGTACCCTGCGCCACCGGGCCTTAAGGCTGCGGTTCTCCAACTGGCGCCCAACGTGGGGTGACTTCAGAGGTAGCGGTTAAGCCAGCGGGTCGTGAGTAGCCCCGCAAGAAAATTCTGGAGGGCGCGCAGCACGTGATCGACCCCTGTATGTCGAAGTGGACCAAAGGTCTTTGACAGCGCGGCTGCTCCTTTCCGACGGCTACTGAAGACTGCTGCCCTGACTGTCGCCCTGCCTTGGACCCTTCTGATGATGTTTGGTAAAGCGAGATGATAGATGGAACTTCGCTGGTGTAGGACGATCCTTAGTTAAGTATTTGGTGGGTCGCTCCCACGATTCTTTGTTTTGTTTTATTTTAGGGTTTTATTCAGGTATTGCAATACCCGAAGCCAAGGGGTAAGTACGTTTGTACTGTTTCAGTGATTTATACCCCTTGTTGTTTGTAAACAGTCTAGAGAAGTAACGATGCCTGGACTGAGTAAATTCAAAAGAATTTGTTGTTTGGGTTGTACAAGGGATTCCCAGTTGGAAGATTCATGTCCGATTCCTCCAGTTGGAACTCCCACTTATTAGCTCTATTCCAAGCATGGTATTGATCCCATTACATTTAACGAGACATGGGTCCGATACACGAAAAATAGTGGAGTTTTGAGTTGACACCAAAATGGTAGTTTTGAGTCCGCCATACTAGATAATTTGGAAATGATTTTGTTTAGAAGAAAAGCCCGGCCGGCAATGTTTGACTCTTTTTGCCTTCGGCGTAAGGAAGCCAAACAGAGAGAAATTAAGCAAGCAAAAAAGGATAAGAAAGCACAAAATATGTCAATTATAGAGGCTGCTCAACAATTTAAACATAACGAAGCAGATAGTGCAAAAGTACGCGATAGTTGGTCCACCTGCTGTTCCTGCTCATTTCCAGCGTATATGGGTCCATGAACCCTGAAAAAGGTCTGAAGTGTTGGCGCTTAGGCAAACTCTTCCGGATCCTCGTAAAAATCCGGCTGGATATTATAAGGAATTATCTCAAACAGTTGACGCTTGTATTATGAATTTGGCCGATATATATATATATGTTGTTTGGGAATGTTGTTCCACAAGCCTTGTGGGCACGGATTCGTAGGGAAAATCATAATGCTGAAATAGGTGGTGGTGATTGGGCTGCTATTAGAGCCGCTGATGCAGGTCAAGTGGGTGGTGCAAAACCCGATGATCTGATTACGGCCCTACCAGGCAGAATAATAGAATTAATGAAAACTATGATGCCCGCGGTGCGAATTAATTGGGATTAGCTGGCCGCATGTAAGCAAAAGAAAGACGAAAGTGTTTCGGATTTCTTCACCCGTTTTGAAGAGATGTTTATTGATCACAGTGGTCAGGATTTGAGTGTAGAGGGTGGACAACGGTTGTTTGTGGATAAGTTTGTATACAACTTGCTTCCTGAATTATCGAATAAACTAAAAGGTTCTGAAAGTGCATGGGCTGTTTCTTCCCCTGCTAAAATACTGGCTACTGCAAAGTATTATGAGAATAGAGATAAGGAGGAGAAAGAGCAACAAGAGAAGAAAAATAAAGATTTGAAAACGAAGGTGCTTTTGCAGCAAGCTTATTCTCCGCGATCTGCGCAGCCTCAGTTTTCTCAACTCCCACAGTTTCAGAAAGAGTTTCAGAAACCTGAGTACTTCGCACCACGTCTTCCGTTGGGTCCTAATCAATGTGCGTATTGTAGAGAAGAGGGACATTTTAAGAATAGTTGTCCGGTCCTATTACAGCGTAATAATGGGATGTCTGCTCCACGAGGTTGTGGTAATTCCCAGTCAGGATCTAGAGGTAGAGGACGAGGTGTGTCCTCTCAGGAGCAGCGTTCTATTCCTCCATCTACTACGAACTATTTTGATCAGCAGAGAGTCCAGTCCACACAGTATTATAATGATGATTATTGTGAAGAAAGGGCTGATGATTTTCAGATCGAATAGGACAGCCATAGACGAAGTGAGGGAGTTGTGTCGATTCCAGTAGATCAAAATGGGCCATATGTCACGATCAATACTATGGGTGTTTCAGAACCGTTTCTTTTGGATACTGGCGCGATGAGAAGTTCTATTATGCATGCTAAACTCCCTGGGGCACCTTTGTCTAGCTTAATAAATACTTCTGTAGGATTTTCTGGCGCCCCAGTTCGTAATCCGGTTTCTTGTCCCTTGCCTGTTTCGATTGGTCCTTATGACCTAAAAGCTCCGCTTATTCTAACAACTGGTTGCGGCGAGAACTTGCTGCATCTAGATCTGTTGAAAACATTACATACAACATTGTATAGTTCCTCTTCGGGTGTGCATCTTACATTGGGGAAGAAAATTACATCTTCCGTGTATCTGTCACGGGACAAGTTTCCACCCGAGTTGGTTTCTCTTCCTGAAAGTCTTTGGGCTACGGGCCCAAATGACGTGGGTTGTCTTGCAATTCTACCATATGTTGTCACAGTTAAGGAGACTGTGAGCATGCCACGCATTCCCCTGTATCGTATCTCTAGTGATGGAGAGAGAGCACTTTTGGCTATTGTCGATGATTTTATACAGAAAGGCGTGGTTGAGGAAACAAGAGGTAATGTTTGTAACAGTCCTGTTCTTCCGATTCTTAAGAGAACTGATCCTTCACAACCTCCTGTTTACAGATTTAGAATTGACCTTAGAGAGGTCAATAAAATTGTGGTACCACAGTTTCCTGTTGTTCCGGATATTACTGCTCTGTTGTGAATGATTCCTGCTTTGGCAGCTTGGTTTTCAGTTATAGACATCAAGAATGCTTTCTTTAGTATTCCTATTGCTGAAGAAAGTAGGGATATCTTTGGTTTCTCTCTCGGTGGCCGAAGTTTTAGATTTAAGAGAGCTCCTCAAGGCTATTGCGAAAGTCCCTCTATCTATAGCAAGGCTCTTAAGTCACATCTTGATGCTCTTCCTTTGCCTCCTGGTGCTACACTCATTCCGTATGTGGATGATTTGTTGGTGGCTGCTGATACGGAAGATGTGTGTAAGGTAGTGACTGTTGCGTTATTGCACCATTTGTCTGCACTATAACATAAGGTGTCTCCCTCTAAATTGCAATATGCCAGCCAAGAAGTTACCTATCTAGGTCATCTCTTGTCGAAGGAGGGAAGGCGATTGACCCCAGAACGTATTCACGCTATTTCACAGATGTCTGTACCTACAACACAGAGAGAAGTGCGTGCCTTTTTGGGTATCACTTCCTACTGTAGACAATGGATTCCCAATTTTTCACTTTTGGCTAGACCACTGTTGGACCTAACGTTGAAAGATATGCCACATCCGCTCCCTTGGACAGATGAATGTCAGAAAAGCTTTGTTGACCTACGTGCTGCTCTGTGTTATGCTCCAGTGTTGGGTACCCCAGATTACAGTAAGCCTTTTACAATGTACGTTCACGAGAGAGAGGGTTGCGCATTGTCAGTTTTGACGCAGAAATTTGGAGATAAGCAGAGGCCATGGGCCTATTTCTCCGCTACATTAGACCCAGTAGCTAAGTTTTTGCCCAGCTGTCTTAGAGCCACAGCAGCTGTGGCGATATCTATCAGACAATCAGCTGGATTAGTATTGGATAACACACTCATTGTTATGGTTCCGCATGCAGTGGATACTTTGTTGAATAGAACCAGAACACAGCATCTTACGAGTGCTCGTTTGTCTGGATACGAGCTGACACTTTTGGCGAGCCATGTGCACATCAAAAGATGTAACACGTTAAATCCAGCTACACTGTTGCCATTACCAGATGAGAAAGATGTTCAGGAGAAACATGATTGTTTTCTTCGAACGGAAGAAGAAAGGAAGGGTAGAATTAATTTGAAGGACACTCCGCTCAAGGACCCGGATGGGATCCTATGGGTAGATGGTTCCTGTTTCAAGCTTCCAAATGGGGAGACTACTTCTGCCTATGTTGTTACCACCTTATGTACAATTGTTGAGGCGGCACGTATTGGACATAATTCAGCCCAAGCAGCTGAGTTAATAGCCTTGACTAGAGCGTGTGTGTTGTCAAAAGGAAAGAGGGGGAATGTGTATACCGACAGCCAGTATGCTTTTGGCGTTGCACATAGTTTTGGTAGGTTATGGAGGGAGAGAGGATTTTTTACCTCTCACAGGACAAAGATCCAGCATGGTCAGTTAGTGACTGATCTTCTTGAGTCGCTTACCTTACCTGCACAGATAGCAATCATAAAGTGCAGCGCACATAAGAAAGTCACAGATGATGTGGGTCGTGGAAATGCGTTTGCAGACGAAGTAGCAAAAACTACAGCTAGAAACACAGCTAGCCGAATGTACGTGGCAGGTCCTGCAAATTGGGTCAGGGAAATTGGAATGTGTGAAGACACGATTGAGAGTGTGAAAACAATTCAGGGAGAAGCGAATGAGAAGGAATTAAGAACGTGGAAAGAAAGTACGGGAATGTTAGGCTCGACGGGTTGTTGGACCGAATTGTCGGAACATCAGCGATGGTTATTGCCGCATACTTATGTATTACCGGTTGTAACTATGGCTCATGGTCCAGCCTACATTAGTGCAAAAGGCATTTGTAAGCTCTTGGCTCCTGTATGGCAGAATTTAGGAATTCCGAAGTGTGCAGAGAACGTGGTTAATCATTGTATTGTTTGTCTAATGCATAACCCAGGAAAAGGTACCCCAACTCCGGCAGGTCATTTTTCTCCCCCGTCATATCATTTTGAAGTGCTGCAGATCGATTACATTTATATGGATCGATGCAACAACCTTAAGTATGTTCTGGTGGTGGTATGTGCCTTTTCCCGTTGGATAGAGGCCTACCCCTTGAAAGATAACACTGCTTTGTCAACTGCTAAAGTGTTACTTAAAGAGTTCTTCCCCAGCTTTGGTTTGCCGCGTATTGTCTGGAGTGACAATGGGAGTGAATTCGTGGGTCAAATTATGCAGAAAGTATGTTCTGGTCTTGGGATCAGACAAAAATTTCATGCGGCAAACCATCCACAGTCAGCAGGTTTGGTTGAGTGTTATAATGGTACGCTCAAACTTAAACTAGTTAAGATTCAAGCCAGTATAGGTCTTGCCTGGCCAGATGCCTTGCCCCTAGCTCTTTTGTCAACCAGAACTACTGTACACTCTCGTATGGGACTTAGCCCATATGAAGAGGTATTTGGACGCCCAGCTAATGTTTTGGGTGTCCCTCGCCCCAAGAGATATTCCCATATACCATATCCTTTGTTAATTGACTATTTGCATGATTTGACTACTAAATTAAGTGTTATTCGTCAACAGGTACAAAGTGCTTTGCCAGAGGCCTCCACGGACCCAGGTCACACCATTTTGCCCGGTGACTGGGTCTGCATCAAAAATTTTCAGCGGATGAAGAACCTGGAGCCTCGTTGGTCTACGCCTACACAAGTTTTGATCATCACCCGCACGGCTGTGAAAGTGGTTGGCAAACGAAACTGGGTGCATGGCGTGCACTGTAAAAAAGTGCCATTGCCATTACCCTTTGACCAGTGGATTCGCAGTGGTGTAAAAGAATCGGATACTGCAGTGGTTCCCTGTTTTGTGCCCTTCAGTGATGCCCAAATTTATGGAACTCAGGGGCATATTATCAAGGGGCTTTATCTCCGCTTTTTTGGCTTTAAAAGCCAAGAAAGCGGAGATAAAATTATCTCCCTATTACCAAGCTGTCGCTAACACCAGTTAGCGACAGCTAATAGGAGATAGTGACCATCTTGGGCCCCGCTTTGCATGTCAGTGACATTTATCACTAATGACATGCAAAGTGGGCGTGCCAAGATGTTAGCGACTGAAAACAGTCGCTAACATCGCTATCTCCTATTACCAACTTTTGGAGATATTCGCGCTAAGCGCGAATATCTCCAAAAGCTAACACTTGCCCAGGAGCAGTTCTTAGCCATGTTATCCAATGGGAGGTGGATAACATGGCTAAGAGCATTTGCTCGATAATGCATGAATATCGCTGACTTTTCAGCGATATTCATGCATTGCGGCCTTTTTTTATCGCATTTGCGATAAACCTTGATAATAGCAAGGTTTATCTGCGATAAAAATCGCCGATGTGCGGCGATAATTTTTGTCTCTAAACAAGTTAGAGACAAAAATTATCTCTATTGGTTGGTAATATGCCCCTCAGTCTGAGAAAGCAGATGACAATATTCTTCAAGCCGCTGTGCCTGCGCATCTTCGAATAGACACTACAAATCCAAAAGCTCTATTTCAAGACCAGACCGTGCCGAGCAAAACACGCTATAACTTGAGGTCCGTAGTTGACCAGAAGAACTGAATACTTTGAACACATTTTTTCCATCTTTCTCATACCATTTAAAGACACTTTTTGGTTGCTTTGTCCTTTTGTTGTTCTTTAGTTTCTATGAGGTATTAGTATTAGAAGTGCCATCCGTCTCCGTCGCAGGGTCACGGTAGGAGGCTCAGACTGTAACCTGATTTTCTGTTCTTTTAGTAAACGGCTAGCGCCTCAGGATATACAGAAGTATATAGCTGAGTGATTAAAGAAGATTACCATGAGCGACTTTTTTTTAGATAAAGATGGATGGTACAATCAATGTAGGTAGAGATAGTAGGAAGCAAGAGATGAGATTGAAATATTGTAAATTATTGCGTAGTCGATTTGGTGTGACTTTGTGTATTTTCATGTTTTTGTATATTTTATTAGCTTGAATTGGTTGGATTGTCCATATTCTACATCCGAGAAGTGTTGCTAATACCACAACTTCTTTGCCCTCTCGTCTTTCTGTCTTTTCGCATAAAATGCATACTCTACCCCCTCATGAACAGATAAGGAGAGCCGAATATATGAATAATACGTTTATCTAGTTATTGCACCAACACCAGTTGGCCATTAATATGACTGACTGTTGGGTGTGCGGTCTTATGCCACACAATGCACAAAAGGGGATGCCGTATCTGGTTCTCCCTTTTTCATATGAAGGTTCAGCTTGGGCCTACTTGACTATGTTTTCGGCCGCATACCACAACAGACTTAGAAATCCTGTAAAGACTTCTGGGACTGGATTGGATTTCAGTCATAGCTCTTTGATCAAAGGTATAGTAGTGATGGCTAAGATTGTAGAAAGGGGAAAAATTCCATTGGAAGAGAAGAAAGCTTATGAAGGATGGAATGTTACTCACTATGTTTCTAGTCTTGGTGACAAAAATAAAAGGGGTGAGTCTTCTCCAGTATGGACTGTATCCCATCAAGGTAATTTTTGTCTCCAAGTCAACAGTAAGAAAACTGACAATAAACAGGGTTGTTTACACACCTACATTTTCTTGTCCCCTGATTTCCCCCCATTAGTTCCGTCACAAGGAACTTATTTTGTTTGTGAAGATAGAGCTTACACTTGGCTCCCTTCCAACTTTTCTGGAACCTGTTATATAGCTTTCCTTCTTCACCCTACATATTCGGCTCCGTCAGACCACCACAGAACTAGATATAGCCGAGGTATATTCGATGTCAAGGACACGGCAGAGCAAGAGGGAGGAAATTTCCTTAAAGGATTCCTTCCCTTTTGGGGCCCGATGGCCAACAGCAGAAATATCAGACAATTGGTTTGTGTGGTTGAGACCACTATTAATGTTACTGCAGGTGCGATAGGTAACATTACAGCCGAGCTACAGGCTGATCGTCTTATGACGTTGCAAAATCGAATTGCGTTAGATGTAATCCTAGCAGACCGAGGAGGTGTCTGTAGATTGATCGGATCTAGCTGTTGCATTTATATTCCAGATGATGCTCCGGCAGTATATCAAGCCATTTCCAAATTGCATACCATCTCCGAGTCGATCCATCAGGACGAAGGGGATTGGTCATTTATGGGATTGTTTTGGAGAATATTGTCAACATGGGGATGGAAGATTCTAACGTTCCTAGGAGCAATTTTGGCCATCATATTCTCTTGTTGTTTGCGCGTTCAATGTGGTCCCTCAGTGTGTGGCCTGTTGGCTACTTTATGCGTACCACGTTCCGAAAATCCGAGGACAGAGAATATTAGGATGATGGTGCAACAGCAGCTCGAGGACTTTATGAATATCGATGCTGAGTCCGACTCAGACTAGCATGAGTTGGTTTGTCTTTGCCTGAGTAATGGCAATAGGAGGGTCTGAGGCTTTGTAAATTACGAAGTCGTTCGTGCTCAGCCTCCATTTTGTAAGTCGCCGCCATTTTGTGTTGCCCTCACTCAGGCAGTGCGGCGACCGCGATGTTTTTGTCGTTTCTGCATTCACGTGTCCGATGTCCTCTTTGTCTATATTTACTAACGAGTGTCAGGGCCTGGCCGAGTACACTAATTCCTGTCTGAGCTGATTAAGCCCTGTCTGGACTATTTGTTGGCTCACACCATTCTTTCCTCCAGGTTATCATATCTGCTGTCCTTCGCTATATGTCTTATGTATTCTCCTGTTTCACGATTGTCCTTCTACAACATGCAGCTGTGTTTTCTCTACTTGTAAATCGAATTGTGTGGATTCACTCGTAATTTACTCAAGGGGTTGAATAACAAACATACCGGGAAACTTGAGTTGCTTTTAGACTTAAAGTATTGTCTATAAACGTTTGCTTATGTCGCATGCTCTTGTGTAATTGTATTTTGCATTGTATTGTACCGTATATAAACCTTTGCGCCACGGAGCTAAGTGGCAGTCTCTTTTGAACCTCGTTATACTGATGAGTTCTAAGACCACTGTACTAGCTGCAGCTAATAAATACCATCTTCTACGCCAGACTAAGAGTTCGTGTCTCTGTATTTGACAAGGTAGGTGAATCCTGGGGATTTCAGGCGTACCCTGCGCCACCGGGCCTTAAGCTGCGGTTCTCCACCTCCCGCTGTGTCTCTGAATTGTTTCCTTGCAAGGGGTTACTTAAGTAAATTAGAGGGGTCTGGCGCATTCCCTTGTGGGCCAGGGCCTCGCACATCATAGAACTGGCCCTGGTGCCCCCATATCGTCCTTAAAACAGCGTGGCATCATACACCTGCCACCCATGCACATGTACACCTTTTGCAGCTTAACACCTGAGCCTCACTGACTCCGAATCAGCACACTTCTAGCGTGGGAAGTAAATCTAGCCATGTAGCAGTTGCCCTGCATACGACGCTGCATCAATACATCACTCCCGTATGCTAGGTGCATTTCCTGCAATTTTGCTGTATCAAATTAGTGTTGATGTAAGTAAGTAACTACCTTACATATTTTCTGGCAGTCATTTAATCCCCTGACATTCCAGGTTAGAAATTTTAGTGATGGAGGGCATCTAACTCCCACCATTGCACCTCTTGCTTCATCCTCCGTCAACATGCATCTACCTAGTTGTGTGAGGGCATTAGTTCCTAAAGAGTCACACTTCCTGCTGACTCTTTAAACTTGTCTGACCTGAGCAGAAATACACACTAATAGAAACTGCATGCCCCTCTTGTCTTAGACGAACAGCGCACAACCTACCGAAATTGTCAGTGCCCGGGGACTAGCATGCCCAGAACTCCTGCAGCTGGCAGTGCTATCAGCTGGGGAGTGTGTGCACACAGTAAGCTACCTGAGATCCTTCTACGTTCACTTGGGCTCCCTCCTGTAACTCCCCACTCAGCCTGCACATGAGTCCAAGGGTGCATTGAAGACGCTTCCCACAGCAGGCTTGGCGGCCACAGAATAACTCTGTGCAGCAGGATCCAAGGACACTTGTGCAGACCCACGGCAGGCACAGAATCAGGAACTACACAATCTGCTCACTGGTAACAGGTTGAGGGAGTAAGGTATAAGACACACTGGGGCAGATCCATCGGTGGCAGAGAGCGAATTCCATCTGTGGTAAGTCTCGCTTAGCAGGGGCAGCATGTAAGGTCCAGGTACCTACCGCATATTAAGGGTGGGCTGGGAACTCTGCTCCGCTGGCTGGGTTCACAGACATTTGGCACCCTGCACTCCAAACAGAGTGCAACGTTCTGTGTGGTCTGTTGAATTTAGACATCATTTAGGGCATGGATGGCATTGGATTGAGTTGGTATTTGTGTTTTTTTGGGGTGGGCTTTCTGATGTTGGGCCTGGCCATGTGGCTGGTGGCCATTTTGAAGCATAGGCCTGCAAGCTTGTCTGGCCTTGTCTGCCAACAGGCCTGCTTTCATCGAGTAGGCTCAGAGCAGGTAGCCACAGCTTTATTAATCAAGTGTTTCTGTGTGGTCTGTTGAATTTAGACATCATTTAGGGCATGGATGGCATTGGATTGAGTTGGGAAATGTTTTTTGGGGGTGGGCTTTCTGATGTTGGGCCTGGCCATGTGGCTGGTGGCCATTTTGAAGCCTAGGCCTGCAAGCTTGTCTGGCCTTGTCTACCAACAGGACTGCTTTCATCCAGTAGGCTCAGAGAAGGTAGCCACAGCTTTATTAATCAAGTTTTTCTTTGTGGTCTGTTGATTTTAGACATCATTTAGGGCATGGATGGCATTGGAATGAGTTGGGAAGTGTGTTTTTTTGGGGTGGGCTTTCTGATGTTGGGCCTGGACATGTGGCTAGTGGCCATTTTGAAGCATAGTCCTGCAAGCTTGTCTGGCCTTGTCTGCCAACAGGCCTGCTTTCATCCAGTAGGCTCCGAGCAGGTAACCACAGCTTTATTAATCAAGTGTTTCTGTGTGGTCTGTTGAATGTAGACATCATTTAGGGCATGGATGGCATTGGATTGAGTTAGGAAGTCTGTTTTTAGGGGTGGGCTTTCTGATGCTGGGCCTGGCCATGTGGCTGGTGGCCATTTTGAAGCCTAGGCCTGCAATCTTGTCTGGCCTTGTCTGCCAACAGGGCGGGCTTTCTGATGTTGGGCGTCTGTGAATTTTCGTATTTGCATTTTGTGGCATTAAAAAGGCAGAGCAGTGTGCTTTAGCATGCATCCTTTGCCTGGCTTTTATAGGCCTTTTGTCAGCTCCTGGTGTTTCCCCAGGCACTCCGATGGTTGCTTTTGATTTGTGAGTGTTCATTTGGCTGGTGGCCTTTTTTTGTTGTGGAGTTATTAGTGTCCTACTTTTGCCAAATAGGCCTGCATGGTTTTTCTATTGGCTTACTGCTTCCATCCATCCACCCCCTTTGCCAGCAGCAGCTCCATGAATGATTTGATGCTCAAATAATTTAATAGCAAATAGGGTCCACCCCACTTAAATTACATTTTTATTTTGGTGGTTCTTATTCTCTTTCCTATCCTTCCTGAGAGTGTAGTGTGCGTACACAGTAGTATAACATAGCCCTTGTTGACAAAGTCTCAGAAATGGTTAGACTATATCTTTTGTTTGCACTAGTACAGTAGTAACTGAACCACAACAACAAATGCAACATTTCACTGATGTTCTTCCCCTGGCTTATTTGCTTTTATGTGCACAAAAAGCCAGAGGAGGAGGTGTCATCATCATCATCATCCGTTGTACTGCCAGCCAGACAGAAGTCCTGCTGCGCATCACGTCCACGTGTGACCACAACATGTTGTGCATCTGCGTCCTGTCTGACATTTGAAGAAGATGGCCCCAAAGAAAGGTACCAGGTCCAGTACCAAGAAAGTTGCCGGTGAGAAGAAGGAACAGAAAAAGGAAGTGCCATTAACCAAGACTGGTGTACCAAAAAAGTTACGCCTGCAGCAGCGTTGGCTGGGAGCAGCACTTCCGCACCAGCGGCCCAACCCCACTAACCTAGGCCCAAGCCCTTGAGTGTCGCAGAGGTAGCTAGTCTACTAACGAGCAGCAATGCTGAAATGTCATTATCGCAAAGTAGTACACAATCAATGCAGGCGGAAACTCAGCAGATAAGTGTGCAGCCGCAGCAACAGCAGCAGCCGCAACAACAACAGCAGCAGCCGCAACAACAACAGCAGCAGCCGCAACAACAACAGCAGCAGCCGCAAGAACAGCAGCAGCGACAAGAACAGCCCACAATGGTAGTTGTTGCTCCTGAAGTAGGGGCATTTCAGGAAATTGAGCTTCCTGCAGACAAAGTGGAGCAAACCACTGTTTCAGAAGATCTGTTGTCTTCCAGACCACCAGCAAGGAAAAGGAGGCTTAGTCCATCATCTTCTTCTTCAAGCCCCGCCTCTGATGATCATGATGCCACTTGGCAGCCACCAGCTCAGTCTGAGAGCTACGAACGCCAAAAGACAATGCTTCTGAAAATGAAGGTTCCAGAAACATTTAGAGTTATGGAAGTAGGTGTAGAAGAGGGGGATGATGTTGATGAAGACCAGCCAGTCATCACGCACATCTTTCCCGCCCCAAAGGGAATGGAGACCAACATTCTCACCCTATCCAGAAAGGCTGCTACTGAGCGGGATTTAGCACAGATACCACCAACATTGGTTACACCACCATGACCTCCAGCTGCCATATTTTCAAAGGCCCGGCAGGGACCTACATCCAGCTCAACCATCTCAGTAGGTAGTGGTAGTAAAAGTCACAGTGTAGCTACACAGAGTCACATTCCAAGCACACCTTCCCGTTCATCTGGTATTGAAAGTGGCACATCCAGCAGTGCCAGAAAGTTCTCCTCCCCAGTTTGGGACTTCTTTTCTGTTAGCACCAAGGAGGACAACGTTGCTATATGCTCAATTTGTCACACAGGTGTTCGGCGCGGTACTCTTGGTACAAACTATGGTACCAGAGGCCAAGCAAGTCATCTCAGAATACACCACACTATTGTGTGGGAGAATCACTTACGTCACTTAAAACAAAGAAAAAAACCTCAACCAATTGAAGTTGGGCATGAAGAATCAGGTGACGATATTATTGCGGTGGAAGGTGAAGAAGAGGGAGGCATTTCTAGCCCTGTCCCCAGTAGTGTAGTGGTACCGCTCACATCCTCCTCAGTAACATCTGAGTGCCACCGCAGTAAGAGCCATACTCAGAGTCAGGCTGAGACACCAAGGCGACCGAGTACTACAATGAGACAAACTGCGTCGTTGAGCCTAAGTGGGTTAATGAAAATAACAGCACCACAAAGGAAAGTAATACAGCCTACCATTGAGAGCATGCTTGGGTTGGAGGGGCAGTTGCATCGCAACAACCCAACTGCACGGTTGTACAATGGCAAAGCTGCCTAAAATGTTAGCACTGGACCTTCTCCCTTTTTCATTCGTGGAAGGGGTGGGTTTCCTTGAATTTGTTTCAGCCATCTGCCCTAAATGGAAGGTTCCCAGCCGATCCTATTTCCAAAGAATTGCTGTTCCAGCACTACATCATGATGTGCTGGAATTGGTTGGAAAAGCTTTGCAGCGGAGTGCTGTTCACAATATCCACTTGAGAACAGACCAGTTGCCAAGCCACAGATTACATGTGCATCACTGCACACTGGGTCTCTATGGTGGGGGTTAGAGATAAGCTATCTGAATGAGGTGCTGTTGACACAGCTGAGATTTTAAAAGCTGCTCGGAAACATGCATCCGTAGCCATGCTCGCCATGGAGAAATCTCAGACTGCTGTAAACATTTTGGAAAAGTTTCGCAGGAAGGTTTTTGAATGGCTGCGCCCATGAGGGCTTAGTATTGGTTTTGTTGCCACAGATAATCGCAGTAATGCACTTAAGGCCATGGAGCTTGGTTCCTATTTCAGGGTTCCATGTTTGGCGCACTGCATAAACATTATAGACAAGACTTTCTGAAAAAAGAACCCATAGTCAGCAACTTACTGACCATCTGCCGAAGAATATGCACTCATTTCAGCCATTCTTTTAAAGCTCGGAAGCAGCTGAGGATCATTCAACGTCAATATAACATGCCAGTCAAAGCACTCATCCAGGAGGTGTCAACACATTGGAACTCAACGTATTACATGCTTGATCGTCTGTTTGAGCAGTACAGGCCACTCAATGAATATGTTATGCAAAGACTGGATGCTACTGTGAAAGGCATGACCCTTCAGATGGACCAATGGTGCCTAGTTAAATACCTGACTAAGATGCTTCGTCCTTTTGAGGTCTTCATACGTGAAGTCAGCAAGGAGGACTGTACAATGGGCCAAGCTATCCCATTATTGCAAATGCTAGAGTATCAGCTGAAGAAGTTGTCTGAATCATACAAAGGTGTAGAGGAAAAAAAGGAAGCCTATGACTTGGCGGAGAGCTTAGCCCGTCGCTTAGCTGGAAATACAAGGGTGCAAAATAAGATTTTGTCACAAGAACATTACAATTCTGCCACAATTCTGTATCCACTGGCAAAATTGGGACTTAAGACATTCATTCCCTTTTAAGAGATGGATGTTTCAGAGATGGATGTTGCCCACTACAAAACTTAGATAGCTGAGGCAACGAGTAAGTTGGAAAATGAACGGCTGCTAATTAAAAGCCCGCTAGATCAACCCACAAGAAGTACTGCAGCAGGGCATGTGGCATCAAGTGCAACTTCAGAGTCTGAGGGCAGTGCATTTGGCTCACAACACTCACCTTCACTATCGACAACAGCAACAGTTACTGGATCATTAGGCCCAGTTGAATCGTTACATGATTTGTATTTACAGTTAGGCATTAATAAGCACAGTGCTGATGAAAGAGCCCAAAGGTTTAGCAGCAGCCCCCCTGAACATTGAGCGGATGGTCCAGGCCTATCTGGATGACCCAACAGAGGTGTACATTGATCAACAAAACCCATTGCAGTATTCGTATAGGAAAAGGGCTGAATGGCCACTGCTCAGCAGGCTGGCGATAAGCTATCTGGCTTGCCCAGTCGCAAGTGTCTCTTCCTAACGTGTTTTCAGTGCTGCTGGTTCCATTGTAATAGTGAGAAGGACCAGTCTTTCGCCCAAAAATGTGGAGAGGTTAACAATGATCAAAATGAATCGGCACTTCATACCACCAAATTACACAATACTTAAAGCAAGGGAGGAAGATGAGGACAGCGGCTCAGGTGACGGAAGTAGTGTGTTACATGATTACCTACTACTGGCTGAACCCCCAGAGTTTCAGGACGAGTTATACTTCTCTGACAATTAGGCTTGTACTTACTGTCTTCCTCCCTTATTTTCCTTTATTTGTCTGTCTGTCGTTCCGGTTACAAACTTTAAATCACAACAAATCCACTACCACAGTCTCCTACTCTTCTGATTTCAATATACAAGGTTCAGGTGTCTGCATTTCTCAGTACAGTCCTCCGAATCCAGCTCCTCCGCTCCATCATACTGCATCTCCCTAAATCCATTGCCCTCATGATGAATGGATGATGGAAAATAGAAGAAAAAATAAAAACTTTCCTTGTCTCCCCAAAAGAAGTAGAACATGATGACTACTATAGCTATCCTCCTTTCAGAGCTGAGAGAGACTGCCCATTAACTGAAAATGAGATGGAACAGGTAATGATTGATGCCATGCATTGGACGCAGTGTCGCAGACTGAGTGATTTTTTGTTGTTTGTTGTGCATGAAGTTATGTCATTGTGCACTAATCATCTTTCTACACTACACACTAAACACAACTCAAGGCAAATTTCCCCTTCTTGCAAATATTTTTAATAAGAAATTTGTACTTCTACTGCAGCTTGATACATTGCGTTTGACTGAATACAGGAAGGGGACTCAATCTGCACACTAAGGGGCCGACTATGATGGCAGACGGACCTGAGTCCGTCCGCCACCATAGAGTAGGAGGGACCGTCCGCAGGGGCAGCGGCGGTCCCTCCGTGCAAATTAGGATGTGACCGCCACCCTGGCGGTCACATCCTGTATTTTTAACATTACGGCGGGTGCAGCTTCAAGCTGCACCCGCCGCAATGTTAAAAATGCATGCACCGCATTTGCGTGCACAAAGCGGCAGGCACCGCGTGGTGCCTGCTGCTTTGTTCACGCAAATGCTGGGGGGTACCATAGGTACCCCCCCATGTGCACCCCCCCCTTCACCCAGGGGGCCCGCAACGGGCCCCCGAAGTGAAGGTCCGTATGCTTTTCCACGGCAGAAAAGCCGCCGTGGAAAAGCATACATTCTACACCATCATAATATGGCTGGTGGCGTCTGATAGACACCGCCAGTCATGTTATAGCTTTTCCGCCGCGGTCAGAAGGCGACTGCGGCAGAAAATCTGCAGCCTAAAAAACGATCCCCCAGCCATCCTAATCTGGCAGGGGGTCTTTTTCAGTCCGCAGCGGTTTTCCCGCATCCTCCGGGCCGGTGGTGGCTTATGCCGGCCCAGAGGATGCGGGAAAACCGCCATCATAATCGGCCCCTAAGTATGACAACAGCACAGTCCTTGATGATGATGGCGAAAAAGACAGCCTGTTAACTTAAGATGAGAAGGAACAGGTAATGAAAATTAATGTCATGCATTGGACACCTGACACTGAGCGATTGGTGTTTATGTTTTTGTTGTTTGTTTGTTGTGCATGAAGTGAAGTCGAAGTGTACTAGTAGTCTTACTGTACACACTAAAGAGTGATTCAAGTCAATAATATTTCTACTCTTGTTGTGTAATAACAAAATGTTACTTCTACTGTGGGCCGATCTTCACAGTCAGTCAGTACAAGTATTGGAGATGATTGATGGAATAATAGCAAGTCAGGAGGACTTTTCATGAGTGGCATAAAAGGTAAAAGCGTCAGCAACAACCACAGCAGACCCAAATGTCTGTGTAGAAGTGGAGTCGAGTGTAGTGGTGGGATGACTGCGATGCATTGATTTACTAACTTAAATTGTAAAATGCTATGTTTGGATATGTGCTTTGTCCAACTCTTTAAAAAAAAGTACCCTAAACGGAGGATGTGCTAAGCGACGTGCCGTCACTCTGGGCCTGCTCTGTCCTGTTGTTGTTGAAGGTCAATGCTGGAAACAGACTAGAGTAGAGATGATGCATACATGCGGCCTCGGAAAGTGTTCTTGTTGCACTACACCATAACTTATGCATTTCTTTCAACTTTGTTTCCCAATATCCCTTTTGTTTTTCCATCTACAATTACAGGCCAAGCCTTGCCCTATACTTGGGAAAACATTACAATGCACACTTACCTTACCAATAAATCTACATTTTTCAGGCGGGCAGTGGCGACTGGCGACACCCAAGATTGATGGACGAGAGGACCAAGAGGAATGTCGAGATGCAAATCCAGTCCACATTTTTGACAAGGATAACACAGTAACAGTATCAACTTTCATCATCTTTTACATAATTATTATTTTTTTGTCTACAATCTTTACAACAGTGTGTTCTTGTTGTTGTTGTTATTATCATTAGATGTGTTCTCTGTTTATGATTCATCCCTACCAATATTTAAAAAATGTATTTGCTATCTGTAAAAGCATTAAGTCTCCTTATCAATCCTCACCATGCATGCATTTCCTTTTTCTCCCTTAACATATTAATATGGATATGGTAGTCTACAGAGTTAGTTGTTTGGTGTTTGTCCATGAGTACTGTCTGTTTTTAATTTTCAAATCTTTCCCCAAACCCCTCCTTCCCATCCATTTAATAAACCCTAACCCTCTTCCCCCGGGCTATGTGACTTACTGAGGTGTGGCTAAATCGAATGTACATCAATAATTAATCACACGCTTGCTGGGGCGGATGTGGCGAAAGCAACAGTACTTCAATTTCAAGGCAGAGCGATGATATTCATCTGCTTGCCCACCGATGAGCAGTATATATTAGAGGTGATTTTTATTTAACAAAGGAACATATACCGCCGCATTAATTGCCGGCATTGATTGGATTTATTGTCATTCTCATACACAGCACTAACTGTTACGCTGTAGTCATAGTCAAGTGACTCAACACAACTATAGTTTGTAACTCTGTCTAGTGGGGTATCCCCAGCACCATTATGTTTTGTTGTAAAAAAATGTTGCATATTATTGTTGCTCGGTAAGTTCTGTACTGCACCTCATTCTAAGACTCTTCGAACAGTCTCTCAAAGGCGACTTACTGTCTCATTTTCTTTTTTTGCAAATGCTGTTGCCCTGTCAGTGTCTACTACTACTACCAGCACCGCCACAATCCTGGCATGTTAGGAAAACGAAACCATCATCACCATGCAGCCATCGCTGTGCCTAAGTTAAACATCAAGCAAAGGCAAGAGAAGTTTGGGGGAGGCATAATTAATAATGAACATGTTTTCAATCAATTCACACACCCCTTTGAGTTCAGTTAAAGAATGCATAGACTAGAAGAGAGAGACTGACAGTACTAGTAGGACAACTCAATCAGTGAGGGGTGACGCATCTATCTGTTTGTGTCTTACACAGTCAGCTAATTATTTAAATCAAACACTGGCTAAGGGCGGACCTGCACCAGCAAGGAAACAGTGTGATGTAAAACAGTAACCCCACCTACAAAACATTAACAACATAGTATGTAAAGTAGAAATATAGATTTAATATAACCCTAACAAAAATAAACTATCCCGAAACCCACAAAACCTGACCCACCCCTCTCCTTAACCCCATCAAATGTCTGTAACGAGAAAGTCCAAACAAATGTCCAAAACCCCAACGCCCAATTCCCACCCACCAAAACAAGAATTAAAAAAGGGGCAATAGACAGGTTCTCCTATGTCCGGCGGGACTGTCTTTGGAGAACAAGCAATGCCTCCTCTAGTAGGGCGACGCAGCGCTTTAGAGCGCAGCAGTTGCAGCCACAGTGGGGGGCACCAGAGATGGAAATGCGGCGGCGGGCGGCTGCCAGACGGTGGCGCCGTACCGCTGGAGGGTGGTGGCTGGGGCCCGGGGCACTGGAGGAGGCTTCATCTGCTGCCGCCTCCTCCTCCTCCTGTTCCAAGACCACAAGCTGCCGATATTCTAGTAGGATTGTCTCCAGCTTGCGGCGTCATGCCTTGGCGGCCAACTTCTTCCGATCTGGTTTGGAAGGAGTAGCTGTATATCAAAAAGAAAAAAACAAGACAATTGTAAAATATACTCTTAGAAAAACAGTAGGACAAGTTAAGTATACACATTGTGGCATGGTAGCACTATTAAGCACAGAACATAACATTTGTGGTATGTATCTATCCTCCCACTTGCTTGGGCTTTAAGATTTGTAGGATTTTTTCAGGCATTCAACCAACCATGCATCAGATTCTTTACTATCAGCCACCTTTGCAAATTGCATGCTTGCATCACACGAATCCTTCTCTCTGTCAGTCATAAGTATTAAATCTCGCCCGTCCTTCTTCCTTCCACCTGTCTTTCACTTTTTAGTTCATCTGACTTTTAGTCTTCTCCTTAACACTTTCAAAGCGTAGTTGAAATCACAGATAGATGAGGCCATTGGTTACTAAATACTCATGCCCCTAATGCCTTTACTAATGCCAATAAAAGGGTGTCTTCACTCTTCAAACCTTCACAACAACTCTTACTTACTGTTAGGGCATCATTAGGATCCACCCGCCATCCTCAACCTAATAGGGGCCGCCCGCCATAAGGGCGGGGGTCCCGTGGGGGCAATGTGGATGTGCCCACCACAGTGGCGGGCGCATCCCATATTTTTAACATTGTGGTGGGCGGTGCTTAAAGCACCGCCCGCCGCAATGCTAAAAATACATGTTGCGCTTTTCCAAGCACAACGTGACAGGTACTGCGCAGTGCCTGCCACGTTGTGCTTTGAAAGGCAGGGGGGTACCATAGGTACCCACAATGGGGGCCCGCAATGGGCCCCCCAAGCATACTCCACATTCCTTTCTGTGGTGGCGACACCACCACCATATTGAACCCTTTCCCGCCCGGTCGACATGTCAACCGTGCGGAAAATGGGCGGAAGGTCTTTCTATCCGCTGCGGACCCCCCCAGCCATTGTAATATGGCGGGGGTCTTTTCTACAGGGATGGCAGGTGGTTTGCCCCTGCCGGGCCGGTGGTGACTACCGCCTGCCCAGCGGGGGCAATACGCCCGCCATTCTAATGAGGGCCCTAAGTCTCTTTTTTTTTTTATTAGGAATTTTTCAGTTTTACGTGCAGGGCACGGCAAATGTTACAACAGAGCTAGATATAAAGTATTTCATTATTTCTTCTCTGTTAAAGAATAAGCCACAATACAGTCATAGGGGAAGGCATTTGACATACTTCAAATCTTCCTAATACATAAAGTTGCTTCAACTTAACATCTAATAATAAGATTAAACAAAATTTACCAATCAATAGAAAACAGAAAACAGAAAACAGAGGGGACTAAGGCAAACATAAAAACTCACATATATATAGTCCAGCACACAATGAGCAAATACATTTCTAATACTTCAATTCATGTTCCCTTCTTTCCATCGCGTAATGGGACCCCAAATTTGCTTACCAAGCTTCCTTCCCTTTTTCCCCTTCCTTACATATATCTCAGTCTCCAAATTATATACTGCTAGTAGTTTGGCCAACCAATGATGAAATAAAGGTGGGAGAGGGTCTAACCATGCAGATGCTATGCAAAGTCTCATAACTGCCAAAGCTACAAACAAAAATTCCCCCACACCCTGCATTTGCCCCTCGTCATCGTTCATTCCCAGAAGGATTAACGGAGGGGTTAAGAGAATTTCTATTCCTAATACCCTGTTTATAAAACCCTCGATGCCTTTTTTGAGCAGTTGCAGGTGAGGGCATGTTGCAAACACATGTAGCAAATCTGCCTCCAGGCTTCCACACCTAAAGCAGCTAATCCCTGTTGTACCTCCCCACTGAGCTATCTTTGCAGGTGTATGATATAAATGGTATATAGTTTTATAGTGTTGTGCCTGAAGAGGCGCCGAGCACAACAACGTATATCCCTTTTCTAGAGACATGTAAAAATGTTCCCCCCTAATATCCAAGCTATTTTTCCATTTGTCTGCCCATTTTTCCATATCATCCTGCTTTGAAATTATCAATTCAGCATAAAACCTCTTTATTGTGCAATCCTCCCCTGCTTGAATCACTTCCATAATAGGGTGTTTGCTGAAGCCCGCCGGTCCTCCCTTCTTATTATACAAAAAACTCCTTATTTGTAAATATTTGTAAAATTGTCTTGCATCTAAAGCAAACTTTGTCTGTAATTCAGAAAACTGGTAGACCCCTTGTTCCCCCAAAACATCCCCTACCCTTCTGACTCCCTTCCTTTCCCACTCCGTAAAAATGGGGTCAGCAAATACCACCTCTGGAAAATTTGGATTGTGGGCCCTAAGTCTCAACAGCATAGTATACATACAGTACACCCTTGCAGTGAGTGTAATGTCAATAGTTAAGGATTATGAATCTAACTTACCACCGCCAGACACTGGTGCTGGTTCGCCCCCTACCGCTCCATCGGCAACTGCCACATCCTCTCCATCCACGTCGCCTTTGCAGCTGGCACCGGCAATGGTGGTCGGTAGTGCGCCTAGAAAACATTACACATTTTTTAGGCGTCATATACACCTCTCCCTATTGGTCAGTAGCAAGACTGAAAAATGAGTTAATAGTATACAACATACATCACTAGTACAAATCAGGTAGTAGTAGAGTAGACACTAGTAGTTATATATGGTCCCTAGGGTCATTCTACCCTTTGCTTAGTTAGCCCGAGCCATGCAACCGTTTTACCTTTGTGTCTTTTATTTTTGTACATGTGACGTTACCTTGCAGCTTGTTGTATAAGACACCTTTGAGCCCACATGACCTCATACTGATTCTGTCTAAGCGCTGCATACAAGGTTAACCAAAACATTAACAAGCCACTTTTTTATGAAGTTCTGGTGTACTGTTAGTCCATATTGCTTGTTCATAAATGTTACACTTTTTGGCACGGCTGAGAAATGCGTGCAATATACTAACGCGCACCATTTTTGTCATTACAGACTTAAGATTCCCTTCTACGAACCAGAGCTTTGCAGAGCTTATGATGCAACAACTACCAGTACTAGGTTCTTCTAAGGTGAGGGGTCCCCAGAATTCACTCAGAGATCTTCATTTATAAATTTATATAAACTATATTCCTACCTAGGGGATGGTGGTGCTTCCACCACTGTTCAGTTATCATGATTTATTTCCCAACTGTAAGTAAGTGTAACAATGTTTACTGTTTTAATGTTATTGATTTTCCTGTTGGTGCTGCATTATAGAATAACGTACAGAGCTTGTCAATTCAAGATATTTTTTTTAACTTAAATAGACTTGGTGGTATTTGGTGTGAACTTACACGAGTGAGTGAGCGAAAGGAAGGGTGTGTATGTGAATTACTTCCACGACTGAGAGGTTGGGTGTATTATGGTCTGGGTTGTCTACTTGTTGGGTATCTTGGGGGGAGGGTTCGGAGAGCTAATAGTTATGACAAGACTCTATTATAACTAATCGGGCAGGGGATTGTGGTGGGTTCTGAACTTCTGATTGACATCCTATTTTCTTGTGAAAAGTTCTGTATGTTCAAAATCCCTACAACAGTAGTAGTATGTCCTATCCTATCAAAATAGTAATAAATCTGGTTGGGCATTTGTTGGTGGGAATTGTCGAAAAGCCTCAAGATTAACAAAGACTGAAGATCAATAAGACTAGAAGTAGTATACAAGGATGACCCAAAGGACTGGACTCAATGGCTAGAGCTACTGGTGAATCTGAGTTTTATTTAAAACCTTTTAAATAAAGAGTGGCCAACTAGGCAAGCTTAGCTACTACAGTACAGCCTGACTAATAGTAGTAGTACAGAGAGTCATCATAGCAGAGGGAGGGATAACAAGATTTTCGAAACAGTACAGATCGAAGGATAATTGTTGGTAAAAAAATAGCATTAGGAAACAGAAACAATAGTTCGGGAAAAATATGGTGCAGTAAAAGTGATGGAATAAGAATTATTAATAAAAAAACAAGAAGACTTCTAGGGCTAGCAGAAGAGCCCTCGTTGGTGTCATCCTGATGGTGTTCTCCCGCCGACTGCGCCCCTGTCTGCCTGCCCCTGGGTGATGAACAGGAAAGATATAAGAAAGAGACAAACATTGATGATTGGTGTCAAACAAATAACATATTTTTTAAGAACGGTCAAAAAACACTTATGTAAACAACAATTGCAACAACTAAGTTGACCGATCTCATCTGGTCAACAAGTAGTATCAGGGGATTCGCTGATCGACTAATTACTATTTATTACCACTAATCCAGTCTTCCATTCTGATTCCAGAATACTAACTAAGCTTAAGTATGATGTACCACCTGACCTATATCAAAAACACAAGAGGGAGGTAGAGCCAATCGTTGGATTTATGCTCCACTAGGTATTCGAATAAACAAAAGAAATCCAACATTTAATAGGGAAAGTGAGTGAACAATGAATATCGAAGCACTCAGTGTTTGTGAAAATACCCCTCACACACCAAAAGGCCCCTTGGTGTCATGCTTCATCATCGGGGTCTTCGCACCCCTCTATCGGGATGCGGCGTGCTGCGACCGACGACTACGTGGGAGCACTTACGGTATTGGCTATGTGTGGTGTATAGTGTGTGGGTGGGTTGTGTTTAAAGTGAGCAGGGAGCGTAGTGAAAAGGTTAAAAAGTACCTGGCACTAGAGTGGAAAAGAAAATTTTTTTATTCTGTACTCTGGCTGGTACTATTAAAAAGAAAGTGCAGGGCGAGGTCAAACCTGTCGTATTAATGAACAGGACCTCTGATGTGCTTTTGTGTCGACATGTTTCGGAGGCAAGCTCCTTCTTCAGGACAGGGGCACAAACTCCCTTCCCTACTCACGTCTTTTTCTACATAAAACTGTGTATTTACAGAAAAGTGAAATTTTTACTTGGAAAAGGCTATGTGTGCCTACAGCGGTCTGCTACAAGCACAATGACCTGTAGAAAGACAAAAAATAAATTTTACCTAATGGTTACCCATGTAGCGGGTAGTTCATGCAGGTGCAATCACCTGGAACCTCACCATTTGCTTGTAAATAAGCATTTTTTGAAAAAAAGAGGGGACTCACAACACATACAACATAAAACACATAGAGCACTAGGATTTTACTGAGAAAATAGTATTCATACTTGTGAAGCTTGGTTGAGGGCTTCATGAGCAAAGTAGGAACGTCGGGGTGTTGCTCCAATGGCTCTCTGCAGTAAAGAATGGTGTGGCCATTATATATTTAAACACAACCCACCCACACACTATACACCACACATAGCCAATACCGTAAGTGCTCCCACGTAGTCGTCGGTCGCAGCACGCCGCATCCCGATAGAGGGGTGCGAAGACCCCGATGATGAAGCATGACACCAAGGGGCCTTTTGGTGTGTGAGGGGTATTTTCACAAACATTGGGTACCACCTGACGTATCACACCTATTCCAGGCGTGCCAAGTGTACATTAAGTATGCATTTCCACTTCTTTTAGTCCTCAACAATGCATATGGTCAAATAGAGGACACATGACTACATTTTTGTATAAACCAAATTGTCGGTTGATTGATGCTGATATTCTTCTAGTGCTAAGCCTATTACCACTCATTGAACAAACTAGAAAATGTTCTAATAAAGACTGGGGTACTAGCAGCACATGACGTAACAGAGAGGGCATCACGCATACCACTAACAAAATAACAAACTTATACAAAGTAACTAAGCCTAAGTATCAATCCGCCCCTATTTCTTAGTGACAGGACAAAGTAAGGACTAGAGTCACTATAGCATTATGTTACTTAATTTCTCTGAAATAAACTCTTACATAATCAAGCTAAGCGAGCACAAACGCAAAGTTGCAAATAAGTAAAATTAGTAGCACAGAAGAGCACCTTTGTCATAACAATCACTGAAGACTTTTAAACTTATTTTACCTGTAATGTAAGCAGCAGCATTCTAGCGGGTTGGAAAAAAAAAGATATTTGCAATACATAACACAGACCAGAAGAACAGATACAAAGTATTAATAATAAGTTACTCGCCAAGACCCAGGACCTCCACTCCTAGCAGGTCCAGCAGGTGCTGCTCCCGGTCCAGGATATCGGACCACCGGTGCATCAACTAGTGCTGGGTGCGCCGGTCCCCAGAGCAGCGAAACACTGCCCGGCGCACCTTCCCCCACTGCTGCCGACGCTCCCGGAGACCGTACCCGGACCGAAGCCTGCCACCTGCTGCCAGGGTTAAGGGGAGGTGGCGCTGCACAAAGAAAATGAGTGCAGCCAACTCCACCTCCCCAAATAAGGCCCGTGCATGCACCCCTTGTGGGCGTCACCTTCCGCAAGGAAGGAGGTGGTAGCTCTGGCTCCTGGGGCGAGCCCTACCCTTGGACATGGTTCTGGGGTAGAGAGTGAGACGGGGTGGGAAAAAAAAGGTAATAAAATTAAAAAAGTAAGTAAAAGAAATGAAAAGAGTAGGCAATAGAAAAAGAGTGAAAGAGTAGCTAAAGAACACACAAAAAGTAGACAAAAACCAAAAATATAGAAGCAGGAATATAGTCAGAGAGATAATAAATAAAAAAGATTTTAAAAAGTTTCTTAAAACATAGGATTGGAAAGATAGAGGGAGGATTGAAAAGCAGACCCCAGAACCATATCAATGGAGTGAAAAACAAGATGGCCGCACCCATTGCGACCACATGCGCAAGTTCGCGCGATATTTTCTCCCCGAGCACACAAAAAGCGCTGCAAACACGTAAAAGCGTTCCCGAACAGGAAATACGTACCGCGAACGGGCGTGAGCATGCATTGCGCAACCCGGAACAGGAAGTAAGCATTGCAAGCGGGCGGGACAAGTGAAAACAACATGGCCGCGCCGATGAGTGACCGCATGGGTAAGTTGGCGAAACATTTTCAACGCGATCAAGCAGAAAATATCGCGAACGAGCGGGAATAAAACATCCTCATCTTCGCGATATTTCTGCGTGTTCGCGGAGATTTTTAACATTTGCGCGATAGTTTGCGAAACCGAATTTCGCAAATTCACAATACATTTAAACGAGATCAATATTCCAATGTTTTTGGCCCTTATTTGATACAATATTGTCTCATATTATAAACTTTATGTGAACCCTTTCTGTCCATAATGGTTATACATTCCAATCTACGTGTGTTTTGGCTATCACACCTTCATAAGGAAGCCATGAATGATGGACAAAAATCCTGGATTATATATGTTATTGCACCCGTTCAGCTCTCTCCAATGGTTCATCAATAAGAATAAGGAGCAGGAAACTAGCTGCACTCAGAAATTACAGGTAGGGCCTATTCATAATTCTGCTCAATACAATTGCATGAGGTGAGCTACTAAAGGTGAAGGATGGCAGGAAAAATAGAATTTGTATGTCCGTTCACAGTTCCTATTCTCTCACCTGTAGTAGATCTTAATGCTTGTTATCGAAGTTCAAATATTATCCCAATCCCTGGCTTAGGAACCTTACCTAGTATCAGGAGAACCCCTATATATATATATATGTATATATATATATATATATATATATATATATATATATATATATATATATATATATATATATATATATATATATATATATGTATATATAAAGTTAGTTTCTCAGATTGCTCCAGTCATAGCTGGAGGACATTCGGACTCTTTTCACCTCTACTTCACGTCCTGCATTGTTACCTGTTGCATGCTATTTTATTATGACACGTCCGACATTACATGTACAGCTATAGCTGTACACATGAGTTCTATATAGCTTCTTTGCTCCTCAACTAACATAACAACCTTTAGCGCAGCCGGGTTGCTTCCTTAGAGCTGATGTGCTCCTGGCTGTGCTGCAGGCCTTGTGGCGGGTGCGCCAAATGTTGTAGAGTGAGTGGTGGTATACCAACTGGGCAGCATTCCGCTGCATGACGAACTCCGCAGAATGTCACAGAGTTTTTTAATAACTCAGCAGAATTCCGTGTAGTAGCACTCTGCAAGCTCTACCCACCCTTACCGCAGACATATCCACATCTCTGGCTTTTCCATCCAGCAAGGCCTCCGTTCATTGTAGGCTATGGGATTCCTCTACTTCTGGCCTCCCTTATCACTGAACATAGGGTCCTCACACCCCACAGGATCTTCACCCAGGACAGGGGCTCAGGCAACACTCCATTCTCCTCATGCGCATGTCAAGAGTTGCCTGCAGAAGCCTCTCAACCTTAGCATGGGCCTTTCTGGTGCGGCATTGGAGCAGTGTCAGAGGCTGCAGATACCAATGGGGAGCAACCTCTAAAAACCAGGAGGGCAGTTTTGGTGTCAACTGTCAGTGGGAATGTGGACAAAACAGAGCCTGCTGGCCAAGTATGGGGCCTCTTAAGGCCCTGTAAATGCTGCACTTAATTTGCAGTCTTAGATCCAGCCATGCGAGGTGTGGCTAGGCCACACTGATGGCGACCAGGCCGGGTGCCCACAGCAAAGTTACATACGACTCCGGTCCAGTTGGTTCCTCCAACATGTGGCAACGTGCAACCCTACCGCAGCGGGCAGCAAATAGTCCACGGGGGCCCCACGCACTCCCAAGGCTCCAGGCGCCTGACTGGATTACACCAGCATATTATCACACTGCCATATACTGCACTACGTGGCCCAGGCCCAACAGGAATTCAGGTTAGCAGCACCCCCCAGCAAGCAATTTTACAGTGCACACTCATGTAACGGTAATTCTCAGCCACGGGCGGGCGGCTGTGGCAAGGATGCTTCAGGATTTTGACCTGGCAAGCGAAGCTCAATTAAATGCCGGCCATCTTCAATCCTGGCAAGCTCCGCCCCCCAGCAATGCAAGTAGTTGTTAGACAGATTTTAAGGGAAGTGATGACCCTTACAATGTTGCAGCAAAATATAACCCTTTGGCCTTACAAATTGTAAGTATGAATTCAGTGTTGTACGCCTGCTCACCCTTAATCAATGTGCTTCAGTATGCAAGGTTCTAGTTTGCCACAACTACCATGAACCTGTCATCCACTGCTACTGAGTTTGCACCCTTTCTTGCCTAAGACTATCATGAGGTGAGTATAAGAAGTGCTTCCCCTTGTCCATATGTAGCAGCAGGATCATGTTGAGTTTTAGATGAGTAGGACAGCATTATATGGTGTACATAGGTTATGTATAGAAGTAATGTGGAACTTGATACTTTGTTCTGCTTCTCTGTCAAGGTAACCCCTCGAACTCTTCAAGCTGCTTTTGCAGATCAATAAACTATTTTTGCAACAGTCAGTGTAAAATTCACCAATACCACAAAAACAAAACTTACCCCAAAGGAGATGGGCTTTGTAATTTGCATCTGTGTCTGCAAGCCAGGAACACATGCTTAGTAAAAACTCAGGTCAGTGAGCCAGATACTCTTTAGGAAGAAGGAATGACTACAGCAGTGAAGCTGAATTATTTACTGAGCTCCGTGGCTAGAGTGTATGATTGTTGGCTCCCTAGCCATCCAGGTACAGGATTGGGTATCCTGCTAGAAGTTCTGCATGATTCTGTGCTTGAGAGAGAAGTCACCTAATGTGGAAGTGAAACCGATGAGCTACACCTCCAAAAGCAAATGCGGTCCAGAACAGGAGATCATAGCCCATCAGCCTTTTGCCTGAGGAAACTATGCTGAGGGATTCAAGAATCATCTTTGAATCAATAATCCAAGACCCATGAAACAACCTTACTGTATTCAGCAACTACAAAGATGCTTCTTTCTCGCATCACTTACATTACTAAGAGTTTGGCAGATTAAATACTCTGTCTCAATTGTTGTCGATGTCCCCTCCACCATATTACAAGTGCATTATACCGTATACTACTTGTAGTATGGCAAACATGATGTCCGCCAAGTTTTAAGGAAGCATCCTGTCAACCAAACTTGAAATAAGACTCAAAGTTAGCAATACCCTTTTTTAGTTCCAAGGTGTTTTTAATTTGCCCAGCATATTCACCAGTCACCGATATATTTTGTATTTTCACTTTTGGCCCCTTCCACCAGTGGCCCCATGGGCACCAGAGAACCTCTCTAGTTTCTCACCAAGGACTGCCACTCTAGGACTGCAAGCCTTTCTCTAAAGAAGATTCAACAAATGCCAAGGTGGGCTCTTCCTTTTGGTTTGGATTGGGGTGTTTTGGTAAAGGAAATGTCACTAGAGTCAAGAAAGTGTCCCTGGACTGAGAAACTGTCAGAGGAGGTTGTGATCAGTGTGCACATTCATTCACCTTGGCAGTTTGGGCTGGACTGTTCCCATGAGGCACAGGGTCACACTGATTTGCATATGGCCATGTCTGAACTGGGGTGGCAGAGTGGGCTAAAGAACGGTGATGGATTAAACCCAGATCTGTTGACTGGGTGTGAGTGTTTGGTTGGCTCAGATGCTCGGTCCATCACCACCCCCTTTTGTACCGCTTTGTTCGCCATAAGTTGGCAGGGTATGCTCAGAAGCGAGTCCCTTGCTCACTTTGCCACTGGATTCAAGCAAGCCTGGCTGAAGACAGCTGAAATGCCAGAAACCGGTCCTAGGAAGCTTGTTTCCATTCGAGGGAAGCCATGTCTTGGCAGTTTGGGCTGGACTGTTCCCATGAGGCACAGGGTCAGACTGATTTGCATATGGTCATGTCTGAACTGGGGTGGCAGAGTGGGCTAAAGAACGGTGATGGATTAAACCCAGATCTGTTGACTGGGTGTGAGTGTTTGATTGGTTCAGACACTCCGTCCATCACCACCCCCTTTTGCACCGCTTTGTTTGCCATAAGTTGGCAGGGTATGCTCAGACGTGAGTCCCTTGCTCACTTTGCCACTGGATTCAAACAAGCCTGGCTGAAGACGGCTGAAATGCCAGAAACCAGTCCTAGGAAGCTTGTTTCCGGTCCAGGGAAGGCATGGCTTGGCAGTTCGGGCTGGACTGTTCCCATGAGGCACAGGGTCAGACTGATTTGCATATGGCCATGTCTGAACTGGGGTGGCAGAGTGGGCTAAAGAATGGTGATGGATTAAACCCAGATCTGTTGACTGGGTGTGAGTGTTTGATTGATTTGATTTGATTATTGAATTTATAGAGCGTGCGAATGTCCGAGGGCGTCTTGGCACTAAAGATGACTGAGGACTGCACGCACAGTGTGAAGATGGTTGTATCAGGACATCGTAAACTTGATGGAACTGAATTATTTCGAGAAAAGCCAGGTCTTTAAAGACTTTCGGAGGGATAGCAATGATGAGCTGTTTTTTTATTGCTATCGGTATCAAATGCCATATCTTTGCTGTGTGTAGAACAAAACTTCTCCCCCCCATCTGAGCTGATTAAATCTGGGGGTTCTCAGTAACATGGCGCTACTGGACCTGAGGGTTCTCTGTGGATCATAGTGTCTTAAGTTTTGCTTCAAAAAATGGGGCCCTGAGCCATGTAAAGCCATATAGGCTAAACATGCTGACTTGAACTGGCTTCTCTTTTCTATTGTTAGCCAATGGAGACTGTTAAGTCTATAAGCCACCGGCTCAAACATAGGTACGTCCAAAACAAGCCTTGCCGCCGCATTCTGGAGGCGTTGGAGCTTTAGTAGTAGCTGTTTTTGAAGCCCTATATACAAATCATTTCCATAATCCAGTTTGGAAAGTGCAAGCATTGATACTAAGGTTTTCCTAGTGCCTAATGGAACAAATGGCAGTAGCTTTTTAATCAGTTTAAGAGTGTACCATATTGATGATGAAAGTTTGTTGATCTGGGCCTTGAAATTTAATTTGGAATCAAACACAAACCCAAGGTTCCGAACACTATCCACTGGCGATGGACAACACCCCAAACTATCAGGCCACCAGTCTGGTGACCAGATGTTATGTTCAGCCCCTAGCAACAAAACCTCTGACTTATCGCCATTTAATTTTAGGCAATTTGCCTGCATCCAATGACTGACCGGGGACATACAAAGCCTAAATCTCTCCGCTGTCTCGCCTGTGTTATTTGAGATAGACACTATCATTTGGGTGTCGTCAGCATATGATATTGGGATGAATCCCCAGTCTCTGATGATGTTCGCTAAAGGGGCTACAGAGACATTAAAGAGGGTCAGGCTTAATGACGAGCCCTGAGGTACCCCCCATGGGGTTCTAAGATTTTGATGAGTGTTCCCCTAGCTGAACCGTAAAGGATCTTTCTCCCAAAAAAGAAGCCAATAAAGACACTGCAGATGAGTGTAAGCATATTTCTTCTAGGCGGGTAAGGAGTATGCTATGATTAACGGTGTCGAAGGCTGCCGACAGATCTAACAATATCAAGGCAGCCTTCCCACCCTCATCCAGAACCATCCTGACCTCTTCCGCCGCCATGATCAGCGCATTTTCTTTCCCGTGTTCCTCCAGGAACCCAAATTGTGAGATATCAAGTGCCTGCGATGACCTAATGAACCCGGATAGTTGTATATTCAGATGTTTTTCTAAAATTTTAGCCGGGAATTGGTTCAGACGCTCCATCCATCACCACCCCCTTTTGTAACGCTTTGCTCACCATAAGTTGGCAGGGTATGCTCAGACGTGAGTCCCTTGCTCACTTTGCCACTGGATTCAAAACACTTTATCACCAGCAGTACAGTTTCAACGCTGCATGAGGGAAATCAGCCTCTGGATGGGAAGACACTGCCTAAAACTTAATTCGGATAAAACCGAAGTAGTTACCTTCGGCAATTTACAGCCAAAATGGGATGGGCTACGGTGGTCGGCTGAACTGGGACAGACTCCTGAACCAGTGGTGAAGGCTAAAAATCTTGGAGTTCTGATAGATAAAGGTTTCCATATGTACATCAAATTAACGCTATAGTTTCAGCCACTTTTTATCTGCTGAAGAAACTTAAAAAGGTCCTACCAATTATTCCTCAGGATCTTAGAAAAACAGTGGTGACCACCTTGGTGTTGCCTAAGTTGGATTACTGTAACGGTCTATATCTTGGGTTACAGAAACAACATCTAAAGAAGCTCCAGATGGTGCAGAACGCTGCAGCCAGGCTTCTACTGAAAATCCCCATGTATCAATCGATTAAAGAAAAGATACGGAATCTCCACTGGTTGCCTGTGGTGCAACACTCTAAATTTAAGGCACTCTGCCTTGCCCATAAATCCTTGAATGGGGCAGGACAGGTACCTTTGAAGAATCTTTTCTCATGGTACCACCCAGTCTGGCAGTTAAGATCGACAAATGCCAGATTAATGCTGGTTCCCAAGATTCGTACTGCTAGCTGGGGAGGTCAGAGCACGGCCTATTGTGCAGCAAAACTTTGGCATGCTCTCCCAGCATCTTTGTGAGGGCTGAACTCCCTCTCCTCCTTTAGACCACAATAAAAGACCTGGCTATTCTTAAACTAGTTGCATTTTTGTATTCGTTGTCTTTAGGTACTACTCTGGTCCAGCGCCAAAACACCTCAGGGTATTTGCGCGCTTTAGAAGTTTCACTAACATTAACATTAACATAAGTTGGCAGGGAATGCTCAGACGTGAGTCCCTTGCTCACTTTGCCACTGGAATCAAGCAAGCCTGGCTGAAGACGGCTGAAATGCCAGAAACCGGTACTAGGAAGCTTGTTTCCGGTCCAGGGAAGGCATAGCTTGGCAGTTCGGGCTGGACTGTTGCCATGAGGCACAGGGTCAGACTGATTTGCATATGGCCATGTCTGAGCTGGGGTGGCAGAGTGGGCTATAGAACGGTGATGGACTAAACCAAGATCTGTTGACTGGGTGTGAGTGTTTGATTGGTTCAGATGCTCCGTCCATCACCACCTCCTTTTGCACCGCTTTGTTCGCCATAAGTTGGCAAGGTATGCTCAGACATGAGTCCCTTGCTCACTTTGCCACTGGATTCAAGCAAGCTTGGCCGAAGACGGCTGAAATGCCCAAAACCGGTCCTAGGAAGCTTGTTTATGGTCCAGGGAAGTCATGGCTTGGCAATTCGGGCTGGACTGTTCCCATGAGGCACAGAGTCAGACTGATTTGCATATGGCCATGTCTGAACTGGGGTGGCAGAGTGGTCTAAAGAACGGTGATGGATTAAACCCAGATCTGTTGACTGGGTGTGAGTGTTTGATTGGTTCAGATGCTCTGTCCATCACCACCTCCTTTTGCACCACTTTGTTCGCCATAAGTTGGCAGGGAATGCTCAGACGTGAGTCCTTTGCTCACTTTGCCACTAGATTCAAGCAAGCCTGGCTGAAGACGGCTGAAATGCCAGAAACCGGACCTAGGAAGCTTGTTTCCGGTCCAGGGAAGGCATGGCTTGGCAGTTCAGGCTGTACTGTTCTCATGAGGGACAGGGTCAGACTGATTTGCATATAGCCTTGTCTGAACTGGGGTGGCAAATTGGGCTAAAGAACGGTGATGGATTAAACCCAGATCTGTTGACTGGGTGTGAGTGTTTGATTGGTTCGGATGCTCTGTCCATCACCACACCCTTTTGTACCGCTTTGTTCACCATAAGTTGGCAGGGTATGCTCAGACGTGAGTCCCTTGCTCACTTTGCCACTGGATTCAAGCAAGCCTGGCTGAAGACGGTTAAAATTCCAGAAACCGTTCCTAGGAAGCTTGTTTACGGTCCAGGGAAGGCATGGCTTGGCAGTTTGGGCTGGACTGTTCCCATGAGGCACAGGGTCAGACTGATTTGCATATGGCCATGTCTGAACTGGGGTGGCAGAGTGGGCTAAAGAATGGTGATGGATTAAACCCAGATCTGTTGACTGGGTGTGAGTGTTTGATTGATTTGATTTGATTATTGAATTTATAGAGCGTGCGAATGCCCGAGGGCGTCTTGGCACTAAAGATGACTGAGGACTGCACGCACAGTGTGAAGATGGTTGTATCAGGACATCGTAAACTTGATGGAACTGAATTATTTCGAGAAAAGCCAGGTCTTTAAAGACTTTCGGAAGGATAGCAATGATGAGCTGTTTTTTTATTGCTATCGGTATCAAATGCCATATCTTTGCTGTGTGTAGAACAAAACTTCTCCCCCCCATCTGAGCTGATTAAATCTGGGGGTTCTCAGTAACATGGCGCTACTGGACCTGAGGGTTCTCTGTGGATCATAGTGTCTTAAGTTTTGCTTCAAAAAATGGGGCCCTGAGCCATGTAAAGCCATATAGGCTAAACATGCTGACTTGAACTGGCTTCTCTTTTCTATTGTTAGCCAATGGAGACTGTTAAGTCTATAAGCCACCGGCTCAAACATAGGTACGTCCAAAACAAGCCTTGCCGCCGCATTCTGGAGGCGTTGGAGCTTTAGTAGTAGCTGTTTTTGAAGCCCTATATACAAATCATTTCCATAATCCAGTTTGGAAAGTGCAAGCATTGATACTAAGGTTTTCCTAGTGCCTAATGGAACAAATGGCAGTAGCTTTTTAATCAGTTTAAGAGTGTACCATATTGATGATGAAAGTTTGTTGATCTGGGCCTTGAAATTTAATTTGGAATCAAACACAAACCCAAGGTTCCGAACACTATCCACTGGCGATGGACAACACCCCAAACTATCAGGCCACCAGTCTGGTGACCAGATGTTATGTTCAGCCCCTAGCAACAAAACCTCTGACTTATCGCCATTTAATTTTAGGCAATTTGCCTGCATCCAATGACTGACCGGGGACATACAAAGCCTAAATCTCTCCGCTGTCTCGCCTGTGTTATTTGAGATAGACACTATCATTTGGGTGTCGTCAGCATATGATATTGGGATGAATCCCCAGTCTCTGATGATGTTCGCTAAAGGGGCTACAGAGACATTAAAGAGGGTCAGGCTTAATGACGAGCCCTGAGGTACCCCCCATGGGGTTCTAAGATTTTGATGAGTGTTCCCCTAGCTGAACCGTAAAGGATCTTTCTCCCAAAAAAGAAGCCAATAAAGACACTGCAGATGAGTGTAAGCATATTTCTTCTAGGCGGGTAAGGAGTATGCTATGATTAACGGTGTCGAAGGCTGCCGACAGATCTAACAATATCAAGGCAGCCTTCCCACCCTCATCCAGAACCATCCTGACCTCTTCCGCCGCCATGATCAGCGCATTTTCTTTCCCGTGTTCCTCCAGGAACCCAAATTGTGAGATATCAAGTGCCTGCGATGACCTAATGAACCCGGATAGTTGTATATTCAGATGTTTTTCTAAAATTTTAGCCGGGAATTGGTTCAGACGCTCCATCCATCACCACCCCCTTTTGTAACGCTTTGCTCACCATAAGTTGGCAGGGTATGCTCAGACGTGAGTCCCTTGCTCACTTTGCCACTGGATTCAAAACACTTTATCACCAGCAGTACAGTTTCAACGCTGCATGAGGGAAATCAGCCTCTGGATGGGAAGACACTGCCTAAAACTTAATTCGGATAAAACCGAAGTAGTTACCTTCGGCAATTTACAGCCAAAATGGGATGGGCTACGGTGGTCGGCTGAACTGGGACAGACTCCTGAACCAGTGGTGAAGGCTAAAAATCTTGGAGTTCTGATAGATAAAGGTTTCCATATGTACATCAAATTAACGCTATAGTTTCAGCCACTTTTTATCTGCTGAAGAAACTTAAAAAGGTCCTACCAATTATTCCTCAGGATCTTAGAAAAACAGTGGTGACCACCTTGGTGTTGCCTAAGTTGGATTACTGTAACGGTCTATATCTTGGGTTACAGAAACAACATCTAAAGAAGCTCCAGATGGTGCAGAACGCTGCAGCCAGGCTTCTACTGAAAATCCCCATGTATCAATCGATTAAAGAAAAGATACGGAATCTCCACTGGTTGCCTGTGGTGCAACACTCTAAATTTAAGGCACTCTGCCTTGCCCATAAATCCTTGAATGGGGCAGGACAGGTACCTTTGAAGAATCTTTTCTCATGGTACCACCCAGTCTGGCAGTTAAGATCGACAAATGCCAGATTAATGCTGGTTCCCAAGATTCGTACTGCTAGCTGGGGAGGTCAGAGCACGGCCTATTGTGCAGCAAAACTTTGGCATGCTCTCCCAGCATCTTTGTGAGGGCTGAACTCCCTCTCCTCCTTTAGACCACAATAAAAGACCTGGCTATTCTTAAACTAGTTGCATTTTTGTATTCGTTGTCTTTAGGTACTACTCTGGTCCAGCGCCAAAACACCTCAGGGTATTTGCGCGCTTTAGAAGTTTCACTAACATTAACATTAACATAAGTTGGCAGGGAATGCTCAGACGTGAGTCCCTTGCTCACTTTGCCACTGGAATCAAGCAAGCCTGGCTGAAGACGGCTGAAATGCCAGAAACCGGTACTAGGAAGCTTGTTTCCGGTCCAGGGAAGGCATAGCTTGGCAGTTCGGGCTGGACTGTTGCCATGAGGCACAGGGTCAGACTGATTTGCATATGGCCATGTCTGAGCTGGGGTGGCAGAGTGGGCTATAGAACGGTGATGGACTAAACCAAGATCTGTTGACTGGGTGTGAGTGTTTGATTGGTTCAGATGCTCCGTCCATCACCACCTCCTTTTGCACCGCTTTGTTCGCCATAAGTTGGCAAGGTATGCTCAGACATGAGTCCCTTGCTCACTTTGCCACTGGATTCAAGCAAGCTTGGCCGAAGACGGCTGAAATGCCCAAAACCGGTCCTAGGAAGCTTGTTTATGGTCCAGGGAAGTCATGGCTTGGCAATTCGGGCTGGACTGTTCCCATGAGGCACAGAGTCAGACTGATTTGCATATGGCCATGTCTGAACTGGGGTGGCAGAGTGGTCTAAAGAACGGTGATGGATTAAACCCAGATCTGTTGACTGGGTGTGAGTGTTTGATTGGTTCAGATGCTCTGTCCATCACCACCTCCTTTTGCACCACTTTGTTCGCCATAAGTTGGCAGGGAATGCTCAGACGTGAGTCCTTTGCTCACTTTGCCACTAGATTCAAGCAAGCCTGGCTGAAGACGGCTGAAATGCCAGAAACCGGACCTAGGAAGCTTGTTTCCGGTCCAGGGAAGGCATGGCTTGGCAGTTCAGGCTGTACTGTTCTCATGAGGGACAGGGTCAGACTGATTTGCATATAGCCTTGTCTGAACTGGGGTGGCAAATTGGGCTAAAGAACGGTGATGGATTAAACCCAGATCTGTTGACTGGGTGTGAGTGTTTGATTGGTTCGGATGCTCTGTCCATCACCACACCCTTTTGTACCGCTTTGTTCACCATAAGTTGGCAGGGTATGCTCAGACGTGAGTCCCTTGCTCACTTTGCCACTGGATTCAAGCAAGCCTGGCTGAAGACGGTTAAAATTCCAGAAACCGTTCCTAGGAAGCTTGTTTACGGTCCAGGGAAGGCATGGCTTGGCAGTTTGGGCTGGACTGTTCCCATGAGGCACAGGGTCAGACTGATTTGCATATGGCCATGTCTGAACTGGGGTGGCAGAGTGGGATAAAGAACGGTGATGGATTAAACCCAGATCTGTTGAATGGGTGTGAGTGTTTGATTGGTTCAGATGCTCCGTCCATCACCACCCCCTTTTGTACCGCTTTGTTCACCATAAGTTGGCAGGGTATGCTCAGATGTGAGTCCCTTGCTCACTTTGCCACTGGATTCAAGCAAGCCTGGCTGAAGACGGCTGAAATGCAGGAAACCGGTCCTAGGAAGCTAGTTTCCGGTCCCGGAAAAGCATGGCAGTTCGTGCTGGACTGTTCCCATGAGGCACAGGGTCAGACTGATTTGCATATGGCCATGTCTGAACAGGGGTGGCAGAGTGGGCTAAAGAACGGTGATGGATTGAAACCCAGTTCTGTTGACTGGGTGTGAGTGTTTGATTGGGTCAGATGCTCCGTCCATCACCACCCCCTTTTGTACTGCTTTGTTCGACATAAGTTGGCAGGGCATGCTCAGACGTGAGTCTCTTGCTCACTTTGCCACTGGATTCAAGCAAGCCTTTCTGAAGATGGCTGAAATGCCAGAAACCGGTCCAAGGAAGCTTGTTTCCGGTCCAGGGTAGGCATGGCTTGGCAGTTCGGGCTGGACTGTTCCCATGAGGCACAAGGTCAGACTGATTTGCATATGGCCATGCCTGAACTGGGTTTGACAGAGTGGGGTAAAGAACGGTGATGGATTAAACCCAGATCTTTTGACTGGGTGGAAGTGTTTGATTGGTTCAGATGCTCCGTCCATCACCACCCCCTTTTATACCGCTTTGTTCGCCATAAGTTGGCAGGGTATGTTCAGAAGTGATTCCCTTGCTCACTTTGCCACTGGATTCAAGCAAGCCTGGCTGAAGACGGCTGAAATGCCAGAAACCGGTCCTAGGAAGCTTGTTTCCGGTCCAAGGAAGGCATGGCTTGGCAGTTCGGGCCGGGCTGTACCCATGAGGCAGAGGGTCAGACTGATTTGCATATGGCCATGTCTGAACTGGGGTGGCAGAGTGGGCTTAAGAACCGTGATGGATTAAACCCAGATCTGTAGACTGGGTGTGATTGTTTGATTGGTTCAGATGCTCTGTCCATCACCACCCCCTTTTGTACCGCTTTGTTCGCCATAAGTTGGTAGGGTATGCTCAAACATGAGTCCCTTGCTCACTTTTCCCCTGGATTCAAGCAAGCTTGGCTGAAGATGGCTGAAATGCCAGAAACCGGTCCTAGGAAGCTTGTTTATGGTCCAGGGAAGTCATGGCTTGGCAATTCGGGCTGGACTGTTCCCATGAGGCACAGAGTCAGAATGATTTGCATATGGCCATGTCTGGACTGGGGTGGCAGAGTGGTCTAAAGAACGGTGATGGATTAAACCCAGATCTGTTGACTGGGTGTGAGTGTTTGATTGGTTCAGATGCTCTGTCCATCACCACCCCCTTTTGTACCACTTTGTTCGCCATAAGTTGGCAGGGTATGCTCAGACTGAGTCCCTTGCTCACTTTGCCACTGGATTCAAGCAAGCCTGGCTGAAGACGGCTGAAATGCCAGAAACCGGACCTAGGAAGCTGGCTTCCGGTCCAGGGAAGGCATGGCTTGGCAGTTCAGGCTCTACTGTTCTCATGAGGGACAGGGTCAGACTGATTTGCATATAGCCTTGTCTGAACTGGGGTGGCAAATTGGGCTAAAGAACGGTGATGGATTAAACCCAGATCTGTTGACTGGGTGTGAGTGTTTGATTGGTTCAGATGCTCTGTCCATCACCACGCCCTTTTGTACCGCTTTGTTCGCCATAAGTTGGCAGGGTATGCTCAGACGTGAGTCCCTTGCACACTTTGCCACTGGATTCAAGCAAGCCTGGCTGAAGACGGTTAAAATGCCAGAAACCGTTCCTAGGAAGCTTTTTTACGGTCCAGGGAAGGCATGGCTTGGCAGTTTGGGCTGGACTGTTCCCATGAGGCACAGGGTCAGACTGATTTGCATATGGCCATGTCTGAACAGGGGATGCAGAGTGGGCTAAAGAACGGTGATGGATTAAAGCCAGATCTGTTGACTGGGTGTGAGTGTTTGATTGGGTCAGATGCTCCGTCCATCCCCACCCCCTTTTGTACTGCTTTGTTCACCATAAGATGGCAGGGCATGCTCAGACGTGAGTCTCTTGCTCACTTTGCCACCTGATTCAAGCAAGCCTGGCTGAAGATGGCTGAAATGCCAGAAACCGGTCCTAGGAAGCTTGTTTCCGGTCCAGGGTAGGCATGGCTTGGCAGTTCGGGCTGGACTGTTCCCATGAGGCACAGGGTCAGATTGATTTGCATATGGCCATGTCTGAACTGGGGTGGCAGAGTGGGCTAAAGAACGGTGATGGATTAAACCCAGATCTGTTGACTAGGTGTGAGTATTTGATTGTTTCAGACGCTCCGTCCATCACCACCCCCTTTTGTACCGCTTTGTCCACCATAAGTTGGCAGGGTATGCTCAGTCGTGAGTCCCTTGCTCACTTTGCCATTGGATTCAAGCAAGCCTGGCTGAAGACGGCTGAAATGCCAGAAACCAGTCCTAGGAAGCTTGTTTCTGGTCCAAGGAAGCCACGGCTTGGCAGTTCGGGCTGGACTGTTCCCGTGAAGTACAGGGTCAGACTGATTTGCATGGCCATGTCTGAACTGAGGTGGCAGAGTGGGCTAAAAAACGGTGATGGATTAAACCCAGATCTGTTGACTGGGTGTGAGTCTTTGATTGGTTTAGATGCCCCGTCCATCACCACCCCCTTTTGTACCGCTTTGTTCGCCATAAGTTGGCAGGGTATGATCAGACGTGAGTCTCTTGCTCACTTTGCCACTGGATTCAAGCAAGCCTGGCTGAAGACGGCTGAAATGCCAGAAACCGGCCCTAGGAAGCTTGTTTACGGTCCAGGGAAGGCATGGCTTGGCAGTTCGGGCTGGACTGTTCCCATGAGGCACAGGGTCAGACTGATTTGCATATAGCCATCTCTGAACTGAGGTTGGCAGAGTGGGCTAAAGAACGATGATGGATTAAACCCAGAACTGCTGACTGGGTGGAAGTGTTTGATTGGTTCAGATGCTCCGTCCATCACCGCCCCCTTTTGTACCACTTTGTTCGCCTTAAGTTGGCAGGGTATGCTCAGACGTGATTCCCTTGCTCACTTTGCCACTGGATTCAAGCAAGCCTGGCTGAAGACGGCTGAAATGCCAGAAACCGGTCCTAGGAAGCTTGTTTCCGGTCCAGGGAGGGCATGGCTTGGCAGTTCGGGCTGGACTGTACACATGAGGCACAGGGTCAGACTGATTTGCATATGTCCATGTCTGAACTGGGGTGGCAGAGTGGGCTTAAGAATGGTGATGGATTAAACCCAGTTCTGTTGACTGGGTGTGATTGTTTGATTGGTTCAGATGCTCTGTCCGTCACCACCCCCTTTTGTACCACTTTGTTCGCCATAAGTTGGCAGGGTATGCTCAGACGTGAGTGCCTTGCTCACTTTTCCACTGGATTCAAGCAACCGTGGCTGAAGACGGCTGACATGCCAGAAACTGGTCCTAAGAAGCTTGTTTCCGGTCCAGGGAAGGCAAGGCTTGGCAGTTTGGGCTGGACTTTTCCCATGAGGCACAGGGCCAGACTGATTTGCATATGGCCATGTCTGAACTGGGGTGGCATAGTGGGTTAAAGAACGATGATGGATTAAACCCAGATCTGTTGACTAGGTATGAGTGTTTGATTGCTTCAAATGCTCTGTCCATCACCACCCCATTTTGTACCGCTTTGTTCACCATAAGTTGGCAGGGTATGCTCTGTCGTGAGTCCCTTGCTCAATTTGCCACTGGATTCAAGCAAGCCTGGCTGAAGACGGCTGAAATGCCAGAAACCGGGCCTAGGAAGCTTGTTTACGGTCCAGGGAAGGCATGGCTTGGCAGTTTGGGCTGGACTGTTCCCATGAGGCACAGGGTCAGACTGATTTGCATATGGCCATCTCTGAACTGGGGTTGGCAGAGTGGGCTAAAGAACGGTGATGGATTAAACCCAGATCTGCTGACCGGGTGGAAGTGTTTGATTGGTTCAGTTGCTTCGTCCATCGCCACCCCCTTTTGTACCACTTTGTTCGCCATAAGTTGGCAGGGTATGCTCAGACGTGATTCCCTTGCTCACTTTGCCACTGGATTCAAGCAAGCCTGGCTGAATACGGCTGAAATGCCAGAAACCGGTCCTAGGAAGCTTGTTTCCGGTCAAGGGAGGGCATGGCTTGGCAGTTCGGGCTGGACTGTTCCCATGAGGCACAGGGTCAGACTGATTTGCATATGGCCATGTCTGAACTGGGGTGGCATAGTGGGTTAAAGAACGGTGATGGATTAAACCCAGATTTGTTGACTGGGTGTGAGTGTTTGAGTGGTTCAGATGCTCCGTCCATCACCACCCCCTTTTGTATCGCGTTGTTTGCCATAAGTTGGCAGGGTATGCTGAGATGTGAGTCCCTTGCTCACTTTGCCACTGGATTCAAGCAAGCCTGGCTGAAGGCGGCTGAAATGCCAGAAAACGGTCCTAGGAGGCTTGTTTCCGGTCTAGGGAAGGCATGGCTTGGCAATTCGGGCTGGACTGTTCCCATGAGGCACAGGGTCAGACTGATTTGCATATGGCCATGTCTGAACTGGGGTGGCAGAGTGGGCTAAAGAACGGTGATGGATTGAACCCAGATCTGTTGACTGGGTGTGAATGTTTGATTGGTTCAGATGCTCCGTCCATCACCACCTCCTTTTGTACCACATTCATTCACCTTGGCATCATCTCTGAAAAGCATCCCTCTACTCAAACACAATTGCTTTCTCGCCTGTCTGTTGATGTTCTAGTTTGTTCTTGCACATTTGCCCAAGAAGGGACTAGGGACTAGGTACCATGGGTGCAATCTGTGAACTGCAATAGTGGTGCTCTTGGTCAGTGTGTATGTTGAACTTAAAGAAACATTAAAGCTATCAGGAGAGCAGTGTCCTACATTCAATAGGTCAGCTTTCACAAAGAGCTCTGAGAGGTGTCTTAGAATATTAAACTCAATGTTTATGAAGATGACTCGCAAACTAATTTATGGGAAAGCCGCATTTTTCACAAAACGTAGTCATGGAAAAATATGCAGTTTTGCTCACTCCTACGGACAAAGGGGCATAATTATTATAAAAGTAGTACAGCACAGCAAGTCACCTTGGTGCATTGTGTGACAGAGAAAAGGCAGGAATGCACTGTATTTATCACAATACAGTGCATTTTAGCCTTTTCCCAGCACTGGCGCACAATGAGCTGCCTAGCGCCAATGAACGCACCCTTGCACGATCGTACAAGGGTGTCTTTGTTGCATGCAGGATTGATTTTATGCAGGAATGGGCACCTTCTTGCACAGAAACAATTCCCTGAGACATTGTTCTCTATCTATGTGTGCTGCTGAATGCATCACACATAAGAAGAGGAATTAACGTGTAAATAAAGATATTTCTCCCCATTACGCCTCCTCTGGGAAGGCATATCATTTTGAAGCATTCCCAGGTCTACCAGTAATGATAAATCTTAAAATGCATCAAAAGCCATGGGTGTTGCATGGGAACATCCTGGCAAGGCCCATGGACCCCCCCCCTGGGGCTGAGTAACACAACACAGTAATTCGCACTGTTACACCTGATTTATCAAGACACTCAGGACTGCACAAAGTGGCCTTGTGGGGTGGCTTGATGAATCTAATTTCAAAGTTCTTTACAAATAGTGAATATAATTAACAAGAATATTGCATTAGCTTTGTTGAATATACATGGTCATTAGTAATAGTTGTCAGCCATTTTATTTACCTGTGTTGGCTGTGATGCTCTGAGGCATCAGTTAGTGGTCTACATGTTTTTGACCTCCCTAATGAAACATGGCATCTTCCAGGGGATTACTTAGGACATGGCGGCCTGCTCTTCAGTCATGAGGTGCATCTCCCCCAACTCTATTACGGGGAACAGAAGCAGAATCTCATGTGCATCGCAAACAAGTGTATTGCAGCATGTGTCAGAGACGGTCACAGAGCTGTAATGCTGTGAAGTGTCACTTATCTTCTGCACACGTAGAATGTGCTTTTTGTCACATTCTTTTTCCATGATGGATTTGGTATCTATTTTTGGTCTTTACTTGTTAGCCCACCTCTGTTGTCTCAAACTGTCCACAATCAGCCATTACCACAGCCAGCGGTGACAAGTTTGATGACTGCTCTTCTGTTTTACTAAGATACCTGCAATTACCTATCACAAACCTGTATAAGATAATGCCAAATAGGAGACCTGCATACATGGAGGCCTCTTTGTGCCTCCTGCTAGACATCTGTCTTCACAAACAATGCTTTTGTTAGCCAAGCTTGGTTGGCCTCAATTGCTTGTACATTTTTTTCCTGCAATTCCACTAAATTAAAGTGTCTACACAAATGTTCGATTTCAAAGCAAGCTCTGCAGTATGGCTAAAGGGATGTTCAATTATGGGTAAAGTTACAATTGTAGTTGTTAAAACATAACACACAATGCTTCAGTTGCAGCTCTCTATAAGAGGGACAGAGCAAAGCCAGAGCCTTACTACAAACATACCTGATATAAGCGGAACGGATTCTTTTTAAGTCATCGTTTTTGGTTTTTAAGGCGTTGCATGGACAGGGACCCGTTTTGTTGCAGAAACGATTCTCCTGGTATACTGCCCCTCAAACCTTGCGTTCTTCCTCTGTATACCTGGTAATGGTCCCCAGGTTTCAGAGATCAAGAATGGGAGGCCGCTCTTTCAGCTTTGCGGCTGCTAGTCTCTGGAACTCTCTTCCGCTCCCTTTGAGGAGCCAAAACGAACTTTCATCCTTTAAGAGAAAATTGAAAACTCATCTTTTTCCAAGATGTGTGTGATCGGTACGGGGTGCCCCAGTTATGTTTTGTTGGTCAAAGCGCCAGGATACCCTTTGGGTGACAGTGTCTGCGCTATATAAAATCACAATACAATACATAAGCATACACATTATATAGCGAAGGGTATAGCTTTAGGCCCCAAACAAGCAGGCCTTTGCCCCTCCTCTTCTTTCTAGCACTGGTGTAGCATGGCAGAACCTTTGCAGTTTGAAGTAAGAAGACGGACTTGATGACGGGATACTTCCTTTGCTATGCTGGCTTTTCCCATGTGGTGCAATTTTCACACAGTCTTTACCATGCATATGCCTTAACAGTGCATGCCTCTACCACAGGAAACATCCTTTACCCCAAAGGCAGAATCACAACCTGCCTTTACTCAACAGTCACTATCCTGACTATTTTTTTACTAGGCGATCCTTTACCATGTAAGTCGATATAACTACTTATTTTGCATTTTTGGATTGGTATTGGATTATAAGTCACACCTTCCCTACTAATACACTGACTGCAGTAGGTATAGTAATTTATACTATTCTAAAGTCCAGCGCCTCCATAAGGCAAGTCGTTGTAATGACTTGCATGGTAAAGGAACACAGGCTAGCATCACAGTGGGGATAGTGATTGCGGGTTAAAAGCATGCGTGGGAAATGCATGCAGAGTTCCATCATACATCCCTTTACCACACATGTCTTCACCACAAATTACTTTACAATGCATGCCTTTACCATGCATACCATCCTTTACCACATTCTTTTGATAAGTGTATGTAAATATGGTTACTTTTTAAATTTAATTAAATGTGTATATTTTTGCTACTACATATGTACATTTGTATGGATAATTCAGTGGGTGAGTGTCTGACTGTATAAGTAAGTGATTAGGTGTCTCAGTGAATATATGGTTGAGTGACTAGGTTGTGTGAATGTCTGTATCAGTCTGCCAGTTGGTGTCTATGAGGCTGTTGGTGAGTTGCTATGTGAGTGGCTGTATGGCTGGTTGATTGGTTATCTGAGAACCTGTCTGTGGGCGAGGGTGAGGGGGTGTGTGACTACCTGCATGGATGAGTAAGTGGCTGTATGGGTTAGTGAGGGCATCTGAGAGGGGCTGTATGGGTGACTGTGTGTATATGACTGTGTCGGTGAGTGAATGCATGTGTCAGTGGTATACGGGTGAGTAACTGCATATGTTTAAGACAGTATGGATGAGTGTTGAAGTATATCAGTGACTGTATGTGTGAGTGAGTGGTTTTGACAGGGGCTGTATGGGTGAGTGTGTGCTTGGGTGGGTGACTGAACTGGTGGGTAAGTATGTGTTAGTATCTGTATGAATAAGTGAGTTGGTGTGTGTATAATTGTGTAGGTGAGTAAGTGGCTGTGTGATTGACTCAATGTGGGATTGAGTAGGTGTGTGATTAGTTCCATGAGTGTCTGACAATATGTGAGGGGCTGTTTGGGTATATGAGTGGATATGTCTGTGGCTGTGTTAGTGAGTGAGTGGGTGTAGGAGTGACTGTATGGGTGAGGGAGGGGATGTTTGTGTAGACCTATGAATCATTGAGTGGGTAGGTAAGTACTGGCATGGGTGTGTCAATGGTTTTGAGAAGGGTAGTGTGAAAGTTGGAGCGGGTGTAAAAGGTTACATGGGGGTTTGAGTGGCTGCGTCAGAGATTCTCATGATGATGTCATCAGTGATGTCATTTGAGATGCCATCCATGATGCCATCAGTAATGTCACTGATCATGTCATTAGTGATGTAATATGTGAGGTCATAAGCGGTACATTGCGGAGGTGCAAGTTATAGTTTGCTCACCTAACTTTTACTGCTGAATTTTTCTGGTTTTGTACAAGTGAAATATCAGCCTAACTATAGCATCTCTGTAGCCTTTGTGTTTTTTCAGTGCATAAGTAAGGCATTTTTAATCCTAACTGCAACAGCCCAGTAACCTTAGTTTTTTCACTAAATTTGTAAGGTTTTTTAAATGCTACTTCCTAACTACAACTTACCTGTATCCTTTCGTTTTTTCAGTAAATTTCCATGTTTATTTAAGTTGCAATGGTCATTGCAGAATGGTGTGGAAAGTAGGTGGGCCTCTGACCAGCTCTCAGGAATCCCGCAGAGTAGGACTCAAAGAAAGTACTAGGAGGGCATCTTGGTCCCCAAGCCCTTTAGCATCCAAGACAATTTTATTCCCCAACCAGTAGTGTGCTAGGAAATGTGTTTATAGAGTGGTGCAGAAAAGGGGGGTGGCCTCTGAAGACGCTTAGCAAACTGTGTGGAACTTGCTGGAGGTAACAAGAGGAATACTTGGGACCCAAATACCATCAATAGCCAAGGATACTTCATCCCGCCACTAGTACTGTGCCAGGAGGTGTGTTTGCACATTGCCTGTATGATTTAATGAGGGCATTGCCAAGGACATACTGCGAATGCTGGGTGTTTTTAACAAAGTGTAAAACACAAATACATACATATTTTACATAGGATTACAGTAAAGGTATTAAGTAAGATATTAATTTAACTTTCCCCTTTGTATCCGTTTTTCGAAATAACTAAATCAAAAATAAATTTTCCTTCCTCACAGCAACACCAGAGGTCGCCATGACATCAGTAGTCATGAGTACAAATGACAGAGTGAAAAACAGATATATAGACATATTTTACATAAAATTTGAGTATAGCTGTTTAGTAACATATTGGTTTAACTTTATTTTAACAATGCATTAATAAAATATGAACAGTTTCGAAAAATAACTCAACATCTGAACTCATAAATAGAACATAACTGCGTAATTCTCATCAAACTATCCATTGTTACCCAAACTCATGGGGAATTAAAACCTGCTGCTAAACTAGTCAATGCACAATCTGGAACCACCACATGACTGAGAAAGTAAGGAATACCATTTGAAAATATACTTTTCAGTAAAATGAATAGGAACTTTCTTTTCCAGAAGTTTATTGTGAGCAGGTGGTAGATTTTGGATGAAGACTTTTTTGAACTCATATGGGATTACGCTCAGGTTATATCATCTTAAAACTTCTCATTGAAAACTTCTCCAACTGCTGATCAAGCAGAAGGAAGCTAGAGGACCATCTACATCAGTAGCAGCAGCAACAATTCCCAGACGGAAAGTCCATTCAGAGGTACAGACTACTACAATAGATATGGCTCCAGAGTTTTCAAGAATGGTCTCGTATTGCATGGACTGTAGAGTTGTGATAACAGCTGGTGAGCAGTGTGTAACCGCTATTCGCAATGCTGCCAAAAATCCTACATGGTCATTTTTTTCCTCCTTTTATATTTTTTTGCACATTTCATAGGAGGACTTCATTGTGAGCAGCAAGAAGGCAACACAAAGCTGAAGGACCCTCGACTTTAATAGCAGTACAACAACACCGAAGGAGAGAGTCCATTCAAAAGTCCAATCTCAGCTTCAAGACTAGGCTCAGCGGTTTTCCCTGATGGCATCATACTGTATGGATTGTGAAGTATTAGTGAGTGCTGGAGAGCAGTCCTTAACAGGCCTTTGCAATACTGCAAAGAATAATAAATGTTGACTGTTTTTTTTTTTGGGCCCTTCGTGGTTTTTCTACATTAACAGGCGTTTTAGTATCTTACAAAATGGGTATCTAATATCAATGTATTGGTAATTTTATTATCTTCTAATTTATTGTAATACTACCTACATAAACTTGCCCTATAGACAAATTAAACTGTCCCTCTGTAAATAAATTCACAGGTAACATTTGACAGTTATCATGATTTACATTTTTTAACTTTTTTAGGTTTAATTCTTTTTATTGAATAATGCAGAAAATAAGCTTGCATTAAACGAGCCACGCATAGCCCATCAAAGATAGCAATAAGTGCATTGATCTTACAATAAATCAACAGAGAACTGACCCCATCCTGCCCTCTACCCCGAGAGAAGAAGGGAAAGAAAAGGAAAGAGAACACAGAGAGAGTCACCCCGCCCACCCCGGGTCCATTCCTGCAATGTGTCGATGCGCAACGTAGAGTGTCATTCCGGAAGCTAGGCCAACTTATGTGGAGGGATCCGGTGCAGTTAGGCGTAAGAGGCGTAGGTATCTCAGGCAGGACAGGTCTCTGAAATCTTCTGGTAGCAGACTGAGGAATGGCTGCCAAAGATCGCTAAAAGAAGAGCCTTTCGCAGCTAGGGTAAGAGAGATCTTTTCCATGCCCACTACGTGCCACAATCGTTGATACCAACCACGTATACAGGAATACGAAGAGTTCTAGAGTGAATTAATATGTTCTGAATGGCTGTGCCCATCTGCTGCCCTTGCCTAGATTTGAAAGGGTAGGTAAGTGGATTTGGTACCCCCAGAAGGACATATGCCGGAAACCTAGGGATTTTGGTGTCAAGGTGTTTGTCAACATCCTCAAGTATTTGTGTCCAGTATGTCTGGAGGTGTTTGCAGTCCCAGAGAAGGTGAACCAGTGTGCCCCTGTTTCCACACCCTCTCCAACAATCTGTGGCTCGTCAGATTGGTGGAGTCTCTCTGGGGTGTAGTACAAGTAATAGACAAGTTTGGTCAAAGTTTCAGTAAGGCCTACGAGTGTAGCTGTTTGGCTTGATCTGTAGCATGCACCCTCCCATTCCTTGGGACTAAGACTATGCCCAAGATCCCTCTCCCAGCACGTGTGTCCCACATGATAAGTGTGGGTATCTCGGGACAAGAGCATATTTTACAAGTCTGAGGTCAGCTTCTTGTCCGAAGACCGTGTGATAAGCCACTGTTCATAGGGTGTAAGAAGCCTAGTCGCTTGTGTTCGATTGCAGGGTGCATAGCCCAGTGTCGCTCCTGTAAGCAGTGCAGGCGTTCGGAATCAGGGAGGCCGTAGTCAGCCCTGAGTTGCGAGAAGGGGATAATGTCACCTTTAGTAAATATGAGGCCTAGGGCTCGGCATCTGGTCTCTCTCCACAATGGAAAGGACTGCGGCCCCATCCTGGGGCTAATGTCAGGATTATCAAAAAGTGATGTGAGTGTAGAGGGGAAAATCGTTAAGCCATGGCACGTTTTGGTCCGATCCCAGACTGTAAGGGTTGTGCGTGTCACCAATGAGTCATATAAGTTGGGGGGACCATGGGGATTCTGGAGAAAGGGAACTTTCATGAGAGATGTACCAGCAACTGCACGGTCTTGAAAATACCAGTGTTTGTCGGATTCAGCCCGTCTCCATTGCGCCCTTGCCAAATGAAGTGAGAGAGTTCTGATTTCACCTTCTGTAGCCAACCGGTGGTAGGAAGGTTTACATTTTTTGGGAGGATCGTCATTTTTATATCCGCGACCCGCACCAGCCACGAGATTTGAGAGTGTTTCCATCTCAGCAAATCCGCGCGGATGTGTGTGTGAAGTTGGGAGTAGTTGGCCGTCGCCATGGCCTGCAGTGTTGGGCCCAATTGGATACCCAAATAAGGGATCACATCATCGGACTACTGCAGAGGGTGTCGAGCTTGTAGATCCACCCGCTCTTGAAGCAACAAGGAGAGATTCAGCGCTGTATATTTCATCAGATTAACCTTAAATCCTGAGGCATTCACAAAAGTGTCCAGTTCCTCAAAGAAAGCCCCCAAGGTAATCCCAGGGTTTGCTAAGGTGACCAGCACATCGTCCGCATATAAACTTATAGTGTGTGTGTCCCCTCCGAAGCGGAAGCCCGTGATCTGGGGGTGGTCCCTGACGCTCTGCACCATAGGTTCTATATAGATGGCAAAGAGCAAGGGTGACAACGGGCACCCCTGCCTCGTGACTCTATTAATGAGGAATGGGGTGGACGTGCATCCATTGATCAGTACAGTGGTCGTAGGAGACCGATAGCAGTTAAAGATGTGTGTCCGCATCTTGTCCACCAGGCCAACGTGGACCATTGCCTGTTCGAGGTAGGGCCAGTGAACTCGATCAAAGGCTTTCTCTGTGTCTATGGTTAGGAGCATATAGTCTCCCGGAATGCAAGAGGCCTTCTCTATGATGTGTGTGACATGTTTAGTGTTGTAACTCATTTGCCTTTGAAGGATTAATCCAGCCTGATCGGGGTCCATCAGCCCCGGCATATAGGGGGCGAGGTGGGTCGCCAATATGCCAGTGTAGAGCTTCAGATCAATGTTCAAGAGCGATATGGGCCAATATGACCCACAATTCATCTTGTCCTTCCCCAGCGTAGGGATGGCGGCTATCGTTGCCTCCAGCATGGAGGAGGGGATTGCTTCAGGTGCTGTAAAGCAATTGAAAAGTCTAGTGAGCAGGGTGGGTGAGCCTTGAGCAGAACTGCTTATAGAAAGTTGCAGTGTAGTCATCAGGCCGAGGAGATTTGCCCAAATTCAAACGAGCAATAGCTTCTATGACTTCCTCTGGTCTAATCTCTCTCTCTATGTGAGCCACTGTATCTGGTGTCAGGACAGGAAGGCGAGCCTGGGCTAGGTAAGCGTCTATATCCACGCTCTCCAAAGGCTGTTCGTCATAAAGGTGGGCATGAAAAGTGCAGAAGATCTCGGCAATAGCTGCATCATCTGAGCAGAGCACTCCTGCCTGGTCCCTAATCTCTTGGACTCCCTCACATTGTCGAGCCTCCCAGAACTTATGCACGAGCAGTCACCCACACTTGTCCCCACCGGTGTAGAAGGAGTGCCGTAGGCGCATCGCAGCATACTACGCCCTGTCACGGTCAATGGCAGCCAGCTGTGCCTGAGCTGCCATTAGCTGTCGCCATATGTGGGGGGCCCTGGTGTGCTGGTGCATCTGCTCCAGTTCTTGCAGCTTTTGTGTCAGCTCCTCCCATTTTGCTTTACGGTCCGTGTTTTCTGCGGAGGAGATGGAGATGGCTTCTCCCCTAATTACTGTCTTAAGGGCCTCCCATCAGGTGGAACGGGCCATGTCAGAGTTATCACTGTGCACTAAATACGCCTCTAATGCACGTTGTATCTGGACAACCTCTTCCGGTCAATGCAATATGGTATCGCGGAAGAGTCAGTGTCTGATGGGTCGCCGAATCTGTGGAAGGGCTAGTGTGACCTCCACAGGGGTGTGGTCAGACAGGCCCACCACCAATATGTCGGCCGAGAGCGTGACATGGCGGAGAGCATTCAAGCCCGGAAAGTAGTCTAGACGGGCAAATGTCATGTGTGCATTAGATTAATATGAGAATTCTCGCGACCGAGGGTGATGGTGTCTCCATAAGTCTGTGAGGCCTAGATCAAGAAATCTGGTGAGTCCAGTGGGCGAGAGTGCACCAACTTGGCTCGTGCACTGTGCAAATCTGTCTAAGTCTATTATCGAACATTAAGTTGAGATCTCCCCTTATCAGTATGAGACGCTCCGACGTTGCCGTAGCTTCAGTGAGGGCCTCGTGCAAGAATCGTTCCTGACCCTCATTAGGTGCATAGATATACCCCACAGTTAGAGTGTGTCCCCCTAGGGCAAATTGGTAAGAGAGAATCCTGCCATTTATCTCAACCCCTTTCTGCACCACCTTCCCCTGGAAAGTCCTTGAAACCAAAATAGCCACCCCTGCAATCTTGGAGGGTTTGGAAGAAAATAATTGTGTCAGGAAGGCACGGGACCTGAGCCTGTGGCAATCCTTAGGGAGTAGGTGTGTCTCTTGAAGGAGGCAAATATCTGCCCCTGTACTCTCTAGGTAGGAAAGATGTGCCCTGCGTTTAATGGGATTATTGAGCCCTCTCATAATAAAAGTGAGAATCTTAGCTGAGGATGGTGGCATTTAACCGCATGCGTGCGGGCGGAATTCCGCTCGTACGCTGAGATTTTTTAAAGCGCATGTTACGTGACGAGCTGGGCTCGTCATCAGCGTGCGAGGAGGCTACGCCATGACGAGCCCAGCTCGTCATCAGCGTGGAAGGGGTTAACACCTGAAAAGGGGGTTGTCGTTTGGCATGAGCAACGGGTGAGCAAAAACCCAGGAAAGGCCTACCAAGGAGGACCCTCAGCGCCAGCGCGAGAACGAAGAAGCCATAGTACCCCATGGACCGGGGCCCCCCATAAAAAAGGGACAAGAGAAGAAAGGAAGTAAAGATAAGAGTGGAACAGAGAAAAGGGTCTTGAGTTTGATCATTAGTCCGTCATCCAAGGATGAACAGAGAGTGTATGAGGTTGTCGTGTGGCCGATGGTAGCCCCAAACTCCTCCTCCCCAACCCCCCAAGCATCAAATGAAGGATACTCTATGATAGCCAGGCTCAGTCATGTGGTTGATTTCTTGTCCAAGGCTTCCGGCAAAGCATCAAGAGCGGCCTGTTGCTCTTTCTTGACCACCAGTGGATCTGGTTGCTGAAAGCGGCGTCATCAATGTTGCTGCCTCCATTTCGGTCGACCTTCAGTGTACCATGGTCTGAGTACTCCCCCTTGTCTGTGTCCTCCAGAATAGTGATCCCCAACAATTTGCTTGCTTCAGATAGGGAACGGAGCTGGTACAATTTGCCATCATGTCGGAATACGAGGCGGAACGGGTGCCCCCAGGAATAGGAGAATATGTGTTGGAGTAGGGCCTCCATTATGGGCTGGAAGGTCCTGCATTTCTGGAGCATGATAGCAGTGAGATCCTGGTAGAGGACGGGCGATTGGTTGCGGAAGGTGGTCGATGGAAGTGATCTAGCTTTGCGTAGAATTTCTGCCTTGGTATGGAAGTCCTGGACACAGACCAAAATGCCCACCGGGGGTGCTGTTACTGTGCGCTCGGTCCAGCTTGAGATCAGAGTCCAGCAGGTTGCCCAGGAATTGGTTGAAGAGCTCATGCCGATCCCAGAAAGCGAGTCTGGCGGAGTCCCTCCCCGTGAGCACAGGACAGGGTGCACAGCCAAAGGCCCGGGCTCCTGACAGGCCCGCTGTAATGTCCAACGCGGCCTAGATTTCTCCGAGGGAGATCCGTGGAGTCAAGGCTGTAGCTGAGGATAAGAGCATGGAGTTACTCAACACAGGATCCCCTTGGTGTGCTCCACCAGGCCAAAGGCCTAGACGCCTCCCGGTAGCCCGCTTCACTCTCTGCCGGCCCCAGGCACTCGCGTGGGATCGCCATGCACTCTGACTCCACACCGGATGGCAACCACAATCCGCAAGATGGCGCCCACCGCTCCGCCGCCCCTCCCTGCTGTCTTCCCTCACCAATCTGATGCCACGGGAAAGCCCTCAAGTCCGGCCGGCAGCTCTGGTAGAGCGACGCCACTCCACGGTCAGGGACTCAGGGCTCCAGCCCCCACAGCCGAAACAGCGCCGCCCGCTACCTTATGGCACCTCTCCGCCACTCGGGCCTGCTTCGGGACCAGAGGTGTGCAGTACAGGTCGCCGATTGCGCCTGGGTGGGAAAGACAGCAAGTCAGCAGCCCCCTGTGTGATTTAGCGCCCTAGGCTTATGCTAGTCGGCAGGTGGAGGAGAGAAGGCAAAGTACATCTTAGCTCTCCGCCATCTTGGCCACGCACGCCTTTTTAAATATAAGTCAACTGTGTTTAAATCTTCTAGTAAGTGCATCGGCAACATATACCTACTAACCCTAGTTTTTTAGACAACACTGTTTTAAATTTTGTAATCTTTTCTTAAAAACTATCAACTGTAATGTATGAGTCTTCTTCTGCAACTCCGCATCTTAGCTGCTCTTCAATTTCCCTAGAATCCTGCTCGGACTAAAGAAACAAAACTGCACATCAACACAAACCTTTTCTACGTCTGCCACACTACCATGCAAAAGTGTTCTATTCATTTACATAATGCAGGCATTTTCACATAATACAACATCCTCCCTAAAGTTTGAATTGTTGAGTGGTTAACTTATTTTGGGTTTTTAACTTCGCCTTGTAAAGATACGGAGACATTTTCTTAATATATCTCATGTAAAGTTAGATTGTGATGGCACCAGGCGAAGTGTAAACAATGCTAAATGTATGTGTAAAGAATTTGTTTTTTATCAAATACTTTGAAATTAATAAATGGATTGCTGTCTAATACTAGGAACTCTACTACAATTCCATTTGTATACAGTACCCTGACTATGCTTTCCTTGTTCCTCTTCTGCAATAACTTCTTCTGCATTTCGAGGTGCCATTGCCTCTTTTGCTGTATGACTACCATTCTTCATTTCATAACATCCTCCTCTTTAATCAATAGGCTGAACTAATCTGTTATCCTGGAGATAGCTTTCTTCTTTGGAGAAAGGCTCTGTACAAAAAGTATGTATCCATTCTCCACTACAAACTGTACAACAGTTACTTCTATTCACTAATATTTTCTTCTTCTTTAGGCTCCTCATGCACAACACTATTTTGCCTTCATTCTTTTTAGAATTAAAATGAAAATCTTCCTCTTCAAATCAAAGACCTTATCAACTACTCTCTCAACCCATTCTTTCTGTTTCACTGCATCTCTCCTTCTTCTAAACCTTTTTTAATTTATCACGAAATTTACAAGGCTGTAATTATGCAGTCATTATAATTTTTGCGCAGAACCTATGCAGCCATCTTAACACCCACTTATAACCCATGCAGTCATTGAAATACTAAGGCACACAAGTGCCCTGATGAAACACACAGGCTCTACTCATGAACTCATGTAATTATGTAGAGAGTACTATTCTAGTAAACCTATCACCCATATTGTCTAAAGACTACATATTCCTCAGTAAACATGTAAATACATGGGTTTGTGATGGAATACATCAATACTCCCTGGATGATTGAATGAGTGCATAGGTAGTGCCTAGGTGATTCCCTAGGATACAAGTAGTGCCTAGATTATTCGCTGAATATGTCATAACTCCAAGTGCCATTCCATATCTGCATACTTAGGGGCCGATTATGATGTAGGATTTTCCGCCTCCTCCGGGCCGGCGGAAGCCACCTCCGGCCCGGAGGAGGCGGAAAATCCTCTGCGGAGTCACCAAAGACCCACCGCCGCATTACGATGGCTGGTGGGTCTTGGTTTCTGTCCGCAGCTTTTCCGCCGCGGTCGGATTACAACCGTGGCGGAAAAGCTCTCATTTGGCTGGCAGTGTCTATCAGACACCGCCAGCCAAATTAGGAAGCATTAGTAAACATGCTTTTCCGCGGCGGTTTTTACGCCGTGGAAAATCATGTGTACTTTTGCTTTTGGGGGCCCGTTGCGGGCCCCCAGGGTGTAGGCGGGTGGGGGGTGCACATGGGGGGTACCTATGGTACCCCCCAGTATTTACATGCACAAAGCGGAAGGCACCGCGAGGTGCCTGCCGCTTTGTGCATGTAAATGCTACACATGCACTTTTAACATTGCGGCGGGTGCTGCTTGAAGCAGCACCCGCCGCAATGTTAAATATCCAGGATGTGACCGCCAGGGTGGCGGTCACATCCTGATTTGCACGGAGGGACCTCCGCAGTCCATGCGGACGGTCCCTCCACCTCTGGGATGGCGGACGGACGCAAGTCCGTCCGCCATCCTAATCGGCCCCTAACTGCCTGCGTGTTTGCATTAGTATACCACTAGTATCTGGGTGTTTAGATGAGTGCATGAGTTGAACCTGAATGATTAGACAACTGCTTGACTAATGCTTCACTAACTCAATATATGTATAGATAATGGTGGGATGGTTAAATGAGTGCAACACTAGTGCCTGGATGAATGCAAGAGTGCATGCATAGTATAATAGGGGACCTATGCAGTGCACACAAGATTGCTTACGCTAGGTGCCAATGAATGGCACCTAGCTAATTGGATGAGTGGTTGAATAGTGTTTCAGCAAATGGATTCTGGCCATTTCTTTTTGTTTGAGTCAACAGGTACCGCCTGAATGCTTAGATAACTACATGGGTAGTGCCTGGAGAATCAAATAAGTGTATCAGTAGTGCCTGACTAATTGGATGAGTGCATGACCAGTCTCTGAGTGCTGCATTATTCCATTGTTAAAGCTTGAGAGATTGGATGAAAGTAAGTGTACTGCTGGGGTGGTTGTATTAGTGCAGGACTATTGCCTCAGTAGTTAAATGACTGCATCGATGCTGGATGGGTGACAGGTTTTCTACAATGGTACTCTCTACATAATTAGATCAGTGCACTAGTAGAGCCTGAGGGTTTCAATCGTGAACGCGTGTGCCTCAGTATTTTAATGACTGCATGGGTTGTAAGTGGGCGTGTAGATGGCTGCAAAGGTTCTGTGCAAATTGTATAATGATTGCATAGTTACAGCCTTGTTAATTGCATAAGTCAATAGTTAGCACCTATGTGATTATATGAATGTGTTGACATTGCCTGCATAGTTCAATGACTACATAATTTCTACCTGCATGCATTGCAAGAGTACATGTGTAGTGTCTGGGTAATGAATAACGTGATGGATAGTGATTCACTGATTTGATGACTGCCAGAGTAGTGGCTGGGTGATTGCATGGAATGAGTGCCTGAATACTGCCTGGCTGACTGAAAAAGTACCTTCATTGCTGTTAGATACAAACCAGTTGTCACTATGGGGCATAATAGGGTAATTTTCATTTTGCGATTCTCAAATTGCGATTTTTAGGGAATCGCAATTAGAGAATTGCAAATCGTAATGTAGGTAGGATTAGCAAATTTGATTGCGAATCCCTCTTATTCCATATTGTCGAATTACAAATTGCGATTCGCAAATAAGGAATGCCTTCTCATTCATTCCTATGGGCTAGAAGGCCCATAGGAATGAGTGGAAGACATTCTCAATTTGCGATTCTCAATTAGAGAATCGCAAAATGAGAATGCAATTTTAGGGATGTAAGGGTGTCAATAGTATACCCTTTTGCACCCCTGAAATTGACAGGTGTGCACATGTGGCCCACATACATGCCCTAAGGGCATGTATGTGGCCCACATGGCACTTTGAAAAATGCCAAAAAGTGCATTTTTCAAAGAAATCGCGAAATACCACCAACTTGAAGTTGGTGGTATTTTGCGATTCCTTAAGTCAAAAGTTGCACAACGTGTGTGCTTCCTACATTGCATTTAAGGAATCACAATTTGCGATTCTGTGGTAAATAAATAATTAAATACCTGTTCTATTTTTCGGAATAATTAATTAACAGATAGCTCAATAAATAAGAGTCAGGATTCGAGGTATCTTGAGTTTGTAGGTTTTAATCAGGCATAAAGGACAGAAACAGGACAGCCTGCACGGGAATAGGATGGCAGGGCCCGGCAGCTGCCGGGGCAGGATCTGGGATGAGCGCGCTAACTTTAATAACAGTGCACAACATATATATACTAAAACAATTGCATTACAGTTAATACAGTAGGCGTAGCAGTAGGCGGAGTTCGTAGCAGTCGCGAAAGATAAGGCATAAAGTAGGTGTAACAAGAGGCGTGTACAGGGCGTATACATAGACATGTGATGTAAACGTAACAGAATATGTCATAAATGGGGCGGAAACATGGAGGGGGCTACCTGAGGAGCCGGGACCTCTGACCTAGTGGTGCGCGCAAACTGGCAATGACGTGTTACCAGGAGAAACTGGGGGCTATGACTTCTGCACTAGAAGAGGAGACGAAAGTCTGGAGTGTCAGAGCGACATGTACCTAAACACTATCTAGTATCTGATGTTTAGAGAACATGTTGATAGAATCCAAAAGTTATCAGGGCAAAGGCTAACAGACTCTAAGACTGGTGCATGCATTATTCTACATGTAGTACGTGTTGAGGAATATTAAATGACCATTAATACAGTATTTCTCTTACATGGAGACGTAAAGGCTAGACTATGACTGAAACTATTGATGCAATTCAGTAGCTTAGGAATGCAGAGAAGGAGGGCTGGACTGATAACTAGAATCATAACATACTCTTGGCAGACTGGCAGGCAGAGCCAGGCCGAGCCGGGCACTGTGAGGCAGGAAGTAAGTGAAGGGTCAGGGATGTAGGTGGGGGCTGTATCGCTCCTCAGCGAGGGTTCAGGAGACAGGAGCTGAGTCTGGTGTCCGGACCCTTTTGAGGCCTAGAAACGGGGACTTTTCAATGAATTAACGTGCACACTGTGAAACGTGGCAACATAGCTTTACATAGGCCTAATACTCGTAGCTTTCACGAGAACTGGAAATTGGCATACTAGAGTTGGACACAACTGGAATTGCGTCTTTAATCGATCATAAGGGAATACATATGCATATTAATCATGCACATATAACATAAGATGGGGAACACGTAGGGACACAGAACATGGCAAAATTTACTTTTCCACATTCCCTCTTTGTCACTACGTTTCCATCAGGAAACATCAATATTCATGATACCATCTATCATTTCATACAGTATCATTTGCTCGTCTCGAATTGGCTTGGAACGGGACTTAGGACTAGGACTAGGAATACAAGAGGTAGCACAGATGCCGCAAATCGCAGGGCCACATTGTATACATAGGCAGCAACTGAATATGATCATTACTGCTATACCTAGAAATGACAATACTTTCCATCCCCAGGCAGATATAATACTCCAGAGCCAACCGGACCATGTCCAGGTGCCTGGATTCTGGTGTAACTGATGGGCAATTTTATGAAGTCTGGTTATAGCTGAATAAACAGACGGCGCGTTATTAGGAATGAAAATGCAGCAACTAGATCCGATGACTCTACATGCTCCTCCTCTATCGGCCAGTATGACGTCAAGAACGAGACGATTTTGGAGCACGACAAATCTCATAGCAGATTGCTCTTCGGTTAAGTTACCTAGAGCAGAAGTAGTCTCATTCACTACTGCTTCAAGGGTTCTGGTTAACCTACGGATTAACTTACTATTCTGGATAGGTCCTATAAAGAAGAAGAAACCTCTATTGAAGTCTGTATACTGTTCTAGAGCAGTTTCAGTTTGATCGACAATCGGGGACTCGATCTCTCTTTTATGTCTAATGTGTACTAGATGTGTGTTTCTATGATAATCGGATGGGGCTAGAAAAACTGGTGGCAGTAGGAAGGCAATATAACATGTTCCATCCCAATCGAGGGGCAGACGAACATATGCGGTCTGACCACAAACAAAATAAGAATGACGTGAGGCTTTGAAAATAGATTTCCCACTGTCACTATACTTGACAATAGTAGTACAATCACTATGTCCTACATGTGCGGAACCATTCTTTCTGACACATAATTCGCCTTTGACTGGTAGTACTGAAATAGCAGGTAGATCTGGAGTAGTATCAGACTGAACATTCAGGACCATAAAATTCGAAGAATAGTTACCTAAATCATAAACTTCATTTTCTAGATCTAACCCAGTTCTATGGGTGAGGCCTTGCTTGTCTGGAAAACATGTACTATTCAGAAGGGACATGTCAGTTGAGGATGACGTTAACGTGGACCATGCTCCACACGAACCATTATGTGAAAACGGATAAGGAAAGAGTGGCAGAACTCCCTTCGGTGTCTGGAAAGGGGGGAGTCGACCACACACCCAACAATTAGTGGCATTGCTGGTCTGGTGTGAATAGTGCAACATTCTAATGAATGTATTATTTCTCATAGCAAGACGATAGGATAGCTCACTAAATGTGTGCTCTACTGTAGCATTAGAAAACTTATTTACATGAGAAATTGGAAAACATAAATGCAATGCATAACTTGTGCAGGTAACCATCAAACTCAAAAACATAAGAAAACATAGAACGATGATACATCTGATAGAGTTTTGACTAACTCTCTCACTGTGGGGGTCTATCTCATACATGTCAGATACCTGTCTAACCGTTTCACCCGAGGGGGACTTAGACAATTAAACTGGCTGACTTATTTTACTAGACCGGAGCTTATTTTTATACTCCTGCTGCGGAGTTTCCTCTAACAGGGGAGGCTTGGAATCAAAGTTTGTAGCGGGACAGTCCTTGAGAATAGGGCAGTCTTTAGAATTCTGGCAGTCCTTAAAAATGGAACAGTCCAATGTTTTTATGCGACATCCATGGAATTTCTTGACGTGGGACAGGTGCACCCAGCCCTTGCGGCCTTCCAGCTTCACGGCCGTGCGGGTGGTCAGAAGGACAAGTTGAGGTTGTTTCCAGCGGGGCTCCAGCGGACTTGAACGATCAAAGTTCCGGACAAGTACCAGACATCCTGGAACGATTTCATGCGGTTTCACCTCGGTATTGTCTGGAAATGCGGCGGCAACCTGTGAACGACAAGAGTGTAGGGCAGACATCAAGGAAGCTAGGTAATCTGTCAGCATATTACTGGAAACATCTGTAATACTTCGGGGTCTAGGTGTACCCCACATGTTCGGGGGGCGGCCGAATACGACCTCATAAGGGGACAGACCTGATCTGGAATGTGCGACCATGCGCATATAAAACAGAGCGACTGGCAGAGCTACTAGCCAGTCTACACCTTTCTCTTTACAAACTTTGGCAAGGCGGATTTTTAGGGTCTGATTATGTCTCTCTACGAGACCGGCTGCTTCAGGATGGCGTACACAATGAAACTTCCACTGGTACCCTAACAGAAGGGAAACATGCTTCATTAACTCAGATGAGAATGGCTGGCCGTTGTCTGAATACACGACCCTAGGGAGACCATAACGGGGAAAAAATTCACAAACCAGCTGCTTGGCAGTGGTCGCGGCTGTGTAATCTGGGACTGGATATGCTTCTGTCCACCTGGACAAAGCGCATACAACTACAAGGACATACTTAAAACCTCGACATCGCTCCATCTGAATATAATCCATCTGGAGGACCTCAAAAGGGTGGTCAGGAGGCTGGAATCCCCCTTGTTCCACCGGGACACTTTTACCTGGATTAAACTGACAACATATCATACAGGTACGGACTTTCTGCTTGGCTGCAGCTCGTAAATGCTTGTTAAACCAAATGTTCTGGATACTGTCTAACATGGCTTTTTCTCCTAAATGTGCAGGACTATGTGCGGTATTGATAATGACTTGAACCATTGAGTCGGGGAGAAACCATGTGGCTTTTCCCTTCGTCAACCATCCCTGATCTGTCTGGACCCCTCCTTGTTCGGACCATTTCTTGATTTCATCGGGAGTAGCATGTAACTGGATATCTATGACATCTTGTGTGGGGTCCTTAACTGTCATACATGTAGTCGGATCTGGAGTGGATGTCTGTGTCGTGTTAACTGGAATATCTGGAGTCTGGGCTGTAAGCTTGGCTGTTCGGTCTGCTAGATCGTTACCTTGGGAAATAATGTCAGTGACTTTCGTATGTGCTTTGCACTTCATGATAGCGATAGCTGTCGGTAAATGTATTGCATCTAACAGAGCTTGAATGAGGAGACCATGCTGAATCTTGGTTCCATGAGAAGTCATAAAACCTCTTTCTTGCCAGAGCACTCCAAAGTCGTGTACGACTCCGAATGCATAACGTGAATTTGTGTATATGTTTACTTTCAGGTTCTTGGCACATATGCAGGCTTGGGTCAGAGCGACTAGCTCTGCGGCTTGAGCAGACAGGGTGTCAATACGGTGTGTCTCTATAACTTCAGTGTCAGTAGTCACTGCATACGCGGCTACTAGTTCTCCTGTACTTGTTCTCATACATGAACCATCCACATAAAGTGTCAGGTCGGGATCAGGTAATGGAATATCTGTCAGGTCTTGTCTTGGCTTTGTCATAGTGTTAACAACTTCCACACAATCATGTGTGGCAGGATTTGAGGTAACTGACGGTAACAGTGTAGCGGGATTTAGAACGTTGCAGCGTCTGATTTCTATGTGTGGCTGGAACAGTGTCAATTCATAACCTGTTAAACGTGCATAGTCAAGTGCTGATTCTGTGTTCGGTTTAAAAGAACTTCCACGGAGTGTGGAACATGTACTGTCAGGGGGTGTCCTAATACTATGGAATCACTTTGTCTGATAGCTAGAGCTGTGGCTGCAACTGACTTGAGGCACGCAGGCAGAGCCTGGGCTACTGGATCTAATGTGCTCGAAAAATAAGCACAGGGCTTGTATTGTCCTGCTTGATCTTGTGTGAGGACAGATAATGCTGTACCATTACGTTCTGTGACAAAAAGTGTAAAAGGCTTACTGTAGTTCGGTGTAGCCAGAACAGGAGCTTGACATAAGGCTTTCTTTAATTCATTAAAAGCAAGTGTATGTTCAGATGTCCAAGGGAGGACAGTCGATACGGCTGCCTCCTGTGTCGTTAACTGTATCAGTGGCTTGGCTAGAAATGCATACTGAGGAATCCATTGTCTGCAGTAAGAAGTGAGGCCGATAAAAGCTCGTACCTCCTTCTGCGTCTTGGGCTGAGGGAGACTCGCTATTAACTGGATACGGTCAGGTGTCAACTGCCTACCCCTCTTGGACAGCAAGTGGCCTAAATAGATCACTTGCTGGACACAGAATTGAAGCTTCGAAGGGGACACCTTGTGCCCCATCTCGGCTAGGAAATACAGAACTGTAAGTGACGCTCGCTCGCAGTCACGTTCAGAACGGGCTGTGATCAGTAGATCATCGACATACTGGAGCAGGGCAGTGTCAGTTGGCATGTGAATATTGTCTAGTTGTCTCTTAAGTGCTTGACTGTAAATACTAGGACTTTCCGTGAAACCTTGAGGAGCTCGTGTAAATTTATAGCTCCTTCCATTTAAACAGAATCCGAAAAGGAACTGGCTGTCTGGATGAATGGGAACACTGAAAAATGCGTTTTTGAGGTCTATGACAGTGAAAAACGTGGCTTCGGAATCAATGGCTGTCAATAGGGAAGAAATATCTGGGACAACTGGGTACTGGGGAATGATACATTTATTAAGTTCTCGAAGGTCAATCACTAATCGATATACTGGAGGTGCGTTTGGATCAGTACGTTTCATGACTGGAATGATAGGAGAATTACATACATTGGAGTCAGTTTCTACAACCACTCCTTGAGCAATGAGCTTGTCAATAATTTTGGATAAGGCTGCTACAGCCTCAGGTGGCAATCTGTACTGTCTGATTCGTGGTAACACTACACCTGGCTTGAGAGTCACACGATGGGGTGTGATTTGCATAAAATCAGTTGGACCTTGCGCCCATAGATGCTGCGGGACATTCAGTAATCTTGGATCAAAATCACGTAATACATAGTGACCTTTAAAGTCACGTAAAAACAATCGGACTCCTTCTGGGGAGCAGCAAATTACTGCACCTAATTCTTTTAATGTCTTGATGCCTAACAAATTTTCTGGACATGCTTTAGTAAGTAGCAAATCAGTAGTTCGGGACAATGGACCAACTTCTAGAGTAACTGGTTTCGAAATTTCATTAACTATTGGCTTTCCTGAAAATCCAAGGGAAACATTTCTTGAGCCTGAGAGCGGAGCCCCTGGAACCTCGTCATGACTGATGGTAGTCCTACTTGCCCCTGTATCAATAAGAAACTTTCTGTCTTTCCCCAATACTTGACTGTGTACATAGGGACCCTCTTGATCTACAGGTATCTCGATGAGAGGCAAGCCTACCTCCCTCTCTAGGCTGTTTCATGAATACTGCTGATACTCTGGATACTCGGACTGTGCATACTGGTACATTTGCTGTGTAACCTGCTGTGTTGCAGCAATAGGCTGCGGTGCTGGAACTGTCTGTTGTGCATTCTGTGGTGACTGAGAAGTCTGTGAAACTTGTTCTTGTCTAGGCGGACGTGGTCTTTCTTTAGTCTTACCAGTAGCTATGTTGTGTTTCAGAACTGCACACTCGTTTATGAAATGACCTGGCTGTTTACAATAATTGCAGGTCCCTTTAACAGGAACTGCAGGATGACTGGCTTGATTCGGACCCCTCTTCTGACTGTCTTGAGGAACAGATTGTGCAACTAATACTTTCATTTTCGTGTCTTTCATACGTTTCCTTTCATGATCTTGCTCTTCTCTGATTCTATTCTGGTGATACTGGAGCATCTGAAGCATTTGGGACGGAGTATTAGCTTGCCAGGTACTTTCGACTTTCAAAACTCGATTTTTAACTTGTGGACTTGAATTCTCGACTAGTTTAGTAACAAAAAGATGAGGGTATGACTCACTACTCGTCTTCAAACCACTGTTAATACTAAAACATTTCTCAAATCTAGAATAAAAATCACTAGTATCTTCGTCTGGTTTCTGTTTACAGGCTGAGATTGCATCCCAGTCTTCCTTTTTCGTGGCTAATAATCTTGGCAAAACTTGTATTAACAGTTCAGGTAATTCTTTACATTTGTCTCCTAGACCGGTACCTGGTACACGTGTATTATCTTCAGCTTCTAGAGCTGTCCAATCAATCTTTTTCTCTCCCACCTCCCATTCTTTTTCCTTGAGTTTTTCATATATGCCCGCAGGCAACAGGACTTTTAACATTTTAATTATATCTGGATACGTGTATTCTCCCATACGGAGCATGTCTTTTAATTCACGGTGGAACCCTGCTGGATCTTTATCGTGACAGGGAATTAACTTTTTCATCTCTAAGAGTTCCATCTTTGTGATAGGGGTGTAAACAAATACTCGTTGCATTTCACCACCCGCTGTCCTAACTGGGTGTACTTCTCGTAACGGATGCTGTCTGTCTATGTAAAACGGTTTACTTTCTGGGGGTGAGACGTGAACAAAATGCGGATTCAGAAACGTTCGGTATTTGTGGCGCTGCTCTAGAATGACACTAATTAAATCGGTACCTAGACCTTTCCATCTATACTGGAGTAGCTCGTTCAGAACATCATGTAAAGGACCTGGATCAGAATTCTGTTCCTCATACAGTGTAATGAGGTGCTGGATCATATACATACCCACCAGTCGCTGCTCGGCTGGGGGCAATTTCAGAAACATTTGTGCCACTATTTCGTCTGGAAAAGTGGTAGAATCAGTAGCCCATCGGACTGCTGATCGGGCTAGTTCTTGTTCATGCATGGTACTAAGTTCACTATAACCGATTCGTGATTTCAGAATGTGATCGGTAGCTTGAAATACTTGCTCTAGAGAACCTTGTTCTGGTGCTGGAAGAGAGAAAACTTTCTTGTGTTCTAGACGTGAATGTCGGTCGGAAAGTCTAGTTCTACCTACATACGCTATTCTAGTGGGATTCTCGTCGTCTACCTCTTCGGTAGGAGAGTCGTCTTCTTTCTCGCTTACTTGTGCTGCTTTGCGTTTCTCGTGTAACCTTATTATTTCTTTACGGATTTTCTTGTACATACTCTCTATACTACTGAGTGTCCTGTGTCTTCCCTCGACTATATTGTCACTCCACCTGGTCAGGACTTTCATTTCTTCTGGATCTTTAGTCGGATAATCTTGTTCCCTTATTAAACAATTTATTAGAAACTTTAATAGCATGAGCTGAATCTCGGCTTTCCTTAGAGACATGGCTTCGCCAATACTTTCTGGATCTGTTCCTGTACGGATGAAACGATATATTCTGTCTAGATCTTCTTTCATATTCGGTAGGGTGTCCAAATACTCGGTCACCCGTCTCACACGCAATGAATATATAACCATACTATCATCACCTGGGACTGGATCATAACGGCATTCGGTAAGAGCTCGCCTGATATCTGCAACGGACTGGTGTTTGGGCGTACGCTGTAACGCACGTTCATGTAACTCGACTGACGTTACACGTTTGTGTGGCGGCGGGGTACCAGGAGGACCTCCTCCCGCGGCCCCTAAACTGGAATCGTCGACTGATACTCTTCGTGCTGGCAGAGTGACCGATGTAGCGGGTACTTGTAATGTAGGCTGGACCGGGGGTACCGCAACAGGTGCGGCAACGGGTGCCCCGGTGGCTGGAGGAGCAGGAATTACATTATTTACAGGAGCTGGCGGAGCAGGATTTGCATATTCTGGGACTGTGTCGTCCAAATAGGACGAGAGAAAAATATCAGCTGCGGTCGGTTTGTGACGTAGCTTGGTCGGAACTAATGGTGGCGGGAAATTACTGGATGCCTCCGGGGTTGCTTTTGGCAAGCCCTCGGCAAGAAGAGGGTACATACCCTTAATGAGGGCATTCCTCTGTCTGTCTGACTGTTCGGCTTTAACTCGTTCACCTATTTCGATTAATTCCCTTTCTTTGGCTCTTTCTGTGGATTCTCTACTTAATTCTGACTTTCTGATTTCTTTTTCGGTTCTTTTATGAGATTCTTTGCGCCATAACTCGATGGCATCTTTCTGTGACTGTCTGGCTTTCTTTTTCCATAATGCTTCTTCTACTCGCATGATGCACTCGGCATCCCATGTGCCTGATACAGGCCATCTATATTTCTCTTCTAATTCCTTAGTATACTCGACCCATAAGTCTAGATATAATATGGCACTTATGCCATGCTTATGATACATAAAATGACCTGGACTGTCCCTAGGCGGGACAGGAACTGCTTCCTCGAGCAGACCTTTCCTAGTTTTTAACTGACGTAACTTGGGGAACAGAGGCATGACGTAAACTGCGATCTGGACACAATACAATACAAAATGAACACAATAATGACTAAGAAAACCACTCATTCATACCACGACATTGAAAACACATGAAATAACATTAAAATAACAGTTCGGACAGAAATATTACCTGGAATACTTGAGAACAGAAACACATGAATTTCTCGAGAACAGAACTTACTAGAATTACTAGATGCACTGCTGAAACAGTACGAAACATACCGGTCTCATAAAGAGACACGTCAGGACCCGCATCCACCTAGGTGGACACTTCGTGTTGGATTTGCGTACCCAAACCCACGGACCAGAGACAAATTAATTGACCCTGTCTAGATACTACCCCAGCAACGGTACTCACCGGGCAGCAAGAACGGAAGGCCTCGGACTGGACTGGACTGCTACGACGACGGACTACGAACTTCGGACTTCAGTTACGGATGGGCCTCCGGATACCTCGGACCTTGAACTCTCGGCTTGGGCTCTGGTCGGGACTCGCCGCGTTCCTCCACCGCCTCGTCTGGATGCTGGACCGCAACCTCCGTCTCCTCCGTGGGCCTGAGGGATACTTGGAGCAGAAATATCTGCCACTGCGCAGGATGGTTCCGTCACGACTGCAGAGGGTCAGGGGGCTTGCGTGGCTTCGCCGGCGCGTGGGGAAAGGGCAAGTCCCTGTTCGGGCGCCATTATGTGGTAAATAAATAATTAAATACCTGTTCTATTTTTCGGAATAATTAATTAACAGATAGCTCAATAAATAAGAGTCAGGATTCGAGGTATCTTGAGTTTGTAGGTTTTAATCAGGCATAAAGGACAGGAACAGGACAGCCTGCACGGGAATAGGATGGCAGGGCCCGGCAGCTGCCGGGGCAGGATCTGGGATGAGCGCGCTAACTTTAATAACAGTGCACAACATATATATACTAAAACAATTGCATTACAGTTAATACAGTAGGCGTAGCAGTAGGCGGAGTTCGTAGCAGTCGCGAAAGATAAGGCATAAAGTAGGTGTAACAAGAGGCGTGTACAGGGCGTATACATAGACATGTGATGTAAACGTAACAGAATATGTCATAAATGGGGCGGAAACATGGAGGGGGCTACCTGAGGAGCCGGGACCTCTGACCTAGTGGTGCGCGCAAACTGGCAATGACGTGTTACCAGGAGAAACTGGGGGCTATGACTTCTGCACTAGAAGAGGAGACGAAAGTCTGGAGTGTCAGAGCGACATGTACCTAAACACTATCTAGTATCTGATGTTTAGAGAACATGTTGATAGAATCCAAAAGTTATCAGGGCAAAGGCTAACAGACTCTAAGACTGGTGCATGCATTATTCTACATGTAGTACGTGTTGAGGAATATTAAATGACCATTAATACAGTATTTCTCTTACATGGAGACGTAAAGGCTAGACTATGACTGAAACTATTGATGCAATTCAGTAGCTTAGGAATGCAGAGAAGGAGGGCTGGACTGATAACTAGAATCATAACATACTCTTGGCAGACTGGCAGGCAGAGCCAGGCCGAGCCGGGCACTGTGAGGCAGGAAGTAAGTGAAGGGTCAGGGATGTAGGTGGGGGCTGTATCGCTCCTCAGCGAGGGTTCAGGAGACAGGAGCTGAGTCTGGTGTCCGGACCCTTTTGAGGCCTAGAAACGGGGACTTTTCAATGAATTAACGTGCACACTGTGAAACGTGGCAACATAGCTTTACATAGGCCTAATACTCGTAGCTTTCACGAGAACTGGAAATTGGCATACTAGAGTTGGACACAACTGGAATTGCGTCTTTAATCGATCATAAGGGAATACATATGCATATTAATCATGCACATATAACATAAGATGGGGAACACGTAGGGACACAGAACATGGCAAAATTTACTTTTCCACAATTCCTTAAATGCAATAGCAAAATAAGGAATCTAGGCCCCATATCTCAGACTCATTGAGTATCTCCTTCTGTCAGTATCAAACCACCGGTTTTACTGTACATATGTGTTTCTTCTGAGCAATGTGTGAGTGAAATCTAGGTATCACACTTGATATATATATATGGATACATGGCTCTCTAGAAACCTACATTGATTTGTTACTGGGCGTGCACATATATCAGTAAGTTTCTAAAACGGAAAAAAACTTTTTGAAATCTTTCAACTCACAAAACCTTTTGTGAATGGCATACCTACATCATTTCTCAAATACGTCTTCTGCTTCTAAAACATATATTCAGCATACCTCAAACAAAAGTTACACTTGAAATGAAGCTAGCACAACAACTCTCGAGGCCTTCTGCACTATTAATCCTTCTCAATTTTAAACAAACCATGTTTAAAGAAAACCACCACTCTCACCATATACATGAAAGTTTCATTAACCTTCCTCAACATAGATCACCATGTAAATATATATGGGCTTTCTTAATCGATGTACACCTTCGAGCCATCTTTCCTAAAATATATTCCACTCTGCATATTTAAGTAATATAAATCATATAAGTTAAAAACCACATTGGCAAACACTTCCCAATACACACCTAACAAGTATTACTTCGTTCTAATTCATATACAATCAGACCACATGTTCTCACCTTTATTTTCTCAGTACACTATTCCTGTTTAATAATGTTACTAAAAGTACTAAAACTCCCAGAATGCATATAACAGATGTATCTATCCGGCACATGATGTTTAGACATTTAAAACATTCTTAGTTCCTCATTGCAACTTTCCCCAAGACTATACTGTTATTTTTCAATAAAATACACAATGTAATAAAGAGGAACTAATTCATTTTTCTCTTAGTTCCTAAAACATTCACCACTAACATCTTAATCACATATCCACTAATAGATCCAGTTCATTTCATGTATTTCTTCTCATAACAGTGATACTCCTTTTAATCAAAATAACATATACATCTTCATTTCTAATGTACATTTTTAAAATAATTACACAGTTATATACATACCAAAGAGTTGGGTTTGTAGATTGTATTGTTGTTTTAGCTCTTTCTGGATAGTTTTGACACTGTTAAGATTTGTACAAACTAAGCACAAGAATGGTACGCCACTCTCATGCCAAGCAACTCGAAAATGGCAACCCCTTCAACTTTCCATCTATCATGAAGAGAAAGGCAGCAAATTAAATCATGTCTTTCATTTTAGACTACTGTATTTCCACTTCTGAATGGTTAGCATCTGTTAATCCCTTCCCTTTCTTTCAAAACAAGGTTCCATTCGGACTGTTTTTGCAATGTTTTTCCAAATATCATGGAGAAATTGCAAAAAAAAAACGGGAGATGAAAGCTATATCTATCTTCATTTTTTGGAAATGTAAATACTACACAACAGTTTATTGCATAGTTCTGAGTTGGAAATTATAACTTGCCATTAGTTATATTGTGCCATCACTCCTCAACTTTAAAAAAAAAATTCGTCTCTTTTAACACCCTCCCCCCAACACAGTCTTAGCTCAGTGTACCTAGCAACCCAGTGGAACCAGTGGGTCACAAGTTCAGAGCACATTCTAGAAGGAACATGCTTGTTTCCAAATAAGATACAGCAGGTGTGTGCTCCACAGATTCAAAAGCATATCGCTGTCTGTATTTCATTTCTTTTCTTAAACAACAGCCAATAATAATACTTCTTCCTAAGGCATCCAAACACAATACCTAATTTTATTTAGTTGTATGCCAACAGCATCCAATGAGATATATTGGTTTTTTTTAAACACCTCCAATTTAACTACTTTTACTTGGAAAAATTACGTCATTGAGCTCCATCCTTCTCCTGAAAACTATTGCCCCTTCACTTCAAAATTCTTAGAGTAAGGATTGTGGGCCACATCTATATCTATTGGTCTAAAGAGGCTGCAAAAAAGCGAGGTATTGACAGGGACCTGGGTTTGACAAATATGCAGATTACTTGGTTTGGTCAGAGAGGGTCAACGTTTCATCGGTTGCTGTCTTTAGTTAAATTAATTGTGGCTTCACAAGCTTCTCATCTCATGATTGTGCACTGTGGTGGCAATGACCTTAGCATATTGACTGGGGTAGGGCTGGAAATCCCAATGAAGGATATCTTTGCAAAACTGATGTTGTATTTCCGTCACTCTGTTCTGATGTACTCTAATATATGCCAAAGAGAAAAATGGAAGTGTTCAAATCAATTCTGTCCAAAGATTGACAAAACCAGGAACCATGTTAAAAAACCTGTTTCTGCATTCCTCAGAGACCATCGCATTGGGCTGTATCCATAAGAACAATCTGTGTTTTGACATGCATGGAATATATAGAAATGATTGAGTGCACTTCACAGATGAAAACACCAGGGTGTTTCTAAGTACCCTGAAACTCTGCATCTGGTCTTTTGTATAGCAGCCATATCCACACAACCAACACAACAGCTCTTGTCAGAGCCACCCTAGACCCTGAAATATTGTGAATTTCTGTCTAAAAGGTATTTTTATCTTTCATTTTTGACAATCTTCATGACAATGTCATGATCCCCGTGGATATGTCACATAAATGGAAAACAAAAGCCGACATTCAATGGCCACAAACACATCCAAAAATAATATGTAAATAAATCTATTCGGAACATTGCCCTGCACATATTACTATATATGTACTTCTTTCAAAATATGTTTAAACTCACATTTTTGTACTAAGTTTCTTTTTAAACCATCCTTCAGACCTAATTTCCGTTTTCGTGGTTATTCAGGACGTCACAATAACATAATTAACCGCAACAATCGCAAATTAACATGAAGATATTTATGTTAATTTGCATTATATATATATATATATATATATATATATATATATATGCCAAAAGACGCTATCCATCACGCTCCTTCACCACCACGGTAGCGAAATAACGTCAGCGAAACCACAGTTAAGTGCAAAATCTTCAGTGCTTTATTCGTGCTCTAGTTCCAGGCAGCAACTGTCATGACGCGTTTCGCCTCTCGTAGAGGCTTGATCACATGTTGATATATGTATATATATAATGCAAATTAACATGGAGATCTTATTGTTTTAGGAGCGGAATGAAGGGATGTGGGAGTAATGGGTGGGAAGTGCATTAATATTCAGGTATCAGTTACGATAACTGAGTATTAATTATGTAATCTAATAATCTGATTAAAGATAGTTTCAATATATTTTAATTATTTATTACCAATTAATTAAAACATAACCTAATAACGTTTTAAGAGAGGGATGTAAGGGATATAGGGGTAATGGGCAGGTAAGTGTATCAATACTCGGATATCAACTATGAAATTGAGTATTAATTATGTAACCCATTGTAATTACCTGTCTTGTAATTAAGGTTTGGTCTATTCTGCTTGAGCTCTTTTTTCCACTTTGATTTGTGATTTTGGTTCTTTGAGTTGAAATGGTTCCTTGATATTCTGTTGTGAGTTATAGATAGAAAAATAGTCTCTCTGACATTTCTTTGCTTTTTTTTTTTTTTAGAAACTTGAGACCTCAGAGTACCCGACAATGATTTTGCCATTCTCATTTCTTGGAAACTTTGGGGCTTATTTACAAGCTCCTTGCACCCTAAATGCATCACTTTTTTTGATCCATCAGCTGCGCAGTGTGCTGGTCATAGCAATAAGCCACGCAAAGCCACCCTGCGTGGTTTTAATGACCTTGTATGAACTGCCCCTTTTCACGCATCACTTTGAGGGAAAGGGGTGTGCCATGGGTGTTGCTGTGGCTGTTCCTATGCAACACCCATGGATTATGCCACATTCCCAGATTTACAACACTTTGTAAACCTGGGAATGTGTCAGAATCCTACGCCACCCCAGTGGAGTCATAAGGAGGCGCAATGAGGAGAAATACTTTTATTTCTCTTAGTTTTTTCCTCTTTCTATGAGTGCTACATTCTACACACATAGAAAGAGGAAAACACCATCAATTATTGTTTTTGTGCAGGAAGGTGTTCCTTCCTGCACAAAAATAATCATCCATGCAACGCAGGCACCCTTGCACTATGGTGCAAGGTTTCCTGTGTTGCACATGGCAGCCAATTGGGCACCAGCACAAATTTTCAACAATATGATGCATCCCTGTGATTTTAAAATGATGCAGCACGGTGCAGAAAAATGGCTTGCAGCACCACGCTGCATCAATTTGTTGTAAATTAGTTCCTTTGAGCTCTTTAAAAAATATACAAGAAATTGTACAGGTTAGGGTGGGTTTGACTAATACTCCTGTTAAGTGTATTATGCATTTCCTTCTGTTAAATTGTTGGTTTTTGAACCTCCCTCTAAGCGGGTCGAATAACTGTTTCATCACTCAATTTGGAAAATGGGGTTTCCTTCTAGGACCCGACCTTCTTAAATGGCCAATCTATGTATCTTTTAAGTACTTTAGAAGTGATGCCAATTCGTCCTCATTTTGGGTAAAAGAATTCAAATTTTATAATTGAGGCACAGAACTCGTCTACCCATACTGGAAGTACAAAAACATTGCTTTTAGTTTCTGAAGTTCATATTGTAGTTTACTACTTGTCATACGTTCTTCAACTAAAGATTTTTTTTCTCCAATACTCCTGGGTAAAATGAAAAACTATCCTTAAATTTGGATATCTAGGTACATTTTATTAATAGAATTTATTATTTGTATTTCAAAGTCAATTAATATTTTCAAAGACTTTTGTTAATTGTTTTTGTTTTTATAACTGATAAAAATTCATTATATGTTGAGTAATGTTTGTCGCGCAATAAGCTATAAATAAAAGGGATGGTAGTGTTATTTATATCTGCTTGGCTAGAATACATTAGGGCGAATGGATGGGGTGTTGATTTAAAAGTTCTATCTATCATCCAAATTTCACTGTTCTCAAGTGTAACTGTACTGTGAAAGGTACTGAAATTGGTCATCATATACTATGAATGATTCTTGCTTAATGGTTTTAGTAAGTTCAAGGGGAATGTTAATATATGAGAAGATTATGGAGGTTGCTCTCATAGGATTGCTCACTTGTGTTTTTTTGTTCTATCATTCTTCTCAAATTGGGAATTGTGGCATACTTCTGGCAACATGCATGGGGATGTTCTGAGACAACTCCCTCAAAACCGAGTCAAAGAGTTCAATGGAGGTGGCAGCTAGACTTAATATGCTAGATATTTTCTCCTCAAGTCTTTTGCAATGGGCTGAGAAATACTCAACACACCTCCAATGACTCCGGGTTCATATCTCCTTATAATAAAGATAAACATTGTATTTCAGAAACTGATTTCATGAGAGTGACAGCTCACATGCAGCTTGTAGATTTTCCATTTTCTGAAATAAAAAAAAGTTTAAAACAAATGTTTTGTAAAGGTTTTACAATAGCTGTCTGGAACTTTTGCTGCACCTATGGTTTTCAAAAAACATATTTATTAGTTTCAAAAACCTGTTTGGATTAATATGTCACAGTTTATTTGCTGGAAAAAAACTTTAATTTCCTGAACTTTAAAGAGAAGTGTTCTAAAGTTGTTTTTCTTGTAATGAAGGTTTGGTCTATTCTGTTGGAGTTCTTGTTCCACTTTGATATGTGATTTTGGTTCTTCGAGTTGATACGGTTCCTTGATATTCTGTTGTGGGTTAAATATTGAAAAATATTGTTTAATTTTTAATAATGTATTAGGCAAAAAAGCTTGCTTTCTTGTTGTGCTGCAAGAAATGTTTTTTTGGTAAACATTTTGTGTAATTTTGAATATTTATGTTAAAATAATGCTATTTAAGTTTGGAATTGTTTTTACCTGTGACAGTTTTTTCTTAAAGTTCTTGTAACCTGTTTTGTCGGTGGTTTCTCTTAATCGTGAAGTCATTTTTCAACTAAATGAGGGAAAAATATAAGTGCATGGCAAGTTCATATTAGTAAAAATCGTATATTTCAGTTTTGCTTCTTACAGTTTTTATTTATGTTTTATGCTTGTTGGAAAACATAGAATTCTGCCACTAGCTACTGTCCAGCAACATCCCTGAGGTGAGTACTTGGCAGAGTTAGAATACTAAGTCTGCTCCCCAGATACTGTCAGGCACTTTCCCCGAGGTAAATACGTGGACGAGTTAGAATAGTATATCACCCCCCCCCCCCACACACACACACACACACACCCAGCCTCTGTCCAGAACCTTCCCTGGGGTAAGTGCTCGATGGAGTTAGAATAGTAAATCTGACCTTCAGCCACTGTCCAGCACCTTCCCTGTGGTAAGTACTTGGCGGAGTTAGAACAGTAAATCTGCCCCAACCACTGTACAGCTACATACATAGTTACTGTATGGTTTCTTCTTGGAATACATTTTGTTTGTGAAAACATAATGGAAAATTATTTTTTATTATATTGTAATCTTTGGTTTTGCTATTTAAAATTTAGTTTCTACATTTATTTTCACTTACAGTTGTGACTAATTTCTACAAGTGGATACATCTAAATGTTCCTCCATAGGTATCAAATTCAGAAAAGGCTAAAAAAAATATTAAAATGTGTTATCTGTAATACGTTTTTGATCTTTAACATGTACTAACATCTATATACTTACTGTGACAGCTTGATGGCACTGTTTTTAATAGTGTCTCTGCCTGCTTTCTTCTGTGTGTTTTGCCACTACAGATGGCATTGTACCACTGATCACAAAATGGTGGACCCCTACTTTTGTATGTTTAGCAAGGTTTAATTACAATTTTCAGTAAAATAATTGTTGTGATCTTTGTTTTTGGGTGATCAAATGCGTGACTGAAAATATAATTATTTTGTTATTTTGTTTTAAAAGTATTTGAACTTCTGAGACATTGTGCTGTTGGCTGACAACAGAGTTACATGTAGTGCAGAATGGAAAACATATTACTTTTATTTGAATACTGTTTTGATGTTTTGTTTTGCATTGTGTTGTTTTCTATTGCACACATATGAGCTGCGAAACTGTACTTTTTGCATTTGCAAAAAATATTTTCCTATCTATTGAAATACATTTGGATAACTATATATTAAAAAAATCTACTTTTAATTGTAATTTTAACCATTTACATGGAGCGTGGTAAAGGTATGTGTGGTAAATGTTACTTTAATGTTATCCTATGTATGTTTTTGGTGAAGGTATGTGTGGCAAAGACGGTTATGGTATATGCATTGTAAAGACTGCATGGCAAAGGCACGCATTGTTCCGTTATTCATCCCTTGATGACTGTGCAGTTTCCCTGTTGCCCTCATTCTGATCATGAAGTTTCCCCATCCTGCCATGTGCAAAAGAAGCTGCATTTAATTGTGTGAGAAACGTGATTTTCCTAGCCTTATGACTAGCCAGTGTATTGAATCCATAGGGACCACGCAGCAGTCTGCCAAACCCTGTGAGAGTTTACCGTCTTGGCAGGAAGCCATGATATTTCTGTGCACTTCTGACTGACGCCCACGAATGCTCAAACTTCGCAGGCCCTGGAGCTTTTCGTTTCAAAGCCAAGTACCGACATGTCTCTGCTGTGAAAAAGTCTTGATATTTGCACATCTCCTTCTGCCAGCTGCCAAAGATTTTCAGAAACAGAGAGAGAGAAGGGGATTTTAACTCAATAATGCAGCTAAAAACAAAGCTGTGTGCTGACGAGTTTCATTATTTAAACAGTGCTTCAAAAGACATATAACTTACATAAAACAGCAATAAATCAGGTCACCTCTTGGTGCTTCCCTATGTCATTTAGAGGAAGAACAAAGATATTGAGAGCACCTGAAATGGCAAGGTTTATAACACACTGTTGATATTTTAAGTTGCGTGCAGTTGTACGTTTATTTTGTTTGAGTGTTCCAGAGTGAGGGTTCCAGCCTGGTAAGGCTTCAAACCCTCTGTTGGCACATCTCTTTCTGGATAGCAGAAGTGAATTGGCCCTTTTGAAAAGCTAGTGTTTGTGAGCTATCTGTATTGGTAGATGAGGCTCCTCCACAAGAGCGGAAGAGTGTCCCTCCTCCTGGTGCGAGCGCAGCAGGCAAACGCACACACATAAACTGACATTATAATGCCATTTTATTTTGCTACCAGCTCGCATTGTGTACAGCGTGAGCTTGAGGCAGGGGGTGGGGCTGAATCCTGCTATTTCAGGATTGCTGCTGCCCCTTTCAGTGCTCCTATCGGGTTGGCTGGCTGGCTACCTACGGCCTACACGTCATGTGCACTCTAGATCCAGCAATATAGGCAGACCCCCCAGGATATAGCGGCATGGATTGGCAAATTTAGCGGCACAAAAATGAAAATTTAGCGGCACAAAAATGGAAATTTAGCGGCATTTAGCGGCATTTTATTTTGGGGTTTTTGCAACACCAAACACATATATCTTACTGTTTGAGTTATTTGACAACATGGAGCTATGTACATTTTGTTTATTTACAATTCAGCCCATTTGTTTTAGTTAAAAGGCATGTTAATCTTGGCCCGCTCCATGCTCCCCCTCTCACGTTGAAACCCCCCTGAACCCATCGAACAGCCTAACTTTCCGTTTCCAGCTCTTCACTCTGTAGAAAATAAACAGCCATTTAGGGGAGAGCTTTACAAATGCTATCAATCATTCACAGCGCTTTGTAGAGTAAAGAAACTAGGACTGTACTGATTGCTGAGCATATATTAAATAAATAAAAAAAATATAACAAAACGATGTCACTAATTTTTGTTTCTTTTGCAGGTGACTAGCTTGCAAGTAGGGAGAAAGCAACCTTAATATCCACATTTACAAAAATCCTTTAGTCCTGGACACATACTTTTTCGTAAGCCTGGGTTTATGTTTTCCTTCATGCAAAACTATACATAATTGTAAAAGGAGAGACAAGTGGTGGGACACGTCAGGACCGCACAGTTACCGTGTTTTAAAATATACAGAAACCAAGGAAATGGATGTGTGGTATCAAATTATACTTTGTTTTCTCTTATAACTGCACACTTGTCACTTTCATCTCCTCTTGTGCACTTTTGACTACCTCATGTATTTTTGGTTGCTCACAATTTTTACTACCTCAAGTATTTTGTTTGCGCACAATTGTCACTATTACCTTTACTACCTCATGTATTTTGTTTGCGCACAATTGTCACTATTACCTTTACTACCTCATGTATTTTGTTTGCTCACAATTGTCACTATTACCTTATGTAAGTAACGTATGTTTTTGCAATCTGTTCTTTTGTAATGTTTCTCATTATGTTTCATCTCTGTTCCTAATGTGAAGCGCTCTGACGCCTTCGGAGAAGGGTACAACCTGTGGTAATGGGATGTGATAATGATTATGGGTATCTTGTGTCCAGTTGTTAGCATATGCCAACTTCCATCTTTCTAGCGGCATCCTCAAAGGGCCTCATACAATCACATTACTTTGCGTGACATCATTTGCTGAAACTTTACTTGAGTCAAAGGTCATGCCTTAAAACTGAGTAAATTGAGTTCAACATGCTTCCCCCCAGACAATTTTGATGATGCCACCTCTTGCCACTGGGCCAAATCCACAAAAAATGGTTGGAAATTGGCCTTGCATGGGAGCAAATCTACTGTATTTATTCATGCCAAAGTATACATATGTATATTTTTGTATGCGAAAATATGCAATGAAGGTGTAAATGTACTTGATAACTTTTTATTTCTTTATGGGCAAGTATATTTTCACAGGGATAAAACAACTTCCCCCACGAGCAGGTAAATCGACAGCCTTTTTCATTGCAGGAAAGAGTCTTTGTATGTAACGAAATATGTAAGCGTGTTGGTGTACAAAAACTCCCAGGGCATTCACGCCCTGTATTATCCAGTCCTCACATAGCGCCCACACAAATTTGCTGACATGAAAATCCTTGTATGAGTAAACAACAGATAAAAACATGTGCGAGCGCTTTACACAGTTTGTGGCACTGTTACTCCCTGCGCCTCCCTGCACTGCCCCCCTCCCACCCGGCCAGCGCTCTCACAGAAACACGCAGCCCGGGGCCGGTCGGCCACATCTCCGCTGCCCCCCTCCCACCAGGGCAGCGCTCTCCCCTATGTGTGCGGCGGGGCCCCACCAGCGTAGGACGGACCGGACTTACCTGTCTTCTGTTTGCCGGCCGGCTTTTCCTCCTGCTCCGAGCCCCGGTCTCTGCTGAGGAAGAGTCTTCGTGTCGTCGCTGCAGCTCCGTGCTCTCTCCTCCCCCTCTTGGTGTGGTGCTGGTCTTCTTCTCCCTTCGCTCGGCCGCCGTCTTCTCTCGCCGCAAATGACTCAATGGGTGCCTCGCGCCTTCTTTTAAGGCGGAAACGGGGGCGACGGGCGGAAACGGCAAATTTCGCGGGCTTTATGGCAAATATCGCGGCATTTGCGGAGATCGCGCGATTTCGCGATTTTTTTGCAAATCGCGAAATCGCGATAAGCTGGAGGGTCTGTATAGGAGATTGCTGGCACAAGCCCCAAGGCTCAAAATGAGCACTGGGTTAGTCTGCTCCCACCAATCCTGGCGCTGGTCTCATGCTGAAAGCAGCATGACAGTAGCTGAAAGCAGGATGAGAGCAGCTCCAGGATTTGTTGGATATGCGTTGCAATGAGCAGGAAGGAAGTCCTTCCATTTTTGCTCATGGGAGTGCCATTCGTGGGAGATATGCTGCATTCATGGTGAGTTTGGTGCCATCGCGCTTCACCATATTTTATAGACACTAGCTGCCACTGTGTATTGGCCATAAATTATAGATGGGGAACTTATATGAATACTTCCCCCCTACCATTGGACATATATTTCTCAACCTTGTTTCTATAACACAAATCATGCACGAGTCAGACGTGTGTGCTGCACACTTTGGAGTATACTCCTGTATCCACTAACATTTTATCCCTATAAAAGCGTCATTGTGACTGATTGTACTAGTAACTAACAAATGTCATTTTATGTTTCTTCTGATGCAATACATTCTTGAAAATATGCACAGCTTTGAAAAAGCTGCTGGCCACCACTTCAAAGAAGAGCTAAAACATGTGTTAGCTTGTTCTCTTTAACTTATTAATTCTCTTTGGCTTATTGATTATAAAGGTAACCATGTAATAACAATGCAATACATTGCCACTAAAGAAATTCTGAACCTGTTCATATGGCAATAGTTTGAGAAACTCAGAAAAACACACTGCTTCTTGCATCTGATTTCCCCTTAACCTTCTTTAAAGGGGAACTTCTATTTACGGGTAACTTTATCTGTTCACTCAGGTCTGGTGAACCTGTATAAGGATATGAGTTATTCTTAGAAGGCTAGAGGTTGCACAACAAGTTTTTGTAAAACCTGCTCCCACACTTGGGATTGAGGTCAGGAAGTGACCCATGATTCACTTTCTGATGGCAAGCTAGTTTGATCTTTACTATTACAGCCCTCAGAGACCACAGCACTCCTTCCATATTGAGAAGATGTTTTAGGTGAGTGACATTGATCATTATTTTCAATCCATTCCACCGTTGGCCCATGGATTGTTTAGAGTCAGTACCAGTGATCAACGACATCACCCCCTCGCAAGACCTCTGCAACTCCCTCGCCTCCTACTTCCACAACAAGATCGTGGACATACACAACAGCTTCAGCACTCAACCGACGCACGCCACGACTGAACCACCGCCCCCCACCACCACCCTCCGCGCCTGGACCCCGATCAGCACCGAAGACACCATCTGCACGATGAACTCCATCCACTCCGGATCTCCGACCGACCCCTGCTCTCACCACGTCTTCAACAAGGCCGACGCTGTCATCGCACCCCACCTGCGGGACATCATCAACACCTCCTTTGACACCGCTACCTTCCCGGAGAGCTGGAAGCACGCCGAACTCAGCGCTTTACTAAAGAAGCCATCAGCCGACCCCACCGACCTCAAGAACTACCGCCCCATCTCGCTGCTCCCGTTTCCTGCAAAAGTCATCGAGAAGACCATCAACAAACAGCTGGCCGCCTTCCTCGAGATGAACGGATCCCTCGACCTCTCGCAGTCTGGCTTCCGGGCCAACCACAGCACCGAGACCGCCCTGATCGCAGCCACCGATGACATCCGAGCCCTGCTCGACAACGGAGAAACAGCGGCCCTCATCCTCCTAGACCTCTCCGCGGCCTTCAACACTGTCTGCCACCGTACCCTAGTGCGGCGCCTCAGCAACGTCGGAATCCAGGAAAAGGCACTGGAATGGATCATATCGTTCCTCGCCGGAAGGACACAGAGAGTCCGCCTCCCCCCGTTCAGATCAGAAGCCACCGAAGTCATCTGCGGCGTTCCTCAAGGCTCCTCGCTCAGCCCAACCCTCTTCAACGTCTACATGAGCCCCCTCGCGGCCTCGCACGCCAACACAACCTCAACATCATCTCCTACGCCGACGACACCCAGCTGATCCTCTTCCTCACCAACGACCCCGCCACCGCCAGAGCCAACCTACACGAAGGGATGACAGACGTAGCGAAGTGGATGATGAACAGCCGCCTGAAACTGAATTCGGACAAGACGGAAGTCCTCATCCTGGGATCTTCACCCTCTGCCTGGGACAATTCCTGGTGGCCCCCCGCCCTGGGCAGCGCACCCAAACCAACAGACCACGCACGCAACCTGGGCTTCAGCCTGGACTCCTCCCTCTCCATGACCAGACAAGTCAACGCCGTCTCCTCGTCGTGCTTCAACATCCTGCGCATGCTACGTAAGATCTTCCGGTGGATCCCCACCGAGACCAGGAAGATGGTCACCCAGGCCCTCGTCACCAGTCGTCTGGACTACGGCAACTCCCTCTACGCCGGAACCACCGCCAAACTCCAGAAGAGACTCCAGCGGATCCAGAACGCCTCAGCACGACTCATCCTGGACATCCCCCGACGCAGCCACATCTCCGGACACCTGAGAGATCTGCACTGGCTCCCGGTCAACAAGAGAATCACCTTCCGTCTCCTCACCCACGCACACAAGGCCCTACACAACCAAGGCCCAGGATACCTCAACAGCCGCCTCAACTTCTACGCTCCCACACGCCAGCTACGATCGACCGGCCACGCCCTCGCCTCCGTCCCCCGCATCCGAAGAGCCACCACAGGAGGAAGGTCCTTCTCCTACCTGCCCGGCAAGACATGGAGCTCCCTCCCGACCCACCTCCACCTGACCCAGGACCACCTTGCCTTCAGGAAGCAGCTCAAGACCTGGCTGTTCGAGCAGTAGCGGACCCCCCCTCCCCTAGCGCCTTGAGACCCTCCGGGTGAGTAGTGCGCTATATAAATGCTTTGATTGATTGATTGATTGAGTTGAGAAAGCAATCCCAAAAAGGTTACCCAAATCCCTCAGTTGGAGGAGTTTAATGCTGCCCTGTCACCTTTGGCATCATGCCCACTAACCCTGTGAAAACCGCAAGCTCATTGAAGTTTCCATTAATTAAAGCAAAAAAAGAGATTGATAGACTGCTTCAAATAATGTCAGTCACTGCTTATTACTCAGCATTGCAATCCAGTATAAAGTATGTTTTGCTCAACCTACCACTACATAGAGGACCCACCAATATGTAAACCAGTATGTACGCACCGTAAGAGGGGCAATCCTGCTTCTACTGCTGGCTCATGATTCTGTTGCAATGGAACTGCGTATTAACTATCAGCTCTGCCACTTTAGAGAGGATCAGAAAGGGCTACTGTTGGACTTGGCCCTTTCTGCAGGGTCATCCCCAACCTTTTTGCCTTCACCCTCGTGTTTTCTGAACCTGTTTATTTGGGGGATTTTAGGGCTTGCAGGACTATGGGCACATTGCCAGTGCTAAAGTGCATGTGCTCTCTCCTTTAAACATGTTAGAATTGGCTTGCACTCAATGGCCTATTTAATTTACGTGTAAGTCCTTAGTAAAGTGGAACTACATGTGCCTAGAGCCAGTAAATAAATGCTAGTGGTGGACCTGCAGTTTTTATTTTGACACCCACTTAAAAAGCCCTTTAAACATGTCTCTGGCATGCCATTGCAGCTTTTGCGTGCAGTTGTAAACTGCCATTTCGAGAAGGCAAAAAGAACCTTTTGGCAGGTCAAACCTTCCTTTTTAATACACATAAGTCACTCCTAGGGTAGGTCACTCGGAAGATCAAAAACACTCGGAAGATCAAAACACTCGGAAGATCAAATAATAAATTTTGAATGTATTATGACAATTCTCAAAAGATCTCTTCTTAACAGGGAAAAACCACGTAAAAATAAAATCTATAAGACCTCGAATGAAAATATAAACAGGAGGAAACTCAATAAACTTATACGAGGGCAATTCTTGAATTACTCACCTGCTATACAGCAAGAGATAAATAAGTTAAAAAATCAACTGAGAAGAGATAAGAATAGTAAAAAAAGAATGCTACAGGACAAAAACTGGGTGGACATTCGCGAGGCGGCAAAACAATACAACCAAAGAAAATACTGGTCTTTGATAGCCAAAATAACTGGAACTAAAAAGAAATTATATGCCATACCAGTACCACCCCAGGAATGGGAAGCTTATCTTATTGACCTATACAAAGCAAACTCAATTGAAATTGATAGTAATGCCGTGGAAATCTGTTTGGAAAGCAACCTAATACCAATAGAAAAAAGTACAGCCTTTTCTATTGAAAATCACATCAGAAAAGCCAGGAATACTTCTGCGTCAGGCCCTGATCTGATACCGATCAAAGTGCTGCAGTCAAACCCTAAGGAATGGAGTCAGATGTTAACATCACTTTTTAATCTTATTTTTTGTACCAGGAGAATACCAAAATCATGGCAGGGAAGTACAATAATCCCCATATACAAAAAAGGGAACCAAAATGTTGCTAGTAACTACCGCCAAATTGCACTAATGGACGCTACAGGCAAATTTTTTGCTGCGGAGGTACTGGACAGATTAAAAGACTGGTGCTTCTCGCAGGGAATAATACCGATGTATCAAGCTGGTTTTCGTCCTAATCACTCAGTAACAGATAATATCTCAATTCTTCAGACTATTCTTGACAAATACATTGGGAGGAAATCACAATCAGTGTATGCTGCATTTATAGACTATTCCACCGCGTTTGATCGCGTTGATAGACCAACGTTGTGGAAAAAATTGAGAAGACTGGGGATTTCTGAAAATTTATTGCAAATCATAATCAAGTTACATACGAACACCTGGTCTAAGGTACAAATGGGAAGTGAAAAAGGTCTGACGAAACCAATTAATACCTTGAATGGTCTCAAGCAAGCATGCCTTCTTGCACCAATCTTATTTTCACTATATCTGAGCGATCTACCATCACACTTACAACAATGCTCTAGCCTGCCTCCAAAGGTTGCCTTTCAGAGCATACACGCGCTGCTATATGCAGATGATATAGTTATGTTAGACCTCACACCTTTTGGTCTCCAAAATTTATTGGATTCTTTAAACGTTTTTTCGAAGGATCACTTTTTAATCCCTAATTTAACAAAAACAAAAGTGGTAGCGTTTTCTGGCCGAAAAAAAAGCGCTAAATATTGCTGGAATCTTGATGGGATAAGAGTAGAGGAAGTAGATGAATATACTTACCTTGGCAGGATTTTTACCAAGAACTTACAAAATATTAAACATATAAACAATCTAAAGAAAAAATCTGAGATCCATGCTGGGGCACTCTCTAGATTGTATACTGCCACAGGAAACAGGCATTTCTCCTCATTGCTCAAAGTATACAAAGTAAAAATACCCTCGGTTTTGTCTTATGCAACTGAACATTTACCTACAAAACAATGGTCTTTCATGGACATTACTGAAGGAAAGATCTTGAAAAGAATACTAAAGGTTTCTACATCAACATCGGTACAGGCTCTCAGACTGGAATTTGCACTAACAAGCTCATATGCCACAGCCGTGGCAAATGTCATTCGATGGGCATGCAAAGGAAGGAACATTGAGATTCTTGTTGAAGACAGAGATATTTAAAACAGATTCTCGACAACTTAACTTTTCCAAGAATATGTCTGAAGCATTTAAAATAGCGAACCTTACTAAAGATATTCTGTTATCATGGACAAAACCCCAGTTAAAACTTTTTTTGAAATGCTTTACCCCAAGATTAAGTTACGATCATGATTTTATGCATTGTAGTAAGCTATCTACATATAAAACTTACATAGAGTCATTGGAATATAAGCAATTACGGCCATATTTGGGGCTCTGCCTTACACATGGAGCAAGAAGGTCCATAACTATGCTGCGCTTAGGCATCCTCCCTGTTTCCGCCTTTACATCCAAGTGGTCACCAGGAGATTCCCCTCTTTGTAAGCTCTGTCTAGGTGGTGATCAAGACATTGTGCACATCTTATTTGTTTGTCCACACGCAAGTGTAGTTAAAGCGCGGGCAAGATATCTTGAGCCGATATATCAGAAATGTAATATTACTACAGTAAACAACTTACTAGTATTATGTAAACAACCGACTGATGAATGGGTTTGTTATAATTTCTATACATTTTTAAAATCTTTTTTAATAGTATATTGATGTTAATGCTATTTTTTGTAAACTGTTTTTAAATGTGTGGTCCTCAGTTGAGTACCAAAGCAAATAAAAAACTTTTGACTTTGACTTTGACTTTGACTTTGGGTAGGCCACGAGCAGCCCAGAGAGCATGGTGCAGTGTTTTTAAAAAGCTGAACATGTACTTCTAATTTTTAAATATCCTGTTAGTATAAATTGGAGTTACCTTAAATTTAATAACCTGTATCGTCCAAATGGGAACAGGTAATCTGTTCATGTTTGGTATCTTTGGAATTGAAATAAGAAATCTTCTCTTATCGTAAAGTCGGATTTTAAATTGCAATTTTGTAAACGTCAATTTAGGAAGTAGGCATTTTCCTGCCTTAGCCTTATAGTGCCTGTAGCCTGTCACTGGGTCAAATGACTGGGTGCAGTTGGCAGCTGGGCTTTGTGTAATTCTCCTGGACAGCCACACACTGTAGGGAGCTTAGGTGTGCCTGGATGGAGCCATCACTGGCAGGATGAGAGGGTGGAGCTGGACACAGCCCTACCTACAATTGAATAGGCTGTGTCCTGACTCCACACAAAGGGCTACATTCACCCTTTGGTTAGTCTGGAGCCAGGGCGGGGTAGGCAGGAATCCTGTGCACTTCATAGGGAAACATCTAGAAGCTTATCCCACTTTAAATGAGGCACCTGATATATATATTGGACCTCACACACCAACTCTTCAGTACACTTCTAGATCTGTGGAGACTCTGTCTGGAAGAAGGACTGCTTTGCTGCTGAAAGGATTTCCACTTTGCTGAACTGCTGTGCTGCTGGACTACTGCCTTGCTGGACTGCTGGCTTGAGTCAGAGAGATTGGTCCTGCTCCTGAACCCAGAGTCCCAGAGTGACTCCAAGGGCTAGTCTGCTGGCCTCCTGTTCAGAGCCACCGGGATATAACAGGCTCCCCACCACCCACCTGAAAGAGCACCTAGATCAAGCTGGAGTGCGCCCTTGGCTGCCAAGAGTCCCCCCTCAGGTCTGAAACTTTGGTGTGGCCTCTGTGGAGACTAACTAACTTACCAACCACGAATGGACCGATTGGTGCCAAAACCTTGTCGCTCAGACTGCACGCCAATGCAAAATTCCGTCAGCCCAACCCTTTGCGATACTGCATCTATCGCTTGCAGAAGGCACCATCGTGAAGCTTCAGCCCGACTGTTAATGACTACAAGATCTTTGGGCTACATTGACATCCATTGGCGACACTGCTCTGCTCTTCATAGCTCCCTCCACTGAGAACAGGACTCTTTGTACTAGACTGAGATGGTAACTTTACAGTGGGAACAACCTGGTCCCTCTATCTGACTTGCTTTCCATATCGGTTGCACACTCTTTTCATGTGAAAGCGATGTAGAATAAATAGCTCTTTTTTACCCCCGAGTGTTATGCTGGACAATATATTGGACATTTGCAGGTGCAAAAATCTGCCCTTGTTTTGCTTGCCCTTGATCAGTCTGTGCACTAGTTTCTACGTAACTTACAGACTCACTTTAAATCGGTTTGCAAGCAAAACCCTGGAAGTATGCAGACTGCTTGCTTTTAGGGCCAGTCTAACAGTAATATAAATGGTTATGAGTGTTGTTTTATGATTGTTGTGCTGTAACCGTCATAATAGACTAGGGCGCGGGAACAAATATTGATGGGTTGCTGTTGAAGAGTAAATGTGACTTGTATCTTCACAACAACCCTGACAACACCAATTCTGAAGGGAGGGTCAGGATATTCCAAATACCAAAATTCTACATTATAGGATCAAACAATGGGACTTTTTGAGTCCATCAGAAAAGATTTCAATGTAATTTTGAAAAAGTGTTGGATCTTGCCAAATACCATTTTGGGGTCGGTGTGATTGTTAGTTTTGGTTAAAATAAAGGACACTGATAACAGGTTTAATTGACCGTATGATATTGTTTCATGTTATAGTATATTCTACCAGGGATTTCCAAAGGATTTTGGGGACTCTAGATGAAATTTATTTTTGGGACCACTGTTTGGAACAGTTTTACATTTATGATCAAATTTCAGCTTTTCCATGGCCTCTTTGGCCAGGCGATTGAGACTGCACAGGCACACTGGTCCAAATTCGAAATGGGTTTCTATCTAATGTTCAGGGATAGTGATGTATGTTTTCAATATTGTAATACAACAGCAGCTCACTAGTATTATTGCACAAAATACCGGCAACCAAGGTACTCTTTTGCTCTAAAAGGAAACTTTTTATGGTTGTTGCATGGTGTTGAAAAACCCAGATCAGGTGACCTGGGTGAGTGCTTGCAATGTTAAACACTCCGTCCATCATCCCCTTTGGTTTTGCTTTGTTTGCCCTAAGTTGGTAGGGTATGCCCAGACGTGGGTCCCTTGCTCACTTTGCCACTGGAATCAAGCTAGCCTTTCTGATGATGGCTGATTAGTCAGAAACCGGTCTTAGGATGCTTGTTTCCGCTTCGGGGAAGATATGGCTTGGCAGTTCGGGCTGGACTGTTCCAATGAGGCACAGGGTCAGACTGATTTGCATATGGCCATGTCTGAACTGGGGTGGCGGAGTGAGCTAAAGAATGATGATGGATTAAACCCAGATCAGTTGACTGGGGGTGAGTGCTTGCAATGTTCAACACTCCGTCCATCATCCCCTTTGGTTTTGCTTTGAAAAACAAACAACATTTCTCAATGAGATATCTGTAATAAACTCCCATACATCACTCGTATTAAAAATATACTAAAGGAAAATAGTATTTAAATCTGTTTATGTTTAAGAATAATTTTGGTTATCAGGGCAGGACTGTGTGGAGAGTAGAGCCAGATCTATCAGGGGGCCATGCCTTAAAACGTCTCTGTCTCAAACATATGGCCCGAAGTGCTTCCAAGGAGTTGAGTAGGAGGCTACGTTGTTTGTTGGGTGTGGTTGGTAGACTGTGGGTTTATAGAGAGGCATATGTGGGAAAGATTGGGTGTCGTGGGAGGTTCCGATAAGTGCTCCAAATGATGGTGCATGAGACTTTTGGTGGTGCTTAAGACTGAAATTAAGCAGAGTGATGTAAGAGAGATCGGGGTATTGGCTTATATCTTCCATACACATGGATACTAAGCTACTCCAACATTTGTACATGCTTGTATGGTGTGGGGGGCAGATTTACAAGGTACTGCTGCATCTGCATAGATGCGTTATTTTCCTTGTGCCAGTGCCAAATGTCCATGTGCCACCATGGATGCGCTGTATTTACAATACAGTTCTTCATGGCGCAAGGATTATTAGATGCGTCAGAAATACTGATGCATCTGTTGGCACAAAAGTGACGCATTGCTGGAGTTACTCATGAAAGTGACGCAACTCCAGCAATGTGCTATAAGATATAGGTGAGTCCCATAGAAAAAGCCCTGAGTCATTCCTTATGCCTGGTCTGAGCAGACGTAGGGATTTTGACGCAGTGAAGGCATAGAGTGACGCAATGAAATGTAAATTTCACTGCGTCAGTTTTACATGGCTTTAGCGTGGGAATGCCCACCATGCATACATTATACCTGGCGCAGGTATAATGTGACGCAGGGCTTTTTATCATTACACATCTCCATAGATGGTTGATGTTGTAAATTGGCTGCATTCTTTGTGCCGCCATTACCGCAAAAGAATCGGCGCAAGGAGGCGCAAGGGGCTTGCAAATATGCCCCTGGGTGTTTAGGTTTGCCTATGTTGTAGGCGTTGGGTGTCATGCATCAGGTCTGAAGAGGTACTCCAATCATGACACATAGTTCATGTAGTCGAACTCACACATGACAGAGATGTGTAAGACGGAGTATGGCTTGTAAATACAGACATTCATTCTTTTATCCCACTTGTCCATCATTGAATTTTCTGTTGGAGAACAGCCATGTCTTTACCACTCTCTTGAATTCTAAGTTGTTATGGATGACCTCCACCTACTTCTGCAGCGATGCTGTATGCACAGAGAAAGAAGAACCAATTTCGGACGTTTTTCTAAAGAGAGGGATTATGATTAAATATGTATGTCATCAGTCAAATGCTCCCGTGCCCCTACTTGAGAGCACAGATCATCAGGCTGGGTGCCAAGCAGGTTTGCAGAGTTTGAATGATGGTGCACTTTTGAGTGTGTTGTGGCTGAAAGTTGCTTTGTGCATGCATGGTTACTTCTGTTATTAGCATTCATTCATAAATAGCTCACGGCAGGCATTTTACTGGATCATTTTACAGCCTAAAGAAAAAGAGCTCCAAAGGGTCGGGGAGAGGTCTAGAATTCCCCCTCTACTCAACCTAATTAATTTCCAGTCCATGGGGCCTTGCGGTGTCAATCACTCCTGACACGAAGGGCAAACACAAAGGCAGAGATGACAAGAGCACGCAGAATAATAGCAGGCGGTTTCTGTGAAGGTGAACTCTCCCCATTGGTGGCAGGCTCCTGTCAGTGATTTCTCAGATTGACTGCTAGGCCTGTTATCACCCTCATTGCCATGATCTGTGGCTCGTTGTCATCAAGAAAAAGCTGGACTGCCGGAGTCACCCAAATATGACCAAAAGCCATGGGGTCGTAACCCAGTGCCCTAGTTCAGGAGTGACTGCCACACTAATGAAGGCTTGACTCTATCAGACTAGTGCTCGAGACCTTATTATTTATTGATGTTCTTTCAAACTCTGAACATGTTTATTAGCATCTATCTTTTCAAAGTTTTAAATCCCCGATCTGTTATTAATCTCAGTTATTTGAAATAAGTGATTCCTTCTCGCTGATTTTTCTTAAAATATCGATGGAGGGCAGTCATTTTTTCTCTCATTCTCCTTTTGGCTAACTACACATATTATTTTCGCAAAGAAATTGTCTACTTATTGAATGATGGTCTTTTGACCTAATATTGTCGTCGTTCTTCAAGTTTTCTCAAGATTGTTTGTGTCTTATTTTTTTTAATACAAATGCTGAGTTGTAAGTCTTCTCTCGTTTTTAGGTCGAAACTACTAGACAGCACATGCGCTGTCTGTCGAAAGACAAATTGTGGCGTACTAAAAACATAGAGGGACTTGGAGCGTGCCTATTGCTTTCCATTGGTTGGTTTTCTTGTCAGTCTCATTTGCCTGCTTCTTATTCCGGTTCTTGCATGTCAATCTTGTGTTTGTCCCTTCCTTGGAGCATTGCTTCTTTGCCATCTACTTGATTGATAGCATCTCTGCTCACATCGTTTGTTTTTCAAGCACTACCTTTTTCTTTTGTTGTAAACATTTCTGAGAGTGCATGATTTTTTTAAGCATCTCCCTTGTGCACTTCTCTCCCCCCCACACTCAAAGTTGGATACTATTATGATTCTCACTGGCCCCATGATGTTATCCACATTGCTTTCCCACACTCTCTGAGTTGCTTTCCCCACCTATGTACTCCTTCTCTGTTGATATTGTTGCTTCTCCTTACCTGTGCTCTCCATGGCATTATATGGGTGGAGTGTGGGTGATTTCATGCATCCACACATGATTTTTGGTGTATTCCCAGATTTACCAAGACAAGTAAACCTGCGAATGTGTCAAAATTGTACGCCTTCCCAATAGAGGCTTAACGAGGAGAAATATCTTTATTTTCCTCATTGTTTCCTCTATCTAAGTGTGCTTATTAAACATGCCCTTCTTATGGGAATTTACCCCAAATATGTTCCCTTTTTCCTCCTAGTCTTTGCAGACTCTCTTCGAATAACCCTAGGAATCTGGGCACCTTCCCCCTGTACTGTAGAGGGAAAGTACACACGCATGCCTCACACGCATTGGGCAGGGGGTACGTATGCAATGGGTTTAGTTGCCGTATCTCTGTAAGTCCCATAAACAGGTACACCATGTACCTGAGGTGGTATGGTACTGGTTAACAGTGGGACATAGCACTGAGTGTAGCCTGTCAACCCTGAATTGGGCCTGTCATTGCAGCACATTCCTACCTAGGCAAGGAAGAAGCGCTGACGCGGTGTTCAGAAACATGGGCCGGTCTGCCAGCGCAGACCGGGGAGTGCATATTTGCACCTATGGGTGTGTACACTGACCCTTTTGCTGTTTCGAATATGTTTCCTGTCTGCCGTTGCAGGATTCAGGATATGCCCTGGCACCTATAGTAATTTGGATAGGTGTCCGGCCAGCCATCGTGGGCATGTGAGGGCATAACAGCCTCCCTGGGGTCTCACATCAGGGTCAGGCTGGCCGTAGCAGCCTGGAAGTGCGCAATCTCACACGTAACAGGGCCACCATGTCCGGCGGGTCCACGGTGGGTAATATGCATGCAGTAGCACCTGAGGTGCTAGGGGTTGGGTAAGCCCAATGCCCGGTATGTCACTGCCGATCGGGTGTGTGCACTGGCATCTATCTTGAGTATACTCATGAGCAGTCTGCCAATGCATGACCCCATAGGCGCGCATCGGCGCGATGGTGGTGCCCATGATTGCGTGTGCCGCCTGCCATTGCAGGCTGGTGCGTGCGCACTGAGACCCTTTTAGTTAAACTGTTGTATAGCTTTTTAGGACCCTAGTGTAATTTTCCCGATTCATGCCCTCATATAGGTATAAATCACCTTGCCCTTATATAGGCATAGAAATCATAACCATATTTAGACCTAACCCATCCAGTCCAAATACAGGCATGGCTACTTCCACTAGTTCTAAAAAGCCACAACGATTTCTTGGAAAAACTCTGCTTCAACAGTCAGGGACATCCCCTTTCTTGAATATTGATTTGTCCTATAAATCATGGTATTTTCAAAGAACTACATTCTTTGTTGAAGTAATTATGTCATACTTTACGTCAAACTAGGCACCTTGAAGGTATAAATATGCCTACACTTGCCCTAGCAAACATGCAGTGGTTTGGAGCAATTCGACTATCTACTTGCCCGACACAGCTCACTACAGCAAGTGCCGAAGGAAGCCGACCCTCCAGCTGATGCACTAACAGAGAGGCTGCCTTTCTCTCGCGGAGAATCCAGCTCCAGTGTTTCCAAGCTCCCCTTGCGGGGTGTTGGGAAATCAAGTCCCGAGACAGAGATACCAGACCTTCTTCATTCTAAAAACCAAGGTAGGGAGCTGATTAGACCCTGAGAGAAATCTTGGTTAGATTCTTGGCATAGAAACTAAACCTATGCTACACCTCTCTTACTTCTTCCCTCGTACAAGACTTAGGTTAGGTACATTGGGGTAGGCGTATTTTAGAAGCACCAGTTGAGTACTTTTAGTCTTTGTTATTTATGTATGTATTTTATGGCTTAGAAACCATACCATGCTTTTACAGTATTATTTTATAATACTCTTTTTATTGTACGCATTATACTTTGCAACCAGTATTACGATTGTAGCAGTTAATTTCATTTGCATGAGAAAGAAGACTGTTCAATAAATACTTTTATTGAAAACGCCCGTCTCTCTGTTTCTCTGCACCTCTGGTGAAACGAAGCATGCACGATTGACTGAGTGAAATACTTATCTATTGTTTCCATGACTCTGAAGATCAGTCTGATCTTGGGGAAACAAAGTTGTCATACTTAAGCGGTTGTCAGAAACTAATCCCTTCTTGTGAATTCAAGAAAGTTTCTAGTGACCTCTGAGCTAGCTGGCACTCACAATTAAGTCTAATATATTCAATAGAGACCTAGTCGACCTAAGTCCTATGTCAAATCTATAGGATATATTATTCCAATGTGCAGAGCCTATTGGGAATATAGAAACTACACTACATGGCGCCCAACGTTTGGTAAGGCACTAATTTAATGCTAGATACTAGAGTAACTCAGTCGTTCTTTTCACAGAGACCCCTTTTTCCTGTAAAATACTCCAATAGACGTCTGGAGTGGGTAAAAGGATAAAATATCCGCCATTACTGAGTAGGACGAAAATCCTATGTATTAGTTTTTGGTTTGATTGAATGTTGAAGGATACAATTATCCAAAATATTGTGCACTTTATGTTAGCTTCCTTGAAACTTGCTCTGCAAAATTTCAGTGAACAAAATGACTGAAAACGAGACTTGTGGAGCTGCAGCTGCAGCCCGACCCGGTTTAGACGTTACAGGTTTCCAAGAAACTGACGCGGATGCTATAATCATCCCGGAAAACTTAAGGAAAACCATCACTATAAAGCTTATAACGAATGGCCTATCAACAGGCGGTGGTAGGGTAATTTTTGCCATAGAGGCACATGAATATCGGTAGACAGAGGTATTCTATTCATGGATAGTATTCCCTGAAGCAAATGCAGTATCACATGTGTTTCACTTCTACAAAACAGATGATAATCCAACAGAACACGTTCCTTTCGAGGACATTGCAATTCCACTAATTTACCAAGCGCACCAGCTCTGGTTTAAGGGCGCTCTACAACATCAAAATCATATTACCAGGCTCGGTCCACTAGGTAGACCAGGAGCAACATTGCCGGTACTAGCCAGCTATACACCATATCCTGACATTGAAGAAATATCAAGTGAGGAACAATTAGTTCACCTAAAACAACTATAAAAAAATACATTGACAATTGGCTCAATATGTCATGCGGATGCTAACAGTCAAACCTCCTATAAGGATTCTACAACAAATCCCCTCACCAGGGGAACACAAATGAAATCACACCGCAGACTATACAATCAGTCATTGGTAAATTGCCCGCAAAGAGGGAACAAATTCCATTCTGGATAGCTCAAAAAATGACTCAAATCGAGGCAATATTTCCTGATAGTTCACCTCTTGAGAAACACAGAATTTTAACAATCTGTTTGCCAATGGGGATCGCACCACACCTGGAGGACTGCGACACTTGGGGTACAGTCTTTGCTGCAATCTACACAAAAACTCACGGTGGTCTGTCTCTGGCGGTAATACCAGACGTCCTGAAACAGATTAAAAATTAATACGGGGCAGAGCCTGCTTTAAATCTGGGTACGAAATTACTTAGAGATTTCAAACAGGTATCAGCTATAATATTAGCTAATATTAAAGGGGAAGCAGCATCCGTGGCGATCCGCCAAACACTAAAAGAACTTGATGTAACTGAGCAACCATATGAACTGGCCAGGATAATAGAAAAATCCTATGAAGAACTAGGTAGGGATAGTTTGGGTGGGAAACCAGTAAAGCCCCAACTAACAGAAAGTCCTGAAAAGGTCTTTATTAAAAACACTCTCACAACTCCTAAAAAGAAGTGGGAAAATACTAAACAGACACTTCCTAAAGAGAAGCGTTCTGAGTCCCGAGGTAGGTCTCCTCAAAAGGAGTCCTCTGAAATGAGATATAACCTCAGGAATAGGGATAATTTGAGAAAACCTGATAGATATCAAGATACTGATACACGTTCCTCTCGTTCCTTTCAGACTTCCTCACAGAAATCGGAAAGAAGAGGACGTTCAGAACACAAGGAAGAACGCGTGAAATCCAAAGACGATCAACACGTTCCAAAAAATAAGAAACCCCAATTTACCAAGAAAAAGATAGCAGGTCTAAAAATCAGACATGCCGAGGATCTTGAGGACACAACTCAAGAACGGGGAGTGGGCCCAGACAATGCTGGACAGCGCAGCAGAAGTTACCATAGATCGCAAGATCCTGAAGGATCATCTGGAGACAGTGGACTTGAATGAGTATATTCAAGTTGAAACAGCTGATACCAGGGTTAGTGTACCCCATAAGTTGTATGAAGTAACACTCCGGATGGAGGGGGACATAACTTGGAAAATAAAAGCACTCTTTTGGGACAAGCTCTCTAAGGGTTATGACATTCTTCTAGCTGTATAAGACTGGCCACCAAAAATTGTCAGGGAGTGCCCACATGGCGAAGACATCATTATGCCAGCCTTCTCTAATCATATTCCAATTCACTTAAAATACACCTATGCCAGAAAATGGGCAGTAGCCCAGGCTCAAGCATTATATAAAAATCATGTAAGATGGGATGAGTGTTCTCCTCACCACAAAATCCAGGTAAAAAATCAACCAACTGCTCAGAGGCAGTATCCAGTTAAGCAGGAAGCTAAAAAACAGGTCAGGGAGATCTTAGATCAACTTGAATACCAAGGGGTGATTGAAACATGCACCTCGTCCATGAACAATCCTTTGTTTCCTGTCTCCAAACCAGACAATAGCTATTGTCTAGTTTTGGACTGCAGACATTTGAACTCTTGTTGCAAAACCTTTGCAGTACAGTGCAGCACTGATGAATAACCGTCCGCAAAAAATAAAAAACAACATTAGATATTTTTGATGGTTTCTTCTTTCAAAACATTGCACCTGAAAGCAGGAATTCGACCGCTTTCTCAATTATGGGGACACAACGTCACTTCTGTAGTCTCCCCCAGAGACTCAAGAATAGTCCAGAGTTATTTTCAGCCAGAGTAACAGAGTTACTACAAACGTATGATGATGAGGCATTATCTTATGTTGACGACATCTATCTTACAGACGATGATTTGGACAGGCACTTGAACAGAGTGAATACAATTATACTTGGATTCGCCTCTGAAGGGTACAAATTCAACTTTAAAAAATCAAGAATTGCCCACCTCAACGTCCTTTTTCTGGGATACGAGTTATCAAGTGAAGGGAAAAGTCTGGCAGCCAACTTTTTAGAAAAGTGTGCGCTGCTCCAACCTCCAAAAACGTGGAAAAACTTGCTAGGTTTCCTGAATTTCAGAAGAACTTACATTCCAAATTACGCAGAAAGGGTTAAACCTCTCTACAAATTAATCAAACCTGATTTTAAAACAACAAATTGGACTAAAAAACACAGAAATTTTACGTTCAGTGCAAACAGACATGTTAGCAACATTACATTTACAGACAAGCGTAAACGTACGCAACCTTGTAATCCGAATAATCCAAGGAAGATGCGGATTCACATACTTAACCTTTAATGAAGGTGAAAAAGTACCAATTGCTTACAAATCATACTTGTACACACAAGCTGAAATGAAATTCACTTCAACAGAAAAAATTCTGACAGCGGTTCAAACTGCAGTAGCAAAAGAGAGAGCCCTCGCACAGGGAAAACGCATAATGGTCATTACTCCTGTACCTGCCTTAGAGGCAGTGGCAAAAGCAAGCATTCCGAATGCAAAGGCTTAACATCCGAGATGGATACAATGGGTTAACTCTCTTGCTGCAACAGACGTTGAATATGTTTTTGACCCCTACTAAAAAACTCAGGAATTTTTACAATACGAACAATAATGTCCTCTGCCCACTGAGATTCTGCCTCTAGAACAGTACGAATGTATAATCTATACAGACGGATCAGCACCGCCCTCAATTGGGGGTAAACAAGCTTATAGTGCTGCGTGCGCATTTGTTAAAGGTCGATGGCATGATGGTAAATTCAGACCTATAGTCACAAAAACTCGGGCTGAACTACAGGCTTTCAAGATGGCGCTTGAAAATAACGATCGTGAATTCCCCAAACTCATAGTGTGCGATTCATATTACTGCATTCAGTCTTACAATGAATACTTGCAGAACTGGGTTCAAAATGGTTTCAAAGATGCAAAAGGTGGCACAATCAAGCATAAGTTGCTTTGGGAACAAGTAGTTCAATTACAGAAAGAACTACAAAAGACTCACATGAGCCATACACTGAGTCATCGGCGTGATGGCATTCACGTTGCAGGGAATTCATTGGCTTATGAAGCCGCAAAGGCAGCTGTGCAAACGGCTTCTGTAGCTGCAATCACTCGTTCAAAAACAAAAATAGACAGCGAAATAATGCAGGCTGTCGCCGCTTCCAATAAAGACATCGGCAAAACATTAGCAAAAGGCTTTCCACTCAAGTACTCATATATAACTGATGTAAATAATGTTCCTTTTGCTCAAATCCCTGGAGTGGGGGATAGAGTAATTCCAAACATGGAACACAGATTAGGACTAATCTTAGCAGCACATGAAGGGCTCGCCTCTGCACATGCAGGTGTTTCCGCCACAGTGTCATTATTAAAACAAAGATACTGGTTGCCGGGCATGAGGAAACAGACCAGAAACTATGTTTTGGAATGTGAAATCTGCCAGAAAATGAAGGTTTCAACAGTGAAACGCCTGGCGCAGACGCCCCTTTTAATTTCTGATAAACCATTAGCATGTGTTTACCTAGACCAGTGGTTCCCAATCTGTGCGCCGCGGCACCCTGGTGCATCCCCTGAAATAGCCTGGGGCGCCGCAACACAATACGTCAATATCCCGGCATTTGCAATGTAAGCTCGCTATCTAAAATATGTTTTGTTAAAGGTAACTGAAACTCCCTCTTGTACCACTAGATGGCAGTGTGACATGTAAAATAGCACATTAACTGCCGCTGTATGTCCGATATTGACGCAGTGTAAGCACTCATGCTGCTCAATTACAATTATATGTTGTGGTTCATTTTTCTTTAAATTTGATTACAGACACATGGCAGCCCTGTTTGTCACATATGGTTGCAACAACAAAGGAAAAGAAAATGTCCGTGCACCAGTTTGCCAGTGCCACACCTACTGCCTTTGTCAAGGCTTGTTCTTTTCATTTTTCGGGGATAGATTAGCACCAATGGTTACGATGTAGACAGAGATTACAAATATTTTCAGCTTATTTCTGACAGAGTGGACTTAGAAGTCTTAAATATAATGCCCTTACAAATAATGAGAAAGATCATTTGGTTACCCCTGCATATTTTTAATATTGCTTTACCTAATTTATTCGCGATACTCATATCACCCTCCCTCCCTTTATGTAAATATGCATAATGATGATGACATGACTATAGCAACATACAATGCATTACATTACTCGTCAGGAGCGCCTGAGCTGGAGCATGAAGAAGTGAAATGGCATTTGCAGAGAGCCACTAACTGGGATGTGTGAGTACTTACTAAAGTGATGCATGTCGAAGAGTACCCATAACATCGCTGCTAACATATGCCCATCTTGAAATTGCACGTATGTTACTCTGAGTAACTCATTAAACCAGGGCTCATGACCCCTCTGCTAGACCCATCTCCCATATATGTGCAAATGCCCCACATTATCAATATTTACAGCGTGTGCAATTTGTGCATTTTGAAAATAAAATATAGTATATCATGTAGTATAATGAGGCTTCAGGGAATAAAATTGAATTACTCCAGAGGCCGGGCTTACATTCCCCCATCGGCTCAAAAAAGTAAACTAATGGGGAGCCGCGGTCAACAGCCTATAGGTCAAGGGAGCCGCAGGTGGAAAAAGTTTGGGAACCACTGACCTAGACCACTGTGGTCCCTTACAGAGGTATAGTAACTACAAATATATCTTGGTCGCAGTGTATTCATGCTCAAGATTCATTTGGATGTGGCCTCAGCGCTAGGCTGATGCCTGAACTGTTATAAAAGATTTGCGAGTCATTATCGGCACATACGCAAACGGCACGTTACATTCTGACCAGGGTCCTGCATTTAACTCTCGAGCTTACAAGGAGGCCATGGCCAATCTGGGCGTTGCATTGCGGTACTCAAGTCCATTCCATCCTGCAGGAAATTCGGTAGTGGAAAGAAAAAAACGGGACCTAAAGCAATCTATAACAGCTAGGGTATTAGGCTCGGGTGACGGGTGGGTCAAATATCTAATAAGTGTCCAACGTAGTTTAAACTATCTGCCAAGAAATTCTCTGGGTGGAATCACTCTATATGAAATCCTTTTTGGTAATAGAATGCTTATCGAGGACGTCGATCGTCATACTTCAGTGGTGGAACAAAAACCCTTTGATATCAAAGACCGTTTGGCTGTTTTGCGGGACTTAAATGAAACAAGAAGTCTATGTACCACATTACAGAAGCCAACAACCACTGAAAAGAAACCACCTGTCCCAGCAAGGCCTGTCTGGATTCCAAAGATTGGGGATCTAGTCAGAGAAAAGATCGCGGATAAGAAGGAATTTGGGCCTTCTTACAGAAAACCAGTACCTGTGATAACAATCCACGGATCAAGAACAGTGTTACTGCCGCCCCTTGCTGGAAGAAAGGAGAACAGGTTTGTTTCCATCGACCTGGTCAAATCACATCATGTGGCCGATAATAAGTAGTAGGCCCAGTGGACTACAAAGATGTAGCGGAAGACCTAACCTTGCTACTATCCAAGAGGTTCAGACTGAGAGACTTATAACATTTGAAGACTCTGCAGCACAGAACAAAGGACTAAGCAATAAAGCTATGGAACTTGTGCCTCTTGAGACCCAAATTACAGTTCGTCAAGACACTTCCGTCTACAATGATGTAGCATCTGACTACACTAATATGACAAAGGATCCGGTAGCCCCAGCGATTTCAAATAATCCTGATGCAATTCCAACAATTGACAGAACTGCTTCTGGCTATTTCATCAACTTTGATACGTTTTCTGAGGATCCCAGTGTGCATGAAACGACGCCAGTAGATAAAACTTTTAAAGATCATGTAACAGAACTCTTTCAGCAAGTTGAAAAAACGTATCTGGGTCCACCATGGGTTGAACTTTAGATTCTACTAGGCGTACTTGTTCTCCTACTTTGGCTAATCATGGTATTTCCTTTGCGGATGCTGATAAATAGAAGATATAGTAAAATGGACACGTCAAGTAAGAAGTTCAACTTGCTCCTGAAGCCACACAAATCATCTCATCGTGAACAAAGAGACTTGACATCAGTAAACATCACAGCCGTTCCTATACCTGGTGGTATAGCATGGGATAGAACTGATTATGATATCTATGGTCCGGCAGAGCTGCTGAAGATTCCACATCAATTCAATGTTTCCTTGAGCGACTTTGTTTAACAAAGCACGTTTTCTGATGATTGGGACTTGGAGACTGTTAATAATATGATATCAGATTTAGAGATGTCTGCAAAATTTACAAAACATGAATACTTAGAAGGTTCATCAGATTATGCACAAATGTATTGTTATAATCACTATGGTCATCATTACTTGCACAAATCTGCAAGCCCTAGAAATGTTTATACTTTCAATCAATGGGAACATTGTCCAATGCCACCAAAAGGTAGATCAAAAATTTCCATACTTCTCAGGTTTTAATACCACAAATCCGGAAACATTTTACTTTAGAAATATTAATAAGACAGGAATGACAAGTATGTTGACCAATACAAAGCAAATGTATTCAGCAGCCTTTTATGCCCAGCTGTCCTCGTTAGGTTTCGACTTTTGGAGTGACAACATAGAAACAAAAACTGTCTGGGGCACAAAAGACTGGCAAATGCAGGGAATAGAAGCTTTATTTCGAGCCTGCATTATTCCTGAACAAATAATGTTTTTAAACGACACTGTTCAACAGACATCCTGCCTTGGCCTGGCCCAGATAAAATATTTAAACAAACCGTCCATACCTACACCTGATAGTAAAAACTCTTCAGAGGGAGGGGTCGATGTGAGATTTATTTTTCTAAAAAACAGAACTGATCCTGATTGGAAAAAATGATTAATCTGGCCCACAGACACAAATAATTGTCAAGATAGATTCCTGAACAAGACACAAGGGTTTACAGTAACTAGGCCAGATCAAAGATATGTCCAGAGACAACATCCAGGGATAGTAACAACATACAGTGTAGGAAAACTGTGCCTTGAGTGGCTACAAAAATCTACACTGACAGAGGTTAAACAACACTTATCTTTACTTAAAGATGGCATTGATTTAATGGACTTCTTACAAGGTCCGGCAAAACGACGTTATAAACGTTTCATATACGCAGGTATATGTGCCATTTATAATGAAGCTTGGAAAGAGACACAGGCAGAGACTGCAGAAAGAATACGAGAAATTGATCATATTAATTTAGAGAAAGCACTCTCTGTAGTTGACAATGGGTTAACGACCCTGTCATCCAGAATTTATTCTTTGGACAGCATAGTATCCTCTGCCATTGACATAATGGAACAGGACTTGCTCATGCTACAGCATGGACAGTCACAATTACGTTCTATAATGCTATTGATTGATAGGCTTATTTCGATATAAAAATACCATAAAAGCTTGTACAACAAATACAAAATACAGCATAAATTACAATCACATTCTATTTACACAAAAAAATTTGACAGAAGGGAAATATTTAAAACAATTAAGACCGAATTAAATTGACAAAGAAAGCCTTCTTATACGAATCAACCACATCCATTAAAAAAATTTAGACACAGCACAAACGATCACAGTGGATGTGTCAGACATTAAAATACGAAGCGCCACTATGTGCTGGCGTGTGCCTAAGAGTCTACATAAGGGTTTTAACCAGCGGCTCCTAGGTGCACGGTAATCCGGACATTCAAAAAGAATGTGGGCTACCGACTCTACTCTGGTGTGACAATGCGCGCAGAACGGGGAAGACTTGTAAGGCGATTTCCAACGGGCAACTAGTTCACCTACTGGGAGAGTCCCCACTCTAAACTTGAAGTACAGGGTACGGTCAAAAGGGGAGGAAATGATGTCTAGATAAGGTTCATAGACCACCACATCTTTAATCCTCACAAAGGCTACAGTGGTGTTGCAATGACGTGATTCTGAATGTAGTTTGGAGGAGACCCAATTCCAGTACAGCTTTTTAATCATAGCTTTGGGTGGGGCGGTTATCAATGCCCATGCGTCCGCTAACCCTATCTCCGCTAGTAGCCATTTGATATCCCTCAGCCATTTGATCCTAGACCAGCCTACCATGGCCGTAACCTCTGATAGCGCTTCCGCATAAGAGGCTAGTTCGGGCACCCGCCACAGCCAGGCCCAAAGAAGCAAGGGGCGGAGTTGCGCTTGGTCCTTGATAGATCTGCAACCTAGATCCAATAGCACTGGTACAGTTGGTGTACTCCACGGGAGAGCCATCAGATCTTTCAAAAATTTGCTCTCCGATTTGGCTAGTGCGTCCAGGTTGCAGGTGCCCCACAGCTCCGCACTAAGCATGAGCGCAAAATCCGCTCCGCTCGTGGATTTTGCGGATTTTCGGTAAATTCGCGATCCGCGAACTCCCGCGAATTTACCGCGAATCCGCGAATCCGCAAATCCGCGAGCGGCGGATTTCGGGGGCAAAAGTTCAAGCCTGCCTGGCCTGTTGTAACTAATTTACGATGGCGCCGGCAAGCTGCCAGCGCCATCCTAAAATAGTTACTAAGTTAGCTTCAACAGGAAGCTCTAATAGATAAAACAAAGCAGGTGCTCGATTTTATCTATTAGAGCTTCCTGTTGAAGCTAATTTAGTAACTATTTTAGGATGGCGCTGGCAGCTTGCCGCGCCATCGTAAAATAATTACAACAGGCCAGGCTGGTGTGCTGTCTCTTCATCTGCTGCTCTGATGGGGCCCAGACCCTTTGGAACCCCCGCCCACACACTCGCGCTGTGCACCGTCCTCCAGCCATTGACCCACAATGATGGACAGCTCAACCAAGGGACCCCTGCGCCCCTCGGGGCGATCGCATAGTAACACACACATGGTCGCTGGAACTAGTTGAAACTCTAATTCAGTGACTCATTCATCAGCCAAAAAACAATCGTGAGCGTTGTCAAGGCTGGGCAGGTGTGCCTTCTTCCCAAATCTACCGTCGAAATCAGCTGTGATGCTGGATAGAGGCCTATGCATCCTTGACTTTCACGAGCGCAATCCCAGTGCTGTTCCTGTGACCAGGAGCTTCTGTATCTTCATCTACTGGTCTGATCGGTCTCTGACCTTTTATACAGACAAGAGGCATGTGCACTCGCATGGAAGCCCCGCCCGTTTGTCCCCGCCCACACACTCGCTGTGTGCACCGTCTTCCCGCCATTGACCCACTATGATGGACAGCTCACTCAAGGGACCCCTGCGCCCTTCGGCGCGATTGCATAGTAACACACACATGGTCGCTGGAACTAGTTGAAGCTCAAATGCAGTGACTCATTCATCAGCCCAAAAACAATCGTGAGCATCGTCGAGGATGGGCAGATGTGCCTTCTTCCCAAATCTACCGTCGAAAATCAGCTGTGATGCTGGATAGAGGCCTTTGCATCCTTGACTTTCACGAGCGCAATCCCCGTGCTGTTCCTGTGACCAGGACCTTCTGTATCTTCATCTGCTGGTCTGATCGGTCGCATGGAAGCCCCGCCCAAATCCGCCGGTCCGCAATCCGCAAAATTCACGGATTTTGCGGATCCACGATCCGCAAATCCGCAAATCCGTGAATCGTGGATCCGCAAAATCCGCCCATGCTTACTCCGCACCATATAGGGCGGCGCTGACCCCTCTGGCTTTGTATTTTTCCACAACTGGGGCTATAGGTTTACTTGTGGAGGAGCGTTGTTCCTTGAGTAAAGTACCTCCCACCCTTTTGTGGCCGAGGAGCATTTTTTTAATGTGCGGATTCCAGGTAAGGGAGTCATTAAGGCGAATGCCCAGGTAATCAAACTCGGAAACCCTCTCCAATGGAACGGAGTTCAGAGCCGGAGGTCGCCCAGGTTTTTCGGAGGGATTCATAATCAAGAACTTGGTTTTGTTGGTATTGATTACCAACCCCCTCAACAAACAAAACTCCTGAAAACTATTCAGAAGACTCTGAAGGCCCATATGAGACTTCGAGATGAGAAGAGTGTCGTCTGCAAAAAGCAGTGTTGGGATCCGTTTGCCCGCCAGGGATGGAGTGTCCGAGGGGTTTCTTAGCAGATGCTCAACCACACCGTTTACATAAAGGGAAAACAGGGTGGGGGCTAACACGCATCCCTGGCGGACGGCCCTTCCCACAGGGATCCTGTCAGTTTTTTCACGCTTCGTACCTCAGCGAACCTGCTCAAAATTGCCAGCATGTAGTTTTACCAAGAGCGAAAGGATATACGCAGGCAGCCCCAGATCTAGCAGAACCTTCCACAGCTCCTCCCTAGGAACTAGGTCAAAGGCAGTCTTAAGGTCTATAAAGGCCTATAATGCTATTAGGCTGGATGTTGCAAAATCTTCATTCTGGATATGTGCCATGGCGTCTAATCATCATCATTGTTTGCTGTATTTAACCTTACAGATAAACAAATCAGTTTGGCACAGAAAGGAGCAGACTATACGGTGCTGAGCCTTGAAAAACTGGAAAGATTAACATTAACTGTTTCGGAAAAACCTGCAACAGAATGGATAATACACGTAATAATCACTCTGCCTGTCACAATTTCCAACTTTCAATACTGTTGAAACATATACCAGTTGCCGTTTATGAAAGGTTGGGTAAAGAATACATGAAGTCAACCTGGGAATTATCATACACACAGATGTTGGAGTGGGGGAAAGAGGTATTTTTTAGTGGTACACAAAGCAAGAGTGCACTAAGTGGTACACTGTTATGCCAGGGTATTAATTTACATGGGGCCTGTGAGGGTTCTTCGAACAATTTATCCTGCCACCTGCAAGGTTCTCCAGCAGCAGTGATAGATCGAATTTTTAGGCAGCTTTCTAACGGGAGCTATATAAAGTTGAATGATCAAAGCTGTTGTGGAATGATGCCAGGAAAACCTTATCTCGTAACTGTATCAGCCAGGGTTACTTGTTGTATGCAAGTATTGTTTCCTATAGCCTAAACAGACGGGGAGTCACTGATTTGGCCTTCACTGAATATCTCTTCTATTCCTATTGATACTTTAAACAGAATTAAAGCCATTCTTTTACAAAAAACTGTGCCATTGACCTCATCTAAAGAGACGTATGAACTACAAGTTGTATGGTCCTCTGCAGAGATACATGCCCTCTTATCAACAAACTGCCCCATACATTTTGTAGAAATGTTAGGTCGTATCTTAAACATGTCTGATACCAGTGGTATTGTACATGTATTTAAAACCGTTTTTTCAGGACTATTAGCACCCTTTGAAGCAGTCCTTGGCATTTTTCCAAACTTCGTGCACTCTGTGTTCGGCAGCCTGCCTCTCACTTTGGGACTCGTAGCAGGAATACTATTCTTATTTCTCCTGCTCCGATATGGCAAGTCCGGTCAGCAACGACACCCAGATTACCATTGAGAACACTCTCCTGGCAATGAAGTGTTGTGAGCGCATGATACAGATCCTGGGCCTGGCTCATCTAAGAGACCTGAATACCACGTGGTTCCTATCATTCCGATCAATCTGGCAAGATTGCATCATACCTGTTGTACGATGCCTGCTATGTGGAGAAGAATGCGTGTTGGACGTCTGTTTAACACTTTCATCAGGACTGCCAACGGATGTTGATACCCTGCTTAGTTTGGTAACGGTCCATGCATCGTGTTGTCCCCAACAGCTACCCATCCTGAAGATGGCATTCATTGAGATCTCACAGACGCAATCTGCTGACGGTGAGATACGTGGATCACCAGGCACACAGGTACCATCTTCATCTCCATCTCCGACGAACATTGCTAATGCAGCTTCACATTTTTGTGCTATCGGTTTACTTAATGAAGTGGTCCAATTTTCACCTACTGTGGTCGACCACATTTTTGCCAGCTTAGAAGATTCAATATTTTCTCCTACCAACGAGAATGACTTTTGAAGTGAGCACACAGCGTTCTATGGGACTCTGTATGCGATCTTCATTTTTAATAACAAAGCTTTAAATTTTAGAACTCTATTTATCTACAATTTAACTTTTCCAAAATTGAACTTTGTTTTGGGCACAAAGTAATCTGCTTAAAGTAGAATTATTCTTAGAGAACAAGAATTCTTTGAAACACTTCCAAGAGACAATATTTGACCTTGTCCACAACTAAAAACAGTATATATTTTCTGTCATGGAATGGTCTCGACCTTTCTTCTATATTTAAAAGCCATTTCATCAATGTTATTTCATGACTCATTCTGATAAAGAATTTTTTTTATAGTTTCACAGTACATGCTTTGAATGACATATCGCTTTAAAAATGCGTACAGCACAAATGCTAATTTTCGTGTACAACCATTTCAAATGCATTCTATTTATTTTGGGAGGGATTTTTTACACATCATGCTTTAGATATGTTTTGAATGCTTAGAATTTAGTAATATCAAACATAATAAAGTGGAGTGGGTGTTGTATTGCTTTTTAGGACGCTAGTGTCATTTTCCCGATTCATGCCCTTATATAGGTACAAATCACCTTGCCCTTATGTGGGCATAGAAATTATAACCATATTTAGACATAACCCATCCAGTCCAAATACAGGCATGGCTACTTCCACTAGTTCCAAAAAGCCACAACGATTTCTTGGAAAAACTCGGCTTCAACAACCAGGGACATCCCCTTTCTTGAATATTGATTTGTCCTAGAAATCATGTCGTTTTCAAAGAAGTACATTCTTTGGTGACGTTATTATGTCCAATTTTACGTCAAACTAGGCACCTTTAAGGTACAAATATGCCTACACTTGCCCTAGCAAACACACGGTGGTTTGGAGCAGTTCTATCTACTATCTATCTACTATCTACTTGCCCGACATAGCTCGCTGCAGCAAGTGCCGAAGGAAGCCGACCCTCCAGCTGACGCACTGACAGAGAGGCTGCCTTTCTCTCGCGGAGAATCCAGCTCCAGTGTTTCCAAGCTCCCCTTGCGGGGTGTTGGAAAATCGAGTCCCGAGACAGAGATACCAGACCTCCTTCATTCTAAAAACCAAGGTACGGAGCTGATTATGTCAAGGGGTCACATGCTGCCATTGTATAATCTAGTAACATTCTGTAATTGTACCAATTTTCCTGTTTAACATCTTGATTATGTTCAACTAAATAGGTAAATTGCATGTTTCTGTTTATTGTAACAAGTGTACCTGTATTTCAGATTATTACTTGCAGTTAGCAGTGCTTGTTGGCTCTAACCAGAAATTCCTTGCAGCTAACTATGCTTGTTGTTTGGTTGTTCGGCACGTTTATTTCCTAACTTCCATCACGTGTGCAGACTGTCAAAACGGCTTTTAGATTTCACGTGGGGGAGCACGCCTTCCATGATCCCTACGCTCCTGAAAACTATAAATATCCAGCTCTGACAACGCGGCGACGCTTCGCTACATTTTCGAGCGTCACTGCGAGTGCTCCTCTTTGGCTTCCCGTCTTGTCAGCGTGCCTCTTCCCCGCCCGAATCCATCGAGCATTCTGTTTGTGAATGCTTTAGATCCAGATTCCAGCTTGCTCCCAGTGGTTCTTCAGCCCTTGTCCCCGCTTACCTGAAAACGGATCTCTGAGGACTCCTGGAATCTTCCTTCTTCTTCCGGATTTCTCGTCTCTGGTAGGCTTCAAGAACTTCCGCTTTCTACCAGAATAGAAGTAAGACTTTTAATTTATAAATACAGAATCTTTGATCAAACACTCAAGTTAAGCGTCGATGGCATAACGATGAACAGCAAAAGATTTGTGTATCATTTTCTAATCAAGCACTGGTAAAAACAATTGTTAAACAAACATTGGCAAAGACAATTGAGAGTTTTTGATCTTTAAGAAAACCAAGTCTTGGCAAAGACCACTGAGCATAATTTTTCGGAAATGTATTTAAAGACTGTAGTGATTTGACACTTGTATGCAACAAAAAAGAATCATTTTTACCAAAAATAAGTGTTGAGGAAAACCCTTTGAAGATTGTAGCCAGGGGTTAAACACTGTAGAAAAAGAAAACACTGAATACTTAATGTGTTGAGAACATTGGGCAGCGAGGTGTTGAGTCGCTCTTGCCTTTGGTATTTTTCTTTGTTGTTTTTTCTTGTTTTACTTATCTTTTCAGAACCCCCATTTCTGGTATTCACCATACAGTTATCAGGTATGATTTATAAGTAGAAAGAGTTTTAAAATACCCTGAAAACTAATGTACTAACCAGTTGTCGGTTCCGCTAACTGTAATGGTTGTGCATTCCTGATTTCATGTCTTTTCATTCAAATGTCATCAAAGGAACTCAAGAGTTAAAGTAACAGAGTCGTCTGATAACAGTAGAAGTGTCGGCACGGGCCCAAAGTATTTTTGGTATGTGCTATCTGATTAAGTGCTTGGTTTTAAGTTCAATTGTAGATTCTTAAAATTATTCAGAACTGCATTACTGTATAATGTACACAGTACACCTGCTGGCAAATCAACACAAGAGGCCCGGAACACTTCATCAAGAGAAACTTCACCTGGAGCCCTCAAGGACCAGTGTTTTGTCTTGTTTCTCTGTCCACTTCCACTTTCCCTTGAGGTTGAATCAGAGTAGTCAAGCGTTCTAATTCCTTGCTACCTGATTGATCCACGAAGGAATTTGGAGTTTGCATCATCAAAAAGGAAAATACAGGAACCTCGTGAGTGAACGCTCAACAGATTAGACCCTGAGAGAAATCTTGGTTAGATTCTTGGCAAATAAACTAAACCTATGCTACACCTCTCTTACTTCTTCCCCCGTACAAGACTTAGGTTGGATGTATGACGTTACAACGCATCCTTTTACAACGCATACCTTTACAAAGCATTTTTTACAATGCAACATCCATTACAATGCATTCCATTACAACGCATGCCATTATAACAAATTTTTTTAAACTACCTTTACAACGCATTCCATTACAATGCATACTACCTTTACAACGCATACCATTACAACGCATAACATTACATTGCATGTATGGTAAGTATTGGATAGTGTGGGGGTAAAAATTACTATTCTAACTCCAGGGGATTGCAACAGTAGGGTAAGGGTTGGATAGAGTAGGGGTAAAAATTACTATTCTAACTCCAGGGGGGTGCAACAGTAGGGTAAGTGTTGGATAGTGTAGGGGTAAAAAATACTATTCTAAATCCAGGGGGTGCAACAGTAGGGTAAGTGTTGGATAATGTAGGGGTACTATGCGTTGTAATGTTATGCATTGTAATGGTATGCGTTGTAATGACATGCGTTGTAGTGATATGCGTTGTAGTGTCATGCGTTGTAATGGTTGCGTTGTAATGGCATGAGATGTAATGGATGTTGTGTTGTAAAAGTTTTGTTGTAATGGTAGTGTGTTGTAAACGTTGCGTTGTAAAGGTTGTTTCCCCTTAGGTTAGGTACATTGTGGTAAGCGTATTTTAGAAGCACCAGTTGAGTACTTTTAGTCTTTGTTATTTATGTATGTATTTTATGGCTTAGAAACCATACCATGCTTTTACAGTATTATTTTATAATACTCTTTTTACTGTCCGCATTATACTTTGCAACCAGTATTACGATTGTAGCAGTTCATTTCATTTGCATGAGCAAGAAGACTGTTCAATAAATACTTTTATTGAAAACGCCTGTCTCTCTGCACCTCTGGTGAAACGAAGCATGCACAATTGACTGAAATACTTATCTATTGTTTCCATGACTCTGAAGATCAGTTTTATCTTGAGGAAACAAAGTTGTCATGTTTATGCGGTTGTCAGAAATGAATCCCTTCTTGTGAATTCAAGAAAGTTTCTAGTGACCTCTGAGCTAGCTGGCACTCACAATTAAGAGTAATATATTCAATAGAGACCCAGTCGACCTAAGTCCTACGTCAAATCTATAGGATATATTATTCCAATGCGCAGAGCCTATTGGGAATATAGGAACTACACTACAAAACCTGTGTCCAGTCTGCTTTCGTTGGGCAGGTGCACTTGCACCCCAGGTGCTGGGGACTATGTGTCTGACCTTCCATTGTAGGTCAGTGTGTGCCCTAGCACTGGTAGTTAGGAATACCTGTGTGTATTTTCACTATCTATGAGGCTTGCTCATCACATAGGGTAAAATGAGGAACTAGTTGATATTACTTCAGGTTGCAATATTTGATTGCAATGGACAGCTTCATGGTGTTTTCTATCAATGAATTTGCCATGCCAAACCCTTTCCAATGGTAAGGGGGTTTTGTCATAACTCGCTTAGAAATGTCACTTTTAGATTATGGACATTTCTATCCTCTAAGAGTCTTCTGTGCCATGGTTCCTGGCTCTTTTGGTCTCCAGGTGTTGGGGGAGCACATCTGTGAATTCCCCAGGGACACCTTCCTGCACAGAAACAATCATTCCCTGCAATGCAGGCACCCTTGCACTATGACGCAGGGGGGGTTTGCGTTGGCCTTAGGCAGCTATTTTTAGCACCAGTGCTAGGTAAAACACAGGGGTGCATTGTATTTCTGTAAATACATTGCATCCCTTAATCTTAGAAATGGCAGAGCATGGCGCTGAAAGTTTTGCTGCAGCTCTGCGCTCCGTCATTTCCTTGTAAATATGCCCCTTGGCCTCTCTGCCCTGATCATGGCCCCACTAAAAATTAAGATCAGCATTACACGGCCCCATGGTAGACAGGCCTACAATTTAGGGGACACCTCTGTGGTACAAAGTGAAACCTCTTGAACCACCCCCTAATTTAGAGACACATGACAGTATAGCTACGGTGTCATCCTTCAGAAAGGGTAGAGACATGCTTGCAGAGACACGGGACCAGAGAACCCGGACTGCATTGTGCACATTGCCAGAGGACTCTGGTGTGCACATGAAGTTTAACTGCCCATGAAAGGACTGCATGCCCTTTCTGAATACTTACTGGTATAGGACAGAATCTGCTGAAGAGTGGTACACTGAAGTGTGCTCTTCAAGGGCCCATTTGTGGGCCTCCTGTTCTCCCAGAGATCTCAGACACATCAAAGAACTACCACAAGAGACCTACACCATCTACCTGTGACTTCTGGAGAGTGGTGCCCTTTCAAGTGCCCACATCGGCTACAAAATTCCATCAGGTAACGTGGTGTGCGAGGATTTAAGATATGTCTGGAGACCGGATTAGCTAATGCGCGGCCCCGAAATCATGCCTGCACCAAAGTCTAATAGTGCCTGTACCACAGGGACCTTGACACTCATAAGCGTCTAGTTGGTGGTGAGTAGATTCACTGGTTGTAGGACCCACTTGGCCTGCTCCTTTGTTAGTGCCACAATTCTCTTGTGTGACACACTGACTGCATGCGCATTGCGTGCATTTTCCAATTCACAAGTTGTAGACACTTAGAGGTGGTTGTGTACCCGTAGTTTTGCCTCAGTCTACCTCATGTGGCTCTTCTGAACTTGCACCTGCATGTGTGACCCAACTGGTCTGGTGCAACCTGTATCATCGTGCACCTGTACGTGGTGCCTCCTTACAAAGAAGGTATGAAATTTGCAACTCTTCATTGACCGGAAATGCCTAGTGCAACCCATCTCAACGTGCACCGGTCATTGTGCCTCCTTTCCAGAGAGGTACAGAATTTGCAACTCTTCATTTTGGAGACCTGAACTGTCTGGTGCGACCCATCTCAACATGCACCATCCCATGTGCACGGATTGCCTGGGCATGACCCTAATTATAGTGTAGTGCTCGGGGTGCCTCATCCTCCCGAGAGGCCCCACTGTGTTACTCCCTATTCATTGGTGGTTCCCTTTTGACCCTCATTGTGGTGAATCATATACCCTCTCCACACCTGGCTCCTCCAGAATACATCTTGGCACCTGGTGGTAGCGAGATAGATTTACTAGGTTGAAGGAATGCTTCTGAGACAGATCAGAAGCAGGTCATGAGACTCTGTGACTCCATTTTCTGTTTTGAGACTTGTAGATAAGCTTACAAAGTGGCTGCTAAACTCCCCTTTCTTACGTCTACCTCCTAATTAAAACTTGCTACATATCCTCACTTCCTTCTCAAGGCCCAAGATTAAGTAGCTTCATCCACGTGAGACCTAGTATCCAGGAGGTGGGGCTGGTTATCTTCCATCTGGGGGTGTAGGACAATCGGGGCGAACCACAGGGTGGAGGAAGGCTGGGACCATGGAATCTGCAGGGTGTGATTCACTGACATGCTGGGTACCAGTAGTACTGTATCGTGGTGCTGTGTTCATATGTGTGGATGAGCATTCACTATGGACTGACTGGTACCTGTCGCACCGTGTAGCGGTGCAGAGGGAGGGAGTGTGTGTGAGTGGGAGTGTTAGTCTGAGGACTGCCTGTGTTTCACATCAATGGCCGGCAGTGCCACTTTATATGTTGATTTCATTTGAATAGCATAATACATTTGACATTGGGTTTACCTGCGTGACTCCGATCCGCGGTGTTGCTAAAAGGTGTTCTTGTTTCATATATGTACATATTTTTAATATCATTGCTACCCGGGGTGTGCTGTATAATAGTGCCAGACTGCATTATCAGGATTGCTAGGGTGGGCTTGGGGTGGACAGCGTGTTGCACCAATAAGGGTGATCTCACTCTCTGTGGGGGGCACTTAGATTAAGAAATGTCTAGTGTGCATACGAGTGATATCATAACAATACAAGTGGGCTGAGTACTGATAGTAATATTTCCAAATGTGTTGTATGCCCAAAAGTATATGTTGTTCATGTTATAATGATTACGTATGTATGTTGAATATAAAATTTATTTACATACATCCTTTGTCGAGTCTCGTTTGGGATGCTCAGTGTATGTCATGAGTGACTGCTGTGCCTTTGCTTTACACAATGCTTCAAAATTAAAGCCTGACTGCTCAGTGCCAAGCTACCCATGTGTGAGCACAGGTTTTACAGCGAGTGTAATCACTGTCCTTGATGGGAGCTGTAGATTTTGCTAGGTAGGGGCATCCCTTCAGAAAACATAAACTGCCGCTTCCAACAGTGATGCACAATGCAGCACACTTAGAAAGAGGAAAACGCCTCTAAGGATTGTTTTTGTGCCGGAAGGTGTCCTTTTGTGCTCAAAAACAATGCTTCTTGCAAGGCAGGCATTGTTAAACCATGGCGCAAGGGTGCCTGTGATGCTGCTAGGTAGTACATAGTGCGCCACTGAAGAACCGGGTTATTTAAGACCCGGCGGCGCCAGGGGCACGCCCAAAGTCTTCGGGTATCACCTGTCTTAGAACACAGAGACACGGAATCTTCTTGGTGGCGTCAAAGATTGAATTTATTGGCTGCAGCCAGTAACAGAAGTCCCAGAAGTCAACACGGTATGAGTTCTCAGGAGACTGCTCAATTTTACAAAGCAAGCCATCCCTTTTTATGCCAAAAATCACATTCCAGACAAATACATTACATTTACAAACTGTCCAATCACATGTATCCAGATCAGAGGTATCGCATGACGGTAAAACTCACTTTTCAGTTGCCCAGCCCATGATCAATCATTGGTCAAACCCAACATTCTTTTTCAGACAGGTCAAACGGACCCATAATAAAAAAGGGCACATCCCCATTGTAAATAGACCATAAAGAAAGGAGCAGAAACAGGTGTGAGTAAGATAAGGCATATTTGTGTGCAATAAAGGTTTACGATGTCCTGTGTCTTTGATCCTCAATCTTGATCAGCTACTGGGAAAGGAACTGGCCTAACAAGTTTGGCTCCAGGCAAGAGGGTCAGTTTGTTCAAGTCATTCAGAGGTCAGCTAAAGTGTACGTGTGCTAAAGACTCGTTCGGCCGTAGTCATCGGCCTATGTGAGGGCAACCACAAAATGGCTGCCATACACAAAATGGAACCCAAGGGTTCAGAACGAAATCCCTAAATACGTAGTGAATCCATCGGTGTAACGTGACGAAAACACTCATACTTGCCGTACTAACTGGTTACGGTTCGCTAATATCAAATTCGTAACGAAACCATGACCTTTATGAAACGGGTTCAGAATTCACGGAACCTCAGACCCTCCTTTTGCCCTTACATAGGCAATAACCTACACTCACGTTAATCTGAGTCCAAGTCTATATTCATCAGATCATCAAGATGTTGCTGAAGCATAATTCTATTACTTAGTACCTCTCTTGGGACAGGTCTCCTTGCACACGTAGTAGCACAGAGGCCACATATAGCAGGAGCGCACTGCACACAAAGACAGAACAGGAAAAGAATCGCTAAAGCCATCCCAATGATCATCAGAATCTTCCATCCCCAGGTTGATAACAGTTCCCAGAACCATCCCATCAACGACCAATCTCCTTTATCTACATGTACAGACTCGGAGATCTTATGTAACTTGGAAATGGCCTGGTACACTGTCGGAGCATTGTCTGGAATGAAAACGCAGCAGCTCGATTGAATCAGTTTACATACCCCTCCTCTATCTGCAAGTATGACATCTAACGCAACTCTGTTCTGGAGAGTCATAAGACGATCCGACTGGAGCTCAGCAGTCAAGTTACTAAGGGCACCGGCAGTTTCAACTACGGTGGACTCAACCACTCTCGTCAATTGCCGTATGTTCCTGCTGTTAACCATAGGTCCCCAAAACGGCAGAAAACCCTTCAAGAAATCTCCCAATTCTTGTCCTGCAGTATCTTCCTTACTGAAGATACCTCTAACAACTCTCGTCTTGTGGTAATTTGCCGCAGCTGTATAGGTGGGAGGCAACAAGAACGAGACAAAACATGTGCCCGAGAAATCAGGGGGCAACCATGTGTACGCTCTATCGTAACAGACAAAATAGGTACCCTTAGCCGCTAGAAACGATGGGGAAGTCTGGGACGCAAAACATACGTCTCAGTGCAGATACTCTTCCCTAACTGAGCTCTCGGATTCTTGCCATTACCTTGCAGACAAAGATGACCCTGATGGGGTACGATCCAAATCGGAGAGGATCTTTTCGCTCGCTGGTTCTCACTCAGACTAACTCCATATCCAGTCACGTTCCATCCAATATACGATAGTGTCTCATCTCTCGGTATTGTCTCATAGGAACTAACTCCTCTAATCATATCGACTATACCCTTAACTAGAGCACTATTCTTTAGATTGTCCTTCACAGACCGTAGGGGGTAGACTTCACGAGCATAGATGAACATCGTTCTGTATGCCCACACAGATCCAATATAGCTGAATGGCAGGACCAGGTAAGGAATACCTTTATCAGTAGTATGCGGCATAAGACCACACACCCAACAGTTAGATGTGTTCACTACTAGTTGGTGTTGGTGCAGGAGCTGAACAAAGGAGTTATTAACGAATTCCAATCTTCTAATGGATTCATGTTCAGGCAGAGGATGAAAAGAATGCGAAGAAACAGTAGAAGAAGGTATGGGTTGTGTAGTGGGTGCAAACGTCACTTGAAAAGAGAATATAATATATCCCATCAAAAACATCATCAAGCTAAGTAACATAAAAAGACATAATATTAGGAAACATTTTCTACTTATAATTCGACACATTTTGCTCTTAAAACTTATTTCTTCAACAGGTCTCTCCATCTTGAAAAACTCCATCCTCTAACCGTGCTGTTCGCGGCGGTTGGTTCTTCCTGTGCTAAGGAATGCGTCTGTCAGTCCAGGGAACGCCCTAGGACCAACCAGAACCTCGACCTTGTGTCTTCGGCTTGCACTCCCAAGTCTTTGCACCGCGACCTTACAGCTGAACCCGGATGGCGGTTCGAAAAACAAAAATCGGTCAAAACAGTTTCTCAGATGGGAGAGCTGAATTTCAAAAAGGAAAATTACTTATTTTCCTAGTCCCATGACTCTTGGACGCAAATTATAACGGTCTTTATCAGGCAATGTCTGATCACGGAATAAAAGTTCAGGCTCAGTAGTATCCAGTCGAACTGACGGTGGCACAGCTTTTTGCAGAAGATCGTCGCTTTCACGCTCAGAACTTGTCCCAATTAAAGTGCATCGCTAAAAGGCAGGAAAAGTGGCACGTGTCAGTTTCTGAATCCGGAATACCCTTCTGGACCCACCGGTCGTACGGCCGAGTCAAAGGAGCCCTCTTACAATGTACGCTGTGGATCCAGTTTTTTTTCCTTGCACTCGCACTGCAGATCGTGTGGATAATAGCACTAAGTAGGGTCCGGTCCAGCGGGACTGATCGTTCTTTGTCCGCTGGAAATTCTTCACGAAAACCCAGGAGCCAGGATCGATGGCGTGTCCTGGATCTTCAGAAGCCTGAGGCAATGTGTCATGAACCTGTTGGTGTAAGACACGCAATTTAGCCGTCAAATCATACAGGTAGTCAAGCAATACAGGGTGTTCAACCTCGCTGAATTTCGTCGGCCTCGGCACTCCCCATATGTTTGCCGGGCGACCAAAAACTATTTCATAGGGACTAAGTCCCACTCGAGAATGTACAGTCATCCTAGTTGACAAAAGTGCTAATGGCAAAGCGTCAGGCCATTTAAGACCAGAGCTCGCCTGTATCTTGGCAAGTTTTAACTTAAGAGTGCCATTATAGCACTCCACTAGACCAGCTGATTGTGGGTGATTTGCAGCGTGGAACTTTTGTCGAATTCCTAAACCATCACACACTCTCTTCATCACTTGACCCACAAATTCACACCCATTGTCACTCCAGATCATTCTCGGCAAACCATACCTAGGGAAAAACTCCTTAATAAGGGCTTTATCTGTGGACAAGGCAGTATTATCTTTTAGGGGATATGCTTCTACCCATCTCGAAAAGGCACAGACAACCACGAGTACGTATTTCAGGTTGTTGCATCTCTCCATGTGAATAAAATCTAGTTGCAAAACCTCAAACGGATACGTCGGAGGCGCAAAATGACTAGCTGGAGTTGGCGTTCCCTTACCAGGATTGTACATCAGACAAACCATACAATTCTTGACCACATTCTCTGCACACTTAGGAATTCCAGCATTTTGCCATACCGGAGCCAGCAACTTACAAATCCCTTTTGCACTGATATGAGCCATTCCATGCGCCTTTGTAACCACTGCAAGCACGTACGCTTTAGGTAACAACCATCGCTGATGCTCTGACAACTCAACTCAGAAACCATTCGCATCCAATTTACCCGTACTCTCTCTCCATACGCTCAACTCTTTTTCTGTAGCTTCAGCTTGAATAGACTTCACACTTTTTATCGTATCCTCACACATTCCAACATCACCAATACATCTTGTAGGGCCTGAAACATACATTCGACTCATCACATCCCTCGCCACATCTTTCGCAACTTCATCCGCAAACACATTACCGCGACCAACGTCATCGGTAACCTTCTGATGTGCACTGCATTTCACAATCGCAACTTACAACGGCAAGGTAAGTGACTCGAGAAGCTCATTCACCAACTGACCATGCTGAATCTTAGTTCCATGAGAAGTAAGGAACCCACGTGCCTTCCACAAGCGTCCAAAACTGTGAGCCACACCAAACGCATATTGACTGTCGGTAGATACAGTCACTCTCTTCCCTTTCAACAACACACACGCTCTCGTAAGTGCAATCAACTCTGCTGCTTGAGCTGAATTATGTGAGATACGTGCAGCTTCAACAATCGTATGCAAAGTAGTAACAGCATATGCCGCAGTCGTATCACCATTCGGAAGCTTGAAGCACGAACCATCCACCCATAAGGTACCATCAAACTTCACGAGAGGAGTATCCCTAAGGTCTATCCTTCCTTTCGTTTCCTATTCTGTCCTAAGAAAACAATCATGTTGTTCAGAAACATCTGTCTCTACTGAAATCGGCAACAACGTAGCTGGATTCAACGTATTGCATCTCTTTATGTGCACATGACTCGCTAAGAGTGTCAACTCATAACCTGACAATCAAGCACTAGCTAAGTGCTGTGTCTTGGTCCTGTTTAACAAGGTATCCACTGCATGTGGAACCATCACAATCAGCGTATTATCCAACACCAAACCAGCAGACTGTCGAATGGAAACAGCTACTGCCGCTGTGGCTCTCAAACAACTCGGCAAAGCTCTAGCTACCGAATCCAACGTCGACGAGAAATACGCGCATGGACGTTGCTTGTCCCCAAAAGATTGTGTCAACACTGACAATGCACATCCCTCTCTCTCGTGCACATACAACGTAAAAGGTTTGCTATAGTCTGGAGTACCCAACACAGGAGCCGAACACAATGCATCACGTAATTCCGAAAAACTTTTCTGACAATCGTCAGACCACAGGAGGGGATTCGGTGTTTCTTTACAAGTCAATGCCAATAAAGGTTTGGCCAGCAGAGAAAAATTCGGTATCCATTGTCTGCAATATGACGTGATACCCAAGAAAGCACGCACTTCTCTCAGTGTGCTTGGTACTGTCATTCGCGCAATCGCTTGAATTCGTTCTGGGGTCAACCTTCTTCCCTCCTTTGACAAGAGATGACCTAAGTAGGTCACTTCTTGGCAACAATACTGCAACTTAGAAGGTGACACTTCATGATGCAAGTCTGACAAATGTCGCAACAAAGAAAGAGTAGCTTCTTTACAAGTTTTCTCATCATCAGCGGCCACTAACAGATCATCCACATACTGAATAAGAGCGGCACCAGCAGGCAACACAAGAGTATCAAGTTGACTTTTCAAAGCCTGGCTATGGATAGAAGGACTTTCGCAATAGCCTTGAGGAGCTCTCTTAACCCCTTCCATGCTGGTGACGAACCCCAGCCGTCACGGTCCACGGTGCTCGTGTGCTGATGACGGTTGGGGTTCATCATGGCCCCGCCCTGTTCGTTCGGCGGCCGCACACGGGGGGAATCGCAGCCGCACGGAAGGGGTTAAACCGGAAGCTTCGGCTTCCTAAAGAGAAGCCAAAAATATCTCTACTCACCTCGGCAATTGGAATACTGAAGAAAGCATTTTTCAAGTCGATGACTGAAAACCAAGTAGCTGAAGCAGGAATCAAAGTCAACAAAGCAGTAATATCCGGAACAACTGGAAACTGTGGCACAACGATTTTGTTAACCTCTCTAAGATTGATCACAAACCTGTAAACAGGTGGCTGAGAAGAGTCAGTGCGTTTCAGGACAAACAGGACTGTTGCACACATTACCTCTTGTTTCCTCAATCACGCCTTTCTCAATTAGATCATGGATAATTGCTAGCAACGCTCTTTCACCATCACTAGAGATCCTATATTGGGGAATACGTGGCATTTTAACATTCGCTCTCAGGGTCACAACATATGGCGGTATCTCCAAAAGACCCACATCATTAGAACCAGTAGCCCAAATAGTATGAGGAAGAGAACGCAATTCCGGTGGAAGCCGATCTTTCTACAAATACATCGGAGAGATCACTTTCTTACCCAATGTAAGATGTACTCCCGAAGGAGAACAATACAACATCGCATACAATCTTTTCAACAGATCCAATCCCAACAAGTTCTTACCACAACCTGTCATCAGAATAAGGGATGCTTCGAATTCACGGGGTCCAACAGAAAGAGACAAAGGACCAGAAATCGGGTTTCTAACTGGGGCGTCAGAAAACCCTACTGAAGCATTCGTTAAGCCTGACAAAGGTGCGCCAGGGAGTCTAGAGTGCATTATAGAACTCTTCGCAGCACCAGTATCCAACAGAAAAGGTCCTGACACACCTGATGTAATCACTTCAACATAAGGTCCACTCTTATCTACTGGAAATGAAACAACTCCCTCTCTTTGTCCATGGCTGTCCTAGCAATCATTACCATCCATATTCTCACCTTCGACATAGTAGTCGTCAGCATAGTACTCAGTCGTCCTACCAGACGCATTATTCTGCTGATCGAAACAATTCATCGAATTTTGTGGAGGACAGGAACGCGCATTCTGGGGGAACACAACACGTCCCCTACCTCTAGAAGCTTGCGGAACACCACGACCTCTTGCACCAGAAACACCATTCATACGCTATAACAAAACAGGGCAACTATTTTTAAAATTACCCTCTTCTTTGCAGTATGCACATTGGTTAGGGCCTAAAGGAAAACGCGGTTGAGAAGGCTCGAACCTTTGCGAGTTCCGCTGAAACTGCAGAGGTTGCTGATAATCACGTTGGTTATTACGAGGCGGGTACGCTTGCTGTAAAAGAACCTTCGTCTTCAAATCTTTAGTCTTCTTGTCTGCTCTATCCTTCTCATCCTTATCCCTATTTTCGTAGTATTGTGCAGTAGCCAATATCTGTGCTGACGAGGAAACAGCCCAAGAACTCTCTGAATCCTTTAACTTGGTACATAACTCGGGAAGCAAATTATGTACAAACTTATCAACGAACAATCGTTGACCACCCTCAGTACTCATGTCTTGACCACTATGGTCAATGAACGTTTCTTCAAACCTAGTGAAGAAATCAGACACAATTTCATCTTTCTTCTGCTTACACGCAGACAATTTGTCCCAATTTACTCGCATAGCCGGCATTAGAGTCTTCATGTAAGTAATGATCCTACCAGGAAGTTCTGCAACTAAAGGCTCAGGTTTAGCACCACCAACTTGTCGACCATCCGCGGCACCAATATTAACCCATGTATCACCTAACTCCTGCGCATGATCAGTATGACGAATCAATCCCCATAAAGGTTGTGGGACCACATTTCCAAACAACATGTCTATATCAGCTAGATTCATAACACATGAGTCTGCGGTTTGTGATAATTCCTTATAATACCCTGCGGGATTTTTACGGGGGTCAGGCAAAGTCTGCTTAAGAGCCAAAACTTCAGCCCGTTTCCACGGAACATGCACCCAAACACGTTGAAAATGAGCCGGTGCAGCTACAATAACAGCATTAAGATCGGCCTGAACGGCCTCTTTTCACACCGGAGGAACCTCTCTCATCGGATATTGTCTCACTTTTCTCCTAACAGAAGGGTCAGGCTCAAACAACGACCGAGAAGGAGACTCGCTCCTGAACGAAAGCAGTGTCGCTACCGCTCTTTCAACGTCGAGACCCACAATCGTGCCTTTCGCAAATTCGGACTGTACACGGAACAACTCAGACGGAGTCTGTCCCAGATCATATTCTTCCCATTCTTCACAAAGGAAAACACACATCTTGTCAAAAACATATCTCTGCTTCGGTGCTTCCCATTGGCAGAAGACATCCATAACAGACTCTAAATCATATCTTGCAGGATCAGTAACCCATTTACGCGCTAAATGGTCTAATACTGTCCTTTCTGTGGGACCAGGTATTTGGCTACGCAATTGCTTACGCTCTGAAACGGGGGTCGTGCTCAATGACCCAAAGAAAGGAGACAAAAGACTAGTAACAGTATCCGTCATTTTCTGTCGAACAGAAGGAGAAGTTGACAGGACAGGAGATAAAGCGGACTGAGAGGAAGCTAATGCAGGAGCAGTAGCAGAGGAGGCAGCGAGAACAGGCAGAAAAGTTGTAGGAATTAAAGACGGAGCAGGTAGCAAAGTCGGCGGCCCTTGAGAAAGCTGCACCAGAGGAGTAGGAGCCACCTGAAGAGGAGCTGGCGGCTGTGCAATAACAAGAGGCAAAGCAACCGGAGATTGCGCAACTAAAGGTGGCGGAGGTGCTGTAGCACTCTGCGCATAAGGGGGTGGCAAAGTCAACAAATTTGACATGAAAGGATCTTTCACAAGGTCTTTCATCTCATCTTGCTGAAGAGGCGGCAAAACTGGATAGCATTTATCAACCTCCATTTTACGTTGCCTGTGCAACTGCTCACTCGCTTGTTCTTCTTCGTTATTTTTAAACTGTATAGCAGCTTGCATTATCGAGATACCCTTTTCTCTTTTATTCCTCTTCGCTAATTTAATTTCTTTCTGTTTGGCTTCCTTTCGCCATAGGCGGAAAGAGTCAAACATCGCCGGCCGGGCTTTCTTCTTGAAAAGTCTAACCTCTAGATTATCTAAAATTTCCGTGTCATAACTACCATATTGGGGCCACTTGAGGACACCATCCTTTCTAGTGTAGCAAATCCACACTTCATTATACGTGATGGGGCCCACGCCATGTTTCACATAGAGCTCATAGGTTGGAGTTCCAATCGGAGGGACCGGACACGAGTCCTCCAATCGGGAATCCCTATTACGACCACAACAAAATATCCTTCCAAGTCTGCTAAGACCAGCCATCTTCACTCACTAGTCTAGCTTCAAACTTCAAGGGAGTATCGAATACGATAGTCTCGTGAATACACGAGTCCCACGGCTTTGGAGCTTGCAAGTTCCAAATCAAAGATCCCAAGGGATACCCAAAAACTAAGGACTAGGAGACGCTCCACTCATACTTAACTGAGGTATCAATGACATTGCCAGAAGACCCGTCTATCGTCTCGCTCTACAAATCATCAAAGGCTCCAAGACAGGGCGACAGTCAGGGCAGCAGTCCTTCGTAGCCGTCGGAAAGCGAGGAACCTCGCAGCAAAGACTTTCGGACCACGATAACATACAGGGGTCAATGAAAGTGGTAGGCCTTCCTCCAGAATTTTCACACGAAGCTCCTCACGATTTTCAGGCTTGGACCGGTACCGCTGAAGTCGCCCCATGTTGGGCACCAACTGAAGAACCGGGTTATTTAAGACCCGGCGGAGCCAGGAGCACGCCCAAAGTCTTCGGGTATCACCTGTCTTAGAACACAGAGACACGGAATCTTCTTGGTGGCGTCAAAGATTGAATTTATTGGCTGCAGCCAGTAACAGAAGTCCCAGAAGTCAACACGGTATGAGTTCTCAGGAGACTGCTCAATTTTACAAAGCAAGCCATCCCTTTTTATGCCAAAAATCACATTCCAGACAAATACCTTACATTTACAAACTGTCCAATCACATGTATCCAGATCAGAGGTATCGCATGACGGTAAAACCCACTTTTCAGTTGCCCAGCCCGTGATCAATCATTGGTCAAACCCAACATTCTTTTTCAGACAGGTCGAACGGACCCATAATAAAAAAGGGCACATCCCCATCGTCAATAGACCATAAAGAAAGGAGCAGAAACAGGTGTGAAAAAGATAAGGCATATTTGTGTGCAATAAAGGTTTACGATGTCCTGTGTCTTTGATCCTCAATCTTGATCAGCTACTGGGAAAGGAAGTGGCCTAACAAGTTTGGCTCCAGGCAAGAGGGTCAGTTCGCTCAAGTCATTCAGAGGTCAGCTAAAGTATACGTGTGCTAAAGACTCGTTCGGCCGTAGTCATCGGCCTATGTGAGGGCAACCACAAAATGGCTGCCATACACAAAATGGAACCCAAGGGTTTAGAACGAAATCCCTAAATACGTAGTGAATCTATCGGTGTAACGTGACGAAAACACTCATACTTGCCGTACTAACTGGTTACGGTTCTCTAATATCAAATTCGTAATGAAACTATGACCTTTATGAAACAGGTTCAGAATTCACGGAACCTCACCAGTGCAGTGACAGAGCAGGAATGTCCTATATCTTGATAAATATGTCACATTCCTGCGATCACCATTTAATGCAGCGCAGTGAGTTATCGTGCGGTGTTGTACTGCATCAAATAATTATAAATCTGCCCAGCAGTGTTGATTTTGCCCTGCCTCGCCTGTGTTGCTTTTAAAATAAATATATTTTTTTATTTTCTATAGCGCGAACTAGACCCGAGACTTCGGGTATCAGAGCTCTTTACATGAGCACCAGTTTCATTACAGATGGACACATTCATTTTTGTTAGGCATGGGGAGAATAAGTGCTTTGCCCAGATTCACAGGATGTTGAGCGTCGTTGCCAAGACTCAAACCTTGTTCCCCAGCTTCGAGGTCAACCACTCTAGTTATAAGGCTACATCCTCTCTCTCTCTGCTTTCACGTGCCCTGCCCTCCCCATCTTCTTTACACACCCCATGTTGCTCCAGCTTCACACCCCATCTACCCCTGTGTTGTGCTAGCTCCCCTGCCAGCTTTAAAATAAGGAAAATGTGTTTGTGCATTTTCTTTTCTTTTTAGTTACAGGTCCAACTTGGATCAGTAACACAAATAAAAAATAAAGTGCTTGCCTTATTTTATATGCATGCACATTTGGTGCATGTGTCTACAAAATGACTTGGGCATCTGCATTAAAAGCTTTTATTTAAAACACCTTAGCCATGCTGGACAGCATAGGACATGTTATGCAGCCTGGCTAACCATTGCCTAAAACAATAGATCAAATAGGTGAAAACTATTGGCTTTGCCAGTGTTTGTTCTTTTTTTTTATTATAGAGTTCAATATCAGGATGAAGATTATTTTAAACATTCCCAAATTTGAGTCATATGTGATCCGAGGAGCACTCAGTTAACACGAAGTGACTTTAACATAAGAAGGTTACCAGGGTCTTACATATCACAGTAATTGTTTCCTCCATATTAGCCTTTTTCAGAACATTTCAGTCCATACTCAGCTGCACCCATTCAAATCTTACTTTTCATTATTTAAAATGTGTGGTGTGAGAAAATGGTTTATTAGCTGAAGTGTATGGTTGTATTCTTTCACTAATAATAGCACTATTCCTTATAAGGTCCAGTTAGGTCTCAATGATCTAAACCTGGACTCAACCCTAGGTAGCTCTTGCACTGAAGAGACAGACTTAATATTTAAGAGATATGTGTAAAGAATGTATTAGGGCTAAAACAGTTAAAAAGAAGAACATATAACACAAAAACACCCAACTCTAATTTTCTATGAACAAATAGACACCAAAATGACAAAAATCAGATGTTGGGAACCGGAGACATGGTTTTCAAAGTTTGAGTTGTTTCTAGCAGCAAGAAGCAAAGCGTAAACTATGAGTATCTGGTTGTCTGGTTACGCTAGAACGGGTCAAAATCAAAAGCTAAGGCAAGAAGTGATGGAGCATTGGTCAAATACAGGGACCAGGTTTGGTCCTGTGGAAAGTTTACTTTCTGACTTAGTCTTTCTCTTTGGGAAAATCTTCATAGACGAGTATGTCAGCAGATCACAGTGCCTGCTGGGTCTGAAGATGAGCTCTTCAACATTAGCCTGCTGAAGCACAAGATATTGGTGGGATAATTGGCTCTGGTGGGAAGTTTGAGGCTCTCTGCTTTGAAGGCACATAAGCTCGGAGTAGGTGGAGTCTGAAGATTCATCCAATGAAGATGTTGTCATCAGTGGTGTGCTGCTCAGTTTTGAAGTCCTCCATGTTCAAACTTGGAAACTTTTTTGGAAGTCAGATACTTTCAGCAGGGCAAATCAGCAAGTTGGGTTTGATTTGCAGTCCGATGTTGGCTCAGCAGTGGTCTAGTGGTAGTCTCTGATTCTTTTAGCAAAATCCCATGTAAATGTTTCTAACTCCCAGCTTTTTGGGCTACACAAGAGGAGCACACTATGACACTTACCCAGGCACCCTAGATCCTTAGAGATACCACTTTGGGGTCAGGACTCACTCCAGGGAAAGCCACCAGAACGGTCAGGGAAAGTCCAGTTAGAGCAGGTCAGCTGGGCTCTATGGGAAGGTAGGCTTATTGCAGTTTGCGTCCTTGAAGAAAAACAGTATGTCAACCAAAAGACCCTTGGAGTCAATTTTTCAGTTCTGGGTACTGGTGGGAGCAGGATCAGTCTTTGTGGTCTCTGTCCAGAGGTTCAACATCAGATGCAGTCCTTCTTCTGTCTTCCTCATGTCCACAGGTGTTCTGAAGAGGATGTACCTTTTATGCATGGCACTAGCTGGTGGGTGGGGGGTTCTCAGTGTCCAATAGAGAAAGAGTTCCCAGGGACAACTCTGACCACTTTGATATATTGTCCTGGGGTTAGGCCCTAAGCAATCCCACAGTGTCCCGGTCCTCCAAAATCCAACATGGCAGACTCTTTTTCCCCCTGTTCAGAGATCTGGGCACAACCCTGAGGTGTGTCTATGGTAATGAGGAACACCCCCCTGAAAACCAATTCTAGAACAGATTCTCCTCCACTGGGACTAGTGTCACCCCAAAAACTTGGACAAATACAGGGAGAGGTCTAGGTGTGAGTTACATCTGCTTGTAACAGGCAATGCCCATTTGAAGTTTGTGCAGTTGGTGGGCACATCAACCAACCCATCCTTTCAGGAGGAGGTAACATCTCTTCTCAGCCAATGCCCTGTTATTTCCTTTCCTGGGAGCCATTCACACCTCTGAGCAGGCTGTCAAGCGGCAGTTGGGATTAACTCTCAAAAAGGCTACTAGACACATTAGGCTTGAAAATGCCAACCTTCTAAAAGAGCAATTTTCAAAATAGTAATTTAAAACTCAACTTGACCATCAGATTGGATTCTAAATTCAAATTAATTTGAGTCCTTGAACCATGGTTTTAACTATTCCCAAAACTGAAGTCATTCACTATAGGGTCCTAATATAACCTGGTGCTTCTCTATGGAAGAGCTAGCCTTCCTACCATGAAAAATTACTTTGGGGATTTTTCACAGCTAGGACATGTACAACGTAAGAACACATGTCTTGGCAGCTTTAAAATTGCCATACTGGGCTCCTATGACAGGCTGAGTCATGTTTTACGTGGTCACTGTAGTGGTGGCTCTATAGGTTCTGCATTCCACTAATGCCATTTACCACACAAGCCCTGGGTACACAAGATACTATAAATTTGGGACCTACCGGTAAGTTGTGTACATATTTTAGGTGTCAGAGCACATGCACTGGGGTCTGCTTAACCAGGTCCTCAGTGCAAAAGAATCGAAAAACCAGAAACATCATGTTTATGTTTATGTTTATGTTTATTAAAACTTTTATAGCGCGCTCTGTTACCACGGGGTATCCTGGCGCGGTGAGTGAATTGAGAACATAAGTGCTGGAGCAAAGCCTGGATGAACTACAAGAGAGGGGCATTGAACAAGTGGGTCTTGAGATCTTTCTTAAACACAGAAATGGTTGGTGAGGCTCTGAGGGGAAGAGGGAGGGCATTCCAGGCAGAGGCTGCTTTAACTGAAATGGATTGACCTCCCGTACGTGCATATTTGAATTTAGGGGTGGTTAATAAACATAGATTGGCCGATCGAAGGGTACGGTTGGGAGTGTAAAATGAAAACCTTTTCTGCAGATATGTTGGTCCCTGGCCATGGACTGCTCTAAATGCCAACACAAGGATTTTAAACAGAATTCGATGTGGTACTGGTAGCCAGTGCAGACTGCGTAAGTGGCTGCGCACGCTTGACCTCCTTGGGAGAGAGAAAAGCAGACGTACTGCAGCGTTTTGTATCACCTGCAAGCGATGAACCATGTACGCAGGTAGACCACTGAATAAGGCATTGGCGTAGTCGAGCCGGGAAAGGATCAGAGCTCGAAGGACAGACTCCTTGGCTGCCCTAGGCAAAAGAGGAAAGAATTTCCTCAGGGCACGCAAGGTGCCAAAGCAGATGCCGGTCAATTTTTTTATGTGATCCGCAAACTTTAGATCCTGACCGAACCAGACCCCCAGGTTCTTAGCTGGGCCTCCCGTCGCACTGGGACAGGGCAGGTCCGGGGGCCAAATCTGGTCCTTGAAATTGACAGGAAAGGGGCCGAAGAATAAGACCTCGGACTTATCTTCGTTGCACTTAAGTTGGACTTGTGCAAGCCACCTGAAAACTTCCGACAGACAATGCTGGACTGCTGATGGATCGGACACACCCTTAGGCCATGTGAATAGCAGCTGAGTGTCATCAGCATAGACTATTATCTTGGCTCCCAGATGTTCCGCCAGATAAAGTAGAGGGGTCATATAAACGTTAAACAATAAAGGGCTTAACGTAGAACCCTGCGGGACTCCAGTTGACAGTCTCTTCGGGGCCGACGAATAGGGGGGCATCCAGACCTGTTGAGTTCTATCATTCAGGAATGATGACAGCCAGTCAAGGGCCAACCCAGAGATGCCAACAGCACGCAATCTGTCAATCAGTAAGGCATGTGGGACCGTATCGAAGGCGTCTGAAAATTGGGGCGTGATTATGCGCACAGAGGTCTTTATTTACTCTTTGCATTTAGAGTGTATAAACCTGTTCAGTTGTTATTCCCTTGGTCCTTTTAGAGAAACACATCACAGCTAGTTTTTTTGTGAAAGAAGCCAGTAAATGCAAGAAAAACATCACTTCTATCTATACGTCCTGTGCACTTTTACCTGTGTAAGAGTCCCAAGTTGTTTTCGATGGAGGATCCATTCTTGTAGGGACTGCACAGGACTGAATAATCGACTCTTCTGCTTGTGTGCTGTTGTTAGATTCAGCTTGGGGCCCTGGATCACACACCTTTTTCAATTGGTGAAGGAGATTTGGTCTCCTAGGTCAAGAGTGAACATCAGTGACCTCAACTGGACATGTTATTCTAAATGAGTCATCACCTATACTCCATGAAGAGGTTTTACTTCTCTATCTCTTTATGTTAGGTAACACCCTTTAGATATGAGAAAAAGCATGCAATACTTAAACTTCATCTGGGAAACGTTACTTTCTGCAAAGGCAGTTGATGTTACCTGACTTTGTCCGAATTTGCCAATGGCATTACACGCAGTCTGCCAGTAGTAAAAGTGTAACTAAGGCATCATTGGTCAAAATGAAGGCAATAAAAATGGCCTCCACCCATGAGCAGATAACGAAAAACAACCACATTTGGTGCATTAAATCCCTACACCTTTGGGCCCTGTGGACACTGTATCTCTTGGAATTTTGATAGCTGCACCCTTGTGCAGTGACCATCGGCAGACTCAGAATGTCCCACGTGCAAAGGAGGAATTTGCAACAAACGAACAGTGGACACTGCTTTTTGAGAAGCCATAGTGCGGACAGTGCTGCAGTAGGGATAGGCTCTTTGCAGGGGCTAGATCTTTGATTGCAATGTGCAGTTTCTCATTTGTGTCCTTGAGGATTACAATAATTACCAGTAGCATTCATGTTTGCCTAGTGTGAGAAGCTGGCTTGGTACATGATGTCCACTAATGTAAGTGGGCACCTTGCACCAGTCCAGACAACCCTTATGATGATTTAAGAGGTCTCAGACAGCCTTAGAAAGCTATGCAAGTGATAGCTGTAGAGAACAACCTTCAGGCTTAGTCTTGAAGGAGTGTAACGCAGCTTGTTTTACCAGAATGCAATCTTATAGTATAGATTAAATCAAAATGAACTGCACAAAGTAGTTATAAAATTATCTATTTATTATATAACACTATATAGTATGTTACAGTATCCCCTGCACAGAGATAGACTTAAAGCACACAATACTTAAGCAAAGAATTCACAGTAAATAGCACTAATACACAGTGGGCTCCAGGGGGGACCAAATCATATACTAGAAAAGTGGCATAAAAACTAAGACTCGAGTCAGGACAATGTCGAGAGGACGTAGAATTGCTCGAACCCCAAGGAACCACCCAAGGAGAGTAAATAGGGACCCCGCGGAAAGCATGTGCAGTGTGTGAACACTGCCGCATATTCTGTACAAGTCTATGTGTAAGTCACGGTTGTTTTTTTAAAGATTGGGGACCCTTCCCAGTGAACCCTGAAGAAACCCCGTGGAAGACAGGAGGTTGGAGAGCCGCCCCACCCGTGGATACTCACCTATCACAAAGAAGCTGGGTGCATAGGTGTGAAATGGCATCAGAAACCGTCTTCGAACCCAATGGAGGACTTCAGGAAAGTGCCGCGGCTTAAAGAGGACAAAGTGTCTTGAGGAATCCTAACATGGATTCCTGAAGAGGAGTACCTGAAAGCAGAGGGGACAGAGTCTATGTCACTCTGGAGTGAATGGAAGACTTGGAAGATGAATGCCCTCCCATGTCAGGTACTCCAGGATAAGTAACAGTGACCTTGACTCTGCAGCTGCGAGGACCAGGTGACACAGAGGATGACCAGGACCTGGATGCGAGCTTTTCCACAAAGGATCTTGAGTGCTGAGGGGTCGGTGTCTGGCGGAGCACCAACAAGCCGTGGCAATTGCAACCCATACAAGAAACCAAAAAGATGCACAGTTGGGTCCAGCAAGGTCCAGGAGACTCACCACGAGCAGGGGAGTCAGGGCAGACCCAAACAATCAGGGGAGCCAAAGGAAAATAAAGATGACCCTCAATTGGACCCACAGGCTGGAGGCACATAGATTGCGAGAGGACCTTGGGCAGCTCACTAAAATCAGCAGGCCACGCTGCTCATGAGGTGGTGTGTCTGAAGATCTTGGTGCAAGAAGTTGCCTCAGGTTGGGGCTACTTGGAGCCCAATGCACTTGTTGCAGAGTTACCATCAAGTATATGCACTTGCAAAAGTATGCACTGCACATGGGTTCAGTTAATGCAGACTCCATTAGGGATTCTGACCTCACACTTGTTGAGAGGGCAGCTTGGGCCTCAGGAGACATAGATAAGCACCACAAGTGTTGTTGAACCCTTCGGAGTCTGCAGGAACGTGGGATCAACAGACCGGTCAGCAGGGTAGAGGTGCCTGTGAATGCAGGGAAGTGACTCCTTCACTTCAAGGGAGATTATCTTCAAGTGTCTTGGGTGCTCCACACATCTTTCACGGATCCTGTATGGTGCACAGCAACAGACGAGGCAGCAGATTGAAAGGGAGACAAAGTCAGGCCCAAACGAAGTCCCGCGAGGTCCAGAGTGCCCAGATGGTAGAAGTGCAGTGGTTTCAGTTCTGAATCTTGTCTAGAAAGAATCTAGGAACCTTCACCCAGGTAAGCCCTTAAGTACCCTAAGAAAAAAGGTTGGGAAGATTTAGGGAACCCTCCCTGGGGGGACTGGACAAGGGGGAGGTTACTCCCATGTCCTTTGTCCAGTTTCACACCAGAGCGGAGCCCACGGCTCCCAGGATTGGTTTGAACTGGACTATGTACAGGAACACCAAATATACCCCTAATGCAGACTTTCAGGTGCTGGCAAGCGCACTCACCCAGCCCTTAAACACAAAATACTGTATGAGAGGTGGTCACACCTCCCTATGACAGGATGCCTATTATTCCGCCTTCCCCTGCTTGAGCTTGGCTCAGAAGCAGGAGGGAAGAAATTTGTTTCTGATTGGCAGCAACCATTTTGTGCTGTCTGGGACTAGAAGGCTGGTACCGGGGACACTGAGAGCCTAAAGAAGGGCACTCCAGGTGCTTGGCATCATACCACCCACACCGTCTATGGTGTGGGTTATGATTCCAACGTATTTGATACCAAACATGATATTATTCGTGGCAGCCATTTTAAAGATCGTCATTGTGCGGTCACAGCCTGCCCCACTATATAGTATATAGCTGCTTCACTGGAAACCCGGGAGAAGGGACTCTGTAGGCTGCAGGGGTGTCCTGCTCATGCAGGGGCACCCTCTCACTTAAAATCAAGCTCCCTGCCCTCAGGATTGTAAAGACCTGCTAGAGGGGTGAATTTTAGGTTTCTAAGTGCAATGACCCTTAGATATAGTAAAACTATATTTTTCGTAAGTAGTGCATGCACCAATATATACAGGCTGCAATGGCAGACCTGTAGTTCCATTTTGAATGTTCTCTCATGGGTGGCACAATACATGGTACAGCCCATGGGAGACCTCTTGGGTACCTATGTCTTGGGTACCATATCCTAGGGGCTGACATGGGTACCCCAGTCTCTAATCTGGGGTGTACCTAAGTACATACATAACAATTTTAGGAGAAGGCAGATAGACTGGGGCCTTGATTAGCAGGATCCCAGTCAGAATAGTCAAAACAGCATCGCATCAAGCAAAAAGTGGGAGTAACCATAAGAAGCAGATCCTACTTTCCTACACCTAGGAATTGTTCCTCTTGTGAACTTTACCTATGCATTGCACTAAGTTACTGGAAAAACATATCAATCATTAACTGACAACCTATTGTGAGGATAACAGGCTATTAGATAGCTCTCAGTCTGGCTTTAGACCTCTCCACAGTACTGAGACAGCCTGGCTTGTGGTCACAGACCATATTAAATGCTTGCTTGACGCTAATGTCTCGACAATACTGATTTTGTTGGACTTGTCAGCGGCATTCGATAAGGTGTATCACCCCCAACTTCTTGACAGACTCCAGGATTTAGAGATTTCCTCTCAGAGAGATCCTAAATGATCATCCTTGGCTCCTACAGGTCCAGAACTATGCCACTGGACGACGGAGTACCCCAGGGCTCCTGTCTGAGCCCTACACTTTTAAATATTTACATGGCCCTCCTTGCTAAAATTGTCAGAGGTTTTAGTATTGGGATTATTTCATACGCTGATGACACACAGATACTATTCTCTTTTGGCTCCAACCTGTCCAAATCTAAAGTCTTTTTCTTTTCCAGGATGAAGGCTATAGCCACTTGGATGTTTCAAAATCGACTGCAACTCAACCCTACAAAAACAGAAATTATGCAATTTGAACAAGCTCAACTTCTTCAGACTCCAGCTGAGCTGGACTCCAGCCCTTCACCCCAATTGGTAGGAAAAAACCTTGGAGTCCGCTTAGACCAATCTCTTTTTATGAAACAACACACTTCGGCCACCTCAGGGTCTTGCATATGCTACATCTGTTGAGAAGAGTCTTCCCACTCTTACCCCTTTCCTCAAGGAAAACCTTGGTACAAGCCTTGGTAATCAGTCGCCTTTATTACAGCAACACACTCCTGGCCTCCATCAATGTGAATCTACTCTTTAAATTGAGGTGGTCCAAAACACTGCTGCGCACCTTGATTGCAACCTCCCTCCGCACTTGTCCTCAGCCCCACTTTTGTAGTCTCTACACTGGCTCCCGGTGAAAAAGTTAATTATTTTTAAATTATGCTGCCTAACCCACCGTGCTCTTCATGGCAGAGGGCCTTCTTTTTTACCAGCAAAGCTTCTGCCCTACACTCCATTGAGACTTCTTAGATCCCACGCTATAGCCCGGCTTTAAATCCCTAGGTTTAAGAAGGCCAGGGCAGGCTACAGATCTTTCTCTTTCCTTGCCCCCCATAATTGGAATAATCTGCCCACGCAACTTCCTCTTTGTGAAAACCATTTCCTTTTCAGAAAGGCGCTTAAGAACCACTTATGTTAGGTTAATTCTTGCCTGTCCTCCTGCCCTGGTCTCACACCGAGATATCCCTTCGGGGCTTATTCGAGCGCGTAATAAATTAAAATAACATAACATAACATGCCATGTGACTTTATGAAGACAATTACACACATTATTGCAGGAAGCCAGGATTGAAGTTTCAAAAATAGATCATGTAGTCTGGCTACATAGCTACCTATTACAGAACTAGAAAGGGTAGCTCCCAGCATAAAAGAAACAATTCCAGGTCTTTTTAACAATGCTACTTTCTTGCTCAGAGTCTTATTCGCAATAGTTGAAAATAAAGTCATTGGATAAAATCCTTTCTTTAGATGAGCGCCGGTCCCTAAGAAAGATGGCCAATCAATGCTGCCGTTCTACTAAGAAAAACTAGTTGTCAATAGGATGGTGGAATGGAACATGGAAATGAGAAGGCACAGTTCGGCCTTGACATGAGGTAGGCAAAGGCATCCGTATAATCTGAAATGGAACACCATTGGCCTTCTGCTCTTGGAGATAGATGATAAATGATTAGCTTACAAGGCTGTTGTCAATAACATTGGGCTCCATGAAATTCACGTTTCTGATGCCTTAAGGAAAGTGCACAGAACTTATACAATGGTAAATCTCGATAAGATGGTAGGATGCATACATTGTTATTGATAACGTTAAAGGACCAATATGGGCAGAATAAGGTATTGTACAGTCTCCAAATTTGTGAAAGATAATTTGGAGCATATGGTTTTTTGTATACTGAAATCTGCAGACTGGTTGGTTCAACTTAATTGATTGTGCATTATTTTGTTTCAATTTGGATGTCTGCACAGTATTGGGCCCACAGTCCTGTCTCACCGACGTCATGAAGAACCATCTACCCCAAGCCTTCTCCAAACTTGTATACTGTAAAGTGCATTTTCAGTTGGAGTGATGGCCCATTTCCTTCAGTAAGGGGCGCAGCTTGCTCAATTTACTGCCTTCATTTTCCTGGGGGTTACAAAGCTAATTAAATAAGTTGTTAAAATCACATTTTTTGTGTGTACTTCTTAGCTTCTATATCAGTGTTAGTGTTCTGCATAATGCAACCCATGCATGAACATCTAATGTCACCGTTCATTATCCCTCCTATGAGTGACCATTCCCTTCTTTTGTTCTTCCTCGACTCATTCTAGGCAATATATTCGTGTGAAGAGAGCGCGCAAAAAGTTGCACTTCTGAAGTTCGCTCGCAATGGTGGAATATGCGGTCCTATGATCGCAGCATCAGTGAATTTTACCAAATTGAAGTAAAGTCTTGTCATCGCGGCGTCAACGATCTTCTGCGAGATTCTTCCATATTAAAAAACAAAAGCAAAGGCTGACTGAACTAGAGGTTGGACGGAAGTCAGGGGTTACTTCACGTATGCTCAATAAAGCATCTTTTCAAGACAAATTGCTGCTGTGATCCTTAAAATCTATAATTCAAGAAATGAGTGTTACTATAATCACCAAGAAGCAAATGTTATCCACAAGGCAGGAATATTTCTTAACACAATCAGGAACTTGTCTTACCACCAAGAAGGACGCGGAGGTCAGCCGTTCAAGCTCTCACAATGCATGTCATGTCAGTGTCATTTCAGTATCAGAAAGTGTGTTCATGTTTGACCATTACAAAGGAATTATATAATACACATTTTAACAAACATGTGAACCACAATGTTTTTACCTGAACACACAAAAAGCACTACTCAAATCAAATTCATCTTGTACGCTCTCAATTTGCCCAGTGGCATAGAGCTGGTGGACTTTCAACTATTACCTCAATCAGAGACAGCAAAACACAACCCAGGACTTAACAAAAACGAGGTGACAACAACAGCAAACGTCACCCTGAACGTAGCCCATGGCAGTAATGGAACACCCCTCCTGTGGACCCACTGTACGCATGCAGCCAGTGCTTAATTTGTAAAAGAAGGAGTGCAGGTGCTCGCAGCTCTGCTCACAAGCTTGGCTGATGCCATTAAATGCTGTGCACCAATTGCCAAGTCTGTACATTCTTCAATCCATCCCAGGGCTCTTAATTCTGCTGCCTGGCACTCCCTGCCCCTGTTTCGCATTCCTGCAGGCCCCTGTTTTCTCCCATTGCGCTGGTCTTTCTGTCTCTCTCTTCCTCCTTTGCTTTGCTTTTTGTGTTTTTCCCTCTCCTGCTCTTGGGAAATGTCTGATGAGGAAAAATAAGTGCCAGTCCTAAAAAAAGTGCTGTAGCCCTCACTGACAAACACCCGCTCAAATTGAGTACTTCATGCAGCTCAACCAAACGGAGAACATATGGCATAATCACTACAAATAGATGATAGTTCAGACAAAAATGCCTGGTATTTTATTTGCTGCAGTATGGTTGATACTCCTAACTAACCAGCCCTATTTGAGAAATTTGACATATTGTCGCTATACTTTATCGGAAAGAATTATAGTTAAAAAAGAATAGTAGTTCCAGGGCCTTCTCGCCTCTTTTAATAATATTCTTTGAAAACCAGTATTGATATTGCAGCAGCTTCGGGGCTGCTAGAAAAAATGTGTTGACAGACTTCATAGTGCTACCAATTCGGTTTACAGAAGACAGTGTTATTTTGCCTCCTTCATGGTAAAACTAGGGGCCATATTAGCAAGCGAATGCGATAAATATCACAAAACGCACTTAGCGCTTTTTATTTTATCGCCGTCTATCGCTGGATCACATCGCACTCTTTGCGGCGTATTATCAATGCTTTGCTTAGATGTGATGTGAAATCCAGCGATAGCGGGGATTAGCGGGAGAAATCCAGCGATAATGTGAGTGCGATACTAAAAAGCTTGCTAATAGGCAAGCGTGGACTCAACATAACAATCCACCTCCCATGTTAAAGGTGGGTAAGTAAACAATTTTACAGGCGTTAAATAGATGCGATGAATGGTGCATAGCGCACCTTTATTCATCGCTTCGCGGATATGGCTCCGCATTGATAATAGAGCGATGGTGTGTTAGCAGCAGTATTAATTACATTTTAGTGGGGAACGCCTACTTTGCATGTCAATAGCGATAAATATCGCTGACATGCAAAGTGGCAAAAAAGGGCGCTAGTGTCAGAAAACTGTCACAGCTGTTAGTGACGGCTTGCTGATAGGGCGATAAAAATATCGCCGTTTTAGCGGCTAAAGCAGAGATATTGCCCTTGATGATATGCCCCTAGCTTCTTTAAGCAGCTGCATGCCTCCAAAGGAGGAATAGAGTCTCAAAATTCAAAACCTCTTTGGACTTCGTCTTGTGTCCCACATAAATACCAAATCGGGTACAAATATGAATTTGCGCTAGACCTGGGCGAAACTTTATTACGCCGGTGAAATTTGCATAGTTCCTAAACTGAGGGGCATATTAGCAAGGGCCATCTCGCCGCTTTAGCGGCACTTTTTGCCACTTAAACAGCGATATTTTATAGCCCTATTAGCAAGCTATCGCTAACAGCAGTTAGCGACAGCTTTTAGGCGATAGCGACAGGTATGGGGCCCGCTTTGCATGTCAGCAATATTTATCGCTAATGACATGCAAAGTGGGCGTACCCAAACTGTTAGCGACTGAAAGCAGTAGCTAACCCGGCTATCCCCTATTAGCAAGGCAGGCATAGCACAAAAAAAAAATCGCGCTAAGCGTGATTATCGCTATAATCTAACACCTGCTAAAACATGACTTACCTGTTTGTCCAATGGGAGTTGGATTTTCAGGTTAAGTCCCCATTGGGGTTAATGTATGAATATCGCTGGATTTCCAGTGATATTCACGCATTTTACCACTATCGCTGGATATTTTACCACAATTGAGAAAAACGTTGCTAATCGCATGTTTTCTCCACTCACATATCCAGCGATAGGCAGCAATAAAAAAAATAAAGTCATTAATTTTTTTAGGAATTGCATGAAAAATATTCATGCCATTTTGCTCACCCCTTGTTTGCACCGGCTTCAGGATTCCCAGTATTGCGGAATTTCCCACACATCCAAAAGATTTTCATTTTCCATTTCGGCAAGAAAAATCTGGCAAAATGTGAATGGGAATATAAAAAATCATCAAAAAGAGGAAAATTGTTTGAGATCATGTGTACGAAACTCCGACAGCGCGGGATATCTCTCATTTTGAGCTTAAAAAATCCGAATCAGGAGATAATAATAGCGCCCCCACACCCTCCGCAACGTCCCCCCAGTATTAATGTTTACTGAGCACAGTATTGTTGCACCAAAATCCAGGTCATTCGAAATAAAGCCCTCAATATCAAAGCGTGCTATGAGGACGGGCAGCATAAATGCCAAATCGAAAGCTAACGATTCGCATAGTAGTATATGGCAGTAAATACTGAGATGTAAAAAGCTTTAAGATGGGAGACTTTAAATAAACTTTCGGAGCACTTGCGTTTCATATTTGATTACTGACTAACGTCAGATCTGTGTTTTGAAGCAGTGTGATCGAATTTAGAAGCCCATTGACCCATGACTACTGCATTCATCATTCCGAGCATACCTACAGGCCATGGGGCAACCTGCTGCTGATAATGCTAGCTTGTCTGCGGTGATTGGCGGATTATCACACCCTGTGGCTTGCTTCCGGAAAACCTTCAAGGACGTAGGAATGATGCAAAAAGTCACAAAGTCCTACTAGGAGGTAACCTGCTGCCTGACCTGGGTATATTTTTGGCAGCCTGGTAGGCGTAATCCTCGTTAATTGGCTGTTCGTACTCTTTTTAAGCTCCGTAACAAACTTTTTATTTGAAATTCTCTTCCCCGGTAGTGCGAAATCTATCCCTGAACACACGACATGCAGGGAGGAAAGATTTTACTGAGAAATTTGATGTTGCCAGCAGCAAGGAATTACAGAGCAGAGATTTAAGCAGCATGGGCTGGAGATGCGCGTGGGAGGGCGGCTAACAAGTCTAATTCGAGTAGTGAATTTTGTGGAGGAGACATTGCACTCTTTTCTAAGACATTTTAGAAAAACAATAATGCCATTGTTTGAAATGTCTGCCATTTTTACTATAGGTGCAGCAATGACTCATCTCTGTTGATGCCCTGTATGTATATTTTATCTGTACAAATATATATATATATATATATATATATATATATATATATATATATATATATATATATATATATATATATATATATGTATATATATATATATATACATATTTATATATATATATATATGTATATATATATATATATATATATAAATGTATATATATATATATACATTACAGCTCCAGTCCTTATAAACCTTTACCCAGCCGGGTCAGGAACAAAGACACAGCACTCCCGGGCTCAATTCAAACAGCGGAGGTATTTTATTTAGGCAAACGTGTTTCGGGACAGCGTCCCTTCGTCAGTGATTCAACGAAGGGCGCTGTCCCGAAACGCGTTTGCCTAAATAAAATACCTCCGCTGTTTGAATTGAGCCCGGGAGTGCTGTGTCTTTGTTCCTGACCCGGCTTGGTAAAGGTTTATAAGGACTGGAGCTGTAATTTTAAAACGCGACGCACCGACGCGTTCTTTTCGGCACCCGACACAAAGAGTGACCCTCGCAACGGTGCAAACTGGAGCCATAATATATATATACATATTCAAAAAAAGCTCCACAACACCTCCGGCAAGCTATCCAGCAAAACCAGCGAGAAAGGGGACGGACCACAGGATCAGGTGCAAGGATTTTATTCGGCACAGGAAAACAGCAAAATATATATATATATATATTACCCTCTGGCGGTCGCCAGTAGATAGTTATAGTTAGGACCTATTATCCATAGGAAATCTGCAACATTCTATTTGGAATAACTTTGGCGATGGTTGGGGAATCTTCGCGAAATTTTCAAAACTGGTGGAGTGCTCCGGTCCGCTCCTATCCTGAAAATCTCGGGGTGATCAGTCAAGCGGGGGCCGAGAAAAAAGGGGGGTCCCAAACAGTGTTTTCCCCATGCAATTTCCCTTAGGAACTTTTAATCGCAGCTACAGCCCGAACTGCTGAACGGAATTACACCAAATTTGGCAAAGAGCTAGCCCTTGCTCCAGAGTCATACCTTTTTGTTAAGTGGTGTAAATCCATTCAGCAGTTCCTGAGAAAATCAAAATCACATATATATCTATGGTCACGCAGGATCCGCGCACCCTGCCGAGCACGAGTTGTATGCTAATTGGCTGTCAACACTCCAAACCAGGAAGTGTTGCTAGCCATCTTGTGCCTCGGTAGAGCACACCAGGTACCTCTAGTAAGCACCACGGAGCTGCGTTGCAGAGTGTTGTAAAAAGGGGCATGGTCTCCGAACACCTCTCTGCAACGCAGCACCCTGGCGCATACTGGAGGTACTTGGTGGGCTAGTTGGCCCCCATGGACCCACAGGATTGAGGAGGAATTAATTCTGTAACCTAATACAATACACACCACAGGGCGTGTTTGCAGACATGTCACCTCAGGCCACGCCCCCTTCCTTCACCACTGTGCAAACGCATTCCGTGGCGCCTTTTAAGTTGGGCAATTAATTCTCTTTGAATACTGAGGGTCCCTGAGGCCCAGCTAGTCCAACAGGTATCTGCAGTATGCGCCAGGAGGCAGGTGTTCATGTGCCACGCCCCTTTTTACACCTCTGTGCAACACAGCTCTGTGGCGCTTATTGGAGGTACCAAGTGGGCTAGTTTGACCCTAGGGACCCTCAGGATTCAATAGGACTTAATCTCCCAACTTAGAACGGCCACAGCATGCGTTTACACAGTGGTGAAGGGAGGGGACAGGGCCTGAGGAGACGTGTGCAAACACACCCTGTGGCATGTTTTAAGCTGGGGAAATAATTCCCCTTCAATCCTTAGGCACCCTGGGGGCCAACTAGCCCACCAGGTGCTTCCAGTAAGCGCCACTGTGCTGCGTTGCAGAGAGGTGGTGCAGGCTGTGCCCCTTTTTACACCTCTCTGCAATGGAGCTTAGTGGAGATACCTAGTGGGCTAATTTTCACCTAGGGGCCCTCAGGATTCAAGGGGACTTAATCTCCCAACTTAAAACAGCCACAGGGAGTGTTTACACAGTGAGGAAGGGAGGGGACTGGGCCTGAGGCGACACAGCTCTGTGGCACTTATTGGAGGTACCTAGTGGGCTAGTTTGACCCTAGCGACCCTCAGGATTCAATAGGACTTAATCTCCCAACTTGGAACTGCCACAGAGCGCGTTTACACAGTGTTGAAGGGAGGGGACAGGGCCTGAGGTGACATGTGCAAACATGCACCATGGCACGTTTTAAGTTGGGGAAATAATTGTCCTTCAATCCTGAGGGCCCCTGGGGGCTAACTAGCCTACCAGGTGCTTCCAGTAAGCACCACTGTGCTGCGTTGCAGAGAGGTGGTCCAGGCCGTGCCACTTTTTACACCTCTCTGCAACGCAGTTCTGTGGCGCTTACTTGGAGGTACCTAGTAGGCTAGTTGGACCCTAGGGACCCTCAGGATTCAAATGAACTAAATCTCCCAAAATAAAATGGCTACAGGGCATGTTTACACAGTGGTGAAGGGACGGGACGAGGCTGAGGTGACGTGTGCAAACGCGCCCTGTTGCGCGTTTTAAGTTGGGGAAAAAAAAATCCCCTTCAATCATGAGGGCTCCGGGGGTCCAACTAGCCCACCAGCTGCTTCCAGTAAGCACCACTGAGCTGCGTTACAGAGAGGTGGTCTAGGCCGTGCCCCTTTTTACATGTCTCTGCAACGCAGCGAAGTGGTGCTTACTGGAGGTACCTAGTGGGCTGGTTGGACCCTAGGGACCCTTAGGATTCAAGGGGACCTAATCATATAACTTAAAACGGCCACAGGGAGCGTTTAAACAGTGGTGAAGGGAGGGGACGGGCCTGAGGTGATGTGTGAAAACATGCCCTGTGGTGCGTTTTAAGTTGGGGAAATAATTCCCCTTCAATCCTGAGAGACCCTGGGGACCAACTAGCCCACTAGGTGCTTCTAGTAAGCGCCACTGCGCTGCGTTGCAGAGAGGTGGTCTAGGCCGTGCCCCTTTTTACATCTCTCTGCTACGAAGCTCTGGGGCGCTTACTGGATGTACCTAGAGGGCTAGTTGGACCCTAGGGACCCTTAGGATTGAAGGGGAATTGCGATTCTCATATTAACATGACTAGAGAAACCTGGATTTCATTAATGACACGGAGGCTGACATTATGCATCATTCCTTTAATGCAGTCCACGCAGCTGCTTACATCATAATATTAAAAGGTTCCAGAATAGGACAATAGCAGCACATGACAGGCATGAGTCATCAGCAATGTGCCTCTTTTAAATGTGGAGGAAAATAAGTCCATGAAACTTGAAGCATCAAAAAGATCTTCTGATGAGCAGGATGAAGGAGAAGGAAGAACGAAGGTAAAACCACCAAAGGCCAAACGACACACAGTTAAGGAGTGTTACCTGAAAAGAGAAAGAAGTAAATATCTCTTGAATGTAAAAAATAGTGTCAAGCTTATCAAGCTAAAAGGAACAAGAGATGAAACAAGTACTGTTAATAAAAAGTACAGTAATAAACTGTAACAAAAACAGCATTAAATCATTGTAAGACCACTAAGGGGTAGGATGGGAGGGATAATGTCAGCCTCCGTGTCTTTAATGAAATCCAGATTCTCTAGTCATGTTAATAGGAGAATCGCAATTTCATTACAAGAATGGAGGCTACATTATGCATGTTGGTAGCTTTGTAAAACAACATCAGACATAGGTTCAATAGGCTTGCAATAATGACGTGCAAAGGTGTTAGCATTTGACCAGTCAGCAGCTTTGAGAATGTCGTCCAACTTACCTCTTTTAAATGCAGCTCCAAGCACATAAGTCAATTTTCCTTCATTACCATTATTCATTTTTATCTCTATTTTGAAGTTCCCTAGTGTGTGACTTAACCCCACCCCCTACTTCCTACTGCCTCTATACCGATCTCCAATTTAGGGAGATCTCCCTACACCCCCTTCGCAAGTTCCATCCTTGCGTGACTGGCCAGATTAACCTGCTTTTTCTTTCAGCTTATGTACTATTTCTAATGTTTGAATATATTTAAAGATTTTTAGATGTTTAATCAAACCAATATATTTTGTCTTTTGTGTAAACAATTATTCTTCAAGTTCATCCTTGTTCTACTTCCTCATGCCATAATGAGTTTACCTAATGTCTTTGTTTAACTCCTGTTTTTCACCTCTTTCCACTGATGCAGGCTGCGCACTCCAACACAGCTCTGCATCGCTACCTTTTATTATTTCGGATTTTATCCACAAGTTTTTATTGTTTTACAAACTTATTCATAAAAAAAGGGGTTTTAACAGGAAATCCTCATTTAAACGGCCTTTTCAACATTTTATAACAAAATTAATTATAATAAGAGGAATTATTCTCTTGACATTCCTTCATCCATAAACCTTGTCACTATTATTAAGGGAAATCCTCCCAAATAATCTTTCATTAAAGGGCTTTACAACTTTTTACAAGTTAACATTTCCTATATACCGTGTCTGACTCTGACTCAGACAAGGCTTCTGCCCCTACTCCTAACAAAGACAACGAAGCCCTGCACAAAATCCTTCACAAGGAATTGAGGTCCTGCATGTTTGAGACCTTAAGTCAGATCATGTCCTCTAAAAGGTCACTCCCTGATGAAGACAAAATCTCAGAAATTCCAAACCTCTACTCTGACAAGATCACTGAATTAAGGGGTAAAAGACAACTTTAGAAAAGTAAAAACATTGATAAGCACCTTGAAGGACTGTGCTAATTAAGGCCCAGCGGTGCTAGGGAACAACACCTATAACCTTCGTGGGATACCTGATTCGGCGCACAAGTGACAGAGACACGGGAGACTTCCTTCGGCGTCAAAGATCAGAGTTTATTACTGCAGGGAGGCAAAAGTCGCTAGAAGTACAACAGCGTGTAGGTTCTACGAGTCTGCTCTCATTGCATATGTGAGTCGCTCTCTTTTATATAAGATTTCGCCATTGCACAACATGTGAACAAACGGTTACAACCCAGTTCCCACAATAAACTAATAAAAGGGTCGCTTTCATGCTTTCAGAACCCCGGAACATAATCACAGTAACATTACCAGTTCCCAACTGTAAAGGCACATTTTCCCATCGTGAGGCACATTCCACTTGAGTTGTAAATGAGCAAGAGTAAAGAGACAAGAACAGCTGCCAGGAAGTCAGGCACACCTAAAGAAAAGAGTGTGGGGGTAATATTGGAAACATGATCATAGGATCAAAGAGCTTGATCCCAGCACATGCACGGCTGAAACAATAGGCCGGTACGGCAAGATTACCCTCAAGCTGAGCCATTTGCCTCTGCAGTGTCATTCCTCCGGTCATAAAGACGCATGAAAGGAATATGCGTCTTCCGTATGGCTTGGGAACTAACAGGTCACGATGCGGACAGTTGCCTGTTCACTGACTACGTGAGGGCAAGAAACAAAATGGATGCCGTATCTAAAATGGAACCCAAGGGTTCAGATGTAGAAACACGTAAACAAGGCGAACCAAGTCAGGTAGTGTAGTGAAAACGCGTACATTTACCGAACTCGCCATTTACGGTCCATAGATACCAAACTCGTCCATATTCGGCAATGCCCAAAACACCGTAACGATTTTCACGGAACCTCAGACGCTCCTTTTGCCCTCATGTAGGCAAGCACTAGTCGAAATCAGAGTCGATCTCGATATTCATCAGATCATTCAGGTGTTGCTGGAACATTATTCTATCCATCAATGCCTCTCTGGAAACAGATGGCCTTCTTATACACGTTGTAGCACAAAGGCCACATAAGGCAGGACCACACTGTACACAAAGACAACACGTGAACAGGAACGTCACAACAACCCCTATAATCATCAGAATCTTCCAACCCCAGGTCGACATTAGGCCCCAAAACCATCCTAGAAGCGTCCAATCTCCCTCGTCCACGTGTATGGACTCCGAGATTTTGTGCAACTTGGAGATGGCTTGATAAACCGTTGGAGCGTTATCAGGTATGAATATGCAGCAGCTCGAATGGATGACCTTACACACACCTCCTCTATCTGCTAGAACAATGTCTAGAACCATACGGTTCTGTAACGTCATAAGCCTATCCGCTTGAAGCTCTGCTGTCAAATTACCAAGGGCTCTTGCGGTTATGTTAGCAGTTGACTCTACTACACGAGTTAACTGTATCAGATTTCTGATATTGACCATAGGGCCCCAAAACGGTAGGAAACCCTTAAAGAAGTCTCCTGCTTCTTGACCGGCAGTATCTTCTTTGCTAATAACACCTCTCTCAACTCTAGCTCAGTGATAATCTGAGGCAACAGTGAAAGTCGGAGGCAAGAGATTTGCAATATAGCAGGTACCCGAGAAGTCATGAGGTAACCACGTATATGCTCGATCATAACATACAAAATAGGTACCCTTGGCAGTTAAGAAGACAGGGGAAGAGAGCATCGGTAGAACGTAAGTATCCGCACAAGCGCTCTTCCCAAGCTGGGCTCTTGGATTTCGGCCATGACCTTGCAGACAAAAGTGGCCTAGGTGAGGTGCAATCCAGATTGGAGATGAGCTTTTAAGCTGCCTATCACCCACTGATATACTATACTCAGCCTCACTAAGGTACTTGTAGGCCTGCACTTCCTCCTCTGGGATAAGTGAAGGATCAAAAATGTCTCTATTTAGATCAGCAATCGCTGTCGCCAGGGACTTATGGTATGGGCCAGGACCAAAACTTGCTGAGCGTGGCTCTCGGTGGGGGTAGGAATCTAGTGCACTATGGAACATGATTTGGAATGCCCGAGCTGACCCTTGGGGACTGTACGGAAGAACAAAATACGGGATACCCCTGTCCATGGTATGTGGCATTAGCCCACACACCCAACAATTTGTAGTATTTACCACCAACTGATGCTGATGCAAAAGTTGCACAAAAGAATTGTTTCTAAATTCCGCACGTCTGACTTGCTCATGTTGGGGCAGTATGTGAAAAGAATGTGGAGAAACAGTAGAGACGAAATTGAGATCATGAGAAGGAGAGGTAGGTAAGGCAAAAGGCAGCAATGATTGAAAACCAAAGTATACTCCACCCACCAGCAGCATAGAAACAGTTAGGAACAACATGAAAACCTGTAGCAAGAAACATTTTGTTCGCAACACCTTATCTAATGCAGATCTTTGCGCCGACATTTTCTCTCTTTTCGACAGCTTAAAAAATTCCATCCTCTAACGACCGTCCGCGACGTTCTTGACGTACTCCGTTCTGTGCAGCGATTATCAATTCCCAGGAGTTCCCAGAAATTGACAAAAGAAACCGACCTAGTGTCGATAACTGCTAAACAGAAGAAAGCACCCGCACGGCCCTACGGCCAACCCGGATGATAGGTTCTAGATAAATTGAACATTCAATTTACTATAAGGTTCTTGGCTGCACGGAAAAGGGAAAAAGGTACACCATATAAAATGTCCACAATATTCAGGGTAAATGTGGAATCCAAAAATAACAATAAAATATTTTATTAGTCTTTTGTGCGTGGGCGAAGAAAGTATCGGCTGCTCCCAGGGCGAGTCTGATCTTCAAACAGTGAATTGGATGGCAAATGAGTGTTCGATTGTTCAGACAATTGTTCAGCACTTGAAGTTTTCAAGGTTGATGGAAAGGAAATTGGTTGAGGGGAATCAACAAGGGTGTCAGATATGGGCTGAGCTTCGCTGAACGGGACAAAGCGTAGTGGAGCGTCAGTCTCGGACGAGGAAAAACCCTTTTTTATCCAAGTATCCGCCGGCAAAGGAAGCGGGACTTTCTTGGTGTGGGTGGCAATGCCAATGCTTCCGTCCTTCCAGCCGAACCGCCGTCCTTGTTGCCAGTAGCACCTGGAAGGGTCCCACAAACCTCGGCTCAAGGTTTCGTTTTCATCCGAAGTTACGGGTGAGGACCCAGTCCCCTGGTTGCAGCCGATGACCAGGACCCTCTGTTTGTGACGGCAGAGCCTCAAAGACCTGTTGATGAATCAAACTCAATTTAGCAGTCAGATCATGGAGATAATCAATCAGCATGGGATATTCAATTCTACCAAATTCTTTAGGCCTCGGGACTCCCCAAATATTAGCAGGACGGCCGTACACAATCTCATATGGGCTAAGCCCTACTCGAGAGTGCACAGTTGCCCTGGTCGATAAGAGAGCTAGAGGCAAAGCATCTGGCCATGATAAACCAGTTGTTGCCTGAATTTTTGCAAGTTTCAGTTTCAGGGTGCCATTGTATCCTTCCACCAAACCCGCTGACTGAGGATGATTAGCACTATGAAATTTCTGTACTATACCTAAACCACGACACACACTCTTCATCACACTTCCCACAAACTCACTTCCATTGTCCGACCATACAATCCGAGGCATGCCGTATCTGGGGAAATACTCTTTGAGCAGAATTTTTGCTGTGGATAGGGCAGTATTATCCTTAAGGGGGTAAGCCTCAATCCATCTGGAGAACGCACATACTACAACCAAAACATACTTCAAATTGTTGCATCTCTCCATATGGATGAAGTCCAACTGGATAACTTCGAAAGGGTATTTAGGGGGGGGCAAAATGACCAGGTGGAGTGGGAGTGCCCTTCCCGGGATTATACATCAAACACACCATACAATTCTTAACCACTCTCACTTCACATTTAGTAATACCATCATTCTTCCATACAGGAGACAACAACTTGCATATGCCTTTTGCGCTTATGTGTGCTGTACCATGAGCCATTGTAACAACAGCGAGCACATATGCATCCGGTAACATCCATCTCTGTTTTTCTGACAAATCAACCCAACATCCATTCTCATCCAACTTCCCCGTGCTCTCTTTCCATTTAGTCTTTTCCGTCTCAGTGGCCTCATTCTGTATTCCCTTCACACTCTCAACTGTGTCTTCACACATACTAGTCTCCGTTGGCCATCTCACTGAACTCGTAACATACATCCGATTTGTCAGATCTTTAGCTGTCTCCTTAGCAATCTCGTCTGCAAACGCATTACCACGACCAACATCATCCGTCACTTTCCGATGCGCACTACATTTGATTATTGCCACCTGCTTAGGCAATGTAAGTGCATCTAGAAGGTCGTTCACAAGCTGTCCATGCTGAATCTTTGTGCCATGCAACGTTAAGAATCCTCTTTCTCTCCACAATCGCCCAAAACTGTGCGCCTCACCAAAAGCATACTGGCTGTCGGTAAACACATTCACCCGTTTTCCTCTGGACAACACACACGCTCTCGTCAAGGCGATCAGCTCAGCAGCCTGAGCCGAATTCTGACTCAATCTTGCAGTTTCTACAACCGTACTCAATGTCACTACAGCATACGCGGTCGTCACATCACCATTCGGCAACTTAAAACAGGAACCATCCACATACAAAGTACCATCGGGATCTACCAATGGAGTATCTTTCAGGTCAATACGACCCTTTGTTTCCTCCTCAGTTCTCAGATAACAGTCATGTGGTGCTTCACCACTTGACTCCATGTTGATCGGCAACAATGTTGCTGGGTTCAACACATTACACCGTTTTATGCGTATGTGACTAGCCAGTAACGTCAACTCATACCCAGACAACCTTGCGCTCGTCAAATGTTGAGTTTTCGTTCGGTTCAAGAGAGTGTCAACTGCATGCGGAACCATCACCGTAAGCATATTATCCATGACCAGACCTGCGGACTGTCGAATGGACGCCGCGGCTGCCGCTGTTGCTCTTAAACAACTCGGCAAAGCTCTAGCTACTGGGTCTAAGGTCGAAGAAAAATATGCGCATGGGCGCTGTTTGTCACCAAATTGTTGCGCCAGAACACTCAACGCACAACCATCCCTCTCGTGAACGTACAGTGTAAACGGCTTACTGTAATCAGGAGTACCTAACACAGGAGCCGAACACAACGCATCACGTAATTCAGAGAAACTTTTCTGACACTCTTCAGTCCATGGCAAAGGAGTCGAAACATCCTTGCACGTGAGAGCTAACAATGGTTTCGCCAATAGTGAAAAATTTGGCATCCATTGTCTGCAGTATGACGTAATACCTAGAAAGGCACGTACATCTCTCTGAGTTTTAGGCACAGTCATTCGAGAAATCGCTGCAATTCTCTCTGGGGTCAACCTTCTCCCTTCTTTTGACAATAAGTGACCTAAGTAGGTTACTTCTTGGCAACAATATTGCAGCTTGGAAGGTGACACCTTGTGATGTAAGTCATGTAGATAGCGCAATAGTGATACTGTAGCCGTTTTGCAAATAGCCTCCGTATCAGCTGCCACTAATAGGTCGTCAACGTATTCAACCTCATCAATTCAGGGGGGTCTTAGCACCTCAACTTCTAATGGAGGTCCTCGCACCTCAAACTCCCAAGGTGTCCCTAGCGGCACAACTTATCTGGGTGTCCTTAGCGGCACAACTTATATGGGTGTCCTTAGCGGCACAACTTATCTGGGTGTCCTTAGCGGCACAACTCATCTGGGTGTCCTTAGCGGCACAAAATATCATAATGCTCTTTACATTATGGGAGATAACAAATCTAATGATATAGAATCTTCAGACACACCTGATAAGTATGTCCTTGATCTTGATGAAGATGATCAAGAATTTTACAATCCATAAGATGAACTCTTATCATCCTCTAAGGACATTATCCTTGATCCCTTAGGGGAAGAAATGTTTTCCCCATTAAATCTGAAACACCCAAGAAGTTCTAAGTGGTTTCCTCAGGACCACGTCGCAAAATGGAAAGGAAATGAGATCTTGTATTTTAGATACATTTAAGGAGGGTATATCCTCTGAAAGACCCCTCCCCTTTCAAGACGAGATCCCCGAAGGGCCAACTTGTCTCAATGCCCAGTTATTAACCAGGAGGGGAAAAAAAAAAAAAAAAAAACTTCTTGTGTGTTTCAGATTTAATGGGGAAAACATTTCTTTCCCTAAGGGGTCAAGGATAATGTCCTTAGAGGATGATGGGAGTTCCTCTTATGGATTGTAAAATTCTTGATCATCTTCATCAAGATCAAGGACATACTCACCAGGTGCTATACGTACTGGAGGGAGTGGAGACGTGTGTGGAAGGAGATTGTTCGGGCCGTGAACTATTTTTTCGCGAGCCAGCCACTGTTAGGAGAAGCGATACTACTACGGAACTAACGTTACTGCAAGCATTGGGACAGATTGGGGACTTTGAGGAAAAATACGTTTTTGAAGGCTGTAATCGACCGTTCGGAATTACATCCATTGGGACAAATGGGGATATATCCTTGCTGCATATGGACCTCCGGGTGCAAATCTGCATCCACTCCTACTTCATTGCTCCTACACGATTTGCCGATTTATTTTGGAAGACACACATTATTTTGCTCTGAAGAAGTCCCAAGAGGGATGAAACGCGTCGGCTGTTCTTTCTTACGCATTGGAATAAAAAAGATCAAAAACATTGGACGCCATTTCCTGTGATCATTTTAATAAGTCTTGGATACAGCTTTGGAGTCTGCTATGTGGTGCACCTGTGCTTTTGTATTGTATAGGTTTTAAAAAACCTTAGAAATTCACTGAGAAAAACATAGGTTTTAGAGTTGTTATAGTTAGCTGGACATTTCACTCATACAAAACTATTGAAATTCCTCTGTTATAGTTAGTTGCACTAACTAAAACTCGCGCGCCTGCAATCCACTGCTGATGATGTCACATATTACATCATTCATGACATGGTCAGTGACAATACTGATGACATCACTGATGACATCTCAAATGACATCACTGATGACATCACTGATGACATCATCCACGTGACAATCTGATACATCTCATCATACACTAGTATAACCTTTCAACACTCATTATAAAATATGGAGTACTGTTGTATACTATTTATTTATTCTCTATGGTCACTATCTCTATGCCCTTGTTCTGTGTTCTAGATTTTAGATGGCTCTGACTCTGAGTGTTCTGTACGAGTCAGTTCTGTGCCTGGCCAGCGCGCGTTAGGCAGACTGTTGTTCCTGGCTCCATTAAATGCTGTATGATCACAACCTCTGGAATTTGTGCTACAAGTTATTTACCACAATTTTTGGCGACGCTTACCTGGTGCTGGCCAGAGGATTACCGGAGGTTTGTGCAGCGGTGGAGTGGGACCTCTCTCGTTAGAAGTCCACTGGTTCAGCAGCGGTTCCTGCGCTCAAGAAGCGGATCTACGGCGTGCAGAGCATCCTCGGTGACAATATCCTTTTGTGAAGAAACAGGATATTTGGGTACAAGAGACAAGATTGTAATTGTCCGATCCAGCGCCAACGGACAGTGAGTAGCTCGCGCTGTTTGAATTCCTGCAACATTCCACACGTGCGCAGCTCTCCTTCGCGTCTAGCGTTTTGTGACGTGTACACGCTGTGCACTTCCTGACGTGTAGACGCTGCGTGTCAAGCTGCGCTTCAAGCCTCGTTTTAAATTTTGGCCATTTTAACTTGGTGTAGTTGCGGTCAGCGTCTCACACGTCGTCTGTGAGCTCCCAACAGCGCAGTTGTTTACTTTACCACAGAGGTACGTCTCCTTAACCCAGAACTTTCAATAAGTGTTTAATGTGATCGCGTTGTAACGCGCATCAAAAAAAAAAAAAAAAAAAGAAGTGGAAGGTGTGCATTTTGTGAGGCAACATTTAGCAAAGTGTTGTATACCATAACCAGGTGTTATATGCCATAACCAATTTGTGTACTTTTGGAGAAATTATTAGTTGCGCTTCATTATACAATGGCCCAACAAGTCAATGTGTCTGTTAACATAACATTACCTCCTCCGTTTTTAAGTGAAGTGGGTAATCCGCAAATTCCTTGGGAAGACTGGTTTATTATCTTTGACAACTATCTAGAGGCTTTAGATGGGCAAGAATTCTCGGCTAAAAGGAAAAAAGCAATACTCCTTAGTACTCTGGGAAAAGAAGGACAAAGAGTCTTTAGATTTTTGCCCATAGCCTTACAAGCCAATGGTCAACCGTTACCTGATGAATACAAAGAAGCCATTACTAGACTGGAAGTAAGATTCGCAAAGGAAGAAAACCTAGTAATGAGTCGATACAAATTTTACACCCAACACCAGAGGGAGTCTGAGACCATTGATGAATTTGTAGCACGCTTAAGAGAATTGTCTATCAAGTGCAAATTCGGGGTCATGAATGATGAACTTATAAGGGATCAATTAATTGTACAATGCAAAAACAAAAAGATCCAAGAGCGATTGTGGGCTGCGAAAAATCCTACGTTGAAGGCAGCTATTGATCTTGCAAAAGTAATTGAACAATCTGAAGATTGTATGAAGGTTATTGACTCTCATAAAAAAACGAATGCACAACAGGATATTTCGGAAGTTTCAGAGAAAAAGACAAACCCAGTGTGTGAGCATTGTGAGGAGGGTGCTGTGGCAGTGGTAAAGAATAGGAACAAATTTGTCTTTAGAAAGAGCACTCCTAGTAACAGACAATGCTCAAGATGTGGAAGCTTCAGTCACTCTTCTGATGCTAGATTCTGCTTCGCAGCAAACAAGGAGTGTTTGAATTGTGGGCGGCTAGGACATTTCTCAAAAATGTGCAAGCTGAAAAACAAGCAAAGAGTTGCAGTTGTTGATGAATACTTACAGGAAGATGTAAGAGAAAGAGACAAGCTACTGGTAGTTAATGATGTGGATGTAGTTGGAGATGAGAAGAGACTCAACAGACCAAAAGCTCTCTTCTACATAGATGGTCAAGAAGTGTCCTTGATGGTGGACACTGGTTCTCGCTACACCATCATACCTCAAGGTCTTTTCAAGAGCATATGGAGAGAGAAGCCTCTTTTGCCTGGTGACATTTCTCCTACTGGGTTTCAAGGGGGAAAAATTGACATTCTGGGTTATTTTGATGCTATTATCATTTTTCAGAAAAGATCTACTTTTGGAAAGGTTTATGTCTCGATTGATGGGCCACCCATCTTGGGTTGGGTACATCAATACGATTTGTACATTGTCATAAATCCAAGGGCTAAGAACCAAGTGATGGTTGTGGAAGATGAAAGTATAGAAACCATTTTACAAGAATATAAGGCTGTCTTTGATGAAGAGTTAGGAGAATTAAAAGGGTACTCTCATCTCATTAAATTGAAAAAGAACAGTGTTCCTGTGCAACATAAATTGAGGAGAGTGCCTTTGTCCATTAGAGATGAGGTCAAGTCTTTGATTAATGATATGTTACAGAGCGGTGTGATTGAGCCAGTTGAAGCCTCTCCATGGGTTTCTCCTGTGGTCGTTTCGAGAAAACCCGATGGAAAATTGAGGTTATGTATCGACCTCAGGTCTTTAAATAAGTGTGTAATTGCCGATACCTTTCCTTTACCCAATATAGGTGAAATGGTGTCCACTCTTCAAGATGCTAAGTTTTTCTCGAAGCTTGACCTGAAGAGTGCATACCATCAGGTTAGGTTGCACATTTCGTCAAGACCACTCACTGCTTTTATAACATCTGAGGGCATTTTCCAATTTACACGGCTTCCCTTTGGACTAATTTAGGCAGCTAGTGTCTTCCAAAGGATGGTGAGTGAGATTTTCAGAGGTATACGCAATGTTGTCTTCTTCCAGGATGACATACTGCTTTTTGGAGATACTGAAGCAAGCCACAATCGTGTGCTCAAAGATGTTTTGCGTAGATTATGTGAAACTGGTCTCACCTTGCGCAAGGAGAAGTGTTCTTTTCTTGTGCAAAGTATAGAGTATTTAGGGCATGAGATCTCGGCTGAAGGGGTTAGACCTAAAAAAGATCTCCTGGAAGCAATACGTCTTGCTCCCAGTCCTACAGACAAAGATCAGCTGCGCTCCTTCATGGGGTTGATCGAATATTATTCGAAGTTTGTTGAAAAATCTCGGAGAAAACTATACCTTTAAGAGAACTACTCAAGAAAGGTTGTAGATTTGTATGGTGTAATGAGCAAGAAACGTGCTTCAAGAATATCAAGGAGGACATTTGCAAAGCTGGTATTCTTGCATCCTTCGATACCAGTAAGACGTCTACTCTCATGGTTGATGCCAGTGCATCTGGAATTGGGACGGTTTTGTTACAAAAGCACCAGGGTGGTGTTCGTCCCATTGCCTTTGCTTCACGTTCCCTTTCTATATCAGAAAAAAATTATTCTGTTATCGAGAAGGAGGCTTTAGCTGCAGCTTGGGGTACGCACTATTTTCGTAACTACTTGTGGGGTACTAAGTTTTGCCTAAAAACCGACCATAAGCCTCTTGTTCGCATCTTTTCACCTGGTGGGTGTTGTTCTGGATCTCCTAGACTTGCTAGGCTTGCTGCGAAGTTACCGGAGTATCAATTTTATATCTCGCACCTGCAGGGTTGGAGAAACTTTCAGGCAGATTGCCTGTCAAGACTCTCTGTTCCTGTGACTACTGCTGGGGTATGTTTTAGCCTTGACAACACTGATTCTAATGTAGCTTGGATTGATGACATAGTTCATCTTGGCGAGGGTTCATTCTCAAAAGAAGAGTGGGTCAGTGCTATGTCTAGTGACTGTGTGTTGAAGGAAGTTATCCAGTTGATGAAAACTGGGTCCAGGAGGGAGAGTTGTGTGAGTGTAAATGCCAGACCATACTTGAAGGTAATTGATGAATTATCTTTATGTGGTGATTTCATCTTACTACGTGGGGAAAGATTCATTCCACCTTCTTCTCTTAGATCTAAGTTAATTGGTCTTGCACATGAGGGTCACCTGGGTCACACATTGACTCAACAACGCCTAAAGGCAAACTTTTGGTGGTCAGGGATGGACTCTCAGGTGTCCTCTTGGATTGAATCTTGTTCATTCTGCAAAGAGAGTGAAAAAAGATTGAAAATTGTGGCTGATTCCAAACCAGGGAAATTGTCCAATCCAAATTTACCGTGGCATACTTTATGTATTGATTTTATTGGTCCTATGGGCGAGTTACCCCTCTCACAGAGATTTGCCATTGTGTCTATCGACTTGTTTAGCAAATGGCTCTCTGTAGAATTTTTAAAAGACATTACTACTGAAACTACCATTCAACATTTGAAGTCTGTTTTTCAACAGGAAGGGTTTCCTAGTGTGTTAGTGACTGACAATGGCACACAGTTTGTATCTCATGCTATGTGTTCCTTTCTGAAGGCTTCGGGAATCACACATCATAGGACTTCCTTTTACAATCCGCAGGGGAATGGTTTGTGTGAGCGCTTAAACATACTTGTCAAAGGCACTATTCAGATGGCTCTCACTCAAGGCATCAATGTTAATGACTTAATACAAGACATGGTCTACGCTTATCGTACCACGTGTCATGGCCAATGCGTTAAATCACCTTTTGAGATCATGCGTGGGAGGGTCCCGAGCACAAAGTTGACACCATCATGGCTCAAAAGGTTGATTTCTGATGATCAATTTTGTGTTGATATTAATAATCCACCTGTTCCTTCGAGAATTAGTAAGGGGGACCTTGTTAAGGTCAAGCCTGGGAGAATTTCTGGTGGGTTATCCAAATTTCGTGGCCCTTTTGTTGTAAAGAATGTTTTTCCACAATATGTTACCCTTTCTAACGGTGAAAGGTGGAATTTACGGAGGGTGGCTCTTTATCAGAAGGTGAAAGGCTGCAATTTTCAGGAAAATGAAAACAATGAAGGGAATAGTGGGTATATGTTTTCTTCTTGCGATGATGCTTCAAGTTCTTCCAATCCTTGTCATTTACCTCATTCCAGGCAGGGTGATGGTGGTGGTGATGCTACGGAATTTTCACTTACCAGTGGCTCTACAAACTCCACTGTTCCTGGCATTACTTCCAATCCTGTTTCTGTCAGAAGCTCAAGGTACCGTAGGCCACCTTTGTATCTTGATGATTTTTATTGTGATTAACTGACTTAATTTCTTTTCTTTCTGTTCATTTGCTTTGTTTGTTTCAAGGAAGGGAAATGTGTTGTATACTATTTATTTATTCTCTATGGTCACTATCTCTATGCCCTTGTTCTGTGTTCTAGATTTTAGATGGCTCTGACTCTGAGTGTTCTGTATGAGTCAGTTCTGTGCCTGGCCAGCGAGCGTTAGGCAGACTGTTGTTCCTGGCTCCATTAAATGCTGTATGATCACAACCTCTGGAATTTGTGCTACAAGTTATTTACCACAAGTACCATATTTGAAACCATTGACACACAAATACAAGTTTCAAAAAACCCATGCAGTGATTCCTACATCTACACACACATCTAAACACTTACCTATAGATTCACTCATACATGCAAACAAAGATCAATAGAACACTATTAAATATACTTATACAGTGCTTATTTTTAAAAAATCTCCTCACTTATTTTGCCTCTTTCCTGTACTTTCCGCCTGCACCCCAGGCCACCACGGGGCTCTCCCGATTGTTGTGGAGGGTTCAGGCTAACGCAGGTAGGCAGTCTTTCCTCGCTGGCAGTTGGGGGTGAAGCACCGCGATTAGCGCCCTTTCTCTGCCTATATCTGACAATGTGCTTCCCGTCGCGTAGCGGACGCACGCAGCAGACGCGCGCAGCGGACACGCACAGCTTAACTCCCTTCAGGGGGATTGGCCTATCCACCCAGATACCAGCAGTATACAAAATTCCCTCGGGATTCTGTCCCAATAAAAAAACACCACTTACAGTACCACCCCCCATTTTCCTGCCGGCATGCTACCCACTAGCCCAAAGGTTGCCCTCCCTAAAACTTCACCTCCCGCACCAGGCTCACTCAGGACCATCTGTCCATATGGTATCTCAACACCCGCTCTATGGTTAAGCACCAACTAGAGATTTTCTATCTTCTTGACTCCATCAAGCCAGACATACTGCTCCTAGCGGAAACATGCCTAACAGCCGAATACACTCTGGACATACTGGCCGCTAACCCAGACAATTACTACGTCCTTCACGCCAACAGGCCTGAGGGCAAGGTGGGGGGAGTAGCGGACATTATCTCCCAATTTAATGAATTCACTTCTCTTACCACCTCAAAAATACCCTCTGTTGATATCCTTATGTTTAAGTTTGAATCCAAAGGTTCTCCTTTTACATGTGCCCTATTTTGCAGGCCCCCTGCCCCCATGCCTAATTTTCTCCAACTATTCGGCAACCTGACAGCGGAGACGGTGATCAACCATGCCAGAATCTTGATCATAGGCGACTTTAATTACTGGCCACATGACCCGTGTGAAAGCACCTGCTCGATAGATTTCTCTGATTTGCTCAATGGTATGAACCTAACCCAGCACATCAAAGTAGCCACCCATATAAAAGGACACACCCTGGACCAGGTTTGGACCTCAAACCTCGACATCACCGACCTCCAGATCGCTTCCTGCACCTGGTCTGACCACCTTTTTATTGCCTTCTCCATCCCCATCCCCTCTATCACTGAAGCCCCCACCCCTGATCCTCCCATGACCAGGAATTGGAGTCGGGTCAATATTCCTACTCTTTGTACATTTTTATCCACCTCCATGCCTTGCATTCCTCAGCCCACTGGACCCCCGATTTCATCACACACTCAGGCTGAAGACCTCAACGCCTGGTTGGTTGGCCCTGGCAAGAGATAGCTTTGTTCCCCTGAAAAAACACTCAAAAACAAGAGGCCCCACGACGCTCAGCGTTGGTTCACTAAGGACCTCAAGGATAAGAAACTTGCCCTGGGCCAAATCGAGCGCAAGTGGAGACTTGATTATTGTCCCCTTAAAAAATCAATTTTTATCTTAGACTTAAAAACCTACACAACTGCCATTCTTACAGCTAAATCCGAATATTTTTCTTCAAAGATCTTGGATTCTACCAGTGAAGCCAAAGGCATCTTCTCCATCGTGGACAAACTTGTGAAACCCGACCGAGTTACTATCAAACCCTTGCCATCACAATCCCTCTGCGATTCTCTTAATACTTACTTTATTGATAAAATCACCAACATCAAAACTAGTATCCTCAAGGTCACCTCATCCCCTGTTCCTGTTCACACTCTTCGCAACCCCTTTCTCTTAGCTCACTTCCCTTTGATTACTCAGGAGGTCTTCTTCTCTCTCCTCTAAAAAGTTTGCTCTGGCTCTCCTCGGGACAGCTGCCCCCTCACATTGCCCGGGAGATCTTTCTCAATATCCCCAAACCCCCCCTTTCTCTACTCAATAACTCCTTCACCACAGGAATTGTCCCCAACTCCTTTAAAATTGCAGAAGTCTCACCTATCCTCAAAAAAGCAGGTGCTGTACCCCAGGTACTCAGCAACTTTTGCCCAATATCGTTGCTACCCTTCCTGGGCAAAATCCTGGAGGCCTTCGTAGCAAATTGCCTAAGCACTTTTGTGGAAAACTCCCACTTCCTAGACCCCAATCAAGCTGGCTTTAAGCCCCAACACTCCACCCAGTCTATTGCCCTGGCCGTCCATGATGAACTTAGAAAGGGGGTTGATCAGAATATCATGCAGGCACGGGTGCTCCTGGACCTGTCTGCGGCTTTCGACACCGTTGACAACAATTTCGATCGAGTCGAGAGCGCCGGTATCCGGGGCCCCCCGTTGGGATGGCTCACCTCATTCCTCAACGACCGCTATCAAGCGGTTCGCCTTTCCACCTTCTCTTCGGAGAAAAAAAGACTGACCTGCGGAATCCCTCAGGGCTCCTCGCTCTCTCCCCTTTTGTTACATTCTCTTTGGTACATTCTCTCCCTGATCTCTGAACTCCAGAAGAGAGCAGTAGTCATATTTAATTATGCTGATGATCTCAGGCTCATCTTCAACATCGACTCCCCTCCCTCCTCTATAGAGAACGTTAAATCCACCATGACCTTCATCAGTAACTGGATGAATGCAAACCAGCTAATGCCTAATCCAAATAAGACAGAGCTGATCTTTACAGGGCCCCCAGGCAACCCATGGTACTCTGCTTTCTGGCCCCTCTCCCTGGGCTGCCTGCCATCCCCAGTCAGCTCGGTCAAGAGCCTAGGTGTCATCATTAGCAGTGACCTCTCCATGAAGGCCCAAATCAAGTCAGTGGTTTCTGTCTGTTTTTTCAACCTACGTAGAATCAGGAACATAATTAGATTTCTATCATATGAGGCTTTCATCCAAGTCACCCTGCCTCTAGTCATGTCTCGCGTCGACTACGCCAACTCACTGTATGCAGGAATTCCCGCATACCAATCCCACCGACTTCAACTGGTCCAGAATCAAGCCTCTAGGCTTGTCCATGGCCAGCCGAAGTTTAGCCACAACAAACCCCTACTCAAGAGCTTACATTGGCTCCCAGTGACCCAGCGCAGCCTCTTCAAACTTGGCTGCCTGATCCACAGAGCCCTGTCCTCCCACAGACACATCTTTATTGCTTCTAGAATTCATTGTTATGTCCCTTCTCACGACCTAAGCTCTTCCAGTTTGAACCTCTCGTCCCATTGCATATTCAAACGAAAAAAAACATGGTGGCCTGAGATTCTCAACCCAGGCACCACTTATTTGGAATTCTCTCCCCCCGGAACTGCGCCAAATCCCCTCCTATCCACAATTCAGGAAATCGCTTAAAACTTGGCTTTTGTCCCAGGCCTACAACTAACTTCCACCCACTGCTTCGGTCTTAAGCCCCTCCACCTAAGCGCCAAGAAACCGCTGGTGAACGTGCACTCAATAAATAATGTTATCATATCTTACACTTACATCGACATTACACACCAGCAAACATCCTATTCACTTATGCAGTCATCCTACTCACTTAAGCAAACAATTGATCATAGTTACATTTACTAAGCTACACACTTATACAAACACCACTTTATTTATTCATATAGATAGTAATTCATACTTAGTGTGTTATGAAATCACTATTACAAGTATACAGTTTTCGATACAGTCACTCATACAATCACTGAGTCTTACGTATACTTATTTATATACAACAACTGTACCATACTCTGCCTTTTATATTTCTACATTGTTGGACATGTATCATTGAGAAATATATTTACTCATCACCACACTCATAAAGAGATTCCCTCACCCAAATCAACTGCTTCCACATACAGTCTTAACCTCATATACCTACTAAATCCAGTATTTACACATATTTGGACAGTCACACACCTCCCACCCAACCACACACACATTCACTATCCCATACAAATACTCACTTAACTAATTAATAACTAATATAGACTTTCACATAGCTAGTAACCAACTTATGTAGTAGTTTACATAACAAGAGATAGAGATATTCACACAGTTTAATCTTTATCACATATATTTAGTGAGACACTTTAAATTAGTCACTTAGACAGTCAGTCACAGTGCTACTAAATCCTCCATCCAGACACTTATACATCCACTCAGTGTTCAATGCAGAATGCTATATATATAAAACTTATTTAAATATCAAACCAAACCACATTCACTGGATGATCTCATCAGTGATGTCATTTGAGATGTCATTTGCGATGTCATCAGTGATGTCACTGACCAGGTCATGAATGATGTACTATGTGACATCATCAGCAGTGGATTGCGGGCGCGCGAGTTATAGTTAGTACAACTTACTATAACAGAGGAATTTCAATGATTTTGTATGAGTGAAATGTCCAGCTAACTATAACACCCTAAAACTTATGTTTTTTTAGTGAATTTCTAAGATTTTTAAATGCTAATTCCTAACTATAAAATGTCTGAAACCTATGGTTTTTTCAGTGAATATATATATATTACCTACTGGCGATTGCCAGTAGGTAGTTATAGTTAGGACCTAGTTACCATAGGAAAATGGCAACATTCTATTCCCAAAAACTTTGGCACCGATTGACAAATATTTGCTAAATTGTCAAAACGAATTCTTTGTTGATATCAGCTCCTATGTAGAAAGTTTGGGGGTGATTCGCCAAGTGGGGGGAGAGAAAAAAGGGGGGTTCCAAAACGTGTTTTCTCCATGTTAATTTCCATAGGAATTTTAGACAAGGCTACAGGTCATAACGGGTGAACGGAATTACCCCAAATTTTGAAGGGTGAAGGGTCTTGGTCTAGAAAGCATGCTTTTGTTTATTTGGTTTAAATCCGTTCAGTAGTTTTTGAGAAATATAAAGAATTACAGATATCGATATTTGGGAATTCTGCTGAGGCGTTACGAGCACGAGCTTGCTGCTGATTGGCTGTGGGCGCTGCGAGCGGTTGCAACTAAGAAGTGTTGCCGCCATTTTGTGATTCTGTGGAAGCGAGTAAGGGGAACAAGGGCAAACAAAAGTAGGAAAGAGGAGGGTAGGAGGGTAGGAGTGCTGTGAGGTCTGTAGGATGGTTAGAGTGTGCTGTAGAGGGAGTGTGAAGCAAAGTATTTGCCCCTACCGGTGTGAAAGTCCTGTTTTGCCCACTGTGAGATGGTGCTGAGGTGAAGTGCCGGTACACTCCGGGATGAAAGTGTGTGTGTAAACCGTGAGCTGAGTGCTGTAAACTGATGTGCTCTGGGGGTTGTAGCATACTGGCCTAAGCAAAGTATTTACCCCTACAGGTGTGAAAGTGCTGTTTTGCCCACTGTGAGTAGCGGGGGTGAGGGCCCGGAGAACTCGGCGATGAAAGCATGTACCTAAACTGTGAGCTGAGTGCTGAGTAGCATCCTGGCAGAAGCAAAGTATTTACCCTTACCGGTGTGAACGTGCTGGTTTGCCTAGAGTGAGATGGTGTTGAAGTGAGGTATCGGTAAATTCGGGGATGAAAGCGTGTGCTTAAAATGTGAGCTGAGTGCTGTAAACTGCTATGGCCGCTGTAGCATACTGGCAGAAGTGAAGTATTTAATCCTACCAGTGTGAAAACGCTGTTTTGCCCACTGTGAGATGTTGGTGAGGTTCCAGTACACCTGGGGATAAAAGCGTATGCCTAAACTGTGAACTGAGTGGTGTGTAGCATAGTGGCCGAAGCGAAGTATTTACTCCTACCGGTGTGAAAGTGCTGTTTTGCCCACTTTGAGATGGTGGCGAGGTGAGATGCCGGTACACCTGGGGATGAAATTGTATGCATAAACGGCGAGCTGAGTGGTCTGTAGCATACTGGCAGAACCAAAGTATTTACACTTACTGGTGTGAAAGTGCTGTTTTGTCTAGAGTGAGATGGTGTAGAGGTGAGTTACCGCTAAACTCGGGGATGAAACCGTGCACCTAAACTGTGGGCTGAGTGTTGTAAACTGATGCGCTCTGGGCGGAGTAACATACTGGCTGTTGTAGCATATGTGTGCAGGTGGTGTTAGTATGTATTTAGAGAATAGCGGGAGTGGGAAGCAAAGTACTCAATGGTACCGGTCTGAAGACTCGGGATGAAAGTGTGAGTGAAAGTTGTGAGTTTATTGCTGTAAAGTGATGTGCAGTGGGTGCTGTAGGAAACTGGCTGCTGAATCATACCTGTGTAAGTAGTGTTAGTGTGCGTTTATACTATACAGGGAGTGGGAAGTGAACTACTCACCCCTACCGGTCTGCAGATTCGAAGGAAGTGTTTGAGGAAGCAGGAATAAAGAACAAATCATGAAGAATATAATGCAGAATGTTGCAATGCCACAGAAGAAAAATGGTGAAATGAGGTGTGTCTAAGAAAGTGGCTGTGTGTAATAAAGGCATGGAGTTTGCAAATTATAAAGAAAGTGTCTTTATTTAAGTGCCATCATTTGACCCGCTGGTGCAAGAGCTAGGGCATCCAGCTGATGCAAAGTTGAACCACTTCTGCTGTATTCAAACGTAAGCTCCTGCATCAGTGAATTGCATATTACATGTTACAGTTGCATGTGACAAAAGCAATAGCTATTACACTTGAATAACTCTACATTCTATAAGGAAAATAACGGTAGGATATGATTACCACATGTATGCTTTAAGAAAACAAATATATAAAAAAGAAATTGCAAAAATGTAATCATCAAACTTTTTAGGTACCTTGGCAGTGCTTTTTTGTAACAGAAAATTATGAACAGTAGAATAGTTAGCAATCTGCTGTACAGTAGATTCATTGTGGTGCGTGTCAGAATTGGTACTAGTTCTAATCACATTGGAACTTTGAGGATGAATACAAACATTGCGCTTCTGAGAAGCACATACGGTATCTTTGTAGTCAAAACATACATTATTGTCTTCAGCTGTTTTCAAAAAAACATTCTTGTGTGGAGAGATAAAGCATCAAGCTGAGACAAACTCCAACCGCTTCTGCTGTAGTCAGACCGAAGTTCATCGATCAGTGAATTGCACATTTTATGTTACAGTTCTATGTGACCTACACAATAGCTATTAGACATGAATTAATACATTGTATAATGAAAATACAGGTAGTTTACGATTACCACACTGTGCCAACCAGTTCCTAAACAAAGTTGTCTTTTTGCAATATTATTGTGAGGTTCTGAGTAGAGGTTGACTTTCAGTAAATTTGTGTGAAAGGGCTTTGTGAATAACAGGGAGGCAGAGAGGTGTGTGCACAAAGAATAGACGTGGTTTCAAAATGGGTGTTGGGTTTAGGCTAATTTAGGAAGTATATAGCATATTTGCATAGGCCACACATCACCTATCCCTGGTTAAAGTGGAGACATAAGGGGCAATAATGAAGATAGAGTTCAAAAGTCTGAGTATACTTAGAAAGTTTTTATATAAAAGTAGTAGGATTGAAGTGTATTATAAAAGATTTTAAGGAAAAAGTAAAAAAAGATGGAAAAAATCCATTCAAGAATAACGTGAGTTTCTTGAAAGTCTTGGAGATTCCAGTCCTGAAGTTTGAGATGCGTAATGTTCCAAGAGGCTATTGTTGCCATTTTCTGAGAAGAGCGAAGTGATCCAATTCATATCCTCGATGGGACAGTAATGTTCCTCGAATGTTGGAGCGGCAATTTGAATTGGAAGACAATCTGCAATTGTGTTGAAAGGTCGCACGTTGCAGGAGATCTTTCGTGGCTGCGCAGAAATCCCATTCCGCTGCGCTTCCTTTTTGCATTGCATTCGTCAATGCTCCACTGCCAGAGCAATCATGTTCATGGTTTTCAAGATAATGTATTACCTTCTGGATATTGGGAGCGATTGTTGGGATGTTGGCAAGTCATTCATAAATTTGCCAGTCAAAAGGGCAAGTTTTGCAATCAAACAATGTTTTTTATTTATTTATTTATTTATTACATTTGTAGAGCGCTAATCACCAAAGGTCTCTAAGCGCTATGACATAGAGCGGCCGTCCACATTCCATATTGCCACTGAAGCCTAACAAAGAACCTAATAGACCTAATCAAATGCCTCTAAAAACAGCATTGTCTTGAGCCTTTTCCTAAATGGAAACAGTCTGTCTTCCTTGCGCATGTCGTCGGGTAACTTATTCCACATCTGGGGGACACAAACTGAAAAGGCTCTGCCACCAAAAGACGCCATACTTACACGAGGACAGGCATGGAGATTAGCCTGTGATGAACAGAGCTGGCGGGCAGCTACATAAGGCTTCAGACGGTCCTTGATGTATTTAGGGCCCGCACCAAACAGGGATTTGTGTGCAATACACAAACCCTTGAAACTGATCCTTTGTTTAATAGGCAACCAATGCAGTTGACGCAGCAAGGGAGTGGCATGTGCTCTACGAGGCAGTTTGAATATAAACCTGGCAGCATCATTCATCACCACCTGGAGCTTCCTCAGGAAAGTGCCAGGCAGACCGATGTAAACTGCATTGCCGTAATCCAAATGAGATAGCATTAGAGCCGTCACCACCGACTGCATAGTGGTGGAGGACAACAAAATCGATAGTTTCTGGAGTTGGCGCAACAGCCCGATGCAACTTCCCACAACAGCTGACACCTGAGTCTTCATAGTCAAGCATATTGCATAAGTGTAGATAAATGTTATGTTGTACCTAGCTCCGATATTAGGTAGAGGCAGGTAGCCGAAAAGTTTTTCATTTTTTTACATTATTGATGTAGCTTGGCGTAGAGGCGTATTCTGTCAGACATTGTTGTTTCCACAGAGAGCTTAGCCATTTTTAGAAGTAGAATTAGTAGTAGGATGGCCGCAAAGAGAGAGAGAATTATGGGCACTGTTCCTGTTATTCCAGAGATGATCGAATGAATGTAGTGTGGTAATAAAAGAAGAATAGTTTGAAAGCGTGTTAGAAGGCCTTAGGAGACCGTGTTAAAAAAGTCTGCCAGACATTGAGTGTGACATGTGTTGAAAATTGTGTATCAATTCACCAAGTGTAATTGGCGGTTCGTATTTAAAAAAGAGTGTATTTTACTTGAAGTTTGTGGTATCTGCAGTCGATACATTTCTTTTGCAGAAGTGAGGGAGAGTTCTGTTCTGAACAAAAGCACTTTTACTTTGGTTTGTTTCTTGAAATCTGTTTTCAAACGAAGAATTGACGGCCACCTTGAAGTTTGGGAATTAGTTTGTGTGGGTGGGAATAGATATTGCCACAGGAAGTTACTGTGTTTGAAACAATAAGGACATGTGGTGTGCCAGTTCACATTCTATAGGAGTGCATGTCATTGAGAAGCAGATAACTGCTGTTAGAAATCTGTGTGAATGTTAGTCTGATTGTGGGGGTTTGGCATTCTTTTAGGAAAGGCTGCAAGGTTGGGGCTGTAAGCTTAGAAGCTCCGTGTAGTTGGACATTCTTGAATAGTAATGAATGACTGTCATTGTGGTCACACTATTCACCTGTGAGAAAAACTTCTGTATGCTCTTTAAGCATACAGAAGATATGTAAATGGGAGAAACCATTGCTCGTGAATAAACTTGCTACCTTATATAATCACATACAACATGACAAACAACAAGTGCACCTAGCAGACACAACAACACTATAGACTGTGGGAAACCTGGCTAGCCATGTACACAAGCTAAACATGGCATGGCACCTCTGCCTCACAATGCAGAATGCGGGAAGAGATAGAAGCAAAGTATGTGCGAAGGTGGTAAGTAATTATCGATTATAAAAGTATATAATGCAAAGTCTTGAGGGGATGTGCCGGACAGAGTTGAGTATGCAGAGCACAGACATGTACATGTCAACACAAAATGTTGACATGTACATGTCTGTGAAGTGGACAGTGGACGGAACCATGATAGTACAGTCAGTAGTGAAATTTACGGAATGGTAGTGCGGACGTGCTCCCCCCCACTAAATGTTTAGGGTAGTGGGCTGGCTCAGCTTACGCAAGGCTAACGTAGGAGTTTGAAGAAGAGGCACGTTTCTCTGGGTGTGGTTATCTTCCGGATTGGGGAACGTGTCTGCCAGGTCTGCGTAGCTTACACCGCCACGAGGCTGACGCCATGAGTGAAGGTGGTTGCGTGAATGATGCTTTTAGCTTGCTGGTATCTAGAAAGCGTAATGGCCGCTGCAACGCATATATGCTCCACAGTTAACCTTTCGACACCGCCGTATGTGAAAGAGAAAATGAACAGAACAAACGCCAATACTGTTATCCTGAATACCTGTTATTTCTCACAACACATTGGAATCAAACCAAATGTGGGTTCTAAGACTAGTGATTCAGTCTGAATAAATCATTATTTTATTATTTTCATTTTAAACACATCTGTAAATTACTTGATACAACTTTGAACAATTGTTTCGATCCCTCTAATCAAAAAACATTATATACAATGAACAATAAATACAAATGTACACATTCCAAAACATTTACAACACCTTCATTATTTCCCAGTCAATCCATACATTCCGCATTCACTCAGTCATTCTAACAAACATAGGAAAAGATTGTCTATTTACATAAAGCATACAAAACACCATAAACAATACTTTTTTTGAATTTTTGTACTTTCAACAAAAATGAGATCTATTGGCGTATAAACTGGCAGTCAAATATGCCAATAGATCTCAATTGTTTTACATTTTTGTTTAAAGTACAAAAATTCAAAAAAAGTATTGTTTATGGTGTTTTGTATGCTTTATGTAAATAGACAATCTTTTCCTATGTTTGTTAGAATGACTGAGTGAATGTGGAATGTATGGATTGACTGGGAAATATTGAAGGTGTTGTAAATGTTTTGGAATGTGTACATTTGTATTTATTGCTCATTGTATATAATGTTTTTTGATTAGAGGGATCGAAGAAATTGTTCAAAGTTGTATCAAGTAATTTACAGATGTGTTTAAAATGAAAATAATAAAATATTGATTTATTCAGACTGAATCACTAGTCTTAGAACCCACATTTGGTTGGATTCCAATGTGTTGTGAGAAATAACAGGTATTCAGGATAACAGTATTGGCGTTTGTTCTGTTCATTTTCAGGTCAGTGGTTTGGCCTTACTGTTGGGACCCCATACCCAGTAGTATGTGAAAGCGGGCCCACCACGTGCCGGCGGAAGCTCCTGTGCTGAGGTCTCCGAGCTCGGAAGGCTCCTGAGATTAACCCTGGGTACCGCGACACAGGCACACAGCGCCCAGCCTGAGGCCCAGCACCTTAGAGTGCTCTGTATACTACTAACAATGTGGTCTGACAGGTACCAACAGTGGAACGGTGTTTTTGATACCATAGTGGGCAATGCTAGAACGGTATCCGAGAGTGAAGATGAAGGTACTCACTTCGACTAGGTGTAAGAAACTCTAGGCCCCAACAGTGGAACGGTGTATGGATCACACAATGGACGATGTCTGATATTACCTGTTGCTGGTTTTTCACAGACCTCCCTCTGTTGAGGTGCATCAGACTCTGTGCATCTGTAGTTAACTGCTGCACATGGTTATTGAGCTTAGTTGACTGCTATCGCTGGAATACACCGTGGTACAGCAGGTCCAAACAGTGAAACAGGGGCTTAATGCTATGATTGAGGATGTCAGAAGTTAACCGCTTCCGTGCGGCGCCGATTCCCCCCCTTGTGCTGGACATTCCAGAACAGGGGGCGGTCCTGACGGAACCGTTCCGTCATCAGCACAGTTCAACCGTGACTGATGACGGAATGGTTCCGTCACAAGCATCGAAGGGGTTAAAGCTTGTGATGATTTTTGTGTACCCTCTCGGGTGAGGTGCAAGCAACTCTAGGTCCCAACAGTGGAACAGTGTCTTGATCCCACAATGGACGATGTTAGAACTGTATCTGAGAGTGGAGATGGAGGTACTTCCTTCGACCAGCTGCAACCAACTCTAGGTCCCAACAGTGGAACGGTGTCTTGATCCCACAATGGATGTTTTTAGAACTGCATCTGAGAGTGGACATGAAGTTACACCTTCGACCAGCTGCAACCAACTCTAGGTCCTAACAGTGTAACGATGTCTTGATCCCACAATGGACGATGTCCGATATTACCTGCTGCTTGCTTTTCTCAGAAGTTCGTGTGTTGATGTGCAGCACACTCTGTGCTTCCATAGCTAACTGCTGCACATGATTATAGGGCTTGGTTGACAGTAGTCGGTGGAGTATACTGTGGTACAGCAGGTGTGAACAGTGAAATGGGGTCTTGATTGTATAAATGAGGATGTCGTAAGTCAAACTCTGTGATGATTTCTGTGTACCCTCTCTGATCAGGTGAAACCAACTCCGTGCTTTCAAATTGAACGGTATCTGGCTGTGAGGTGTTAATGACCACTGTATCTAGTCTAGACTGCGGTTCATAGGGTTCACAATTTCGATTGAGTGGTGATTGTTTAATTACAGAATCCAGTAGTTAAGTAATTAGAACGTATATTGAAACAAACATAATATTGTTTTATTAGAACATTTGAATGTTGGGAGCTCCATTTAAAACAATGTAGTAGCTCACTTCTTATAATGGCTTGTATAAGCCTGGAGCTCCAAAATTGCTAATTTTTTTTTGTCCACAGCTCTGGCTGTGAGCAAATGCTTCAGGGAGCCTGAAGGGATTCTAATCCCCTTGCGCTCTCTTAAGGCTTTGCTTTATTTGTTAGAACACTCTACCTTCTAGTGGGAGAATGTTCAAATAGCCTTATAGCCCTTTGTAGCTGGGCTATAGTGGCTATTAAAGTCCCTCTCCCTTGTTAAAGGCCCTCCCCTTCGGCTTGGGCCTTTAATGCTGGAGAGGGCCTTTAATAGCCGGTATAGCATGCTACGGTGGGCTATAAGGCTATAGTATACTTGCTTGAAGAAGTTTTTTTAGATGAGTTATAGGTTTAGTAAAATGACCAAATTCATCTTGCAGGTTGAAAAGAACAGTGAATAGTGTAGACTGTGGACAGATGAAATCCCAATTCGAATTGTTTTGATTTATTTATTATAGAGTTTTATGTAATTTATGTTGTTGTATTTTGTAAAGAGGGAGTGAGAAAAAGTATTGATGGTTGTGTGTGTGAGTACTGCCTTAAATTAACAATTCAGGGAGTAGTGTTCACAATTCAGATTGAGTCGGTATTGTAGATGATGCAGTTCTGTAAGAGAACAGATTGCTGTAGTGTCAGCCCCTAGTACAGTGCTCCATGTGTGCCCAGGGCTTGTAAATCAAATGCTACTGGTGGGCTTGCAGCACTGGTTGTGCCACCCTCAAAAGCAGCTTGTGAAGTGTGTCTCAGGCCTTCCATTGCAAGTCCTATGTGCAGTCTAGCACTGCCATGTTGACTTTGCCAAGTGCACCCACTTGCCAGTCCCTAAACCTTCCCGTTGCTTCATAATCGACACCCCTATGGTAGGTCCAAGGGCAGGGTGTATTGTAAGTATAAGGTAGGACATGTCCTGATGTGTGTAGCATGTTCTAATAGTGCATCACAGCCATTTTTGTTATTCACTATTGAAGGCTACCTGTTCTCATAGGCCAGAATGGGCAGTTAAGATTATTACATTCTTATAATCCTAACTGACTCAGGGAACATGGTAGAAATTAGAGTTTAGTATGCCTGAACTCAGAATAATAAAATACATATTTTAGTAAATTTTATTTTAATATTTTGTGTTTGCAAATACCACTTTTAGAAAGTAGGTATTTGCTTGCCTAACCATCTGAGCCTGCCTCTGCTGAGTTGTGTATTCCTTGTCTGGGTTTGTGAGTGACAGGGCTGGGGGATTCCAGGAGACAGGCTGGGGCAGCCCGGTGGTGAATAGAGAGATCTGCATCTAGATGGGAGGGAGGAGTTGACCTGGGACCTGAGTAGGGCTGGGTCTTCCCTCTACACTGCTGGCTCCACCTCCTGTAGCTTGTCTGATGTCTCTGCCCTGCACTGTAAAAGGAGAGGAGGAATAATGTCAACAGAGTGCTCCAGAGCTGTATCTTCCCTCCCCTGTGCTGGCTCCATCTCCTGTGGGGCGGCTGATGTCTCTGCCCTGCACAGTGAAAGGCAGAAGAGAGTCATGTAAACAAAGTGCTCAGGAACTGCTTTGGACTAGGCAGAGGCCTCTCTGCCTTCAGAGAACAAAGATTTTGGGTTATAAGTATTGGGACCCTGATCCCAAGAAATTAGATCACTTCTGGAACAAGAAACCTTTCTGCCAAGGAGAAGAACCAGGGAAGCTGCAGGAGTTGTACTGCCCCTCTGCCAGTGTGCTGTTTGCCGGGTTGACCTACAGTGGTTGCTTCATTGCAAACGGAAAGGAGAAGAAACTTTGTAAGGACTTTCATCTGCAGAATATTCTCCAAGGGCTTGAACTGTGCTTGCTTCCTGCTGAAGTCTCAGGGACAAAAGACTTCACCTCCAGCTCCCTCCTGTATTTCCTTGCTGGGAATTCTGACTCCAGTCACTTGCGTGCCGCTGGGAGCTGGAAGCGCGATGCATCGAGAAGAAGAATGTCGCCGCCGCAGCTGAAATCATAGCAACCCCGGAGAAGCAAGCCTTCACCGCATCTCCCTGGAAGCGTGTGTTCATTGAAGCTGCCTGCTGCCACATCACCGGAGAAGCGTGACGCCATCGAGAGAGTCGCCATTGCATCACCGGAGAAGCATGTCGCAGGCCTGTAGTGGCTCCAAAGTACAGAGTCGTCGCAAGGCTGCCAGGGCATCATCGCATCACTGCATCAAGGGCACCATCTTCTTGCATCGCAACCGGATCATCGCAACGTACCAAGGTGCCATCTTGCGCACCGCATCGGGCCCGCATGCCGAGAATCTACGCATCACCTCCGCACCAGTAAGGCTTGCGACGAGTCCCCTACTCTGCTCAAGCATTGAGGAAGGACGCAACCGTTCCCCCGGGTCATGGAACAGACGCATCTCCCCTTTTGCAAGCCTTTTGTTCACTTTGCGTTACGCCTCCAGGTACTTTGTTAAGAACTTTGTCGCATTTACCAACAACTTGAACTAAGAGACTTTAATCATCTTTTAAGTAATCTTAATTGTAGTATTGTGGATTTCTGTCATTTGTGGTCTTGTGTTTAGGTCTATATAAATAAAACTTATTTTTATAAAAGCTGTGTTGTGTCCATCTGTAGTGTTTTCACTGTATTACTGTGTATATTCACAAATGCTTAACACACTGCCTCAGAGATAAGCCTGTCTGCTCGTGCCAAGCTACCAAGGAGGTGAGAAGGGGTTATTAAGGAGTGTAATCCCCCTATCCTGACTTAGAAGTAAGGGTCCCTATTTGGACAAAGGTGATAACCATTGCCAACTAGAGACCCCCAGATCTAACAATCACCTGCTAAGAAATTAATTAAATAAGTGTAAAAGAAATATACAAACTTTCTAATTTATAAATGTACTTTAAATGTCCTTAAAGTCCTAAGAGTTCACATCTCCTTTCTTTTAAATAAAAGAAGTTTCCAAAAATTGTTCTTATTTTCTTTTTCTTTTAGGTACCTTTCTTGCGATGGGTTTCATCTTGCAGGATTGAAGCAGAGCTGAAGACTTTGAAGCTTGAATGAAACCTGGGCGTTCCCTGGCAAGTGAAGACTTCCAGAAGGCTAAGCAAATTCTAAAGCCTGGGTGTGGCTTTAAATACCGCAGCCACACCCCAGCGTGTATAGGTGTTCTCACGCTGTGTTCTAGAAATTACAGAGCGTGAGAGAAGCCGCATACGGGAGCATTTCTTTTCATGCTTTTCCGGTTTAAAAGACAGAAGAAAAAGCATATGGATGTAAGCGTTTCTGAGCTTTTTCAAATCGCTTGAGGTGTGCAGCACATTCTATGTACATAAGTGAGCAAATGCTGAAGGTCTCTCAACAATTGTTTCGTTAACAACCATTGGCAAAACCAAACATTACTTTGTTTTCTTCCTTAAACAAGAACACGTAAATCATGCTAATTATCCAATCACACAAACTGCTGAATATACACCAAGTCTCCCCAACACATTAACACTTTTGGAGTGCAGGATGCACGGGATAGGGGTGGGTTTTAATGGGGAGCAATACGTAATCCTCAATATGTTTAACATGCGGTTTCTAACGTTGTTGATTTTTTAATAGTTATCATTCATACTCAGTTGGATGAAGGTAGGTTCATGACACAGCAGTGTTCACAATTGAGATTGAGTCACTATTGTAGATGAGGTAGTCATGTAGGAAAAGACATTGCTCTCATGCTTACTTTCTGCACCATGCATATGTATCATTGCAGGCACGCACATGCTATTTTGTTGCTCCGCTTAGGACATACTAGGCTGCTCAGTCACCTTTTGTAACTGTGGGTCGTTGCTGACCGCTCTCTGTGGCCAACACTGCAGACAGCAGTGTTCACAATTCAGATTGAGTCGCTATTGCAGATGATGCAGTGTTGATGGCAACAGATACTGCTCCTAGTATGGCCTGTCTAAAGCACGCATTCTCGCTGGCTGTGCACATGCTGAATGCTTTTTTTGTGGCTATGTGAGTGCACTAGCACTGATGGAGCATTTGTGATATAATCTTTTGTGCGTTAGTTCATATCTATTGATTGTGTGTCAGTATACCACAAGTTGTGGTTCTTTTATGATATAATTATTTCTGTATTATTTCACATCTACTGTCCCTACCTTACTGCAGCACAAATTATCGATTCTTTTAATATTGAATCTCTGTGTGTGATCCGATGATTACTGTTGTAGTTGATGCCAGCAGCAACCATTCCCTGAAGGCTGCTTTACACTCAGCCTACACACATCCAGCACAGACGTCACTTGATATTTCACCCTGGTAATAAAAAGGAGTCAAGCTCACGTGCCCGTACCCACTTCCACTGTCTATCTGTGTCCGTGTGTTCAGTAGCTATGCATGATACTGTCTCTGGGCCGTACTACATTACGTTGTGCTGTGGACAGCTTATGCAACCATGTTACCTCTGGTATTGGAGAACATTTCGGTAATGTAGCTTTTAGGTCTATGGCTATCACAGGTGGAAGGCTACTTAACAGAGCCTGAATATTGATGAAAATGATGATTGCATGTTGTGTGTAGTGTAAGATATGGGTATATTGCAAAAAGTTTAGAACAAAGCTATCTAAGCAGAAGAGGTGTGTCTCATGAAATACAGTACAGATATTGACTACAATGGGTGGCTTTTTTCGAACTGTTACAATGGGAAATATTATGATCTAATGAAATGTTTTTTTTTATGTTCACATGGCAATCGCACAGCCAGTACACAATGAGATCGCACCCGATGTGATTTTGAGAAAATATATTTACTATAAGTTTATTACAGTTAGAAATATATAACTGTTTAAAATATGTTTAATTTATGCTTGCTCTCATATAAACTTTAAAGTTATTTAGATACAGTTTTGAGACAAAAATTAAATGAGGGAATGGCATATGCGGCACAATATCGTATGTCTATGACATAATACAGGGCATGGCGGCGTGCATTTGTCGCATTTGGAACGCACAGCGGGTGCCACCCCATATGTACATGACGTAACGTGTCGCTTGGTAGTGCGTATCGGTCGCACACCACAGTAGCAGCTGGCGGACCTCATACATACATGTTGTTACGCGGAACACGGTGTCACAAACCCGTCGGATATGAAATGCGCATCATTTAAATGTGGTGGATAGGATTAGCGTGCTGACTGAGGTTGGTAGACTACCGGTATGGGACTATAGTTTTCTCAACAAAAAAAAAAAGTTTGATAGGCATAATTTTGGGGAAGATATAAAACATTACATAATTTTTTAAGTTAAAAAAAGGATAATAGAGTTGCAAAATATTAAAAAAACAATTAGAAAAAATATAGGTTTTATAAATATTAAAATATGAAATCAACATTTAAAAAAACCTTTGAAATTCACTGAAAACAACATAGGTTTTACAGACGTTATAGTTAGGAATTAGCATTTAAAAAACCTGTTGGCGCGCGAATTATAGTTAGCTCAACTAACTATAACTGGTGAATTTCTGTGGTTTTATATGAATCAAATGTCCAACTTACTATAATGTCCCTGAAACCTATGCTTTTTGCAGTGAATTTCTAAGGTTTTTTAAATGCTAATTCCTAACTATAACGTCTGTAAAACCTACGTTTGTTTAGTGAATATATATATACATGCATATATATATATATATATATATATATATATATATATATATACATATATATATATATATATATTACCTACTGGCGGTCACAAGTAGGTAGCTATAGTTAGGACCTAGTTACCATAGGAAAATCGCAGCATTCTATTCTAAATAACTTTGGCGCCGGAAAACGAATATTCGCAAAATTTTCAAAACTCCTGGTGCGCTCCGATCCACTCCTATTTTGAAAGTTTCAGGGTGATTTGGCAAGCGGGGGCTGAAAAAAAAGGGGGGTCCCAAAACGTGTTTTCCCCATGCAATTTTCCATAGGAAATTTTAGACACAGCTACAGCCCGAACTGCTGAACGTAATTACACCAAATTTGGCAAAAAGTTAGTCCTTGGTTCAGAAATACTCTTTTTGTTAAATGGTGTAAATCCGTTCAGTAATTGCTGAGAAAATTGAACTGAAATGAAAAAAATATCTATATATATAGGCGCTCAGGATCCGTGCACCCTGCAGATTAGCATCCGCGCATCCTGCTGATCACAAGCTGCATTCTTATTGGCTGTCAACACTCCAAACCAGGAACTGTTGGCAGGCATCGTGTGCCTCGGCAGAAGCGAGGCAGAAAATCAGAAATACTAAGGTGCAAAACAAGAAAATGGGGCAGGGTAGAAACACCCTGACCGCCTAGGCCTGTTTAGGGGGTCCCACAAGGACCTCCAGGGCACAAAAAGCATTTTTTTTACACCCCGAGATGTATGCTGTGTGCACGGATCCTGCTGCAAAATTTTTTAAAAACGAAGCGCATGCTCCCGAGCTTCGTTTAAATGAAGCCTCCGAGTGGGCCAGGTCCCGGGGGCGAAAAAAAAATGTGTGGGGGGGCCATAATCAACCCCACTGCCATGGGGACTGCCAGCCCCTAGGGCTTTGCATAAAGATTTGCGGGGGCACATGGCCCGTCACAGCCCTGTGGACTTTGATTTTTTACGTGGGGGCTTCTAAGCCCCTCCCTAGCCCACCACCTCCCCGGGGCTTTTGAAATGTTGTGAGGGGGCAGTGGGGCCCCCCTACTGAAGCCTCTGATGGCCCTGGGGACCACCACCCCCCAGGGCCGGCTCCTGCAGTGTACCAGGGTGCCCAACCCTGGAACACTGCTGTTTGCTATGGTAGGGCGGGAGCATGTCTCCTGCCCTACCGTAGCAAACTCTTCTTTGGATTTTGGAAGCGAGAGCAGGGAAACCTGCTCTCTCTTCCAAAATTCAAAGAAGAATGGTTTTTCCATGTTAGCAGCTCCCCATGTGGAAAAGCAATGCCTGCTCTTGCAGGACACGGGGAGCCGGCGGTACCGTTGGGGCATTGTGGCTCCCCCCATGGTCCCCATTTAAGTGCCTAGGCCTCGGGGGATGGAGTCCTTGAAATGAATGGAGATTAGAGGTAGGAGGCAGATTTTTTTGGGCAAAATTTGGACTCGCGACTCCAGTGCGATGCTCAGCGCGGCCCCCTGGTGTAAACGTGCTGGATGCGCGACTCCAAAACACGCTGGGTGTGCGACTCCAAGCAAAAAAAGTAATCTTTTTGGTAATATAAATCTATGTTATACGTTTGGAGCTAGGGTGGCTCTAAAAAGAGCCCTTGTGTTTATTGGGTGATTTTGGTAACTACAAGTAAGTACCTATGCAGAGTCCAAAGTTGTTGCGAAAGACTCTGTTACCCTCATCTGTTAAATGTACACCATCTCTCCTGTAGATGCCAACCATATTAAAACGCAGATTGTTGTTGTAAATTGACCCCATCCAATAATCTCTGAGATAAACTGAAACAGCTTTATTGACATGCTTCCTAGCTTTCTCAATCTGTGGACAAAATTGATTGGATCAGTCCAATTTCTGTCTTTGGCATATGTTAGAGTAGACAAAGGGAGTTTGGGGGAAAAGTGACATAAATTCTGCAAAGGTGGCCTTCATTAGCATTTCCAGACCTACCCCAGTCATAGTGCCTAGGTCATTGCCTCCACAGTGCACAATTATGAGGTCAGTGTGTTGGAAAAAGGATTTAACAAATGGCATCAATTTAATCCTCTCAATGTAATGTCTATATTTTGCAAAGCTAGGTCTTTGTCTATACTTCTGCTTTCAGCATACCTTTTGCACCAGAAAATATAGCTGTGCCCCACAATCCACACTCCAAGCATCTTGAAGGGAAGTCTGGATGCACTCAGAAGATGTCTGTAGCTGAATAGGCAGTTTGTAAAATAAGATGTTTCTAAAATGGTGGATAAGATGCAGTTTAAAAAAAGAAGAGAAATGATTGGTTGATTTTGAACATTATAGACTGAAAAATAGGGTGCATGTTTCTGTGTTTAAAAAGCATGTTTCTTATTGGTTAGTAAAAACTGTTTGAAAGGTACATTAGATAAGATAAGCTTGTACTTTGGAAAGTCAATCACACTTGCTGTTTGAGTTTGCAACATTGTGTGCTGAACTTGTGACCTGTGTGCTCAGTTGAGTGTTCCATGAACTGTTACTATGGTAACAGACATTAAATAGAATGGGAGTGGGGTTGGAAGTTATGTGTGGTATTAAAATGTGTATTTTCTATTAATATTAAAGTAATATGTAATTGCAGTGAGATTTCCCAAGTCATTGGTATGGTTAGAAGTTGTGTTTTATGGAAAAAAATGATAAAAGTATTTGTAATATACTTTTGAAGTCTCGTCTGGATCCGTGGATCCATCGCTTGCAGTGCACGAAGCAGGCACGACTCCAGAAAATTTCAGAAGCAATTTGGTTCAGTCAGAGGTCTGTTGGCAAAGCTTGATATGTGTAACCAATAGAAATGTGTCTTAGAATTTGAATTAATCTGGGAAGCAATGTGATTTGATATTTACATGTGTATGTGTGCAAAATGAGAGGTTAAGTTTGCCATTTTTTGGTTTTGCTAAGAGCAGTGCTCTACATTCATTGTGTGCCTAAGAAAATCTGGTGCGTGATTCAGATACTTCATAATCTACAAATCAATTTGAAGGGTGAGTTATTAATTTGTGAGTTGTTCTTTGTGGTACCTTTGTTTTTAATCATAAAATATAATTCATAAAATTTGGAGTAGTGGTACATTTTCTAATGAAGAAATATCTATTACAGTTTTTGTTAATGTGTTTTAATGTTGTTTAATATATAGTTTGTATACTATGATGTGTGTTATGCAATAGGGATTGCTGATTATGATTGATTGTTTTAATGTGTGCATATGTACATTGGTATTATAGTGCATAATTTTAGGTGTTGATTTCAAAATTGGAAGTGCATATGTTGAGTTAAGGTATGACTGATGAGAGTAGTGTTTATTAGTGTCTACAGAGGTATAGTTAAAATATGCGACATCATTTTTGGTGTTTGGTTTCAAATTGAAGCTGGTATTGTGAATTTATGTGGTGTAGATAGAGTTCTGTATAGACAAACTTATTTATGGTTTTCAGTGATATGGTCAGAGTTATAGTAAGGAAATTAAAAAGGTTTCTGATTTGTATTTGGCTACATGTAATATTAAAAGTAGTTGTAGAAAGGTAATGTAGCAGTAGAGATGTATGCAGTAGTTTTATTCTATAAAGAATTTGCTTGCTGAGCAGGTATTGCCCTATTAGTACTGAGACACTCCTCCAATCACCCATTGAGCACCATATACTAATTCATTCGGTGTAGTAATAACTATGAACTTACAAATGCTCTATGGACTGTGTTTGTGTACAGTCAAATGTGCACAATGTATGCATTCCCTAACCCCTTGCAGACTACTAAGTCAGTCTTGCAAAACTGTAGGGAATAGTCATGCTTGTCTGGGATCACACTGTGAGTCTGTGGCAACTCCTAAAATGATCCTGTCAGAAGCATGTCCTTATTTAATCTCTCTGCTGCCACATGAGTGCTTATAAAATTATCCTGTTGTCAAGTACTAGCAGTCTGAGAACCCAGTCACTGTCTATGCACTTGGAGAATGAGTCAGCCATTCAGACAACAAGCAGTGGTACAGTAAAATGTGCACAATGTATGCGGTCCCCTAACTCCTTGCAGACTACGGAGTCAGTCATGCAAAAATCACTATGCTGAAACTTAAGCGCTTATAAAGTTATCCTGTTGTAAACTACTAGCAGTCTGAGAACCCAGTCACTGTCTATACACTTGATATAATGAGTCAGGCATTCATACAAGCAGCGGTACAATCAAATGTGCCCAATGTATGCAGCGTCCTAACCACTTGCAGACTACTGGGACAGTTCTGCAAAAGTCCAGAAAATTGTCATGCTTGTCTGGAATCACACCATGAGTCTGTGTCCACTCCTACAATCATCCTGACAGAAGCATGACCTTATTTAATCACTCTGCTAAAACGTGAGCGCTTATAAAGTTATCCTGTTGTCAACTACTAGCAGTCTGAGAACCCAGTTACTGTGTATGCACATGGAGAATGAGTCAGGCATTCAGACAAGTAGTGGTACAGTCAAATGTGCACAATGTATGCGGTTCCCTAACCACTTGCAGACTACTGAGTCAGTCATGCAAAAGTCCAGGGAATAGTCATGCTTGTCTGGAATCATAGTGTGAGTCTGTCTCCACTCCTTAAATTATCTTGACAGAAGCATGTCCTTATTTAACATCTCTGCTGACACATAATCGCTAATAAACATATACTTTTGTCAACTGCTAGCAGTCTGAGAATTCAGTCACTGTCTATGCACTTAGAGAATGAGTCAGGCATTCAGACAAGCAGTGGTACAATCAAATATGCACAATGCATGCATTCCCCTAACCCCTTGCAGACTACAAAGTCAGTCTTGCAAAACTCCAGGGAATAGTCATGCTTGTCTGGAATCACACTGTGAGTCTGTGTCCACTCCTAAAAACATCCTTTCAGAACCATGTCCATATTTAATCTCTCTGCTGCCACCTTAGTGCTTATCAAATTATCCTGTTGTCAAGTACCAGCAGTCTGATAACCCAGTCACTGTCTATGCACTTGGAGAATGAGGCAGCTATTCAGACAAGCAGTGGTATAGTCAAATGTGCACAATGTATGCGGTCCCCTAACCCCTTGCAGACTACTGAGTCAGTCATGCAAAGGTCCAGGGAATAGTCATGCCTGTCTGGAACACATTGTGAGTTTGTGTCCTCTCCTACAATCATCCTGACAGAAGCATGACCTTATTTAATCACTCTGCTGAAACTTTAGCGCTTACAAAGTTATCCTGCTGTCAACTACTAGCAGTCTGAGAACCCAGTGATTGTCTATGCACTTGGAGGATGAGTCAGGCATTCAGAGAAGCAGTGGTACAGTCAAAGGTGCACAGTGTATGCTGTCCCCTAACCCCTTGCAGACTACTGAGACAGTCCTGCAAAGGTCTAGGGAATAGTCATGCTTGTCTGGAATCACACTGTGAGTCTGTGTCCACTCCTACAATCATCCTGACAGAAGCGTGTCCTTATTTAATCAATCTGCTGAAACTTAAGCACTTATAAACTTATACTGCTATCAACTACTAGCAGGCTGAGAACCCAATCACTGTGTAGGCACTTGGAGAATGAGTCAGGCATTCAGACATGCAGTGGAACAACAAAATGTGCACAATGTATGCAGTCCCCTAACCCCTTGCAGACTACTGAGACAGTCCTGCAAAAGTTCAGAGAATAGTCATTCTTGTCTGGAATCACACTGTGAGTCTGTGTCCACTCTTACAATCATTATGACAGAAGCATGACCTTATTTAATCACTCTGCTGAAACCTAAGCACTTATAAATGTATCTTGCTGTCAACTACTAGCAGTCTGAGAACCCAGTGAATATCTATGCACTTGGAGAATGAGTCAGGCATTCAGAGAAGCAGTGGTACAGTCAAATGTGCACAAAGTATGTGGTTCCCTAACCCCTTGCAGACTACTGAGACAGTCCTGCAAAAGTCTAGGGAATAGTTATGCTTGTCTGGAATCATCACACTGTGAGTCTGTGTCCACTCCTACAATCATCCTGACAGAAGCATGTCCTTAATTAATAACTCTGCTGAAACGTAAGCACTTATAAAGTTATCCTGTTGTCAACTACTAGCAGTCTGAGAACCCAGAAACTGTGTATGCACTTGGAGAATGAGTCAAGCATTCACACAAGCAGTGGTACAATCAAATGTGCACAATGTATGCGGTCCCCTAACCCCTTGTACACTACTGAGTCAGTCATGCAAAAGTCCAGGGAATAGTCATACTTGTCTGGAATCATAGTGTGAGTCTCTCTCCACTCCTTCAATTATCTTGACAGAAGCATGTCCTTATTTAAGCTCTCTGCTGACACATAAGCGGTTATAAACTTATATTGTTGTCAACTACTAGCACTCTGAGAACTCAGTCACTGTCTATGGACTTGGAGAATGAGTCAGGCCTTCAGACAAGCAGTGGTACAGTCAAATGTGCAAAATGTATGCGGTTCCCTAACCCCTTCTAAACTACTGAGTCAGTCCTGCAAAAGTCCAGGGAATAGTCATGTTTGTCTGGAATCACACCGTGAGTCTGTGTCCACTCCTACAATCATCTTGACAGTAGCATGTCCTTATTTAATCACTCTGGTGAAACTTGAGCGCTTATAAATGTATCCTACTGTCACCTACTAGCAGTCTGAGAACCCAGTCACTGTCTATGCACATGTAGAATGAGGTAGACATTCAGACAAGCAATATTACAGTCAAATGTGCACAATGTATGCAGCTCCCTAACCCTTTGCAGATTACTGAGTCAGTCCTGCAAAAATCCAGGTAATAGCGATGGTTGGCTGCAATCACACTGTGACTTTGTGTCCACTCCTACAATCATCTTGACAGAAGCATGTCCCTATCTAATCACTCTGCTGGAACATAAGTACTTGCTGTGAATTGCTAGCATTCTTGGTACTCAATCACTGTCTTTGGTTGTTATGTAGAATGTGTTTTTTTTAGTAATAGAAGAATATATTTTATAGATTTATTTAAATAATATATATATATATATATATATATTTTACAGATATTGTTCATCATCATTAAAAGAAACTCATCATGGCTAGAAACAGAAAAGAAGAAACAACAGAAAAAGGACTATTATTTGAAGAAAACTCAACAGCAAGAATCAGATGAACAATTCTGATGGAAATTGCTTATCCAGTAACTATACGTATACTGCAATTATCTATCCTGGACACAGATAACCATATAATGTATTGATGTGTTCGTAATGGAGAAGAATGATGTTTATGTATGTTTTATGTGCATATTTTTCTGATAAATGTACTATTCAAACGACAAAAAGCTAATAAAAAGTAAAAAAAAAAAAAAGAATTAGATGAACAACAAAATGTGGGGAATAAGAAAAAGTCTTGCTGTAACAGAAAAATAGAATGTATTAAAAAACTTTCAAAGCCTAGAAACAGTGTGCAGATTATGGAAAGTATAAAGAATTCCTCAACAACAAAAAACAATAATAAGAATTCTTTTTTTTTTTAATGGGAATTTATATGCAAAAGGCACAATGTATGGTAAAAGGAGGCAGAGCCAGTAAGAAGAAATAAGAAAGAAGATGTTTTACAATAGAGTTGTTTTTAATGTGTTGAAATATGTGAAGAAATACAAAAGAAGAGCACCGTTTTATAAAAAGAGAAAAGAAATAGAAATTATTGTTGAGAAGGCTTTTGAATTAAAAAGAAAATGATTCATTTTAGTTTTAAACATCGATCACTATATAAACCAATCCATTTTATGACAGCCAAAAGTTAGCAGAAAAGAGTAATTAACAGAACTAATGTTTGTGATTTTTTTCAGACCAGTACTTTTTTGCTTGTAGTTGATACCAGTGGTCAAGCTAATGAGGTTAAAAATGGTTGTCCTATTGAGAAAGAGAAGATGGTTTCTAGACATGTGGAAGAACTAATAGCTGATGAAGTTCTAGAGAAACATCCTAAAGCCCCAGTGTATACTTGGGATTGCAGTAATATTTATAGTATACAATAGGAATCTATTGATAGTTTATACAATTTCTTACAAGAGTATAGTAAAAAAAAGTGTTAAACAAAAGAGTAAGATGTTGCAAGGACTAGGGGACATATTACCAAGCAATAGCGATAATTATCGCTATTGCTTGGTTAGAGACAAAAATTTACCGCTGAGCTGCGGCGATTTTTATCGCAGATAAACCTTGGTATTACCAAGGTTTATCGCAAATGCGATAAAAAACGGCCGCAATGCATGAATATCGCTGAAAAGTCATCGATATTCATGCATTACCGAGCTAATGCTCTTAGCCATGTTATCCACCTCCCATTGGATAACATGGCTAAGAACTGCTCAGGGCAGGTGTTAGCTTTGGGAGATATTTGCGCTTAGCGCGAATATCTCCAAAAGTTGGTAATAGGAGATAGCGATGTTAGCGACTGTTTCCAGTCACTAACATCTTGGCACGCCCACTTTGCATGTCATTAGTGATAAATATCACTGACATGCAAAGTGGGGCCCAAGATGGTCGCTATCTCCTACTAGCTGTCGCTAACTGGTGTTAGCGACAGATAGGTAATAGGGAGATAATTTTATCTCCGCTTTCTTGGCTTTTAAAGCCAAAAAAGCGGAGATAAACCCCCTTGATAATATGCCCCTAGATCCTTGCAGAGTGAGAAAAATACTGGTTTGCAAGGTCATTCTCTGTACATCATTCTCAAATGCGGAAGCTAGTCAGAAGATTGTATTACGCAAAAAGTCCAGCAATCTTTTTAAATGAGATGAACAGTGCTCTTTTGCGTGGGTCAGTATCAGATGTAAGAAAGGTTTGTGATGAAATAGAGTTTTGTTACTTTGGTTCTGAACAAGAGAGTGCAGAAAGTGAGATATTAATAAAATTAGATGTTGAAGATAATGTGGAACATACCACAAATTACAAAGTTTAAGGTGATTTCATCTGAAAGGACAAATTATTCTTCTATTTGTTTCTGACAAACTCACTATAAAAATCAGATCAGGATTGTTGATCTATATTTAAAAAGTGAAAGAGAGGATAATGATAAGTGGAAAATAATTTTCAACTTATTTGTTGGTAGAGGATTGCTTTGATTTGGGTTCTGATCTGCGAATTCGTAAATATTGTATATCAAATTAGACTAGAATAAAATACCTGCTAGAGCAGTCCATAATAATCTAGAGTTGGTACGTATTCCTCCAGAACTGATAGATTTAAATACGTATGAGTCCATTCTGATTCAATGTGTACACCCATTTCAGTCTATTGTTTGTATATAGCCTAAAACAGGTACATTGATTCCTACAGATTTACAGAGAGGATTACAAGGGAGAGTTATATATTTACCTCTAGATTTTAAGAAAAATATTGAAACTATTGGTGTAGAGAATGTAGAAAGTGAACCACTAGTTATTCTAGTTAATGGTGTTCCTAATAAGAGTAATAGAAATCTGGCAGGAATTAGTAGATTGTAAAGATTCAGAGTACTCTTGGGATAACCAAAAGGTTCTCAACGTACCTTTTACACATATACTTCTCAAACTTCAGTGAGACAGATACACACAATCCTCACATACACCATCGAAAAATGGACCCTATTAGGCAATTATAATACAAACACTAGTAACTACCAAAGTGTATACAAAATATATATGGATTTATTAAAAACAGTGTTTTTTTAGAATAAAAGAAAAAGGAATCATAACCAAATCAAAATCATGACCATACATAAAAAACACAATATTATACAAATATAATAATAAATGAGAGACCAATATAAAAGTGCAATCTAATGGTCACATCATAGTTGGATTGTTCTACATGGAATGAATTTCATTTGTCTATTCACATGTCCATCAATACAGTCATTTATTGGGCATGAGCAGATTCCTTGGATACAATCAGATGAACAGAAAGATGCGTTGATGCATTGCGGTGGTGTTCCTCTGATAGCAACCACCTTCTTCAAGACAAGCCAAATAATAGTCTCCCTTGTTTATTTAAAACATATTAAAAACCTCATCAGATCCAGAGGTGGGTATATAAGTGTTATCCTTAGTTCTCTGTACGCAGGGCTCCTCAGGGCTCCACACAATCAGGGAAAAACGTATTTCTAGTAGGTAATCAGAAGCTGCACCTCAAATGTCTATGTTCCAATAAACAGTCCAGTCCTTGTATTATATATTTAGTTCCCAGAAGATAATGCCTGTAGGCAATATATCCTTCCAAGTCAACAATGAGACTTTGCAATAAAATGCCTGGTAATTCTGAACACTCCCATGTGCGAGTGGGAGATCTCTTGTATCTCCAAAATACGGGTGAACCTTCCAACTCCTCTGATAAAACCTTGGTCCTGGATGGTACTGAAAACAACGCTTCTGCTTCGCAAAAAGTCAAGTGGAATTAGTGGATGTCAGGAAAGCGCAAAAGGCAACATTATATCTTATAAAAACAATGATTACTACAAAAATGTGCATGTGGAAGATGAAGAAATACTTTTAGGGGATGATAGTGAAACGTCAAGTGGTCAAATTGAAAAAGTGGACATGTCCAAAAGTGAAGAAATCTATGAACATTATAGTGTACATCCACTTCATTCGAAAGAAGTGATGGGGAATACTATTAAATTATTCCAAATGAAGAAAGCGAAGGGGACTCTCATGAGAGTATGGGAAAAAAGTTTGGAAGTTCATTGTTTTTCACAGCTGTTCCCAACTGGAAAAGGTGTACGATATGACGAACGATCAGTGCAGATTCCTGCATCAGAATATCAGACAACAAGATTGTATGCAGAAGATCCAAGATTTTGACAATGTATCCCATATATATTTCATCTTTTGTTTGAGAGTGACTTGTCTGGACTTTCATATGCAGTCAACCATATATTAAAAACAGGAGTACATCTTCAAAATGTTTCTGCAAAGGAATTTATGGATAAAGTAGATCAAAGAGATGATCATTTAGAATCTCAGTTGATTAATTTGATGGCATGTCAGCATGGTACTAATGAGTATTAGTACTGTCATCATGGAGAACTTAAGTGTATGCTAAGAAACATAGGAACTCCTACATGGTTTGTTACCCAAAGCTGTGCTGAATATGCTTGGGATGATTTACTTGAATTTCATTCGTGAAGCAAATTCAAATATAAAAAATATTACATACAAGACACCCGGAGAATTGTGCTCTTTGGATCCTGTTAATGTATGCAGACATTTCAATAATAGGTTTGAAGCTATGATGTCTTTTATCTGCAATAAAAAGAATCCTCCTCTTGGAGAAGTTGTGGATTTCGTTTGGAGAAATGAATATCAACCTAGAGGTGCTCCTCATATTCACATGCTTTTATGGATCAAAGGATGCACCCAAATTTGGAATTGATTCGGATGACACTGTTTTGTCTTTTATTGAAGATTATGGGCCCGATTCACAGAATGAATTTAAGACTCAATCCTAAACTTACTACTATTTTGGTATTCACAGAATGCACTTACTACTTTTGGCATTCACAGAATAAACTTACTAATTTTGGTATTCACAGAAGTTAGTATTTTGTCTTAAGTCTGTCTTAAGACAAACGTAAGACAAAATCCTAACTTCTGTGAATACAAAAAGTAGTACATTAATTCTGTGAATGCCAAAAGTAGTAAGTGCATTCTGTGAATACTAAAATAGTAGTAAGTTTAGGATTGAGTCTTAAATTCATTCTGTGAGTCGGGCCCATAGCTACATGTGGTAAATAAAAAAAAACAGACAGAAACATCTTAAGGCAACAAGTGTTATGTTTCCAAAGTCATTGATGTGGCAAATACTGTCGACGAAAGTAGAAGTCTAAGGAAAAGTTTCATACCAAATGTCGTTTTGGATTTCCAAGTCCAGTAATATCCAAAAGAAGAGTAAGCAGTTTCATGTCAGCTGTGAGACATACCATTACTAGAAAATCTCCTAAAAATACATACAATTTGAGAAGAATTGAAAAATCAAAGTATATCAATGATCATAATCCAGTTATTCTCTCAATGTGGAATGCTAATATGGATATCCAGTATGTTGCAGATAATTCCATTGCTGTTGCCCGGTATGTGACATCTTACATAACAAAATCAGAAAAGACGGAGTTGAAAGAAATGTGGGAAGAAATTTCTCATGAGAAGAGTCTTAGTAAGAAATTGTACAGTTTCAGTTTGAAGATGTTATCCCATCGAGAAATTGGAGCATATGAATGCTCAGATAGGTTATCATCTGCAAGTTTATACTCAAAGTCTAGAAGAATCATTTAGGTGAGTCTAGGTCTTGCTGCAACGCAAAATTGAGTACTTAAATCTATACAAGAAATCAAATACTTAGCAGAAAAAAGAACCGGAAAGTACAGATATTGTCAAAACAAACAACTTGGACACATATCATCCAAATAGAAGTCATTGTCTTGAGAACATATTTCTCTATGAAGTGCTGCAATATTACACTTTTAATAGGAATACTACAGAATACATATATGAAAGAAAAGATGCAGTGATTGGTTCCGAAGGATGTTTGGTGAAACAAACGAAACGAAATTTGATTAATCACAGAAAACTGAGTTGTGATACTCCTGATCAAAGAGAATTTTACTATTTATCACGTTTGCAACTCTTCAAACCATGGCGTACAGAATTGGAATTACTTGGAGATTTTCAGTGCTATGAAGATTCCTTCAATGCTTGTAAAGATACCATAGAATGTACAGTTTTTGCAAATTTTCTGAAAATGTTGAATGATGAAATTGATCAAGAAGCTACTATTGCAGCTGAGGTTGCTAGAGACAGTACACACGACAGTCAAAGTTCTGCTCCACTGAGTCAAGATCTACTAGGACAACCAATTCTTGAAAATGAAGCGGCAATCGCCATGAACAATGTCGAAACAGCAATGCATCAAGCTCAAGAAGATATTTTGGACTTAGGAAAAATGGAAGACAAATTAAATGCTGAACAGAAGGAAATATATCAGCAAGAGAGACAACAGATTGATCATGGATTTCTTCATGAAAAGTGGTCAAAGTGGAAAAAGTTTTTAATTAAAGTATTGACCAGTTATCTACAGAAAAACAACTGTCTTGTGTTGTAACTGCTCCAACTGGGTTGGCAGCACAGAACATTAAAGGAATTACAATACATTGTTTACTTATGCTACCTGTATAGCATGAAAACAAATTGAAATATCACAAGCTATCGGGAGAAGTTTGCTATGAAGTTTCAAGAGTGCTAGATAAAATGAAACTTCGGATTATTGAAGAGGTGAGCATGGTCTCAAACGTAATGCTTGCCTTTATGCATTTAAGAATGCAGCAAATTCTTAAAACAAAATACGATGTCTTATTTGGAGGAAAACATGTGATAGTTTTTGGAGATCTCCTGCAGCTCACTCCCGTAAAAGGACAACTAGTATTTAAAACACTAGTACATGAAGACACCAAAAAGTCTTTAGGAAGTGTTGGCAATCCTAATATATGGTCATATTTTGAATACAAAGAACTCATTAAAAATATGCGACAGGCAAATGATGTTGATTATGGGACTATTCTTCAAGATATAAGAATTGGAGTATTGACAGAACATGGCAAACAAGCTTTGCAAAATCGACTACTTACAAACTTGTATCCAAATGAAAATATAATGCCTGAAAAAATATATAAAAAATTTGCAGAAAATAAATCTGTAATCTGCTTAATGCCAACATTGTGTGAGTGTTCTATATTCAATGAAGAACTTTTAAAGTTAGAAAATGAACAAATAATAAAAATGAAAGCCATTGCTAAAATAGAGCATGAAGGAATCACCATTATTTTGACTGAACAAATTGGATCCTTTAGAAAAATCTATAATTAAACTGCTGGTTTAGAAAAGAATGTATATGTAAACTGTCAGGTAATTTTACGGTGTAATTTGGATGTGGAAAAAGGTTTAGTAAATGGAGCAATGGGTAAAATTGTTGATTTTGTTCATTATCAAAATAGAGATGGAATTGAATATTTGAAAATCAAATTTGATCAGATTGAAGAAGTAAAACAAATTGGTCATTGTTCAGTTTGTTTTTTGCTTGATAAAGATTTGTATGTTCGTAGAAAACAGTCCCCTCTTTCTCTGGCATATGCAGTGACTATTCATAAATCTCAAGGTTTAAGTGTAGATAATGTTTTGGTAAACATTGGAAATACTGTGTTTAAAGAGGGTATGGCATATATTGCTTTGTCCCGAGTCAGAACTTTATCTGGATTGTATTTGATTCATTTTGATGAGAGAAATATTAGTGCAGATGCAAACTGTGTAAAAGAGTATAATCGGTTATCAAGAGTGTATGCTCCAAATTTAGGTGAATGTCCTATATTAAAAAATATATAGTAGGTCAAAAAAAAAGAGATGAGAATATCTGTAGTGAAGTTATAGAGAAGGAAGAAAATCAAGATAATGTTGAGATTGCAAGGAAAAAGAAAAAGAACACTATTGAAGAGATTGTCGGGTATCAGTTAGAAAATAGTTCAGGTATTAACTGCTATGCTAATGTAGTGGTCAATGTTGTTTTTATTCTAGAAAGTTTGCAACAGGAAATTATGGAGAATCGTGAAAAAAGAGTTTGTTCCTTGTTGCATTGTATTTATGAAAAATTGAGAACTGATAAAAGGAAAATACAAAGTGTTTCGGATATTCGTAATCTTTTGGATGTATGTTCTGGTTCTACACAATTTACGCAGAATGTTCAATAAGATGCTCAGGAATTTCTAATGTATAAGTTTGCGGAATTGGAAAATGAAGGAATAGAAATTGAAAATCTTTTTGGCCTTCATTATAAATGAAAACATGAATGTGAAAATTGTACATTTGGTTCTACCACTAACATAGACTCTGAAAGATTCATATATTTGACAATACCAGACTGTAAAACAGTGTCTTTAAACAAACTAGTTAAAGCAGCAAATCAAAACATGGAGTGTAGCGAATGCAAATCAGAAATGTTATCAACATTATTTATACAAAGATTTGGACAATATATAATTTTAATGATACAATGTTGTACAGCTGATGGAAGAAAATTGGAAACTTTAATTACACATTTTGTAGCAAGTTAACTATCAATATCAGGAAGAACTTTTGTAGCAGTAAAAATTATTTTCTGTGATGGTCCTTCTAAAACATCTGGACATTACACTGTCTATTTAAAATGCAATAAAGGATGGACAAATTGTAATGATGCACATTTTCTTTTTAAACATCATTTGCCTTCTGATTTACCAAATTCCTACCTGATATTTTTAAAGCCAAAGTTCTAAGAACATCATTCGGACTATTAGGAATATGTTAAAATGTATTAATACGATTACTATTGGACAACTTCAGTATAAAGGATTTCAGGAATACCATTTGGCCTAGAGGAAAGGTATTAATATCAATTAAGCACTTTTTCTTGGACATTCTCACAGCATATATTTTAAAGGACATCATTTAGAGTATATGGAAATTATAAAGAATTGTTGATTGAATTATTGTTTTAGTTCTTTCATATTGTAGTAACAACATTCTCTTAGAAAGAAGCATTTTATAGATGTGTGATTTGTATTATATGGTATGTTATTAAGGATATTGTTTTTATGGAATGTGCAAAGATAGTTGACTATATTGAAAATATCTTTGACACAGATTTGGGTTTTTTGAAACAATCTTATTTATTGTTTTCTTTTTTTTTTGGCCCGCTGTTATGTGATGAGTAACATGGAAATCACTGTTTGCAGTGACATTCGATATATTCTGAGAACAGAAGAAAAGGCAAACAAAATAATTCATATAATGTTAAAATTATGTTGTGTTGTAAAAAATTGAATATTATATATTATAACTGTATTTTTCTTCTCTTTTACAGACCTTAATTCTAAAGTACGAAATGTTGAGAAATTTTAAATATTAAAAACCAACTGAAAAAAAATGTTTAGCATTTTTTTATATGAACTACTGTCAAGGTAAGATTAAGTAATGCAACACTATCAATGCACTACTAAATTCAACTGTGTACTTTATATATAAAACTCTAACCAGTTACTAAGTAAAGTAATACCTATGCAATCTAGGAATCCTGCTGTCTGTCCCACGCACTTCTCCAATCATCCATCCAACACTATCTACATATTCTATCACTTCAGGAATACCTAGGCACTTATAATTTCAGCATACACTGTCTTTGCAGCACTGAAATTACTCCAATTACAAACCGTATTCTTAAGAAAAGGCCTAGCCACTAACACAAGTGCAGGTACAATAATTTGTACACTACGCATGTAAACCTCTAAACAGCTACATCCTATTGATACACTCCTCTAAATACCCAGTTAATACTTATGCAATGTAGGAATCTTTCTATCAGCCCCATGTATTCCTCCAATCACGCATTCAGCACTATCTACATACCCTATCACTCCGCAATACCTAATCACTTATAGATTCAACATGTATTTTATTTGCAGCACTGACATTATTCTTGTTACTAATTATGTAGGTAAGGTATGGCCTACCAGTAAAACTAGTAGAGCTACAATATTGTTGTATGCTGCCTATTGTATATTCCTATGTATGCCTTTACCCACTTCATGCCCTTCTAGCGGAATGCCTCTGCACTGTGATGCACTACCGAATGTTGGGTGCTGGTTGAAGATAAGCCACAGTCATGATGGGGCTGAGCTGCCTGCTGGCTGCTCCTGGTGGGGCTTGCTCCAGGCTACTTAACGCTACTTAACAACTTACAATAAATCTTCATCAAATACCTCAACCAGTCTGGAGTTCATTACTACATTTTATTGGCGTTGAGGATGGTATTTAAAAAACATAACTAACTGGTTCTGTCGATGGAAATGTTCCCTGTAAGAAGCGATCTAAAACACCAATATTAATATGCAAAACCTTTTCTGTATTTTCTACCCCTCACATCCTGTAACATCTGTCTGGCCAGTGGCTGTGTCAGCAGATAACGATCGGTACGCTTTCTCATTCTTTTAGTTTCTATGCTTCTATGTTCATTGTTCTGTATTGGAAGAAAAGGAGGTATGTTGTATGCTGCCTATTGTATATTCCTATGTATACCTTTACCCACTTCATGCCCTTCTAGTGGAATGCCTCTGCACTGTGATGCACTATGGAATGTTGGGTGCTGGTTGAAGATAAGCCACAGTTATGATGGGGCTGAGCTGCCTGCTCGCTTCTCGTGGTGGGGCTTGTTCCAGGCTACTTAACAACTTATAATAAATCTACATGAAATACCTCAACCATTCTGGAGTTCATTACTACAAATATTTTGTGCACTATGCATGCAGACCTTTAAGCAGCTACATAATATTGATATACTCTACTAAATACTCAGTTAGTACATTTGCAGTGTAGGAATCCTCCTATGTGTCCCATGCATTTCTTCAATTACCCATCCAGCACTATATATGTATCCTATCACTCTGCCAAAACCTAAGCACTTATAAATTCAGCATATACTCTCTTTACAGCAGTGAAATTATTCTAGTTACTAGTCAAGTATCTAAGGAATAGCCTAATCAGAATAACTAGTACCGCTACAATATTCTGTTATCCTGTGCACTATCCATGCAGACCTCTAATCAGCTACACAGCATTGATACAGTCTTTTAAATATTCAGTCTTTTAAGTATTAGTACCTTTACAGTCTATGAATCTTTCTGTCTGTCCCATGCACTTCCCCATTCACCCATCCAGCTCTATCTACTTATTCTATTACTCCAACAATACTTAAGCACTTATAAATTCACTATACACTCTGTTTGTAATACTGTAATTAGTGTAGTTACTAGTCATGAACTTATGGAATGGCCTAGCTAGTAACACAAGTACAGCTATAATATTTTGTGCACTATCCAAGCAGACTTCTAACTAGCTAGATATTATTGGTACACTCTTATAAATACCCAGTCAGTACTTATACAGTGGAGGCATCGTCTAGTCTGTCCCATGCACTCTGTAATCACTTATCTACCAGTATCTACTTATCCTTTCACTCCACCAATACGTAACCACTTATAAATTAAGTGTTCACTTTGTTTGTAACACTGTCAACATTCCAGTTACTATTGGTATTCTTATAAAATGACATAGGCACCAACACAAGTACACATACAATATAATGTGCATAATCCATTAAAATCTCTAAGTAGATACATACTATTGGTCCACTCCATTAAATACTGAAGTAGCACCCTTGCAACGTAGGACACATCCTGTCACTCTCATGCAATTCTTCAATCACCCAACCAGCACTATGTTCTTATTGAATTTGTCTGCCAATACCTAACCACTTATGGGGCAGATTTACATGCACCCTGCACCACCAGTACGTCACTTTTTGTAACAGAGTGATGGTGCCAGACACTCCTTCATATTTACAAGGAGAGGAAAAGCCACCTTGCATAACTTTTCTTCTCTTTGTAAATACAACCCCTTTAGACACAGCACTTTGCGTTGAAGGGGTGTTCCATAAGTGTTGTTGTGGATGTTCCCATGCAACACTCATAGAACAAGACACATCTTCAGATTCATGAGAAACATACATCTGGAGATGTGTGTGAATGCTGTGGCATCCTAGAGTTAGTGTCTCAAGGCACAACGAGTAGAATTGTTTTAATTTCTCCTCATGTTTTTTCTCTTTCAATGCATGCTGCATTCCACAGCATACATTGAAAGAGGAAAATACCTTTACTGATTGTTTTTGTGCAGGAGAGTGTCCCTTCCTGCATGAAAAACAATCTCCCCACGACACAGACATCCTTGCATCATGGTGCAAGGAATCCTGTGTCACCCCATGGCTGCACTTTGTGCAGCAGTGCAGAGGAAAGGATAGAGTTGCAACATATTTATATACATATGTCATATCCCTGTTCTTCAGAAGTGCCACAGCGCAATGCAGCTAAAGAGCTTGCAGAGTCACGCTGCAGTACTTCCTCATAAATCTTCACCTATAAATTCACCATACACTACTAATGCATTCTTTCAGCCAATCATGCTCTACACATATATTCAACCAAACTTTCACACATTACCATGCAATTATAGTTTTTTCTTTAACAAGATAAGTTCTGATAAGAACTTTTTTTCTTCTTTTTTCTTTTCTTTTTTTATTTTTTTGAACAATTTTGTTTTTTTGGTGTTTTTTCAAAAAATGAACAAAAAAAGAATGAATAAAACAGAAAACCTCTGGAATCATTTTTCATTCCAAAAAACTAATAAAAACAAAAACTAAAAATGGTGGTTGCATTGCGCAGCACAAACTAAATCCACTGACTGCTCATTGAAGCATATTAGTTTTTTGCACTTCACACAGTGCTGTTCAAGGAAGGCAAATTTTGGCCTAATGTCCTGTGCAGGTGTGGCTGATGACGCTCCAGATGTAGTTGGAACAGCAGGTGAGGGGTTCATAGCAGCACGCCTACATTCCTCCCGAGCCAGATTCAGAGGATGTATGGTTTTCAGATGTTTATACATTGATGCAGTGCCACAAGAATATTTCTTTTCACTGCCTCTTGACAGCACATGTTCACAAATTCCGCATGTCACCTTCCTTGCGTTAACCTTTTTCTCAACAGGTGGAAAAGTGAAGAATTTACACACGATAGACGCCTTTGTGAACGTGGTGCCTCCTACAAAAATTCCTCTTCAGAAGATCCTTCTTCCTGCTTCTGCTGCTGTCTAGAAGCCATTTTTTAAATCTTTTTTTTTACAAACACCGAAAAAAATAGGCGAAAAAGGGTTCTTGAAAGAGAAGAGATGTTTCTCTAAAGATGCTCCAACAAGAATGATTGAAATGGGTGGGGTCCTTTAATAGTTAGAGTGGAAAATTATGATCCAATCAAATCTTTTTTTTTGAGGTCACATGGAATCCGCGCACAGTGCGCTCATGAAGCACGCACCCAACGCGAGTTCGCGAAAATATATTTAAGAGTAATATACGTTTATTATAAGTACAAATATATTATTTTTATAAGTATCCTAGATACTCTCTTGCCCTAATATGTAAGCATGGGCGTAAAATCCGTTCCGCTCGCGAATTTTGCGGATTTTCGGCAAATTCGCAATCCGCGAACTCTCGCGAACTTGCAGAAAATTCGTAAAATCCGTGCGAAGCGGATTTTTTGCTTGGTCGCACTTGCCAACTAGAATACTATACAAGTTCGCGGGAGTAAACACTTGCGAACACGTAGATGCGGCGGGCAGCGACAATCTCGCAATTGCGAGATTGCAAAATTTGCAATTTCGCACAAGAAATTCACCAGCAGGCAGCATAAACCTTGAAAATTATGATTTTTATTAGAATAACTCCTCAGGTTGACATTTGCCTGCACTTTTTCTTTGCAAGGAGTCCATTTTGGGGGGGGGGGGGGAGGAGGGAAGTGTCCCACAGTCTCCAACTTCCTTTTCCTGTCCAGCAGGCTCCTCCCAGTGCTTTCTTCATGTGCTGGTCACTTTGATTTGGATCTTGACCTGGAAGGATTACTTTTTGTGGATGCTGCTGGATATTTGGATTTTTGCAACACTGAAAGCACTCAGCAGGTGCAAAAGTTCAATCTTATCATTAGTAACCATTCCCTGTAGTGCTTCCTGAGGGGCCCCTTCAGAGTTAATTTGCCTACTTGCAACTATTCTATGACCCTGCTCTGACCCTCACAGCAGGCTCAGAGAATAGCTACAAGTAGGCCACAAAGGTCCTGTGAAAAAAAATTGCACTGCAACAGAAAGCAAATTACAGATAAGGAAGCAGGTGCCAGCCAGACTGGAAGTTTAAATTCAGTGACACATTCATCAACCCCAAATTAATTCATGTCAGTTGAAGCAGGGCAGGTGTGCTTGCTTTTTTTCACCCCCATAATCTACAGTGATAAACCAACCAGAGAGTGGCAGTGATGTGCCAGAGGGTGGCATGGGTGTACCAGAGGGTGGCAGTGGTGAAACAGAGGGTGCTGTGAACCTGTGATGATGAACCAGACGTAGAAACAACATAGTCGCGGCCGTTGCGAGCCGACAAGTAAGTTCGCAATTGCGAACTGGTACACAACCCTCGCGAACTGGCAGAAATCCTTGCGAACACAAAAAACCCCAAAAAATCCGCAAATTCGCGAGAGTTCGCGGATTTTGCGGATTGCGACTCCGTAAATACGCAAGTTCGCGGATTACCAATTCGCAAAATCCGCCCGTGCTTACTAATATGTATATTAAAGATACATATATATCATTTTAGACATAAAAAAATTCAGCTGGAGTCACGCACCAAGCGAGCACCAGCACGTATATGACGTCACGCGGGACCCGCCACCGTGCAAGCGTCGCGTACCAAAATGCGCATGTGTTGCGAATGCCCGGGAGCAGGAGTCGCGGACCGGTCGTATACCAATCGCGCACATCAAGTAATGTTAAATGTATATGATGTAACTGAAAAAACACGCAGCTGTCGCACACCGTACGCGGATCTTTCACGACTTTTCTAAAATGGTGACTTGAATCTGTGCACACATCGTGATGGGTAGGCTTTGGGTGCGCGACTCTAAAAGGAACTTGGGAAAAATAATAAAGAAAATAATAAAAATATATTAAATAAAAAAATAAAACAAAAAAGTTAAACAATATTTCAGTTTGAATTAAAAAAAATGGTGCAATTTTCATCAAAAATATATAATGTTATTTAATGAATACAATATTTAAAAATAAGCAGTTAAAAAACTGTAGAAACTCTTTATAAAAAAGACATAATTACTAATACACTTCAAAATTAGCATTTAAAAAACCTTTGCAATTCACTGAAAAAAAACATAGGTTTCAGAGACGTTAAAGTTAGAAATTAGCATTTAAAAAAACTTTGAAATTCACTGAAAAAACCAAAGGTTTCAGAGATGTTATAGTTAGAAATTAGCATTTAAAAAACCTTTGAAATTCACTGAAAAGACCATAGGTTTCAGAGACGTTATAGTTAGGATTAGCATTTAAAAAACCTTACAAATTCACTGAATAAACCATAGGTTTCAGGGGTATTATAGTTAGCTGAACATTTCACTCGTACAAAATCATAGCAATTCCTCCATTATAGTTAGTTCTGCTAACTATAACCGCAATGCACTGCTGACAATGTCACATATTACATCATTCATGACATGGTCAGTGACATCACTGATTACATCATCCAGTTTATTGTGTTGTTTGAAATGTAAATATGTATGTATGTATAACGACCCCCGAGCCCCGGGCACCACCACCTCCCTGGGGCTTTGCAAACATTCTGGAGCCTTTGATGACCCTTGGGACCATCTCCTGCAGTGTCCCGGGGTGCCCACCCCCGGGACACTGCTGTTTGCAATGATAGGGTGGGAGCAAACTGCTTTGCTTTATTGAAGCGAGAGCAGGGAAACCTTTTCCACAAGAGGAGATGCATGTCAGCAGCTCCCCATGTGAAAAAGCAATGCCAGCTCCTGCAATCCCGGGGAGCCGGCTGGACCATGGGGGCATTGGGGCTCCCCCACAGTCCCCAACAGAAAGGTCCAGCCCCGGGGTATGGGGTCCCCGGGGCTAGAAGTGGCCTCAGGAGAGGGGCCACGCAGCCCCCTCCATAAAAAAACAAAAAAAGATGTGGCCATGCCCCGGGGGGATGGGTTCCCCGGGGCTGGAATTGGCCATGGGAGGGGTGCCCACACGCCCCCTTCCCGTTCATATATAGATATATTTTTTTTAAAGGGGTCATGTCCAGGGGGATTGGGTCTCCAGGGCCCAAAGAAAGGAAAAAGAAGGGTGGCCTCACAGCCCCCCTTCTAAATGTGTCTTGTTTTTTAAAGACAGCGATCGTGCAGGAGACCCCGCCCCTTCCCAGCAACACTCTTCAAACATGCCCTGTGGTGCGTTTTAAGTTGGGGAATTAATTCCTCTTCAATCCTGAGGGTCCCTGGGGGCCAACTAGCCCACCAGGTACCTCCAGTGGGTGCCACAGGCCTGCATTGCAGAGAGGTGGTCCAGGCCGTGCCCCTTTTTACACCTCTATGCAACGCAGTTCTGTGGCGATTACTGGAGGTACCTGGTGGGCTAGTTGAACCCCAGGGACCCCTAGGATTCAAGGGTATTTTTAATCCCCCTGCTCTATTATGTACTAGGGCCTTACAGAGGAGGCCATGCTAATCACAGGGGTACCCCAACGCATAGTGGTCCCTAGTGTATTTAGGTGTTGTTTTCACAATATTCAAAGTGTCTTTTAGCATAGCACTGGCTCTTAGCCTGGTTAGTCAGAGTCAGTTACCACCAGTACCCGTCTGAAAAAGTTGTGGGCACAGGATGATTTTGCAACAAGGCATCTTTCTGCTCCTCTGTTGGTTCTTTCTGCACATGTCTTGCTTCTTCCTGCACTTTTCTTTGTCTTTGTGGACTTCTGATGTTTCTTTCTGCATGTCTTTTGCTTCTTTCTGTGGTGTTTTCTTCTTTCTTCACATGTCCTACCTCTGTAGGCATAGTTAGCAACTAGCATTTAAATAACCTTAGAAATGGACTTAAAAACCATAGGTTTCAGGCATGTTATAGTTAAAAATTAGCATTTAAAAAACCTTTGAAATTCACTGAAAAACCATAGGTTTTAGGCATGTTATAGTTAGAAATTAGCATATAAAAAACCTTTGAAATTCACTGAAAAAGCCCTATGTTTCAGGCATGTTATAGTTAGAAATTGGCATTTAAAAAACTTTAGAAATTCACTGAAAAAAACACAGGTTTCAGGGGCGTTATAGTTAGTTGGACATTTCACTCGTACAAAACCATAGGAAAATCCCCCGTTATAGTTAGTTCAGCTAACTACAACTCGCGTCCCTGCAATGCACTGCTGATGACATCACATATTACCAGCCGCGGTTGGTAGTGGGAGTACCTGCGGGGAGGTGACGTGGGGAGGGAGGTAGTATCTATGGATTTCGGAGGTTTACAGGTAAGTAAACATATAAATAAATGAAACTAATTTAGTTGTGTGCACTGCATCCCCAAATGCGATGCAGTGTGCGCAACGAAATTCGTTTTATTTACTTATATGTTTACTTACCTGTAAACCTCCGAAATCCATAGATTACTACCCCCCACCCTGGCCCTCCCCACGTCACCGCCCTGCAGGTACTCCTACTACCGACCGCGGCTGCATATTACATCACTCATGACATGGCCAGTGACATCCCTGATGACATCACTGATGATATCTCAAATGACATCACTGATGACATCATCCATGTGATAATTTCATGCATCTTCTCACACCCTAATACAACTTTTGATACACCCACTCTAAATTACATACAGCAATTATCAAATCCATAGACACTCCAACACCAATAGCTACATACCCACTCACTGATTCTTAGGTCACACACACATCCACCCACTCACCCGTACAGTCACTCATACTTACGGTCACTCAGTACAGGACAACCATATGCACTCATACACCTATATAGATACTCACACACCACCACTCATCCATAGAGGTACTCACAACCCTAGTCAGTCATGCAAATAATTAATCACACTCCCATTTACTCACCTATACAGTTATATGCACACCAGCTTACTTACTCATTCAAATACTAGCACATTCTTACGCTCCTATACAATCACTGGTACAAGCACACACTCATCCATACAGCCACTCTTACAATCACACACTCTCACTTATAGCCATTTATATACATACTGCCTTTCCCATATGTAGTTACTCACACGTGTACCTCTGAGATATACATTCACTCAGTAACACACCCACACACACACTCACCCACCCATACAGTCCATCACAGATACACTCTTGAAACCATACACCCAGTGAATCACCCACTCACACATTTATGCACAGAGTCACACACACTCCACCCACACAAACACTCAAGCATCCATACAGATACTCAGACAACCAATCAATAACTCATATAGACACTCATGTAGTTATTCACAAACCCATGCAGCCGCTTACACACCAACAGACAGACGGATACAGACATTCACACAGTTTAGTCACTAACCCATGGGATGTATGACATTACAACGCATGCTTTTACATCGCATGCCTTTACAACGCGGTATTTACAACGAATACCTTTACAACGCATAATGCTTTTGGGCGCTGGATAGTGAATAGTTTAATTTACTATTCCAACTCCAGTCCCCGTGGATAGTAGGGAAGGTGTTGGATAGTACATTAAACCTATTCCCTATCCTAGAGCGCCCTCCAGCGCAATGCGTTGTAATGGTTTGCGTTGTAAAAGTTGCGTCGTAAAGGCACTGCGTGGTAAAAGTTGCGTTGTAAAGGTTGTTCACCAACCCATGCATTCAGTAAGATACGTTCAATCACTCACTTATAGAGTCAGTCATGCACCTACTAAATCATCCATTCAGACACTTATACACCCACTCATTCTTCAATACGCCTTTCCCTATATATATTACACCACTTAAATGACTTTCATATTTTCACTATACTAATTCACTACAAATCGTTTATGGGTACCGGAATAACATGCTACTCGTCGAAAAAGTGCATTGACGCCTTGTCGGGGTTGTAAGTGCTATATAAATGCAATTACAATACAATACAATACAATATTTTAACAACTGTGGAACATATGTATCATACTTCCATGCAGAGCAACGCAGCAAGCCACTTTGCTGCCCAGCGTGAAAGGGAAAGGGCAGGAATGTATTTAACATCAAACAGAATATTCCTGTCCTTTCGTTGCTCTGACACATTTTTGGTTGCCTGGCGCCAACGCAGGCATCCTTGCACAATTGTGCAGGGTGACTGCGTTGTAAGCAGGATTATTTTTGTGCAGGAAGGGACATCTTCCTGCACAAAAACAATCCTGAGTGATAATTTCCTCTTTCTATGAGGAAGAAGAAAAAACAAGGAAAAATAGAGATATTTCTCCTCCTTACACCTCCCCTATGGAGGTGTAGCACTGTGATGCATTCCCAGGTCTACCACTAATGGTAAATCTGGAAATGTGACAAAATCCATGAGTGGATGCTTGGGAACACCCACCGTCCACCCATGGAATGCCTCCCTGGGGCAGAGGATCACGAGACAGTGATTTTCACTGCCTAGCGTTACTCCAGATATATCAAGTCATGCAGAGCCATGCAAGGTGGCCTTGCATGGAAGGATAAATCTGACTTTAGTGTTGCGTCACCTGTGCGCCCCCATGCGTATCATAAGGATGACACACCACTATGATAAATATGGGCCTGTATGTCTTCGGTGTATTTACACACAAATGTATTTTAAGGATTGGGCCTGAACTGATATTTACATTCTTTAGCAGAATTGTGTATCTTCTGCTGTTCTCAAAACCAAAGGCAAGCATGGCAGTAACTATGAACTACTTTTTTATGGCTCAAAAGTTCAGCTGAACATTCTAGGATTGCATTTTATTATTGGATTTGTGGTGTGAGGTGTAAAATATACACTTACAATTTCGAGTAAATATGTGTATTTCTTTGATACAGCTGTGATTTGTGTTAGGAGTAATAATACAATGTGTCCCTAACTGAAACTGGTAATGTCTGTGCAAGTGTGTGTGTTTCAGAGCTATCTTTACTGTCTAGAGTCGCATCATCTCTAAAGCCATACCTCTCAACTCGCACTCATTTGACCGTGTTGCACTTTTTGGTCTCATCTTTACCTGACAACCAAGAAAAAATGTCTCCCATAGACTTTAATGGAATCACCCACCCTTAAAACCGACCTCAACCTCTAATTATATTTTCCACTCCATTGATTTCAATAAAATCACTCTCCGGAACTCCTCATCCTTACTGTTAATGCAAAATCTGCCTGTGTATGCTGATGAACATTACTTGCGCTGGCTTTTTCTTAGATGTTGCTCTTTTAAATTCAGGGGGCCTCATTTATGAGGGCGTGCGTGAGTTTTGCGCTTCCGATGCGTCACTTTTTGTGACGCATCGGCGGCGTAAAACATGCGTCGTGTTGCGCACTATTTACAAAGTGACGCATCTAAGCAGATGCGTCACTTTGTAAACCCCTGCGCTACATTTTACCTGCGTCAGGTATAATGTATGCAAAGGGGGCGTTCACACGCAAAAAGCCTCGTAATAGTGACGCAGTGAAATCTATGAGATTTCACTGCGCCACTTTTAGGACGCTGGTGCGTCAAAATCTTGTGCCTGCCTCACAGCAGGCGTAAGACTGACACAAGCCCTTTCACATGGGGCTTTCCCCATGTGAAAGGACACATTGCTGGAGTTGCGCCACTTTTGTGACACACCCCAGCAATGCGTGACTTTTGCGCTTACAGATACGTCAGAAATACTGACGTATCTGTAACTCCTTGCGACATGATGCGTCATATTATAAATATGACGCATCGATCATGTCGCAGGGAGAGCGTAGTGAAAAGTGACGCATCGCTGTTTTCACGCAGCGATGCGTCACTTTTCATAAATAAGGCCCACTGTTCTTTCAGCAAGATTGTTAGAGATGGGTACCCAATAAAAGTGCACATGGACGAGAGAGGCTAGAAATTCTGAATAATCATCAAAAAGATCACAATCATGTCCAGGGCCACTTCTCTAACTAGTTTCACCATTAGTAACTATCAAGCTTAAAGCTTGAGATACTATAGCAGAGCATGGTAAGTTGCCATCAAGGAAGTTCATGATATAATGGAGATGGACGGTATATGGTGCTATAGAATGTAAAACCTTAACCTGCTGAAGAGTTTGGCAATATTCTTAGTGTATGGAGGATAAACAGTTAAAGTGTACCTAAAAATAATGGGTGAAGGGACCAATGGATCAATTAGTACACCAATAATAAACACAGGGGTCTATTGACTAATATTTAATGCTGTGCTTGCATCACAAAAGTGACACAAAACAATGCAAAATCTTTATTACTAATTTACTTTCCAGCCTAAACTTGTTTAGGGCTGGAAAACTCTTGAAAGTAGTGAAAAGCAACGCACAGCGCTGCTTTGCAATAGAAAGCGCCAAGGGGGTGTACCATGGGTGGTGCATCGGCATTCCCATGTAACCACCCATGTTTCTGATTCTAAACTCTATTTATTTAAAAAAGTAGACGGGGTTTTGCGTGCGAAAATAGCTCCCATTTCAAATCGGTGCTATGATGGAAAAATGCTTTCATTTTTCCTTCCTTTTCCGACTTTGTATGTGTGCTGCACCAGATGGGAGGAAATTCCATTCTGGATTGCACAAAAACAAACTAGCTTGAAGCTGGGTTTCCCTATATGGGACCCTAAGACAAACATCATAGAATTCTCACAATTTGCCAACCACTAGGTATGGTTCCCCCAGTGGATGAATGTGCCACCTGGGGCACAGTCTTTGCTGCAATATATACCATGACACCTGGTACATGATCTATCACTGTTTTGTGCTAAAAGAGATTAAAAATGAATGAATATAAGACTGCCCCTGCGCTGGATTTGCGATTAAACTAATTGGTAATTATGCCACAATTTCCTCAATTATTTAAAGTAACATAAAAGTGGAGTCAGCTGCACTGGCAGTGTGCCAGTGCCAATTGCAGGTTTCTTAGTGGACCAAGAGCACGAAATTCCAAAAAGTAGTACAGAAACCTATACATCTATAGCTCAAGATAATTTGGGAGTCAGACCAAATAAACCACAGCTTAATTGTAGTTCCAAAATGGATGATACAAAACAGGCATCTGAGTCTTCTAAAAATGCTGGGATTAACTAGAAAATAAAGAAAAACGAAAAACATGGGATGGATCCCCGCAACCGGAATCAACTGAAAAGTATTGAAACTTGCATAACCATGACTCAATTAAACAGCTTGATAGGTAACAGTATACTGATACATATCCATCTAATTTCTTTCAGGACCCACCCAGCAAATGCTCTGATGGAGGAGGGTGATCAGAACGCTTACAAGAAGAATATGTGAAATAGAGAAAGTACTTATAATGCTCATCTGACAGCATCATAAAAAAGGAAGAGAAACTTCCACAACAAAAAAAACCCAATTCAAAAAGAAGAGAGTGGCAGATATTTCTGTTAAATTTGCCACAAATATTGAAGACTCTACTTCAAAACAAGGAGGGTGCACTGACATATCTAGCCAGCACAACAGAGGTCACAATAGTTTACCAGAATATTGAAGAGTTTATGGTTGTGAGAGCAACTAATGACTTTATTCAACTTGAAACACCAGATCAGCGGGTTAGCTCTCTTGACAATGCTTCATGCAGTGGCACACTTTTACCTAAAACATTTCCAGCAGAATACTCCTATTTACTGAGTGCCTAAAACATTACTTTTGCTTGTTTTCCTGGAGTGGGAGAATAAGTGATACCAAACCATGACTGCAGGCTAGAATTAATCATAGCTGCTCATTAGGGGTTAGCTTCTGCCCATTCTGGTGTGGTGGTTACAGTTTCCTTATTACAGAAACGCTATTGGTGGCATGGTCTCTATAAAAAGACAAAACAATATGTCCTTAGCTGTTACATTTGACAGCATATTAAAAGTTCCACCACAACACGCCCACCGCAGACGCCTCTCTTATGCTCAGACAAACCAATGGCATGTGACTATCTTGGTCAAAAACAAAAGAGGGAGGTAGAGCGAAAAGTCTGGATTCTTGCTCCACGGGGGTACTTAGGTAAACACAGAGAATCCAACATGAAAATTGGAAGGGAAGAGAGTGATCAACGTATGTTGAAGCACTCAGTGTTTTGTAAAATACCCCTCACACACCAAAAGGCCCCTTGGTGTCATGCTTCATCATCGGGGTCTTCACACCCCTCTATCGGGATGCGGCGTGCTGCGACCTACGACTACGCGGGAGCACTAGTAGTAATGACTATGTGTGGTGTTAGGTGTGTGGGGTGTATTTAATTTAAGTGAGTGGTGGGATGTGGTGAAAAAATTAAAAAATACCTGGCGCATGAGTTGAAGGAAAATTTTATTCTGAACTCTGGCTGGTATTATTAAAAAGAAGTGCAGTGTGAGGTCAGGGCTGTTATATTAGGGAACAGGACCTCTGGTGTGCGTTGTCGACATGTTTCGGAGCCAAGCTCCTTCTTCAGGACGGGGGCACGACCTCCCCACCTTACTCACGTTTTTATAAATAAAAAAGTGTATTATACAGAAAAGTGGCAAAAAATAGGCTAAGTGTGCCTACAGCGGTCTGCTACAAGTACAATGACCTGTAGAAAGACAAAAAAGGGAGAAAACAACATTGGTTACCCTTGTAGCGGGTAGTTCAAGCAGGTGCAGTCACCTGGAACCTCACCAGAATGCTTGTTTTTAAAGCCTGTGGAAGGAAAAGGACTCACAACACATACAACATAGAACACACATGTTTGGTACTCGGAGTTATTGTTGGTCATACTTATGAAGCTTGCTTGTGGGCTTCATGAGCAAAAAGGAACGTCTGGGGAGTTGCTATTATTGCAATCTGTTGGGAAGAATGATGCAGGTTTTAATAAATCATTCTTACTCACTTAGATGTCAGAAGGATGGTCTTGTTCAGGTCGATCTATGTAATACTCACAATGACAGGACGCTATGGACACCGTCTATCCCCACATGCTGCTCCGCTGGTTGTGAGGTGGTGAACCAGTGGGCATGCTATTTATACCATTCTTTTAATTGGGCGGAAGCATCTGTGTTGCCTAACATGGGTGTTCCGCTCCATGTTAATTGCCAAATGCCCATGTACGGAGCGTCCGCCAATTAGCCAGTATCATGCTTCTCTGTCTGTCATAGAATGACATGGAATTAGCGTCTTGTTATTTACCCCGCATGCGCATGGAAAGTGTTCTGTCACGCATGCGCTGGGTAGCGTTTCTAGCGCATGCGCATTAGGTTCTGGCACTACTAAAAGGCACTGATTATCGCGCATGCGCATTAGGAGTTTTAGCGGTCCTTGAAGTACTGTATATGAATCTCTGAAGATAAATAACTGTGTTAATAGTGACAGCGCTGGTTTTTTAGTTGCTCATTGTGAATTACGTTAGTGTTTATTTTTGAGATATTCATTCTTTGAAGGTCTATTCTTTGGCAAAACTGAAAGAATGTTTACTGATTACTGGTTAATTGGGTCCATGGCACATCGTCATTAAGCCCAATTAAATGGGTTCCAAGCCTGAAAACCCATCTTTGTTCTTTCTGGAAGAGCCCGGCTTCAGAGGGTAGTTGCTCTATAATTGTCCAATTGAGGTCATTTACACAGTGTCCTGCAGTTAGGTAGTGTGTTGCCATTTTCGTTGTGCTCTTCTTACAGCGCACATTACTCTTGTGTTCATTCATTCTTGTTTTTATGGCCCTCGTGGTCATACCTACATATTCAAGGTTGCAGGGGCACTTGATCAGGTAGACCACGTTTTTGGAATTGCAATTGGAAAATTTTCTTTGCTCCCAAGTTGTTCCATTACGGAAGGAAAGTTTTTTACTTTTCCTGGTCAGGTGGCAGCTACTGCAGTTCCCATAGGGGAAATGACCCTGGATGTCAACAGACGGTTGCGTGACTGCTGTTGTTGGTTTTGGTCTTGTATGTACCAACATGTCTCTCAGGTTTCGTCCCCTTCGGTGAGCAAACATAGGTTTTTCAATGTTTAGGTGACCACATGTTAGTATCCTCCAATGTTTATTTACAATTTTTGATACTTCATTGGACATGGTGTTGAAAGTTGTCACACATATCGGTCGTTTGTTCTCATTGGGTTCTTTTGTTCGATCCTCCAGTAGGGCCTCTCTGTTGTTATTCTTGGCCCTTTTTAATGCTTTGGCAATTATTCTCTTGGGGTACTCTCGTTGCTTTAGCTTCTCACTCAGGTCTTCTGCCTGTGATTTGAAATTGGACACATTTGTACAATTACGTCTGAGACGTAAAAATTGTCCATACGGCAAGTTTTCACGCTGGTGCCTGGGGTGAAAACTGTCGTATCTTAACAGACAATTTCTCGATGTTGGCTTGAAATGGGTGGGGAAACCCCCGACAAACCAGGAGCATGACAGGCTCCCTACCCAACCAACGAACAGAATCCATACAGAGCAAACATAAAATGTTGGAGGAGGTATATAGATGACGTCCTAGTCATCTGGGAAGATGACCGACAATCTGCTGAAGATTTCCAAATCTGGCTGAATAACCAAAATGCCTTCCTCAAATTCACAAGTACCATATCGGCCAACCTACTAGTCTTCCTAGATCTGAATATCTATGCAGAAGATGGGGGTTTAAAAACCACCACCCATTTCAAGCCAACATCGAGAAATTGTCTGTTAAGATACGACAGTTTTCACCCCAGGCACCTGCGTCAAAACTTGCCGTATGGACAATTTTTACGTCTCAGACGTAATTGTACAAATGTGTCCAATTTCAAATCACAGGCAGAAGACCTGAGTGAGAAGCTAAAGCAACGAGAGTACCCCAAGAGAATAATTGCCAAAGCATTAAAAAGGGCCAAGAATAACAACAGAGAGGCCCTACTGGAGGATCGAACAAAAGAACCCAATGAGAACAAACGACCGATATGTGTGACAACTTTCAACACCATGTCCAATGAAGTATCAAAAATTGTAAATAAACATTGGAGGATACTAACATGTGGTCACCTAAACTTTGAAAAACCTATGTTTGCTCACCGAAGGGGACGAAACCTGAGAGACATGTTGGTACATACAAGACCAAAACCAACAACAGCAGTCACGCAACCGTCTGTTGACATCCAGGGTCATTTCCCCTGTGGGAACTGCAGTAACTGCCACCTGACCAAGAAAAGTAAAAAACTTTCCTTCCGTAATGGAACAACTTGGGAGCAAAGAAAATTTTCCAATTGCAATTCAAAAAACGTGGTCTACCTGATCAAGTGCCCCTGCAACCTTGAATATGTAGGTATGACCACGAGGGCCATAAAAACAAGAATGAATGAACACAAGAGCAATGTGCGCTGTAAGAAGAGCACAACGAAAATGGCAACACACTACCTAACTGCAGGACACTGTGTAAATGACCTCAATTGGACAATTATAGAGCAACTACCCTCTGAAGCCGGGCTCTTCCAGAAAGAACAAAGATGGGTTTTCAGGCTTGGAACCCATTTAATTGGGCTTAATGACGATGTGCCATGGACCCAATTAACCAGTAATCAGTAAACATTCTTTCAGTTTTGCCAAAGAATAGACCTTCAAAGAATGAATATCTCAAAAATAAACACTAACGTAATTCACAATGAGCAGCTAAAAAACCAGCGCTGTCACTATTAACACAGTTATTTATCTTCAGAGATTCATATACAGTACTTCAAGGACCGCTAAAACTCCTAATGCGCATGCGCGATAATCAGTGCCTTTTAGTAGTGCCAGAACCTAACGCGCATGTGCTAGAAACGCTACCCAGCGCATGCGTGACAGAACACTTTCCATGCGCATGCGGGGAAAATAACAAGACGCTAATTCCATGTCATTCTATGACAGACAGAGAAGCATGATACTGGCTAATTGGCGGACGCTCCGTACATGGGCATTTGGCAATTAACATGAAGCGGAACACCCATGTTAGGCAACACAGATGCTTCCGCCCAATTAAAAGAATGGTATAAATAGCATGCCCACTGGTTCACCACCTCACAACCAGCGGAGCAGCGTGTGGGGATAGACGGTGTCCATAGCGTCCTGTCATTATGAGTATTACATAGATCGACCTGAACAAGACCATCCTTCTGACATCTAAGTGAGTAAGAATGATTTATTAAAACCTGCATCATTCTTCCCAACAGATTGCAATAATAGCAACTCCCCAGACGTTCCTTTTTGCTCATGAAGCCCACAAGCAAGCTTCATAAGTATGACCAACAATAACTCCGAGTACCAAACATGTGTGTTCTATGTTGTATGTGTTGTGAGTCCTTTTCCTTCCACAGGCTTTAAAAACAAGCATTCTGGTGAGGTTCCAGGTGACTGCACCTGCTTGAACTACCCGCTACAAGGGTAACCAATGTTGTTTTCTCCCTTTTTGTCTTTCTACAGGTCATTGTACTTGTAGCAGACCGCTGTAGGCACACTTAGCCTATTTTTTGCCACTTTTCTGTATAATACACTTTTTTATTTATAAAAACGTGAGTAAGGTGGGGAGGTCGTGCCCCCGTCCTGAAGAAGGAGCTTGGCTCCGAAACATGTCGACAACGCACACCAGAGGTCCTGATCCCTAATATAACAGCCCTGACCTCACACTGCACTTCTTTTTAATAATACCAGCCAGAGTTCAGAATAAAATTTTCCTTCAACTCATGCGCCAGGTATTTTTTAATTTTTTCACCACATCCCACCACTCACTTAAACTAAATACACCCCACACACCTAACACCACACATAGTCATTACTACTAGTGCTCCCGCGTAGTCGTAGGTCGCAGCACGCCGCATCCCGATAGAGGGGTGCGAAGACCCCGATGATGAAGCATGACACCAAGGGGCCTTTTGGTGTGTGAGGGGTATTTTACAAAACACTGAGTGCTTCAACATACGTTGATCACTCTCTTCCCTTCCAATTTTCATGTTGGATTCTCTGTGTTTACCTAAGTACCCCCGTGGAGCAAGAATTCAGACTTTTCGCTCTACCTCCCTCTTTTGTTTTTGACTTAGTTCAGGCAGCGCACAGCTGCGGGAGTCATACTCTCTTCACAACACATAGTATCACACCCACTAGGTACATACATCAGCGGTCTTTAAAATGGAGGACGAACATGGCCTCACGTTTGGGGACGACGAGATCGACAAAATTCTTACAGCAATCAACCCGTTTGAGGGCCTTAGCAACCCAGAAACAGGTCCCAACATTAATGATTGGAATGAAATAGTAAACCTAAGACGCAACCAAATCAAAGCAGCACTGCATGGTTTACTAATGACGGAATACCTCAGGAATAAAATGGGACCACCAGGTCTGATCGTCAAAACCGAACCATTTATATTCCAGTCAGAGGCCCAGTTTAAAAAGGAGTGGTCACTGATCTCCTGGCACTGCACCAGGGACTGGTTAGTCCTCATTGTAAAAACAGCGGCCAGAATAACACAGGAATTAAAAATTGAAATTCAAAAAATTGAGGTACAACTGAGCACTTACATCTCACCTGCCAACCTTAAAATCAGACTAGATGAACTCAACCAACAGATGACCGAGTTTGAGTATACCCTAAAACAAAGCAAGTTCAACAAATTGAAAAAGGATAAAGACAAATTCACACCTGAAGGAGCTTATCCATATACAAAAGCTGACTATGTGCACAAGAACCAAAATAGTGATATAGACAGTGATGGGTCAGACAGTTCAGCTAGCTCTAACTCTGGCAATGGTCAAAGGTACCGTCCAAACCGAGGCGGTTGGAGACAAAAGAGACAACAATTCCCGAGACCACGGGGGTGGAGAGGGTATCCTCAATTCCCACAATATATGGGACCTCCACCGTTCCCACCATTCCAGTTCGGCCCGACAGCGAATGCTCAGGGGTATCCACAATGGAACCAGGACTTCGATGGTGCTTTCTACGATCCACAGCCTTTTTTAGGCACCCGCCCCGGGACACGGGGAAGGAACCGGAAGGGCAACAACGTCACATGGGAGGACCAGAACCAGGGAATCCCCCGACAAACCAGGAGCATGACAGGCTCCCTACCCAACCAACCATCGTCCAGCAACCAGAGAGGGACTTAGTGGTCAATCTCACTCCAAAACCACTAACGACACTACAAACACAAGTGTTAAATAAAGGCTTGGGTTTTGTACCTACACAGAGACCAGATATCTTTAAGGTGAATATTGAGATGCAAGAATTCATACGCAAATTGAAACTACAGGCTTACTTCATGGAAAAACCATCACCAGTTCTGAGAACTGATACCGGCCTTAGACCTAAGTCTACCTTTACCCCACCAGATTCCTTGGTCCCATTGGAGCTATTAGCTTATGAAAAAGCCATCATGACAGAAGTCAATAAACTGGATGTGTCGTCCACTAGAGTTTTTCACAACACAACAAGGGAAGAACAACAAGCCCTAAAAGCGCTATCAGAGGACACAAGTATCATAATAAAACCAGCAGACAAAGGCGGAGCCATCGTCCTACAAACTACAGAGGCCTACGACAATGAATGCTTAAGACTACTGTCTGATAGACGCAACTACATGATCCTACAACAGGATCCAACAGAGAACCTGAGGATCAAAATCGGAGGGATGATCGAAGAAGGCCTAGCACACGATTGGTTGAGCAAAAAAGAAGGCAAATTTTTGGAGCAGAAAAAAACACGTATTCCGTACTTTTACAGCATCCCGAAAATTCATAAAAACCTCACCAATCCTCCAGGAAGACCGATAGTATCTGGGATCGGTTCGATCTTGGAACCCCTGTCGAAATTCGCGGATGCTTTCCTGCGCCCACTAGTGCAATCAACAAACACCTACCTCAAAGACACAAAAGCGGTCTTACAACTCCTGCAGGACATACCTTTTGACCCAGGAAGTCAACTCCTAATCAGCCTAGACGTTGAAAGTCTTTATACCAGCCTTCCTCATGACGAAACACTCGTGATCATTGAAGAAGTTCTCTTCTCAACACAATGGAAGTACCAGACACCACGAGGGCTGGTTCTAGAATGCATCTCGTTGGCACTACAAAAAAACTTCTTTCAATATAAAACCACGATTTACCAGCAGTGCCATGGGACCAGCATGGGAAGTACCTTTGCTCCGAGCCTGGCTGGGCTCTATGTACACCACCTTGAGACCACAAAAATTCTCCACGAACAGAATCCATACAGAGCAAACATAAAATGTTGGAGGAGGTATATAGATGACGTCCTAGTCATCTGGGAAGGTTACCGACAATCTGCTGAAGATTTCCAAATCTGGCTGAATAACCAAAATGCCTTCCTCAAATTCACAAGTACCATATCGGCCAACCTACTAGTCTTCCTAGATCTGAATATCTATGCAGAAGATGGGGCTTTAAAAACCACCACCCATTTCAAGCCAACATCGAGAAATTGTCTGTTAAGATACGACAGTTTTCACCCCAGGCACCTGCGTGAAAACTTGCCGTATGGACAATTTTTACGTCTCAGACGTAATTGTACAAATGTGTCCAATTTCAAATCACAGGCAGACGACCTGAGTGAGAAGCTAAAGCAACGAGAGTACCCCAAGAGAATAATTGCCAAAGCATTAAAAAGGGCCAAGAATAACAACAGAGAGGCCCTACTGGAGGATCGAACAAAAGAACCCAATGAGAACAAACGACCGATATGTGTGACAACTTTCAACACCATGTCCAATGAAGTATCAAAAATTGTAAATAAACATTGGAGGATACTAACATGTGGTCACCTAAACTTTGAAAAACCTATGTTTGCTCACCGAAGGGGACGAAACCTGAGAGACATGTTGGTACATACAAGACCAAAACCAACAACAGCAGTCACGCAACCGTCTGTTGACATCCAGGGTCATTTCCCCTGTGGGAACTGCAGTAGCTGCCACCTGACCAAGAAAAGTAAAAAACTTTCCTTCCGTAATGGAACAACTTGGGAGCAAAGAAAATTTTCCAATTGCAATTCCAAAAACGTGGTCTACCTGATCAAGTGCCCCTGCAACCTTGAATATGTAGGTATGACCACGAGGGCCATAAAAACAAGAATGAATGAACACAAGAGCAATGTGCGCTGTAAGAAGAGCACAACGAAAATGGCAACACACTACCTAACTGCAGGACACTGTGTAAATGACCTCAATTGGACAATTATAGAGCAACTACCCTCTGAAGCCGGGCTCTTCCAGAAAGAACAAAGATGGGTTTTCAGGCTTGGAACCCATTTAATTGGGCTTAATGACGATGTGCCATGGACCCAATTAACCAGTAATCAGTAAACATTCTTTCAGTTTTGCCAAAGAATAGACCTTCAAAGAATGAATATCTCAAAAATAAACACTAACGTAATTCACAATGAGCAGCTAAAAAACCAGCGCTGTCACTATTAACACAGTTATTTATCTTCAGAGATTCATATACAGTACTTCAAGGACCGCTAAAACTCCTAATGCGCATGCGCGATAATCAGTGCCTTTTAGTAGTGCCAGAACCTAACGCGCATGCGCTAGAAGCGCTACCCAGCGCATGCGTGACAGAACACTTTCCATGCGCATGCGGGGAAAATAACAAGACGCTAATTCCATGTCATTCTATGACAGACAGAGAAGCATGATACTGGCTAATTGGCGGACGCTCCGTACATGGGCATTTGGCAATTAACATGGAGCGGAACACCCATGTTAGGCAACACAGATGCTTCCGCCCAATTAAAAGAATGGTATAAATAGCATGCCCACTGGTTCACCACCTCACAACCAGCGGAGCAGCGTGTGGGGATAGACGGTGTCCATAGCGTCCTGTCATTGTGAGTATTACATAGATCGACCTGAACAAGACCATCCTTCTGACATCTAAGTGAGTAAGAATGATTTATTAAAACCTGCATCATTCTTCCCAACAGATTGCAATAATAGCAACTCCCCAGACGTTCCTTTTTGCTCATGAAGCCCACAAGCAAGCTTCATAAGTATGACCAACAATAACTCCGAGTACCAAACATGTGTGTTCTATGTTGTATGTGTTGTGAGTCCTTTTCCTTCCACAGGCTTTAAAAACAAGCATTCTGGTGAGGTTCCAGGTGACTGCACCTGCTTGAACTACCCGCTACAAGGGTAACCAATGTTGTTTTCTCCCTTTTTTGTCTTTCTACAGGTCATTGTACTTGTAGCAGACCGCTGTAGGCACACTTAGCCTATTTTTTGCCACTTTTCTGTATAATACACTTTTTTATTTATAAAAACGTGAGTAAGGTGGGGAGGTCGTGCCCCCGTCCTGAAGAAGGAGCTTGGCTCTGAAACATGTCGACAACGCACACCAGAGGTCCTGTTCCCTAATATAACAGCCCTGACCTCACACTGCACTTCTTTTTAATAATACCAGCCAGAGTTCAGAATAAAATTTTCCTTCAACTCATGCGCCAGGTATTTTTTTATTTTTTCACCACATCCCACCACTCACTTAAACTAAATACACCCCACACACCTAACACCACACATAGTCATTACTACTAGTGCTCCCGCGTAGTCGTAGGTCGCAGCACGCCGCATCCCGATAGAGGGGTGCGAAGACCCCGATGATGAAGCATGACACCAAGGGGCCTTTTGGTGTGTGAGGGGTATTTTACAAAACACTGAGTGCTTCAACATATGTTGATCACTCTCTTCCCTTCCAATTTTCATGTTGGATTCTCTGTGTTTACCTATGTGACTATCTTGACCACTGTGGACCTCTAAATTAGGGGTGAGCGGTGAACTCCACTCCGCCAGTGGAGTTTGCGGAGTTCTGCCAACTCCACGCTCTGCTGGGAGCCTGGAGTTCAGCTAAAACTCCAATTCTGCTGTATGGCGGAGATTGCCCCCTCCACCCACCTCTAGCCTGCAGGTTTCACTGGCACTCTGCCCTCAGCTGGGTGAGTGCTGACTAGCAGTGGGGGGAGCTGAACCTAATATGTGCCTGCTATGCATGCAGGCACAATGGCACCTGGGAGCGAACAGTGACACGTGCATAGCACCTCAGCAAACATGCATATGTGTGTTCTTCATGAGCCAAACACACATGCTCAGATCCCAGTACGGATCTCCATCTCGTGGATACCTCACACATGGGCAGGTGCTGGAATTTTCCGCTGGTAACACTATGCAGCCACCCACTATACAGACCACTAGCTCATTGAAACCTTCTTCAATCACAGGATGCGGAGTGTTCCACAAGGTTGGGAGATTTTGACAGTGCCGGTCACTAACCCATAGATATCTCATTTGTTCACCAGTGCTGAGATATTTTGCAGTTGATTGTGGAGATTGGCTCACTTTTCCGGTCACTTCCTCGGAAGACCATGCTCGTTTATAGCTGAAGGAGATATTGGAGCACAGCACTAAGTTTACTCACCACTACCTCCTGGATGCATCATGCGCATGCATGTGTTATAATGTTCAGCAGGAGGCAGTAGAGGTTGGGTCACCCTCCGTGTTACTATCTCCTGCACAGACAAGTGCTGCAGCACCTGCAGGAGGCATTGAGGTTTGGTCACTGACTTTTCTCCAGCGCCCGCATCTCTATTTTAGTGTCTATGTTAGGTACAGATATGCTATTTTAATTTTTTCACTCCTAAAATTTTCTTCACTCACCCACAAGTTAATAACTGTGCAAGAAAAGGCTGCGTAGGGACGGTTTAGCAAAGTATCTGCAGTCCAGCACCACATAGTTGTGTGAGCATTAAGATATTTTAGGGAAAGTGCATTGATTCTAGCTCATTTAACATTAAATCTAAAAATAAATAAGACCACACAGGTGTTTAATTTACAGTAAAATGTATGTATCTACTTTAAAATAGAGAGCTATGAATTACCAGTAAGTTCAGTCCATGGGAACTTTTCCAGAGAGGTCTGTAAATCTGATGCAGCAGCAACAGCTGAGAACAACAGCATAGAAACAGGACATGCCTAAAAGGGTGAAATTTAAGTAAATCATAGAAGGACTTAAATCCTTCTTCACAGCGCTTGGATATACAAAGAGGATGTGCTTTGCATCTCTCTTACCCGAATGTAGTAACACTGCCACCATGAACCCTCCTTAAAGCAGCCCACTGGCGAGAGGAGTGTTGCATCCCCGAGACTGAACTGCTGCCGCTGGGTGCTGCCAGTACCCGGGCTGCAGCAGTTTTCACTGGGGTGCTGCATGCACACGCTCTGCCACAGGTGAGCAGGATGTATACTTAAATGATCATTGGTGGGTAAAAGGGAAGCATAGCAGCGACAGTGAGGAGTGGGTGGAGAGGACCAGCTTTTAGATCACTGGGCAGAAGGTACTGCTGCTGATACTAAGTATTGCTGCCAGTTCCAGACCGGTTAGTGGTGTGTACTATTACTAGGGCTGCTGCTCTTAGTACTAAGGCTTGGTCAATAAATACATGATGATATTTACATCTGTGTCGACTCGTTTGTTTGTTACTCAGAGGGGTGGAGCGGAACTCTGCTGAATTTGAATGAGTTTTTATTTAACACTGCGGATTTCTGCATAGTGCAACTCAGCGAACTCCGCCCACGCCTACTATAAGTAAAGATCGTTCTTTTAAATATATTATATTGGCAGTGGATTCATGTTCCACAGTTCTATGGCTGTTGCCACAGTGATATGCTGATGCTTGAACTGTTATAAAAGATCTGCAAACCTTTATTGAGACATTTGCAGCAGCTGCATTCCACTCAGACCAGGGACCAGCATTTGTCTCTAGGGATTACTGGGATACCATCTGGGACTGTGTGGCTGTGCATTATTCCTCCCCCTATCTTCCTGAGTGAAATTCAATAGTGGAAAGGGAAAACCGTGACTTAAAGCAATGTTAAACAGTAGTATTAAGTTCAGGTCATAGTTGGGTCCATTACTTGTATGGAGTCCAGAGGGCTTTAAATAATCTCTCTAATAGATCCATGGGCCACTGGACCTTTGAGGTCCTGTTTGCTGTCGAGATATACATTCTAGACTTTGAAAATCCTGGCACAGTGGCAGCAGATATGCCTTTTGACATCAATGAACGTTTTGCTGTTTCACAGGAACTCCAAAACTTCTGAGATGACCTCTCAAATGAAACTTGTAAAATTTCTGCCACTGAAGTAGTGATGGAGCAACCAGCAATTCCTGAATGGATTCCTAAAGTTGGGGATCTAGTTTGAGAGAAGATTACCAAAAAGAAGGAGTTTGTCCAATCATGCACAGCACCGGTGCCAGTCCTTGGTATTGCAGGTACCAGAACTTTGATTTTGCTAATGCTTGCAGGTTGTAGAAAGAAATAATTTGTGTTCATTGACCACATCAAACCACACCATATGGAAATGGAAAGTCCTACACAGTAGAATACGAGTGCTACTGGATAGCTACTTGTCTCCTCTCACTACCATGCTGAAAAGACCTCTATAAGCATTAAATAATACAGAAATTGCTACTCCTCGGCAGGGAATGTCAGATATTGAAGTTCTACTACATTATGTTACTACTACTAACACCATAAACACACCATATGTGAATTCAGTCTTCGACTGCCATTCCTAATGACAAAGTTCTATATTATCAACCACTCTTGGAGGTACCAACCAGTTCCATTTTACCACATGTGGCCCCTGTTTTTGCAAGGACTGCCTCTGTCTACTTTGCCGACACTGACGACTTTTACTCGGATTCGGCACATCCTTCATTCCATGGGATACATGCATTTGCTTTCTGGCTGAAATAGACTTACCTTATTCCACTATGGTCTTGCAGATGGATCTTCATCTCACTGATTTTCCTATTAATTCATATTGGATTTGTCACAGTTTTCTTTTTGATCCTAAATGGACATTCGTTTTCAGAACACTCTGAAGTTGATCTGGCAGCATAAAGTCTGAAGGTACCTGTCCCATTCGAACATTTGTGGATTTAATGTCCCAGATGGATATGTTTGGGATAGTTACCCATTTGATTTTTTTTTCCTACAGAAACATTGCAAATTCCTAATGTAATTAAAATATCCATGGATAATGTTATCACTCCTGGTAGTATTTCTGATGACTGGGATGATACCACTGTGAAAACCATTCTTCTGATCTGGAATCTTATACAGTATTTGAAACGGAGGATTTATATCTTAATTCTGCTTATTATGGTAAAATGTTTTATCATCAACATTATTTACATAGAGCTAGTATTCCATGTACAGTTTTCAATGTCACACAAGAGGAACATTGCCCAACACCACCAGTGGGTATTTCAAAAACCTGCAAGCATTTGCATATGCTTCTTGAATCAACCCCTTATACCCAAGGGCTTATTTATGAGCCCTTCCTTCAATTTTGCGACGCCTGTGCGCCGCTTTTTGTGGCGCACCAGTGGCGTAAAAAATGCCTCCTGTTGCGCCCTATTTACAAAGTGATGAATCTAAGCAGATGCGTCACTTTGTAAACCCCTGCGCTACATTATATCTGTGTCAGGTATAATGTATGCAGAGTGGGCGTTCCCACATAAGTACGCCTCGTAGAAGTGACGCAGTATAATCAACAAGATTTCACTGCGCCACTTCTAGGATGCAAATGCGTCAATATCTTACGCCTGCCTCACAGCAGGAGTAAGACTGACGCAGACCCTTTCACATGGGGCTTGCCCCATGTGATAGGACACATTACTGGAGTTGTGTCAAATCAAATCAAAATAGTCTTTATTCGATATTTTTCAATCATGAAAGACATTTACAAGTTCATCCCCCACCCAATAGATAGTAAGATCCACAGTTGATCATTTCAACTTCATCTAAAAAAAGAGCTTACTAGCTCATTCATATTTACAAAAATTAAATATATTATATTAAAAAGATAAAACAGTATTAAAAAGGTAATTCATTCAATGCTAGATATATTGGTTTCTCAATACAATTTACAAAATCGTATAGCAGCATATAACAACTGGCCCTGGGGTTATTGCAAACTCATTTTGTGGGCCCGAATTATCCACATCCAGTGTAAGAATTTAGACATGGCTATAACAACTGGTTGAGAAGTATCAGTTCTTAAAATCCTAATGGCCTCGCTAGCAGTTTTGAGGCCTAACTGAACACAAATCGTTTTGAGCCACGATCTTCTGGGTACATTATACTCTGGGCAGGCAAACAATACATGCCCAATGTTTTCCCTTTGGTCAGGGCAAAAAGGGCACACCGAACTTTGGTTCCCACGCCATTTTACAGTTAGAATATTTAGTGGTAGTGTCCCCACCCTCATTTGGTGATACTTCTTCCGGTCCCCTGGGATGGTAATCCAATCCCAGTAGGGTTCTAGGGCCGGTACATGCTTGAGCTCTAAGAAATCGGTGGTAAAAGATGGTTCAATACGACATCCAAAAGTCTTAGCCTCAACCATGTTCCAATACAGATCACAAAGTGTTTTCTTGGGTGGAAAGACATTCCTCACAGGGTCATCCCATAATGGAGATAGACCCATAGCCGTATAAATTGCTTTCACCTCCCTCAGCCATTGAATTTTATGAGATTTATCCGAGTCTCTAACCTCGAGGAAGCACTGGGCATACTGGAGGCGTTCCGGGGTTACCCATAGTCTCCTCCAGTAGGCGACTGATCTATATTTTGCCATATCCTCGAAGCTATGAGATCCCAGGTCATAATGGAGAGGTATCAAAGGAGTGGATACTGGTAAACCAGTGATGTTGCGAAAAAATTTGTTTTGGGCAACCGTCAACTTGGTGAGGTTGCTGAGCCCCCAGAGTTCCGCCCCATAAAGGACCGCTGCTCCAACCTTTGCATTGTGAATCTTTAAAACCGGAGTGATAGGCCTGGTGTGTGATGAATAAAATTCCTTGGTAAGTGCTCCTGTCAATTGTGCATGCCTCGTAACCAGCTGATTGGTATGCTGTTTCCAATCTAACTTGTATGACAGGGTAATGCCCAAGTAATTAAAGACTTGGGTCTGTTCTAGTTGAACCCCGTCCATAATCACCTTCCCTCTAACATATTTCCGTTTGTGCAGAATCATGAATTTTGTTTTGGCTGTGTTGATAACAAGACCATGGTCTTGAGGAAAATTGAATTTTGCCTTGTCATGTGTCCCTACGTGTTCCCCATCATATGTTATTTGTGCATGATTGACATGCATATGTTCCCCCTCTCCAGATTAAAAGACGCAATTATAGTTGTGTCCAACGTTAGTATGTCAGTTATCCAACGTTTCTATTGTGCACGTTAATTCATCGAGTTGTCCCCGTTCCTAGGCCTCATAGGGCCCGGACACCAGATTCAAGCTCCAGTCTCCTGAAACCACTCCGAGGAGTGATGCAGCCCCTCCCGCATCCCTGACCCTTCGCTTACTTTCTGCCAAGCAGCGCGGTGCCCGGCCTGGCCTGCCTGCCTGTCTGCCAAGAATATGTTATGCCTCTAGTTATCAGTTCAGCTCCCCGGCTTCACATTCCTAAGCTAACGATCCGCATAAACATCTTCAGCTATAGTCTAGTCTTCCTGTCTCCATGCAAGAGAATTACTGAATTAGTATCCATAGAAGATTCATAGCACACGCAATGCATGTAGAAATATATGCATGCACCAGCCTTAGTGTCAAGTAGCCTTTGCCCTGATGACATTTAGATTCTGGCAACATGTTCTCCAAACACGAGATATCAGATATGCTATAGGTACATGTCGTCCTGACATCCCAGACTTTAGTCTCCTCTTCTAGTGCCAGAAGTCAGAGCCCCAGCTCTCCCCAGTTACACGTCATGGCCTGTTTGCGCGCACCAGTAGGTTAAAGGTTCCAGCTGCCCAGGTAGCCCCCTCCATGTATCCACCCATTTATGACACGTCTGTGACGTTTACATCACATGTCTCCGTGCACGCCCTGTGCACGCCTTCTTTGTGCGCCCATATGTTCTTATCTTACGTTTGTCACTTGTTACGCCTACTGTATTCAATGCAATTGTACTGTTTTCCTATATATACTATGTAATGTTAATGAGACGTTGCAGCTGCCATTCCATTCCAGTGCATGCCACTCCATGGTCTTTAGGCTCGAGCCATCCGATTAAAGCCATTCTGACTCAGATACAACGGATCCTGCCTCTTATTTATTGAGCTATCTGTTTTAGTTAATGCATAGAAAAATAGTACCGGTAATTAATTATTTATTTACCACATAAAATGGCGCCCGAATAGGTACGAGCCCCTTCCCCACGCGCCGGCGATGTAACGCAGGCCCCCTGACCCTTCTACAGCCGTGACGGACCTCTACTGCGCACCTGCAGATATTTCTGCTCAAGTCTCCCTCAGGCCCACGGAGGAGACGGAGACTGCGGTCCGGCATCCAGACGAGGCGGTGAGGAAGGCGGGTCGTTCCGACCAGAGCCCAAGCCGAGAGAGCAAGGTCCGAGGTATCCGGAGGCCCACCTGTAACCGAAGCCCGAAGCCCGAAGCGCATGCGTAGTGCGTAGCAGTAACCAGACGTCGTAGCAGTCCAGTCCAGTCCGAGGCCTTCAGTTTGCTTCCCGGTGAGTACCGTTGCTGGGGGTATCTAGACGGGTTCATTAATTTGTGCCCGGTCCGACGAGTTTGGGTACACAGATCCGGTCCGACGTGTTCACCTAGGTGGATACGGTATGACGTGTCTCTTTAGGAGACCGGTATGTTCTGTACTGTTTTAGCAGTGCATCCAGTAATTCTAGTAAGTCTGTTCTCGAGAAATTCAAGTATTATGTTTTCAATGTATTAGGTAGTATTCTGTTCGAACTGTTATTAATGTGTTCTTGATGTCGTGGTATGAGTGATTATTTTGCTATTCATTATTGTGTTCATTGTGTATTGTGTTCAAGTTCAAGTACGGTTCAAATATGCCTTTGTTTTCGAAGTTACGTCAGATAAAAACCAGAAAAGGGTTACTCGAAGAATCAGTTCCTGTCCCTCCCAGGGACAGTCCTGGACATTTCATGTATCATAAACATGGCTTAGATGCCATACTGTATCTAGATTTATGGGTGGACTACACCAAACATCTTGAAGAGAAATATAGATGGCCTGTTTCAGGAACATGGGATGCCGAGTGCATCATGAGAGTAGAGGAAGCATTATGGAAAAAGAAAGCCAGACAATCCCAGAAAGATGCCATAGAATTATGGCGTAAAGAATCGCATAAAAGAACCGAGAAAGAATTCAGAAAAGCAGAATTAAGTAGGGAATTCTCCGAAAAAGCCCAAGAAAGGGAATTACTAGAAGAAGGTAAACGAGTTAGAGCAGAACAGTCAGACAGACAGAGAAATGCCCTTATTAAGGGTATGTATCCCCTTCTCGCCGACGGTTTGCCGAAGGCGACCCCGGAAACGCCCTGTAATTTACCGCCACCCTTGGTCCCGACTAAGCTACGTCATAAACCGACTGCAGCTGAAATTTTTCTTTCTTCCTATTTAGACGACACTGTCCCCGAATATGCTAATACAGATCCTACCCCGCCAGTCCAAGTTCAAGTCCAGCCCCCTGCTAATAATGTAATTACTGTGCCTCCAGTCGTTGGTCCTGTCCATGTGCCAGTTCCCCAGGATCAACCCACATTACGTACCCCTACTTTGCCAGTAACGTTACCAGTAGCCGCACATTCAGTATTAATCGACGATTCCAGTTCAGGAGGGGCAGGGGGAGGTATTCCTATCACCCCGCCTCAAACAAAACGCCTGACGCTGAGAGATGCAGCGTTACAACGTACGCCGAAAGTGACTACGTACAAAGCCCTCAGAAAGTATTTCAATGAGTGCGGATCTGATTGTAGATATGATCCAGTACCAGGTGAAGATGGTATGATAATATATTCCATACGCTTACGACGAGTTGCAAGCTTCTTGGTTACCATATCAAATATGAAAGAACACCTAGACAGAATATATCACTTTATCCGAACAGGGGAGAAACCAGAAAGTATTCACGAAGCTATGGTACACAGAAAAGTCGAGATTCAAGGCATGATTTTGCAATTTTTAATAAATTGTTTAATTAGAGAACAGGATCATCCTGATAAAAATCCAGAAGAGATGAGAGTCCTGACCAGATGGAGTGACAATATAGCAGAAGTAAAACACAAGACACAAAATAGTATAGAAACTATGTACAGAAAGATCCGTAAAGAAATTATAAGTATACACCAAAAGGAGGAAGCAATGAGAGTAGCCGAGAAAGAGAATGACTCTTCAGACGAAGAGGTAGACAACGGGAATCCCACCAGAATAGCGTATGTAGGTAGGACGAGACCATCTGATAGACACACACGCCTAGACTACAAGAAAGCTTTTCCTCCTCCCGTACCGGAACAGTGTTCTCTTGAACAAGTATTCCAGGCTACCGATAAAGTTCTGAAATTACGAATAGGTTACAGTGAACTTATTACCATGCATGAACAAGAACTAGCCCGATCAGCAGTTCGATGGACTAGTGATTCTACCACGTTTTCAGACGAAGTAGTGGCTCAAATGTTTCTGAAACTGCCGCCAGCCGAGCAGCGACTGGTGGGTATGTACATGATCCAGCACCTCATTACACTGTACGAGAGTCAGCATTCTGATCCAGGGCCCTTATATAATGTACTGAACGAGTTACTCCTAAACAGATGGAAAGGTCTAGGTACCGATTTAATTAACGTCATTCTAGAACAGCGCCACAAATACAGAACGTTCCTGACTCCGCATTTTGTTTCTGTTTCACCCCCTTTCTACATAGATAGACAGAATCCGTTGCGAGAAGTACATCCTGTTAAGGGAACGGGGGGTGAGCTCGAACGAGTATTTGTTTATACCCCTATAACGAAAATAGAACTACTAGAAATGTAAAAGTTAGTACCCTGTCACGATAAAGATCCAGCAGGGTTCCACCGTAAATTAAAAGACATGCTCCGTATGGGAGAATACACGTATCCTGATATCATCAAAATGTTAAAGGTCCTGTTGCCTGCGGGCATATATGAAAAACTGAAAGAAAAAGAATGGGAGGTGGGAGAGAAAAAGATAGATTGGACCGCGTTAGAGAACGAAGATAACACACGAGTCCCAGGTACTGGTCTTGGGGATAAAGCCAAAGAATTGCCCGAGTTGTTAATACAAGTCTTGCCAAGATTACTAGCCACGAAAAAGGAAGACTGGGACGCCATCTCAGCCTGTAAACAGAAACAAGACGAAGACACTAGTGATTTTTATTCCAGATTCGAGAAATGTTTCATTATTAATAGCGGTCTGAAAACAAGTAGTGAGTCGTATCCACATCTTTTTGTTACCAAACTAGTTGAGAATTCTTTACCGCAAGTAAAAAATCGAGTATTGAAAGTCGAGAGTACATGGCAAGCTAATACCCCGTCCCAAATGCTACAGATGCTACAGTATCACCAGAATAGAATCAGGGAAGAGCAAGAACACGAAAGGAGACGTATGAAAGATACGAAAATGAAAGTACTAGTCGCACAGTCTGTTCAACCAGATAGTCAGAAGAGGGGTACGAATCAAACTAGTCATTCTGCAGCTCCTGTTAAAGGGACATGCAATTACTGTAAACAGCCAGGTCATTACATAAACGAATGTGCAGTTCTGAAACATAACATAGCTACAGGTAAGACGAAAGAGAGACCACGTCCTCCTAGACAAGAACATGTTCCGCAGAATTCCCAGCCACCACAGAACGCACAACAGACAGTTACAGTACCGCAGCCTATAGCTGCCACACAACACGTTACACAGCAGATGTACCAGTACGCACAGTCAGATTATCCAGAATATCAGCAGTATTCATGAAATAGCCTAGAGAGGGAAGTTGGCTTGCCTTTCATCGAGATTCCTGTAGATCAAGAGGGTCCCTATGTACACAGTCAAGTATTAGGGAAAGACAGAAAGTTTCTGATTGATACAGGGGCAAGTAGGACTACCATCAGTCATGACGAGGTTCCAGGGGCTCCACTCTCAGGCTCAAGAAATGTTTCCCTGGGATTTTCAGGAAAGCCTATTGTTAATGAAATATCGAAACCAGTTTCCCTAGAAGTTGGTCCATTGTCCCGAACTACAGATTTGTTGCTTACGAAATCCTGTCCTGAAAATTTACTTGGTATTAAAACATTGAAAGAGTTAGGTGCCGTAATATGCTGCTCTCCAGAAGGAGTGAGATTGTTTATACGTGATTTTAAAGGTCATTATGTGTTACGTGATTTTGATCCAAGATTACTGAATGTACCACAGCATTTATGGGCGCAAGGTCCAACTGATGTAGGTTGTATGCACATTACACCATATCGTGTTACTCTGAAACCAGGTGTTGTATTACCACGAATCCGACAGTACAAGTTACCCCCTGAGGCTGTTGCAGCCTTATCGAAAATTATTGACGAGCTCATCGCTCAAGGAGTAGTTGTAGAAACTGACTCCAATGTATGTAATTCTCCTATCATTCCGATTCTTAAACGTACTGATCCAAATGCACCTCCAGTTTATCGATTAGTGATTGACCTTCGAGAACTTAATAAATGTATCATACCCCAGTACCCAGTGGTTCCAGATATCTCTTCCCTATTGACTGCCATTGATTCTGAAGCTACGTTCTTTACTGTTATTGATCTCAAGAACGCATTCTTTAGTGTTCCCATTCATCCAGACAGTCAGTTTCTTTTCGGATTCTGTTTAAACGGAAGAAGCTATAAATTCACACGAGCTCCTCAAGGTTTCACAGAAAGTCCTAGTATTTACAGTCAAGCACTTAAAAGACAACTAGACAGTATTCACATGCCAACTGACACTGCCCTGCTCCAGTATGTCGATGATCTATTGATCACAGCCCGTACAGAACGTGACTGCGAACGTGCGTCACTGACAGTCCTGTATTTTCTGGCCGAGATGGGGCACAAGGTGTCCCCTTCGAAACTGCAATTCTGTGTCCAGCAAGTGGTATACCTTGAACACTTACTGTCCAAGAGGGGTAGACAGTTGACACCAGACCGTATCCAGTTAATAGCACATCTTCCACAGCCCAAGACACAGAAGGAGGTACGAGCTTTTATTGGCCTCACTTCTTACTGCAGACAATGGATTCCTCAGTATGCATATCTAGCTAAACCACTGATACAGTTAACGACACAGGAGGCAGCGACACCGACTGTCCTCCCTTGGACCCAGGAACATACACTTGTTTTTAATGAGTTAAAGAAAGCTTTATGTAACGCACCTGTGTTAGCGACACCAAACTACAGTAAGCCTTTTACACTTTTTGTCACTGAACGTGATGGTACAGCATTATCTGTTCTCACACAAGATCAAGCAGGACAAAACAAGCCTTGTGCTTATTTTTCTAGCACATTAGATCCAGTAGCCCAGGCTCTGCCTGCGTGCCTCAAGTCAGTTGCAGCCACAGCTTTAGCTATCAGACAAAGTGATTCCATAGTGTTAGGACACTCCCTGACAGTACAAGTTCCACACTCCGTGGAAGTTCTTTTAAACCGAACACAGACTCAGCACCTGACAATAGCACGTTTAACAGGATATGAACTGAAACTGTTTCAGCCACACATAGAAATCAGACGCTGCAACGTTTTAAATCCTGCTACACTGTTACCCTCGATTACATTGAATCCTGCCACACATGACTGTGTGGAAGTTATCAACACCATGACAAAGCCAAGACAAGACTTGACGGACATTGCATTACCTGATCCAGACCTGACACTTTATGTGGATGGTTCATGTATGAGAACAAGTACAGGAGAGTTAGTAGCCGCGTATGCAGTGACTACTGAAACTGAAGTTATAGAAACATATCGTATTGACACCCTGTCTGCTCAAGCAGCAGAGCTCATTGCTCTGACCCAAGCCTGCATACGAGCCAAGAACCTGAAAGTAAACATATATACAGATTCACGTTATGCATTCGGAGTCGTTCACGACTTTGGAGTACTCTGGCAAGAAAGAGGTTTCATGACCTCTCATGGAGCCAAGATTCAGCATGGTCCCCTCATTCAAGCTCTGTTAGAAGCAATACACTTACCGAAAGCCATTGCCATTATGAAGTGCAAAGCACATACGAAAGCCACTGACACCATTTCCCAAGGTAACGATCTAGCAGATCGAACAGCCAAGCTTACAGCTCAGACTCCAGACATTCCAGCTGACAAGTCAAAGACAGATATTCCAGATCAGACTACTTGTATGACAGTTAAGGACCCTACACGAGATGTACTAGACATACAGTCACATGCTACCTCAGACGAAATCAAGAGATGGTCTGAACAAGGAGGGGTCCAGACAGATCAGGGATGGTTGACGAAGGGAAAAGCCACATGGTTTCTCCCCGACTCTATGGTTCAAGTCATTATTAACACCGCACATAGTCCAGCACATTTAGGAGAAAAAGCCATGTTAGACAGCATCCAGAACCTTTGGTTTAACAAGCATTTACGAGCAGCAGCTAAACAGAAAGTACGTACCTGCATGATATGTTGTCAGTTCAATCCAGGTAAAGGTGTTCCGGTGGAACAAGGTGGATTCCATCCTCCTGACCACCCTTTTGAAGTCCTCCAGATGGATTATATTCAGATGGATCGATGTCGAGGTTTCAAGTATGTCCTCGTAGTTGTATGCGCTTTGTCCAGATGGACCGAAGCTTATCCAGTCCCAGATTACACTGCCGCGACCACTGCCAGGCAGTTGGTTCGTGAGTTTTTCCCGCGCTATGGTTTGCCCAGGGTCGTGTATTCAGACAACGGCCAGCCATTCTCATCCGAACTCATGAAACAAGTATCCCTTCTGTTAGGGTACCAGTGGAAGTTCCACTGTGTACGACATCCCGAGGCAGCTGGCCTCGTCGAGAGACATAATCAGACTCTGAAAATCCGCATTGCAAAAGTTTGCGCAGAGAAAGGCGTAGATTGGATGGTAGCCCTGCCAGTCGCCCTTTTTTACATGAGAATGGTCGCTCACTCCCGCTCAGGTCTGTCCCCTTTCGAGGTTGTATTCGGTCGTCCCCCGAACATGTGGGGTACACCTATGTCACGTAAAATAACTGATGTTGACAGTAATATGCTGACAGATTACCTAGCTTTCTTGATGTCTGCACTACTCTCTTGTCGTTCACAGGTTGTGGCTGCCTTTCCAGACAACACCCAGGTGAAACCGCACAAGGTCGTTCCAGGTGATCTGGTTTTGATCCGAAACTTTGATGGTTCAAGTCCGTTGGAGCCCCGCTGGAAAGAGCCGAAACTGATGACCACAAGGACCGCCGTCAAAGTGGAGGGCCGCAAGGGATGGCTCCACTCCAGTCACGTTAAGCGTTTTCATGGACTCCGTCCAAAGACTTTTTTCAAGGACTGCCCAGATACTGACTCTAAACTCCCCCTGTTAGAGAAAACTCCGCAGCAGGAGTATAAAATGAAATTAAGGTCTAGCAAGTCAGACAGTTTAATTGTTTAAGTCCCTCTCGGGTGAAGCGGTTAGACAGGTTCCTGACATGTATGAGATAGACCCCCATAGTGAGAGAGTTAGTCGAAACTCCAAGAAAATACGTTATTGTAAAAATTTGCGCAGCCGATGCGTAATCACTTTACTGTTTATGTTGTTTCTGAGTCTTACGGTTACATGCATAAGTTATGTTTTACATGTATATTTTCCTCCTATTGATTTACATGTACATTTGTCCTCTAATGATACAGTAGAGCACACCTTTAGTGAACTACCTCCTCACGAGTTATCCTACAGACTTGCCATGCGCAACAATACTTTTATCCGAATGTTACACTATTCACACCAGACTAGCAATGCCACTAATTGTTGGGTGTGTGGTCGACTCCCCCCTTTCCAGACACCGAAGGGAGTTCTGCCACTCTTTCCCTATCCGTTTTCACACAATGGTTCGTGTGGAGCATGGTTTACGATAACGTCATCCTCAGACGATAAGTCCCTTCTGAATAGAACATGTTTCCCAAACAAGGAAGGTCTTTCCCATAGAACAGGGTTAGATCTAGAAAATGAAGTATATGATCTAGGTAATTATTCCTCGAATTTCATGGTTTTGAATGTTCAGTCTGAGACTACTCCAGACTTGCCTGCTATTACAGTCCTACCAGTGAAAGGCGAATTATGTGTCAGAAAGAATGGTTCAGTACATCTAGGACACAGTGATTGTACTACTGTGGTCGAGTATAGTGACAGTGGGAAATCTACTTTCAAAGCCTCACGTCATTCGTATTTTGTATGTGGTCAAACCGCATATGTACGTCTGCCCCTAGATTGGGATGGAACATGTTACATTGCCTTCCTACTGCCACCAGTTTTTCTAGCCCCATCCGATTATCACAGAAATACACATCTAGTACACGTCAGACATAGAAGGGAGATCGAGTCCCCAATTGTCGATCAAACTGAAACTGCCTTAGAACAGTATACAGACTTCAATAAAGGTTTCTTTTTCTTCATAGGACCTATCCAGAATAGTAAGCTAATACGTAGGTTAACCAGAACCCTTCAAGCAGTAGTGAATGAGACTACTTCCGCTCTAGGTAACTTAACAGAAGAACAATCTGCTATGAGATTTGTTGTCCTTCAAAACCGCCTTGTCCTTGACGTCATACTGGCCGATAGGGGCGGAGCTTGTAGAGTCATCGGATCTAGTTGTTGCATTTTCATTCCTAATAACGCACCGTCTGTTTATTCAGCTATAACCAGACTTCATAAAATAGCCCATCAGCTACACCAGAATCCAGGCACCTGGACATGGTCCGGTTGGTTCTGGAGTATAATATCTGCCTGGGGATGGAAAGTATTGTCATTCCTAGGAATAGTAGTAATGATCATATTCAGTTGTTGTCTCTGTTTACAATGTGGCCCTGCGATTAGCGGCTTGTGCGCTACCTCTTGTATTCCAAGTCCTAAATCCCATTCCAGAAAGATTAGAGACGAGCAAATGATACTGTATGAACTGATAGATGGTATCATGAATATTGATGTTTCCTGAGGGAAACGTAGGGAACAAGGAGGGAATGAGGAAAATTGAATTTTGCCTTGTCATGTGTCCCTACGTGTTCCCCATCATATGTTATTTGTGCATGATCGACATGCATATGTTCCCCCTCTCCAGATTAAAAGACGCAATTATAGTTGTGTCCAACGTTAGTATGTCAGTTATCCAACGTTTCTATTGTGCACGTTAATTCATTGAGTTGTCCCCGTTTCTAGGCCTCATAGGGCCCGGACACCAGATTCAAGCTCCAGTCTCCTGAAACCACTCCGAGGAGCGATGCAGCCCCTCCCGCATCCCTGACCCTTCGCTTACTTTCTGCCAAGCAGCGCGGTGCCCGGCCTGGCCTGCCTGCCTGTCTGCCAAGAATATGCTATGCCTCTAGTTATCAGTTCAGCTCCTCGGCTTCACATTCCTAAGCTAACGATCCGCATAAACATCTTCAGCTATAGTCTAGTCTTCCTGTCTCCATGCAAGAGAATTACTGAATTAGTATCCATAGAAGATTCATAGCACACGCAATGCATGTAGTAATATATGCATGCACCAGCCTTAGTGTCAAGTAGCCTTTGCCCTGATGACATTTAGATTCTGGCAACATGTTCTCCAAACACGAGATATCAGATATGCTATAGGTACATGTCGTCCTGACATCCCAGACTTTAGTCTCCTCTTCTAGTGCCAGAAGTCAGAGCCCCAGCTCTCCCCAGTTACACGTCATGGCCTGTTTGCGCGCACCAGTAGGTTAAAGGTTCCAGCTGCCCAGGTAGCCCCCTCCATGTATCCACCCATTTATGACACGTCTGTGACGTTTACATCACATGTCTCCGTGCACGCCCTGTGCACCCCTTCTTTGTACGCCCATATGTTCTTATCTTACGTTTGTCACTTGTTACGCCTACTGTATTCAATGCAATTGTACTGTTTTCCTATATATACTATGTAATGTTAATGAGACGTTGCAGCTGCCATTCCATTCCAGTGCATGCCACTCCATGGTCTTTAGGCTCGAGCCATCCGATTAAAGCCATTCTGACTCAGATACAACGGATCCTGCCTCTTATTTATTGAGCTATCTGTTTTAGATAATGCATAGAAAAATAGTACCGGTAATTAATTATTTATTTACCACAGTCTGCACAAAACACCTCAAAGACTCCAATAGCCTTCTGGAGCCCCTGTTGTGTCTTTGATATTAACAGAGTATCATCCGCAAACATCAACAGGGGGATCAGTTTTCCGGCCAACTTAGGTGCGTCTGTCGGTTGTTGCTCAAAGTACCTGATCACCCTGTTGATGTATAGCGAAAAGAGGGTTGGGGCTAGTACACAACCTTGGCGTACTCCCCTTGCAATGGGAAATTTATCAGTTACGCTACCCTGCTGATTCCATCGGACTTGGGCAAAATTGTTCTTGTGCAATCTAATTAAGAAAGACAGAATTTAATTTGGGATACCCTGTTCTTGTAAAGCTTTCCACAACTTAGCACGAGGGACCAAGTCGAATGCTGACTTAAGATCAACAAAGGCTGCAAAGAGCATACCCCCCCAAGTACCACTACCCTCCAGTATAATAAAACAAATCTAAAAACTTGATCTATAGTGCTAGTATGGCAGCGAAACCCTGCCTGTAAGGGTGACAAAATGTCTTGTTCGTCTATCCAGCCATGGATGCGCTGCAGTACAAGCCTCGCCACTACCTTTTGGATGCATGCAATAAGGCTGATAGGCCTATAATTTCCTGGATCCGAGCATTCCCCTTTTTTAAAGATTGGGATAATCTCGGCTCCCTTCCAGGACTCAGGGATAGGTGAGCCCTTTGCAATGCCATTGGCTAGCAGCTGGATATAGGAAGCCCAGAGGTCCTTGTCGTGCATAAATAGATCTGCATTAACCGAGTCCAAACCTGGGGCCCTTGCTTTTGGAATGTTGTTCAGGGTTTTTAGAACATCAGCTTTAGTGAAAGATAGATAGCTAGCACTCCGATTTATATGCAAAGATGCTTCGCATCCATCTTCATCACTAACCTCGGAGGCGAACTGGGACGCATAGTGAGAAACCCAAGCGTCTGGTGACACATGGTTCATGGGTTGTCCTCTTTTGGCCCCCCTTCCCCACTTAACAATGTCCCAGAAGGAGGACATAGATCTTTCTTTACTGGCTCTTAGGAGATCCTTCCAGTAGCCATCATCCCATTCGCCTTTTGCCCTAATTTGTGTTTTTTTATACATGACTCGGGCATCCTTTATCTTCATTATATCTTTAGTCTTTACTGCATCTGACAAGGCCCTGTAAGCAACCCTGCAGGATTTATCATACCATTGGTCCTCCTTCCTTACTGGCCTACACTGTCTTTTAGTGACCTTTTTAACAAAGAAGGATCTCAATTTATTAAAAAACACATCGTGGATCCTACTAACGTTAGATACCGGAGCCTCCACAATGGAGTTGCTCCTTAGATCTGTAATAGCCTGGGTAGTTAAGTCCCTCATAGCTGCAACACTCTCTTCATTTGTTACACAGTTTGATCATCTGATACGTCTATGGTCGTTTGAAAGGGAAATTTGCACATTATCCCTTAGTACTTCGCTATTTGATAGATCAAACAGCCTAAATAACAAAACCAATGGGTCATGATCACTTTCGGCCCGTGGCTCTATCCACATATCGACAACACTGGACCAGTTCTCCTTATTAATAAGAATGTAGTCAATGCGACTATGTGATATGCCATTTTTGAAACTAGGGGCACTCTGTGTGTCAGAACCCGTTCTTCCATTAGTGGCCCGCAACCCATGCTCCACACATAAAACTTTTAATTGCAATGCGGCCTTAGACCACTTTTTTATAGGTGATAAGGACAGCTGAGAGATTTCCCAGATATAGGGGCTCATTAGGATGGCGGACGGACTTGCGTCCGTCCGCCACCCTAGAGGAAGAGGGACCGTCCGCAGGGGCAGCGGCGGTCCCTCCGTGCTAATTAGGATGTGACCGCCACCCTGGCGGTCACATCCTGTATTTTTATCATTGCGACGGGTGCTGCTTGAAGCAGCACCCGCCGCAATGTTAAAAAAGTAAGTTGTGCATTTGCATGCACAAAGCGGCAGGCACCTCGCGGTGCCTGCCGCTTTGTGCAGGCAAATGCAGGGGGGGTACCATAGGTACCCCCCATGTGCACCCCCCACCCCCCTTCACCCCTGGGGGCCCGCAATGGGCCCCCAAACACAAATCCGTATGCCTTTACACGGCGGAAATGCCGCTGTGTAAAGGCATCTTTCCGCTGTCATCCTAATATGGCTGGCGGTGTCTGATAGACACCGCCAGCCATGTTAATGCTTTTCCGCCGCGGGCGCAACCCGCCAGCGGCGGAAAGGTGGCGGACAGATAGGAAGACCCACCAGCCATCCTAATATGGCGGTGGGTCTTGCAGGGCTCCCCGGCGGATTTCCCGCATCCTCCGGGCCGGCGGTGGCTTCCGCCGGCCCGGTGGATGCGGGAAATCCGCCATCATAATCGGCCCCATAGTCTTCTTCCAACGTAAGATCTATATCATAATTATCTAAGGGTTCAAAACAACAATTAAAATCACCGGCAACGATAATGTTGCCGTTCAAACAATATTGCTTAAAAAGGATATCTAGTTGGTCAATTGCCTCAGTGGGTTTACCGCCTGGAAGGCCCCTTGAATAAATGTTAAAGATATAAAAATCTTTACAATGATGTCGCTGGAGTTTGACTAGCAAAATATCAGGGCTATTTGTAACCAACTGGAAAACAGAGTACCCACTGTTCTGTTTTACCCATGTCACCAATCCCCCCTTTGACCTTCCCCGTAAGCTCGGAATAGCCGAGGTATAAAAGTGTAGGTAGCCTTGCTTTGGTTCTGGGGTTACCTGCCAAGTTTCCTGGAGAAGGATTATATCCTTAGTATCCAGGAAAGCTAGCCAGTCCAGGGATGTGATTTTACTTTTTAGGCCTGCAACATTCCATGACACCAGGGTAAAATGAGCAAAAACATTAACATTAGATTCTTCCATACTAGTGATTTGACTAACCCTACAATCTTGGGATGGAATACTTACATTCATACAATTCTCAATTACCACCAAGTTAGATAATGTTTTTACGTTTACACTAATATTAGTATTGGATACAGGTGGGTCGTGGAGATCATTAGTTCCATGTGAAACCTCCAAAGTATTTTGTTTGTTTGTTACATTTGACTGAGGTGTGGAAATATCATTTGTCAAGGTATTCAACTGAACTGTGGCTTCTCCCACTTGGTATTCGCCAGGTGGGATGGAGCATGCAATATTACCTCCCCTCTCGAGTCAATCACAATCGTTTAACCCCGATAGGGCCTCATATCTATTTCCCAGAGGCATTCCCCATTCGTTAGCAGGAGCCTTTATTACTCGTCTATTTCTCAGAGTGTCCCATACTGGCCCCGGGGTCTTAGGGGAATGTTACATTTTGTTGTTCACCGTAGAAGAATTTTAAAGTGAGGGGAACAACAGTCCCACTTCTTCTTTGTGGCGGAAGAATATTGATCAACACATTGGGTAGAACAGCCGGGTGGGAGAAGGTCACCGCTACACAGTCTCCTATGAACCTTTTTGGTCGGTTCCCAATCCAGGTGACCCTTTTCACTGCCTTAATTTTGCCCGCTAGTTGCTGTTTCCCTCCTGGCGCCATCTGCATATTCCCTGTTAGCCAATGCAGCGCCTTGCTGGACAATGATGCTGGAGTTTCTAATTGACCGGTCGCCAAAGGTGGAACACTAGCCAACACCAGTACCACTGGAGAGGCTTCTTCTATAAATTGAAGAGGGTCTATTTCTTGGCATAATGCAGGCGGGATATTTGGTATTGGTAAACCACCATCTGTTACTACAAGGTGATTGTTGGTGCTTAGTGGAACCTGAGCCGGGCGGATAGGTGGCATCAAGCCGCCCCCCTCATTTGTTGTGCTCCCAGCGTTTTCTTCAATTAGCTGAGCTGCTTTTGTCACTAGTATTGCCAATTTGTCAACCTCGTCCACAACCTTAGTCTGGATACCACCCATTTTCTTTATCTCAGCGTTTAGTTTATCAATCTTGGCAACCAGGGGCTTAATGATAGATTTGATTTTGGAATCTATCATATCGGCTATCTTATGGAACAGTTCATCATCCATAGTGCATTTGGCACTATCAGCCCCATACTCCATACTTCTAGCCTTAATTTTCCCAGGAGGAGATGCCCTTTTCTTCCTTAGACCTGATCGTATGCCTGCTCGTTTTGGCTGAGTTTTTCTACAAGTTCTGGCAGGTCGAATTTCCTCTTCAGAAGAGGAAGAGGGGTCGTCATCTGTAATTTGAGCATGGGTCTCACGGTCAGAATTGACGTTATTTTCTGAGTCAGTTACAACAAGATTTTCTGAGTCAACTGCCGGGACATTATGTTGGTCATCATTATCACCTGCATGAGTGTTGTTATCTATCAAGTCAATGGGAGCATCCAACAGTGGAGTTTCAACCTGTGAAGATGATTGGGTTGGGCTCAGGAGTTGGAGATTTGGAGACTGACTTAATCCCAGTGACTGTCTCCTGTCACTGTTTATTTTCGAAACCACATGGACCAAATAATTATCTAATGTTATGGAAGAGGTTAGGACAAATTTTTTTGGCATTCTGGACATTAAATAGATAGATGCACTAGAAAGAAAATGTGTCAAGTCACAAATGCTGCTGGTACATAAGATGAAGGAATAAGATACTCAGCTTAGCTTCCCCTACACAGTAGCGTACATAGGTAATAGGTAAATTCCTTACTTCAGAGGCAGGGGATATGGCCCAGTCCAGTCGCGGACAGTCCCGGACTGTCTAAGACTGTCCGCCCTTTGTCCGGGCTTTGTCCGGGCGTCCCGCTCGCGTCCCGCGAGGCGGCCTCTGTGCCGCTTTTGAACACCTCCTGGTGCGGGCGCATCGTCAGCAGTGCGCGCCGCCGCAAAGCCTGCCGGGAGTTGTGGTCCCGGAGCGGCGGCGCGAAGAATGACCCAGCTGACTCTCGGCCGGTGGCGGCGTGGGCTCCAGATTCTCGCTTCCGTCCCCAGTGACTCTCGGCGGTGGCGGCGTCCCAGTGCTTGTCTCAGGCAAGTAGATTTAATATCACCCCCTCTGCCGGCCTCAGCGCTGCTTTTGAGCACCTCCTGGTGCGGGCGCGTCGTCAGCTGTGCGCGCCGCCGCAAAGCCTGCCGGGAGTTGTGGTCCTGGAGCGGCGGCGCAGAATGACCCAGCTGACTCTCGGCCGGTGGAGGTGTGGGCTCCAGATTCTCGCTTCCGTCCCCAGTGACTCTCGGCGGTGGCGGCGTCCCAGTGCTTGTCTCAGGCAAGTAGATTTAATATCACCCCTGGAGTTGTGTTATTTTTGTGACACAGACATGCAATGCTTCACTTTTGCGCCTACAGATACGTCAGAAATACTGACGTATCTGTAACTCCTTGCAACATGATGCGTCATACTGTAAATATGACGTATCCATCATGTCGCAAGGAGGGCCCAGTGAGAAGTGACGCATCGCTGCTTACAGGCAGCGATGAGTCACTTCTCATAAATGAAGCCCCACGTTTCTTTCTTATTATTATAAACGTACCCCTTCCCAGCAAAGTAAAAATTAATCTATTCAGGGTAATTCTTTTTCCACCTCTCCGTACAAGAATATGAATTTTGGAAAGACAACATTGACTTAAAATCAATTCGGGGAACACAGAGTTGGCAAGTTCAGGGCAATGAGGCTTTGTCTACAGCTTGTCTAATACCAAGATACATGATCTTTCTGAACAAGACTGTACAGCAAAAAATCAGCTTGGGTTTGGCTAAAATTAAAGACATGAACACACCTAGCATTCCCTCTTTTGCACATTTTGAAAATGGACTCAATTTTGCAAATCTCACAGAAGAACAGCTCAGCAACATAATATAGAATGGTACATATAACTCTTCACTTTCAGGTTCAGACAGGTGGTTAGAGTGGCAGTAGACATGTCATTCCCCTTTTTTTTTAAACACCACAGAGAGATTTGAAGCAAGCAAAGCAGACCCCCTATATTTCCAGACACAACATTCAGGAGCAGTTATGACCTACAGTGTAGGGAAGTTAGGCCAGCAATGGTTAAAACATTTGACTTTATCTGCAGTTAAGTAACACTTATCTCTCCTTTTGTGTTGACATGGATTTACAAGATTTCTTGTTTGGTTGTAGATCACCACGTCCTAAACGTTATTCATATGCCAAAGCCAATGAAATTTGGAAAGTTTCCCAGCATGAAGCAGCTGAACATTTGAGAGAAATTTACAGGGATGATTCGAAAAAGGCTTTAACTTTCATGGATAAAGGCATGACCACATTATCAACTCATGTTTATTCTCTAAATAATATTGTATAATCTGCATTCAATATAATACAGAATGACATGTCTCTCCTCTAGGATGGATAAAGTCAGCTGAGATCGATTATGCAAATGAGTTGGACATTGCAAATTTTAAAATCAATCTTGTGCCTTGAAAATTTGTGCAGGTAACTTGATTTATTTTTGCCTTAAAATTTAATATGCAAACAAAAAAAATAATGGCAAAAAAAGACAGGACTTACACAATGTTAAGAAAAGAGAATTCAGAAAAATTGCCCTACACAGTAGCTGAGACACCATCAGCCATATGGTTGATTCATGGATTTATCTCACTACCAGTTTTGAAATTTCACGTTACATCTGGTTTGAAACACTTTTAAGTAGGCAGATTTGAGGCATTAGGAGAGATATTTATTCATGAAACCTGGGTTTTGCCTTTCAAATTCAGGTGTCAGATTTTCTCAGAGGAAACTAAAGTGAAATTTCCTTTGCCCATTCATTAGTCTATAAAGAACTAACACTTCATGGCATATGCAATACGTCCATGGCCAATTTGGCATTTATTTGAAGGCTGTCCATTCAGCCAGTATTCAGGTTACTTTCAAATGGAAGTTATTTGATTCTGAACGACCAAGGTTTCTGTGGGACAGAGCCAGGAGTACTATATGTGATGACAATTTCCAGAATCGGGACCTGTTGTAATAACGTGATTTTCCAAAACTTGCTTACACACTCGGGGAAGCTGCTGCATGGCATTCAATTGCTATTTTTGATGTTAACTTTGATAAGTTAAGTCAACTGAAAGCCTTATTTTTTAAAGAAATACACTGCATTAACATCTGCTAGAGAGACTTTTGATCTCCAAGTTGAAAGGTCCTCCACCGAAATACAGTCACTACTGCCCACATATCTCCCACTCAACTTTAGTGAAGTTGTACACCGCATTTAATGCTCCGAGTGCCACATGTTTGGTCCACTTTTTTGAATCAACTGGGTCTGGCTTTATCAAAGATGTCCCAGACTGTATTCCGATGATCCCATCCTTTACACACTCTTTGGTTTCCAGGGTATATGGAGGCATAACGCTGGTGTTATTTCACATTGCTAGAATTCTGGTCTTATTTTTGTTGCTCCGCAATGGGTGTTCCACCTCGAGGTTAAATGGTGATCGAACTACCACATGTCCTGCTCTCTTGTGAATGCATGATACAGTGCTTTGGAGTGTCTTTACTTCAGGAACTAATTGATGACTGGTCTTTGTGCTTTTGACCTGTATGGTTACATTGTGGAAAACCCATGTTCCGATACCTACTGTGTACTTTCGAGTGTGCAGTGGTTTTGCAACGCAACTGGTTCAATCTATGGATATGGCTCTACAGATGTGTCAGCTAACGGTGCATGTTCAGTGTTGTCCTATGAGACTATCTTTGCTACAGGATGCTTATTATAAGCCATTCCCGGATGCTTTGGCTCTTAGATTCCTGGATCCTGGCCCCTCCTCTGTGGTTACACTGCCAGCTGGCACATCATCAGAAACTGCTGATTGGGCAGCATATGTCAATGTTTGTTCTTTGGAACTTGCAGTCCGGGCCACTGTGGAAACATTGTCTGTGGTTGTGTTTCCTCCTGGAACCTATTAACTCTTCAAACATGAAACACGTTTCAGGAGCCTCCTAACGTTTTATTAGGCATCTTGTTTTCATTTCAAATAGTTTTTTTTATTTTTTATATTTGTATGTTTTTGATTGACATCTCTAATGCATGATGGCTTTTATTCGCTTTTGTTTTTAAAGTGCATTTTATATTCTGTTGTTAACATTAGGCTTATATTTTTTTAGATTCGCTTTTAAATTTTAGTTAGGGGCAAGAGTCTCCCTGCTAATGAGTGGGTGTTGTAAGGTTTACCATTACCCACGCATAAGACTCCATTTTAGTTACACATTAAACTTGACATCTTTTCTAAACTGTGTTTTTTTAAATAACTTACACTTACATTATAAAATACTTAGAAATGATTCTGCTTGCAGCACATTTCTTAGTAAACATTGTACCATGTCATAAGTACACTCTGCCCAAGGCTAAGGAACACTGAAAGTGGTGCCCTTACACTTGGTTGGCCGGTTGGAGACAGCTCGGAGCCGCAAGACATACAATTACATCAGCTCTGCTCCTCGGACACAGTGCGATTGGGAAGGTGCTTTTATTATACAATCCACCTCTGAGCCAAATTCGGCAGAGGAGCACTCTTGTAGATTTTCCTGAAATGCTGTGCCTGTGACTGAGATGCAGCCCTGCTGACTTTGACCTTTATCATGCAATGGACAGTAGCCTGCTGTACAACAGATCATAATCCTGATACATCATACACAGGTCTGGGGGGTTGGGTTGTTCCAAGAGATCTGGCAGAGAGTAAACATACTATGCTTTCGATAGTGCAGGCAGTATTAGGTAGAAGTATAAACATAATCATAATCACACTGCAATTGAACTGTTTATTTTTTTCACCATTTTTGTAATGCGGGTTACAATGCTTTGTTTAATCCTACTAATAATTGCAGCTCACGCTTTTACTCAAAAATACAATTGTTTCAATAAATGTGTGAAAAGCCAATTTGTATAATTCTTGTAATTCCCTTGGGCAAGCCTAAGTAACAACGAAAGGGTAGATCTGTTTCCATGATTTCCTTGGTCATGCTCTTAGGTTGCAGATACTATTGGGTGCCCTAGAAGATTAAGGGTTCAGACTGCACACTGTAAGCGAGCTGGGAATTAGGCCAAAATACATGATATGTGTGGACTCCTAATAATCAGATGGTTATGTTGTCCAGATATACAGGCCTTTATTTATAAGATAAAGCAAAGCAAAGCAAATTTGGGCCCCTGTGTGTAGACCAGGGCTTGAAAGTTATCATTGTTTGTAGGAAAAATCTTAGCACTATCACCTGAGAAGATGTTAACCCAGATGGAGAGTCCACCGGATGGGTGGCCCACTTTAGTAGCGGGTACCATGTTATAAAAACATTCAAGCCCTTCTAGATATAGATCCCTTTAGGCCCAGGTTTCTTGGAACATGAGGATGTCATTTGAGATGTCATCAGTGATGTCATCAGTGATGTCACTGACCATGTCATGAATGATGTAATATGTGACATCATCAGCAGTGGATTGCGGACGCGCGAGTTATAGTGAGTCCAACTAACTATAACGTGGGAATTTCAATAGTTTTGTATGAGTAAAATGTTCAGCTAACTATAACTGGTGTGAAACTTATGGTTTTTTCAGTGAATTTCAAAGGTTTTTTAAATGCTAATTCCTAACTATAACGAGTAACAAACCTATGGTTTTTTCAGTGAATTTCAAAGGTTTTTTAAAAGCTAATTCCTTACTATAACGAATGTCAAACCTACGGTTTTTTCAGTGAATTTCAAAGGTTTTTTAAATGCTAATTCCTAAGTATAACGAGTGTCAAACCTATGGTTTTTTAAGTGAATTATTACGTTTTTTAATAGGTAATTTTTATAGCTATGAATTATTATATTTTTTTCTAATTATTCCAATATTCTATATTTTTATAATATTACTTTTTGAAAGTATTTTTCCTATTTTTTTTTATATTTAAATCCTGGAGCGCTCAGGGAGCGCGTACCGGTAAGCGCCCTGGAGCGCCTAGCATCAGCGCTATTCCCGCGATCGAAAAAAATATATGCATGTATTTAAAGTAAATAATAATGCAATACATTCATTGGCATACTCACATTAGTTGTATTTTTGATTTTTAATTTCCGTATTTTGACTTTTAAACACATTTCCGAAAATCGAGCAACACGTCATCCATTCGCGCCGCGTAAGCGCCCCCGGAAGCGCCTCCGTCAGCGCCTACGTACGTGCCGCGCAAGCACCCCGGAGCGCGCAGCATAAGCGCGTCAAGCCATGTGACCTTAAAACAAACTTTTGATTGGTTAATAACAGTTTTTTACAGAACTATGGAAAGTCTCCACCCATTTCCCTCACTACTTCTTTGCAATTGCTCAGAGAACACCTCTTCTCCATTCTTCTTGGAAAAACTTGTTTTTTGGGAAAGATGTCTGGTTCCAGAGAGTCCTCTTCAGACTCTGATCTAGAATTCCAACCTGAGGACACCCCCCAGAGAAAAGTGAAAGAGCACTTTATTTGGAAGTTCTTTAGTGTCCCAGAGGGGCAAAAAAAGTTAATGCAGCAAAAGTCACCTGCATGATATGTGACACAACTTTGTCACGTGGAGATCCCACACGCAAATATAGTGTTGGGAATGCCAACTTGATCCGGCATGTACAGAGGAGGCACCCAAATAATTTCGCAAGGGAGAGCACCAGGGACCTGGCACGCAATCCCCCAAGAGATGGCCCCTCGACTTCCACCGGAGCATCAACATCATTGGTGAGAGGAAGACCAGTAGAGATGATACCTAATATTCAGCCTGTTTTTTCTGACATAACAATTCGTTGTAAGCAGTGTGACAGACTGCTTTGTTATGGGGAGCAGAGTATTCTACTAATTGTTTGAAAAAGGGAAGAACACCGCTGTGCCCCTCAGCCCTAATTTTTCCCCTTTTATTTTCTCCTGTTGAGCAGTTTGGCATTCCCTAGTTTTGTTTTTGTGATGAAGCAAAGCTTTGCATATTTTGCGGCTTGCCGAAATCAAGAACCTCATTTATGTGTAATAAGGTAACCCGTGTATGTTTTACTAACGTTTATATTTAGCTTAAAGTAAAGTTCCCGAAGCTTGCCTATGTGTATTTCTAATGAATTAATCCGTGTCCTTTTAAAAATGGCCGTCGCTTGTATTTTAGTTACTGCGCATGCGTCAGCCACACTCACGTGTCCTGACGCGTCTGCAGAAGTGGAGGGAAAGTTATGCGCATGCGTAATTCATAGCTGTGCTTATCATGTGGTACAGCTCGTGCCACTGCTCTTGTGTCCGTGTCAATGTAGCTAACATTTAATGCAATTAAGTTTATTTCTGGATGATGAGTTAAAAGTACAAACCCTGTGATGTGTTTTCATAATGACATTATTATGTATTAATTTGTTTTCGCTTACTTTTCATGTACCGCGGGAAATGGGGGTCTGAGTGAGAGGAGAGCCATATTGGAGGTCCCTTCTGCGCCTGTGCGACATTCGGCAGCACGAGGGACCTTGGCTGATGGAACATAGCCAGCTGGCAGTGATGGGCGAGATGCTCCTGAGAAAGTCACCTCTGCCCTGCGAGAACAGCGAATGTAGCTCCTTATGTGATACATTGTTATATTGCGCTACTGTTAGCTCATGGGAACCCCAAATCTGCTAGGCGGTACCCAAATATGTTAATGAAGGCTTCAATTCGCGTATTGTGATTGGTGTGTTACCCAAACCCTACCTTAGGACCAATTGAAATTGAGGGATTCTGACACTTTGCAACATTGGGGGGTGGTACACTGTCCCCAAACTGTATATCTACCCTGGGTTCACCTAGTGAACCGTCCGACTTGTCTGGTTTAGCTGACCTGTCACTGACCCAACGCACTCAATAGGTGACTGAAGATACAGAGCGCTGCGGAGCACTCTGTCCGAATTTGACCATAGGCTAAGGTTCTACTGAACCTTAAAGTGCTGGCAAAGCACTTAGCTGGGAGTTCGCTGACCCAATCGGGGTCTTGATCGATAGCTGCAGAGCGGGTGGAGCGCAGGCGTTGCTTCCGAACTGTGGGTTCCGGTCCTGTCCTGAAGAGGGTCCTGTCCTGAGGGTTTGCTGTCCTGTCCTGAGGGTCCTGTCCTGATTCCTATTTCGAGGGTATCCTGTCCTGTCCTGGGTGTCCATTCTGCACCTGCTGTCCTTTGAGGGTATCCTTCCTTGAGGGTTTCCTGTCCTTAACTGACCCGTGGCCAGGGTTTGGTTTCCACACCTTTTCTAGGTAAATATTACTCTGAACCTCTTGAAATTCTTGCACCTTCTGAATTTCTAACTTTTGCTTAAATAAAGTTCAACATTGCATATGTTATATTTCCATGCCTTTCCGCAACTATTGAACAGTCATTTATAATTTTGCGAAGTTATTCCTATGTCTTCTCATTTGTTAGAAATCATATTTTGCATAGCAGTGTGACATTTTCTGATATGGTCTAGAACTTCGTTGCCTAGGTTGTTCAAAGGCCCTTTCACCTTAAGTGAAGCGTGTTATTCATTATAAGTTCTTCTATAGTCACACACACTTAGTCTATCCCTGTCTAGATAATACTGACTTATATAGTATTTTCTCGTTACATTTTATTTTGTACCTTGATGATTACTCTGTCATTATTTCTTTCTGCCTATGTGATTTACGTTATCTTGGTTATTGATTGCCTTATTTTACTGTACCTCATGCAAGAAAATATTGAACTTTAGATAAACATTTTAAAACTTCCAGTTGTCCGTGGTCATTTAAACAGTATTTGAAGGTTATTGGTTGGGTTTGTATTTTGCTGCCTTTCCTTTACAGCTAGCTCCCTGATTCATTGTGGTCATTAGGCACCCGCATCGGTGGATGGTAAGTCGGGTGCACCGAAATTTGGTAGCAGGGAACACACACACACCAACTTGATAGAGCTCGTGAAGTCACCTGATCGATGTATATGGTGGTTTGGAAAGTATATGGGCCCTGAAGCCGGAAACGGCGAAAACTGTTGGTCGGGTGGCCTCGCGCGCTCTATCAGTTTTCTGGTAGCTAGAGGATGGTTAGGGACTAGTTGAGAGTAAGGCAGGGACTAGTTGGACTAGTTAAGTCGGAAGCTGCTATTATATTAATGCTGCTGTAAGAGCGGCTGTTCTAAAAGAGACCTGATCAATCTCTTGTGAATACGCACGAATAATATCTTGTAAAAGCAATTCATGAACTGCTGTATTGTTATTTTTCTTGTTCTTATATTGTTATATGTACTAATCCATGCAATTGTCAATCGTTTAGTTAAGTGTTGTCCGAACTCCCCGGGGAATTGAAAGGGCAAGTGGTGAATAGAATCCATTGTCCTGAGGTCACAGGTTCGAGGAAAGTTAGGTGCAGGTTAGGATAACCGGGAAGCACTAACTAGGGTTTTCTGAATACATGTGTGAATAAATGACAGTAACGGGGTTCATTGGCAAAATTCCCATAGTGGCGTAACCTAGTAAGGGTCACATCGGAAAAGTAGCAGGTTCCTCGGAGCTAGCGTGAAAGCAGAGGGGTCCGCTGAGAAACCTTAAACTCGGAACATATCCCGGAAAGAAGTGGATGAGTTTAGGGGAATAACAGGTTCATCGATGCTAGAGTGAAGGGTAGGCGGAAGAGATCTGCCCGCAGCGAGTGAAAAGTAAATGGAAGTAGTTTACTTGCAGCAATAGAATTCTTTCTCTGTCTAGACACTTGAGCACTGTGGCGAATGTGTATTTGTTGTAAATTAACCAAGCACTGAGCACTTTAAAAGAAAGAAAGTTTCCGTTACCTTGTGAAGGGAGGGAGTCAGTCGCGAAGCGCCTCTGACGTCACTCTGTGCAGCGCTGGGATTGGTAGACGCAGCGGGCGGGTAGCGGAGCTGAAATTGTAAAGGAGGGGTGAGCGCCGGAGCGTGGGAACTATCTCACGAAGGGGCCGCGCACCCATTGGCGGAGCTTATTTTGTGTCGCGCACCCATTGGTTGCACGAATTTTCTGAAGCGCATTCTGATTGGAGGTAGTTTGTAAACAAAGTTAGCGCAGAAGTCGTATGTGGCATTCGCGGACTACAGAGACTCGACCTGATCCAAGGCATCTAGGGTTTGAAAGGGATCAGTGGAAGGCTAACAGATACGATATTATGTACGGAACCAAGAGAAAAATGTCCCTTGTAAATAAGGTGAAAAATTATTTTAAAACGGACAAACCGATTAAATCTAGGGAAGGTGTTCTTGTCCCAGCACCCAATACTCCCGCCTCATTCATGATGTTTGACCGAGGGTACAATACCTGTGTGTGGCTGGAGAATTGGGTGAAGTACACAAAAGATGACGGAGTATTGGCTTTTCCGTTAGATGGTACTTTCAATGGTAGGATCTTATTTAATTTAAGAACCCGAATGAATGAACTGCATCCCAGACCGAGACTAACGCAGTATGAGGCATTAGAGGAATGGGAGATTGAGGCTTTTGAAAGAGAAAGACCCCGAATGGACAAGGGTTTGACCAAGTGGTACCCCAGGCAGAAACAGGAGTCCAGGGATAAAAGGATGAAACAGTGGAGACAGAGCATGATTGTTGAAGGTCTGTTTCCCATGATGCCGGCATGTCATAACGTTGGAGCGGGTGAGAAAAGTACTGAAAAATGTAAGCATTGGGGGGCCCTGGGGGACTCAGATGATGAATTAATAGATGACATCTGTACCAGAAGTCCGCCACCTTACAATGAGGGAACCCGACCTTCCAGTGTAGGAGATGTTCCCCGACGCCACTTCCTAAAGGAAGAAGACAGGTCCCTGGGACTGGGAGGGGGTGGTCAAGTATTACCCTATCCTGAGAAACCCGAACTGACGGAAACAAGGGACATATATCCCAAAGTGCCCGCAAGTCAGGAAGAAAATTATTCACGTACGAAAACCTTTTTTCCCAGACCCTTGTATGAAAGCGAAGAGAAACCCTCGAATTCAGGACTGCCTTTTGTTCAACCTCCATATAGGGAAGAGCGCAGGTCCTTTAATACTGGAACTTTATTCCCGAAACCAAATTATGGGGGAGGACCAAGTGAAACGCATCCTACTGCCCCGAGTTTTACTCCTCCGTTGACCCCACAGATATTACATGACACAACTTTAAGAAGGGTACTAGTGGAAAAGGAGCAAGAGGCTCTAGCTAGACAAAGAACAGAAATAATTCAGAAAATTTCTCAGATAAATACCAGTCCTGAGGCATTGACTATTCCAGTAACTATTGGACCGGTGGTCCCGTTATACGGAAATAGTCAGGGAAATCCGATTACTCCAGTCATGACCCCAGTCATAGCAACCCCGAGACAGGAACCAATCATCATAGATGATCAGTCCAGTGAGTGCGAGTCTGAAGTTGCATTCTTGGAATTGCCAAACAAACAGACTGGAAAGGGAATACAGCAGAGGTATAACCCTTTTAATACAAAAGAAATTAAATTAGAGACAGCAACAGGTACTAGGAATGTCTCTCTGGTAACTCCGGATGAAATTGAGAGTTGGAGTCGTGAATTAGAAAAGCAGACTCCGCAAACAAAGCCTTTAGACCTCTACAAGCTGAGGGTTGAAATAGAAGAATTAATGGCAGGAAATGTGGGGTTGGATCGATTGAATACCTACTCTGAGGAAGAATTGTCGTTCATATGTAAAAGCTTTACAAGGAACACCAGAGTGCTCCACGAAAAACTGACCGAAACAGCAGTTAGTATGGGGGTAGATATCTCAAAATCCAAGCCCTTACAGAAACCGTACAGAGCAGACTTCTCAGACAAAGATATAGAACACCTGAATGTGGCAGGGAAGAAGTTGCAGATTAAAGAATTAATGGGGGTACTGCAGAAATGGGGAGATGTGGAAAAATGGAGAAGCAGGTGGGCGAAAAAGAGGGAAGAGGTTCGCTCCCGACAAGTGACTCCCGAGTTTGCTTTAAGAGAGGTAGAAAAACCTGAGCAGTTATGCCCCATGCGCGAAGTTCCAGGGGGGAAATATGTGCATGTCCCCTGGTCTAGGCAGGATATTGTGTCCTTCACGAACGATTTTCCAAAGTTACGAGAGAAACCAGTTGACTGGTACCGGCAGGTGGAGAGGTTCGTGAAGGTACAAAAATGTCTGTGGAAAGACCTGGATGGGTTTTTCGACATTGTGGTTCCAGTAGATTTATGGACCCAGTGTAAAATAAACATAGATTGGCCCAGTGAAGAGTATCCCAGAAACAAGGAAACAGGGGAGCCATCAAAGGAAGTCATGCGAAAATATGAGCAGGTAATTCAGCACTTGAAAGAAAAGGTGCCCGCTAAGGAAACTGATTGGACAAAAATAGATAGAACAACACAGGAAAGGGACGAGACAGTGCACTCTTTTTATGAGAGGTTATTGCAGGTATTTAAAACATACAGTGGTATTGATAACATCGACCTGAAGGATATGACGCACTTTATTTACAGGTTTGTAAATGGTTTAAGACCTGAAATTTGTCAGTGGATAAAAGACAATAAAATCTGTTGGCATACTAAGAAAATGGATGAGGTCCTGCGGTACGCTAAGTACTGCGAGGACGAGATGGCAGAAAAGAAAAAGGCCCTTAAGGAGAAGGTTATGTGGGCTCAGGTGAAGCTCGCAGAACAACAGGAAAAACAATTGAGTAACATGGTTAAAAATGCTGAGAACAAAAGTCCTGGGGGAGGGGGTGGAGGAAAGCCCCGGCCCAAATTTAGCAGGGAAGAGGCTATGAAAAAATTTCCCTGCCATCAGTGCGGCGAAATTGGACACTGGCGAAACGAGTGTCCCCAATTAGTCGATGTTAATGAGAAAACTCCTGATTTAATTCCACAGACGCAGAAAGAAAGACCAAGAAAGACTCAACCCCAGGTAAAAACAGTTCAGGTGCCTCGAGCACCCAAACAGGTATACAGGGGAAGACAGGCAGAAAATGAAGAGATAGAGGTTTGGGAAAGCGGGGAGAACAGAAATACAGCAACTTCGCAGTATCTGCTGAATGATACCTTCCTTTGTAATGATCAGGACTGACGGGGCCTGAGAGGGGAGGACGAGGAGTGCGTACTTGGCGCTTCCTTGCCGGTAGACCAGTCTGGACCATATATTGAAGGAAAAGTTGACGGAAATGATGTCACCTTTCTGTTGGACACTGGCGCTACCCGTTCTACTGTAAGAACAGTGGACGTTCCAAACCTACCCCTCTCGGGAGAAAATATCCAAGTAGTAGGTGTATCTAATCAATTGATTAGTACTCCTGTTACCGAACCAATGGAGATTTCAATTGGAAATTTTAAACAGATGCATAGATTTGTCGTCTGTGACACCAGTCCAGTAAATTTACTGGGACGTGATTTGCTGTGCAAAATGAACTGTACCATCTTTTGCACACCAAAAGGTGTTGAAATACAGACCCCAGATGAAGACGGCATTTATAAATTATTGTTGCTTAGACCTGACTCAGAAATTAAAAGATTGACCCTGCAGGACTTGCCCCAAGAACTACAGGAAGCCGTAAAACCAGAGGTGTGGGATTTCACTGGAAAGGATGTGGGGTTGATGAAAGATGTGGACCCCATACAAATAGCCATCAAGGACAATGCAGTATATCCTAACACTAGGCCCTACCGAATGAATGCTGAGGTGAAAGCAGGTGTCACTCTGGAAATACAAAAATTATTGGAAGGAAACATCATACAGGAAGTGATGAGCAGCCCATGCAACTCACCGATTATGGGCATCAAAAAGCCTAGTGGCAAGTATAGGGTAGTGCAGGACCTGAGAAAGGTTAACAAAATTGTAGTTCCTTGCTGCCCTATTGTCCCGAACCCTGCAGTAATTCTGTACCAAATTCCTTGGGATGCTGAGTGGTTCACTGTGATTGATTTGTGTCATGCATTCTTTTCGATACCCCTGCACCCCGACAGCAAATTTCTTTTCTCATTTGCTTTCGAGGGTCACATGTATTGTTGGAACAGGGTCCCTCAAGGGTATACAGAGAGTCCCTCTATCTTTAATCAGATCTTGAAAAAATGTCTAGAGACTTTAATCTTACCTGGGAACTCTGTATTAGTGCAGTACATAGACGACCTTCTATTGGCGTCTAAAAGTCACAGGGACTGTGTAGTTGACACCATTGCCCTCCTAAACCACCTGTGTGAGAAAGGGCATAAAGTGGCCCCTGACAAACTACAGTTCTGTGCAAAATCAGTGAAATATCTAGGACACCAGATAGAAAAGGGTGTCAGAAAAGTCACTTCAGAAAGAGTGAGAATAATTCAAAAAATGCAGTTGCCCCGTACTCAAAAAGATGTCAGAATGTTCCTGGGTGTATTAGGGTACTGCAGGCAGTGGATTCTAGGATTTGCAGCCTTAGCCAGGCCCTTGATAAAAATGACCACGAGAGGAATGCCAGATGTTGTACAGTGGGACGATGAAAGTCTAATGGCTTTCACAAGATTGAAAAACTGTCTGTGTACAGCCCCTGCGTTGGGAATGCCAGATTATTCCAAAGAGTTTGCACTATTCTGTGACACTCGCGATAATTGCGCATTGTCAGTCCTGACTCAAGAACATGGCACGACCAGGAGGCCTGTGGCCTATTTCTCTGCCACACTGGACCCAGTAGCCGCTGGGTTACCAGGCTGTCTGAAAGCAGTAGCTGCTACCTGTGCAAGTTTGGAGCAGAGTGAGTCCATTGTCATGGGACATCCTGTGACCGTGTATGTTTCACATGGAGTGGTAATTCTATTGACCAGAACTAAAACACAGTATCTCACCCCTAGTCGGCTGACTAAATACGAGAGGATTCTTGTGGGTGCAGCAAATGTGAGCATTGTTAGGTGCGGTATTCTGAACCCTGCCACCTTACTCCCCGACCCCTTGGAAATGGAAGGTGGGGATGATGATGAACATGATTGTATTGATCTGACAGAGTTCAGTACCAAGCCACGCCCTGACATAAAAGAAGTACCATTGCCTGAGCATGATAAAGAACTATTTGTGGATGGTTCCTGTCTAAGACATGAATTAGGAGGCTTGAGTGCTGCTTATGCAGTAGTGTCTTTCACAAAAATTGAACAAGCAGGTTACCTATATAACATCAAGTCTGCACAAGTAGCCGAATTGATAGCCATGATAATGGCTTGCAAAATTGGGAAGGACTTACGCATAACAGTGTATACTGACAGTCAGTACTGTTATGGCGTTGTGCATGACTTTGGCCAATTATGGCTGCAGAGGGAATTCATGACTTCCTCAGGTACTCCCATTCGGAATGCAAAAGTTGTTCATGACCTTTTAGAGGCCATCCAGTTACCCAAAGAACTGGCAGTGGTAAAATGCACCGCTCATCAAAGGAGCATGGACAGAGTATCACTGGGAAACGATTATGCTGATCGAGTGGCTCAATGGTGTGCCAAAGATCGGTATATTGTAAATCCAAAACGAGGGGGGCCAGGAACCAGCTGCCAGCTTCAGGTGTTTGAGGAAGTGCCTACATGGGATGAGGTGAGAGAGTGGCAGGAGTCGGCTCCTTGGCAAGAAAGGGAGAAATGGAAGGAGGATGGCTGTAGACCGAGACGTGTGGATGGTGTGATTCTGGGCCCAACTGGTATGCCTGTGTTACCCCGACACTTGCTTGGCACAATGGCAAGATTAATACATGAAGGATCACACATTGGTAGGGATGCCATGATTCTGGTATTTCAACAGACTTGGTACAGCAAGAAATTCAGGAAGGTAGCAGAGTCCCTCTGCCAGAGGTGCCTGTCATGTCAACAGATGAACCCAGGCAAAAGGACAATGGTTGAGCTGAGCAAGATTGGGAGATCAGGGGGTCCCTTTATAAAGATACAGGTTGATTTCATCACCATGCCCCGTTGTGAAGGGAAACGATATGTCCTTGTCATTGTTTGCGTATTTTCAAAATGGGTAGAAGCTTACCCTACTCCTCAAAGTGACGCACTGACAGTAGCGAAGTGTTTACTAAAAGAACTGATACCTAGGTTCGGAATACCATGCATTATTGAATCAGATAAGGGTGGACATTTCCAGAATGACATACTGGCTGAACTCTGTAAGGCCTTTGGAATAAGGCAGAAACTCCATTGTGCATACCACCCAGAGGCTTCTGGAATAGTGGAACAAGTAAATGGAACTATCAAAAACAGACTAGCAAAACTGACAGATGCTACTGGCATGACCTGGGTGAAGGCCCTGCCCCTGGTCCTGATGGGACTGAGAAGTGTTCCAGACCGCAAGACAGGCCTAAGTCCCCATGAAATCATTATGGGAAGAGTGATGAGACAAGCATGGGTGCCAGGAAGCAAATTGTTGAGCATTACTGATGATTTGGTGCTTGAATACTGCAGAAGATTGGGTGACCAAGTGCGTTCTATCTCTCGCCAGATTGGAGACGACGGCATCCTTAATCCAACGACTCCTCTCCACAACTTGGTTCCAGGAGACTGGGTCAAAATAAAGAAGCACACTCGATCAAGCTGTCTGGCACCAAGGTGGGGAAAGAAACGCCAAGTAATCCTGGTGACAACCACTGCAGTGAAAGTCGCAGGTGTTCCCCAGTGGATCCACGCCGGACACACTCAGAAGGTATTGCCAGACAAAGGATTTGAAGAACCAGGGCAACCAGCAGAGGACCCTGAAGGAGCCAGACCAGTAGCAACTGACAACGAGCAGCCCAGCACCAGTCAGGTTGCAGGAACAGCAGACGTTGGCCCAGGAGTAGTTGACTGCGAACTGCCAAGAAACCAGCCTGCTGAAGAGGTCCAGGAAACTGAGCCAGGAGTAGCTGAAGACGAGCTGCCAAGCATATGGCCAGAAGAATGGATACCGATGATTGATCTGACCGAAGATCCTATCAGAACAAGAGAACGACTTAGTGAAGGTAGAGAGTGGACTAGTCAGGAAAAGCAAGGCACAGGCGAAGATCCTCAGCCGATTGAGATTCAAATCAAAACTGAGGAAGGAGAAGGTCAGACAGGGACAGAGCACGTGATTGATACAGAACAAGTGAATAAGACTGAACAAGTGCCCGATACTGAACACGTGCAGGATACAGAACAAGTGTTTGATACTCCTCCATTAACTCCTGATGTGGATAAGGGACAGACTAGACATAGAGTAATAGTTCGAGCAGAAGAAAATAAAGAGATCGAAGTGCTTGAACAGGATCAGATAGGGTTAGAAAAACGGGTTCAGGAAACAGAAACAGAAACAGAAACAGAGACAATTGAAAGCCAAAAACAAAATATTCCTGAACAAGGCCAGATTAGTAACCAGGCAGAAGAATTTGATGCTAGTCCTGGAACTAGTCAGATAAGGGAAGTAGGAGAAGAAAGTGGAGAAGAATTACCACAAGATAAAGAGAACAAGAGAATAAGAAAAGAAAGTGAAGTCAAAGTACCGACTAAGAGACTAAAGAAAAGAAACAACCTTGAGCCTAGGTTTGTAAAAAGACTGAGACTAAGGATAAAGACAGTGGAAGAAAAACGTGCAGAAGCAAGAAGAAGTGCTCGAATAGCAGAACAAGAAGAAGACTCTTCCAAAAGAAGGAGTGAGCGAATAAAAAGGCAAAACAAAAAGTACAAGTCTCCTGAATGGACACTGGTTTTGGAAGAACTTGAAGATCTTGATATAACTGACGTGAGCGACGGAGAACCTGTCCCAGAGTACTCAGCTGAAGAGGAAGACGAGCCACCGTGAATTTGCACAAAGTAAGCTAGTTGTGTAAAAAGTAAAAAAAGAGGGGTGAGAACACTCCTACTGAGCTAAAATGTCTGATTCAACAGTGAATGGTAGACCTAGTTGCAGCCGTTTTAAGACGTGTTGCAAGGTGTGTATATGTAGTGTAGTAGTACTGATAGTTATCTGGATAGGATTAACAATTTTCATTCCCTTTGCTGTAAGTAAAGATACTAACATTGTCCCTACTGAAGTTGTAAATACTGACAATGAGGAGCTGACAACACAGAGTGTAGAAAGACATGAGAGAGCATTGAGACAAACTAAACGAGACTTAGAAGCATCAGATGAGAAAGGACTACATTACCATGGAATGAAAAACAGGACACATTTGAATGTTTTCGCAAACTTGTTAATACACTATGTAGAAACTATGGAAATTGAAGATTGCTATGTCTGCATGAAGCTACCTACTTCGGTGGCTGAAGGCGTGACATACCATCATCTGCCATTAACATATGGAATTTCCTGTAGCATTTTAGCTAGTTTATTTTACAAAAGGGGACCGTTACAGTATTATTACTCTAACAATGACGTGATCTTTTCTGAACTGCCTATACGTGGGAACTTGAATCCTGTACATACCAAAACTGACACCATAAGATATATGGGAGACTACTTTCTGACTATAGGGAACATTGACATAGCAGATGCACACAGAGATAACTTGACTTGTTCTTTGCGTGAGCAGGAAAAGATGTTCCTGAACATGGCAGAGAAAAGGAGAATTAAAATTCAGAAGAAGGCTAATGACGAAAGTCAGAAAAAGCCAAAGTGGGCAGAAAACATGGAAGGCACCTCATCTGGTGGAGCGGGTCCTGCTCTGTTGCTGGATTTTGAAAAGAAAGGCAAGCTATGTCTTCATCGCGAGAAGACTAGCTATTATAATAATGTTTTCATTGGTTCCAGTGAATGCGAACATAATTACAAGGTAATTGGAGGTTGGGGTTTCAAAAATGGGTCAGAGCCTGTGTTTCCTGGAATTTATTATATTTGTGGGGACAAGGCTTATTTCAAATTGCCGGATCACTGGTATGGGAGCTGCTACTTTGGCATCGTTTTCCCAAAAATATACCATGTGAATGGAAAAGCTGGAAGCAATGAAGATACTAATGGCTTAGTGCGTAGTAAAAGAGAAAGTATAGGTGAAATTATGGGTAGTATTTTCAGTGCACTGATACCTGGAGTGGGAGTGGTTCTGAACACTCACAGAATTTGCAAATTGTCTACTATAGTAGATGTGCTGTCTACTGAAACAGCTCATGGATTTCTGCTGGTCAATACCGAAATGGTTGCGATCAGATCAATGGTTTTACAAAATCGACTTGCTCTTGACACCTTATTAGCGAAAGAGGGCGGAGTCTGCCGGATGTTGAAGGCGCAACATTGTTGCACTTATATTCCGGATAAAAGTGTACAGATCAAAAGATATGTGAAAAACATTACTAATTTGACAAAGGAACTCAAACCACTCGAGGTTGATAGTGCCTGGAAGAGACTGGTAGATGGTCTCTCAAATGTAGGTCATTGGCTTGCTAGCATAGGTAAAAGCTTATTATTCAAAATTCTGATGCCAATTGGTATTATAGGTCTTATTATACTTTCCATTTTCTTATGCTGTAAATACCGCAAGCGCACCAAAAAGCACGAGGTAAATGCAAGAGGAGTGAAACGAAGTGTGGATGAGATTGAATTAGAGGAAGTGAATGATCAGATATACAAAAAGGTGAAAACTTCTCACCCTGCTAAAACTGAAAGAGAAAAGTTAGAGCGGTTGTTGGAAGAAATAGAACTTTATAAAGTGTGAAAGAAAGTTGGCATCTGGTTCCAGTATAATTTGTGATGATAGTAGATATCATCAAAGAGGGGATTGATGAAGCAAAGCTTTGCATATTTTGCGGCTTGCCGAAATCAAGAACCTCATTTATGTGTAATAAGGTAACCCGTGTATGTTTTACTAACGTTTATATTTAGCTTAAAGTAAAGTTCCCGAAGCTTGCCTATGTGTATTTCTAATGAATTAATCCGTGTCCTTTTAAAAATGGCCGTCGCTTGTATTTTAGTTACTGCGCATGCGTCAGCCACACTCACGTGTCCTGACGCGTCTACAGAAGTGGAGGGAAAGTTATGCGCATGCGTAATTCATAGCTGTGCTTATCATGTGGTACAGCTCGTGCCACTGCTCTTGTGTCCGTGTCAATGTAGCTAACATTTAATGCAATTAAGTTTATTTCTGGATGATGAGTTAAAAGTACAAACCCTGTGATGTGTTTTCATAATGACATTATTATGTATTAATTTGTTTTCGCTTACTTTTCATGTACCGCGGGAAATGGGGGTCTGAGTGAGAGGAGAGCCATATTGGAGGTCCCTTCTGCGCCTGTGCGACATTCGGCAGCACGAGGGACCTTGGCTGATGGAACATAGCCAGCTGGCAGTGATGGGCGAGATGCTCCTGAGAAAGTCACCTCTGCCCTGCGAGAACAGCGAATGTAGCTCCTTATGTGATACATTGTTATATTGCGCTACTGTTAGCTCATGGGAACCCCAAATCTGCTAGGCGGTACCCAAATATGTTAATGAAGGCTTCAATTCGCGTATTGTGATTGGTGTGTTACCCAAACCCTACCTTAGGACCAATTGAAATTGAGGGATTCTGACACTTTGCAACATTGGGGGGTGGTACACTGTCCCCAAACTGTATATCTACCCTGGGTTCACCTAGTGAACCGTCCGACTTGTCTGGTTTAGCTGACCTGTCACTGACCCAACGCACTCAATAGGTGACTGAAGATACAGAGCGCTGCGGAGCACTCTGTCCGAATTTGACCATAGGCTAAGGTTCTACTGAACCTTAAAGTGCTGGCAAAGCACTTAGCTGGGAGTTCGCTGACCCAATCGGGGTCTTGATCGATAGCTGCAGAGCGGGTGGAGCGCAGGCGTTGCTTCCGAACTGTGGGTTCCGGTCCTGTCCTGAAGAGGGTCCTGTCCTGAGGGTTTGCTGTCCTGTCCTGAGGGTCCTGTCCTGATTCCTATTTCGAGGGTATCCTGTCCTGTCCTGGGTGTCCATTCTGCACCTGCTGTCCTTTGAGGGTATCCTTCCTTGAGGGTTTCCTGTCCTTAACTGACCCGTGGCCAGGGTTTGGTTTCCACACCTTTTCTAGGTAAATATTACTCTGAACCTCTTGAAATTCTTGCACCTTCTGAATTTCTAACTTTTGCTTAAATAAAGTTCAACATTGCATATGTTATATTTCCATGCCTTTCCGCAACTATTGAACAGTCATTTATAATTTTGCGAAGTTATTCCTATGTCTTCTCATTTGTTAGAAATCATATTTTGCATAGCAGTGTGACATTTTCTGATATGGTCTAGAACTTCGTTGCCTAGGTTGTTCAAAGGCCCTTTCACCTTAAGTGAAGCGTGTTATTCATTATAAGTTCTTCTATAGTCACACACACTTAGTCTATCCCTGTCTAGATAATACTGACTTATATAGTATTTTCTCGTTACATTTTATTTTGTACCTTGATGATTACTCTGTCATTATTTCTTTCTGCCTATGTGATTTACGTTATCTTGGTTATTGATTGCCTTATTTTACTGTACCTCATGCAAGAAAATATTGAACTTTAGATAAACATTTTAAAACTTCCAGTTGTCCGTGGTCATTTAAACAGTATTTGAAGGTTATTGGTTGGGTTTGTATTTTGCTGCCTTTCCTTTACAGCTAGCTCCCTGATTCATTGTGGTCATTAGGCACCCGCATCGGTGGATGGTAAGTCGGGTGCACCGAAATTTGGTAGCAGGGAACACACACACACCAACTTGATAGAGCTCGTGAAGTCACCTGATCGATGTATATGGTGGTTTGGAAAGTATATGGGCCCTGAAGCCGGAAACGGCGAAAACTGTTGGTCGGGTGGCCTCGCGCGCTCTATCAGTTGTTCTGAAAAAAATACCCCAAAAAATTGTAAACGTTCGGAAAAAGTTAAAAAAAAATAAAACGAAAAAAGAAGAAAAAACCAGTTCTTTTTAGAACTACCTTCAATTCTCCAAAAAGAGCTATATTCTTTACATATTCTAAAGGAGTGAGTGAAGTGGAGTACAGTGAGAGAGGAAAGGAAAATGAGTGAGGGAGCAAAGGAAGGGACGAGAGGGGAAGGGAAGTGAAGTAGGGGGACTGAAAGAAGGTGAGCGTGGGAGGCGAGTGAGGGGAAGGGGAGTGAACATTGGGAATGAGGATAAGTGAGGAAAGCGGAGTAAGGGAACGGGGGTGAGGAAGGGTAAGAGAAGAGCAGTGAGGTTGAGGAAAGAGTGGTGATAGAGGGTGGATAAAGGCAAGTGAGCGTGAGACAAGGGGAGTGAGGGAGTGAGGAGACAGAGGGAGTGAAGGAAAGAGTGAGAGAAGAAGACTGAGTGAGGGAGCATAGAAAGATAAGTGAGGGAGTGTAGGTGAGTTAAAGGTAGTGAGCATGAGGGAAGGGGACTGAGAGAGTGAGGAGACAGAGGTAGTGAAGCTAAGAGAGAGGGAGTGAGGGAAGGAGAATGAGGATGTGACAGGACAGAGGTAGTGAGAGAAAGAGTGAGTGAAGTGGAGTAAGGTGAGTGAGAAAAGGGGAATGAGTGAGTGAGCGAAGGAAGGGAATAGAGGGTAAGAGGACTGAAGCATAGGTAGTGAGAGAAGGTGAGTGGGGGATGAAAGTAAAGGGAAAGGGAGAGAAAGATAGGGAATGAGGGGTAGTGAGGGAAACAGATTAAGAGAACGGGAGTGAAAGAACGGCAGAGAGCATGAGTAAAGAGGGATAAAAGAGGGTGGATAAAAGTGAGTAAGGGTAAGACAAAGGGAGTGAGGAAGTGAGGGGATAGAGGTACTGAAGGAAAGAGTGACAGAAAGGGACTGAGTGAGGGAGCAAAGAAAGATAAGTGAGGGAGTGTGGCTGAGTTATAGGGAGTGAGTGTGACATAAGAGGAGTGAGAGACTAAGAGGATGGAGAGAATGGGGGTAAGAGAGAGAGAGTGAGGGAAGGGGAGTGAGGAAGTAAGAGGACAGAGGGAGTGAGAGAAGGAGTTAGTGAAGTGGAGTAAGGAGAGTAACGGAAGGGAAAAGAGTGAAGGAGCGAAGGAAGGGAAGAGATAGAAAGGGAAGTTAAACAGGAGATCTGAAAGAAAGTGAGTGTGGGAGTGTGGCTGAGTTATAGGGAGTGAGCGTGACAGAAGAGGAGTGAGAGACTAAGAGGACAGAGAGAATGAGGCTAACAGAGAGAGAATGAGGGAAAAGGAGTGTAGAAGTAAGAGGACAGAGGGAGTAATAGAAGGAGTTAGTGAAGTGGAGTAAGGAGAGTAAGGGAAGGGAAAAGAGTGAAGGAGCGAAGGAAGGGAAGAGAGAGGAAGGAAAGTAAAGGAGAAGGTCTGAAAGAAGGTGAGTGTGGGAGGGGAGTGAGGAAAAGGGGAGTAAACATGGGGATTGAGAATAAGTGAGGGAAGCGCAGTAAGGGAACGGGGGTGTGGGTGGGTGAGAGAAGAGTAGTGAGGTTAAGGAAAAGAGTGTTGAGAAAGTAAATTTTGTATGTCACACTTACCTTATAAGTAATGTAAACTTAATTACATATTTTCAGTAAATTTAATATATGTGAAAGAGAAAAAAAAGTAAGTTATAATATTTACAATATATATTTCACAATACAAGAGACAAAGCAGGAGATTAAAAGTCATAAAAGGGTAGCAAGAGATAAAGTAGGAGTGAAGGACTCAGAAAGGAAAACAAAGGAATGGTGAAGGTCAGAGAGAGTGAAAAAGAAATAGAGGGAGAGCAAATTACTAAGAGGATAATGAGATGGATACATTCAGTGACAGATAAGAAGAGAAGGAGAGAGAAATGAAGTGAAGGTGAGTAAGATACTAAAGGAATGTGCATTAGGAAAACTAAAGGAAGAAAGGGGAGTAAAGAAAGGGGAGTGAGTGACAGGGAAGCAGGAGTGAGTGATGGTGGATTCATGACAATGAGGGATGGAAGGTGAGTGAGGGTGAATGTAGGGACGTAAGACAGTGAGGGGACAATGGGAGTGAGGGTAACAGAGAGGGAGGGAGGGAAGACGAGTGAGAATATGAGAGAACAGAGGGAGTGAGAGTAAGAGTGAGTAAAGGGGAGTAAGGTGAGTGAGGGAAGGGGAATGACTGAGGGAGCAAAGGAAGGAAAGAAGGGAAAGAGGACTGAAGCAAAGGGACTGGGAAAAGGTGAGTGCGTGAGGAGAGAAAGAGGAAGGGGAGTTAAGGATGATGAATGAGGATAACTGAGGGAACTGGAGTAAGGGAACAAGAGTGAGGGAGGGTGAGTGAAGGGCAGTGAGGTTGAGGAAAGAGGGAAGATAGAGGGAGGATAAAGGCAAGTGAGCATGAGACAAGGGGAGTGAAGGAGTGAGGACATAGAGGTAGTGAAGAAAAGAGAGACAGAAAGGGACTGAGTGAGAGAGCAAAGAAAGGTAAGTGAAGGAGTGTGGGTGAGTTATAGGGAGTGAGCGAGACAAAAGAGAAGTGAGAGACTGAAAGGATGGAGAAAGTAAGGCTAAGAGAGAGGGACTGAGGGAAGGGGAATGAGGAAGTGAGAGGACAGAGGGAGTGACTTAAGGAGTGATAACATTTGATTAAGGTGAGTAAAGGAAGAAGAATGAGTGAGGGAGCGAAGGAAGGAAAGAGAGGGGAAGGGAAGTGAAGAAGGGAGACTGAAAGAAGTTGAGTGTGGGAGGGGAGTTAGGGAAAGGGCAGTAAACATGGGGAAAGGAAATAACTGAGGGAAGTGGAGTAAGGGAACGGGGGTGAAGTAAACTGAGAGAAGGGCAGTGAGGTTGAGGAAAGAGGAGTGATAGAGGGTGGATAAAGGCGAGTGATTGTAAGACAAGGGGACTGAGGGAGTGAGGACATAGAGGTAGTGAAGGAAAGAGTGAGAGAAAAGGACTGAGTAAGGGAGCAAAGAAAGGTAAGTGAGGGAGTGTGGGTGAGTTATAGGGAGTGAGCGAGATGGAAGAGGAGTGAGAGAGTGAGAGGACCGAGAGAGTGAGGCTAAGAGAGAGGGAGTGAGGGAAGGGGAGTGAGGATGTGAGAGGACAGAAGGAGTGAGAGAAGGAGTAAGTGAAGTGGAGTAAGGTGAGTGAGAGAAGGGGAATTATTGAGGGAGGAAAGAAAGGAAAGGAGGGGAAGGGGAGAGAAGTAGAGTGACTGACAGCTGGAAAGTGGTGTATGGAGAGAGGGAAAGGGCAGTGAAGGAATGGGGAATGAGGATAACGCAAGGGAAATGGAATAAGGGAAGAGAGTTGAGGGAGAGTGAGAGAAGGCCAGTGAGGGTGAGTTAAGAGGAGTGATAGAGGGTGGAAAAAGGTGAGTGAGCATAAGACAAGGGGAGAATAATATATATTTCATAATACAAAATACAAAATAATTTGTACAACATGTTATATGGTTTATTTTTGCTGTTCTCAGAATATATTCAATTTCACTTAAAACAGTGACTTCAATACTACTCATCATATGACAGCGGGCAAAAAAACACAATCAAAATGATTGTGTTTAAAAAACCCATACTCAATAAATATAAATATATTCAATAAATAATGTAAAATTTAGAAAAAACATATCTTAACTCACTTTTGATCCACGTACTTTTCCACGAGGCCAAATAGTATATGGAAAGTCCTTTTCTTTTGAAATTACTCAATAGTACTCTTTAACTTCAATTTACCCGAGTTTCTGAAAGAAAAGCTCCAACATCTTTTACATTATGAAACAATAGTTATATTTCCACCTCTGGCTTACTTATGATTAATATTTCCTATAATACTCACATTACACACTACGTGATACACTTACTCTACCTCTATGAGAACTACAAGTTTTTTATTATCTTGATCACTCTCACTCGCAAAGTAATTTTGAACAGCAGACTAACTTTTATTAACTGCTCTAATCTTCATAGGCCAATTACCTTTCCTAAAATTTCGGTAGTAACAACACTAGGTAAGAATTTTGTAAGTCAGAAGGCAAACGTTGTTTGTAAGTCAATTGAGTATCATTACAATTTTTCCAACCGTTTTGACATTTTAAATAAGCTGTGTAATGTCCTGATGTTGTTGAAGGACCATCATGGTAAATAATTGCTGCAGTTTCAAAGGTTCTTCCTGAAATTGATAATTGAGAAGCCACAACATTTTTAATGAAAGTTGTCAATTTAGTTCCATCAGGTCTACATCGTTGGAACATTAAAATTACATACTGTCCATATCTTTGTATAAATAATGTTGATAGCATTGCAGATTTACCTTGAGTACAGACTATGGGGCCGATTAGGATGGCGGACGGACTTGCGTCCGTCCGCCACCCTTGAGGAGGAGGGAACGTCCGCAGGGGCTGCGGCGTTCCCTCCGTGCTGATTAGGATGTGACCGCCAGGGTGGCGGTCACATCCTCTATATTTAACATTGCGGCGGGTGCAGCTTCAAGCTGCACCCGCCTCAATGTTAAAAAAGCATGTTTTACATTTACATGCACAAAGCGGCCGGCACCGCACGGTGCCTGCTGCTTCGTGCACGCAAATGCAGGGGGGTACCATAGGTACCCCCCATGTGCACCCCCCATTCACCCAGGGGGCCCGCAACGGGCCCCCAAAGTGAATGTCCGTATGCTTTTCCATGGCGGAAAAGCCGCCGTGGAAAAGCATGTATTCACGAACATCCTAATATGGCGGACGGTGTCTCATAGACACCGCCTGCCATGTTATAGCTTTTCCGCCACGGTCGGAAGCCGACCGCGGCGGAAAAGCGGCGGACGGAATTCCAGACCCACCAGCCATCCTAATTTGGCGGTGGGTCTTTGGAGGCTCCGCAGCGGTTTTTCCGCATCCTCCAGGCCGGCGGACACTTCCGCCGGCCCGGAGGATGCGGAAAAACCGCCATCCTAATCGGCCCCTATGTTTTGATTTGCTTCTCTATCTAGATTATTAAAAGACACTGATTTGGAGTCTGGTAAAGTCAAATATATACATCTTTCAGTGTCTATTGTAGTAGTACTTGAAAAGGAACAATTGTCGCAGTCATGTTGCCATTTATAAGAAGGGCCAAAAAGATTTTCTACATCTAAACCTTCATCTTGCAATACAACAAGCAAATACATTAGAAATTCCTGACAATCTTGCTGAATATTCTGTGAAAATTGATTTACACCAGAACATATGTCTAAAACATTTCGAATTTCAGAAACACTTTGTATTTTTGTTCTATCACTGCTACATTTCTCAAACACAGAATTCAACAAACAACAAAATCTTTGATCCCGATTTTCAGCAATCTGTTCTTGTACAGTTTGGAGAAAGAAAACAACATTAACCACTACATTAGCATAGCAGTTGACACCAGAACTGTTTTCAAACTGAAATCCAACAACATCTTTAACTGAATCCTTTTCCTTTCTGCTTACAATTACTGATTCATCTACTTTTTTTCTTTTTGCTACAACTTCACTATAATTTTTCTCATGTCTTCTTTTTTGGCCTACTACACGCTTTTCAAATGGAGGATATTGAGGTAAATTTGGAGCATACTCTCTTCTTAACCTATTATATTCTTTTACACAATTTAGATCTGCACTAATCTTTGTCTCATCAAAATCAATCAAATACAATCCGATAAAGTTATGACTCGAGATAAAGCAACATATGCCATACCCTCCTTGAACACAGAACTTCCAATATTCACCAAAGCACTATCTACACTTAAACCTTGAGATTTATGAATAGTCACTGCATATGCCAAAGAAACAGGAAATTGTTTTCTGCGGACATATAAATCTTTCACAAGCAAAAATCGGGCAGAACAACGACTGATTTGTGGTACTTCTTCAATACCATCAAATTTAATTTTTATAAATTCAATTCCATCTCTATTTCGGTAATTCACAAAATCAACAACATGACCCATTGCTCCATTTCCTAAACCTCTTTCCACATGTAAATTGCGTCGTAAAATTATACGACAATTTAAAGATGCATACAGAGTCTTTTCCAAACCAGCAGTTTTAGATATTGTCTTCTCTAAAGAATCCAATTTTGATTTCAACTTTTCTGACAAAATAATAGTTGCTCCTTCATGCACTATTTTATCAATAGCTTCCAGTTTCACAATCTCTTGATTTTCTAACTTTAACATTTTGTTGTTGAAGATTGAACATTCTTGCAGAGTTGGCATCAAGCATATGACAGATTTGTTTTCAGGAATTTTCTTAAAAATATTCTCTGGGAGAATGTTTTTGTTTGGAAACAAATTTGAACTTAATCGTGCATGTAAAGCTGCTTTCCCATGCTCACTTACTTTTCCAATTCTTACATCTTGTAGAATATTTTTATAATCTTCATCCTTTGCCTGTCGCATATTTTGTAGCAGTTCTGCATATTTGAAATGTAACCATATGTTAACATTTCCAATGCTTCCTAGGCACTTCCTTGTATCTTCATGTGTAAGCATTTTAAACACTGGTTGTCCTTTCACTGGAGTTAGCTGCAGTAGATCTCTAAAAACAATGATGTGTTTGCCTCCAAATAACACATCAAACTCTGTTTTAAGAATTTCTTGCATTCTTAAATGCACAAAAGCAAGCATTACATTTGATACCATGCTTACCTCATCAATGATAAGAAGTTTCATTTTCTTTGGGACTCTTGAAACTTCACAACAAGCTTCTCCAGAAAGCTTGTGGTATTGTAATTTATTATCATTCTCTACTGGCAGCATCAATAAACGTTGTAAAGTAATCCCTTTACTTTTATGCGCTGCCAACCCAGTTGGAGCGGTAACAACACAAGACAGCGATGACTCCGTTCTTTTCTGCAGATAAGTTGCAATTGCTTTAATCAGAAAACTTTTTCCAGTTCCTTCTTCTCCACTCACGTACAGTCGGACAGGTATAAATGATGTACATGAGCACTCTTTTTTCTCATGATATAAAACATGCTCAATCTGTTCTGTGACTTCGTCATATATTTGTCTCTGCTCAACGTTTAGTTCTTTTTCCAAATCTTCTAAGTTAACTACATCCTCCTGAGCTTGTTCCATGGCTCTTTCTACTTCCTCCATGGCAGTGGCAGCTTCATTTTGGATAACTGGTCCTCCGAGTGGATCCGGACTCAACGAAGCAGAACTCTGACTGTCTTGAGAACTGTCTCTAGCAATCTCTGCTGCAATTGTAGCTTCTTGCTGTATTTCCTCGTTCAACATTTGCAGATAATTTGAAAAAACAGGACATTCTAAGGTATCCTTGGTTGCATTGAACGAATCTTCATAAGTAAGAAAATCTCCAAGTAGTTCCTCTTCTGTACGCCATGGCTTAAAGAGTTGCAAAAGAGCTAAGTAATAAAATTCCCTTTTGTCTGGAGATTCATAACTCAATTTTCGATGATTAATCAAATGTCCTTTTCTTTGTTTTACCAGACAGCCTTCACATCCAATTACAGCATATACACCTTTATTGATATAGTCTGTGACGTTCCTCTTAAAAGTATAGGTTTGCAGAACTTCATAGAAACAAATGTTCCCAAGATGACTACTTCTATTTGGATAGTATGTATCCAACATGTTTGTCTTCAAAAGATCTGTACGGTTTGGTCCTTTCTCCGCCAAATACTCTATTTCTTGTACAGATTTCAAAACTCGGTTTCGTGTTGCAGCAAGACCTAGACTCACCCAAATGATTGTTATAGATTTGGCATATAGACTTGCTGATGATAACCGATCAGAACATTCATATGCTCCAATTTCTCGATGCGACAACATCTTCAGACTGTAACTGTAAAATTTCTTGCTTAGACTTTTTTCATGTGAAATTTCCTCCCACATTTCCTTCAGTTCCGTCTTTTCTGATTTTGTGATGTAAGACGTCACATATCGAGCCACAGCAATAGAGTTGTCAGCAACATATTGAATATCCATGTTAGCATTCCACATGGACAAAATGACTGGGTTGTAGTCATTTATGTGTTTGGACTCCTCATTTCTTCTTAGGTTGTATGTATTTTTAGGTGATTTTCTTGTCACAGTATGTCGCAGAGAAGACATAAAATTGTTCACTCTTCTTTTCGATGTTACTGGACGTGGAAATGCAAAACGACATTTTGTGTAGAACTTGTCCTTGGATTTGTATTTTCGACGACAGTATTTTCCACAACGATGGGTTTGAAAGCGTAAAACTTGATGTCTTAAATTGTTTTCCTATGTACTTTTCGGAACAGCACATGTAGAATACTGTTCAATGAAACTCATCACTTTCTCATCTGAATCTGTTCCAAATGTTGGTGCATCTTTAATCCATAGCAGCATATGTATGTGAGGAGCACCTCTTGCTTGATACTCCTTTCTCCAAAAGAAATCAAAAACCTTTCTAAGCGGAGGATTTCTTTTGTTTGTAATAAAAGACATCATAGCTTCAAACCTATGATTGAAATACCTGCATACATTAACTGGATCCAAAGAGCACAGTTCTCCAGGTGTCTTGTATTCAATATTTTCAATGTTTTTATTTGCCTCTCGTAGAAATTGAAGTAAGTCTTCCCAAGCATACTCAGCACAGCTAACAGTGAGGAACCATGTAGGAGTTTCTAAGTTTCTTAGCATACATTTCAATTCTCCATTACGACGGTACCAATACTCGTTAGTACCACGCTGACATGCCATGAGATTAATTAGCTGAGATTCCAAAACACTGTCTTGTAGTTTCACTTTATCCATAAAGTCCCTTGCCGAAACATTTTGTAGATGTACTCCACTTTTCAGTATATGGTTCACTGCATAAGAAAGTCCAGACAAGTCACTCTCAAACAGTAGATGGAACAAATATGGAATGCATTGACGAAACCTTGGATCTTCTGCATATAATCTTAAAGTCCGGTATTCAGATGCAGGAATTTGAACAGGTCGGTCGTCATATCGTCCACCTTGACCTGTTGGAAATAACTCTGGAAAACAACGAGCTTCAAAACTTTCTTCCCATACACTAATGGGACTTCCTTTTGCTTCTTCCATTTGAAACAAGTCAATAGCATTCCCCATTACTTCTTTGGAATGCAATGGATGAACACTATAATGTTCATACATTTCTTCACTTCTAGAGACATCAACTTTTTCAATTTGCCCAGCTGAGAAATCACTGTCCTCTTCTGCAGTTGTTTCCTCTTCTCCTACATATAAATTTTTGTAGTACTGATTATTTTTTACCAAATACAACGTTGCCTTTTTGACTTTTCTAACATCCACTAATTCTTGCCAGATTTTCTTACTCTTTGTCGGAACACCATTAACTAGAATAACCAGAGGTTCCTCTTCTACTTTTTCTACACCAATTGTATCAATATTTTTCTTAAAATCTAGAGGCGAATAAACAACTCTTCCCTTTAATCCTCTCTGTAAATCTGAAGGAGGCAATTTTCCTGTTTTAGGCTCCATGCGAACAATAGCCTGAAAAGGATGCACACATTGAATCAGAATAGACTCATAGGTATTTAAATCCATCAATTCAGAAGGAATGTCTACCAACTCCAGATTATTATGAACAGCTCTAGCAGGCATTCTGTTTTCATTTAATTTATTATGACAATATTTAAAAATACGTTGATCAGAACCCAAATCAAAACAATTTTCTACCAACAAATAAGTTGCACAATCCTTCCACTCATTATTATTTTCCATTTCACTTTTTACATATAAATCAACTAATCTAGTCTGATTCTTATAATGAGTTCGTCGACAACACACACAAGTAAAATTAGGCCTTTCACTTGAATTGACCTTAAACTTTGTAATTTCATGGTAAAATTTTTCTGTACTTGAAATCTCTACATTCTCTTCCACATTACCTTCTATTACTGTATCACTTTCTGCACTGTCCTCTTTTTCACCAAAGTAACAAAACTCAATTTCTTCACAAATGTTCTTCACATCTAATTCAGTTCCATGCAAAAGAGCACTGTTTAACTGTTTTAGCTAAAGTGCTGGACTTTTTGCATAATACAACCTTCTCACTAATTTCCTCACTTTATTATGATTCACTGCTAACATCCTAAAATGGTGGAAGACACTCTGACATACTTTTCTTGAAAGACAAGCCAGTGAATGCCCATGCAAACCTGTTTTTTCTCTCACTCTACAAGGATCTAACTCTTGCAAAATTTTCATTTTTTGTTTTAGACTTTTCTTAGTATATGTCCATAAGAAACTGAGAAACAAATCAATTGAATCCTGTCGCACACTACAAATACTACTACAATTCCAAGTATACACTGGAGCCTTAGGACATCTCCCTAAAACTTCATTAGCTAACACCTCTTCTGTATTTCTAGGCACAATTTTTTCTTTCTCAACAGGACAACCGTCCTTCACCTCATATGCTCGACCACTGGTGTCACTGCATGCACCAAATCATTATCCTGAAAGTAACTTTCTTCATTAAAAAATGGCTCACAACTTGAACTATGCTTCCATTCCCCAGAAAAAACATCACAAAAATTAGTCCGATTAATTACTCTTTTCCACTTACATTTTGATTTGAACACATTGATTATCCTATTTAGTGTACGAATTCTATTGACTACTAAACAATATAATTTATTTTTCACTTTAAATGCTTCATCAACACTCTTCTCTATGCTTTTTTTTTCTTGTAAAAGCAGTCTTTTTTGATACATCTTTACATTTTTTAATAAATTTGAAACTATTCTGTTATAAAACATTCGTCTACGAATTTCAATAAATTGATTTCTCCTTCTTTTGCAATAGACAATATCATCTCCTTCTACAGGTCGAACATTTTTTATGGGGCACAGTTTTTTCTTTCTATTTACAGATGGATTGATCTTCTTGGAAACAACATCTTTTTTTTTTGACATTTCATTAACTTCCTTAAAAAGTCCTTAGTTTGCTTACCAGGAGCATTATTTTTTTTCACTGAAGATTGTCTTTTGGATGAGTCTTGTATTCCTATTTTCTTGGACCATAAATCCTGTTTATATTTCTTTTGACGTCTTTCCTTTGACGGCATATTCTTTTATCTTTCTATAGATGATTACAATCTGTGGTAAAGAAATAATAACATATTATAGACCACTACAAACATACTACATAGTAATTACAATAAGTAAAAGATATAAACACTAGTTTACAACATAAGTTACTTTATACCACAGCAACTGTGTCACAGCAACAGTGCAGTACAGTTTCATTATTAATCTTACTCTCTGCCTGCACCATCTATCTCACTCTGTGCCTGTGTCTTATGTCACTCTGTGCCTGTGTCTCATCTCACTCTGAGCCTGTGTCTCATCTCAGTCTATGCCTGCCCCATCGCTCTCTTTGTGTGTGTCATTTCTCTCTTTGCGTGTCTCATCTCACTCTATGCCTGTGCCTCATCTCACTCTGTGCCTGTGTCTCATCTCAATTTGAGCCTGTGTCTCACCTAACTCTGTGCCTGTGTATCATCTCACTCTGTTCCTGCCCCATCTCTCTCTCTTTGTGTGTGTCATTTGTCTGTTTGCGTCTGTCTCATCTCATTCTGGTAAATGTTTCATTGTAAAAAGCATGGCTTTAGCATTTTTGACATGGATCACACTGAGTGTCTGTATGAAATAAGTAATTATATGTTCACATTTGTCAATAATGTCACCTGTGTCTGCTCACAGTTTGCATTTCCAAGGTTAAAGGGTACTTTGTACCTGTGTCTGACCTGACTCTGTGCCTGTGTGTCATCTCACTCTGTGCCTGCCCCATCTCTCTCTCTTTGTGTGTGTCATTTGTCTGTTTGCGTCTGTCTCATATCATTCTGGTAAATGTTTTATGGTAAAAAGCATGGCTTTAACATTTTTCACAAGGATCACTCTGAGTCTCTGTATGAAATAAGGAATTATATTTTCAAATTTTTCAATAATATCACCTGTACCTGCTCACAGTTTCCATCTCTCAAATTATTCACCCAGATCCATTTAAAATCAAGCTTGACTCACAGTGTGATCTTAGGCACATGACCAGGATGTTACATGTAATCTACCATGTCTGTCTATGCATGCAATATGTGTGTCTCTGCTCATACTATTTCACTGTCTCTACTGGCAAAAAACAGACCACATATGTATAAGCAAGACATAACATTCCTTTTTCATTTCAATGGCACACCCTGGATCTTGATTGCACAGCTTAGAGCCTATTTGTGAAGTAAGAGGCCTAACAGACATGCTGCCTAAGATTCCCTACTAGTACATATGCTAAAGCCTAACTGACTTCAAGAATACATGTATTTCCATATTTTTAAACACATCAACTAAGCAAATTATTCACCCGGATCCATTTAAAATTGAGCTTGACTCACAGTGTGATCTTAGGCACATGACCAGGATGTTACATGTAATCTACCATGTCTGTCTCTGCATGCAGTATGTGTGTCTCTGTTCATACTATTTCACTGTCTCTACTGGCAAAAAACAGACCACATATATATAAGCAAGAAATAACATTCCTTTTTCATTTCAACCCTCCACCCTGAATCTTGATTGCACAGCTTAGAGCCTATTTGTGAAGTAAGAGACCTAACAGACATGCTGCCTAAGATTCCCTACTAATACATATGCTAAAGCCTAACTGACTTTAAGAATACATGTAGTTCTATTTTTTTAAACACATCAACTAAGCAAATTATTCACCCGGATCCATTTAATATCAAGCTTGACTCAGAGTGTGATCTTAGGCACATGACCAGGATGTTACATGTAATCTACCATGTCTGTCTCTGCATGCAGTATGTGTGTCTCTGCTCATACTATTTCACTGTGTCTACTGGCAAAAAAAAGACCACATATATATAAGCAAGAAATAACATTCCTTTTTCATTTCAACGGCACACCCTGGATCTTGATTGCAGAGCTTAGAGCCTATTTGTGAAGTAAGAGGCCTAACAGACATGCTGCCTAAGATTCCCTTACTAGTACATATGCTAAAGCCTAACTGACTTTAAGAATACATGTATTTCCATATTTTTAAACACATCAACTAAGCAAATTATTCACCCTGATCCCTTTAAAATCGAGCTTGACTCAGAATGTGATCTTAGGCACATGACCAGGATGTTACATGTAAACTACTATGTCTGTCTCTGCATGCAGTATGTGTGTCTCTGCTCATACGATTTCACTGTGTCTACTTGCAAAGAAGCTTGTTTCCGGTCCAGGGAAGACATGGCTTGGCAGTTCGGGCTGGACTGTTCCCATGAGGCACAGGGTCAGACTGATTTGCATATGGCCATGTCTGAACTGGGGTGGCAGAGTGGGCTAAAGAACGGTGATGGATTAAACCCAGATCTTTTGACTGGGTGTGAGTGTTTGATTGATTCAGATGCTCCGTCCATCACCACCCCCTTTTGTACTGTTTTTCATTTCAACGGCACACCCTGGACTTTGATTGCACAGCTTAGAGCCTATTTGTGAAGGAAGAGGCCTCACAGACATGCTGCCTAAGATTCCCTACTAGTACATATACTAAAGCCTAACTGACTTTAAGAATACATGTAGTTCTATTTTTTTAAACACATCAACTAAGCAAATTATTCACCCGGATCCATTTAATATCGAGCTTGACTCACAGTGTGATCTTAGGCACATGACCAGGATGTTACATGTAATCTACCATGTCTGTCTCTGCATGCAGTATGTGTGTCTCTGCTCATACTATTTCACGGTGTCTACTGGCAAAAAAAGACCACATATATATATAAGCAACACATAGCATTCCTTTTTCATTTCAACGGCACACCCTGGATCTTGATTGCACAGCTTAGAGCCTATTTGTGAGACCTAACAGATATGCTGCCTAAGATTCCCTACTAGTACATATGGTAAAGCCTAACTGACTTTAAGAATACATGTATTTCCATATTTTTAAACACATCAACTTAGCAAATTATTCACCCAGATCCTTTTAAAATCGAGCTTGACTCACAGTGTGATCTTAGGCACATGACCAGGATGTTACATGTAATCTACCATTTCTGTCTCTGCATGCAGTATGTGTGTCACTGCTCATACTATTTCACTGTCTCCACTGGCAAAAAACAGACCACATATATATAAGCAAGACATAACATTCCTTTTTCATTTCAACAGCACACCCTGGATCTTGATTGCATAGCTTAGAGCCTATTTGTGAAGTAAGAGGCCTAACAGACATGCTGCCTAAGATTCCCTACTAGTACATATGCTAAAGCCTAACTGACTTTAAGAATACATGTAGTTCTATTTTTTTAAACACATCAACTAAGCAAATTATTCACCCAGATCCATTTAAAATCGAGCTTGACTCACAGTGTGATCTTAGGCACATGACCAGGATGTTACATGTAATCTACCATGTCTGTCTCTGCATGCAGTATGTGTGTCTCTGCTTATACTATTTCACTGTGTCTACTGGCAAAAAAAAGACCCGTTATATATAAGCAACACATAACATTCCTTTTTCATTTCAACGGCACACCCTGGATCTTGATTGCATAGCTTAGAGCATATTTGTGAAGTAAGAGACCTAACAGACATGCTGCCTTAGATTCCCTACTAGTACATATGCTAAAGCCTAACTGACTTTAAGAATACATGTAGTTCTATTTTTTTAAACACATCAACTAAGCAAATTATTCACCCGGATCCATTTAATATCGAGCTTGACTCACAGTGTGATCTTAGGCACATGACCAGGATGTTACATATAATCTACCATGTCTGTCTCTGCATGCAGTATGTGTGTCTCTGCACATACTATTTCACTGTCTCTACTGGAAAAAAACAGACCACATACATATAAGCAAGACATAACATTCCTTTTTCATTTCAACGGCACACCCTGGACTTTGATTGCACAGCTTAGAGCCTATTTGTGAAGTAAGAGACCTAACAGACATGCTGCCTAAGATTCCCTACTAGTACATATGCTAAAGCCTAACTGACTTTAAGAATACATGTAGTTCTATTTTTTTAAACACATCAACTAAGCAAATTATTCACCCGGATCCATTTAACATCGAGCTTGACTCACAGTGTGATCTTAGGCACATGACCAGGATGTTACATGTAATCTACCATGTCTGTCTCTGCATGCAGTATGTGTGTCTCTGCTCATACTATTTCACGGTGTCTACTGGCAAAAAAAGACCACATATATATATAAGCAACACATAGCATTCCTTTTTCATTTCAACGGCACACCCTGGATCTTGATTGCACAGCTTAGAGCCTATTTGTGAGACCTAACAGATATGCTGCCTAAGATTCCCTACTAGTACATATGGTAAAGCCTAACTGACTTTAAGAATACATGTATTTCCATATTTTTAAACACATCAACTAAGCAAATTATTCACCCAGATCCTTTTAAAATCGAGCTTGACTCACAGTGTGATCTTAGGCACATGACCAGGATGTTACATGTAATCTACCATTTCTGTCTCTGCATGCAGTATGTGTGTCACTGCTCATACTATTTCGCTGTCTCCACTGGCAAAACACAGACCACATATATATAAGCAAGACATAACATTCCTTTTTCATTTCAACAGCACACCCTGGATCTTGATTGCATAGCTTAGAGCCTATTTGTGAAGTAAGAGGCCTAACAGACATGCTGCCTAAGATTCCCTACTAGTACATATGCTAAAGCCTAACTGACTTTAAGAATACATGTAGTTCTATTTTTTTAAACACATCAACTAAGCAAATTATTCACCCAGATCCATTTAAAATCGAGCTTGACTCACAGTGTGATCTTAGGCACATGACCAGGATGTTACATGTAATCTACCATTTCTGTCTCTGCATGCAGTATGTATGTCTCTGCTCATACTATTTCACTGTCTCTACTGGCAAAAAACAGACCACATATATATAAGCAAGACATAACATTCCTTTTTCATTTCAACGGCACACCCTGGATCTTTATTGCACAGCTTAGAGCCTATTAGTGAAGTAAGTTGCCTAACAGACATGCTGCCTAAGATTCTCAACTAGTACATATGCTAAAGCCTAACTGACTTTAAGAATACATGTATTTCCATATTTTTAAACACATCAACTAAGCAAATTATTCACCCAGATCCATTTAAAATCGAGCTTGACTCACAGTGTGATCTTAGGCACATGATCAGGATGTTACATTTAATCTACCATTTCTGTCTCTGCATGCAGTATGTGTGTCTCTGCTCATACTATTTCACTGTCTCCACTGGCAAAAAACAGACCACATATATATAAGCAAGACATAACATTCCTTTTTCATTTCAACAGCACACCCTGGATCTTGATTGCATAGCTTAGAGCCTATTTGTGAAGTAAGAGACCTAACAGACATGCTGCCTAAGATTCCCTACTAGTACATATGGTAAAGCCTAACTGACTTTAAGAATACATGTATTTCCATATTTTTAAACACATCAACTAAGCAAATTATTCACCCAGATCCTTTTAAAATCGAGCTTGACTCACAGTGTGATCTTAGGCACATGACCAGGATGTTACATGTAATCTACCATTTCTGTCTCTGCATGCAGTATGTGTGTCACTGCTCATACTATTTCACTGTCTCCACTGGCAAAACACAGACCACATATATATAAGCAAGACATAACATTCCTTTTTCATTTCAACAGCACACCCTGGATCTTGATTGCATAGCTTAGAGCCTATTTGTGAAGTAAGAGGCCTAACAGACATGCTGCCTAAGATTCCCTACTAGTACATATGCTAAAGCCTAACTGACTTTAAGAATACATGTAGTTCTATTTTTTTAAACACATCAACTAAGCAAATTATTCACCCAGATCCATTTAAAATCGAGCTTGACTCACAGTGTGATCTTAGGCACATGACCAGGATGTTACATGTAATCTACCATTTCTGTCTCTGCATGCAGTATGTATGTCTCTGCTCATACTATTTCACTGTCTCTACTGGCAAAAAACAGACCACATATATATAAGCAAGACATAACCTTCCTTTTTCATTTCAACGGCACACCCTGGATCTTTATTGCACAGCTTAGAGCCTATTAGTGAAGTAAGTTGCCTAACAGACATGCTGCCTAAGATTCTCAACTAGTACATATGCTAAAGCCTAACTGACTTTAAGAATACATGTATTTCCATATTTTTAAACACATCAACTAAGCAAATTATTCACCCAGATCCATTTAAAATCGAGCTTGACTCACAGTGTGATCTTAGGCACATGATCAGGATGTTACATTTAATCTACCATTTCTGTCTCTGCATGCAGTATGTGTGTCTCTGCTCATACTATTTCACTGTCTCCACTGGCAAAAAACAGACCACATATATATAAGCAAGACATAACATTCCTTTTTCATTTCAACAGCACACCCTGGATCTTGATTGCATAGCTTAGAGCCTATTTGTGAAGTAAGAGACCTAACAGACATGCTGCCTAAGATTCCCTACTAGTACATATGCTAAAGCCTAACTGACTTTAAGAATACATTTAGTTCTATTTTTTTAAACACATCAACTAAGCAAATTATTCAACCAGATCCATTTAAAATCAAACTTGACTCACAGTGTGATCTTAGGCACATGAGACACATGTCATGACACACACACAAAGAGAGAAATGACACACAGAAAAAGAGAGATGATGCACGTGCAAAGTGACATGAGACAGAGGCACAGAGTACCTTTTAAGCTAAGAGAGGCAAACTGTCAGCAGACACAGGTGACATTATTGAAAAATGTGAAAATATAGTTCCTTATTTCACACAGACACTCAGTGTAATCCTTGACCAAAATTTAAAAGCCAGACATTTTACAAGAAAACATTTTCCATAGTAAATCGTTTTTGACAGAGAGCCAAGCCAATTTAAATGACGACTACAAAACAAGGCAGAAACCTAACTCATTTACAAAATACATTTCAAATATGCACCATTAAATTTTTTAACAGCATTACAAAAAAACATGACAAACAATGCAAGAATAAAGAAGCACAATTTGCTTCTTAATCTTCCCCATAGTGCATACATCAGTCTATCTTCATTAAATTAATCATATATGAGATAACACACAGGCACAGAGTAAGGTGAGACACAAATACAGATTACCCTTTAAGCTAAGAGAGGCAAACTGTCAGCAGGCACAGGTGACATTATTGAAAAATGTGAAAATGTAATTCCTTATTTCACACAGACACTCAGTGTGAACCTTGACCAAAATTTAAAAGCCAGATATTTTACCATGAAAACATTTTCCATAGTAAATCGTTTTTGACACAGAGCACAGCCCATTTAAATGACCACTACAAAACAAGGCAGAAACCTAACTCATTTCCAAAATACATTTCCAATATGCACCATTACATTTTTTGACAGCATTACAAAAAAACATAACACACAATGCAAGAATAAAGAAGCACAATATGCTTCTTAATCTTTCCCATAGTGCATACAGCAGTCTATCTTTATTAAAAGAATCATTACTCACCTTTGGAAGATTTAGAACAGTGTCAGTCACACACACGAGATTTTCTTAAGCAGAATCTCTGAAATGCACTGGAAAACACTGCAACCACAAATGGCCCTGATTCCCTGTAATTCTTCAGACATATTCCTGGACTTAACCAATTAAAATTATTCCCACACTATTTCAAAAACAAACTAACATTTTAATTGGTTCTACATTTCAACACTTTGAAACTCACATAATATTCACCCATCCCCCCAGTGCTCATTCACCCTGTTACCATGCTAACTCAGCACAGAGTTGAAAAGTTCATCATACTATGTTGCAAAAGAATCCAGCAAGGGTGTTTGACCTCTCAATGTAGTAGCTAATCATGTGCAATGTTTCTATCAATGACTTTTTCTCAACCATTTAAATTACTTCTTTCAAAAAACAGATGCATGTACCCTAAATTTCAGTGGAGAATGTTAAGAAACCACCAATCATTTCTTGTTTTTCAAGTGCACTGAATCTCAACAACTCCTACTTTCAAACTGCCATTTCATTTCCACAACTCATCTGAATACAAGCACATCTACCTTCAAGATGCCAAAAGTCTGGTTTGTGGGTCATAGCTTTGTTCACTGGAGTGAAAAATATGCAAGTAACAGAGGTATTTGCAACCTTAATTTACCAAATGTGGACATTATGTGGATTGGACAGAGAGGATTGAGAAGTCCCCAATTGATACCATTGGTAAAATCCTTTATGCATCTACCACACCCTGACCTCATAATTGTGCACTGTGGTGGCAATGACCTAGGCACTTTGACTGGGGTAGGTCTGGACATGCTTTTAAAGGACATATTTGGGCAATTGATGTCACTTTTTCCAAAAACTGCCATGGTATTTTCTAATATTTGCCAAAGGCAAAAATGGAACTGGTCCAACCAATTTTGTCCACTGATTGAGAAAGCAAGGAAACATGTGAATAAATCTGTTTCTGCTTTCCTCAGAGACTATGGTATGGGTTCCATATACCACAACAACTTGCGTATATATATACATACATATATATTACCTACTGGCGGTCGCCAGTAGGTAGTTGTAGTTAGGACATAGTTTCCATAGGAAAAGCATTTTTTTTTCCTAATAACTTTGGCGCCAGTTGACGAATCTTTGCGAAATTTTCAAAAAATGTGGTCAGCTCCTGTCCTGACATTTTTGGGGTGATTCACAAAGCGAGGGTGGAGAAAAAAGGGTTGGTCCCAAAACGTGTTTTCTCCATGTCATTTTCCATTGGAAACTTCAGGCACAGCTACAGCCCGAACTGCTGAACGAAGCTACACCAAATTTGGCAAAAAGGTAGCCCTTGGTACAGAAAGAGTCCATTTTTTGTTAAATGGTGTATATCTGTTTAACATTTCCTGAGCAATTCAAAAAATAAAAGTCGGAAAAGTAATTTCCATAGGAAACTTTAACCAAGGCCACAGCCCGAACTGCTGAACGGAATTACACCAAATTTGGAAAAAAGTGAGTGCTTGGTTCAGAAAGAGTACTTTGTGTTAAAGGGTATAAATCCGTTCAGTAGTTCCTGAGAAATTAAATAAATAAAAGTTTCGATATCTAGGGAAGCAGTGGGTTCTGGAACCCTCCGGACCACAAGCTTAACTGTGATTGGCTGCCAACACTCCATAACAGGAAGTGTTGGCAGCCATCTTGTGACTCGGTAGAACCGAGTCACAGGAAAACAGTAAACTAAAGGTTAAAAACCAAGAAAAAAGGGCAGGATAGAAACTCTCTGGCCCTCTAGGCCTGCTCAGGGGGTCCCATAAGGACCCCCCAAAAATTATTTTTTTAAATAATTTGGCGCAATTTGCACTAGGGTCGCAAATGCCACCGAAATAAAAAAAATGGGCTCCCGCGCTTTGTTTAAAAAAAAACACCCGGATGGTCCTGGTCCCGAGGGCACCATAAATTCATTTGGCAATGCAGCACGCGCAATGAAATTCATTTATTTGTTTGTGTACCTCTGTTCGCCCGTATTACGTAGTTTACTACCCCCCACCCTGCCCCTCCTCTGCCCCACCCCACTGCCCCGTGGAACTCCCTCCACGGGCCGCTACTGGACTGTAACATGTCAGCAGGACTTTAATTGCTGGTATTGTCCTGCTACGAAGGGCTATCAGGCTATTAGAACATTCTGCTGCTAGAGGGCAGAATGTTTTAACAAATAAAACAAAGGCCTCTCGAAGCTTCAGGGGATTTACGTTCTCTCGAGCTCCGAGAGGCCTTTGTAAAACATTGGAATGTTGCTCTGCGGGCCTTTACCAGCCCGTACAAGCATGGATCACTCCATTATCTATAATGGACCCCCTAACATACCAATTTTCTAATATAGCCTTATAGCCCACCGTAGCGGTCTATACCGGCTATTAAAGGCCCTCTCCAGCGCAAAAGGCCTGTGCCTAAGGCGAGTGCCTTTAACATGAGAGAGGGACTTTGATAGCAAGTATAGCACAGCTATGAAAGGCTATAAGGCTATTAGAACATTCTACCTGTAGAGGGCAGAATGTTCTAACAAATAAAACAAAGCCTTCAGGGAACGCGAGGGGATTGAAATACCCAAGGCTCCCTGAAGCCTTTGTTCACAGCCAGTACTCTAATCATCCAATCAGTACCCATGTACTCATGAAATTACATGTACTCATGAAATTACACAGGCACTAACTCATGCACTTTTACAGTCCTTTGAGTGATACCAATACAGTTTACTAATCTCCCTGTTACTACCTATGCACTCCTCCAATTACCCAGCCAATCCCATGTCCTTATCTAATCACTCTGCCAGAACCCAAGCATGCATAAATTCACCATGCAAACTCCTTGCAGCACTCTAAGTAGCTTGTCGCTATCCATGTACTTATGCAATGACCCAGGGACTAACACATGCAGTGCTACAATCATATGTGCATTATCAATGCAGTTCTGTAACCACCTATACACTACTGATTCACTCCTCCAATTACTCAGGTAGTACCCATACAGTCTAACAATCACATTGTCACTCCCCGTGCACTCCTCCAATCATCCAGGGAGTACCATGTACTAATCAAATCACTCCGCCAAAACCCAAGCACTTACAAATTCACCATGCACTCTCCTGACTGTACTCCAATCATTCAGTCAGTACCCATGTACTCTTGCAATTACGCAAGCACTAACTCATGCACTTCTACAATCCCTTGAGTACTACCTATACAGTTTAGTAGTCGCCATGTTACTACCTATGCACTCCTCCAATTATCTAGCCAGTCAAACACTTATAAATTCACCATGCACTCTACTTGTAGCACTGTAAGTATCCAGTCACGAGCCATGTACTCATGGAATGACCCAGGTATTAACACATGCAGTGCTACAATCACATGTGCACTATCCATGCAGTCCTGTAACCACCTACACACTACTGATTCACTCCTCCAATTACCCAGGTAGTACCCATGCAGTCCAGCAATCAAACTGTCACTCTCAATGCAGTCCTCAATCACTGGGCCAGTACCATGTAGTAATCCAATCAGTCAACCAACATACAAGCACTTATAAATTCACCTTGCACTCTCCTTGCAGTACTCTAATGGTACAGTCAGTACCCAGGTACTCATGAAATTACCCAGGTAGTAACTCATGTACTTTTACAATCCTTTGAGTGCTACCTATACAGTTCAGTAATCTCCAAGTTACTACCTATGCACTCCTCCAATTATCCAGCAAGTCCCATGTCCTGATCCAATCACTCTGCGAAAACGCAAGCACTTATAAAATGACCATGCACTCTCCTTGAGGTACTCAAAGTATTCTGTTGCCATCAATATAGTCATGCAATGACCCAGGTACTAACACATGCATTGCTACAATCACATGTGCACTATCCATGCAGTCCTGTAACCACGTACACACTACTGATTCACTCCTCCAATTACCCAAGTAGTACTCATGCAGACCAGCAATCACACTGTTACTCCCAATGCACTCCTCCGATCACCAACCCAGTACCATGTACTAATGCAATCACTTCGCCAATACCCAAGCACTTATAAATTCACCATGCACTCTCCTTGCAGTACTCTAATCATCCAGTCGTACCAATGTACTCATACAATTGCCCAGTCACTAACTCATGCCCTTCTACAATCCTTTGAGTGCTACCCATACAGTTTAGTAATCTCCTTGTTACCACCTATGCACTCCTCCAATTGCCCAGCCAGTTCCATGTCCTTATCCAATCAATCTACCAAAACTGAAGCACTCCACCATGCTCTCTCCTTGGAGCACTCTAAATATGCTGTCGCTATCCATGTACTTATGCAATGACCCAGTCACTTACACATGCAGTGCTACAATCAGATGTGCACTATCCAGGCAGTCCTGTAACCATCTATACAGTACTGATTCACTCCTCCAATTACCCAGGTGGTAGCCATGCAGTCCAGCATTCACACTGTGACTCCCAATGCAGTCCTCCAATTACTGAGCTGGTACCATGTACTAATTCAATCACTCCACGAAAACACAACCACTTATAAATTCACCATGCACTCTACTTGCAGAACTCTAATCATCCAGTCAGTACCCATGTACTCATGCAATTACCCAGACACTAACTCATGCACTTCTACAATCAGTTGAGTGCTACCTATACAGTTTAATAATCTCCTTGTTACTACCTATGCACTCCTCCAATTACTCAGCCAGTCCCCTATCCTTATGCAATCACTGTGCCATAACCCAAGCAATCATAAATGTACTATGTACTCTCCTTGCAGTACTGGTAAGTATCCTGTTGCTATCATGTACTCATGCAATGACTTAGGAACTAACACATGCAGGTCTACAATCACATGTGCACTAACAATGCAGTCCTGTAACCACCTACACACTACTGATTCAATCCTCCAATTACCTAGGTAGTGCCCATGCAGTCCTGCAATCACTCTGTCACTCCCTGTGTACTGCTGCAATCCCCCGCCACTACCATGTACTAATCCAATCACTCCGCCAAAACACATGCACTTAGACATTTTTAACCCTGGGCAGACCACTTCGCTCCGCCCACGGAGTGCACGTGTGTTGCCTACTACGCGATTCGCAAAGTAGGCGTAGTAGGCAACACTAGGCACACCTGTGGATGAGGCGAAGTTGACCGCCGCCCGCCTCCCTCCCGCCCTCTTCTACACCCCTAATTTGGATTTTTAATAGGTTAAAAGGTAAAGAAAAGCACTTACCATTTATGCAGCGTCCCGGGGCTTCATCTTCTTCTTTGCGCCGACTTTATCCAACCAAATGCGCATGCGCGGGCGGCCCCGCATGCGCATTTCTTGCGCGAAATGCGCTTGCGCGGGCGCCCGCACATGCGCATTTGGTTTGGAAGAAGTCGCCGCAAAGAAGAAGATGGAGCCCCGGGATGCCGCATAAAAGGTAGGTGTTTTTCTTTACTTTTAACTTATTAAAAATCCAAATTAGGGGTGTAAAAGAGGGCGGGAGGGAGGCGGGCGGCGCGTAGTGGAGCTACGCGAAGCGTGTGGGTGGACGTAGATTCATGCCCACTTCACGAAGCTTCGCGTAGCCCCACAACGCCCACTACGCCCAGGGTTCGTTACCATGCACTCTACTTGCAGTACTCTACTCATCCATTCAGTACCCATGTACGCATGCAAGTACCCAGGCACTAACTCAGGCACTTATATAATCCTTTAAGTGCTACCTATACAGTTTATTAGAACATTGGAATATTCAGAGGTCCATTGTACACAATTGAGTGCTTCATGCTTGTACGGGCCGTTTAAGGCCCGCAGAGCAACATTCCAATGTTTTACATAGGCCTCTCGGAGCTCAAGGGGATTTAAATCCCATTGAGCTTTGAGAGGGTTTTGTTTTATTTGTTAGAACATTCTGCCCTCTAGTTGCAGAATGTTCTAATAGCCTTATAGCCCTCCGTAGCAGGGCTATACCGGCTATTAAAGTCCCGCTGACATGTTAAAATCCAGTAACGGCCTGTGAAGGGAGTTCTGCGGGGCGGTGGGGCGAAACAGGGAGGGTCAAGGTAGGGGGAAGTGAGGGTGAACAGAGGTAAGTAAACAAATAAATAAATAAAACAAATGTAATTGCACGCTGCATTGCCAAATGCGATGAACGCGCCCAATGAAATTATTTTTATTTATTTATTTGTTTACTTACCTCCGTTCGGCCCTATTCCGTAGTTTACTACCCCCACCATGTCTCTCCCCGCCCCGCCCCATTGACCAACGGAACTCCCTCCACGGGCCGCTACTGTTTAAGTCCCTCGCCTCTAAATCAGGCCTTTAACGCTGCAGCGGGCCTTTAATAGCCGGTATAGCCTGCTACGGTGGGCTGTAAGGCTATCGTAATCTCCCTGTTACTATCTATGCACTCTTCCAATTTCCCAGCCAGTCGCATGTCTTTATCCAATCACTCGACCAAAAGCTAAGTACTTATAAATTCACCATGCACTCTCCTTGCAGCACTGTAAGTATGCAGTCGCTATCCATGTACTCATGCAATGACCCAGACACTAACACATGCAGTGCTACAATCACACTTCCTCTATCCATGCAGTCCTGTAACCAGCTACACTCTACTTATTTACTCCTCCAATTATCCACGTAGTACCCATGCAGACCAGCAATCATACTGTCACTCCCCGTGCACTCCTCTAATCACCTAGCCAATAACATGTACTAATCCAATCACTCTGCCAAAACACAAGCACTTATAAATTAACCATGCATTCTCCTTGCAGTTCTTCAATGATTCAGTCACTACCCATGTACTTCTGCAATGACCCAGGTACTAATACATGCACTGTTAAAATCCTCCATCCACTGTCCATGCAGTCCTCCAAACACCTAAACACTACTCATTCACTCCTACAATTATCCAGTTAATACCTGTGAACTGCAGTAAATACATTGTGATTTCAAAACAAAGGGGCCCGACATCGTTGACTGCCCGCCACCTATTTCCCCACTGCCATATTACAATGGCGGGGGGACCGCGGCGGACGGAAACACCGCCCGCCACTTTTCCGCCCTGGTTACCTTGCGGCCGGGCAGAAAAGGGTTCATATGGCTGGCGGTGTCTATCAGACACCGCCAGCCATATTATGATGACCTTATTCAGATGCCTTTCCGTGGCGGCATGCGGTCGTTACTTTGGGGGCCCCCTGCGGGCCCCCATGGTGAAGGTGAGGTGGGGGCTGCACATGGGGGGTACCTGTGGTACCCCCCTGCATTTGCATACAATGCAGGTGCGGTGCCTGCCGCTTTGTGTATGCAAATGCATGCCATGCATTTTTAACATTGCGGTGGGCGGTGCTTTCAGCACCCCTGCCGTAATGTTAAAAATGCATGATGGGCCCACCAGTGTGGCGGGCGCATCATAATAGGCATGGCAGGACCGCCACTCAGGTCGCGGGCGGTCGTGTTTTCCACCAGGATGGCGAGCGGGCAAAGTCCGCCCGCCATCCTAATGGGGGCCAAAGCGTTTAAATAGTTTTTATGTAGAACATGTTTGTTTAGTAATAAACTGGAATATTTAATAGATTTATATTAATAATTTTATATTTGTTCTTTTTTAAACAGATATTCTTCATCATCATTAAGAAAGATTAACCATGACTAAAAAAACTGTAAAGAGGAAACAACAAAAGAAAGACTATTATATAAAGAAAAGACAAGAGCAGGAATTAGACGAACTGCAACATGTTGGAAAAAAGATCAAGTAAGAGAGCAAAATAATTTATTAAAAGACTTTCAAAGGCTAGAAACAGTTTGCACAATGTGGAAAGTAGAAATAATACCTCAACAATAAAAAAGAATAAAAAGAAAACAGGAGATATTAATGGGAAATCACGTTTTCAAAAAACAATCTATACTATTTATAAAAATAATATATTTGTACTTGTAATAAACGTATATTATTCTTAAATATATTTTCCGATGTTGTGTTGGGTGCATGCTGGTTGCGCGCTGGGTGCGCAACTCCCATATAACTTTAAAAGAAACCATTTAATTGGTTGACAAGGTTTTCTATTATAGAACTTGGAGGACCGCACCCTTTTTAGTCATGCTCTCTGCTGCATCAGAGGAGAGACACCAGCTGTGTTTGTAGGAGTAATAGTGAGAGTTATTTTGGTGTTTAATTGGAAAACATCTGCAATCGTTTCTTCTAATCCATAAGTAGACCTTCCATCTGTTGAAGAAGATATGGTTTCACCTCCAAAAAAAGACCACAGTCTATTGTTTGCAAATTCTTTACAGTTCTGGAGAGAGAAAGAAAAGTGAATGCAGGGAAGGTGAGCTGCACGCTCTGTCCCAGAGTTTTATCAAGATGCAGCGAGAAAAAGTACTCGTGTGGCACTTGTAGTATGTATAAACATCTGCAAACTATACATACCAGACAACTCGCAAGAGAACAACTGCGACGAGCTAAAGAGGCCACACCACAAACTGACCAGGGAGCTGGTCCCAGTACTTCTGGAGGTCCAACCTCTGCATCTCACAGTCTGGATATTCGTCAAGAGTTTGCGACGTTCAGGAGCATTTTATAAAATGCAATGCCATTTTATGTTGTGGGGAGCAATCAGTTGACGCTGTATGATCAGCAGCAAGAAATCATCGCTGGTAATTTCTTTTTTCTGTTGGAATGACATATTGATTCCAAAAGTTTTGTCTGTTTGTTTTCTTGTTTTTTTAAAAAAACACCAAAAAAGCCTCAAAATTGTTTAGAAAACACAAACAAAGAGAAAAAAACGAAAAAAAAACATTTGTCTTGAGAAATACCTTATTTGGTTAAAAACGAGAAATAACTGCATGCTAACATCTGGGTGATTGCTACAGTACATGTGTAGAGCATGATTGATTCTAAGAGGGCACGGGTAGTGACAGGGAGATGGCTGGACTGCATGAGTAATGCGCAGATAATTGTAGGTCTGCATGTGTTAGTGCCGGAGTACATGAGAACTGACTGGATGATTGCACTACTGCAAGGAGACTACATGGTGATTTTATAAGTGCTTGGGTTTTGGCGGAGTGATTGGATAAGAATGTGTGACATTACAATGCATACATTTACAACGCATGCACTTACAACACTGTTTTTACATCACAACATCCACTACAGCACATTCCATTACATCACATGACACTACATCGCATATTAACCCCTTGCATGCGGCAGCGATTCTGCGCCTGTGCGGCAAAATCGCAAGTGGGCGGGTTTATGACGGCCCCTAGCCGTCATCCGCACACGAGCACCGCAGTGCATGGCTGCTGGGGGCCGTCATCAGCATGCAAGGGGTTAAAAACTACCTTTACAATGAATTCCATTACATTGCACACTACCTTTACAAAGCATACCATTACAATGCATACCATTACATTGCATTTAAGGTAAGTATTGGATAGTATAGGGGTAAAAATTAGTATTCTAACTCCAGGTGGTGCAACAGTGGGGTAAGTGTTTGATAATGTAGGGGTTACAATTACTATTGTATTGTATTGTATTGTATTGTATTTATTATTTATAACGCGCAACTGTCACCCTACGGGTATCCTGGCGCCCAACAGGAAATAGTCAGATGGAAACAACAATACACTAGCTGTCATGTCATACAAAACAACCGCCTGAACTGTTAGATGGACTCAAGAAAATTAAACTTTGACGAACAACCATGTTTTCAGGCTCTTTCTGAACCCCAACAAGGTGTCCATTTGCCTGATATTCTGGGGGAGCTCGATCCACAGCCTAGATGCAGAAGTGCAGAAAGCTCTGCCTCCCATCCTCGATCTCCTGATCCTAGTAGTTGCTTCCAAACCCAGGCTAGAGGAGCCCAGGGACCTTGTAGGCTTATACCAGGTGAGCCTTTCCTGTAAGGGAATAGGTCCCATGTTGTGCAGGGCTCTATACACAATACATAGGGACTTAAAAGCGACTCTACTCCCGATTGGCAGCCAATGTAAATCTCTAAGCGCCAACGTAGTGGAAGAACTATGAGGTCTTTTAAGTGCCAGCTTAGCCGCTATAGACTGGACCCTCTGGAGCCCCTGTAAGATGTATAAGGGGGCCCCTAGATATAGAGAGTTACAATAGTCCAGTCTGGCCAGGATCACACTCCTGACCACTAGCAGTCTAGACTCATCAGGCAGAAGGGGCAAAATCTGTCTGAGCGCTTTCAACAATCCAAAACAGACACTGATGGTTTTATTGGTCTGAGAGGTCATTTGGAGATCCGCATCAAACAGAACCCCTAAGTTACGCACGGTCTTCACTGGGATGCAAGGATCAGCTCCCGGCGCAAGCCTGATCTCGTAAGAAGGTTGCTGACTCAGTTTGGCTGATGAACAATAAACCACCTCCGCCTTCCCTTCATTAAATTGGAGGGAGTTTATTTTCAGCCACCTGGAGACCCTGCTCATGCAGTCCTGAAAGGTCTCCATGGTCACTGCCTGTCTTCCTTCTAGGGAGAACACCAATTGGGTGTCGTCGGCGTAGTTTATCAAATCAATTCCATAGGATTTGATCATGGGGATCAGAGGCTGCAAATAACGATTAAAAAGAATTGGGCTGATCAAGGAGCCCTGAGGAACTCCATGACAGACCATAGACTTGGGAGATGAAAAAGGTGCTAAGGTCACCACCTGTTGTCTGCCTGTCAGGTACGATTGTATCCACCTTAGGGCCTTGCCCTTCACGCCCAGTTTTTCCAGTCTACTTAACAGAACTGCATGGCTAACCGTATCGAATGCGACCAACATGTCCAACAGCACCAAGACTGAGGAGTTGCCATTGTCGGCTCGCATTCGAAGGGTGTCCAGCATGGTAGCCAATGCAGTTTCTGTTCCGTGGCCTGGGCGGAAGCCAAATTGGACTTACTGACCACCTTTTCCACTATTTTTATCGGATAGGGCAGGAGGGATATGGGCCTGAAGTGCGCCGGAATAGTAGGGTCCAGCGAAGGCTTTTTAAGCAGGGGGGTAACCACTGCCTGCTTCCATGCTTCCGGCACTATGCCTTCCTCAAGGGATTGGCGACAGATCCGATGCATCCAGGGAAACAGCTCTGGCCCATATTCCTTCCAGATCCTGTGCAGGACGGGGTCTAGAGGCGACCCGGATGCCACATTATGGGCCAAACTAGAAAAGAGCTCCTCTGTAAGAGGGGTGAAATCTTCCAATGATGACAATATTGGTAGGGATTCCTCTTCTTCTGTCTGTGCCACTGCATCTTTGCAGCTAGCCCTTTCCTCCTTCAGCCCCCCCACAATTTTAGCAATCTTTTCCTCAAAATAGATTGCAATCTCGTCACATAGTTCTTGAGTTGCAACCACCTTATTACTCATACAGGTGGGGTGCGAGAGATCCCTTATGATATTAAAAAAGGGTTTTAGTACTGTTAGGGGACTGAAGAATAGTAGTGGCATAGAAGAGTGCCTTAGCTTTGGCAATAGCTCCTTTATATTTTGCCTGTTCCACTTTTAGTAATTTTTTATCTGACTCTAAATAGCCTCTACGCCATTTCCTTTCTGCCTCCCGGCGTGCATTACGTAGGGATTTCAGCTCCTCATTAAACCAGGGGGCTGATGGTTTCCTTTTATTCTTTATATTAGTCAGAGGGGCAAATCTATCCAAGGTATTTATGATGTGATTACAATACTTTTGATAGTTCACGTCTACCGATTCCACTGGATCATAGGATATGTTGCCAGTAAAAGTAGGCTTTGTTTTATCTCTTGGTAATTTAGACCAAATCCGTCCCTTCCTATAAGTCACCGGGCACTCACTTCCATTGCCCTCCATGGGTATAGAGATCTGGAAGTGGATTAAGGAGTGGTCGGTCCAGCACTGAGGTAAGATTGCAATCATCTTAGTCTCAGTCTGTTTGGCGAAGACCATATCAAGGATGTGTCCCCCTGAGTTAGTTGGTTTCAGTACCAGCTGATCCAAACCCCAGTTTCCACAGATGTCCTTCAGATCCCTCATATGACTCCCCAGGGACCCATTGTCCCATAGATTAAAGTCTCCCAGAATCAGCAATCTGGAGTGCGTCAGGGCGAGAGCAGCAATGGTGTCAAACAGCGCCTGGTATTGTTTATCCGCACTGGGTGGTCTATAACATATCAATCCAGTCAGGATCCTACCTTTAGGCTCTTGCAAGGAGAACCCCAGTAGTTCCACCCCCGCCACCCCATCGATCTGTAGAGGGGAGAAGTCCCACTTGTCTTTATAAATCACTCCAAGCCCCCCTCCTCTTCCTAGTGGCCTAGGTTTGTGGAATAGCTTATACCCTTCCGGGCACGAAAAACCCAACTCTACAGAGGTGTCCACGCTGGTCCACGTCTCCGTGATGAATAGAGCATCTAGGTCCATATCATTTAGCAAATCAGACACTTCCTGGTGATATTTCACCAGGGATCTGCTATTGATCAGCCCACAATCCAACATTACAGGGGACTGTGGTAGGGCATTTTTTAGATGTTCCCTCTACCCTCTTACCTATGGCCAATAGCTCGTCCTTGGAGTACCTGCGACCAACAGCGGACTTAGCCCTAAGCCCGTCCGAGGCACGGACGGGCACAGACGGGCTTTCCTCTGGTGCTCCTCCGGCCCGACGCTGCGCGATAGCATACTGATCTTTAAATAGTGTGTGGCAAAAAGATACTTGCAAACACTAGAGCGCTAGACCCTGGAGCGCTTCTGAGCCCACACCCAAAATGGCGGTCGGGAGTGAGGCGGCGCTGAGTTATCCCGAAATGGTGAGTCCTGACGGGTCTTATTATTTTCTAAGCAATACGAACATAGGGGGAGCGTGGGGCACAATTGTGAATTATCACAGCATCAATGTTGTACAGTATATCACCACAATACAATCAATATTAAAAAACGAGCAATTTTTAAAAAACGAGCAAAGTGCTCCTAAAATTATTAGCAGGCAGCAGAAGTTCTAAAACAGCAGCAACAGCGTGACAATCCTATTTGTTTGTCCGCGCGAGGCTGACTGGTCCCCTAAATAGTGTTTGCCAAAAAGGCACTTGCAAACACTAGAGCGCTAGCCCCTGGAGCGCTTCTGAGCCCACACCCAAAATGGCGGTCGGGAGTGAGGCGGCGCTGAGTTAACCCGAAATGGTGAGTCCTGTTGGGTCTTATTATTTTCTAAGCAATACGAACATAGGGGGAGCGTGGGGCACAATTTTGAATTATCACAGCATCAATGTTGTACAGTATATCACCACAATACAATCAATATTAAAAAAACGTTTTCTAACTACAGGGGATGCAGCAGTAGGGTAAGTTTTGGATAGTGTAGAGGTACTGTGTTGTAATGGTATACGTTGTAATGCCTGCATTGTAGTGACATTCATTGTAAAGGATATTGCGATAACTGCATTGTAAGTGTAGTGCGATGTAATGACTGCGTTGTAAAGGTTGTTTCCCATTGGATAAGAACATTGGACTGGCTGGGTAATTGGAGGAGTTCATAGGTAGTAACAGGGAGATTACTAAACTGTATAGGTAGCACTCTAAGGATTGTAGAACTGTATGAGTTACTGCCTTGTTAATTGCATGAGTAGATAGGTACTGACTGGATGATTTGAGTACTGCAAGGAGAGTGCATGGTGAATTTATAAATGCTTGGGTATTGGCAGAGTCATTGGATTAGTACATGGTAGTGGCTGGCGGGTTTGAGGAGTGCACAGGGAGTGACAGTGTGATTGCTGGACTGCATGGGTACTACCTGGTTAATTGGAGGAGTGAATCAGCAGTGTCTAGGCGGTTACAGGATAGTATTGGAAGTATTCAGGTGAATGTAGTACTGCATGGGTAGTGCTTGGGTTACTTAATCTTACCTTTTTTATAGTACATATGAAAGTCATTGAAACACTTTTTTCAGTTCTTTTTTATAATCTAAATTTAAAAAAGTTTCAAACTTTAGAATTTGGGTCTGTAAAAGAGAAGAAAAAATACAGTTATAACTTAAAATATTATAATTTTAAGAACACAACATAATGTTACAATTACATAACATATTCAATTTCTCTTTTTTGCTGTTTTCAGAATCTATTGAATTTCACCATACACTGTGATTTCAATGTTGCTCATCATGTAACAGTGGGCAAAAAAATACATTCAATAATATTGTTAAAAATACCTAAATCTGAGTCCAAAATATTTACAACAAAGTCAACTATGTGTTCACATGTCCTAAAATAAACATCCACAATAACATGGAATGTAATACAAATATCAAATATATGAAATGCTGCTTTCTAAGACAATTTTCTAAATACAATATCAAAGAACAGAAACGATAATTGAATCACCCTATAGCCTGACTCTAAATGATATTCTTTAAAAGATTTACAGTGAGAATATCCAAAATACACTTGTTAATTCATATCGATATCTTCCCACTAGGCCAAATGATATTGCTGAAATCCTTTGGATTGAAATTATCCAAAATAAATTCATTAATTAATATTGACATATTCCCAATTGGCCAAAGTATGTTCTCAGAACTTTGGCATTAAGAATATTAGCTATGAATTTTGTGGAAAAGTAAATTTTGCCATGTTCTGTGTCCCTACGTGTTCCCCATCTTATGTTATATGTGCATGATTAATATGCATATGTATTCCCTTATGATCGATTAAAGACGCAATTTTAGTTGTGTCCATCTCTAGTATGCCAGTTTTCAGTTCTCGTTAAAGCTACGAGTATTAGGCCTATGTAAAGTTATGTTGCCACGTTTTACAGTGTGCACGTTAATTCATTGAAAAGTCTCCGTTTCTAGGCCTCAAAAGGGCCCGGACACCAGATTCAGCTCCTGTCTCCTGAACCCTCGCTGAGGAGCGATACAGCCCCTACCTGTATCCCTGACCCTTCACTTACTTCCTGCCTCACAGTGCCCGGCTCGGCCTGGCTCTGCCTGCCAGTCTGCCAAGAGTATGTTATGATTCTAGTTATCAGTCCAGCCCTCCTTCTCTGCATTCCTAAAGCTACTGAATCGCATCAATAGTTTCCGTCATGGTCTAGCCTTTACGTCTCCATGTAAGAGAAATACTGTATTAATGGTCATTTAATATTCCTCAACACGCACTACATGTAAAATAATGCATGCATCAGTCTTAGAGTCTGTTAGCCTTTACCCTGATAACTTTTGGATTCTATCAAGATGTTCTCTAAACATCAGATACTAGATAGTGTTTAGGTACATGTCGCTCTGACACTCCAGACTTTCGTCTCCTCTTCTAGCGCAGAAGTCATAGCCCCCAGTTCCTCCTAGTAACACGTCATTGCCAGCTTGCGCGCACCACTAGGTCAGAGGTCCCGGCTCCTTAGGTAGCCCCCTCCATGTTTCCGCCCCGTTTATGACATATTCTGTTACGTTTACATCACATGTCTATGTATACGCCTCTTGTTCCACCCACTTTATGCCTTATCTTTCGCGACTGCTATGAACTCCACCCACTGCTACGCCTACTATACTGAATGTAATGCAATTGTTTAACTATAAATATTGTGCACTGTTATTAAAAGTTACCCCCCTTATGCTCCCAGATCCTGCCCCCCGGCAGCTGCCATCCCATTCCCATGCAGGTTCCTGTCCTTTATGCCTGATTAAAACCTGCAAACTCCAGCTACCTCGAATCTTGACTCTTATTTATTGAGCTATCTGTTATTGTATATCTAGTCAAAAATAGAACAGGTATTTAATTATTTATTTACCACATAATGGCGCCCGAACAGGGACTTGCCCTTTCCCCACGCGCCGTAGAAGCCACGCCAGCCCCCTGACCCTCTGCAGCCGTGACAGAACCATACCGTGCACGTGCAGATATTTCTGCTTCAAGTATCCCTCAGGCCCACGGAGGAGACGGAGGTTGCGGTCCAGCATCCAGACGAGGCGGTGGAGGAACGCGGCGAGTCCCGACCAGAGCCCAAGCCGAGAGTCCAAGGTCCGAGGTATCCGGAGGCCCACCCGTAACTGAAGTCCGAAGTTCGTAGTCCGTCGTCGTAGCAGTCCAGTCCAGTCCGAGGCCTTCCGTTCTTGCTGCCCGGTGAGTACCGTTGCTGGGGTAGTATCTAGACAGGGTCAATTAATTTGTCTCTGGTCCGTGGGTTTGGGTACGCAAATCCAACACGAAGTATCCACCTAGGTGGATGCGGGTCCTGATGTGTCTCTTTATGAGACCGGTATGTTTCGTACTGTTTCAGCAGTGCATCTAGTAACTCTAGTAAGTTCTAGTCTCGAGAAATTCATGTGTTTCTGTTCTCAAGTATTCCAGGTAATGTTTCTGTTCGAACTGTTATTTTAAATGTCATTTCAATGTGTTTTTAATGTCGTGGTATGAGTGATCAGTCTCAAGTCATTATTGTGTTCATTGTGTATTGTATTGTGTCCAGATCCCAGTTCACGTCATGCCTCTGTTCTCAAAATTACGTCAGTTAAGAACTAGAAAAGGTCTGCTCGAGGAAGCAGTTCCTGTCCCACCTAGGGACAGTCCAGGTCATTTTATGTATCATAAGCATGGCATAAGTGCCATATTATATCTAGACTTATGGGTCGAGTACACTAAGGAATTAGAAGAGAAATATAGATGGCCTGTATCAGGCACATGGGATGCCGAGTGCATCATGCGAGTAGAAGAAGTATTATGGAAAAAGAAAGCCAGACAGTCACAGAAAGATGCCATCGAGTTATGGCGCAAAGAATCTCATAAAAGAACCGAAAAAGAAATCAGAAAGTCAGAATTAAGTAGAGAATCCTCAGAAAGAGCCCAAGAAAGGGAATTAATCGAAATAGGTGAACGAGTTAAAACCGAACAGTCAGACAGACAGAGGAATGCCCTTATTAAGGGTATGTACCCTCTTCTTGCCGAGGGCTTGCCAAAAGCAACCCCGGAGGCATCCAGTAATTTTCCGCCACCCTTAGTTCCGACCAAGCTACGTCACAAACCGACCGCAGCTGATATTTTTCTCTCGTCCTATTTGGACGACACAGTCCCAGAATATGCAAATCCTGTTCCGCCAGCTCCTGTAAATAATGTAAATTCTGCTCCTCCAGTCACCGGGGCACCTGTTACAGCACCTGTTACGGTACCCCCGGTCCAGTCTACATTACAAGTACCCGCTACACTGGTCACTCTGCCAGCACGAAGAGTATCAGTCGACGATTCCAGTTTAGGGGCCGCGGGAGGAGGTCCTCCGGGAACCCCGCCGCCACACAAACGTGTAACGTCAGTCGAGTTACATGAACGTGCGTTACAGCGCACGCCCAAACATCAGTCTGTTGCAGATATCAGACGAGCTCTTACCGAATGCCGTTATGATCCAGTCCCAGGTGATGATAGTATGGTTATATATTCATTACGTGTAAGACGGGTGACCGAGTATTTGGACACCCTACCAAATATGAAAGAAGATCTAGACAGAATATATCGTTTCATCCGTACAGGGGATGATCCAGAAAGTATTGGCGAAGTCATGTTTCTAAGAAAAGCTGAGATTCAGCTCATGCTATTAAAGTTTCTAATTAATTGTTTAATAAGGGAACAAGATTATCCGACTAAAGATCCGACCGAAATGAAAGTCCTGACAAGGTGGAGTGATAATATAGCCGAGGGAAGACACAGGACGCTCAGTTGTATAGAGAGTATGTACAAGAAAATTCGTAAGGAAATAATAAGGTTACACGAGAAACGCAAAGCAGCACAAGTAAGCAAGAAGGAAAACGACTCGTCTACTGAAGAGGTAGACGACGAGAATACCGCCAGAATAGCGTATGTAGGTAAAGCTAGAGTTCCCGACCGACATTCACGTCTAGAACACAAGAAAACTGTTCCTCGTCCAGCACCAGAACAAGGTTCTCTAGAGCAAGTATTTCAAGCTACCGATCACATTCTGAAATCACGAATCTGTTATAGTGAACTTAGTACCATGCATGAACAAGAACTAGCCCGATCAGCAGTCCGATGGATTACTGATTCTACCACTTTTCCAGACAAAATAGTGGCACAAATGTTTCTGAAACTGCCCCCAGCCGAGCAGAGACTGGTGGGTATGTATATGATCCAGCACCTCATTACATTGTATGAGGGTCAGCATTCCGATCCAGGTCCGTTACATGATGTTCTGAACGAGTTACTCCAGTATAAATGGGGAGGTCTAGGTACCGACTTAATTAGTATCATTCTAGAACAGCGCCACAAATATAGAACGTTTCTGAACCCGCATTTTGTTCACGTCTCACCCCCAGAAAGTAAACCCTTTTACATAGACAGACAGCATACATTACGAGAAGTACACCCAGTTAGGACAGCGGGTGGTGAAATGCAACGAGTATTTGTTTACACCCCGATTACAAAGATGGAACTCTTAGAGATGAAAAAGTTAATTCCCTGTCACGATAAAGATCCAGCAGGGTTCCACCGTGAATTAAAAGACATGCTCCGTATGGGAGAATACACGTATCCAGATATAATTAAAATGTTAAAGGTCCTGTTGCCCGCGGGCATATATGAAAAACTCAAGGAGAAAGAATGGGAGGTGGGAGAGAAAAAGATAGATTGGGCAGCTCTAGAAGCTGAAGAAAATACACGTGTACCAGGTACCGGTCAAGGAGATAAATGTAAAGAATTACCTGAACTGTTAATACAAGTTTTGCCAAGATTACTAGCCACGAAAAAGGAAGACTGGGATGCAATCTCAGCCTGTAAACAGAAACCAGACGAAGATACTAGTGATTTTTATTCTAGATTTGAGAAATGTTTTAGCATCAACAGTGGTTTGAAGACGAGTAGTGAGTCATACCCTCATCTTTTTGTTACTAAACTAGTCGAGAATTCAAGTCCACAAGTTAAAAATAGAGTTTTGAAAGTCGAGAGTACCTGGCAAGCTAATACTCCGTCCCAAATGCTCCAGATGCTCCAGTATCACCAGAATAGAATCAGGGAAGAGCAAGAACACGAAAGGAAACGTATGAAAGACACGAAAATGAAAGTATTAGTTGCACAATCTGTTCCACAGGACAGTCAGAAGAGGGGTCCAAATCAAGCCAGTCATCCTGCAGTTCCTGTTAAAGGGACCTGCAATTATTGTAAACAGCCAGGTCATTTTATAAACGAGTGTGCAGTTCTGAAACACAACATAGCCACTGGTAAGACTAAAGAAAGACCACGTCCACCTAGACAAGAACAAGTTTCACAGACTTCCCAGTTACCACAGAATACACCACAGACAGTTACAGCACCGCAGCCTATAGCTGCAACACAGCATGTTACACAGCAGATGTACCAGTATGCACAGTCCGAGTATCCAGAGTACCAGCCGTATTCATGAAACAGCCTAGAGAGGGAGGTAGGCTTGCCTCTCATCGAGATTCCTGTAGATCAAGAGGGTCCCTATGTTCACAGTCAAGTATTAGGGAAAGACAGAAAGTTTCTGATTGATACAGGGGCAAGTAGGACTACTATCAGTCATGACGAGGTTCCAGGGGCTCCGCTCTCAGGCTCTAGAAATGTTTCCCTTGGATTTTCAGGAAAGCCAATTGTTAACGAGATTTCCAAACCAGTTACTCTAGAAGTAGGTCCATTGTCCCGAACTACTGACCTGCTACTCACGAAATCATGTCCAGAAAATTTGTTAGGCATTAAGACATTAAAAGAATTAGGTGCAGTTATTTGCTGCTCCCCAGAAGGAATACGTTTGTTTTTACGTGACTTCAAAGGTCACTATGTATTACGTGATTTTGATCCGAGATTGTTAAATGTTCCGCAGCATCTATGGGCACAAGGTCCAACTGATGTTGGTTTTATGCAAATCACACCCCATCGTGTGACTCTCAAACCAGGTGTAGTGTTACCACGAATCAGACAGTACAGATTGCCACCTGAGGCTGTAGCAGCCTTATCCAAAATTATTGACGAGCTCATTGCTCAAGGAGTAGTTGTAGAAACTGACTCCAATGTATGTAATTCTCCTATCATTCCAGTCATGAAACGTACTGATCCAAATGCACCTCCAGTATATCGATTAGTGATTGACCTTCGAGAACTTAATAAATGTATCATTCCCCAGTACCCAGTTGTCCCAGATATTTCTTCCCTATTGACAGCCATTGATTCTGAGGCTACATTTTTCACAGTCATAGACCTCAAAAACGCATTTTTCAGTGTCCCCATTCATCCAGACAGTCAGTTTCTTTTCGGATTCTGTTTAAATGGAAGGAGCTATAAATTCACACGAGCTCCTCAAGGTTTCACAGAAAGTCCTAGTATTTACAGTCAAGCACTTAAGAGACAACTAGACAATATTCACATGCCAACTGACACTGCCCTGCTCCAGTATGTCGATGATCTACTGATCACAGCCCGTTCTGAACGTGCCTGCGAGCGTGCGTCACTTACAGTCCTGTATTTCCTAGCCGAGATGGGGCACAAGGTGTCCCCTTCGAAGCTTCAATTCTGTGTCCAGCAAGTGATCTACTTAGGCCACTTACTGTCCAAGAGGGGTAGGCAGTTGACACCTGACCGTATCCAGTTAATAGCGAGTCTTCCTCAGCCCAAGACCCAGAAGGAGGTACGAGCTTTTATCGGCCTCACTTCTTATTGCCGACAATGGATTCCTCAGTATGCATTTCTAGCCAAGCCACTGATACAGTTAACGACACAGGAGGCAGCCGTATCGACTGTCCTCCCTTGGACCCAGGAACATACACTTGCTTTTAATGAGTTAAAGAAAGCTTTATGTCAAGCTCCTGTTCTAGCTACTCCGAACTACAGTAAGCCTTTTACACTTTTTGTCACAGAACGTAATGGTACAGCATTATCTGTTCTCACACAAGATCAAGCAGGACAATACAAGCCCTGTGCTTATTTTTCGAGCACATTAGATCCAGTAGCCCAGGCTCTGCCTGCGTGCCTCAAGTCAGTTGCAGCCACAGCACTAGCTATCAGACAAAGTGATTCCATAGTGTTAGGACATTCCCTGACAGTACAAGTTCCACACTCCGTGGAAGTTCTTTTAAACCGAACCCAGACTCAGCACTTGACCATTGCACGTTTAACAGGTTATGAATTGACACTGTTCCAGCCACACATAGAAATCAGACGCTGCAACGTTCTAAATCCTGCTACACTGTTACCGTCAGTTACTTCAAATCCTGCCACACATGACTGTGTGGAAGTAGTTAACACCATGACAAAGCCAAGACAAGACCTGACAGATATTCCATTACCAGATCCCGACCTGACACTTTATGTGGATGGTTCATGTATGAGAACAAGTACAGGAGAACTAGTAGCCGCGTATGCAGTGACTACTGAGACTGAAGTTATAGAGACACACCGTATTGACACTCTGTCCGCTCAAACAGCAGAGCTAGTTGCTCTGACCCAAGCCTGCATACGTGCCAAAAACCTGAAAGTTAACATTTACACAGATTCACGTTATGCATTCGGAGTTGTACACGACTTTGGAGTGCTCTGGCAAGAAAGAGGTTTTATGACTTCTCATGGAACCAAGATTCAGCATGGTCTCCTTATCCAAGCTCTGTTAGATGCAATACATTTACCAACAGCTATCGCTATCATGAAGTGCAAAGCACATACGAAAGTCACTGACATTATTTCCCAAGGTAACGATCTAGCAGATCGAACAGCCAAGTTTACAGCCCAGACTCCAGACATTCCAGTTAACGCAACACTGACACACACTCCAGATCCGACTACATGTATGACAGTTAAGGACCCCTCTCAAGATGTCATAGATATCCAGTCACATGCTACTCCCGAGGAAATCAAGAAATGGTCCGAACAAGGAGGGGTCCAGACAGATCAGGGATGGTTGACGAAGGGAAAAGCCACATGGTTTCTCCCCGACTCAATGGTTCAAGTCATTATTAATACCGCACATAGTCCTGCACATTTAGGAGAAAAAGCCATGTTAGACAGTATCCAGAACATTTGGTTCAACAAGCATTTACGAGCTGCAGCCAAGCAGAAAGTCCGTACCTGTATGATATGTTGTCAGTTCAATCCAGGTAAAAGTGTCCCGGTGGAACAAGGGGGATTCCAGCCTCCTGACCACCCTTTTGAGGTCCTCCAAATGGATTACATTCAGATGGAGCGATGTCGAGGTTTTAAGTATGTCCTTGTAGTTGTATGCGCTTTGTCCAGGTGGACAGAGGCATATCCAGTCCCAGATTACACAGCCGCGACCACTGCCAAGCAGCTGGTTCGTGAATTCTTCCCCCGTTATGGACTCCCTAGGGTCGTGTACTCAGATAACGGCCAGCCATTCTCATCAGAGTTGATGAAGTATGTTTCCCTTCTGTTAGGGTACCAGTGGAAGTTTCATTGTGTACGCCATCCTGAAGCAGCAGGTCTCGTAGAGAGACATAACCAGACATTAAAAATCCGTCTTGCCAAAGTCTGTAAAGAGAAAGGTGTAGACTGGCTAGTAGCTCTGCCAGTCGCCCTATTTTATATGCGCATGGTCGCACATTCCAGATCAGGTCTGTCCCCTTATGAGGTCGTATTCGGCCGCCCCCCGAACAAGTGGGGTACACCTAGACCCCGAAGTATTACAGATGTTTCCAGTAATATGCTGACAGATTACCTAGCTTCCTTGATGTCTGCCCTACACTCTTGTCGTTCACAGGTTGCCGCTGCATTTCCAGACAATACCGAGGTGAAACCGCATGAAATCGTTCCAGGATGTTTTGTCCTTGTGAGGAATTTTGATCGTTCGAGTCCGCTGTAGCCTCGCTGGAAGGAACCGAAGCAAGTCCTTCTGACCACCCGTACGGCCGTGAAGTTGGAGGGCCGTAAACGCTGGGTCCACCTGTCTCACGTCAAGAAATTTCATGGACTAAGAAACAAGACGTTAAATAACATTTCTGCAGACACTTCTGAGTCTAAAAACAGCCCTATTCTCAAGGACTGTCCCGCTATTGACTTTGACTCAAAGCCCTCCCTGTTAGAGGAAACTCCGCAGCAGGAGTATAAACAGAAGCTCCGGTCTAGTAAAATAAGTCAGCCAGTTTAATTGTCTAAGTCCCCCTCGGGTGAAACGGTTAGACAGGTTTCTGACATGTATGAGATAGACCCCCATAGTGAGAGAGTTAGTCAAAACTCCATCAGATGTATTGTTATTTTATGTTTTCTTCTATTTTTGAGTTTGATGGTTACCTGCACAAGTTATGCATTTCATTTATGTTTTCCAATTTCTCATGTAAATAAGTTCTCTAATGCTACAGTAGAGCACACATTTAGTGATCTGCCTCCTCACGAGCTATCCTATCGTCTTGCTATGCGCAATAACACATTTATCCGTATGTTACACTATTCACACCAGACCAGCAATGCCACTAATTGTTGGGTGTGTGGTCGACTCCCCCCTTTCAAGACACCGAAGGGAGTTCTGCCACTCTTTCCTTATCCGTTTTCACATAATGGTTCGTGTGGAGCATGGTCCACGTTAACGTCATCCTCAACTGATATGTCCCTTCTGAATAGTACATGTTTTCCAGACAAGCAAGGTCTCACCCATAGAACCGGGTTAGACCTAGAAAATGAAGTTTATAATTTAGGTAATTATTCTTCGAATTTTATGGTCCTGAATGTTCAGTCTGATACTACTCCAGATTTACCTGCTATTTCAGTACTACCAGTCTAAGGCGAATTATGTGTCCGAAAAAATGGTTCCGCACATGTAGGACATAGTGATTGTACTACTATTGTCAAGTATAGTGACAGTGGGAAATCTATTTTCAAAGCCTCACGTCATTCTTATTTTGTTTGTGGTCAGACCGTATATGTTCGTCTGCCCCTCGATTGGGATGGAACATGTTACATTGCCTTCCTACTGCCACCAGTTTTCCTAGCCCCATCCGATTATCATAGAAACACACATCTAGTACACATTAGACATAGAAGGGAGATTGAGTCCCCGATTGTCGATCAAACTGAAACTGCTCTAGAACAGTATACAGACTTCAATAAAGGTTTCTTCTTCTTTATAGGACCTATCCAGAATAGTAAGTTAATCCGTAGGTTAACCAGAACCCTTGAAGCAGTAGTGAATGAGACTACTTCTGCTCTAGGTAACTTAACCGAAGAGCAATCTGCTATGAGATTTGTCGTGCTCCAAAATCGTCTCGTTCTTGACGTCATACTGGCCGATAGAGGAGGAGCATGTAGAGTCATCGGATCTAGTTGCTGCATTTTCATTCCTAATAACGCGCCGTCTGTTTATTCAGCTATAACCAGACTTCATAAAATTGCCCATCAGTTACACCAGAATCCAGGCACCTGGACATGGTCCGGTTGGCTCTGGAGTATAATTTCTGCCTGGGGATGGAAAGTATTGTCATTCCTAGGTATAGCAGTAATGATCATTTTCAGTTGCTGCCTCTGTATACAATGTGGCCCTGCGATTTGCGGCATTTGTGCTACATCCTGTATTCCTAGTCCCAAGTCCCGTCCTAGATCCCGTTCCAAGACAATTCGAGACGAGCAAATGATACTGTATGAAATGATAGATGGTATCATGAATATTGATGTTTCCTGATGGAAACGTAGTGACAAGGAGGGAATGTGGAAAAGTAAATTTTGCCATGTTCTGTGTCCCTACGTGTTCCCCATCTTATGTTATATGTGCATGATTAATATGCATATGTATTCCCATATGATCGATTAAAGACGCAATTTTAGTTGTGTCCATCTCTAGTATGCCAGTTTTCAGTTCTCGTTAAAGTATTAGGCCTATGTAAAGTTATGTTGCCACGTTTTACAGTGTGCACGTTAATTCATTGAAAAGTCTCCGTTTCTAGGCCTCAAAAGGGCCCGGACACCAGATTCAGCTCCTGTCTCCTGAACCCTCGCTGAGGAGCGATACAGCCCCCACCTGTATCCCTGACCCTTCACTTACTTCCTGCCCAACAGTGCCCGGCTCGGCCTGGCTCTGCCTGCCAGTCTGCCAAGAGTATGTTATGATTCTAGTTATCAGTCCAGCCCTCCTTCTCTGCATTCCTAAAGCTACTGAATCGCATCAATAGTTTCCGTCATGGTCTAGCCTTTACGTCTCCATGTAAGAGAAATACTGTATTAATGGTCATTTAATATTCCTCAACACGCACTACATGTAAAATAATGCATGCATCAGTCTTAGAGTCTGTTAGCCTTTACCCTGATAACTTTTGGATTCTATCAAGATGTTCTCTAAACATCAGATACTAGATAGTGTTTAGGTACATGTCGCTCTGACACTCCAGACTTTCGTCTCCTCTTCTAGCGCAGAAGTCATAGCCCCCAGTTCCTCCTAGTAACACGTCATTGCCAGCTTGCGCGCACCACTAGGTCAGAGGTCCCGGCTCCTTAGGTAGCCCCCTCCATGTTTCCGCCCCGTTTATGACATATTCTGTTACGTTTACATCACATGTCTATGTATACGCCTCTTGTTCCACCCACTTTATGCCTTATCTTTCGCGACTGCTATGAACTCCACCCACTGCTACGCCTACTATACTGAATGTAATGCAATTGTTTAACTATAAATATTGTGCACTGTTATTAAAAGTTACCCCCCTTATGCTCCCAGATCCTGCCCCCCGGCAGCTGCCATCCCATTCCCATGCAGGTTGTCCTGTTCCTGTCCTTTATGCCTGATTAAAACCTGCAAACTCCAGCTACCTCGAATCTTGACTCTTATTTATTGAGCTATCTGTTATTGTATATCTAGTCAAAAATAGAACAGGTATTTAATTATTTATTTACCACAATTTGGTAAGTCGTTAGGCAACCGATATTTGAAAACCAAATGTGCATCATTACAATATGTCCATCCTTTATTGCACTTCAAATAGACAGTGTAGTGTCCAGATGTCGTAGAATGTCCATCGTGAAAATATTTGCTACTGTTACGGAAGTTTTTCCTGATATTGATAGTTGACTTGCTACAATTTTGTTTATTAAAGTTTCCAATTTTCTTCCATCAGCTCTTCAACGTTGTATCTTTAAAATAATATATTGTCCAAATCTTTCTATAAATATTGTTGATTTGCAGTGGCTACACTTCATACTTTGATTAGCTGATTTAAGTAATGTGTTAAAAGACACTGTTTTACAATCTGGTATTGTCAAATATATGAATCTTTTATTGTCTATCTTAGTGGTAGAAGTAAATGTACAATTTTCACATTCATGTTTCCATGTATAACGAAGTCCAAACAGATTTTCAATTTGCATTCCTTCATCTTCCAATACTGCAAGCATATACATAAGAAATTCCGGAGCATCTTGTTGCACATTCTGTGTAAATTGTGAAGAACAAGAACGTATTTCCAAAAGATTCCGAATACCAGAAACACTTTTGATTTTAGTTTTATCAGTTCTCAATTTTTCAAAAATAGAATGCAACAAGGAACAAAACCTTTTTTGTTGATTCTACATAATTTGCTGTTGGAGAATTTCTAGAAAAAACATGACGTTCACCACTACATTAGCATAGCAGTTGATACCTGAACTATGTTCTAACTGATATCCAACAATATCTTCAACACTGTCCCTTTTCTTTTTATTTGGAATCTCAACATTGTCTTGATTTTTTTCTTCTTTCCAACTTCACTACAGAGATTCTCAGATCTTCGTTTTAGACCTAGTACATGCTTTTCATATACAGGATATTCACCTAAATTGGGAGCATCCAGGCTTCTTAACCGATTATACTCTCTTACACAATTTGCATCTGCACTACCCTTTCTCTCATCAAAATCAACCAAATACAATCCAGATAAAGTTCGGACTCTGGACAATGCAACATATGCCATACCCTCTTTAAACACAGAACTTCCAGTGTTTACCAAAGCACTATGAAGCACATCACCGCTACACTTTGCATTAAGTGTAATGTTATTCATGGGTGAATTGCTTCCTTCATATATAGTTTGTTCACATCTGTCCCAATATTCAGCTATTGTGTGGCTGGGGGGCCATGTTGTTTTCAGAAAGTTTGCTATCTTGGTCTGCACTGCCTCGATGGTAGAGGGAGGGGGGAGGGGGTCCTGGGGGTGGTGGTGGGTGTTGTGGCATTCTTGGATGTTGGAGCTGCTTGATCAGTAGGTCTATGTAATGTGTTGGTCTTCAGATGTGGCTCTGGGCTGGGCTCCCTATCATTCTGTATGTAGTTGTTTAATATTTTAAAAACAAGAAAACATTGTAGTTTAAATAATACAAAAAATTACAAAAACTATTTTTAGGATTTTAAAGTTACAAATATAATATATATTGTTTTAAATTACTGAGAAAAACATAGGTTTTTTAACTTTATAATTAGAAATTAGTATTTAAATAACCTTTTAAATTCACAAAAAATAGGTCTCAGAAACATTAAAGTTAGAAATTTACTGAAAAAACGAATGCCACATTTCCCAAAATTGAGCTATTGTATGGGTGAGGTACCATGCGTTTTTGGAGGGTTTGCTGTCCTGTTCTGCACTGCCTTGGTGGTAGTAGGGAGAGAGGTGGTACGGGGGGAGGTCCTGAGGGTTGTGGCAGTGGGTGTTGTGTCCTTCTTGGATGTCGGAAAAAACTATAGGTTAAATGATAAAGATATATAATTCGAAGTTAGCATTAAAAACATTGAAATTCACTGAAAAAAACATAGGTTTCAGGCACGTTATAGATAGAAATTCGCATTTAAAAAAACCTTTGAAATTCACTGAAAAAAACATAGGTTTCAGGCATGTTATAGTTAGAAATTAGCATTTAAAAAACCTTAGAAATTCACAGAAAAAAACATAGGTATGAGGCATGTTATACTTAGAAATTAGCATTTAAAAAACTTTAGAAATTCACTGAAAAAAACATAGGTTCCGGACATGTTATAGTTAGTTGGACAATTCACTCGTACAAAACCATAGAAATTCCCCTGTTATAGTTAGTTCAGCTAACTATAACTAACGCCCCCGCAATGCACTGCTGATGACGTCACATATTACCTCATTCATGACATGGTCAGTGACATCATTGATGACATCACTGATGACATCTCAAATGACATCACTGATGACATCATTCACGTGACAATCTGATGAACCACCTCACACCCTAATATGAACTTTGATACACCCCCTGTAAAATACAGAGTTCCATCCCATCAAGACACCAAAACCGGTTACTACAAGCGCACTCACTAATTCCTAGGTCTACAGACACATGCACTCACTCACTCATACAACCATTCATACATGTAGTCATTGATCAATACAACACTATCATATGCAGTCATACAGCTATACAGACACTGACACAACACCATTCATCCTACTCACTGATGCACTCATCATTGTCCGACATGGAAAGAATGAATCATAGTTCCATTTACTCACCTGTACGGTTACATACACCCCACCTCATTTATTCATACAGATACTAACACATACTTACTCTCTTATATAATCACTAATACAAGTATACACTCTTGCATACAGCCACTCTCACAGATCTTTTGACTGGGTGTGAGTGTTTGATTGATTCAGATGCTCCGTCCATCACCACCCCCTTTTGTACCGCTTTTGGCCGCCAAAAGTGTGGCAGGGTATGCTCAGATGTGAGTCCCTTGCTCACTTTGCCACGGGATTCAAGCAAGTCGGGCTGAAGACGGCTGGAATGCCAGAAACCAGTCCTCGGAAGCTTGTTTCCGGTCCAAGGAAGACATGGCTTGGCAGTTCGGGCTGGACTGTTCCCATGAGGCAGAGGGTCAGACTGATTTGCATATAGCCTATCTGAACTGGGGTGGCAGAGTGGGCTAAAGAACGGTGATGGATTAAACCCAGATCTTTTGACTAGTTGTGAGTGTGATGCTGCATCAGAGGAGAGACACCAGCTCTGTTTGTAAGAGCAATAGTGAGAGTTATTATGGTGTTTACTTGGAAAACGTCTGCAATGGTTTCTTCTAATCCATAAGTAGACCTTCCATCTGTTGAAGAAGATATGGTTCCACCTCCAAAAAAAGACCACAGTCTATTGTTTGCAAATTCTTTACAGTTCTGGAGTGAGAAAGAAAAGTGACTGCAGGGAAGGTGAGCTGCACGCTCTGTCCCAGAGTTTTATCAAGATGCAGCGAGAAAAAGTACTCGTGTGGCACTTCTAGTATGTATAAACATCTGCAAACTATACATACCAGACAACTCGCAAGAGAACAACTGCGACGAGCTAAAGAGGCCAAACCACAAGCTGACCAGGGAGCTGGTCCCAGTACTTCTGGAGGTTCAACCTCTGCATCTCACAGTCTGGATATTCGTCAAGAGTTTGCAACGTTCAGGAGCATTTTATAAAATGCAATGCCATTTTATGTTGTGGGGAGCAATCAGTTGACGCTGTATGATCAGCAGCAAGAAATCATCGCTGGTAATTTCTTTTTTCTGTTGGAATGTGATATTAATTCCAAACGTTTAAAGTTTTGTCTGTTTGCTTTTCAAAAAAACACCAAAAAAGCCTCAAAATTGTTTAGAAAATACAAACAAAGAGAAAAAAACGAAAAGAAAACATTTGTCTTGCGAAATACCTTATTTGGTCAAAAACGAGAAATAACTGCATGCTAACATCTGGGTGATTGCTCCAGTACATGTGTAGAACATGATTGATTCTAAGAGTGCACGGGTAGTGACAGGGAGATGGCTGGACTGCATGAGTAATGCAAAGATAATTGTAGGTCTGCATGTGTTAGTGCCGGAGTACATGAGAAACTGACTGGATGATTGCACTACTGCAAGGAGACTGCATGGTGATTTTATAAGTGCTTGGGTTTTGGCGGAGTGATTGGATAAGAATGTGTGACGTTATAATGCATACATTTACAACGCATGCACTTACAACACTGTTTTTACATCACAACATCCACTACAGCACATTCCATTACATCACATGACACTACATCGCATATTAACCCCTTGCATGGGGCGCGATTCTGCGCCTGTGTGGCAAAATTGCAAGTGGGCGGGTTTATGACGGCCCCTAGCCGTCATCCACACATGAGCACCGCAGTGCATGGCGGCTGGGGGCCGTCATCAGCATGCAAGGGGTTAAAAACTACCTTTACAACGAATTCCATTACATTGCACACTACCTTTACAAAGCATACCATTACAATGCATACCATTACATTGCATTTAAGGTAAGTGTTTGATAGTGTAGGGGTTACAATTACTATTCTAACTACAGGGGATGAAGCAGTAGGGTAAGTTTTGGATAGTGTAGAGGTACTGTGTTGTAATGGTATACATTGTAATGCCTGCATTGTAGTGACATTCATTGTAAAGGATGTTGCGATGACTGCATTGTAAGTGTAGTGCGATGTAATGACTGCGTTGTAAAGGTTGTTTCCCATTGGATAAGAACATGGGACTAGCTGGGTAATTGGAGGAGTGCATAGGTAGTAACAGGGAGATTACTAAACTGTATAGGTAGCACTCTAAGGATGGTAGAACTGTATGAGTTACTGCCTGGTTAATTGCATGAGTAGGTAGGTACTGACTGGATGATTTGAGTACTGCAAGGAGTGTGCATGGTGAATTTATAAGTGCTTGGGTATTGGCAGAGTCATTGGATTAGTACATGGTAGTGGCTGGCGGATTTGAGGAGTGCACAGGGAGTGACAGTGTGATTGCTGGACTGCATGGGTACTACCTGGTTAATTGGAGGAGTGAATGAGCAGTGTCTAGGCGGTTACAGGACAGTATTGGAAGTACTCAGGTGAATGTAGTACTGCATGGGTAGTGCTTGGGTTACTTAATCTTACCTTTTTTTTATAGTAGATATGAAAGTCTTTGAAACACTTTTTTCAGTTCTTTTTTATAATCTAATTTTATATAAGTTTCAAACTTTAGAATTTGGGTCTGTAAAAGTGAAGAAAAAATACAGTTATAACTTATAATATTATAATTTTAAGAACACAACATAATGTTACCATTACACAACATATTCAATTTGTCTTTTTTGCTGTTTTCAGAATCTATTGAATTTCACCATACACAGTGATTTCAATGTTGCTCATCATGTAACAGTGGGCAAAAAAAAAGACATTCAATAATATTGTTAAAAATACCTAAATCTGGGGGGCGTGGCTAGCAGCCGATGATGGCGTCAGCAACCTAGAGAGGCTCCCGGCGTAAGGCGACATCCCGCATCAATCCGAACATTCATCTGTCTTCAAACTCGGCTCGGAAGAGGCGGCTCCGGACTGGTGACCAAGCGGCAGCCGGTGAAGTAATTTGGGAGCGGCGGCACGTCGGAATCCCGACGAAAGGAAGGTGCGCCTGACGGGGCCTACAACCCTCCGGCGAGCAGCGGACTGCGGCAGAGGCGATAACCGGGCGGAAGTGCGGTCGCGGCGAGCGCCGCAAACCGGAAGTACCCGCCGCGGACAGTCTGATCGGGGGCACAGCGTTCATACTCCATTGGAACCCCGCTGCCCACCAGCTTGCTCTGGTACGAGTCAGGCCGCGACAGCACACCACAGGAGAAGGTGAGGGGGCGCTGAAACGGACGCCGAGATACGGGAGGCGGCGCCACCATCTTGCGAGACGGCGGCATCCCGGATTGAATGCCCATTGTCCTGCTACGCTGCCCATCCACCCAGGAGATGCTGCGGGGGCTTTGAGCGGAAGATTGTGGGACGCGGGGGCTGGGAGCGTGGAGATCCCCAGATAGCGACTACCAGGGACGCAGCGTCAGTGGACCACAGACGGAGCGCACAGAACCGGCACACAGGGTGGGAGGAGCGGGTAGCCGTCGCGGTGGCCCTCACCATCTGACCCACACATCTGACTGAGTGGCTCATCCATACAGTCAGGGGCGAAGGGCTTCCACACAGCCGCTCTGCGTCAACAGAATTGGAGCGCGGCTGAAGAGAGGTGAGCTTGGCGCAACGCGGCGCACACACTATACGGAGAAGTAGCTGCCCACGTGGGAAGTACCACTTAAGGAGCCCAGATCGGCACAGGCGTTGGCCGCCATTACACCGGTCATTCTAACGTTAGCACGAGTGGATATACGTCTGGCATCCGCCACGACAGAGGAGGTGCACGAGACTTGAAACACAGTACGGTGCACGGACAGTGGCGGAGGGGCCTGTGGGACATTGTCATGGCGGGCAGAGGGCCAAAGCATAACTCCACGCAAGCCAGGCTCGACAAATTTGCCTATGACAAACAGACTCCCACTCAGGCGGAGCAGCGCAAGTCTATGGGGAAAACGACGGAGGGTGACGGAACAAAGAAGGCCACGCTGGAAGATGTGCTCAACGCCCTGGCTCAAGTGCAAGCGACGGTGGGAGCTACGGCGACGGAAGTAACCCTTATACGCGCGGACTTGCAAAAGATGAATGAGAGGGTGAAACAGGTCGAGGTTGTCACTAAATCCTTAGTGGAAGATGTGTCTGAGCTGCAAATCCAAATGAAAAAAATGCAAGCTGACAACAAGTTGCTTAGAGAGAAGCTGGATGACCAGGAAGGGCGCTCCCGACGGAATAACGTCCGAATATTAGGTGTGCCGGAGTCGGAAACCAAAGGTGCCATGGACCTCTATGTGGAGGACCTGGTCAAAAATCAGCTTGCCCCTAAAGGACTCTCACACTTCTTCTCTGTAGAAAGGGCCATAGGGTACCAGGAGGACAGCCACAGCCGGGGGCCCTGCCGAGGCCAATTCTAGCTCGGCTCTTCAACTACCGCGACCGAGACGCCATTCTACAAGCAGCCAGAGTGGAGCCGGCCATTCAAATCCAAAACTCCAGGGTTTCCTTTTTCCCGGATTACACGGCAGAAGTGTCACGGAGAAGGCGCACATTCCTCGAGGTTAAAAAGACTCTGCGAGAAAAGGAATTACCCTACTCGATGCTGTTTCCAGCCCGACTACGAGTAGTCGCTGACAAAAAGGTCTGGTTCTTCGATACCCCAGATGCGGCGAGGGACTGGCTCGAGGGATGGCGCATGGCAGGACCTCCACGCAGGACACATAGAACGAACCACGGACACCGAGACGGCAGCCGGACCGGGTCGCAGACGTCGAGCAGGGGGGGTGCAGGAAAATCACCGACACGAGCCCTGACTGCAGCCGACGGCGGAGAATAACCCGGGCAACCCGGGGCACGGATGGCCGCTGACTTTCCCCTGCATGTACTATTTGAATAGCAGTCGCTGTTGGGCGCTGGAATGGGTCGCCCGGAAGAGTGCAGGGATGTCGCCTGCCCGGGGAGATGCTCTCCCCCTGACACGCAAGTACTCTGGTTTCGGGAAGGGTCAAGCGCTCTGCTCAGTTGGGAAGGCGGGCAGTTAAAGGTCCGTTAAGCAGGGAGGCAGGGAGGAGGGGGGAAGGGGGGAGAGGGGGGGAGTTTAGTAGTTGTTGGAAATCCACAAGTGAGGTCTGGGCATATTGCATTACCGTTGAGTTGCTTGAATGACAGGAAAAACAGAGACATTTGGGCCGGAGGTTGCGATGGGCAAGCACGGGAGGGACTGACATTAACACACGCAGGGTCACGATGTGCAACTGACTACTTACACTGCTTCCCGGGTGGGGATGGGGGAAGCGCATGTGACACGGGGCACGACATTCATACACTGCACCTTAAGATGATCGATGGCCGATTACACAGCAGGTAGTGTAGAGGGAGAGGAGCCGAAGACACAGGGCGCACCGCTCCGAATGCTGACATGGAATGTAAGAGGGCTGGGGGATAAGATCAACCGCGGGCTGGTGCTTGCTGCCTTGAAAAGACAGGGGCCGACCCTAGCACTCCTCCAAGAGACTCACCTGACGGGGGGGCGACCAAGGCCTTAGACAGGAGGGGTTACAAAATGGTACTCCATTCTGAGTTCACCACGGGATCCAGGGGAACCGGCATCCTACTCAAGAAATCCTCACAATTCATACCACTGGGCACAAAGGTTGATGGGCAGGGATGTTTTGCAGCACTGCAGGGGCAGTGGGAGGGGCGACTCATTAATGTGGTATCAGTTTATATCCCTCCGGCGCTTCACTCGGTCTTGTTACCGGCACTAGGGGATTTCCTTTTAACCCTACCCGAGGGGGATGTTATACTTGGAGGGGATTTCAATGCCACAATAGACACCCTGATGGATAAATTCCCAGCGATAGCCCCGACGGGTGGACCCTCCCGATTTCAACGATTCCTAACCGCTCTGGGTATGGTGGATGTGTGGCGATATGCGCACCCTCAAGAGAAGCAATACACCTTCCATTCCACTGTGCACAACAGTTTGTCGAGGATTGACTATTTTCTGACACTGGGAGATGGCATCCAACACGTAGACAGCGTAGATATCCACCCTAGAGGCATATCGGACCATTCACCTGTCTCCCTGACGATCTCCACCCAGGAAAAGTCATGTAGACGGATTTACCCCATACAGGCTGCATATCTTAAGATTCCCAAGGTCAGGAAGGCACTCAAGACTGCGACAGCGCACTATTTTGAGGAGAATGCAACGTCGGTATCTTCAGCAGCGACCTTGTGGGAGGCATATAAGACAGTGCTTAGGGGCCATGCCATTGTTTCAATTGCAGGTCACAAACGAGAAAAGGCATCCGACATAGCTACTTTAGAGCTGGAGCTGGGGGAAGCTACGGTAGCGCACGAACGACACCCAGGGCCTGATACGTCCCGTACCCTACACATCCAGCAACAAATGTACTCGGAACATTTACGTCATCAAGTAAGGGGGCAAATAACTGATACGCAGCACAGAATTTACGACATAGGAGACAAGGCTGGTAAGATGCTGGCATGGCTAGACAAACGGGGAGGGAGCTCCAGAGGTATCCAGAGACTGAAAAACGGAAGAGGGGTGGTTCATACGAGTCCCGAACTCATAGTAGAGACGCTTGCAGATCATTTCGAGGAGGTGTACACGCCGGACGGGGAAGTATCTGTTGACATGGCCAGGGCGGCACTAGACTCCATCCAAATGAAACCGCTACAGCCGGAGAGTGCGGCGGATCTAGACGCCGATATCACTAAGGAAGAAATACAGGGGGCCATACGAGCGTTAAAAACTGGGAAGGCGCTTGGGCCAAACGGCATCCCGATAGAATGGTGCCAAGCAACGCCGGAGAGACTGAGCAAATACCTACTTGATATGTACACAGAATGCTTGGAGAAGGGCGAACTTCCCCATGACCAAAGAGTGGCGACTATCGTCGCAATCCTCAAACCTGGGAAGCCAACGGAGGAGTGCAATTCCTACCGTCCGATTTCTCTGCTTAACGCGGAAGTTAAGGTTCTGGCCAAACTCCTAGCTACTCGGCTGATGGCTCATCTACCTGATCTTATACATCCCGATCAATCCGGGTTCATGCCACATAGGAACACGGCAATGAATTTGCGCAGAGTACACGGGGTGCTGGCGAGGGCGGATTCGATCCCTGAACCGGCGGTCATACTGGCACTCGATGCGAAGATGGCCTTCGATTTGGTAGAATGGAATTATTTGTTCGAGGTCCTGGCGCGTATGGGTTTCGGACACAGATTCATAGCATGGGTTAGACTGCTCTATACCAAACCGGTGGCACATGTGGTAGCGAATGGCCACATTTCGCGGACATTCCCGTTGAAGAGAGGTACCCGACAGGGTTGCCCTCTGTCACCATTGCTCTTCGCAATCGCCTTGGAACCTTTAGCGAACCTAATACGAACTACTCCACTGCTGAAAGGAATATCCTGAGCAGAGGGATGGGAGGACCGCCTCTCACTGTACGCGGATGATATGTTAGTGTACTTGACTGATCCGGGAAGCGGTGTTCTGGTGCTGCTGGCCCTTTTTGATGACCTCGGGAAAGTCTATGGATACAAGCTGAATTGGGCAAAATCGGAGCTCTATGTTTTGAGAGGCCCAGCTCCGGCTTTCGATGCAGGCTGTCCCTTACAGGTAGCCGGCTCCTCCTTTAAATATTTGGGAATCCATGTTACCTTGGATCAGTTGGAATTTACCCAGAAGAACTTACTACCACCTTTAGAGAGCTTAAACAGGACGTTGCGTATTGGGCAAGGCTACCACTGACAATGTTGGGTAAGGCGGCACTCTACAAGATGATGTCTCTGCCCCGTTTTTTGTACATTCTAGACAATACACCGTACCCGGTAGACCCAGGCTACTTCAGGAAAGTGTCGGCTTTGGTGGCTGGCCTTCTGTGGAGTAATCGTCCGTCGCGCATTGCGCAGGTGAAAATGCACAGGGGGTGGTACGACGGGGGGATTGCGCTCCCTAATTTGAAACTGTACTACTGGGCGGTCCAATTGATGCCCATAAATCAGTGGCTGCATGCCCTCCAGAGTGACCCGGCATTCCAAGCAGACAGGGCGCAATTGGGCTCCAACACTTTACTTGCCCCTCTATACGACCAACGAAAGGTACGCACTCTGGTGGGTCCCACGAAACTAACAGCAATGGTATGGCATACGGCACAGACAGCCCTGGGGTGGAAAGGTAAAATAACCAAACTCACTTCACTGTGGGACTCACGGGCACTGGGAAACCTGCGAAACAGCAAGGGTTTCTCGCAATGGGATACCATAGGGATATCCACGGTGAGAGACCTATGGGAACGTGGTACGGTGGTCCCATTTGAGCAGCTGAGGGAGCAATACGAACTGGGAACTCGAGAATTGTTCCGCTATGTCCAGATTCGGCATGCACTACTTCTGGCCATTCCCCCCGAGACGGAGGTCCCAGAGGCTTCTCCACTCGAGGATCGACTTCTCACGGACTTCATGCCAGAGCGGGCGACGTCCCTAGTCTACCGCAAATTGCTCAATAACTTGCCAGACCCCATGACTGTCCTGAAGGAAAAATGGGAGGGGGACATTGACGCTATGGACGAGACTGAATGGAATGCAGCACTGGCGTCACCGAAGGAGGTAGGCATCTCGGCTAGATTTCGACTGGTACAATTAAAGATCCTCCACAGGGTGTACTACACTCGTACGCTGCTACACCTCATACGCCGGGCTCCCCACCCATACTGTCTCCGTGGCTGTGGTGAAGTGGGCACGTTCTTCCACACGATGTGGGATTGCCCACGCATTCACGACTACTGGACGCGAGTAATGCGTACGATATCACAGATGGTGGGGACCTCGTTGGTCCTGGAGCCACGAAAGTGTTTGCTGAATGTGTGGGGACCCAACGATCTGTCCAGATGTGGGCAGCAATGGGCTACCCTGGGCATGATGGTTGCGAAGCGTGATATAGCGCAAAAATGGGGAGCGGTGGAGATACCAACAAAAACGCAATGGTGCATGAATATGGACGGGTGATGATAACAGAAAGGGCGGTCTATGCTAGCCGGGCTTGCCCGAGGAAATGGAACAAGATATGGTCCCCATGGAATGAATACAGGGGGGAGATCTGTGACCTCTTACCGGAGGAAGACACACTAACCTCAGATGACGATGAGGAAGATGAATGAGGGACCCTAGCAGTGGGCAAGGGGAGTGGAGTGGAACGGGGAGGGATGGGTGGGATCGAGAAACAACGACTGGACAGCAGGCGGGACTGACACTACACTACCCCGGTGGGAACACGCACACATAACCACACACAGGCTTAGACACCGCGACCCTAACCGCTAACAGGTGGATAGACACCGCTTTCCTCAACGGTAGCAATACCGGACACAGTGGCTGTTAAATGCTGAGTTCACTGATGACCTTAATGTGGTTTCTTTGTTGTTGAGTTGATCAATGTTATAAAAACGGAAACCAAGACACACTAGATCAATGTGATGCTGCGACGTATGCACTTTCGTACAGTTGACACTTCACGGCCCATGGCGTCGGGCTTCCGAAAAAAAACACTCTAATGCTGCTCAGTACTTGTCATGCTGATTTCGCGGCCGGTCCACTGGGTTGTAGGCCCATGGCTGTGTACATTGCGAAAGTGCAATAAAGGTTTTTGGAAAAAAAAATAAAAAAAATACCTAAATCTGAGTACAAAATATTTACAACAAAGTCAACTATGTGTTCACATTTCCTATAATAAACATCCCCAATAACATCGCATGTAATACAAATATCAAATATATGAAATGCTTCTTTCTAAGACAATTTTCTAAATACAATATCAAAGAACAGAAACGATAATTGAATCACCCTATAGCCTGACTCTAAATGATATTCTTTAAAAGATGTACAGTGAGAATATCCAAAATACACTTGTTAATTGTACAAATGATATTGCTGAAATCCTTTGGATTGAAATTATCCAAAATAAATTCATTAATTAATATTGACATATTCCCAATTGGCCAAAGTATGTTCTCAGAACCTTGGCATTAAGAATATTAGCTATGAATTTGGTAAGTCGTTAGGCAACCGATATTTGAAAACCAAATGTGCATCATTACAATATGTCCATCCTTTATTGTACTTCAAAAAGACAGTGTAGTGTCCAGATGTCGTAGAATGTCCATCGTGGAAAATATTTGCTACTGTTACGAAAGTTTTTCCTGATATTGATAGTTGACTTGCTACAATTTTGTTTATTAAAGTTTCCAATTTCCTTCCATCAGCTCTTCAACGTTGTATCTTTAAAATAATATATTATCCAAATCTTTCTATAAATATTGTTGATTTGCAGTGGCTACACTTCATACTTTGATTAGCTGATTTAAGTAATGTGTTAAAAGACACTGTTTTACAATCTGGTATTGTCAAATATATGAATCTTTTAGTGTCTATCTTAGTGGTAGAAGTAAATGTACAATTTTCACATTCATGTTTCCATGTATAACGAAGTCCAAACAGATTTTCAATTTGCATTCCTTCATCTTCCAATACTGCAAGCATATACATAAGAAATTCCGGAGCATCTTGTTGCACATTCTGTGTAAATTGTGAAGAACAAGAACGTATTTCCAAAAGATTCCGAATACCAGAAACACTTTCGATTTTAGTTTTATCAGTTCTCAATTTTTCAAAAATAGAATGCAACAAGGAACAAAACCTTTTTTGTTGATTCTACATAATTTGCTGTTGGAGAATTTCTAGAAAAAACATGACGTTCACCACTATATTAGCAGAGCAGTTGATACCTGAACTATGTTCTAACTGATATCCAACAATATTTTCAACACTGTCCCTTTTCTTTTTATTTGGAATCTCAACATTGTCTTGATTTTTTTCTTCTTTCCAACTTCACTACAGAGATTCTCAGATCTTCGTTTTTGACCTAGTACATGCTTTTCATATACAGGATATTCCCCTAAATTGGGAGCATCCAGGCTTCTTAACCGATTATACTCTCTTACACAATTTGCATCTGCACTACCCTTTCTCTCATCAAAATCAACCAAATACAATCCAGATAAAGTTCTGAATCTGGACAATGCAACATATGCCATACCCTCTTTAAACACGGAACTTCCAGTGTTTACCAAAGCACTATGAAGCACATCACCGCTACACTTTGCATTAAGTGCAATGTTATTCATGGGTGAATTGCTTCCTTCATATATAGTTTGTTCACATCTGTCCCAATATTCAGCTATTGTGTGGCTGAGGGGCCATGTTGTTTTCAGAAAGTTCGCTATCTTGGTCTGCACTGCCTGGATGGTAGAGGGAGGGGGGATGGGGTCCTGGGGGTGGTGGTGGGTGTTGTGGCATTCTTGGATGTTGGAGCTGCTTGATCAGTAGGTCTATGAAATGTGGTGGTCTTCAGATGTGGCTCTGGGCTGGGCTCCCTATCATTCTGTATGTAGTTGTCTAATATTTTAAAAACAAGAAAACATTGTAGTTTAAATAATACAAACAATTACAAAAACTATTTTTAGGATTTTAAAGTTACAAAATATAATATATAGGTTTTTAAATTACTGAGAAAAACATAGGTTTTTTAACTTAATAATTAGAAATTAGTATTTAAATAACCTTTGAAATTCACAAAAAATAGGTCTCAGGAACATTAAAGTTAGAAATTAGTATTTAAAAAATAAATCTAATTTACTGAAAAAACGAATGCCACATTTCCCAAAATTGAGCTATTATATGGGTGAGGTACCATGCGTTTTTGGAGGGTTTGCTGTCCTGTTCTGCACTGCCTTGGTGGTAGTAGGGAGAGAGGTGGTACGGGGGGAGGTCCTGAGGGTTGTGGCAGTGGGTGTTGTGTCCTTCTTGGATGTCGGAAAAAACTATAGGTTAAATGAAAAAGATATATAATTCGAAGTTAGCATTAACAACATTGAAATTCACTGAAAAATACATAGGTTTCAGGCACTTTATAGATAGAAATTCGCATTTAAATAAAACTTTGAAATTCACTGAAAAAAACATAGGTTTCAGGCATGTTATAGTTAGAAATTAGCATTTAAAAAACCTTAGAAATTCACTGAAAAAAACATAGGTTTGAGGCATGTTATAGTTAGAAATTAGCATTTAAAAAACCTTAGAAATTCACTGAAAAAAACATAGGTTCCGACATGTTATAGTTAGTTGGACAATTCACTCGTACAAAACCATAGAAATTCCCCTGTTATAGTTAGTTCAGCTAACTATAACTAACGCCCCCGCAATGCACTGCTGATGACGTCACATATTACCTCATTCATGACATGGTCAGTGACATCACTGATGACATCTCAAATGACATCACTGATGACATCATTCACGTGACAATCTGATAACCACCTTACACCCTAATATGAACTTTGATACACCCCCTGTAAAATACCGAGTTCCATCCCATCAAGACACCAAAACCAGTTACTACAAGCGCACTCACTAATTCCTAGGTCTACAGACACATGCACTCACTCACTCATACAACCATTCATACATGTAGTCATTGATCAATACAACACAATCATATGCACTCATACAGCTTTACAGACACTGACACACCACCATTCATCCTACTCACTCATGCACTCATCATTGTCAGACATGGAAAAAATGAATCATAGTTCCCTTTACTCACCTATACGGTTACATACACCCCACCTCATTTATTCATACAGATACTAACACATACTTACTCTCTTATATAATCACTAATACAAGTATACACTCATGCATACAGCCACTCTCACAGATCTTTTGACTGGGTGTGAGTGTTTGATTGATTCAGATGCTCCGTCCATCACCACCCCCTTTTGTACCGCTTTTGGCCGCCATAAGTGTGGCAGGGTATGCTCAGACGTGAGTCCCTTGCTCACTTTGCCACTGGATTCAAGCAAGCCGGGCTGAAGACGGCTGGAATGCCAGAAACCGGTACTCCAAAGCTTGTTTCCGGTCCAGGGAAGACATGGCTTGGAAGTTCGGGCTGGACTGTTCCCATGAGGCACAGGGTCAGACGGATTTGCATATAGCCATGTCTGAACTGGGGTGACAGAGTGGGCTAAAGAACGGTGATGGATTAAACCCAGATCTTTTGACTGGGTGTGAGAGTTTGATTGATTCAGATGCTCCATCCATCACCACCCCCTTTTGTACCGCTTTTGGCCGCCATAAGTGTGGCAGGGTATGCTCAGACGTGAGTCCCTTGCTCACTTTGCAACTGGATTCAAGCAAGCCGGGCTGAAGACGGCTGGAATGCCAGAAACCGGTCCTCAGAAGCTTGTTTCCGGTCCAGGGAAGACATGGCTTGGCAGTTCGGGCTGGACTGTTCCCATGAGGCACAGGGTCAGACTGATTTGCATATAGCCATGTATGGCAGAGTGGGCTAAAAAACGGTGATGGATTAAACCCAGATCTTTTGACTGGGTGTGAGTATTTGATTGATTCAGATGCTCCGTCCATCACCACCCCCTTTTGCACCCCCTTTTGTACAGCCACTCTCACAGTCACTGACTCTCACATATAGTCATTTATATTCTCCAACTCTCACATAGACTGTCTTTTACATATGCAGTTACTTGGACATGTACCACTGAGACATCCAACCTTTCACCAACACATGCATACACACAGTCACCCGCCCATACATCTGTTTCTACATGCACTCTTAAACTCATACACCCAGTGAATCAACCACTCACATACCTATGCACAGAGTCATACACCTCCCACCCACCCAAACACACTCAGTCTTCCATACAAATGCTTAGGCAACAAATGAATAACCCATATAGACACTCATGTAGCTACTGACCAACCCATGCAGCAGCTTACACAACAACAGACAGACTGATACAGACATTCACACATTTTTGTCACTAACCCGTGCATTAACTAAGGCACATTTAGTCACTCACCTTAATCCAGACACTTATACACCCACTCATTCTTCAATACACCTTAGCTTATATATAAAACATATTTAAACTTTACAGAAACACACAGTCACTGGATGATGTCATCAGTGATGTCATTTGATATGTCATCAGTGATGTCACGGACCATGTCATGAATTATGTAATATGTGATGTCATCAGCAGTGCATTGCGGGGGCGCGAGGTATAGTTAGCTGAACTAACTATAACAGGGGAATTTCTATGGTTTTGTATGAGTGAAATGTCCAACTAACTAAAGTTTTTTAAATGCTAATTTCTAACAACAACATGTCTCAAACCTATGGTTTTTTCAGTGAATATATATATATATATATATATATATGTATATATATATATATATATATAAATAAAACGCGTCCTGTGCGTTTTGTTTTTGCTGAAGAAAACTTGAGAATCGACCATGCGAGTGCGGCCATTCCTTCCTTCTTTCCCGGGGGAGTAAAACTTTGAGCGGATATATAGATCGCCAGTAGGTAGTTATAGTTAGGACCTATTATCCATAGGAAAATCCCAACTTTCTATTCCCACTAACTTTGGCGCCAATTGACGAATCTTTGCGAAATATTCAAAATATATGGCCCGATCCGGTCTGCTCCTATCTTGCAGGTTTTGGGGTGATTCATCAAGTGGGGTCTGAGAAAAAAGGGGGTCCAAAACGTGTTTTCCCCATGCAATTTTCACATAGGAAACTTTAGACACGGCTACAGCCTGAACTGTTGAACGAAATTACACCAAATTTGGCAAAAAGGTAGCCCTTGGTTCAGAAAGAGCTCTTTTTGTTAAATGGTGTAAATCCGTTCAGTAGAGGCACGTAGAGGCACGCAGGATTTGCGCACCCTCCCAATCACTAGCTTCATGCTAATTGGCTGTCAACACTCCAAACCAGGAAGTGCTGGCAAACAGAAAAACAAACGTGAAAAACAAGAAAAGGGGTCAGGGTAGAAACACCCTGACCGCCTAGGTCTGCTCAGGGGGTCCCACAAGGACCCCCAGGGCCCAAAAAAGCATTTTTTTAAAATAAAAAATTGCTGAGATTCGCGTACCCAGCGCGAATTTCAGCCAATTTTTTTTTTTTAAACGAAGCGCAGGATCCAACTCTTCATTATTCTTTAGCTCCCAGGTGGACCAGGTCCCGGGGGCAGAGAAAAAAAGTGTGGGGGGCCCCAATCCCCACACACTGCCCTGGGGACTGCCACCCCAGGGTTTGCTCAATATTTTTTTGATTTTTAATGTGGGAGCATACAAGCCCCCCAAGCCCCCTGGCGCGTTTGCAGATGGGGAACTAATTCCCCTTGAATACTGGGGGCCACATAGCCCACCAGGAACCTCCAGTTTGTGCCAGGGAGCTACGTTGCAGAGAGGTGTTCAGAGGCCACCCCTTTGTACACCTCTTTGCAACGCAGCTCTGTGGCTCTTAATGCAGGTACCTGGTGGGCTTGTCTCACCCCAGGGACCCTCAGGATTCAAGGGGACTTAATCCCCCAACTTAAAACGCGCCACAGGGCACGTTTGCACAGTGGTGAAGGGAGGGGGCGGGGCCTGGGATGACATGTGTGCAAACACGCCCTGTGGCGCGCTTTAAGTTGGGGAATTAATTCCTCTTCAATTCTATGGTATCTGGGGGCCAACTAGCCCACCAGGAACCTCCAATAAGCGCCACAGAGCTGCAGAGTGTTGTAAAAAGGGGCATGGCCTCTAAACACCTCTCTGCAATGCAGCACCCTTGTGCATACTGGAGGTACCTGGTGGGCTAGTTGGCCCCCAGGGACCCCCCGGGTTAAAGAGGAATTAATTCCCCAACTTACAACGCGCCACAGGGTGTGTTTGCACACATGTCACCTTAGGCCCGCCTCCATCAATAACCACTGTGCAATCGCGCCCCCTGGTGAGTTGTAAGTTGGGGAATTGATTCCCCTTCAATACTGAGGGTCCCTGGGGGCCAACTATCCCACCAGGTACTTCCAGTATGTGCCAGGGATCTGCGTTGCAGAGAGGTGTTCCGAGGCCATACTGTTATTGTTACAAATATGTTAACACTTTTTGATTTGACGAGACAAATTCTTATTGCGTTTCACTAGGGCTCTGCACTTCTTACATATTTGTCTAAAATTGGCCCACCATTGGGTGAATGCCTGTGTCAGTACAACTAGGCATCCACAGATCCCTTTTGACTGGGAATGCCTCTTCTGTCTGTGCATGCTAAAAGAGATCAACAAAGGAAGGCATCGCTGAGCTGTACATCTCAAGGTTGACTTTGCCTTCCTTTGACGTCCACAGGTTATGTTCAAAAAGAGAAATACAACCTTTGTGTCCCCATCCCTATAGTGCTGTAACAATTTTCAGAGTGGGATTTCTGCTATCAATGTTACATCACTGAACTCATAGGGATGCTTAATAATCCAAGGATCATACAAATAACAAATGAGCTATACCCAGTTAGCAAGAGAGTAGTAAGGCTGAAGTTTGCCACAAATGTATTACTGGAGCATGGTGTGGTAGCACACTGGCATTTAGAAACAACACATTTTCAATTGAAATGACCTCTAAATGTGCACAGACATGCAGTTTACAGAGAAAACTATATATAGCGCACACCCGATAATGGTGGAATTCAGGTTTCTGCGAATGTTTGTCCTTTGGGCATCACCAAGTAAAGTGTTTTGATTTGATCCTACTGACATCTTTATTTCCATCACACTTCAGAATTACATGCTTCGTGGTGACTTTCTTAATTGCAGCTATATTACGAAATATTTGTAACGTTAATTTTATAGGTATTTAAATGTTGTTGTGTGTTAGAAACGAAATTACATCTTACATGCTTTCCTGTCACACTGCCTGTGCACATGGTTCGAATTACAAGATCATCCAAATGTGCAGTCAGAAAAAGAATGCAGCACTTTGTCAGAAGACTAGCCTGACATTTGACCTCTGTCCTTGAACGCAGAGCAAATTAGATAAGAATAACATCTAATGTCATCTTTTTTGCGCATTTACATTAAGGACTCCAGCATGGTTATTTAGGAGGTGCTGTGGCCACTGGCGTAACAAAACTTGAGGGGTCCTCCCTGCAAGGTACGTGGAGGGGCCCTCTCCAGGCTCAGTTTGAAGCTCACCGGTCAGAGTGCTGTGCTAAGCGGGCCCCCTGCACAGCGGGGGCTGCGGGGGCCTGTGTTACGCCCCTGGCTGCTGCACCCTCAGAACCCCTGCTTCTAGCGACTATGCTCATTGTTAGCCACCTGCTCTCTCCTCCTGCCATTGATGTCAGGACCAGAAGTCTTGCTTGTTGGACACAACAATGGGTGAATGGGGGAAAATGTTTTGCCGCCTGACTATGTCAGTTCTAACCTGGTTCGACTCTACTACAGTGTGTACCAAGCACCCCACTTCTGGGTCACCGGCTGCTGCACCTCAGGCCTCAGAGAGACCTATCACCCTCTCAAGAATACGTGGATTATTTATAGTCAGAAATAGGACCTGTAAACCTTTCCTTTCCATCTTGGATTGGACCAAATCCATTAAATGTAGTGTGGTCAGTAAATTGTGATCACATCTAAAAGTGTTAATATATTCATTTGATCATAAGCAAATGCATTCTGAATATTTGCTGTTTTGATTATTATATCCCCGATCACCGATGGGCCTCATGAAGGGAGGCTGGGATAAACACATAGGGCTAGGTATTGCCGAGTCTGTCGCCCCAAGTTGACAACCCTTCCCATCATGGCCCCATGGGTACCACCAACCACTTCCCTTCTCCCAGATTCATAGTTATAAATCAACACAATAATTTTAGGTTAGGGGTTGTCGAAACCCGGCCATATTTTATTAAATTATAATATATTTAAGATTTTTTATATTTACAATACGCAGAAAACTCAGTAGAGAATATTCATTCATCAGCCAAATTTCCTATACAATCTATTTTCAATTATTTTGAAATGGCTAACCTTTACATATTGTCTAATACATAACCATTCCTAACCTAAAACTAAATTATGTACATTTTTGCCTTCTGCATATCCTACTTAGAGCCAAGGGCAAGGTCAAGAATGGTCTAACTATGTGCTAGGTCCACCCCTCCTACCACAGTGAACTTGCCCAGGAGGTCCAGTTACCCAGAAGATTACTTCCCTCGGGCACCCCCTATGCCCTCAAATACTACTTCCAAGGGGCTGTGCTGTTATGCTCACTTGGGGCCCATGTGCCTGTGCAGGGATTGGCCCAACGGTGTGCCGGAAGCGGAACTTCCCCACCTCGTACCCTCCAGCCTACCAACCATAACGCCCGCTGGAGCTCCATAAGAGAACACTGTCCCAGAGGTGTCCCCATTAACAATGGTGTGCCTACTAAGGACCTTAAAATGCCCCACCAATCATGACTTTACAGCACAGGCCAGCATAGTTGATCGACTATCTGGCCCCACCTCACATAGACGGCCTAATGTCATGCCCTGACCCTTGACCCTATCAACCATGCTAGCAAGTTCTCTAGGAAAATTTAATTGCCCAGTTTTGGGAGGTGAACGCCATCCTGCAGGAAAAACATCTCCTCTCCACCCCCGAATGCACCCATATGCAATTGTTTGGAGTTTCGGGGACCTAAATAACTTGTCGATCCATTTATTAATTCTTTTTAACAAATGGTTCAAAGCCCAGGGCGACTAACCCCCGCCATTGAAACCTGCGAATGATGGAAGACCATGCCTAAACTCGCTGTGGGCACTCCCTCGCCAACCATCCTACCTCAGTGATCAGTGCCGCGACAATGCCCTTCCTACCTTGCATTGTATACATTTTTGCTTTAACTTTTAACATGTAAAGCACACATTCACCAAAGGGTTTCCTGAATAACAGATTTTTATTGTTACCCAACTGAATGGCACACATTTTTTCCACCTCAGAAGGACTAAAGGCAGAGTGGACCCATCGGGATTTGAACCTGTGGCCATAAAGCCAAACACATGGACCTACAGAGGAAACAAGCTATAAAAAGCCTGTATTAAGTTAGGGAAAAAAGAAGCTGCACATGAAATGAACTTTGTTTTTAACTATAATTGGTGGCTGATGTTGATTGGAAAAGGCATATTTAGGTTTATTGAAAGTTTGGTGATCATTCCAGTTTGAGATACTAAACCAAGTTTACTGTCTACAAGCTGTACCTAAAAATTGAGAGATGGGTGGAAAGAACAAGTAGCAATTGGGTGAGAGGGCGATGATTGAGACTTGATCGTTGAATTGCTGCGGGCATTAACAATTCTAGCCACAATTGCAGTTACGTTAGTCTTTACTACATGAGACCTTTACATACATTTCTGTTTTAAATTAAGGTTAGAGACCTAATTGGAACGCAAGGGTCCACATCAAGTCTTCAGAATGGCCACTGAAAATATACCTAAATTCCATTTAGACTCATTGCATACAGATTAAGCATGGGCTGAAAATTCGTTCCGCTCGCAATTTCGCGGTCCGCGCGTGCAAAATTGTCAAAGAATTTGCAATTCGTGAGTTGGCGGATGATTGGTCGAGCTTCAAAAAATACAATCTTGCGCGCGCGGCGTTGACTTGCCGTGATTCTGAGTTCGTCGAGTTGATTTCCTCCCGGTTTGCTTGCGCTGCCCCATTTTGCATCTGGCTGCGTTATAGCGCAAGACTAAATGACAGCGAGTACGTCATAGCGTCCCACCATCTTGCACTGCGAGACTTTGAGAACGCGAATATGTCATAAGGGCCCGTGATCACGCATCGCAAGAGTAAACAATTGCGAACACGTAGATGCGATGCGCAGCTGACATACAGCGGGAGATTTGAACAGCTCGCTTTCCCGAAGTCGCAAAAATTGCAATTCTGCACAAGAAATCTATCGCTGGCAGCATAAACCTTTTGAAAATGATGATTTGAATCTGAATAACTCAGATTTGGCTGCACTTTTTTGTGCAAGGAGTCCATTTTCTGGGGGGTGGGAGGAAGAACGTGCCTCAGAGTCTCCATCTTCCTGTTCCTGTCCAGCAGGCTCCTCCCAGTGCTTTGTCCTTGTCCTGGTCACTTTTCATTTGCATCTGGAGCTGGAAGGATTACTCTTTGTGGCTGCTGCTGGATATTTTTATTTGAGGACTTTTTGTTTGGATCACTTTTGGATTTTAGATTTTACAAGTAAGTTTGTGTTTTTTGTTTGGGGCATTGCAGTTGCTGCAACTACAATTTATAAACTTTTTCACAACTTAAAAAAATAGATATTTTGGGTAGCCACAGTATCCAGTAGGCCCAGGGTTAGTCATGGGTGCATGATACAACTGTTTCTGAGAGTTTTGTTGAACTTAAATATCATTTACGGCATGGATGGCATGGAATTGAATAGCTCACTGTTATATGTGGAAGTTCTTTTTTAATATTGGGGTGCATGTTAAAGCCACACTAGCCAGTAGGTCCTGGGTTAGTCAGTGGTGCATGGACCAAGTCTTTATGTGGGGTCTATTGAATTTAAACATCATTTAGGGCATGGATGGCATTGGGTTGGGTGATTTTTGTGTGTATTTTGATTTTTTGGGTGTTGGTGGGGCCTGGTCCAGGGCCTGGCCATGTGGGTGGGAGTCATTTTGATGCCTGGTCCAGGGCCTGGCCATGTGGGTGGGGGTCTAGGGGCCATTTTGAAGCCAGGCAGTGTGCTTTGTGCCATAGGCCTGCACCCAGTCTGCCTTGCTTTCACCCATTATGCCCAGGGGTACTCAGTGGTGCATGGACCAAGGCTTTCTGTGGGGTCTCTTGAATTCAAAGATCATTTAGGGCATGGATGGCATTGGAATGGGGTTATTTTTGTGCGTATTTTGATTTTTCTGGGTGTTGTTGAGGCCTGGTCCAGGGCCTGGCCCTGTGGGTTGGGGTCATTTTGAGGCCTGGTCCAGGGCCTGGCCATGTGGGTGTGGGTCAAGGGGCCATTTTGAAGCCAGGCAGTGTGCTTTGTCTATCATCCCCTTTTGTATTGCTTTGTTCGCCCTAAGTGTGGCAGGGTATGCTCAGACGTGAGTCCCTTGTTCTCTTGGCCACTGGATTCAAGATAGCCTGGCTGATGAGGATTATGAATCCGAAACCGGTCCCAGGATGCTTGTTTCCGGTCCAGGGAAGACATGGCTTGGCAGTTCGGGCTGGACTGTTCCCATAAGGCACAGGGTCAGACTGATTTGCATATAGCCATATCTGAACTGGGGTGGCTGAGTGAACTAAAGAATGGTGATGGATTAAACCCAGATCAGTTGACTGGGGGTGAGTGTTTGATTTATACAAACGCTCCGTCCATCATCCCCTTTTGTATTGCTTTGTTCGCCCTAAGTGTGGCAGGGTATGCTCAGACGTGAGTCCCTTGTTCACTTGGCCACTGGATTCAAGATAGCCTGGCTGATGAGGATTATGAATCCGAAACCGGTCCCAGGATGCTTGTTTCCGGTCCAGGGAAGACATGGCTTGGCAGTTCGGGCTGGACTGTTCCCATAAGGCACAGGGTCAGACTGATTTACATATAGCCATGTCTGAACTGGGGTGGCTGACTGAACTAAAGAATGGTGATGGATTAAACCCAGATCAGTTGACTGGGGGTGAGTGTTTGATTTATACAAACGCTCCGTCCATCATCCCCTTTTGTATTGCTTTGTTCGCCCTAAGTGTGGCAGGGTATGCTCAGACGTGAGTCCCTTGTTCACTTGGCCACTGGATTCAAGATAGCCTGGCTGATGAGGATTATGAATCCGAAACCGGTCCCAGAATGCTTGTTTCTGGTCCAGGGAAGACATGGCTTGGCAGTTCGGGCTGGACTGTTCCCATAAGGCACAGGGTCAGACTGATTTGCATATAGCCATGTCTGAACTGGGGTGGCTGAGTGAACTAAAGAATGGTGATGGATTAAACCCAGATCAGTTGACTGGGGTTGAGTGTTTGATTTATACAAACGCTCCGTCCATCATCCCCTTTTGTATTGCTTTGTGCCATAGGCCTGCACCCAGTCTGCCTTGCTTTCATCTATTATGCCCAAGGGTACTCAGTGGTGCATGGACCAAGGCTTTCTGAGGGGTCTCTTGAATTTAAACATCATTTAGGGCATGGATGGCATTGGATTGTGGAGATTTTTGTGGGTATCTTGATTTTTTGGGTGTTGTTGGGGCCTGTTCCAGGGCCTGGCCATGTGGGTGGGGACAATGTTGATGCCTGGTCCAGGGCCTGGCCATGTGGGCGGGGGTCTAGGGGCCATTTTGAAGCCAGGCAGTGTGCTTTGTGCCAAAGGCCTGCACCCAGTCTGCCTTGCTTTCATCCATTATGCCCAAGGGTACTCAGTGGGGCATGGACCAAGGCTTCCTGTGGGGTATCTTGAATTTAAACATCATTTAGGGCATGGATGGCATTGAATTGGGGTGATTTTTGTGTGTATTTTGATTTTTTGGGTGTTGTTGGGGCCTGGTCCAAGGCCCGGCCTTGTGGGTGGGGGGCATTTTGAGGCCTTGTCCAGGGCCTGGCCATGTGGGTGTGGGTCAAGGGGCCATTTTGAAGCCAGGCAGTGTGCTTTGTGCCAAAGGCCTGCACCCAGTCTGCCTTGCTTTCATCCATTATGCCCAGGGGTACTCAGTGGTGCATGGACAAAGGCTTACTGTAGGGTCTCTTGAATTTAAACATCATTTAGGGCATGGATGGCATTGGATTGGGGTGATTTTTGTGTGATTCTTGATTTTTGGGTGTTGTTAGCGCCTGGTCCAGGGCCTGGACATGTGGGTGGGGGCCATTTTGAGGCCTGGACCATGTGGTTGGGGGTCTAGGGGCCATTTTGAAGCCAGGCAGTGTGCTTTGTGCCATAGGCCTGCACCCAGTCTGCCTTGCGTTCATCCATTATGCCCAGGGGTACTCAGTGGTGCATGAAACAACTCTCTCTGTGTGGTCTCTCTTCTATTAATTTAAACATCTATTTTGGATTAGAACTGCAATTTTTATTTTCGGTCTTTCCGTTTTTGGGTGTGTTGTGTTAATAATAATAAATGCCTAGTTGCAAATATTAATTGAAGCACGACATATGCGACATTTATTTAACTGATGTTCCTCTGGCTTCCTTTGTTTTCAGGTGCACAAAGACTGAGAACCAGGAATCATCCTCATCATCATCACTTGTTGTAGTGCCAGGAAGAAGGCCTGCTGCGGTGTGTGCACAACGTCAAGTGACGTCACGTGTGGCCACAGACAACTCTGCAACTCGTGCAACTGCGTCCTGCTGTTCTGACATCTGAAGAAGATGGGCCCAAAGAAAGGTGGCCGTAGCTCCTCTACCAAGAAAGTTGCCAGTGCCACTGCCAGTAAGAAGGAGCAGAAGAAGCAAGTGGCGCCACTTACCAAGTAGACTGGTATGCCGCCCACCACTTTCTTTGGGAAAAAAAACTACACCTGCAGCAGCGGTGTCCGCCCGGGACCTTGCTGGGAGCAGCACCTCCGCTTCATTGGTCTCAGTGCCACCACACCAAGTTAGGCCCAAGCCCATGAGTGCCACAGAGGCAGCCACTTTAATTGCTCTTTCAAAATCGACCAGTGATGTTGGCGTTGACTCATCGCAAAGTAGCATCCAATCAACGCAGTAACTCATATGACGAGTGTTCAACCACAGTACAAAAGGGGGGTGGTGATGGACGGAGCATCTGAGCCAATCAAACACTCACACCGAGTCAAAAGATCTGGGTTTGATCCATCACCGTTCTTTAGCCCACTCTGCCACCCCAGTTCAGACATGGCTATATGCAAATCAGTCTGACCCTGTGCCTACTGGGAACAGTCCAGTCCGAACTGCCAAGCCATGTCTTCCCTGGACCGGAAACAAGCTTGGCTGAAGACGGCTGTAATGCCAGAAACCGGTCCTGGGAAGCTTGATTCCGGTCCAGGGAAGACATGGCTTGGCAGTTCGGGCTGCACTGTTCCCATGAGGCACAGGGTCAGACTGATTTGCATATGGCCATGTCTGAACTGGGGTGGCGGAGTGAGCTAAAGAACGGTGATGGATTAAACCCAGATCAGTTGACTGGGGGTGAGTGTTTGTATTGTCAACGCTCCGTCCATCATCACCTTTGGTTTTTCTTTGTTCGCCCTAAGTTGGCAGGGTATGCTCAGACGTGAGTCCCTTGCTCACTTTGCCACTGGAGTCAAGCAAGCCCGGCTGAAGACGGCTGTAATGCCAGAAACCGGTCCTGGGAAGCTTGATTCCGGTCCAGGGAAGACATGGCTTGGCAGTTCGGGCTGCACTGTTCCCATGAGGCACAGGGTCAGACTGATTTGCATATGGCCATGTCTGAACTGGGAAGGCGGAGTGAGCTCAAGAACGGTGATGGATTAAACCCAGATCAGTTGACTGGGGGTGAGTGTTTGTATTGTCAACGCTCCGTCCATCATCACCTTTGGTTTTTGAGTGTTCAACCACAGCCACAACGAAATCCACAGGTGCAACAAGGAGAGGCGCAAGGAGAGGTGCAAGGAGAGGCACAAGGAGAGGCGCAAGGAGAGGCACATGGAGAGGCCCAAGTAGAGGCGCAAGTAGAGGCACAAGTAGAGGCGCAAGTAGAGGCGCATGGAGAGGCGCAAGTAGAGGCGCATTGAGAGGCGCATGGAGAGGCACAACTGCCCACTTGGCCGAGCAAGCCATTCCTCCTGATGATCCATTGTCTTCCAGATCCCCAGCAAAGAAAAGATCAAGGAGGGCTAGTACAAGTTCTTCTTCAAGCCCCCTTCCTTCTTATGATCTAGATCTTGATTGGCACCCACCAATGCAGTCTGAGAGGGAGGCACACCATGAGCCGACAAAGCTAGGTAAAAGGAAGGTTCCCGCAAGGTTTTCAGTTATGGATGATGACCAAGATGAAGTAGAAGTGGTGTATTCTGCTGCTGATGAACAGTCTGACGATGACGACCCAGTCATCACAGTCGTCAGTCCAGCCCCAGCGGGCATGCAGCAGACAGACATTTTTACCCTATCCCGAAATGCTGCTGTGCAGGATGTGTGCGGCGTGGCACCACTGGTACCACCACCAACACAGGTAACTACTACACCAACACGACCTACAGCTTCCATATTTTCTCGTCAGAAGGGCCGGCAGGGACCTCCATCCAGCTCGACCTGCATTACCTCAAGTAGTGGTGCTGCAAGTGCACAACAGAGTCAAATTCTGCCACGCCCATCCTCCACTTCATCTGGCAGTGAAAGTAGCACCTCCACCACCACCAGAAATCTCAACTCCCCAGTTTGGGACTTCTTTAGTGTTAGTAAAAAAAGGCGGAAAACCTAGTCATTTGTTCGAATTGTAAACAAGCAGCTAGTCGGGGTAAGCTTGATACCAACTATGGCACCGGAGGCCAGAGAGGTCATCTCCAAAAACACCACATTATCCAGTGGGAGGCGCACCAAAGTAACATCCAGAAAGCCAAAAGTACAAATCCAAATGTAGCCATTGATATTGAATCTGATGACAAGGAGCTGATCGTGCAGGGGGGAGGTGAAGAACCGAGAGACATTTTTTCTGGTACACACAGTACCCCTGGCAGCAGCACTGCAGTGATAGCACCCACACCCTCCTCTACCCCAGCAACACCTATGAGGCACAGTAGTCTGGTAGAGACACCAATGCGAAAAAGTACATCAATGAGCCTAACTGGGTTGAAGAAGTCTGGATCCTCATCACATATGAAAACGGTCCAGACCACCATTAAAAGCATGTTTTGGTCGGAGGCGCCATTTGAACGCAACCACCCAACGGCACGTCTGTATAATGCAATTCTGTCTAAAATGTTAGCGCTGGACCATCTTCCTTTTTATTTCGTGGAAGGGGTGAGTTTTCTGGCAACAGTCTGCCCTAAATGAAAGGTTCCTAGCCGGTCCTATTTTGCCAGAGTTGCGGTTCCAGTACTACATCACGATGTGCTGGACGTGATTGGGGCAGCTATGCAGAAGAGTGCTGTTCACACTATCCACCTGATAACAGACAAGTGGACCAGTTGCCAAGCCGTTGATTACTGGTGCATCACTGCACACTGGGTCTCGTTTGCGGGGGGTTAGAGAGAAGATAGCTGTAGTTATTGACAGTGTCACAATTTTTCAAGCTACTCGGAAACATGCAACAGTAGCCACGTTTGCCATGGAGAAATCTCATGCTGCAGTAAACATTTTGGAAGAGTTTAACAGTAAGGTATTTGAATGGCTGCATCCAAGAAAGCTCATGATTGGTTATGTTTCCACGGATAATGGCAGCAATATAGTTAAGGCCATGGCTGATGGTGGCTATTTGAGAGTGCCGTGTTTGGCGCACAGTATTAACATTGTTGTTCAAGATTTCTTGAAAAAAGAAAACACAGTCAGCAAGTTACTGACCACCTGCTGAAGATTCTGCACACATTTCTGCCATTCTTTTAAGGCCCAGAAGCAGCTGAGGATCATTCAACGTGACCGTAGAGTGCCAGTCAGAGGACTCATCCAAGAGGTGGCAACACATTGGAACTCAACCTTCTACATGCTTGAGCGTCTGTTTGAGCAGTACTTGGTAATCAATGAGTATGTCTTTAACACACGGGGTGCTTCTATGAAAGACATGAGGCTAGAGGTGGATGAATGGGACCTAGTTAAAAGCCTGACAGACATGCTTTGTACTTTTGAGGTGTTCACGCATAAAGTCAGCAGGCAGGACTGTACTTTGGGCAAAGCTATCCCATTGTTGCGCATGCTGGAGCATCAACTGAAGGCGGTGTCTTCAACGTTCCGAGTTGATGCTGAAAACCAAGACACATATCAGTTGGCGGAGAGCTTATTAAGCCGCCTAGTTGACAATGAAAGTCTTAAAGCAATACATTTAGAACAACATTACATTTGTGCCACTATTCTGGATCCACGGTACAGAAAGGCACTGGCCAGCAATACATTCATTCCTTTTTGTGAAGCAGATGTTTCCAAGTACAAACATTGGCTAGCTCTGTCAGCCACTCGGTTCGAAAAAGAGCAGCAGGAAATTGAAGGAACCACCACAACTACTACTGAAGCAGCAGGCCATCCAGCGTCAAAGTCCACTTCTGTGGCCAAAGGCAGTCACTTTCCCTCAGAGCCGTTACCGACACCAGTAAGCATGGGCGTAAAATCCGCTCCGCTCGCGGATTTTTCGGATTTTCGGCAAATTCAGCAAATTTCTGGTACACACAGTACCCCTGGCAGCAGCACTGCAGTGATAGCACCCACACCCTCCTCTACCCCAGCAACACCTATGAGGCACAGTAGTCTGGTAGAGACACCAATGCGAAAAAGTACATCAATGAGCCTAACTGGGTTGAAGAAGTCTGGATCCTCATCACATATGAAAACGGTCCAGACCACCATTAAAAGCATGTTTTGGTCGGAGGCGCCATTTGAACGCAACCACCCAACGGCACGTCTGTATAATGCAATTCTGTCTAAAATGTTAGCGCTGGACCATCTTCCTTTTTATTTCGTGGAAGGGGTGGGTTTTCTGGCAACAGTCTGCCCTAAATGAAAGGTTCCTAGCCGGTCCTATTTTGCCAGAGTTGCGGTTCCAGTACTACATCACGATGTGCTGGACGTGATTGGGGCAGCTTTGCAGAAGAGTGCTGTTCACACTATCCACCTGATAACAGACAAGTGGACCAGTTGCCAAGCCGTTGATTACTGGTGCATCACTGCACACTGGGTCTCGTTTGCGGGGGGTTAGAGAGAAGATAGCTGTAGTTATTGACAGTGTCACAATTTTTCAAGCTACTCGGAAACATGCAACAGTAGCCACGTTTGCCATGGAGAAATCTCATACTGCAGTAAACATTTTGGAAGAGTTTAACAGTAAGGTATTTGAATGGCTGCATCCAAGAAAGCTCATGATTGGTTATGTTTCCACGGATAATGGCAGCAATATAGTTAAGGCCATGGCTGATGGTGGCTATTTGAGAGTGCAGTGTTTGGCGCACAGTATTAACATTGTTGTTCAAGATTTCTTGAAAAAAGAAAACACAGTCAGCAAGTTACTGACCACCTGCTGAAGAATCTGCACACATTTCTGCCATTCTTTTAAGGCCCAGAAGCAGCTGAGGATCATTCAACGTGACCGTAGAGTGCCAGTCAGAGGACTCATCCAAGAGGTGGCAACACATTGGAACTCAACCTTCTACATGCTTGAGCGTCTGTTTGAGCAGTACTTGGTAATCAATGAGTATGTCTTTAACACACGGGGTGCTTCTATGAAAGACATGAGGCTAGAGGTGGATGAATGGGACCTAGTTAAAAGCCTGACAGACATGCTTTGTACTTTTGAGGTGTTCACGCATAAAGTCAGCAGGCAGGACTGTACTTTGGGCAAAGCTATCCCATTGTTGCGCATGCTGGAGCATCAACTGAAGGCGGTGTCTTCAACGTTCCGAGTTGATGCTGAAAACCAAGACACATATCAGTTGGCGGAGAGCTTATTAAGCCGCCTAGTTGACAATGAAAGTCTTAAAGCAATACATTTAGAACAACATTACATTTGTGCCACTATTCTGGATCCACGGTACAGAAAGGCACTGGCCAGCAATACATTCATTCCTTTTTGTGAAGCAGATGTTTCCAAGTACAAACATTGGCTAGCTCTGTCAGCCACTCGGTTCGAAAAAGAGCAGCAGGAAATTGAAGGAACCACCACAACTACTACTGAAGCAGCAGGCCATCCAGCGTCAAAGTCCACTTCTGTGGCCAAAGGCAGTCACTTTCCCTCAGAGCCGTTACCGACACCAGTAAGCATGGGCGTAAAATCCGCTCCGCTCGCGGATTTTTCGGATTTTCGGCAAATTCAGCAAATTTCTGGTACACACAGTACCCCTGGCAGCAGCACTGCAGTGATAGCACCCACACCCTCCTCTACCCCAGCAACACCTATGAGGCACAGTAGTCTGGTAGAGGCACCAATGCGAAAAAGTACATCAATGAGCCTAACTGGGTTGAAGAAGTCTGGATCCTCATCACATATGAAAACGGTCCAGACCACCATTAAAAGCATGTTTTGGTCGGAGGCGCCATTTGAACGCAACCACCCAACGGCACGTCTGTATAATGCAATTCTGTCTAAAATGTTAGCGCTGGACCATCTTCCTTTTTATTTCGTGGAAGGGGTGGGTTTTCTGGCAACAGTCTGCCCTAAATGAAAGGTTCCTAGCCGGTCCTATTTTGCCAGAGTTGCGGTTCCAGTACTACATCACGATGTGCTGGACGTGATTGGGGCAGCTTTGCAGAAGAGTGCTGTTCACACTATCCACCTGATAACAGACAAGTGGACCAGTTGCCAAGCCGTTGATTACTGGTGCATCACTGCACACTGGGTCTCGTTTGCGGGGGGTTAGAGAGAAGATAGCTGTAGTTATTGACAGTGTCACAATTTTTCAAGCTACTCGGAAACATGCAACAGTAGCCACGTTTGCCATGGAGAAATCTCATACTGCAGTAAACATTTTGGAAGAGTTTAACAGTAAGGTATTTGAATGGCTGCATCCAAGAAAGCTCATGATTGGTTATGTTTCCACGGATAATGGCAGCAATATAGTTAAGGCCATGGCTGATGGTGGCTATTTGAGAGTGCAGTGTTTGGCGCACAGTATTAACATTGTTGTTCAAGATTTCTTGAAAAAAGAAAACACAGTCAGCAAGTTACTGACCACCTGCTGAAGAATCTGCACACATTTCTGCCATTCTTTTAAGGCCCAGAAGCAGCTGAGGATCATTCAACGTGACCGTAGAGTGCCAGTCAGAGGACTCATCCAAGAGGTGGCAACACATTGGAACTCAACCTTCTACATGCTTGAGCGTCTGTTTGAGCAGTACTTGGTAATCAATGAGTATGTCTTTAACACACGGGGTGCTTCTATGAAAGACATGAGGCTAGAGGTGGATGAATGGGACCTAGTTAAAAGCCTGACAGACATGCTTTGTACTTTTGAGGTGTTCACGCATAAAGTCAGCAGGCAGGACTGTACTTTGGGCAAAGCTATCCCATTGTTGCGCATGCTGGAGCATCAACTGAAGGCGGTGTCTTCAACGTTCCGAGTTGATGCTGAAAACCAAGACACATATCAGTTGGCGGAGAGCTTATTAAGCCGCCTAGTTGACAATGAAAATCTTAAAGCAATACATTTAGAACAACATTACATTTGTGCCACTATTCTGGATCCACGGTACAGAAAGGCACTGGCCAGCAATACATTCATTCCTTTTTGTGAAGCAGATGTTTCCAAGTACAAACATTGGCTAGCTCTGTCAGCCACTCGGTTCGAAAAAGAGCAGCAGGAAATTGAAGGAACCACCACAACTACTACTGAAGCAGCAGGCCATCCAGCGTCAAAGTCCACTTCTGTGGCCAAAGGCAGTCACTTTCCCTCAGAGCCGTTACCGACACCAGTAAGCATGGGCGTAAAATCCGCTCCGCTCGCGGATTTTTCGGATTTTCGGCAAATTCGGCAAATTCGCAATTTGTCGAAAATCCGTGAATCCGCTCGCGGCGGATTTTTTGCTTGGTTGCGGCGCGCGGCGTGGTGCACGGCGTTCACTTTCCGTCATTAAGCGTTTGCCGAGTTGTTTTTCTCGATCATATTTAGCGAGTGCCACGCCATTTTGGATCTTGCTGCGTGATCCCGCGGGAGTTTGGCGCCCGCGAATACGTAATCGCGGCTTGCCACCTTGCACAGCATACCTCGCGAGAGTTCGCAATTGCGAACACATAGTTGCGGCGGAAAGGAACAATCTCGCACTCGCGAAATAGAGATTTTGCAATTCTGCACAAGAAAATCACCAGCAAACAGGATAAACCTTCAGAAAATTATGATTTTTATCAGAATCACTCCTCAGGTTGACATTTGCATGGCCTTTTTTTTGCAAGGAGTCCATTTTTGGGGGGGGGGAGGAAGGAAGTGCCCCACAGTCTCCAACTTCCTGTTCCTGTCCAGCAGGCTCCTCCCAGTGCTTTGTCCATCTCCTGGTCACTTTCATTTGGATCTGGAGCTGGAAGGATTACTTTTTGTGGGTGCTGCTGGATATTTGGATTTGAGGCCTTTTTTGACTGTCTTTGGATCACTTTTGGATTAGAAATCAACTTTCACAAGTAAGTTTGTTTGGGGCATTACAGTTGCTGCAAGTACAATTTTGGAACTTTTTCAGAACATTAAATAAATTATATTGTTGGTAGCCACAGTATCCAGTAGGACCAGGGTTGGTTAGGGGTGCATGATACAACTGTTTTGTTGAATTTAAACACCATTGAGGCCATGGATGGGCTGGGATTGTGCTGATTTTATTGTTTTTTGTCGTTTTTTTGGGGCTGCTGGTGGGGCCTTTTGCCAAGGGGTAGTGGTGCATGGACTGAGTGTGCCTGTAGTGTGGTCTCACTCTCTTTAATGTAAACATCATGGATGGCATTGGATTGTGGTGATTTCTGGCTGTTTTTCTGTTTTTTGGGGGTGTACTGTTGATGTGGACTGTGGCCATGTGGGTGGTGGTGGTGGCCATCTTGAGTCCTGGCTGGTACAGGCAACATGTGCTTGGGGTGTAAGGGGCCATTTTTAAGAGAGGCAGTGTCTGAGGCCTGCACTTATTTTGCCTACTTTTCATCCATTATGCCCAGGGGTAGTGAGTGTTGCATGGGCCTAGTGTTTCTGAGGGGTGTCTTCTTGAATTTAAACACCATTGAGGCCATGGATGGGCTGGATTGTGCTGATTTTATTGTTTTTTGTCGTTTTTTTGGGGCTGCTGGTGGGGCCTTTTGCCAAGGGGTAGTGGTGCATGGACTGAGTGTGCCTGTAGTGTGGTCTCACTCTCTTTAATGTAAACATCATGGATGGCATTGGATTGTGGTGATTTCTGGCTGGTTTTCTGTTTTTTGGGGGTGTACTGTTGATGTGGACTGTGGCCATGTGGGTGGTGGTGGTGGCCATCTTGAGTCCTGGCTGGTACAGGCAACATGTGCTTGGGGTGTAAGGGGCCATTTTTAAGAGAGGCAGTGTCTGAGGCCTGCACTTATTTTGCCTACTTTTCATCCATTATGCCCAGGGGTAGTGAGTGTTGCATACTTGCATGGCCCTAGTCTTTCTGTGGGGTGTCTTCAATATAAACATCATGGATGGCATGGGATTGTGCTCATTTTTCTGTGTTTTGTCGATTTTTTGGGGTGTATAACTGAACTGATGTTCCTCTGTCTTCCATTGCTTTTAGGTGCACAAGACTCAAGAGAACCACCAGTGCCAGGAAGAAGTCCTGCAGCGGTGTGTGTGTGCAGCATAACGTCACGCGACGTCACGTCTGGACACAGACAACTCTGCAACTCGTGCAACTGCTGCCTGCTGTTCTGACCTGCTCTGAAGAAGATGGCCCCAAAAAAAGTAACCCGTAGCTCCTCTAGCAAGAAAGGTGCCAGTAAGGAGCAGAAGAAGCAAGTTACCAAGGAGACTGGTGTGCCACCCGCCCCTTTTTTTGGGAGTAAAAAAAAAAGTATGCCTGCAGCAGCAGCGGGATCTGCTGGGGACCAAGCTGGCAGCAGCACCCCCGCTCCATTGGACTCAGTGCCACCACCACCACCACACCAACTTAAGTCCAAGCCCTTGAGTGCTGCAGAGGCAGCCAGTATAGTTCTTCAATCACCATCGACCAGTGATGTTGGCTCATCGCAAGAAAGCAGCAGCAATGTCCCTCAATCAACACAGGTTGTTGTAGCTCATCTGACGAGTGTTGAACAACCACAGCCGCAACAACAATCACATGTGCAAGTACAAGCCCAAGTGCATGTGGAAGGAGAGGCAGCGCAAGGAGATGCGCAAGCAGAGGTGCATGGAGGGTCACAAATGCCCACAATAGTTGTTCCTCCCGAAGTAGGGGCACATCAGGAAATCGACAATCAAGGCGAGGTATCATTTGAGGAAGCCACTCCTCCTGATGATCCTTCATTGTCTTCCACACCCCTAGCAAGGAAGAGATCAAGGGTGGTGTCTACATCTTCTTCAAGCACACCTCCTTCTGATGATACGGATCAAACTTGGGAACCAGCACCACTGCCGTCTGAGAGTGAGGCACATCATGATCCGACAAAGGTAGTTAAGCGTAAAAGGAAGCTCGTCCAAAGTCTCAGAGTTATGGAGTGTGATGAGGCTCAACAAGAAGTGGCGGATACTGCTGCTGATGAAGACTCTGCCAACGACGACCCAGTCATCATAAAGGTCACTGCAGCCCCAGCGGGCATGCAGCAAACAGACATTTTGACCCTAGCCCGAAGAGCTGCTGAGCGTGATGATGATGATGTTGTCGATGAGGAGGCAGTGGAAACACCACAATCATTGGAGTTAAGTAGTACACCAACTCGTCCCGCTTCCATATTTCTTTCTGGCAAGAAGAGACCTCCATCCACCTCGACCTTAATTAGTGGCGGTGAAAGTGCACAACGTACAAAAGTTGGGCAATCCAGATCCTCCACTTCATCTGGCATTAGCTTCATGACCACCACCACCAGTATCGCCGCCTCCTCCAGGTCCCACAGACACTTCAAGTCCCCAGTTTGGGACTTCTTTACTGTTTGTCAAAAAAATCCAAAGTTTGCCATTTGTACCCTTTGTAAGGTTGCAGTTAGTCGTGGTAAGCCAGGTACAAACTATGGTACCGGAGGCCAGAGAGGTCATCTTAGGAGACAGCACACTGTCCAATGGTTTGCGCACCTAGATGCGATCAAGAAAGGCCGAATTCAAGGAAACGTTGATGTTGCATCTGATGATGACGAGGAGGAAGAAGACGTGTCAAACACTTCCCTTACACCCAGTACCCCTGTCAGCAGCACACCCAATGTGAGGCACACTAAGAGTGTTGGAGCGAGTGAGACACCAACGCACAAAAGTTCACCAGCGAGCAAAATTGGGTCAACAAAGTCATTATCAGCCCGTAAATGCTTGGTCCAGGGCAACATTAGAACAATGCTTACTTCAGACGTGCCATATGAACGCAACCACCCACTGACGCGTCTGTATAACACTAAGCTGGCTAAAATGCTAGCTGTGGACCTTCTCCCTTTTTCTTTTGTAGAAGCGGTAGGTTTTCTAGAATTAGTGGCAACGCTCTGCCCTAAATGGAAGGTTCCTAGCCGGTTCTATTTTGCCAGAGTTGCGGTTCCACCACTACATGAAGATGTGCTGGAGGCGATTGGGGCAGCTTTGCAGAAGAGTGCTGTTCACACAATACATCTGACAACAGACATGTGGACCAGTGGCGCAGGCGCTGATTACATGTGCATCACTGCACACTGGGTCTCTTTTTCAGGTGTTAAAGCAAAGCTAAACGCAGGTGTTGACCCGGACAAAGTTTTCAAAGCTGCTCGGAAACATGCAACACTAGCCATGTTTGGCTTGGAGAAAAGTCACACATCCCAAAACATTTTGGACGAGTTTGACAAAAAGGTCTTGAAAATGCTATCCCCAAAAAAACGCCAGATTGGTTATGTTTCCACGGATAATGGCGCCAATGTAGTTAAGGCCATGGCGCTGGGTCGCTATTTTAGAGTGCCGTGTTTGGCGCACTGTATCAACCTGGTAGTTCAAAAATTCTTGAGTGATAGAGACAGTGCAGCGTTCGCGGTAATGGCCACCTGCCGCAAAATGTGCAACCATTTCAGCCATTCTTTTAAGGCCCGAAAGCATCTGAGGAGGCTGTTACTTCAAAGTCGAATACCAGTGAAAGCACTCATCCAGGAGGTGGCAACACATTGGAACTCAACCTTCTACATGCTTGAGCATCTGTATGAGCAGTATACGGTACTCGATCACTATTTCTTCACAGAGGGTACATCTCAGAAGGAGGACATGCGAATGGGTGCGGCGCAATGGGACATAGTTAAAAGCCTGACAGACATGCTTCGTCCTTTTGAGTTCTTCACGCGTGCAGTCAGCCAGGAGGACTGTAATTTGGGAAAAGCTATCCCATTGTTGTGCATGCTGGAGCACCAACTGATGGCGGTGTCTTCTGAGTTTGAAAAAGATGAAAAAAAAAAAGACCATTTTATTTTGTCTGAGAAATTATTAGAGCGCCTACGTGGTGATGAACGTCTTCAAAAGATCAAGTCAGAACAGCATTACATTTGTGCTACTATTCTGGATCCACGCTACAAAAAGGCGCTGGCAGGCGAAGCATTCTTTCCTTTTGCTGATGCAGATGTTCAAAAGTACAAACATTGGTTAGCCTGGTCAGCCAAGAGGTTTGAAAAAGAACGGCAGGTTATTGAAGGAGAAGACAGTACATCAGCATCAGCATCAGCAGGCCATCCCCAGTCACAAGAATCCACTTCTGCACCTGTGGCTGGGGCACAAGTGACCTCTCAGCCGTTAAAGACACCGGCAAGTGGATCATCTGCACCACACACAATGACAACACTAACAGTGGCTGCGGAGGAGGATTGGCTAAGTTTGATGGGGTATGGTTCTCGAAAAAATGTCACAGGCACAGCAAAAAGTAAGCAAAGTGGAGGAACAGTTGATGACCTTGAGTCGATGGTGCAGGACTATCTGAATGACTCAACAGAGGTCTTTCTTAATGATGAGCCATTGCAGTATTGGCATGGGAAAAAACAATTGTGGCCAGAGCTCTCCAACCTGGCTATAAACTATTTGTCTTGCCCATTCACAAGTGTGTCTTCTGAACGTGTTTTCAGTGCTGCTGGTGGCATTGTAACTCCCAAACGGAGCCGCCTCTCGCCCCAAAATGTGGAGCGGCTGACAATGATCAAGATGAATCAGCACCTCATACCACCAGATTACAAAGTACGAGAAAGCACGCTGCATGAAGACGAGGAGGACGGCAACGTAGATGAGGGGATTTGTTCTCTGTTCGGTGGCACTGACCTCATCCTGCCTGAATTCGCAGAGTATGATGACGAAATCTTCTTCTTATTCCCTGACACCGAGCCCTGAAAATGAGACAATGAATCAATAACTTTCTTTTTCGTCCTTATTCACTTTTATTCCTGTGTGTCTCTCTTTCTTTGTTTTGCACAGTTAATTTAATTCAAACTTTAATCACCTAATCCTAAAAACAAGACCATCAGCAGAACTGTCTTCACTTGTTTGCTTATTGATTTGAAGGTGCCGCAGTCTACATTCCTCAGGTTCACAAGTTCTGAAGAACATGCTCCTCTATCCTCCTCCTCCAGACTGCGATTTCCCTCAAAGCAGAGTGCTGGATTACGCCCAATAAAGAAAGACTCAGCACTTGTGGGGGTGTTCTACTTCTTTGCGGGTGAGTTGACGGATTTGGGCCCATTGCTGTGAAGCTCTAATAATGGATAAAAGTGTTTTGGACCAAATATGAGGCGGAAATTTCTTGCCGTTTTTGCTGACTTGCTTGCCTTTGAGGTGCTCTTTGGCGGGGTTCCGGGTGTTTGTGGGTGAGTTTTGGGGTCTGGGAGCACTGCTGCGACAGTCTAATCGTGATTGCATTTGCTTTTCAGGAAATCCGTGGTGGAAAACAGGAGTTATGATGATTGATGATGACCTAGCTGCACAGCGCGTTTGGACCAGAAGGCCGATAGATATTGTAAGTATGAAATTTAGCTTTTTCGCTGTTTGGGGGTGTTGTCGCGTGTTTTTTTGCGGGTGGGTTGGCGGGTCTTGGCTGGGGCATTCCAGGGGCATTCCTGGGAAGGTCTAATGCCGGATAGAAGTGTTTTGGACAAAATCCTTAAGGAAAAGCCTTTTTTTTGCTATTTCTTCTGACATCTTGCTCAATGTAGCGTTTTGGGGGGCTTCCTGCTGTTCGTGGGTGGGTTGCGGCCGGGGTCTCTGTCGAAGCACTGCTGCGACAGTCTAATCTTGATTGCATTTGCTTTTCAGGAAATCCGTGGTGGAAAACAGGAGTTATGATGATTGATGATGACCTAGCTGGTAGTAGCTGCACAGCGCGTTTGGACTAGAAGGCCGAGAGATATTGTAAGTATGAGATTTAGTTTTTTCGCTGTTTGGGGGTGTTGTCGCGTGGTTTTTTGCGGGTGGGTTGGCGGGTCTTGCCTGGGGCATTCCTGGGAAGGTCTAATACCGGATAGAAGTGTATTGGACAAAATCCATAAGGAAACACCAGTTTTGGCACTTTTTGTAAGTTAGGGTTCGTTAGGGTTAGCCCTAGCAGCAGGATTGCATGTGTTTCGGGGTGTTCTATTGCAACGCAGTTCTGGGGTTTTAGAGCACTGTTGGAGCGATGCTGGCTATGGATACTTTTGCTTGCTTGCAAGTGGTTTGAATACAATCCACGGTCTGTATTTGGGCCTACTGTTACTTTCAAAGTACGTTTTGTCTCCATTTTTCTGCTAGGCATCGTTTTTGGAGATCTGATTGGGGGTCTTCTACATTTTTGCGACTGGCTTTAGTAAGGGTCTTGGTGGGAGCATTGCTGGGAAGGTCAAATTTTGTTCTAAAACACAGTTTACAGTACACCTGCCTTGAGGGGAAAGATCCGCTATAATATTTTGGCCATACTTATTTATCCTTAAAAAGGTGACTCAGACAGAGCACGCAATTTCAAAAATATTCTACTGTCTATTAGGGAAATCAAAGTGTGACTTTTTGCACCACACAGCGTGCATACCTTTTATTTATTTATCAGTGGTATTGTAATAGCAATTCCTGTTTTCCGTTCAATAATTACAGGCCGGGTTTCAGTCAACATCCGCCAGGCAGGCAGTGGACAGGGTGTCTTCTGTCAGTGGTCACCAACATTGATGGACGAAGCGTCAGCTGGAATGGAGGAGTGCCGCTAATAAGAGGAATTGTTTGCTGCATGCAACTTACTTACCAAATTCAACAGGACAACTCCAACAACATACAGAATACAGATACAGTATCCATTGTTTTCTTCTATGAGTGTGCCTGCATGTGCTTAGCTTTAGTTTGTACCCAAAGATTTCTTTATCTTCAATTATTGTTTGTCCAGGCTGTGCTTTTTTTTTCTTCTCTCAACAAAACCTACCCAAAAAGAAACCCCCATTCCCATCCATTTTCCAAACCCTAACCCTCTTCCCCCGGGCTGTGTTGTTTTGCTTGATATCTGACTAAAATGACATCAATAATTCCACACACTTGCTGGGGAGGATAAGGTCATAGCAACAGGCTGGTGAAGGAATACGAGGATATCTTCTAGACTTACTCAGCTTCAGTACTATATCTTCTAGTAGTAGGAGCCAATGTCAAATAAATTCAACGCAAGTACTAGTTATACTTGCAAGCAAATACTTTACCATTTGTTAGGCTACATTATGGCACTGTTGTAGTGTACTGTCACCTGCTATATTCTCGATCGTACCGTAACCGTTGTAATGCTACAGTAAGGACAAACCAGGTTTCGTTTTCTTTTTTTCCATAGGCATGCAACTGCCACTGTGTCACACCACTAGTACCACCGCAATGAGGAAATTTCACCTGCCCAGGATTGCCAACGTTAATCCCCATTTCACGTGGAGCCAGCCCTGGGCCTAGCCCTAATTTCTAACACAAATTACAGGTAAGATAAGCGTTTGGTGGGAGGTAGTATAATGGAGTATTATTTAGGACTAGACGAGAGATTGACGGTAGTACTACTAAAGTCCTATGACTGTTCAGGAAAACAAACTTACTGTTACACCCCCGTCCCCCACCCACCAGACTGAAAAGCAGTAAAAAACAGGTATGGTCAGATAAAGTTGAAAAATTTATATTTATGTAGCCCTAACAAAATAATCTCCCTCAAGACCCACCCTAACCCCAACGATTGTCTTTGAAAAGTCCCAAAAAGAACCCAACTCCCAAATCCCACCCCCCAAAAGTCTCTAAAAAAAGGCAAGGGACACTCCACTACTGGAGGGTGCTGGTGCATTTTGCGGCATGGGCATCATACTCCTTGCGGAGGGTGGCAAGCTCGAAGCGGAGGCCCTCTACCAAGTTCTTATAGTTCTGGACCTCCTGCTCCAGGTAGGACATTCGGACTCCTAGGCGGCGTTGGCGTGCCTTGCAGCTCCTGTGGGGGGCAGCTGGTCTTTCTGTTGCTTGGCGGTGGCGGTTGGCTTTGTTAGCCCGGCTCGGTAACGCTGGAGCACTGCGCATGCTGGCGTCCCGTGGGGTCACGGAGGAGGATGCAGCTGTCCCAGTCGAGGATGTTGTTGTTGCACCGGTCAACTGCGTGTCCTCCTCCTCCTCCAGGGCCACCAGCCGCCGATATTCGGCGACAGTGGCATCCAGCCTCCGTTGCCGGGCCATTCGAGCCTGCTCCCTCCGTGATGTTGATTTGGAAGGAGCAACTATATGAAGAAAGAAAGACATAGTCTGTAACCAATGCTCCTTAGCATTAATAACACAAAGTGATTGAGCCGAAAGTTGGGTCACAGTACAAGTAGCAAATTGAAAGCACAGTACATAACTATTGAGGACAGTATCTATGTAACCTCCCACTTCTGCATCCTTGCTCTAACATTAGTGGTAGTTTAATGAACAAATTCTACGACCACTATGGACTTCCATTACAGTCGACTATGACAGTACACCAGTCTTATTCTTCTTCTTCTCTCTTGTTTAGGAAAATTGGTACGTTATCTTATGCAAGCCGGCAGAATGGCAGCACAGTGAACTTGCACCCGAGAAAAACAGTTGCACACCATGATGAGTGAGACAGACTTGCGTTACTGTACCGGTCCAGTACATGCAGGTGGTGAAGCTATTACTTTTCTATTACGGGTGGCACTGAGAATACTCTGTTACAAGGGCTACTGCTTAATTAATTTACCTTTCACCCTACAGTGCAAATGAGTACTAGAAAAGGAAAATGAACAAGCTAAATAATTTGATTATCTATCACTTCACATGGGACGTATTTGATGACATATGGGATGACTTTAGGTGCTTTGCTTAATATTGAGTGAACAGTGATACACCCACACATGAATGACGTACTACAACTAAACTAAAGTTATTAAGAGAGGTACGGAGTGTCCACCGTAATAACCAGATATATGCTGTGCTTGCAGTTGCAATACAAAGTACTGCTACTATTCATGGTAGTATTGGACACATTTACAATTTCTTTTCCTTGCCTTCCCTACACTGGAACGGACGTGCGGGTGCGGTGGTACATGCTCTTCAAGGTAACACTTAGTTCATCCAGCGACCATCTACTCTCTCTAGATACACATGTGCTATCTAAGAGTCAGAGAATACCATGCTCCAGGAATCCATTCATTCAAAGTATACGCACACATACAGTTTCTGTTTCACCCACCCAGGCTGCTGTCCTTCCACCCATCCTTGCTTCATCATTGACCCAGCCATGCACCATACCATATTCTTTCCTTCCCAGCCACCTCGGGGGCCAAGCAAACACATATCGTTCTTCTTTGCCAGCCATCATACAATTTCGCGTCCCACTTACTTACACCCTTCTTTCGCTTTTCGTTCATCCCATCCATCACGTTCATCTAAGAACTTATTGGGATTCTTCTCACCAAAAACTTCACAGCTAAGTCGAAGTACATTTCGAGGAGGCTACTACCTGGTTGATTTGTAATACACCCGTGCAGTAAGCACACTATGCACTCTTCAATCTCAATAAGTAAGGAATATATAGCTTACCTGTTCCCGCCACCACCGTGCGACTCCCCACAGGACCGTCCGCCGGCTCTTGCACCGCCTCCTCCCCAGAGTCCTCCGAGTCCTCGCCCAACACCGCCACCTCCGCGCTGGCCCCGTCACCAGATGTTCCACCTACAAAGTACATTTAAGAATGTTAGAATACACCACTCACTACTATATAATATTTGGTCTAGGAGTAATAAAGAAATGTTAAAAAAACAGAATACAATGTAATAATTTGTGACTGTCTACTCTAAAGTAAAAATGTCCCTTTTTCCAGGGAAGGCTGTTGTCTTGCTGCACTTTTATGCACAACTGATGAATGCTTGCTTTTTATTTTTAACACGCACCACTTTTTCTCCTAACAGACAGAAGCTTGACTCCTAAGAACACGACCAGGATCAAGTTCAAACCAGGTGAGAGCTCGGCTCGACCACAAGAAATGTGTCCAATTAATCGTCAGCACTAAGCACTTTTCTGTTTTCAGTTAAATAGTTTTATGACAAAGTAGATTTTAATAAATGTGTTTACTTTTAATAAAGCTTTTAAACTTAAATAGACTCTGTGGTTTTTGGTCCTCCAGACTAGAGTGGATGAGCTAAAGGTTTTGGAATTTTTACAAGCATGAGTGCCTCTGACACTTCTTGACTGTGACTCCGTACTCTTGTCCTGCGTACGATAATCTAGAGATCATTGGGGATCAATCATCGGTGACTTCGGGAGCTAAATGACTCTGCCACACTATCTAGTCAGTAAGGAGACAGTGCATAGAGCTATTGCTGAATAGAATGGGAGTACAATGGAATTGCCAAATGTCCAATCTTAGTTAGCTACACAGACAGACTAATAAGAATAATCTAGTAATACCACATGGAGTCATATTCGAGGCAGGATAAGAATTTATATCCAGTCTACAAGAAGATCAAAGACGATTTAGAAAAAATCGAATGAGGAACGCTAGGAAAAAATAGGTACTCTTTATTAAAATTTAAACTTACTGGGGCCAGCAAAGGAGCCCTCGCCTGCCCGATCCTGGCCTGCATCCTCCTGAACAGCACCCTCCTCCTGTGTCCTCTTGCCCTTGGGGGGAGCTGATGTACAACATGAAAGAAAGAAAGACCAGAAAACATGGATGAGATTTGTCAACCAAATCAAATCTTTCAAAAGAACAATAACAAAATATTTTGCAGAAATAGCAAATAGATAGACAACTATTCCACGGGATCTATCTCATGTGGTATACTACGTTATTCGTATTGCCTGATTTGCGGACCGTTGACTTAGAAAGTTCCTATGTAACTCAATAAACAGACTACTAAAGAGGTTTGCCTAGGCCTGGCAGGCAGCAGTCCGCAGCACGTGAAGTGACAGACAAAGTCCATCCTGCTTGCAGATCAGTGAATACTCAAACTATCAATCCACCGACCACCGCCACTATTTCTTCTTATAGCCATGTGTCTAAAGGAAGGACTGGACTTCAGTCTGTTGGGGCTGATTTAGAAGTCCCTTGCGGCTCATTTTCCTCCATTGTTGCATGACTTTTGTGACGCAGCGGCAGAACAAAAGACTCGCCATGGTGTTGGTGCGGCGTATATATGCATCACGTTGTAAAGCCCTGCGCCATCAGGGGGCGTTCCGGCGCAAGGGAGGGCGTACCTGCGCAAGAACGAATCCTAAAAGTGGCTGAGGGAAATCTACAAGATGTCAATCAGTCACTTTTAGGACAATGATGCATGACTCAAACCCTGCGCGCTTGAAGCCGACGTATGGCTTGATGCAGCATTGGGGAGATAGGGTACCCCAGAACATTGCTGGAGCTGCGCCATCGTTGGCACGCAACTCCAGCAATGCGCCGCCTTTACGGCACAGATGCGTGAGGCTTCTGTGACATTTTGGGCCAATGGGTGGTGGTGGCATGGCACACAATTACTGCCGCACCCCTGCTACTTTGCAGGGATGCGCCGGTAATTGAAATATGACCCTTAGTGTCTAGCATTACGCAGTTCTTATCTTTACACTACACTCATACATAATTTCTCAGGCCAATGAAATGAACACAAAATACAAAACAAATAAGCATAGTAGCAAGCAAGGCTACTGAGAAGGAGAGCAGTGCACCTAAAATGCATAGAAGATTTTGAAATATAATTTACCTACAATGTAATCGGCAGCATTATTGCTCTTGGTAAAGAACAAAGATTTGCAAATGACAGAGCCGGATAAAACAGAGTAGTGATGAATAGCTACTACTACTCACCAAGCCCAGGGACCTCTACGCCGAGCGCGTCCAGCAAGTCCCGCTCCCGGTCCATGACATCTGTCCAGCGGTGGGTGGCCTGGTTATATGTGCGCCGGACCCCAGAGAGCTGAAACATGGCCCGGCACACCTTCTCCCACCGCTTCCGGCGCTCCCGGATGCGATCTTGCCGCCTCCCAGGATCGTCTTGGGGAGGCGGCGCTGGACGTGGAAGATGAGTGCGGCCACCTCCTCCGCGCTAAAGATCTCCCGTGGCACCACTTGCTCCCCCCTCAAACGCCCGCACGGGAGCCGGTCACGGGGTGCGGGACCCTTCCCCTTCTAAGGGTGCTTCCCGGCTCCCTTTACCATGGTCTGGGCAGAAATAAAGTTAAATGATAAAGAAGAAATAGAATAGTGAAGAAGAAAAGAAAAGAGTTTAAAAAAGTAGTTTAAAAGTAACTAAAAGCAGCAGAAAACACAAAAATATAGAGCTAGAAAAATAGAGGGATAGATTAATAAGTAAAATAGATCAAATAAACTTCAAACAAGCAAAGGATGGCAGAGATTCAGAGAGGATACAGAAAGCATGCCCAGAACCATAGCAATGAATGAGAAACAAGATGGCCGCGCCCGTTCCCGACCGCGTGGGTAAGTTCGTGCGAGATTTTCCTCGCGAGCACGCGCGAAATTGTACTAGCGAGCAGCACACTTTGCGAGATTACACATAGCGGCCGGAAACGGAATTACGTCACGCAAACAAGATGGCCGCGCCCGTGTACGACCGCTAGGGTAACTTGGCAAACGTATAGCTACAAGCGCCTCGCGAACACGCACAAAATCACGCGAACATACACGTCGCAAAAAAAATGTGTGTATTCGCAAGCATTCGCGTCTTCCGAAATCGATCTCGCACGGATTCGCGCCCCAAAAAACGCGCGAAATTGCAGAAAAAACGATTTTTGCTAAACTGAAAGCAATGAGCAGGTGCAAAAGTTCAAACTTAACATTTGTAACATTTCACTGCAACAGAAAGCAAATTACAGATAAGGAAGGAAGCAGGTGCCAGCCAGACTGGAACTTTCTAAATAACTGACACATTAATCAACCCCAAATTAATTCATGGCAGTTGAAGTAGGGGAGGTGTGCTTGCTTTTTTCACCCCCCATAAACTACAGTGATAAACAAACCTAATGGGTGGCAGTGAGGATGTACCAGAGGGTGGCATGGGTGTCCCAGAGGGTGCAGTGGTGAAACAGAGGGTGCTGTGAACCTGTGATGATAAACCAGACGTAGAAACAACATAGTCGCGGCCGTTGCGAGCCGAAAAGTAAGTTCGCAATTGCGAAATTGTCCCAAAATCGGCGCGAACGCGCGCCAACACAAAAAACGGGAAAATCCGCAAATCCGCGAGAGTTCGCGTATCTTCGCGGATTGCGAATCCGTAAATCCGCAAATTCGCGTACGCGAGATCCGCTAGATCCGCCCATGCTTAGACACCAGCAACCGTATCATCATCACCTGCACCAGGCCCAACTATAATATTGTCGGAAGCGGATTGGATAACTCATCATGGGTTTGCTACTTCCAGTGTTGATGCAAAGGCAACAGATGGTACGCAAAGTGGAGCACCCATGGAGGGCCTTGAGTGGATGGTGCAGGCCTATCTGGATGACCCAACAAAGGTCTTCTTTGTTCAGAACCCCTTGGTGTATTGGAATGGGAAAAGGCCTCAATGGCCACTGCTCACCAAGCTGGCTCTAAATTATTTGGCTTGCACCACTCGCAAGTGTGTCTTCTGAACGTGTTTTCAGTGCTGCTGGTGCCATTGTAACTTCAAAAAGGACCCGCCTCTCGCCCAAAAATGTGGAGAGATTAACACTGATCAAGATGAATCAGCACTTCATACCACCAGATTACAAAGTACGTGAATCCACGCAGGAAGAAGATGACACCGACTTAGGTGATGGAAGTTCTTCTCTGTTAGCTGACCTACTCCAAGTTCAATTCACAGAGTTTGAGGACGAGCTCTACTTCCCTGACACCTAGGCTTGAAATACTTACTTTTTTTTCATCCTTATTCACTTTTATTCCTGTGTGTCTAATCACAACAAATCCATAAGCAGCACTGTCTTCGTCTTATTTCCATATTGAAGGTGATGCTGTCTGCATTCCTGAAGTTCACAAGTTCATAACTCAGTCATGCCCCTCTATCCTCCTCCACCAGACTCCCACTATCCATTTGTTTCCCTCACAGCAGATGGCCGGATTACGCAGAATCAAGAAACTGTCGCTATGCTGACTGGTACTTCTGAAATGGACATGGCCCTTCACTTAAGAATAAGATGCTGACAAAAAGTGGAACAGGTAATGAATGATGAGATGGCATGCAGTGGACAACACTGGCTGTCTGGCTCTGATGAAAGCAATTGCTGTTTGTTTGTTGTGCATGAAATGAATCCTATGTGTTCTGTTATTATTTAAGCTTTTCCACACTAAATGTAACTCAAGTCTACTCTGTTTACCTTGTTTAATGCAAATTGTACTTCTACTGCAGGGGCCACTACGTTGCATTTTTTAATATGGAAAATGTCCTCGGACTCACTGTGTATAGAGTCAGACTGTGACTGCATAAACAACATTGAGTTTGTCAACACCATGATGAAGATGAGTCATGATGACCAAAGTTACATATTATCTTTACAGTCACTCACTGGGATGGATGGATCATCATCATCGATTTACAGAAGAACTATGGCCATTTCGTGAGTGGCAAACAGGTAAACAAGTCAACAACAACCACAGTAGAACTACATGTCTGTCTAGTCGTGGTATGTAGTGGTCAAGCCTGCGTAGTGTTATGCCAGAGCAGAGACAGCGGTTCATGTAAAATTGCGGCTATGTGGCTGCTGTATAAAATTAGATCTGCTTTGTCTGTCTGTGTCAAAGAGGTATGCTACATGGAGATTGGTTCACTCAGTGCTGCCTGCCTTGACCGTCTGCATGGCCCTGGCCTGCTGTGTGCTAATTATTACGCTGGAAACAGAGACTCAGAGTAGGCACTTTAGAAATGATGCATGTATGTAATATATTGTCGCCTCTGAAAGTGAAAGTGTTATTTTTGCACTACACACCGTACCTTATATTTTTCCTCCGGGGTGTTTTAAAATCCCTTTCTGTTTTTCCATCAACAATTACAGGCCAGCACTTACCCTGTGTGATTGGAAAAACATTAACTCAGTACTTACCATAGCAATCCGCAATTCCGCATCCGCCAGGCAGGCAGTGGACAGTGTGGTCACCAAGATTGATCGACAGAGCGCCCGATGGAATGGAGGAGTACCGCGAATAGGAGGAATGGCTGGATGCATGCAACTTCTCAATTTGACCAGGACAACTACGACATACAGTTACAGTATCCACTTAACTTGTCCTTATCTTTTAAATAATGTTATTGTTGTGAACTTCTATGAGTGTGACTCTGTGCGTTTGCTCTCTGCTTCAAATTCATCCCTACAGCTATTTGATAAATTTCTTTGTTATTTTTAAAACTAATTTAATGTACTACTAAGTGTTTATTCTCTCTGAGGGCAGATAGGCAAGTGAAATTGCGTAATTAATGCAGCCCTGTACTGTGTAATTGTTTAGTTAGTAAGTACTACTTTTCAGTAACCTAACCATCCATTTAGCAAACAACTTCATGCATGCACTTCCTTTATGTCCCTTAAAAGATTCATGGATATCTTCGTATTCAAAGATTTGTTTTTCGTCATTTGTTGTTTGTATATCCTGTGTTTTTTTTCCTATCTCCAAAAAACTTTCCTGATAACCCTTATTCCCATCCATTTTTCAAACCCTAACCCTCTTCCCCGGGCTATGTGGTTTTCATTGAGGTGTGACTAAATGACACCAATAATTCCACACGCTTGCTGGGGAGGATAAGGTCAAAGCAACAGAAAATCAATTTCAAGGCAGGTAAAGGAATCTGAGGATATATTCCTATTGTGCTTGACACACACCCATGAGTATTTGCAAATCAATTCAGAATTTCATATTCGACTCCGCCATCGAGTGGATTCATCAACAACAACATCCTCCTACACGTGACGAAACTTTACACTGCTGTGTCCTTCAGTACTACTTCTTGTTGTAGCCATAATTCATGTAACTACAAGTTAACCTTTTGATTGAATACTTTAGCATTGCTTAGGCTTCAATTTATGGCACTGTTCTTGTGTACTGTACTATCGTACTGTTCTAATTTCTAATGCTCCTCTCAGGCCACTCAATATCTCATTTCCTTTTTTTTCATATGCTGCTACTGCCAGAGTGTACCACCACTTCTACCACCACAACAATGCCATTTCATCCGTCCAGGATTCCATAGCCAACCTTAATCGCCATGTGCAATGCAGCCAGCCCTGTGCCTAGCCCTATTCAAACACGAATCACAGTTAAGATAAGCATTTTGAGGGAGGAAGAATAATGGAGTAGGAGGAGAGGAGAGACTGACGGTAGTACTAGTAAAGTAGTAGGACAATTGAATTCACTAACTCTGTCAGTGGCACTTTTGTACAAATTTGGGTGATGACTTAGACAATTTGAATCAAGCAGCCAGTTAAGTTTCAGGAAAACAAACGTACAGTTAACCCCCCTGCCTCCCCCACAAAAAGTCAAAACGTGTATGCTATGTTTAAGTAGAAAATAAATAATTATTTTGACCCTAACAAAAATAAACTATCCCGCAAGACCCGACCCACCCCCCTCCCTAACCCCAACCAATGTCCATGAAATATCCCCAAAAGTCTAAAAACCCTAACGCCCAATTCCCATCCCCCCCAAAAGTCTTTAAAAAAAGTGGCAAGGGACAGTCTCTCTCGCTACTTTCGCCGGCGGTGTCCTGTGGCCAGGTGGTCATGCAGCTCTCTCCGGAGGTCCTTGAGCAGGGCTTTCTGCCTCACCACCTCCTGCTCAAGGTAGGCCACTCGCAGGGTCAATCGGTGCATACGTGCCTTGCAGGTACTGTGGGGGGCAGCTGTTGTTTTCGCTGCTCGGCAGCGGCGGGTGACTGCCGGACCACAGCGCCGTACCGCTGGAGTATTGCGCTGGCTGTATAACCCAGGGGCAGCGGAGGAGGATGCAGCTGTTGTGGATGATGACTGCGAGTCATCCTCCTCCTCCTGAGCCACCAGCCGCCGATATTCAGCGACAATTGCCTCCAACTTCCGTTGCCTGGCCCGGATAGCCAACTCCTTCCTTGATAGTTTAGAAGGAGTATCTATATGAAGAAAGAAAAAATACTGTAACCAATACTCTTTAAGATTAACACAAAATAATTCAACAGAAATTTGTGTCACAGTTGCTCTAGCAACTTGCAAGCACAGTACATAACATTTGTGGCATGTATCTATCTAACCTTCCACTTCATCGGCCTCTCCCCTAGGTGTGTATCACTTACAACGCAACTTTTACGTCGTAATGCTGTTACAACGCAGCTATTACAACGCAGGATCCATTACATCGGATGCCATTACAACGCATGGCATTACATCGCAGATGCTATTACAACGCATACCATTACATTGTAAGTATTGGTAAGTATATAATTTTTTTTATTTTATTTAATATTATATAATTGATTTAATTATTATTAATTATAAATAATAATAAATAAAAATATTTATTTATGTTTTTAAATATTATAAATTAAATTTATTAATTTAAGTAATTTTTTTAATAAGTATGAGTATAGGAGTATATGTTTTGGTGTACAGAGGTATATGTTTTGGGGTGTTTGGGTATTTTTATGTTTTAGGGCAGGGTTTGGGTTTTGGGGTACAGGGGTGTTTTTAGGTTTCAGGGCTAGGTTTGGGTTTTGGGGTACAGGGGTGTTTTTAGGTTTCAGGGTAGGGTTTGGGTTTTGGGGTACAGGGGTGTTTTTAGGTTTCAGGGTAGGGTTTGGGTTTTGGGGTACAGGGGTGTTTTTAGGTTTCAGGGCTAGGTTTGGGTTTTGGGGTACAGGGGTGTTTTTAGGTTTCAGGGTAGGGTTTGGGTTTTGGGGTACAGGGGTGTTTTTAGGTTTCAGGGTAGGGTTTGGGTTTTGGGGTACAGGGGTGTTTTTAGGTTTCAGGGTAGGGTTTGGGTTTTGGGGTACAAGGGTGTTTTTAGGTTTCAGGGTAGGGTTTGGGTTTTGGGGTACAGGGGTGTTTTTAGGTTTCAGGGTAGGGATTGGGTTTTGGGGTACAGGGGTGTTTTTAGGTTTCAGGGTAGGGTTTGGGTTTTGAGATACAGGGGTGTTTTTAGGTTTCAGGGTAGGGTTTGGGTTTTGGGGTACAGGGGTGTTTTTAGGTTTTAGGGTAGGGTTTGGGTTTTGGGGTACAGGGGTGTTTTTAGGGTTCAGGGTTGGGTTTGTGCTTAGGGCTAATTAAATTATATTTACCATTTATAAATTAATTAAAATATATTTATTAAATTAAATTAATTAAATTATATTAATTACATTTTTAATTAAATTAATTAAATTAAATAAATTATTTTAATTAATTTAATTTCATTACAATTTTAAACATATTTAAATTAAAATAATTTCATTATATTAATTAATTAAAATTAATTACAATTTTTATTAAAATTAAATTAAATAAATAGATTTAAATTTATTAAATTAAATTAATTACTATTTTAAAATGTATTTTAATTAAATTAAATAAATTAAATTAATTAAATTAACTTAATTACATTTTTTTTAAAAGTATACTTACCTATACTTACGATGTAATGCCATGCGTTGTAATAGCATCTGCGATGTAATGCCATGCGTTGTAATGGCATCCGATGTAATGGATCCTGCGTTGTAAAAATTCCGATGTAACGGAATGCGTTGTAAAAATCAGCGTTATAGTGACACCAATCCCTCCCCTAACATTAGTGGGAGTTTCAGGAATTCTACTAGCACTATATGGACTCACTACATTAGACTCAGACAGTACACCAGTCTTCTTCTTCTCTCTTGTTTAGCTAAATTAGTACGTAAACTTGTGGTAGCCGGCATAATGCCAGCGCAGTCAGCTTGCACCCAAGAAAAACAGACGCAAGCCATGATGACGCAGACTTGCGCTACTGTTACCAGTCCAGTACATGCAGGTGATGAAGCTCTTACTTTTCTAGTACGGGTGGTACTACTGTTACAAGGGCTACTGCTCAATTAATTTAACTTTCACCCTGCCCTGCCCCTGACTACTAAAAAAGGAAAATGAAGAAGATAAATAATATGATCATCTATCCCTTCACAGGATATTTGCTTATATAAGGGATGACTTTAGGTGCTTTGTTTTTATTGATTGAGTGAACACCGATAGGCCACACATGAATGACAGAGTTGTAAAAAAATTATTAACAGAGGTAGTGAGTGGTCCCCGTAATCGCTGGAGGAAGGCACTTGTGAGTTATGACTTGACTTGATAATGTGAACTATATAATATAGATACACAATATATGCTGTGCTTGCAAACTACTGTTAGTCAAGGGAGTACTCTGAAAAATTACAACTTCTACTTTCCTCTGCTTTGCTACTCTGGCACGGACGTGCGGTGTTACATGCTCATCAAAGTAACACTCTTCATCCAGTGACCATCTACTCTGTCTACATACACCCATACTATCTATGAGGAAAATACCATCCAGGCATCCATCCATTCAAAGTAAATGTCAATCATTCTTCTTAATGTCTCAACTGGACAAACCTTACTTTTTCTCACCGAAAAAACGCCAGCCATGCATCCGTGCTTGACTTGCATTTGAATTTGAATCAAAGGATATAATGCGCACACATACAGTTTCTGCTTCACCCACCCAGGCAGTCCTCTCTTCTTTCTCCTTCCACCCATCCTTGCTTCAGCCTTCAACCGGCCATGCATCTGGTTCCCAGCCACCTGTGCCTGCATTCAAAAACACGTATCATTCTTTGCCAGTCATTAATTTAACTCGCTCGTCCTTCCTTACACCCTTCTTTCCCTTTTTGTTCATCCCATCCATCAAGTTAATCTCAGATCTGACTTGGCTTCGCGATAAAACTTTCACAGCTGAGTTGAAGTCAAATTTAGAGGAGGCCATTGGTTACTCGTCAACTCCCGCCACTAATGCTATTGCTAATGCGAAGTCAAGGGTGACTCTCTTTTACCTGGTTGACAAAAAAGTAGTTCTAAATTTGTAAGTCTTCTTAACAGCAAAGTGTATTTGTACTGTACAACATATACACCCCTGCAGCGAGCCTACTCTGCAATCTCAATAAGTAAGGAAGCTTACCACTGCCCGCCACTACCGTGGCATCCCCCATAGCAGATCCTGCTGGCACCGCATCCGCCCCTGGAGTGACCACCTCCGCGCTGGAACCGACACACGTGGTGGGCTGTGCTGATGGTGTTACGCCTAGAAAATACATTTAATATTTTTAGATGCCATTTACACCACTCCCTATTTTGTCTAGGAATGAAAAATTATGCTACTACTTAAACAAATTTAATTATTTCTGACTCTCTAGTCTAAACTAAAAATTCCCCTTTCGTAAGGGGAGGGTGTTTTTTATTTATACTTAGCCATAACATGCTACACTTTTTGGCACAACAGATGAATGCTTGCTTTTTAACACGCACCATTTTTCTCATAACAGACAGAAGCTTCCCTTCTGCGAACAAGAGCAATATGTTACTCGGAGTCGTCATCATCACCACCAAGACTTTAAGTTCCAACCAGGTGAGGGCTCTCCCTCAATTAATGTGTAAAATCAGCCACTGTTCTGTTTTCAAGAGTTCACCGTTTATCTTATATGAAGTTGATTTTAATAAATGTTTTTATATAATGTACAATTGAAATGTAATATACAAAGTACACACAGAGCTAGTTGTTTTACTTTTAATAAAGCTTTAAAACTTACATAGACTCTGTAGTTTTTGGTCATGAATGAGTGAGTGAAAGGTTTGCAATTTGCAAGCATGAGTCCGTGACTCTGAGAGGTTGGGACTCTGACTCCGTAGTCTTATGTTCTGGGTTGTATAATCATTGGGGATCATCGCTGCATTCGGGAGCTAAATAATGACCATGACACACTAGCTAGTCAGTAAGGAGATTGGGGGTTCAACTTCTGGTATGACTGAGGTATGTGGAAAGTCTAACTGCGCCTATTATCACCAATGCCCTATTTCTTGTCCATAGTTCTGTATGTGCAGAATAGTCCCTGCAACAGTAGTAGTATGTCCTCCTATCCAATCAAAAAGTAAACTAGTATCTTATTCTTGGTGGCCATTGAAATTTTATTGTTGGGAATTGTCAAAGCATAAACATTAAGAAAACTTCAATAGACATTATGGACAACCCAGAGGACTGCACTCAGTGCCTAGAGCTATTGATGCTGAATAGGAGTTTTATTTAACACCTTTTGCCAACTGTGCAAGCTTAGCTAGCTACACAGGCAGACTAATAAAATAGTAGTATCATAGAGAGTCATAGTAGAGGCAGGATAAGGATTTAGAAACAGTCTACAAGAAGATGAAAGACGATTTAGGAAAAAATAGAATTATGATGAGCGTTTGGATTAAATAGGTGCTGTAAAAGTTAGGGAAGCATAATTATTAATATTGACAGGAAAACTTACTGGGGCCAGCAGAAGAGCCCTTGGTGGACCGATCCTGGCCTTCCTGCTCCGCCGGCGCTGCCACTGCCACCTCTGTCCTCTTGCCCCTGGGAGGAGCTGATGTACATAAAAGAAAGACACAAACATGGATGATTGTTGTCAATG